>NC_090795.1:8052500-9445000 GCF_040054535.1 Antennarius striatus | reverse complement strand
GAAGTGGGAGGAAGTCGGAGAACTCTGAGAGAACCCACGCAGACACAAAGAGAACATGCAAACTCCGCACAGAGCGGGACTCGAACCCGGAACCGCCACTGTGTCGCCCGCAACTGATAAAATAATTTATAAAAATCCATGCTAATGGGGAGAGAAATGTTTCCATGAGATAAATGAATTCAGTAATCCAGTGAACTCTTCTACTGTGGGATTTCAGTATCAAATATGTGCATATTTCACAGGCAATGCAGACATACACATTTTCTGCTTACAGAAAATGTGTATGTCTGCATTGCCTGTGAAAAAGCTTTAGATAAATCCAAGGGGGAATTAAAGAATTATGTCTATAATACCACAGTAATGTCACAGATTTCTCATTCAGTTAGTGCACTTCCATATCAAGGTTCAAGTTACATGAAAGTAACTTAACTTAAATTAACTTATTGAAGCATTACTGACACAGCAGTTTTCAATTTTGCCAAGATAACCTTGTCTTGTAGTTGATAAAAGCAAAGCAAAAGCAAAATCGTATACAATCTTGTGGTTTTCAGGTCTTAACTTCAAATAGCATTGTGAATAGTGCTGCAAATCAATCCCTGTTGTCTCTGCTAAAGAAGGGCCTTCATTTCCTGTCAATATTTAAACATCATCATGCTGCTCCTAAAAATACCATAAAGTAGTAGCTATCACAATATGAGATTTTGTTGTGTCCCTACTTTATATTTATTATCTGTGAAAATGTTTCAAGACACAAAAGAAAGGGAGCAACGAGGCAATTAAGCAGCTGCATACAAAGGGGGAGGGTGCCGCATGATTAGAAAAAAGTGAAACGGTCTAAAGAGAAAAGAAAGTGTAACACAGTTATCCTCTTGCTTCGGCATGTCGACAAGCTCCGCTTGCAGTGAACTTTTGTAAATATTTCATTACATTGACACACGTGGACAGGTAAGGTGTCGCTGTTCACATTTGTGCTTCTGTATTGCCAAGGCTTCAAGCTGACCAAGCAAGTTTGGGTTTCAGCACTGCCTGAAGATTCCACTGAAAGGTCAGTCTGCAACCAGACAAGCATTAAATTATTTTAATATGCTAGGTAAGAAATATTCAGATATTCCATGATTTCATTCTTTCATAAAAAACAAATAAAGTGGAGTGGTACTGTACTGTGTAGAGGAAATATGGCCAATAGATGGTGGCCTATCATTTGTGCTCCAGTACCAAATTGATGCATTTTAGAACCAATAGTTGCAGGATAAGAAAAAGTGCCAAGCTGTGTCCAACAAAATTCAGTTATCAGGACAAGACTGAATTTAGCCAAAAAATTGCACTGCTCCCAGTGTTGAAAACATTGAAGGCTCAAGCTAGTGAACACATTTGTATTTGACATTTTAGTTACTGGAGTTTGTATTTTATTACGTTCATGTCCCAACAGCATGTTTTCTAATTGCTCAAGATGTCTGGTTTAAGAGTCTTGTCCATAACAGCTGTTGATAAATTACTCTTTGGTGTTTAAAGGATAAAAAATTCAAAGCAGGAGAGGGACTGATGGACGGAGAGGGAAAAGAAAGGAACTAGGGTGGCCAGAGATCAGAGTGGTTCAGGATAATGAGGCTGTGTGTATGCAGTGTTCTTGCAGTTCATTCCTTGGGCGCTTCTGGTCTCGATTATTGCCTCACAAGTCACAGCAAGGCAACCACTATAATATTCCACACACACACTCAGAGGTCTTGCGTTACAGCCTTTTGACTTTGCTCCCCTGCTCTGGTTAACCACTTGTTTATTTCTTCTTCTTGCTTGTGATTTTTTATTCATCATTAACCTTTACAAATGCAGCACTGGTTTCTCTCTCTCTCTTTCTTACATTGGCTCTTAAACTCTACCTCTTTGTAAATATCATGGTAAATAAAGGTAGAAATAATGATGCAGTGCCCCAAACAAGGTGAGCCAAACAAGGTGAGCTGACATCCAACCGAACTGGATGAATAGTTTGTACATTTTTGGAAATAAAAAGGGGGATGATTTCTTCATAGTGGCATATGCAACTTTTCCTGTTTGTTTTTTTAGATTGTTTGCTTTTTATTTTGTTTGTTGTACTTTTTTTATTGCTAATGTAAAAAGAATCTGCTGAACAAGGACATCACTGTCTCATCACCGGTGTAGTTAAGACCCAAATACACCAAAAACACCAGGGGAGAAATCCATATTCATAGTTTTACTTTAAAAAAAATCCTAAAACAGGTTGTCAGAAGATCAGGCAAGGAACAGACAGACAAACAAAATCACAAGGAAGTCCAAGAAACCTGAAGCGTAGGATGAAACCATGACAATCTGGCAGCAAACTGAGATCTGAGCAGAGCTTAAGTGGGTGGAGCCTGACGTTAGATGGGAAGCAGGTGGCTACAGCAACACAGGTTACAGGAATATGTGGATGAATTCAGGATACAGAGGAAAGGAGGAAAAACTGGAACTGAGACCATGGCATGTTTGCTTTATACTGTTTGGGATTATAGCATTATTAATTTTGATACATTTCTTTATATTCTGTGCATTATCCCTTTTATTGGCCTATTTCGCCCACGCACTGCCCGATCACACCAAGTCTTTCATTACCCGACTAATGTTCTGGTTACAGTGTCATTAATTTGCTAAAGCTCTTGAGGCAAAAGCAAGTCAGGGACCGTGAGAGAGCAACAGCGAATGTATCGAAAGACAAGAGAAAGGAGAAATATAGCAAGGGCCCTCAGGTATTCCTCTCACTCTCCCCATAATCCCAGTGTCCGCCTCTCTTTTCCTTCATTTTCTTACCCCCCGTAGACAAGATGCTAATTATTGTTCAATTATCCTCCCTATCTTTCCCTCCTTTAAATATACTGATGAGATTTTGCCTCCCTTCAAGGTTGTATGATGCTTTTGGCCCTCACCCATTATGACCAGAGTACCTGGATGGTTCACTGATAATAGGCATATAAGGCAGATGTGTGTGTAGTTCAGCTTCAAATTAATGGATGGAATTAGCCTGGAAGTGTTCTACAGCTTTAAAGGTAGGTTGGGATAGACTTTGGAAGACATCTGCAGTCTTGGTAGAAACCTAAATGGAAACAGTATCAGAAACAATGTTTGCTTGGATAGATGATGAGGTTTGGGTTTTTTGTTGTTGTTGGGGGGGGGGGGGTCGGGGGGGGTGACAAAGTGGCGTTTAGTGACAGATACTGTACAGGAAATAGAGCAACATGTTGTGATCGGTCACAGAGAAGCCCCTGTCATTTGCATACAATAATGTGCATTCTCTAGTTGCTGTTGCTTAGGAAATGCGTCATTGCCCAGGATAATGTTGTCATATGTTGTGTTGACAGAGTCATGTGTCTTACCCTGCACCATGTCTGTCTACCTGAGTGCAGCACTTACAGCTCATAGCCACACAGGTGCTGGTGTCAAGAGAGAAGAATAGAACACTATACAGTACATTAAGTTGAAGTAATAAGGTGTTTCCAAGTGTGTCTCTTTTTCTCCTTTATCTCTACATTTTTTTGCTTCTTACTCATTCATATTTATTTTTTTCTGTTTTTCATTGTGATTTTCATTCTTTTTCCTACAGTGTGTTGAATCACGACATTGTGAACAGTGGTGGGATACAGCCACAATATGTGACTTTGTATCTGTCTGATGTGTGTGTTGATGGTGGATGCTGTCGAGCTGTTACCAGCCTGCCAATTATTCTCTGCTCCCAGTTTGCCCAGTTGGGTGCTAGGTATACAAATTCAGGTTTGACACTTGGTGAGGTAAGAAGAAGCATCATTATTAAAATATACCCACACTTGTTTGAAACACTTGAATGTATTATTAAACCCTTGTAAAAGTGCAGGCAGAGTCAAGGACCTTTGAAAAGAGAGAATACAATTTTACCTTATAACTGCTGATGTAACTGATCATGAATAATTAATTTTCCAGCTAAATGCATCACCTAGATCAATTACTTTTCCAGTCATTCAAGAACCTAACCTAGAACATTATCTCACAAAAGTAACATGCCTTCTTGAAGAGTCATAAAATGTTTATTGTCATTTTTGTAAGAGAAAGCTGCCAGTACTAGAATTTTTGTACTCAAGTTAAAAATACATGCATACAGTGATTAGCATTACATAGCATCGCATATTATTTTATCGCACAGTAACACAGTTTAATATTTAGTATGTTCAGTACAGCGCTGTGTAGTAAATTATGGTACAGCATAGCATAACATGGGGCAGTATAGTTTTGCGAAACCGATTCATTTTAAGAGGTTAAAATAGACTTTTAAATTGTAAATTTCTATGAAATAAAGTATAGTTAAAAGAAATATGATATGATTTAGTGAGAGAGCTTGATAAATGATAACTGTGTTTGTATAAGCAACCTTTTGTATTTTTCAGCACCCTTTATAATACAAGACCTTAATTAACTTTTACTGTTAAATACATAATACATAAAAAGAAAAGAAACAGCTTGGAACAAAATTAATTCTGAAGCCTAATTAAATTTAATGTCATCTTACCCTTCAGAGAAAGTTTTTGATATAATGGTGTTACAACTATAAGAGCTGCAGCATAAAAGCATTCCCTAAAATATTTACAGTATCAATATTTTAAATCCTAAAGCTGATAATGATATAATGATAATTTCTAAATGCTGCAATTTATCCTCTATGTTGAACATATTGAATTTCAGAAGGAGTTGGTGATTAATGTGAATAAAACAATTATTTTGCAGCTTTAAATAAATATATTGATGTTTCAGTGTGCTGTGCCTTGCAACTCCCGTTACAGGATTTTGTTTCAGCGCATGCTCAAACTGCTCATGTGGACCATTTTTTTCCTGCCTTTGCTCTTTCCAGCCAAAATTAGACATCAGTCAATATAAAGAGCCTACACAGGAGACCATTATCCATACACAAAAGGCAGCACTCAGCACAGTGTATTTTAAACAATTTGCTAATGGTTTTGTTATTGCCAGTGTGTGCATTATAATTCAACATGAGACATTAAACTTGTTAATGTTCTTCTGGAACCGAACTAAAGGCAGGCCAGGTGAATTACAGGAGGGATAAAAGTGTGATATTTTCTTCATATTTTGACTGGTAGATAATAAACTCCACAAAACAGCAGCTATAAAAAGAATTCCCAGAACATGAGGATCTTTGAACAAAGACCAGCAAAGCAGATGATGTGATTTCCTGCTCATTGTGTCTCTCAGTTCCTGGACACCCACATAATGTTCATAAAAGTAGAGCAACAATATGGATACCCAAGGAAAGCCTCACACAATGCAACATCACTCAATACAGTTACATCCACTGGAAACATGCTCTATTGCATCTATTATTTATTTATCTTTGTTCTGCAGCCGAACTATTTATGTTGCTCCATCATATAGTGTCTTTAATATAGGCCTCCTTATTTTTCTATATCTCATCTATTGTCATCCAGTGCTCTGTTGTGAGGAGTGGGCCTCAGGCACAGTGGCACCCCACAAAACAATTCCATATAAACACATAAATGCCTGAGAGTCTCCAACAAATCTAACCATATACTGTATCTAACATGTATTATTGCTCTGCCTTCACATATATCAAAAAGGATTTTCAATCCAGCATAAATTAAAAAAAAAGAAAAGAAACGGCAATACTACTAGTATATCACCAAGATGGCCACATTTGGATGAGAGAGGGAAAATGATTTTGTGATGGGGGTGTGTGTGTGTGTGTGTGTGTGTGTGTGTGTGTGTGTGTGTGTGTGTGTGTGTGTGTGTGTGTGTGTGTGTGTGTGTGTGTGTGTGTGTGTGTGTGTGTGTGTGTGTGTGTGTGTGTGTGTGTGTGTGTGTGTGTGTGTGTGTGTGTGTTTGTGTGTGTGTGTGCCTGCGTGCGTGACTGCGTGCGTGACTATGTGCGTGCATGTGTGTGCGTGTGTGTGTTAATATCATTGCAAGCATGTTCCCTGTGAATGTGCATGCTCCTGGTATTACTTCATGGAGATTGTGGTTAGTCGGCAACATTAAACTGAATGCTCCTCAGAGAAAGACGTTCTGCACGGTTAGCTTTCAAGTGAGCAAGATTTCTGATGTAAGCATACTGAGCGATGATAAAGTGAACCTAATAGCTTATTGATCTCCTTTGGGAAATTCTCATTTTCATGACTCCGGGGATTCAGCTTGTTGCTTAGAGGTATTCACTGACTTTTTAAGTATCAGGTAGTTAGGTCCATTGGGTTGTTGCAACTAAAATACACATCTGTAAACAATAAAGAAAAACGCTGACCCGAGATTAATCATTTGCAGTGACTGCAAAAACAATAATTCATAGATCAGTGTCAAGACACTGATCCAAATACTTTTCTCACATGTTTTTTATACGTTTTGTATGAAATAACCACTCTCATAGTAAATTGGTGCTTTTTCTTAAGGCCATCTCACCAGCTGGTCAAAACCCACAGCCTGATTCTAGATATGAGACCAATCCATTATGAACAGCTACTGCTGTGCTTGCATATGCACTTTAGAACAAGCAACAACAATTTTCTTTTTTTTTTTTCAACTGTTTTGTTTGGATTTCTTCTATATTGCATCCCGCTTCAAAGTGGTGATGTAATTGTAAGTGTTCGTGTGTTCATCAAATATCTTCACAACTGTTGCAGATAGAAAGATAAAACAAAAAGTCCATTACTCGGGCGGCAAAGGGGATGAAAATGATATGATGACCTTGACCTTGAGAAAACTAGGTCAAGGTCAAATTTCATCTTTTGTGCACTCAGGAACCGGATAAGATAGATAGACGAGGGAGAAGGTCAGTGTGAGGAAGACCATGGATCAAAGATAGTGCTTTGATCTATGAAAGTAGGTCAGAGCACTAGCTTTGATCTTTGACCTATGCAAGTAGGTCAGGGTAAACTTTTGAATTCAGGGGTGTCACGGGATGTTGCAGTCTGTGACTGCCTTGTTGCTTTTGTTATTCTGCAGTGCTAATAATAAGAATATTCATTTTTCAGCCCATTTGTTCTTCTGGTAACAGAAATTTTTACACAGATCCTATTATATTTTGCATCTGCGGCAAAAAGCTGAAATCAGGTTTAAGTCATACCCAGAATGTAGTGCCTTTGATTCAGAAAAACATTGTGCTTTTGTTTGAAAAAGTAAAAAAAAAAAGAAAACATTGCAGGACTCAGTGTCAGTTTCAGTGTGAGTACAAAGCAAGCACCTGAATTCAACATTTGCCTGGATCAGAAATGAAATGCAATACATTGTGTAATTCTCAAAGAATGAGAACTGTCCAAGATTTCTTGTGTTTAACTCTCTGTCTTTTGGATTTCAATCGGAGTGGGAAGCTGATCCGGAAACATCTCTTCTTTCTTGTTTTGAGTTTTGAGTTTGGCAGCATGAAATTGAGAATAAATGAAACCCATGTCCATCTTTGAAAATGACTCCTAGTAACTCAGGCGAGGCTTTCATGGTACAAATAGAAGACAAAGACAAGAAGAAGGACAAAGGACAGTGTTGCATTTTTACTGCGATGAGAAAGAGGAAAAAATACAGTGAGGGGGCCATGTAAGACAGAGATTGATGTATAATGTCTGAGAAAAGTAAGCCATAAGTAAAAAAAAAAAAAAGAAGAGGGAGGAAGAAGGGTAGAAGCAGATTAGTTTGTTTTCTGCTGCTTGCTCTGACACTGAAAGATATGTCGGTCCTAATGTCCCAGAAAGCCTTGAATAACACAGCAAACCAATACATATCCTCTTTAATGGGATTTTCTAAATTCTACTTCCTCCCTCTCGCATGCACACACGCAAACATACACACACACACACACACACACACACACACACACACACACACACACACACACACACACACACACACACACACACACACACACACAAAAGCACGCCCAAGTAAGCACATGCACATAACGTGCCATATGGCCACTGCCTGTATGGAGGAAAGATTAGAAAAAGGCTAATGAAAAACCACAGACTCTATGCTTGAAGAGCAATTATAATATTGTCTTCTCATTTGCCATGAGCAGAGGGGTTGATCTCAAGTATGACACTGTCTGATTCAGTCACAGGCTATACATTTTTCCCCAGGGTTTACAGGTGCTGTGGCGCATTGCTACAAACTAATAATCAAACATCAGTTTCATGACAGATCCCACAGGCAAGGGGAAGACCGCATCCTCTCATTTACATGCAAACGCTCACATATATCATGAACGTTGACGTACTTTCATTGTTAGTAGTGTTTACTCATGTAACAAGCTCCACACATGTGCTGTTTCTTGGCATTCGTGCATGTGTGCACTGCAACCACTGGAGGCTGTTTTAACGTAGCTCTCAGATTACAGCAGGATATTGGAGCACAGAGAGATTAGACCAATTGGAAAAACAGCAGGAGAAAAAGGGGGAATAGCACTCAGTAGTGCAAATGAAGCAGCACAGGGAAGAACGTTGATTATCCGACTTCACCTTGAGGGGCTTTGAAACTAACCCATAGAAGGTTAGAGAGACAAAGTTGGAGTAGAGACAGCATTAATCTGTCAGGTGGAGGGAAAGGTGGGCAGAGTGCATCGGTGTGAAATTAACTAACTATATGTCTATCAGTGTGGCCCCGTCGACTGATGTGTGTTGTGCCACTGTAATATCTGTGTAATATATCCTGAAGACATAAGCGTTTCCAGCAATGTCAGTGTGTGTTCTTGCGTACATCATTTTTGCACCAACAACAGAGGGGTTTTTTTCTTGTTTTTCACAAAGGGAATATAAACAAGTCAAGGAATATTTATTATATTTTTCTTATCAAGTTTTGGTTCACCATACAACAATATTCTTTTGTAATTACTCAGCTCTAATTGTCTGTGTGTGTCTTTGCATATTGCTTATGCGTCATTCTGAGCGTTTGCATGCACAGCCTTTGATTCTTGTTCTATTTTTCATCAACTTGACATCTGAGTCATAGATACAAGCCCCTTAATTAATCTGGGAGTGAGTCAAGAGGAACACTGTTATGTTGCATAACTAGATACTACAGTTCTAGTGGGACTCTGTTGGAAGTGCACATAGATATCCTGCAAAGAATTAATTAAACAGCAATACAACAAAAAATTTTGTTAAAGCTAAAATGATTTTTTAATATTAATGTAAGAATAACTTCACGTGCCTCACATTTCCACTAAGTCTGATAAAAAGAACATAAAGAAGTTTTTCTATCTCACTACATGCAAATGTAAATGTATATGTATGTAAATGTATTGACTTAGTCTGTACTTAGTCTGACTATGTAGTTATGTACAAAGTCAGAGATTTGGAAAATAGCTTTTAGAATGACACACATACATACATACATACAAACATACATACATACATACATACATACAAACATACATACATACATACATACATACATACATTTTCATGAACCGACGCTGTATCCGCCATAGCGGGTCACGGGGAGCTGGAGCCTATCCCAGCTGGCATAGGTCGTGAGGCGGGGGACACTCTGGGCACAACGCCAGTGCACCGTGGAGCCACATACAAAGACACACAAACACGCACACACACCCACTCCTACGGGCAATTTTGAGACCGGCCAATCAACCTGAAGCGCACGCTTTTGGAGGTGGGTGGAAGCCAGAGAACCCGGAGAGAACCCACGCGGACACAGGGAAAGCATGCAAACTCCACACAGAGCAGGACTCGAACCCGGACCCGCCATGTTGTGAGGCGACAGTTCTAACTGCGCCATCGTGCCGCCCCTTTTTAGAATGAACAATATTTTTATTTCCTTTCTGTTAACAGAAGCTTTGATGAAAGACTCATTGATTCCACTAGGTAGCATCAGCTTATGCCTCTGTGTCTAGTTTATTACATTAGCATGTTCTCATAGGTACTGCACATGCAAGTAATGATCTTTTTTTTAAGGAACTGCATATTTTAATATTTTAAGACTCACTTTTTTTGGTAGGAACAAATTGTTGTGCAGTGCTTTTGTGTATATTTGTGTCCAGTAGGTTCCTCATATTACTTTATTGTTGGGAAATAGCAATGCAATAGCATTAAGACACAACTAACCGTCATAACTACAAAATGACTCAACACTAAACAGAATAAACTAAAATTATTTCTGGGGGGAATTTCTTTTCTTTTTAGTGTTCAGTTAGGACCTTCATTTTTTACTGTAACATTTTCATGCTGTGATAAAATTGTTGGATTTTCCCTCAGATAGAGGAAATTTTATGATTTGGCTGCCACAGAGAAGGAGCAGCTAGTTATGCTTCACAGAGTTACAAGCACAGCAGAGTTCCTGCCTGAAGATGATAGAAAAATAAGTGGATCAAGAGAAAGCAGTAACTCAGTCCCTTTGGTAAATAAAACAACAAGATGCAGTGCCATGTACGAATATTGCAAGATATGGAGATATTGGACCAAATGGAGAAGCTCAGTGAGGACATCTTCCATTCCCTTTCACGTGACAACCATGGAATTGTTATAGCTACATGAAGCCGTTGTGGTCAGTAATTTAACTCAGTGATGATCAGGTTATGTAATATATTTAGATAAACATGGGCAGAGCTGAAATTTAATTATTTTTGTTTTCTACACTGCAGCATGTCACATTTTCATAAGCATTTCTATTTCTGATTTTTTTTTTCTTTCATTTCATTTCATTTATTTCTCTAATATTTGTTGAGTTGTTTGACATGATGCGTGAAATCTTAATCTATGGGGTGTTCATGTTACATTGCCATGTTCATATGATCGGCCCTTGTCCTGAAGCCCATTTAACCCGGCTCAGAAACTTGATTGTTTCACTAAACTTTGGAATTTAGGCTCATTGGAATTAGGCCTGATTGATTGCTTATTTTTTCATGATTAAAAACACACATGACACACACATACACACACACCTGTTTGTTTGTTTGTTTGTTTGTTTGTTTGTTTGTTTGTTTGTTTGTTTGTTTGTTTGTTTGTTTGTTTGTTTGTTTGTTTGATAATTCGCACCCTGTTTATTATTATTATTTGCTATTTTATTGCATTGCTATCAACAATCACTGTTTTTTCTTTGTTATTTTTGGAACTGGTACCGATTTTCTCATTTGACATTTTGCTAGATCATCTTACGTGAGTGTCAGGTACTGGAGTTAGACATTCTCAGGCCAATCCTAATCCTACAAAAAGTTTTTCACGAAAAACTTTGAATTTACAAGGTTAATGCATTTATGCACCAGGATTTATATATTGTCAAAAAGGGTTGATAACCCTTGTCAAAATGTGCAGTAAATGTTTCATATTTCAGCCTCTTCAAAGTCATTTGCAGTTTGACATCAAGAAATTTTGGAACAGGAACATATATTTGTTGAAATCCAGGTGTTTTGAGCATTATCCCTTGCTTAAATTTAAGCATAACAAGAAGGGCACTTTTTAAAAACACATAGAGAAAGAAATCCTGCAAACAATCTGTTGTGATTCTCTTTTGTGTTTGCTGCAATCCCAAAGGGTAATTGATTTGTATTACGATCGAAGAGCAGTAGTATGCACACCATAAACAGAACATGGGAACGAGCTTTATAGTTCGTATTTTTATGGAAAAGTTGAAGTTTTGGCATCAACTGAAAATGCAAAGACGGTCACGAAAACAGAGTGGGAGTTTCCAACTTGTTAATGTGTGTGTGTGTGTGTGTGTGTGTGTGTGTGTGTGTGTGTGTGCGTGCGTGCGTGCGTGCGTGCATGCGTGCGTGTGTGTATGTGTGCACTGTTTACTCCATTTGCTAACTAGTTGTGTGGTTGTGTGCCAACTGGCTAAATTGAGAGAGGAGAAGAGAGAGGGAGAGTGGAGGAAATGGTGAGTTGGATGAATGTTGTGTTACTCATTATACCATTAGACGGAGTAACAGCTGGACACCCACAGCCATCTGCACCAGCTTTCCCCTCTAAAAGACAATTTAACCGGATCCTACATGCATACACACATACACACGTCGACCTGTCAAAGGAAAACAGACTCTCCCACACAGGCTGATCTATGTGCCTCTCTATCACACACATACATGCACACAGTCAGACACGCTGGACCTTCTCGCCTCCACAAGTCCTTAATTTTCCAGCTGTGTAGAGAAGTAGCAGTGAGCAGTTTGTCCAAGTGACAAGGGTCACCAATCCAGGGGGAGAGAGCTCTCCTGTGGTTGCAGATGACCGGAGCGTAGAGAGTGATAAACACTTGAAAGAGAGAAAGGGGAGGGAGAGGAGTGACAAGGATTTGGAGGGAGGTGGGAAGGAGGGTGGAGGAAATGGAGCGCAGATGAGTGGGAGCAAGGGAGTGTGGCATACAGAGCGATGAAATGAAAGAACATGATGAAGAGAGATAGGTGAGTGGGAGGAGGAAAGAAGAGTTGGAGCCGGGTCAGACAGGAAGGCTTGAAGGGGAAAGGGGAGGAGGGGAGGGGAGGATTGGTTAGAGCAGGGTAGGGATGGGAGGGGTCCGTTGAACCGCGGAGTGATGGATCACGATGTTAGCAGATAAGACTGGTGTTGAGAGGGGGAAGGTTTGGCTTGTCAAGAGCAGCTTTTGTCAGGAAGTAGAAGGCAGGCACACATACACACACACACAGCAGCACAAACATCAAGCGGGAAGACGGAACAGGAGATTTGAAGGGCTAGTGTATTTTTTAGTCCTATCCGAAAAAAGGTGTGGGTGGGAAAGAGACAGAGGGAAGACATGGACCGTAGGCCACCCTTGCATAGTGCTTTTTGATTTATGTAGCACCGTGAAAGGCAATTTATGTCAGAACACAATATGAGGATTCCAAGATTTCAACCTGCCTTTCATGCAGATCCACTCCATTGCTCAAAAAGGTATACTCAATACACACATGCACACAGATCACTGAACCAAAAAAAGTGAGATCCATTTTCAATTTAGTTTTCATTTATCTCATCCCACAATGATGCATTGCTGAATTGGTCATGCGCTGATGTCTTGTTACACCCTTTTACCTCAACCTTGACTTGGCCACCAAACCATTTCTGCTATAGGAGGCTTGGATACAAGGTGATGGTTGACATTAAAGCACTTAAAGTCATTGTTGTTTTATCGGTCAGGAAATGATATCTGGTAGATTTCACTTTTTAGATCTATTTGGAACTGTAAAAGGAATTTACATAATTCTGTTATGCTATCTTACCTTACACTTGAAGTTGTAAAACTTAAACTGAGAATATATTTGTTAAAAAGTAAACAAGTGCACTCCTTGCTTTTTTTTTTTTTTCAAGTTTTAGCAAGGAAACACCCTGGCACTAAATGTTGTCCAAAATATACATGTTCAAATTGTGAAATGTTGTTTCTGCCTTGTAATCTATACTTGTCCCCAGGAGAATAAATTAGCATCGTCAAATCATCTGTGTCTTGTTGATTACCTGAACCCATCCTCACTAAATCCCTTCACTTTTGTTACTTTTTTTTTTTTTTGTCAAAGTCACTTGTTACAAGCCCCTGTGGTTTTAAATTATGCAAATTGTGTCTGCGCCTCAGCCATGTTTAGGGCTGCTTTTCTCTGCCCAGACTAATCCCCTCCAATTACAGAAGCAATGAGTTTGATGTGATTTGTAAAGGCTCCTTTACTCACTTAGGTGCATATCAAACCAGAACAGCAGTTAGGTTTATAAATTGTGAGTTTGGCTAGAGTCTTTTGTGTTGAGGCTAAGCCCAAGATGGACGACAGAGGTCAGCAAACTATGAATGTGTTCTTTAAGCAAATAGGGGGAAACGCAAAATGAACAATTCATGGGACCTTAATTTGTCAAAATAATTTCATGCAAATAATAGAGGTGTCCTATAATGACTTCTTCTCTTTATGTAAAGCCCATCCAGATGCTGCTCATTTTCCCCACAGTTTCTAGCCTCTGTAAATCCCACAGTTGCAGTTAATGCTGCCACAGTCTCTTGAGTAATGAGAAAACATTACAGATTACCAATATGCTGTCAAAAACAAGAAACTTACATGTAACACCAATTCATTCGTCTGTCCAGATTGCACGCATTAAGTTCAAAGTCTTGTTTCTCTTCACTAAAAATTAAACCTACAAAGAGGGACTTTTACAAATAAGAGCATCTGTTTCATTCAATGCAGCTCCAAACAAAGATTGCTTTGCCAAAGCTGAAGAGAGGGAGCGATCACAGCGAGGAAGTCAGCTAGCACAAGTAGCAGTAAGGGGCAGTTTATGGCATCAGAAGTGTATGGCATCATCAACAGTGGGGTTTTTTTTTTCATATTCTCACTCCCGAAATGAGGTGGCATATGTTCCAGGCTGGAATATTTACAGTAAGTATCAGTAGTCAAGAGGCTTTGTCTTAAATTTGTACACTCTGATAATCATCTTAAGTGTGTTTGGCCAACTTATCAGCACTTCTAGGGGTTGAGCTATTCAAATATATCCAGCACAGTTTTCACTGGAATGTTAAACTAAAATGAAAAAAAGGTGTTTGACTATTCCAATGAAAGCTTATTGAAACTCAATGCTTCAATTGTTCCTGCAGTTGCCTGGATATAGGCCCTCTGTTTTCCACAGCTGCAGATTAAAATGACACTGACGCTGTTTTCTTTGTTTTCTTTCTGGTTCACTTATAGTCTGATTGGAGTAGGGACCTTCAACTTCTCATTGAGAGGATGTGGTTGTTATTTTTTTAATGTGGTAGATTTTGTGCCTTAATGGGAATAGTACAGATGGAGATCCAAAAATGTCTGTCTCTCTCCATCCGTTCTGCCTCAATGTGAAGCCATGGGTTCTTCATTGTCTGAGTTGTCAGCAGCATTGCACACTTACATTAGAAGCCACAAGCACTTGTCAGAAAGCTTTCACTCATTTCAAAAGGTGCAGTGTGTGTGTTGGTGTGTATGCGTCCATGAAGACAGAAGGTGTAGGCGGGGAGAATGCAGGGAGTGACGTAGCACAGACATTAAATAAAATACAAAGCAGGAAAAAAGGAGAGCGGAGGAACATGAAAGATTGTGCGGAGGTATGTGCCGCTTATCTCTCAACTGATGCCTCCTGCTGTGTACCTCTGTCGGAGGTTACAAGGAGGCAACTGATGTTTCCGCACAAGTACTCCTACTGCTTCTTTCAAGGTAGCTATGGAATTATCATAATCCATTTTCAGGGTGAATGTGGTGGGGTGTAAACTGAGATTAGATTCACAGTATGATATCGAGACTCCTGTGCATGCAAATTTAAATGGGACATCATATTTAGGGGATATATTGCAGGAAATGGTGTGTGATAGTGTAGCCTTCAGGGGACACAGACTACCTGCATGAGTCATTGTGAGTTTTGAATCGTTGACCGGAAAAAAACTGGGCATTTGTGGACAATCTTTATGAGCTTGTACAGTTAGAAACCAAGATACAGAAACAATACGCCTACCACTGCTCTCCAAATAGGGTTGAAATAGGGCCACCTATGGAGGTCACTTTAAATGACGTGTTAACCCATAAACGTAGCGCCTAGAATGAGAGCCATCAATGTGTGAGTGTGCAAGTGTAGCATCAACATGTGGTCGTGACTGACGTGAAGTTCCTTGGAGTTTATCTGTTTGAGTATGCACTCACAGTGTCTGCGTTACCATGTGAGGATATTTTCTGTGGCTCCCAGCTTGCCTTAGGCCTACCTGTGGTGTTTAAATCTGTGTATCATCTGTCATTTAGCCGTCTATCCCTGTGGCTCTAAGAAGTCTTACTGCCTCCACAGTGGTTGCAGCCCCACAATGCTTCCAGTACAATAACGCAGGCAAGCTAACAGGATCACATAACGTACCATGACTACTCCAAACACCAATAGTGGATTTCACTTTGTTGTTCAGCTTTTCTGTATCGGAGCTTCAGAATGTTCTGATTTCTACTGGCCCGTCTCCATTTCTGTTTTTCTGTCTCTGTCTTTTTCTTTGCTTTCAATCCCTCTGGCTTTCTCTGTATGTACTCTCTATGCTCTGTGAAGGAGCAAGAAGGAGCTGAAATATTCAAATAATTCATTGCTTTACTTAACTTCAGATTTTTTTTTCTAACACATCTGGTGACCCTAATTGAGTCCAATATCCCAAGTGACAATTCAGACTACACTGATCTTCCAGTATCAAGAAACCTACTGTGGCAAAGGAAAAGGGTCTAGTGAAGTAAAAGAGATTATTTTCTAACATACCACTCCGAGCTCTGCAACATCAATGAAATATTTCTGACAAGTGCAAGATGGTATTTTTGTACTGTCGTCAAATTCAAATATAACTCAAATTGTCCTTTTTACGAATAGTTTTCCAATCATATCAACTATTTTAGTAATTATACAGTAATTATATAGTAATTAAATTGTAAAAAGAAAAGAAACTTAAGAAAAAAATTAAAACATTATTTCATCCTCCTTTGAATGTTTTTACCAGAGGATGGATGATGTGTAATGAAGACGTGTTTGAACTTGCAAACTATATAGAGCATTTCTGTATTCTTAATTATACTTTTCTCTTTAGGAAAATCAGTAAACAGAATAATAAATGAATAAAAAGATTTGAAACATTTGCTAATGTCAAAACAAATCTTTAAGGTATCAATAGTAACAACAGTAGTAGTAATGTTTTTACACTTCTTAATGTCTATTAAGATTTCTTATCCTATTCAGTACAGTATCAGATGTAATGCATTACATATTCATTCATCCATCTATTCATTTTCTACCGTTTGTTCTTCTTATTGCGGGTCACGGGGTTGTTGGAGCCTATCCCAGCTGATTGTGGGTGAGAGGCAGGATACACTCCAAGCACTATGCCAGTGCACTGCGGAGACACATGGAAGACAAACAACCACTCTCAGCTCCGGACAAATTGGAATGATCAATCCACCTAAAGTGTATGTTTTTTTTAGGAGGTGGAGGGAGAAAGGAGAAGGGAGAAAGCCAAACATACAAGCTCCACACAGAACGGGACTCAAACTCTGAACCATCTTGCTATGAGGTGACAGTGCTACCCACTGCACCACTTTGCCGCTCGCACTACACATTAAGTATTGTATTATTAAATTGTGATGTTTTTATCCAATCAAGCCATGCATAATACATCAGAAGATAAGGAATGGTGGCTAGCATATGCTGTATTTAAATACAGTCACATGAGTAATCTATTAATGAAACAGTCCACAAATCCCTGTCCATATTAGTCACTGTCTACCTTTCCCTCCCTAACAACTGAGTGCATTCATATTGAAATTGGACAAATTAATATGACATGGACACAGAGTTCCAAAATGTAAACGGTCAGCATCCTGATATGTAGCCCAGATCAAGAGCTATTTACTTGTCAGCTAACAGTACCTAGCAAATTAAAAGCTTTATTGCACGCACTCATCAATCTTCAAACTCAATAATAACAACCAGTGTTCATATGTGTTACACTATCTAATAAACAGGCAGCTGCTCTTTATGATTTGAGTCTTCAGCTGTCTATTTCTTCTTTCTGAGGATGTCTGAAAAGCTGTTCCTGCTGGTAGGTGGTCCACACATGCTTCAGCACTTTGATCAATCAGGGGGAAAGCATGCTGTGTATTACGAAAAGAGGGTGGAGGAGGGAGCGCAAGCATTTTGGAGGAGGGTACAGGTGCGGTTTTATCCCTAGAATGCTCATTAAACACCAGAGTTGAAACTCAAAAAAGCACAAGGAAGAAAACCATTACATTACTAGATTTTACATGGTGTGTAAACAGTGTGTGTGTTTACCCTCTGCTACAGACCTGGCTGAGCTTCTACTGTTACAGACAGTTTAGTTGAAGAATTTCAGTTATACTTCCAAGAAGGGATAGCAAAGCTCCACAGATCAGCATTACAGAGTGACAAATCATGAAAAGCAGTGAATTGAAATAGCACTTTCTTTTTCTCTCTCCCTTGGTGGTTGATGGGGGGTTTAATTTCTATATAGTTTCAGGAAGAAGAGGTTGGCAGGGCAGACAATCATGCCTACGTTGTTACCCCCAAGGCCCCATGCTTCATTTCAATAAGCCCCTGTCTTCCTCCAGCTCCTCCGCCATTGGAAATGGCATTTGGGATTTGTGGTGTACGAGTGTCAGTGTTTCTCTGTGTGTGTGCCCTCACAAACTACAAAGATTTCAGGGATTCCAGCCAACACAAGAGGGTATGTTTCATACTGCCAGGTGGACTGCAGAGGAGGAAAGAAGAGAGGAAGATTAAAAATGCAGTGTTACAAGAAAAAAAGACAAATTAACTCCAAGATGTAAGGAGTATAATCAGAACAGTAAGTAAAGAAAAGAGGTGATGAGCTGAAATGCGAGCAATTCTTTGAGGGAAAGAGAGCAGTGCCGCTGGGTTGGCCTTGCCTGTTGTGGTACATTACCCTTTCGCTCTGTGCTGTGCTCCCTCCTGTATGTAGCAGGGCACAGAAACAAATGGAAAAGAAAGATGAAGAGTTCAACAGGGAAAAGATAAGAACACATTCAGACAGCTGGGATTAGCATATGAGTGTTGAAGTTTACTTTTTTTCCTAACTCCTGGATTCTTACTCATGTATGCTCAGCTCAATACAGCTGAATTTATGAGGCATTATTGGTGAGGCTACCAGAAGTTGCCATAGACCAGAAATAAGATATGGATCAAATAGAACAAAAACAACCAGCATCAGCTGTGTATTCCTCTGCCTTGTTAGCAAAGAGTCTGTTTTTTTTTTCAGCTCACAGGCCCTCCACTGTGATATATCAGTATTTCTCTTCTTATATCACCCCTCAGTCCAATTACTGTGTACACTCTTCCTAACTGTCTTTCTCTCTCTGTCTTTCCCTGATATGATTTCTGTTTACTGGTAGCTGCCAGAAACCACGAAGGTCATGACGGTCCATCTCTTTCCTTTGCCACTGTTAAGTCTCTCACGAAATACTAATGTTTATGCATTATTCATCTTCTGGCTCATTTCCACAGCAGATCATTTCTTTTCAACTCTTCCAACCTTCTGCATCTTCTTGTGTCAGGTTATCCACCTCCATGCTCTCTCTCACCACATCCATAAACTTCCTCTATGGCCTTCTTTTTTTCTGTGTCTTGGCAGTTTCAACTTCAGCATCCACCTCTTGATATACTCATCATCTCTTCTCTGCACATGTTCGAACCATCTCAATCTTGCTGCTTTCGATCTGCCTTGTCTCTGCCATCCTTTCTACTTATTCTTAATGCTTTCTATCTTCGCCATTCCATCACTTCCAACTATGCCTCTGTGACTTCATCATTGCTACCACTTCAGAACCATACAAGATACAGTAGTAAGTGTCACTGCTCTTGTAGACCTTGTGCTTCATTTTTGTTGGTATCCTTTGGTTGAAAATCACTCCTGACTCTCCACTCATTTCATTCTGTCTACATTCCATTCACTTCTCTTCTTCACTATCCCTTACTTAAAATAGTTGACCCAACTATTTAACATAATTTTTTTTCACTTGTTCCGGTTGCATCCTCACTACTGTCCTCCTCTTTCATGCACATTTACTGTTACTGTTCCTGACTTTCCGTGCGTACCTCCACCCCTCTAGCCTGTCTTCAAACTCTTCCCTAACCTTTACTGCAGATCAAAATGGCGTCATTGAACATAGTCTATAGAGAATCTTCTATACATTACTATCCTAAAAAATTGTTATCCCCATTTCTCCTTCCATCTACACCATGGGAGAACATCTTAAACCCACCACTCACAATCCTGGCTTTAATCTCTGTCATCCGAGCTGTAAATCTACATTTCTTCCCTCCATAATTTCAGCCTGTTCCATCCCTTTGCCAATCACATACCAAGCCAAGTCTCAACCTCAACGGTTTCATCTCAACAGTAGCACAATTTTTACGAGTAAACTAGTGATCCCAGTTCAGGTATCCTTCTATATAGCAATCAATTTCAATTTTGGATACATTAATCCCTAATGATCTGCATATGTAATTTGGTCTTTGTTTTCTGTCAGATACACTCCATAAATCATTAGGATTACATAAATTATTGACAGACAAACACTCCAAGATTCCTTTTCTCAAACTATGTAAAATGTTTAGGTTTGCAGAGGTGCTGGTGCCTAGCCAAGCTAATTTTGGCTAGGAGGTGTGTCAAGCCCGAGACAAGTTGTCTGTTCATCACAGGGCTGCAGAGAAAGAGAGGCAACCAATCACATTGAATGGTTGACTGATATATAATTATTATCAATTTCCACTATAATTTTACAGATTTTGTATAATTTACTCACTTTATTTTGCAGTATAGTACAGATATTGGATGGAGAGAAAACAAAATTAGTCTTCTGCTGTTATATTTCTTGATTGCACTTTTCACTAATATACTGCTTCACACAAGGTTAGCAGATCATATCATTTATTTATCAAGCAGAAGATTTTTATTTGTTAGTCAAAACAACTCTAAAGAAATAAGCGGTTGCTGTCTTTGAAATTCAACAATGAGGCTTCGTGTATTGAGGCTGAGTTACGCTTATGACGCAAATGTTCTCTGCAATGTAAAGCAGAATGTTACGCTTTACAGTTATTTCACAAACATACTTCAGAAATTGAGTAGTGTCAGTTGTCTGTGTAGGTTCTCAGTTATCCAAGAATGCCTGAACACCACCTATTTCCAGTACAGAGGGAGCTTCTATAGGCAGAAACACGGATGTGCCATGGGCTCGCCGGTGTCTCCTATTGTGGCCAGTTTGTACATGAAAGAAGTGGAACACAGGGCCCTGACCTCGTTCAACGGACAACACCAAGCCACTAGTTCCGATACGTGGATGACACAGGATCCAAATCCATGAGGTGCAAAGTTTCACCGAACGCATTAAAACGGTGGACTGCAGCATCAAGTTCACCAGAGAGGATGTGAAGGAAAACAGTTTGCCCTTGTTGGATTTTGAAGTCCACATAGAAGATGACAGAAGTCTGAGCATTGTGGTATACAGGAAACAAACACACAGACCAGTACCTGCTTTTTGACTCTCACCATCAACTGGAGCACAAGCTTGGCGTTATTAGGACCCTGCAAGACAGGGCTGATGAGCTACCAACCAGTAGCCCAAGACACCAGGCAAAAGAACACAAACACCTGAAAGGGACACTAAAAACTTGTGGATATCCTGACTGGACCTTTGTGAAGGCTCACACAAGATCCAGAAAGGAGAACAGCCCAGTGAGGACAGAAGAGAAGGAGAACAAATGTAATAACAGTGATTCTGTCATGATCCTGTTTGTTTAGTGTTTTATTTGCTTCCCTTTGTTTCATGTCTTGTCTTCCTGTTTTATTTTGTGGTCACTCACCCCTGTCTTAGTTCCAGGTTCCTGTCTTCCCTGCCCCCTCCCCGTCTGCGTGCACCTGATCCCTGATTGCGTGTCCCGCACCTTTCTCCAATCACCCCCCATCAGTCCTGCATATATTCCCCCTTTGTGTCTGGTTCGTTGTAGTTCATAGCTCACGTTCCATCCTTGGTTCATTGCTCTTGTTCTCATTATCGTGTTTGAACCCTGCTTGTATTTTGACCTTGCCTTTTTGCCTACCGCCTTGGATACCTCTGCCTGGATTGACTGCCTTACCTGTGTACCGAACCTCACCTGGAATAAACTTTGTTTTCTGATTTTACCACTCAGTGTTATGCACTTTAGTCCTGCTTCCCTGCGCTACGTTCATGACAGATTCCATACTTCTCTGGAGTGTCAAAAAAACTGGGGAGGATTTTCAACAAACACCAGATTCCTGTGTATTTCAAGGCGAACAACACCCTTGGACAAAGACTTGTCGACCCAAAAGACCCCACACCACACAGTCAAAAGAGCATCTGGTGTATGCAGTTAAATACAGTGAGGAATGCTCAGATGTCTACATAGGGGAAACCAAACAACCACTACACAAGTGCATGACTCAACACAGAAGAGCCAACTCATCAGGACAGGATTCAGTAGTCTACCATCACCTCAAGGAAGAGGGACACTCATTTCAGGATACCGATGTTCAGATCTTGGACAAGGTGGATAGATGGTTTGAGAGAGGAGTTGAAAAAAGCCATCCATGTCAAAGTGGAGAAGCCGTCTCTTAATGGGGGGTGGTCTGCAACATCACCTTCCATCTATTTACAGTCAGGTCCTTTTAAAACTCCCTGGAAGAATGACTCAGCAGATTAACCGAGGTGATGTGTCTCATGCTAATAACCCTCATTAGTATACAAAGGCTTGGTGAAACTCACATTTCAACAAACCCTTTTGACACCCCCCTGGCACCCCCATCAACCACTGTTGAGGAGTCAGACAGGTTTTGAAAAAGTGGTCGTTGGAAATTGAATATCACTGACCAAACCTCAAAGGTTTAATAAACTGAGACAAGACCAGTCACCATGAGAACTGAAGAAGCCTTTTGGGTGAAAGGTGAGACGTCTTCAAGAAACTTTCTTAAAGTTCAGTGGATTGATTTAAACAGAGTTGAATAGTGCAAGTTAATACAGTTGGTGATATATTTTTTTGTGTTTGGTGAACTGACGTTTCAGCTGATGTGAATAATAATTCCGGTTTCATTCTGATAATTATAAAAGTCTAAATTGCTTATCCAGGGATAATCCAAAGATCTCATTATTTTAAAGGCACCCCACCATCATTTTCTAGTATTGACAGTTACTGAAATATCACTCTGACACTGCCGAGCAACTATTTAACTATGTGATTCCATATTCATCTCATGGCTGTATTAATTTCTTTTCACGTCTGTATGCCTTTATTAAAAGATATCACAACCTTTGTATTGATATGGATGCCTCTGCATCCTACAAAATAACTCTTAGTCAATTAGCATAGCTTATCAATCATCTTTGTTGGATGCATATCCATGGAATGAATTCCAGGAGTTACTTATAGCAGGGGCTTTATCAATTGGGAATGTCAGAGCCTTGGGACTTCCTCACTTTAGCTGTCAGTGATCATATTACAACATCTCTGATCCCTAGTGTTCTATTTCCCTCGAGTGTCGACAAACTTGCATTTTCATTTGTTGCCATCACCTTGATGCGTTGCTGTAACCCATAGCATGATTGGAACACATTCCACGTGGGGATAGAGCGGAGAGTGTGTCTAACAAGGTAATGTCATCTGTCAATACCCTGAGTTTTAGCATATAGTCATAAAAATTGAACGTTAATAAATTTCAATAGTGGATATGTCCATAGTAGACATTTGAATAATGTTAATATTATTTTTGTTTTTATTTGCAACAGCTTCATACAACTAGCTTCCAGTAATCACAAAAAAAAAAGTCTCATTAAAAAAAACCATTTGGTGTTACTTAAGCAAGCAAAAAGTATGTTGCAACATCACCCTGAAGCAAATATATGAAATTTTCCTTATAGTACAGTGGTATATCATCCTGAGGTAATTCAACTTAAAGGACTGGAGTAATTAACATCCGTCATATGAAGCAGTATTGTGAAGACCTTATTCATTATTCCTCCACCTAAGAAAAGTGAGAAAGTTGAGGGCTTTGTGGGTGTTATAGGTTGTGATCATTGTAGTAATTAAGGGGGATAAAGTTTGCTATACTGTGCTGTTTTTGGAACAAAAAGATTAGAACAGTAAGGGAAAGACAATTAGAAGACATGTGGATGATGCAGAAAAGAGTGTGAAATAAAAAGCCCCACTGTACTTAATTATAAATATGCATGGATTCTCAAGGCTGCATCTGAGCTACCGCTAATAAACACACATTCCACTTTCAAAGTTCTCACTAAGTCAAGCCTTCATAAGAGATCTAACACTGATTTGCAACACGCTTTTTCTCATGTTTGGATTTTGTATTTTCTCCGTTTTTTTTAAAGGTGTGTTTGTGATGTTTGTTGATGCATCCGCTTCTTCATACATGTGTAATATGAAGATCCATGCAAATACTCTTTTGTTATTTATTGATAGCCAGATGCTACGTGATTCAAGTGTCTGCTCGTAATTCTGCCTTTTGGAGATCATGTTGTTGACCCTTTCTAAAAAAAAAAACCTTTCCAGCTGTGAATCAAACACACGTAAATAGAAAATACCTCAAAACTCTTTAAACTCCAAGCTTGAAAATTTTTGCTCGGTGTGGGCAGCTGATTCATTACTCCGTTATCCACCCCTACTTACAGAGTGAGATTTAAATCAGAAATAATGGGGAGAGGGTTGAAGGATAATGATTTTGTTGTGGAACTGATATTTGCAACACGCTGTTTGCTTGTTATCTCTGTGTTAACATTAAGCAGCTCATTTTTATGGGCATGTGGCACTGAATTTTAGGTATTTGTTGCATTTAAGCGAATGTATGTACAAGTGTGCGCATGAATGTGTGTAAGTGTCATCTCTCGGGAAGGTCAGGGACATTAGTAGCATCAGAAATCGGTCTTGTTCATTTTATTAACTGTCTTCCTGATTACATCTTGCCCTGGGGTATGCTGCCTCCATTAGTCAGGTAAAAGCACGATTATGCCAGAATAGATTAGTGTTCTATTTTCCTCATTAGAAACCACAGCAGAGGAGCTAGACCTTGGATACTCCGAGGTGAATGTATATAATAGAAAGTAGGTTCACTGTGGATTTTGGAAAAGAAAGCATATGGGAAAGTCAAAGGATTTGCTGTAAGCCTGTCATATCTCTTTGGGGGGTTTTTTTTTACCGTAGTCTGTAATTTTGGTAAGCTTTTCCTGAAGGAAAATAATATAAAAGTTACACATCTGGTGATTTGAAGGTTAAACCGCTTGTGTTTGGTTTCAGAAGTAAAGCATAGCTATGCAAATATGATACAAGGTCTGAAGGTGGTTCAGCACCTTTTATTATAACACAAGCAGGAGTCTATCCAGAAAATGTCAGCTGGTAATGCTAAAATATGCACTTTACGTTAGGAAAAAATTGTCTTTTTCAAAAAGTGATGTATTAGTAAACTACCAACATTTGGCAGGGGCATGCGGAAGCTACCCAAGAAGCCCCTTGTTAAAAATGTAATCAAATCCCCCGCTGGCAATTGCCTCTATTGACTAAAACATTGAAGCTTGGATTGATAGGTACTGTCGGGTCTCTACATGCTGCGTGCCAATGGGGATTACCCGGCTTGAAATTTAGATGGACGGATACATGTGACATTTCTAAACTCAATTTTCAATTATGGACGAGGTCTCTTCACTGGCTGCCTACGGTGAGCCCTGATAACGGTCTGACAGCTGCAACAAATGATGAAGGCCTGTCTTGAAATGATTGGAGTGTATTCATCATTTGCTCTCCTCTACAGAGAGACAGGACCAGCAAACTTCAACTCAATCATACTGGTGCTCATTAGCCGGCACAGACCCATACACACACACATACAGACACACACACACACACACACACACACACACACACACACACACACACACACACACACACGTCACTCATTGCATGTAATTACTACAGCCGTTTCCAGTGATTCGTTATAGGAATGCAAGCATAATCTATTTAGAATACCCAACACCACCTGTATATTTTTTCATCACATACAAAAGAAACCAATCTTTTCTTGATAAAATGTTATTTGAGTAACTTTGTGCAGTGATGTCCATTGTCCTGTTATTAGATATGTGACTGCTGGCTTGAGACACCTGTGCTAGGCAGCACAAAGGAGCACAACAACAGCTACATCATTCATTAAATTCAGTCTCATACCAGTCAGCTGTAACCAAAAAACAGAAAAATGCTCACATGCTTATTACAGAGCAGTTTTCCTTCTCCCAGCTGCTACCTTTTCACTTCACATACCCCATTATCATCCGTATATGTTCTCATATAACTTCCAGGAAGAAATCGTCTGGCACAAAGAATCCACAGATCCACCAGACACTTCAGCTGCATGATCGAGCTGTCAAAGGAAACCAAAGGTCTGCCGCTGCCCCAGGCCAACACAGCAAACAAACAGGAAGCTAGGACAGGAAGCACAAAAGTTTCCCAATTATGGAACATAGCACATCATTAAGTCTCTGTAATGAGCATGCTGAAGCCTGGTGAAACCTTACCTGTCAGCCACCTCCTCATTACTAATATTGCCGTTATGTTCCTGAGGATATCATCGACAGGTTATTAGGGAGCGGTAGGTAGGTTAGCAACATGTCTGGAAATAAATTAGCCATTTGTTGCCAAATGCTTCAGGTTTTCATCTACATTCAACATAAACTGTTAAACAAAATCACAGATATAGTTAAGTTCTGTGTTTTGGGGATTTCTTTAAACTCCCTTAATTCAGTCAACTTTTATTTCATCTTAAAATACGTTGAGACAGAGTGCTCCTTTACACCATAGCCTTGTATAAAACACAGAGAAATGATCTTGGACAGAAAAAAGTTCCACTGACAGTTAAAACTCATTTCTCTCATCTTTAATATTGTTTTCTTACTCTGACACTCAAGTTATTTATTTCTTGTATTTCTTTTTATTTTTTTTAGTTTTTAAAATTGTCTATTTTTTTGTCAGTGTCACAGATTTTCATTTTTATCTGTAATCTTTTTGGCAAAGAGAGAAGAGGTTAGAGGGGGGAAGTAAACAGCAATAAAGCTGCATATCCTCACAGTGATGAGTGATAATATATGCAAACATTTTGTGATAAGTATTTTTGTAGGATAATAATTTTAAATAAATATATTTAATATAGACCGGACATTTAAACTTGTAATTTGATACACTTATTTTATGTAAATTTAATGTCACTGCACAGTAGGGCTGAGTTTGAAACGTCATCTAATGGCTTAAGATGTTTTTGTTAAAAGAAAACAGTAATTTGTTTGTTCATTTACCGCAAAATTAGAGGTGATGCCGACAAACAACTGCAGTTTACAATGTCACAGTCAGTCTGGTGATGCTACACATGTAGTACAAAATATCAATGAATAGAACCCCTTTAAAACCCAAGGCACCTCTGCTACCTAATGTCTCAACGTAATGATGTATTAAACATAACTATATTAGCATATTCCTGATTAGATTCACTTTGACCATTAGTGCACTAATAAATATTTATGCACAGCTTAGTTGTCTGAATATAACACATGATTTGAATTAATATGAGCTCTGTATAGTAAAGCACTGTTACAGCAGTTTCAGCAGTAAGAGTTTTTCCTAATTAATATGCAGATGTACCCATAAATATCTTCTACAATCAAAAGTATAGCTCTGAAGTGTGAGAAAAAGGTGCAGTCTGTTGATGCAAATGTGTTGGTTCAAAGACATGTAGAATGATAATATATGAGGCCACATATGTGAATGACACACAAAAATTATGGCCTTAACTTGGAAAGTCTCCCTTTGCCAGAGCTTTAATAAGCTGTTCATTTTAATCAGGATGTTTGACTATTATTCACTGTCAAGCAAACATATTAATTGCAAAAAATGTCAGACACATTTCACAAAAGCCACAAAAACAACAAAGCAGTCAGAGACTGCTACATCCCACGACACCCCTGAATTCCAAATTTTATCCTGACCTATTTTCATAATGGTCGCAGCAATGAATTCTGTATTTTACTATCGAGTATGACATTGGCCTAGTTTTCCAAAGGTGAAGGTCATGATCACATTTTTGTGATTATATCTCACCAGATTTCAGAGATGTGTACCGAAAAAGGTATTAAAGTGAAAGGTCAAGGTTGTGATCTAATCTTCATCCCCTTGCCTCCCTGAATATAACGCCTTTTGTTTCGTTTTTATATCTTATCCGGTTCCTGAGATATGTGCAAAAAAACGTACAAAAGTTGAAATTTAGCCTTGCCCTAGTTTTTCATCCCTTTTGCCGCCTAAGTAATGTGCTTTTTCTTTTATCTTTCTATCTGCAACGGTCGTGAAAATATTTGGTGAACGGATGGACAAACGAACACAAACACTGACAATTACAATACATCACCACTTTGCGGGTTGAACAATAAGAAATAATAATACAGAGCATTAAGCTGCACATTTGAAAGAAATCAGCTCATCAAGCCTTATCTCTTGCCTTAAAACTTAATATATTCATGATTTGTATTTCATCTTAAAACTTGCCTCAAGGGACAGAAGTTTTTGCCACTGAAATTGTTACCCATTTAGCAGATGCACACAGCACTTACTTTGTGCGGTTTGTTTGTTTAATTCAAAACAAAGCCAATTCATTTAGTTTTCATTTTATACATTTAATCAGGGCTGCTTTTTAGAGCAGAGCTAAATTATTTTGTACATGTGTGGACATATTTAAAACAATATATGAACCTGTCTACTTATTTGTCACAGGAAATTTCAGGAACCAGAACCAAATGTTCAGTTGTGTGTTGTTCAGACACAAGCTGTATCTGGACAAAGCTTGGGCACAGACGGAGTGGAGTACAAAGAACCAGACATATGAATGTAGACTGAGTCCTTGCCTTCAGTTTAGCCCTCTTGAGATATTGAGAGAGGTGAATAATGGGTGGAGAGACTGAGAGAAAGAACATGTACTGTAGGTAACAGAATATGCTAAGTTTAAAGTGGTAGAATTGTCAAAGGAAATGAAGCTGAAATAGACAAACATAACAGCAAATAAGGTTGTGAGAGAAAAAAAATGAAGGTGGAAGCTACATTCAACCTTTACAGAAAGGTTAGGAAACGAAAGGAAGAGAAAAGGAAATACCAAGGCAAAGCAAGAGAACAGACACTGTATGATGGGTTGAATAAGAAATAGAAGGTTACTTTGTCTTTTGTGTGATCAGAGAGACACCCAGAAGGTTCATTTCTGGCCCGGTGAGGTTGAATTCCTCGCCTGCAGATATACTTTTAACAAAGAGCAGGCTAGAAGTGAGCCAGATGAGCAGAATGTAGCTGTCTGGATGAGAGAGAGACGATACTTAGTTATTCTTAGTTCTCCTTTAAAAGACACCATGTCTGTCTCTGACATGTCTGCAATCTAAAGCCTCACCAAGATTTTTTTCTCTCAAAGCTGTGGCTCTCAACATTTTAGAATGTAATAAAAGTTTGCAAGAAATTCTCAAGGCTGATGTAGCAAAGAAGTTCTGCAAAACTATACTGTCTGCTACTTTTAAAGTTAGATCAGAGTGCCTATTTGTTTGAACATACCGTTATATGTCGTCAAGGTTAAGCCACAAACAAGGCAAAATCCAAGCCCCAATACACATCAAGTATTCAAATCAGCATCAACAGAAATAAAGCCGAATGGAGCGAATGGCAAGTGAATCATTCGTACTTTATGATTGTTACCTCAAGTTTGTCTGTTGCTCAGTAGCAGTGAGGGATTATTGGAAAAAATGTGTCAACCTTTATGAAACTTGGTGGAAGGGTCTGAATTGATGTTTTGAATTGAAATGCCATATTTTTCAAGTAAGTGGTGGTAAATCTCAACAGTCAGAAAGCTTTTTCATCATCTATAAGTAATAACACCCAAAATACAGAGAGGAAAATGAAGGGATGGGGAACACATTATTTTCAAACTCATGACATCGCTGCTGCACCTGGATAAAACCGTGCAGCCGAAAATGTCATCTTCTGCTGTGGACATTTTTTTCAGTTTGCAAAAAGAACATTGTGATTAAAATTTTCAAGGAGGTGATGGACTATTAAATCACGGGTCTAGATTCTCTGTTTTAACCTTTCTCGTCCTCAGATATTCACAAATTGCTGGTTATGAACATGTTATTGAAAGGAAAAATCAATCATTTATCTTTGTGGATTCAAGTAATAATAAATTACCTGTATGAACTGAAAAAGAATCATGACTGATTCGACTGCAAAATTGCAGATAGCAATGTGCTATATAATCCATTAAAGAAACAATACAGCAGTTCGAAGAGCTAAATTTGTTTACATTAGAAGAGCAGATCATTGGCCTTGATTGACAATGTGGCATTCGCTATCCTACCTTTGCAGTCTTCTTAACTTACAGATATCACTTAATTGTGCCACATCAGAGCACAGCAAAGTCATAAATGGAATCAGATTAGCAACTGTTTGCGTAGCAGTGCAGCAAGATAACATAAGATTGAAAAAGGGAAGTCAGAACTAAAGAAAAAAAAATGTCATGAGGGATAAAAGCATGAGACCCATCATGCTTCTGACATCAAAGTGGCACACTGATGAACATAGCACCAAGTTGTCAGCGGGTTGCAAATCCCGATCATAAGTAATATGAAGCCACAATCTGGCAGGAACTTCTTTGATAACTGACAGACACAACAGAGGGTTGTTTGTGCCATGCTATATTACATGCAAAATGTCAACTTTTGTCGTGGTATGTGCGTGCTTTCTTCTATGTTTGAGTATGTTGGTGTATGCACTGAAGTGCACTGAGTTTATTATTTATTTCCATGGCTATACTTAATCAAGTAACCATTAGTAATATAAGAAAACTGAAAACATCCCGTCATTCCAGAGGGAATATACAACAGTATATCGTTTAAACTATGAAGCCATGGGTCGCAACTAAAAACAGCAACACGGCAGTAAGTTCTACCATGTTGTTGTGCTACTGAAGACGTTATAAAACACTATTTCATCTGTGCATTTTACATAATCCTAATCCTCTTGAGTTTGTGTTTACCAAGCAGCAAACAACCACAGCAGAGTGTCGAACATCTCGTTGTGTGCCTTCATGAATATGTTCAAAAGTTATTATTCCTCTGCCAGAATATTAACTCTCAAAGATGTTTATGGCGGTGTATGGTTGATGTCATGTTTGTTTTTGCAAAATCTGAGGTAAAAGCTTTTTTGACGTTACAAACATTGGTTTCTCTGCACACTGTGTTACTCTGCATGCAGACCTGAAACAGGGCTCATGAAAATGTCCATTGCTGACATATTTAATGGATTTGAGTAATTATCTGGGTCTGACTTGGGATAATTTACCAGAACTTTTTAGCTGTCTATTCACACGACATGACAGCAGGCTCTATTTTTGCTCTGTTTGACCTCTTTAATTGGATACTGCATAATCAACACACTGAAAAGAAGTTTGATGTGTTACCTTTAAGTGAAGTATGAGGAGTCACGCCTTATCTGTTAATTTTTGCATTGTTCCCACAGGTTTATATCTTAGAAAAAGCGACCAAAAGTTGTGCTTTCTCACCAACCACCTCTCAAAATACCCTTGTGATTAATTAATCCTATGTTTATTTTATTTTATTATTTAAACCTTATTTAACCCGGCACGTCAGTTAAGAACCAGTTCTCATTTACAATTATAACCTGGCCAAGAGGCAGCATACGAGGCAGGAGGCAGAAGTCTATCCCTCCTCATGCATCATATCCAATTTTTTCTTTTTTATTATCTTATGTCTTTGTCTGTGACTGTCCTTTCTATTTTCCGGGTGCTAGTTCTCTGAACTCTGATTTTCCCTTAAGCTCGCATTTTCTTTTGCCCTCACACTTGTGGAGTTGTTTATGCCCTGTTCATCCACCTCTGCAATCATGACTGTTGTTCACCGTCTCTCCATCCATATGATGAGTCCGTCAGATGTGCAGTGAGATGGATGGTACAAGTGAAAGAGCGAAATGAAAAACGAGTGTATCTTGGCAGAAGCCATTTTCCCTATGCACGCGTGTGTCCATCGGCCTTGACCTGAAGGGACACAGCACTAAATCTGAGTCATAAAAGCACACACACACACACACACACACACACACACACACACACACACACACACACACACACACACACTGATTGAGAGTGCCCCAATGATGATTACAACCACCGTGTGTGTATGTGCGTGCACATATTCAAATGAGCCTGTGTTTGTGTGGATGCACACACCAGTTCTATTTCATTCTTTACAGACAGGAAAAGGGGGGTAATTGCAGCAGAGTCAGGTTATTGTTTCCTCTATCAAGCAGACAAGCATTGATATCAATTTTCCTCCCTCCCCGTCACCCCTTTCAGATGTGTTTTTTCATTTAATGGCCGAATACACTCTGATGATCTGTGGAGAGTTGCAGACGGGTGCAGAGGTATGCAGAGTGAATTTACTAGAGCATAGCTTTGTGCTGAACAGCAGACGAAGGACGGCAGTTCGGCCTCAGAACTGTCTGGGTGGTGTAACGTATTATGGGCGCTCTCAAGTAGGAATTCTTGAAAAAACTCGTTATTGTTTCCCCTGGCTTTCTGCTGTGTTTTTAGATATAGGCAACACAGACATCTCACCTGACACCACACACTGCAGACAACAGCAAACTAATTTCTCACTATTTTTCATTAAACTCCCTTTTTCACCACTAAAATGAAGTATCATGCAAGTTGTGTAAAAGCTTGCTTTTTGAAAGAGTGGTTAGATTAATCTTCATTTCACTCTTTACTTTATATTTAATTTATATTTTGATTTGTTACATTTGTGGCATTTAAACAGCATGAATTATAATGCCAGCCTTATCTAATTGGAACAACTGCACCTGTGAAATGGATAGAGCAAAAAAATGCTTTGATTTTGTAACATCAATCAACATATAACATAATGGATTCTTATCAAAATGCATTGGATGCATCCTGAGAAAAGTTTTGGATGCAAAATATCTTCCCTCTGGAGTGAAGGATTAACCTCCATGACTTCAGTCTAGCTGCTTTGTGTTCCTTGTTTTTGATTGTGCATTTCTAAATGTCTTGCCATTAATGTTAATGAGTTTAATAGCCTGAAAATGTTGGCACAATACTGTGTTGCTGCTGCTCTGTTGTGCACAATATACAAAGCAATTGGTACGGACTTTAAATATTGCTCTTTAGAGTAAACAGTACATTTATACGGCCCCTTTAAGATGTCTTAGAATTCTCAGACAGTCGTTTCATCCATATTTCCTCCACTAAAGGTAAGGAATTACAAGGATTTCCATAGAACACAGATTTGTTGCTATGCTATCCCTTTGAAGATTGAACCATAAGGGACACACGGGGGGCAGGATGTGTTTCAAATACAAGTTCACATCAGGATCAGGGCAATGGGAGTTTGCAATAAGCATGGATTAAATGGCAGATTATTGAATGACTAATAAGAGCGTGAAGATATAATAGATGCCAGGAAATAGTGGTGGAGACAGATAGACAGATATGGAGCGTGTCGACAGCGAGAAAAGGGTAACAGAGACCAACTCATATGAGAATCCGAGGAAAAGGTGTGTAAGGCAGATATGAGAGATGCGAAGGGGGGTGAGCTGTTTGAGCCAGACATCAGACATCAAGGAGCGTAAAAAGAAGGTAGAAAGATATAATATAGGTAATGAGATAAAGAAGAGAAGGAGGCCACTAAAACCTAGAGATATGAGAAGTAAAGGTGGGGGGCACGAGGTAGGTGGGGAGAGGTGTAAATACAAGAGAATTTAAAAAATGGGGGCTTGGAGTTAGAAGGGGCTCATAAAGTGAATCCATGGATTTGTAGTTGCTGAGGGAAGGTTGAGACAATGAGCATAGACATGGGGAGGAGAAGATAACAGAGACACATAGGTTCAAACAGATGAACAGAAAGTCAAAGCCACACAAAGTTCTTCTGTTTGTCATTTGCACACACACTCCTTCTCAAATGGTATTATCTGTAGCTCTCAGAAACAGACTCTGGGGCAAGGCTAATATGCCTCCACACCTTTTTCATTCAAGAAAAATAGGATGGGATGAACAAAACCAGCGAGTGCTGAATCAAGGCGCCAAGCTGGCCTCAACAAAAAACAATGCAAACAAATGATCACAGCAAAGGACAGAAACGAGTGGTGCCATGGCAACGATGCATTGATCCATGAGTTTGAGTACAGACTCAAAGATTTGAAAAGGTATATACTGTAGAGTGTGTTGGTGGGTATGAGAGAGGAGGTTACTATGTCCTTGTTCAGAGCCCTTGGGACTGAAATTGTAAGGACTTTTTTTCTGATGTCTTCTGAAGGGTGTTTAGGAAAGAAAGTGAGCTTAAGATGTATCCTTGCCCTTTCTTTTTTCCTAAATAATACAGTAGCTGATCTTGTTAGAGGAGAGAGAAGAAATATTGATTCACTTTCACCCTCCTTAAAGATTGCTGCAGAGAGCAGATGAACTTTTATATTCTCATCTACACGTGGATGCACAGAGGCGCTCGCTCTCATGCATCTGACAGACACCTGTCACTCAGAGGGGTCATGGAGGGAATCCATTACAAATCATAATTATCACTTTTTTCTTTTTAACGACTTTGGTAAAGGTGACGTATATGAGATTTATGAGAACATGTAAGGGTTATGAATGGCATTGTGACATTTCAGCTTCAACTGACTGCCTTTCATGAAAGCCATCATATCCCAGATGGGAAAAGTGAGTGACTGAGCATGTCGAATGCCATTTTGGATGCACTGATCGTTTGGTCTGACTGGCTGGGGTGTGGTCCCTTGATATCCAGAGTGCTGTCTGTTTGCTGAGAATCAATCTATGATTGAAAGGTCTGTGATAAGTTTGAAGCAACCACCCAACCTCCGCTTCCCTCTCGAACAAAAGAACAGGCTGCTTCCCTACGACTCAGGGAAGCAGCCTTTACACGGTTCATGTCTTAACTGTTCTGTTCTGACCCAGAGATAATGGTTTAACATCAAAGATGTCAATAATTTTCTTCTATATTTGATATCAATTATGATTAAACATTCACAAATAATTCAAAACTAACTCATCACAGCACAGCAACTCATATCAGATTTTCTCAATAAATTTCTTAATAAACGCTTTGCAACCAAGGAAAGTTGTTTATTGCAGTTTTATTCTCTGTGTTTTCCATTAACCAACTGTTGAAACCCACTAAATAAACACAACATTCAATCTGATTTAAAAGTGTAACTACTTATACTGATGCTGACAGGAGTAACAAGAATGACATTTGAAGAAGAGGATCATGCTCTGCTCATTCTGACTTTCATCTTATCTAGCAGCCTTATTATTTCCTGTTGTTTCTTCGTCTTTGGAAGTATGATTCTCTGTGATATAGATGACAAGATGAGGGTGTAGATGTTGATATCTCTTGATTAAAAGGAAGATAATTGTGAGTGCATGTGTGTGTTTGTTTGATGAAATAACTCCAACGCATTCAGTCATGCTGCATTTTTGTCCCTGGCGACAGGTCATACCACTTCCATGTCTGTTTTTCCTACTCCTGAATCCACTTAGCATTTTTTGTAGGATTTGGAAGTGAGTACATGAGATAAAGATGTACGGTATGTAAAGAGTAAATATTGAGATTTGGATAGATGGGTGTCCAAGTTTATTTAAGGACAGAATAGTACAATTTTTGTTAAGAAAAAGGCATCTGTCTACCACTTTCACTGATTTTATTTTACAAAATCTCTATTTCACAGATGTGAAATAGAATTTTTCAAGTAGAATGTGAAAAAATGACTACAACTGTGTTATATACTGTATTTTGTTAGCTATGTTTTCAATTAACTAAAATTCTTGCATTGATATATAAACACAGAGAAAGCTCCAATATTTTTTTAAGCTAATGGTGTTCTTCATTCGGTCACCAGCTCTAGTGGGATTTCTGTTAATTACTGTGCACCTGCTTTTAAAATCCAGGACTTCAGTCCATCCAAACACACACACAGGAGCTTCATCTTGGCAGTCCTCTCTGCAGCTCTCCGTGTGAACCGTCTGCCAGTGTGATTCTATCTCTCCTCCCGTATATCTCCATCCATCCATGCTGTCATTCTCTCTCATGTACCCCTCCGCCGTCTTCCTCACACTCCACTTCTCAGTGGTTTGTCTTGGCAGAGCTTGATCAGAAATGCACTGGGGACAATACATATCTCCAATTCATTCTGGTGGCCTGCTGTTAGTTCTATTCCAGTTTTCATCTCTGTTTTTGAATGTTAACCTGTAAAAAACAAGTTAAGTGGAGGATTAAGGTGGAAACATACAGTATATATGAAATAAGTTGTGTGCCACTCACTCCCAACCAGCGTTCTCGTTTGCGTGCGTCCTTGCGTCTTTGACGCACATTTTTTGACAGGGACGCACACACAACGTGTGTCCCTGGGACACAAGCTTTAAATACTTACAATAAAAAAAATTTGGTACTACTTTTTTTCCGCGATATAATATTAGGAAAAAATGTACTTCCATTCAACAAAAATATTCACAATTTATCCATTTCTCCACTTCAATTTTGAATCGCCATTGTGTTTTTATGTTGCGCGAGTTTCTCGTTACTAGACTCATGTGCTTGATTTAGACTGATCGACCAGGAGTGGCACGGTGGCGCAGTGAGTAGCGCTGTCGCTGCACAGCAAGGCGGTTCTGGGTTTGCATCCTGCTCTGTGTGGAGTTTGCATGTTCTCCCCCTGTCTGTGTGGGTTTTCTCCACGTTCTCTGGCTTCCTCCCACCTCCAAAAACATGCGCTTCAGATTAATTGGCCGGCTAAAAATTGACCGTAGGTGTGAGTGTGTGGCTACGTGGTTGTCAGTGTCTTTGTGTGGCTCTGCAGTGCGCTGGTGTGGCGCCCAGAGATTCCGCCGCCTCGTGCCCTAAACCAGCTGGAATAGGCAGATGAAGCAGTTGTGACAATGAATGAATGAATGAATAAAATTGACCAAACGATAAGGTGATGCCTGCTCATTTTACACGGTGCAGGGAGAGATCAACAAGTTAGTCTCAAATTATCACCATGCCTCCGAAAAAGATGCAAAAGATGGAGAAAACACAAGTGACAATGAGTGACAAACAACACAAATTTAATGAAAAGAAAGAGGCAAATATTAATGTGGACGGTACGGAAGAAGATGCAGAAGAAGCCCAGCAACAGCCAGCAAAAATTTTGTACCGCAATGGACGTTATTTTTCCATGGGTGAGGCGCAGCTGAATGTCAGCACCCAAAACCAAATGCAGCTTACAAAAAATGTGTGTGGAGAAGGCTCTGTCAGCTTGGTGCAGTGTCCACAGGAGAATATATGATTAAAACTGCATTATATTTTTCTTTATTTCTTAAACTGTTTTTGTAAGAATGAACACTAGGCTGGAACATTTTGATAAAAATAATGTAATTTTCCTGTCTTTTCCTTTTTACTGAAACAGTTATGATGTCGTTATTAATGAAATCATTAAAATGAACAGTTTGTTTAGTTTTTATATTGTACTATTGGCAAAACTCAGTCCTTGCGTATACAGTTGATATCGTATATTCTGTTACAACTTTTGTAATACATAAACGTCATGTTGGGATGTGCAAATTTTTAACGAAGCACATCCTTTTTATATCAGATATGTTGCATTATGAGTGACCAACTCATAGGCCTGAGACATTGTTCTCAGTGCATCTATTTATGATTTTGGAATCTTTTCATTCATCATGTACTTATATGTTACTTGTTTTATTCATTCTAATACAGTACATAAATTAAAGGACTGTCTTTTTAATAAGGTTTTAATTTGTGTTAACTCTTCTCCATCAGAGTTAATATTTTATCGTATTATGTATAATCTTCCTGAGGTTTTTGTTTTTCTCTCTTATTTCTTTTGCTTATTAAATGTTATTTTCATCACCTCAGGCAACAGGATTTGGAGCTGGTTAGTTGTTTACTCTCATTTATTTGGTTGTTTGTTTTGTATTCTTACGTACATGATATACAGTATATCTTGCAAAGCTGACATAGATTTTGTTGTAATCTTGAGGCATTTGCATGATTTTTTTTAATCAGATCTCATTTTGTTAAGCCTGCTTCTTCAATGAATGGTCCTACACAAATGAAGTCAGAAATGCATACACTTGCAGTTCTCTTCAAAAACCAGCCACAGATCAGCTTCAAGGGCAGCGACAGGGCAATTGCTAATTGTGTTTAGCAGCAAGATAGATGACATTTCAGGAACCTGTGGGCTTAGCTTTGCTTGCTGTGGTCAGAGACCTGGATGTGTGAAGGTCATAACTGCAAACTTGGATCACACTTGCTCATCACACACATGTATCTCCACAGAATAGGAGAGGATTGCGAAGTCTCTTGAGGAGGCAGTGCTAATCCTATTGACAATGACTTGTCTGAACAGGGACCCAAATAGAAACGGGGCAAATTCTCTTTTTGACGACAATAAACTCAAAGGTCACGAAGGCCAGACCCATAAGCACATCAGTAGCTTGGTTCAGGAATTTAGCCCCAGTTCAGAAAATCAAAGTGTAATAATACAGTATATCACATCTCTCAATGCAATTGCGTTGCATTAAGTCTACTCCAATCCCCTCCCATAAAAACTACGACTCAGGAGATTTCGTTGTCTCTGATGGAATATGACAAAGTGATATTGACAATGTAGCTTATTTTCCAAGAATAAATAGAGAAACATAATATTGTTTCCTTCTCTCTTGCTGATATTATGAGTGATGTATTTCTAGGCATCAAAATATTTACACCTGCCTTAGTGCTTTCTCATGCCAGACTACATTATCAAAGGCAGAGAAAACAATATTGCATTCCTTATTGAAAAACGGTGAACCTTCACCTTTTATCCTGATGTTAAAGTACGCATACACACACACACACACACACACACACGCAAGCACACACACACACACACACACACACACACACACACACATACATTCAAATGCACACACACAGGCAGACATAAAAAACTTGTTTCAACACCAGTATTGTGCACATCTGTTGTGTGTATAAGTAAATAATAATATATATATTATATATATATATATATATATATATATATATATATATATATATATATATATATATATATATATATATATATATATATATATATATATATATATATATATATATATATATATATATATATATATATATATTAGTGGATATATATATAGTGTATATATATACAGAATATATACAATATATATACAGTATATGCACACATTTATGTTCGTACAGACTTGCACTCAATAATGCAAAGGGTAAATGTTAATGCGGAGCTGAATCTGTGTTTTAATAGCTCTTTAAAATCACAGGTGGGATCTGTGACTAAGCCTGTCTGCCAGTCTGAGAGGCATTCACCATCCAGCTGTGCAAAACACGTTGAGCAAATGAATTACATTCACCATGCAGCTGCTTGCTGTCAATATAAATCACATTAATGTGGCAAAAACCTCAAACAGCTAATGATTTTGCAATTAATCACTTGTAATGGGATGGAGTTTGGGCAGTTTAGTAATACAACTGAACTGCCTTCACAAAACTTTGTGTCTTGCTTGCTGCTTTTTGTTTTCTTTGATTTGGTAGCATGCTATTAAAGCAGAAACCAGCAGGGACGTGGCTGCTGTCACTCAATACATGAACTTATGTATCTTTGTTTCTTTGTGTGTGGCTTGCTTGCTCCCCAGATGGGACCCCTTACACGTGGTGGGTGGGGCGAGGCAGTGAGAAGCACTTCTACTGGGGGGGCTCATCACCTGGCATCCAGAAATGTGCCTGTGGCATCGACAGGAACTGCACCGACACCAAGTATGACTGTAACTGTGATGCAGATTATAAACAATGGTAAGTCAGAGCGTTGGTTAAAAGTTCAGCGGGGACACGAATAATTGTTATAGATTACAGTTACAGCAAATGAAGACTTCATTTAAATGTCATTCTGACATTTATTTCATTAGTAAATGTTCTCTTACAGATAATATCCTGTTTGGATTTCTATATTATAGAACATGATGTAAAAGTGTAAATTTCACAACCTCAGGGATTTTGATGGGACAATTTCAAACAAAAATCTTTGGTTCTGATGTTTGCATTATTCTGTCAGCTCACAATCTGCCTCAGCCGACTGATGATGAGTCCAACTTCAAGGCCTGAAGTGACTGAATGATGGATGCCACGATCAGGGATACATTTATTTAAAAAGCATGTTTGCCTGCACAGCCAACAGTTTGCGTTTCAAAGCTCTTTTAGCCCAGTGATGGATCTTCTCATTAAGCCAATTTATTTGCTGTCTGTTGGTGTGTGCTTGTGAGTACATGCTGTATGTCAGCGAGAAGAAGATTTCATTTGCTTTCATGTCTTCCGCTTCATCTCTAAAACTGATGAGATTACAAATAAGTTTCGGTCTGCCTCGTTCTCCCCATTAATATTGTATGCATTAATGTCTCATTGTTTGGCTGAATGACTTTTTGAAATATTACCCATATAACTCTATTTCCACTCATTATCCATATTTTGGCGGCGCATAGAAACACAAATCCATATACAAAGCCATAAATTGGATCTTTATGTTTCATTTTCAAACTGAAATTAATGGCTAACAATTGAAATCAATTTTAGATTTGGAACATGTTTTACTAAAACTGGAGATGCTGCAATTTAAATATTTAATGCTTTTTGTGCTGGCAGCACAGTGGCACAGTGGGTAGTACCTCACAGCAAGAAAATTCAAGGTTTGATTCCTTTCTGAATGAAGTTTGTATGTTCTCCCCATGTCTTTGTGGGTTTTCTCTGGGTTCTCTAGCTTCCTCCTATCTCCAAAACCATGCAATTTAGGTAAATTTATCACTCCAAATTGTCCATAGATGTGAATGTGTGCATGAGTGGTTGTTTGTCTTTTGTGTGGCCACACAATGCACTGGCGATCCATCCGAAGCATACTCCGCTTCTCGCCCATAGCCAGCTGGGATAGGCTCCAACACCACCCGTGACCTTCAAAGCAGAAAATTGGCTGTAGACGAGACGACCGTGGGCATCCCATCTTCAAGAAAACGGATCGAAGGATGGGCATTTGTTTGTTGTGGTATTGTTAGTAGACCAGTTAAGTTATTTACTGTATATATGTATAGAGGAAGACCAAAGAGGAGGTTTATGAAGAAGAAGAATATTTCATCATTTAATTATTTTCATTGATGAATAAATTTCTCTCCAATCAATATCCAAACATACATCAATATCATCCATACATACTACATACAGACATACATGCATACCGTACACACAAATACCATTAGCATAGCTAACTGTCAAGATCCTGTAAGTGACTTGGAGTAATGGAAGCAACAAACAAGGATGGCAGTAAAAAAAAAAAGTGCCGACATTTATTGGAATCAATAACATCAACGCAAAATTATAAAGCAAGGCGCATGGAATAAATGGACAGGTTAATGTTGGTGCCAAATCATGAAATAAAATAACAAGACACATAAGTACAGCAAACTCCAACCGCCTTACTGCAACTGAAAACCAAGTCAGTAAAGTTTGACCAGCTGGAGTGTTCTAAAAACAAAGCAAAAACCAACAGAACAACCATCCGTGAAACGTAACGTAAAAGGCTACCTTATAGCAAATCCAAGATCCTTTGATAAAATAAATAAAAACCACTAATGCCTATGACGACTGGAATCTTCAGGTAGGCTGATCAGGCAGGTAAGTGTTTGGGCGATCACATGAAGAAGATTATGATCACATAATGAAGAGGATATCCTCGATATCCTTGGAGCCAGCCAGCAAATAAACTCCAGCCTTCCCTTCTAGCGTATTGCTTCACACCCAAGGAATTGCTCTTGGGGAGCAGTCATGGCACCCTTGGAATAGCATTTCCATATAATTACAACCTCTGTTAACTGAAAGGATATAGTAATTGAACAGTGACAAATAAAAAAGTGATGAGATAAGGCTATGTTTAACTTGGATTCTCCTCCTGCCTGTGTCTATATGTTTCTATCAACCCTCAGGAGAGAAGATTCTGGTCTTTTGGTAAATAAGGAGCACCTTCCAGTCAGCCAGGTTGCCGTGGGTGACACCAACAGACCGGGCTCTGAAGCGAAGCTGACTGTTGGTCCGCTATGCTGCCAAGGAGATAGTAAGTGTTGTTCTCATGCAGAAGGGTAGTGTGGGGATGAAGTTGTTGATGATGATCAGCTTGATGAATTGGAATTGCATTGTGTTTGAAATGTAATTAACAAATGATTAAATCCTACAAATGAACTTGAGCTGAGAATTAACTGTGGTTGAATAAGGGTCCCATCTGTGCTTTCAATAATAGCTTTTCCTGAGTTATAATAAAAATTAGAAACTCTTAATAAATTAAAAATGACTATACAGTAATCCCTCTTTACTTGTAGTTAATGCGTTCCAGGACCACCCGCAAAAAACAAAGTTCCACAATATAGTGACGAACAATATACAGTGCGCCCTCATGCATTCACACATGAGCACTCGCAATTTCACCTCATCGCGTATTGTTGGTAGGCAGTCACGTGATACCACACTTGCATTCTATTGGTTGATGGAATCCGGAAGTGCGCTACGTTCCGTGAGTCTCGGACTTTTGTGAGACACAAAAGTGCTTTAAACAGTCAATAAAGTGTGGGAAAAGGTAAAACAGATAGAAGGTAGTTTAATATCAGTATGGGGAGGGTTCATAAATGTTTAAATTACTATAAATAATAAGATAAATAATTTGTCGCTGTATCGCGGAATTTGTTATTCATGTGTGGTTTCTGGAACGCATTAACCGCGAGTAACGAGGGTGCACTGTATTTCATTATTTATGGTAATTTAAATGTTTATGAGCCCTCCCCGTACTGATATTAAATCCTCTTCTATCTGTATTACTTTTTCCCACACTCTTATAGACTGTTCAAAGCACTTTTAAGTGTTTCTTTAATACACGGAAGTACGCTGCATTCCGTGAGTCTTGGAACACAGCACACTTCTGGATGCTGTCAGCCAATATCATGCGCGTATGGTACCACATGACTACATACTGAAAAGCGTGAATAAGCGAGGGAATTCTGTACATACTTAGATTCAATAATAATAATAATACTAATAATGCAGAAAAATGGTCTCCATGAGTCCAGACTGTAGCAGAAACAGGGTACTACAAAATGGAACTGAAACGGTTGGTGTCAGGAATGAAATCATAATGCTTTACAGCCAAATAGCCAAAATGAACTTAAAAATTCAACCTCAAAATTCATGAGCACTGAAAACCAAATGCTGCTGTGAGCATTCTGGATCATCTGCAGGTGTAAAGGAGACCTTTGAACAAGGAGAAGCCTGCAGTTGCAGCAGTGTAATTAATAGGAAATATGCACATGAAAGACTTTCTGCAAGTCAGCTGCACAGAGGAGTGTTGTTGCAAAAATAAATTATATCTGATGTAAAAGCATGACTGCATAACTTTTGCCAACAGCTGAGGTTGAATTAAGACATCACCTTGAGTTTCTTTAAAAATAAAATCCTTCTGTAGCTTTTGAACAGTTAGCGAAGCCAAAAGCCATTTTTTCCTGAACAGTTAAGGGTATGTGAACACACTCTTAAAATGGATTAAAATGTGGAGGAATATGCCAATACCTGAAAGAGTCTTGGCTGAATACAACATAAGAAAAAGGTTTTCATATTGATTAAGACTGCTCTATGATGTCTTCTACACCGCAGCACCTAGTGTTGTGTCTGAAATACCAGCTCATCGCTAAAGCAGTCGAGTAGTCATGCAGGGAAATGCACAATGGAACGATGGTGGAGACACAGAGAATAAATTCTAAAACTAGAAAGGCACTCAGAGAGGACATACCTCTGCCAAGGCCAATACTCAACTCTTCTGTGATATGCAAATCTCCAAGTGCAACCACTTCATGTGTGGATATAATTCCAAAGCCATTAGAATTATAAAAAATATGAGGTTCTATGTGACTAGAGAAGCTTAACTATCACCCAGTGGTGTCTACAGAGCCCTGTGTGCCTATGCCTATATTCTAGTTTTGTTTCCTTTGGGACATTTGTGCACCTTAGCCTTTAGATAGTGGGCCAGTAGCCAGTATGCAGGTTTTGAAGTGGCACTATTGACAGGTAAAAAGAACTTCTGTAACAATCCAGCCGTCTAGGGGTATATAAATAGCTGTGGCTGTACGTGTGTGTGTGTGTGTGTGTGTGTGTGTGTGTGTGTGTGTGTGTGTGTGTGTGTGTGTGTGTGTGTGTGTGTGTGTGTGTGTGTGCGTGTGTGCGCGTGTGTGCGTGCATGTGTGTCCGTAGAGAGCTTCATCTGAATTAATCTGAAACCTAGCAACGTGGTGCCCTCCTGCTGGGTTTTGTTCAGGTGTGGGCGTGCTTTGGGCTTTGGAACAAATTTAGTACATACTTTTTAATTACAGTATTAGTTTCACTGCTTTATTGTGACTAAAAGCTCTCCATCTCTTTCTTCTCTGTTCAGCGTACTTCGGACCAAGGCTATGAAAACCCCACTCCTTTTACACATTGACATGAGTTTTGAATGCATAGCATTCTGCAGTCAAAATAGCATCTTGTTAGGATTTCAAGAGGAGGTTTGCTGATGTTATTGATGTGGAACCAAAACTGACCAAATAAGACATTAGTTCTTTTAGTTCAGTCATGGCACTTAGTGACTGTCATTATTGCATTGCTCTTGGAAAATACATGAAAAGCAATTCACAAACTGCTGGTCTCCCGGGGGAAAGTCTTGAGTTTATCAAGCCATTTCAACCACCTACTGATTTGGCCGTTCTCTCTCTTGATAGCACTGCGGTATAGCGGCGCCTCCAGAACAATGCTGGAGGGGTAACTACAGCGTCACACTCAGAAGCATAGAGTCACTGCCCTAGGCTGTCGTATTTGACATGCTGTAAGTGAGAATGGGTGGCTCCATCACTGACATGTTAAGACATGCAGTAGAGGGAAACTGAAAGGACTGTGTTATACCAGCGGAAGTGTCAGGAATCTGTGAATGATATTTGACTACATGTACCCTTGCTCTACTACTTGAATGATTGAATATAACTAACTGGTGAGGATTGTCATTTTTGCTGCATAATCATATTGCTCCTATCTTTTAAATTACAGTATTTCCACATTTAAAATATGACAGTATTTCCACATTTAAAGAATATATTTCCATTCTTACAATACGGAGAATAGTCAATGATTCAGTCAAAAAAGAGTCCTGTGTATAGTTGCATACTCTCCCCATGTCTGCATGGGTTCTCTCATGGTTCTCTGGGTTCTCAAGCTTCCTCCCACCGCTATACAAATGCAATAAAGCATCCTTGAATTTAAATTGGCCTTAGGCGTGACTGGTGAGTGTGATTGTTTTTCTTTCTACATGGCCCTGTGATGAACTGAGGACATGTTCAGAGTGAACCCCACCTCCAGTCCAAAAGAAGCTGAGATAAGCTCCAGCCCACCTGAGATTCTGCTTCAGTTACATAAAATGAATGAATAAAATTAATTCTGGGATCAAGAGTACATGAAAATGGGCTGTTGTCAGAGGAAAGGGAACTTCATTTGACCCAAGGAATGAAAGTGGGAAAGTCTACTTTGGTCCTAATTAGCTTCACTCTCTTCTCAGTGAGGAAAAACAACGTCTTTCTTCATCTCGATTCCCGGTGGAAATTAAACATTATTAGTATGTCTTACATTGTCAAATGCATTCAGACATCGTTATCCAAACCTTTGAAAGGGACTAACCTCTTCTGACAATCAGAATTTACTGATGATTCTTTGAATGGGGTCTTAATTAAAAAAATTAAAATCGTCCTGAGTGAGAACTAAAGGAAACACTTCATGCATAGTGGCGTACAATCAGGCTGATTTGAATTCTGGGGTTGCTTTTGAATATGAAAGAAAAAACCCTTGTTCATATTTGCATATTGTTCTGATTAATCAGAAGCGCTTGTTAAAAAATTTTTGGGCTGCGTTTGACCTCTAGGAAACAAATATATGTGTAATTCTGCCTGTCTTTTCCTTGTCTGTGTGTTGTGTCTATAGGCACGTGCATGTGTGAGCGTGTGTATGCGTGTGATAAAAGTCTCTGAGCTTGATTCAGATACCTTCCATTTAAACATTCATCTTTTTATTCTCTTATATCTTGTCCTTGTATATTTTGCTGTATCTAAGGTAAACATCAGATACCAGATACTGCAGACACACACACACACACACAAACACACCTGCAGAAGCACACACACACAGTAGGAGAAGGTTTAATCCTTACCGTTTTTGTTCCACTAATCATTGTTGGCAGACTGCTCTCTTTGGGACTTTGGCTCAACTTGAAGATACACACAAATTCTATTGCTGTATCATACTGACAGCTTTTCTTTCCTTCTCTACCCTCAACCTCACTGATTCTTTTTGGCTACTTTATCCTGAAGGTACCTGCGGCATGTCAGTCCTGCAGCGTGCACTGTCAGATCGACACGGATTAATTGCATGGCATTCCAGGTCCATCTGTTATACTCGGGTAAATGAACCATTTCTCATTCTGAATTTGAATGGGCTTTCACACAAACTCATAAAAGTCAGACAGATTATGAAAACCTTATCCTAATAATGTAGTGCTCACAACCATTAAGAATTGCTCTCATTACTAGCAGTAGCTGTAGGGCTAGAACAACATACATCAGCATTTGATGTGATGCAAGGCCCATAGCCACTGTTTTCTGCTTGAGCCTGTACAAAAGGGATGGGGATTGTCGATGTCATTTTTGTTGCAACTCCTCAGAAAAGCAATAGGTCTGGCATTTGCTTGCCCAACACATCCATATCATTGTACCTTAGACAGCTACTCTGCTTGTGTAGTATGTCTGCCATCAAATGCCAATGCCCTGAAGCTGGTTTGTAATTTTTTTTGTCATCCTTCGTTCGTGATTATAGCCAGAGGGGGAAAAAATACACTGAAAGTATTATGAAACGATATATGAAAGCAAATTCAATGATTTCTCACTTCCCCCAACATTTCCCCATTGAGGATATTCAAAACAGAAGAATGTGAACTCCTCAAACAAGCAATTCTGTCCTTTGAGGTTGCCCCCGCCTCCTTCACCTCCGAAGATGAAATAAATTAAAGGAGTATAGAGAAGAGGTAATGTCAGCATCTGCTGTGTGATTTAACAAAATACCAGAGAGATTTTGTAGAAAGTAATATCCTGCAGAGAGGAAAAGCAAACATGGATTTAATCTTTAGTTCAAGGCAGCATGATCATTATGATGATAATGCACCACATATTATCTATTGACTGCTCATTTTTCACTGGAAATGGAATAATAAAGTGGACCTATGCAATCTCAGATGATGTACATTCAGCATATTTTACTGAAAGACCACGCTTAAAACAACAAAACAATGGAACTAAGACTAGCATAGATAGGGTGACGTTTTTATCCTTGTCTTTGTCAGTCCATTCATCCAGAAGACAGACTGGTTCTGTCGAAGGTGCACAACACGACTTAACACCTGCACTCCCTCCCCACCGGTGTCACTCTCATTCTGGTCCCTTCATCAACAATCTGGTGCCCCTCTTCCTAATGTCCCTTCATCACAGAGCTGCCAACGTATAAACAAACCATGATTTAATGATGTAATGACCCACGACATCACATCTGTTTGTGTGTGGTTCTATCATGTTGCAGTATGGCAGACATAATTACTAAAAATGGATCTCTTTGTCACTCTGAAGGAGACTTACTTGCTTTGTTTTACTCTATTATCCACTGTGCGAGATGAGGAGGGAGTGACCATGTTAACAAACTAACTTTAAGATGAAGATGACTTTGAGGTATGTCGGCAATAGTGTTAGCCAAGACACCGGAACATGAAGCATACATTATATATTGGTCCATTAAAGCATATTAAACATAAATTAAAAATTTCACACGTGAACAGGTACTCTTTGTATGATTGATGCTTCTCATACAGTGTAGGGAGCTCTTTCTCAGTAAGAGCAATGATGATTGGCTTCCATATAATGGGCTTTCATAGACAAATGACTAATGTATTGGGCAGTCAGGGAAAGTTTTAGTGCAGAGGTACTTCTGTGTCTGTGTGTGTGTGCAGGGTAACGCTTCCATTAGTGTGTTCTTGCATGATTTTCTGTGGTGGATACAAAAGCAAGTAAGAGTGTAGCTTTGTGTGTGTGTGCGTGCGTGCGTGCGTGCGTGTGTGCTTGCGTGTGTGTGTGTGTGTGTGTGTGTGTGTGTGTGTGTGCGTGCGTGCGTGCGTGCGTGCGTATGTGTGTCTGCACGCTTTGGCATTAATGAAGCCTATTTCCATGGCTGGTTGAATGGCAGCCTATACAGTCACAGGCAGACAGAGAAGAATTAGTTCCATTTATTGATGTTAAAAGGGTTTTGACATTTTAATAGATGGGAATGAAATGACAACAAATGATCCGAGGCGGCGCATATCATATTATTGTAATGTAATGCACTCACTCAGAGACATACTTCATGACTGACCAAAAATGAGAACATATGGGGTCACCTATGATAGTTCAAAACGAATGAATTACTTTGTATTCATTTGTCATTGTTCGTGTTACCACATATTGTTTCTATTTTATTCATGTCTCAATAAAGTGCTTTTTAAGTCAAAGACAGTGATGGTATTTTCTAAGCATGTCCTTATTTACTACATAATAGCCTATCCCATGAAAATCATGTGATATATCCCGTGACCGCGAGGTCACGGCGGACACGGCGGCAGTACGTGACGATGAATGAATGAATATTATGTTTGTATATTTGCAAGGACATGAATGACTGCCTACAGAGAATAAGCAGGTGATAATTACAAATCTAAATTTAAAGGTTACAGATTTGGTCGTGGAATGCTCCTCATCATTTTTCCCATTACCCCTGAGGGTTAGCAAAGGGGAGTGTGGAGAGGCGGGGGGGTGATCACCTTTTTAGGTACATACATACATCTTCAGTACCCACTTCTTTTGTTATCATGGGGTTGCTGCAGCCCATCCCAGCGCACTTGGAGCATGAGGCAGGGCACACTCCGGGAGCGAGTGTGCCCTGTGTGTGCGAGTGTGGATGACTTTTTTATTTTTTTCAGAAGTTTCAAAAAGTTTTGACAGCATTGGAAATGAAATGAAGAATCAAAACATTTTTTTTATCTTGCTTTGAATAGACTTTCATTTCCTTTAGTCTCTCCATTAATATGATTCATCTCTGAAGGCTTAGTTCTAAAAATGTATGACAAGCAACTTAATTTCAAAGTGAGATTGATAAAGATTTTGCCAGTCCCAATAGACAGACACAAATTACTTCAAGATTCAAATTCTACATTTAATATGAATATACAATACCTCGACCATAAAATTACATGCCACAGATGGCTCAATTATGCACAAATGAGATGAAATACAAGTCTCTACGGAAATTCAAAGATGAGCCAGGAAGAAATAAATGCATGCTGCGCAACAGTTCAACAAATTTCTTATCTGTATATTTAGATTCAAGTGTTTTGTTTTGAACAGTCATATCTGAGCCAGGCCCTCGGGGAAACTGACGAAGTCAGATACATCACCTTGCAACAGAGACACAGCTTTCTCTCTTGTTGATGACACTATTGTTAGCTTTGATGAAGAAACCTCAGTGCACCTGAAGGGGATAGCATAACTAGTTACAAGTGGGAAAGTTAAATGAGATTACACAGGATTGATTTCTTCCAGCAACTGAGGAACAGGCGCTCCAACAGGCGTGACATTCTAAATGTCACAATCGTAACGCAAAGTTGGTTGATAGGTAGTTGATTATTTTCAGCGATGCTAGTAAAAAAATTCATTTTTTATTTCACTTGTACCTAAATATATGCATAAAACTGTATATTTAATGAGATCTGCATGCATTTTGTGTGTGCATGTGTGTGCGTGCCTGATAATATCTCTGTTAATGACCTGAGACAGTGCAGTCAGTCATCCTCACCATCTGCTCCAACTAGAACATAACCCATCTGGTCAAGCATGGACAGATGAATCATCTAGTTGGCTTCCAGACCCAAACATCACCTCCAACTGCATCTCACATCATGTCAGCCTCTACAGTTCAGTGGGTTTGAGTGGAATTTTTTTGTTGTTTGAAATATTCAAGGTCAGAAAGCTGTTTTCAGTGTTTTATGTATCACCAGTCAAATTAATCTGTCTCCATGAAAGCTCCACATAATGCCTTCAAAAAATCTTTTCATACTAAATCACGTCACAAACCAATCAAAAATCTTTAGAGATATGAAGTGTTAACTTTGTGTGTTTGATCGAGGCATTCACTGTCATAGTTTTGTGTTTGTATCCACACTGATCTCAAAGTTGGAAAAAAAAAAAAAATCAAATAAATTAGTCAATCATTATTGTGTTTCTCCAGTAAATGCAGCTCAGCTTTGACAATAGACATCCTGAAAGTTGATCTAAGGATCTTTTCAATGATCAACTTCGTTCAGTGAGACACAACACAGTCAGACAAAGGGCACAAAGTGGCAACAGGGTCGGGATTTCTGTCGTAGCATCACCTTGAGGACCACTTAAATGGAGAAAAATGGTTGCACCTTCCTTGTTTAAATATACTACAGTTTTTCGACATGCAAAAGCAGTTTGACTGCACACATCAGGTCATAATAATACCTTCTGTCTTCTGAAGTTGATGGAATCCTCCCTCATAGAATGTTGGTCAGTAATATTATGGAATAAAACTCATTTGTCATGGCTCTGACAAAGCATCAGACATAATGTTCAACAGTTTAATATTTGTTGTGTCTCAGTCAAGGAAGTCATTCATGTGCTAGATCAGTTCATGAAATATTTCATAAACATTTCAATATGGGAGTGATAAATGCGCTGCAGAGCCTAGCCAACCATCTGTGGATCTGGCAGAGGGGCAATATGAAGTTCATGATTTGGCATCCATGTTTATTCCTCTAACACTGTTTTCTCTGTGACACTCCGTTTCTGTCAAACCCCTAATTTGTTCTTCACCCCCGCTTCTCACACCTCAGATTTCTTTTGAGTCCATTCTCTCAAAACTCCCACTTCCCTCTTTTCCTCTCGTTTGCGCACCCCCCCACCCCCACCCCACCCCGCTCTGAAGTATGACTCGCCCTCCAGCTGTGTTTCTATTTCTTTGTGTCCTTTTTTGGCTTCCATGTCTCTGTCAGCCTTCTTTTTATACTCCCGTTCAAAGATATTAAGGTCTCATTCAGGGTGCACACACAAAGATATAACAGCACTTTTTGTTTTTTATCCTAGTTGTGTATTTGTGATCTTTGTATTTATGCTGTGAGGGATTTTGTTTATGAAATAATAACAAAAGAAAACTGGAAGAATTCTTTGTATGTGTATCAATAGAGCTTTTGATCATTTCCGTGACGAGCCGTCATTATTCTACCTTTAAACTGCAAACGCTGTAATCAGTTTCTAGCTCCTTTGTTATCAGTTTTGATTGTACATCTAAGTTTCGCCAACTGTGTGCCCCTGGTTTCCCTTCTTTCTATGCTGGCCTGTAGTAAAAATCTAATTTGATTCTATATGCTCTACTGACATCCTCCTGCTCACTCCCCAATTAACCCTGTTCAGTAATTGGTTTGCCCTCCCGTAGAGAAATGAACAGTATTCTAGCTTCAAAAGTATTAATCAGAAAGGCGGCATCAGTACAGTAGGTGGTCATGTGGTCATGTGTGTGTGCTTCTGCGCTATCTGCCCTCAACCCTAATGAATGGATGTGTGGCGAGGAGGGGAAGGGAGGAGCACAGCCATGTCATTGGGGAGTGTTATCGCGCTGAACCAGGAGACGCGTGTACACACAAACATAAAACGATGCATGAATGCTGGTGCTCGCACAAACACAAGCATTCAAAACATGTGAGAACGCAGAAATTAAAAAACACATGTACTGAAATGATAAGTTCATTTATTGATTAATTCCTTGACAGAAAAATAATCAGTAACCAATTTTAAATGATGCATATTCTACAGCTCCAAATTTGATCTTTTCTAACTGCAATTCATACAAAATGTTATAAAGTTATGATCCTATTTATGATGACGTTCACTGTTCCAGGTAGGGAAGTGGAGACTCTCTGGAGCCACAGATCACACATGACTGATACCATATTAGCCTTCAGTCTTCTCCTCATCCTCTTGTCCCCATTGTGCCCTCGTAGTTCCTCCTCCTCCTCATGTTATCTTCCCTCTGCATGACATTACTCTTCCCTCTTCTCTCCACAGCTGTCCCCTCCACTCTTTCCACTCCACCACTACTCCTCCTCTTCTTTCCTTCTCACTCTTCATCTTCCTTGAGCGATAGAAGCGAGGCAGAGACATGGCAAGGCGAGAGGAGATGAGAGCGAAGAAGTCATTTCATCAACCACAGTCTGATAATTCATCAGCAGCTGTTTAACGTGCAGCTACTTTGTCTTCATTAGCGGCTGTTGGTTTCACTTCATAAAAATCATGAGAAATCCCCTAAGACTTTGTCCACACGCCCTCGTCCCCTTTTTGGGTCCTCGTTTAGAAGAAAAGAAATCTTCTTTCTCTACTGCTAAGATATGATCAACCTCCTTTTGAATTCTCAAAGTCGCAGGAAATTACAGACTATGTTAAAACCTCTGCACAGAAATAGACTCTTATTGGATGAAATCACTTTTACTGAGGAGATATTAATGAGCCACATTGAACAATAGTCAGGAGATAAGAACATTTGATCCAGAATAGATTGATAGCTCTTTGGAATTAAATGAAAATGAAGGCATAACCATTTGAAATGAAGCCATTCCTGCATTGAATTCCCCCAGCGCCTTATCAGATCAGAATGCATTACGGTGTTTGTACAGTAGGTGCACGTGGGTTGTCAGTTCTGAGTTGTTATTCTGCTTGTTTTTCCCCACAGATAACTACTGGAATGCTGCCTCATTCACCACCCCATCATCCTACTTGCACTTTGCCACCTTCCAGGGTGAAACCAGCGCAGACATCTCATTCTATTTCAAAACCAGTGCTCCGTACGGTGTCTTTCTGGAAAACCTCGGCAACACCGACTTCATTCGTCTGGAGCTCAAATGTAAGCTACGTCTGACTGAGCCCATCCACGGGAGTCATTTCTCTCTCTAGTTGTTTCTCTTATTTTCTCTCCTACACTGACTCTATCAGCCATGTGTGAGGCTTAATCCAGCAGTAAGTTTTATAATGCTGGGCAAAACCTGTCACCACACTATGTGTGTATGTACACACACTCAGGATCGCATAGACACACCGGTTGATGCAGAAGCACACACATACTAGTCAATTGGTTTTCTGATTATGGTGCACAGCTTTGTGTAATTTCTGGAGAGAGCAATCATTTATTTAAGGTAATTGGCATGTGGAATAATTATGTCCATTACGAACCTCTGTTTAACCAAATCACCCATTTTCAAGGATGACAAAACACAAGCCCACACCAGGAGAAAGAACCACAGATTGGGTCTCTCTCTCTCTCTCTCTTTCTCTCTATCTCTCTCTCTCTCTCTCTCTCTCTCTCTCTCTCTCTCTCTCTCTCTCTCTCTCTCTCTCTCTCTCTGTCTCTCTCTCTCTCTGTGTCTCTCTCTCTCTCTCTCTCTCTCTCTCTCTCTCTGTCTCTCTCTCTCTCTCTCTCTCTCTCTCTTTCTCTCTCTCTCTGTCTCTCTTTCTCGCTTGCTTGCTCTCGCTCTCTCTTTTCTAGAAATCATTCTTGCATCTATTAAAGTCTCTTTAAGATCACAAGCTCACAACCTTTTGTACCAATCCACGCACAATTGAAACATCATTGAGATGAACTGTAGGCTTTTCAGCGCTTGGCGTGTAACTGCAGGATACACAGGAAACAGCAACACAGAATGAAACTTTCACATGCCAAACAATGGAACAGCTTTGCACCCCCCTATTTTACATTCTCTCAAATAAAATCTGGGTTTTTTGAGTGACACTGACAATTAGCATTCTAGCGACCTCGGTGGAAAATGTTAAAATCCTGCACTTCAGGTTTCTCGGAGAGCTGCATTGTGAAGGGGCTTCCTGGCAAAGTGATGCTGTCTATCGATGACTAATTGCATTTTGTTGCACAGGCTTGCTTACCATTTCCTGCTAGTGTGCCTGGCACACCGTTTTGTGTCAAAATGATGCCAAATACGGAATTGATACAAAGTCGACAGACGAGAGAGGTTTTACAGTCGGGGATGTAGGATAGTTTGTAGCCTAAAAGATTTACTTTTTATTGCTTTTAAAGTTAAGCTAACAAAGTAAACCACACACCTGTCCATGTGTTTGCTTTCTTTTACTCTCACAGCAAAAACAAAGTGCAATAAAGTACTATGCATACAAGCCCATTGAAAAGTTTCCTATATGCAGTGTGCAACATGCAAATACACTCCCATCTTTACTCTCCCTTGCTATCATCTTGCTTTTTGCCCCACAGCACATGTTTAGATCCACATAGCAAAATGACTTGTGTGTACACAAACACTAACTCACACACACATAAACACACTCATAATTTTTTCCCTCTCGCTGGTGCAAAAACTGTATCTGCTGCAATCCTGTCAGGGCATGAAATGACTAGCATTAGTCCAGAATAGCACGGCTGTGCTACTGCAGGAGTTCAACACACTTGCGAAAACACACATGAGAACTTGCACAAAAGCACAATGGCTGTGACCTCAGAAAACTCAGGTGGAGTTATTCCCCTTTGAATCTTAAGCTAAGAAGCAGCACAGATACCTTTGAGAGGCAGCATTTAATATGTTTTCAAAGTTTGGTGAGCTGGACCGGTAACAGGATAGAGGACAGATGTAAAGGTCCCTAAATCCAGAACAGCTCTTCTTCTGCTGGTGCTCTGAATCACAGAGAAAATCATGTATTTGTCATGTTTTGAGCCCTTAAGGGGCTCCAAATTCAGTGGTAATGTTGCCCGAAGGTAACAGATGTTTTCAATTTGAGATTCAGATTAAATGTACTTTCCTGCTGGAGATGTTGGCTTATGAAACTGCTTATTTTATGTACAGCAAAGAAAAAAGTAACGTAACTATAGGACAAGAAATAAACAGTGAATTTGAGAAGAAAATAGCTCAAGGTAAATGAAATTATCTGTCCATGCAGCAAGATTATTTTACTTGCAAAGAAATATTCCAGTCAAGAAATGAAACTGGTAGAACATCATAAAACAAGAAAATTGTGTCATTTTTCCAGATCTATGAAGCCAAACAGACTCTATGTTTGCATGTGAAGTGTTGCAGTATTCTCTGCTGCTGTTGCCTTTCAGAGTTGTTAGACGTCTCTCTGACTACTTTAAGCAATGACGAGTTATCTACCGAGGATAATACCAACAAGGCAACAATAGTTTTTTTCAGTCTCATGTCAGAAAACTGTCATAAGTTAATCTCCTTATATCTTTTCCATGTACACACAAAGAAATTTGTGGGTTTGCCTCCATTGTCCTCATGCAAGTTCTTCAGTGATAAGCATGAAAATATTTTATTTGAAGAGCCTTTTTGTCACAAAAAGATGCTTAGCTTTAGCTGCTTTAAATCTTATCTCACTGTCAACAACAGCAGGTTTGTTGTGGCACTCTGTTCTTGGCTCCTACTTAAATAGCTTCCCCCCTGAAAGGGAGCCAGCCTGTTCCAGGCATCCCAGGAGTGAAAATCAGAGCAAAAAGGCTAACAGAGAAACAACAAAGAATTAACAGAACAGTGTTCGAAGGGATGATGTACAGCCATTCATCTGAAAACAGATGAGCAGTATCATGAAAATTCACATTAGAAACACACAGAAATATATACAATTGCATCCTAACTAGCCACAATCACACACAATGACTGAGGCAGAAACAACACACAATGACTTTTGCTATTTATCATTGTTTGCTTGAGCTGTACTGACGCATAATTTAGAATTGGCTCATTCAACCTCCACATTAAAGGATTAATAGAAAAACAAATAGAGAAAAATTAAACAAAACTCTACTGAGACTTCAGTGAGCAAACATGCAATTATATCTCACATAAGCAAAATTCCACACACACAACAACACGTACCACATCCATCACGGATACACAAATAGATGAAGCGAGCTCTGAGTTTTTAGTTTTCATTCCTGCCTGTGGACAGTATAAGAAAGTAAATAGCAGAGCATCCATCTTGCTTTGCAGTACTGCTTAAACAACACACAAATAATCCAACGCACTCACTCATGCCTTTCTGCTTTGCTATAAATAAGTACAGCTATAGCTTTGCTTCTGCTGGTGTGTGCTGATATATGTGTGACACTCTTTTAGCATTTAGAATAACTGATGCCTCTCCTCCCTGTCCTGCAGATCTACTCTCTGCATACATTAAATCAGTGCACTAAAGCCTGTCAGAGAGTTATACTTTGTGTCTCAGTGTGCACGCATCTGTTTGTCTGCACAATGTGCCGTGCATCAAGAGTGGTTGAATTTTTAAGCACTTTTTTAGATTTATCTTAGTCATTAATACACTTATCACACAGATGGGATGTTGCTGAAATGAATCCTGGTTGGCATCTTTGCATCTCATCAAGCAGAAACAATCATGTCCGCAAGATCAGGGAAGATTGTAAAGAAGGAGGAATGATGACAGGAGGACAGATGGTAAGGTGGTAGCGAAGGAGGCCAAAGTGACTGATAAGACACTTATCAGTGTTGCATAATTCACTTTTATAGGTGAGCACATGTAAAGAAGCAACAGTAAATGAGCAGTGAAGAAATAAAAGCATGAAGTAATGTATGAAGAAGCAAAGAAAAACTCAAAGGAATGATGGAGTAAAGGAGAAAAGAAATTAAAGAGCAGGATGAAATAAGAGAAACCGGAAAGGTGACCGTAAAAGATCAATGATAGAAATGAATGTATTGTAAAGCAACTGGGAGGAATAAGTGTGATGAAAAAAAAAATATATATATATATATATATAAGATATCATTTACAAGGCAAATTGTTTGGATAAAGACAGTTCATTTCCCCGCCGGCCACATAAAATAATCCAAATTAATATCAGATCCTAATGAATCCATAGTAATGTAGTAATATATAGATATACAGGAGGCTATTTGTATCTCTGACCGTGTCAAACTGATATCTATAAAAACCATATGGCATCCTCCGGAATATATAACTTTTATACAGCGGCCTCCAGTAGTGTCAGACATTAAGAAAAGAGTCAAATTGGGTTTTAATGTGACAATTACAAATCATCTTTCGAGGAGCAAATGCAGCACCCTCATTATGCTCTCATTGTTGCTTTATTCCTCTCATAGGTCAAAGAAAACATGTTATGCAGTACCAAACATTTAATCAGACACACACACACACACACACGCACGCACGCACGCATGCACGCACGCACGCACGCACGCACACACACACACACACACACACTCACACACATACACACACACACACACACATTGTACTATGATTAAATTGCTGATCCCGAATGACAGTCTCACATTTAGAAGAGACGAGAGGAGTGCAGCTCTCAGATTTATCCTTATAGATCTGTATATTGTCTAGTTTGTATAGATTGTGGTGTCACAAATTATTTCTTAAAATCTGGATTTTTAGATATTTTTATTCCAATTGTATGTTTGCGATAGAAGCACACACACATATAGATTTAGTTTTCTCAATACAACACTCACTGTGACAGACTGTGTATGGATTGATCAAAGAGGTTGAAAGTCAGTGACCTCGCCAATGCAATTGTGAAAACATCTGGAATGGACAGGTGGTAGACACAGAGAGAGAGAGAGAGAGAGAGAGAGAGAGAGAGAGAGAGAGAGAGAGAGAGAGAGAGAGAGAGAGAGAGAGAGAGAGAGAGAACTTAGAGACAGCAAGTTTTCTGGTCATAAAACATATAACAGTGCCCCCTGTTGGTCATTCAAATATTTTGCTTATTAATTAAGCATAGCAATAAAGGTTACAACATTTTAACTTCCTTAATTCTCCCTAAACATCCCAAAACACATTCACTCCTATACACACGTTACAAACACACAAGTTAACCAGGATGCAATTGACGTATGTTTCTTTGTCACTCATTCTCTTCAAAGCTTTCTGTTTTGCCTCTCCCTGTGTTGTACTCTCCAACAAAATCTTGTTAACCTATAATGGGTCAAGAAGAACTAATAAAAGACTTTTTGAGGTTATTTTGTCCAAAGCTGTGAGCTTTCATATATTAGATCAAAAACTGAATGCATTTTTACCTGTAGATTTGACTACAAAAGAACAGGGCTTCATGATCTTAAGATGTCATTTAATTTCTCCTACTCTCTCCACAGCTGTCAAAGTTGTCTCCTTCTCTTTTGATGTTGGAAATGGGCCCGTGGAATTAAGCGTGCATTCGTCCTCACCCCTCAATGATGACCAGTGGCATCGCGTGATAGCAGAGCGAAATGTTAAAGAGGCAGTCCTTCAGCTGGATCAGAACTATCGGACATCTCGTCTTGCTCCTGCGCAAGGGCATACACGACTAGAGCTGTTCAGTCAGCTCTACGTGGGTAAGACACACACACACATACACGTATGAATACACATACATATAGTCCAAACAATTAACAAAGTCTATGAATAAGACATTTGATTTCAGTTTAAACATTTAATGTCTGTGAAGGACGGTCAGAGAGACAAACATGCCATAACCATCAGCTCTTATGAGCTAGAAATGATATTGAATTAAAAAGCAATTTGTGACATCAGTGTTTCCAGTAATCACACCTTCAAATGCCAACATCTATTGTGAAGATATCTGACTATTTGAGAAGTTAAAGATGCAGCAGCCTTTTCTTGTACATCATGTGTTTCTCTGTTCAGAGGGTTCAGTTCATCTGAGCCACAGGTCATTAAATACATGTTGTAATAACACAATAATGTCCTCAGAAACTCCTCCATCTAAGTAATGACAGTTTTAATAAAGTTAAATCTGAATCTCTGTACTTAATCCATTTACAAGGGTCATTTCTTTGATATTTCAACTTTCTTTGGATTATCATAGCACAAAGAAAATAGAAGCTCTGTGACTTCAAACTGAGTGCTTTATCATTGATCAGACAGATCCACCCCTCAATATCACAATCATCCCTAATAGCAGTCTGGTTTGCTCCTCAGGGCTTCATATTAGACTCCACTCTTTACTTCTCATCAGGATTTCAACTGAAAAAAAGATTTGTCCATTTTTTTCCACCTCGACTTCTCTGTCCCCTCTATCTTTTGTGCTGAGCTGTCAATACTCTGAGGCTAAAATAGTTTAGGGGATTTACGGATAGAAGGGAAAGTGCTGAGCCAGAACACAGAGTTCCTACTGTATCATGGAAAAAGTTCTACCCAAAGGAGATTGTTCCAAATTCCATTCAGGCATGTCGAGGTGATAGTCTTAGCATCCCTGGTTCCGGTTTATGATATAATTCCATCGTCACATCACATTTACTGATTCCAGAGAGTCCGCACTATATCATGTCCCAATTTCTCTTAGTCTACTTGTGCGATCATTTAGTGAGTTAGAAAGGGCAGAGGAAGGCTTTGACATACAGTATATGTGGTATCATAATGACTGAACCATAATGACTTCCAGATCACACCTCGGCCGTCACCCTATATGTTTTTTCTGTCAACATAAGGCAGAAGACGGTTGGGACCTGGTAGGTCTGACAAACGCTGGAGATAGTGGAGAAATGATGCCACAGAGGAGGCAGCACCTTCTCCTATCTGATCTCCAGTTCTTGTTTCATCTTCATGTGAGGATTGCTTTTAGAAGTTACAATGTGACACAAAGGAATTGTGCCAGACATTAAAAGGAAGTGGCTTAGATTTGGCCTCTGGGATCACTTTGTGTTTGATCAAGAGATTTGAAAAGGAGAGCAATGCAGGCACTGAGACTGTCTGAACCCATCTGATTCATCCTCGAAACATTCTCGGCTACTTCACATGTTGTCTCAGATTGATATTGACGTGGCTGTTTGAAAATGGTTTGGTAGTAAAGGTATGAGCCAATCCAGAAACTGAAGAGTTTGGGGTTTTTTTTTCTGTTTGTATGATTTGACATGAGCGCATAGGGAAGTACAAATAGGAGCTTTAGTTCGCTCATCTTGATCGCATGTCTGTCTCTGTATCATCTCCTTCTCTCTTTCTCAATCAATATGCTCCTCATCAAGCATTTGATTGCTTTGGTGTTTACTGCACAGTGGCTCATTTGCTCTAATGGCTTTGAGAGTAAATGTTATACCATCAGCCTGCTGTCATTTATTTCACACGGTTAACTTTTAGATCCCCAATTCACTTCATACAAGCACATAACTATAAATTTTGTCACATTTTATTCATTTAATGCACCATCTGTTCTTTTGATTTCCCCATTGATTAATGTTCATAATCACGCATTTTTATGATCTTGCATGTTTTTCCTCAATTCTCTCATGGTTGGAATGCTTGTCTTTTGTTCTGCTTTGTTTTTTTCTTTTCTTTTCCATGTGCTTGTATGTGTTGTCATGGACCGGCATCTTGCCTTTTGCTACTGACTGCATGTGTATGACACCTGTCACAGGAAAACCAGCCTCGCTGACATGCCAAGACAGTAGGTAACATTTAATGAGTACAATGAAATGCCTTTGTGACGTACAGACATTGCTACAGATATAAAGACCTTACCTGCAGGACTAATCATATCAGGTGAAACTCCCTGTCTTTTTGTTTTTGTTTTTTTGCTGCGGCTCCTCTTTATATATACAGTACTCAGAATTACTGTAGACTAAGGCTTATTGCAAGAAGATAGAAGAACAAGAACTATTTCCATGCAGGGATCCATTAACAGCAAACCCATTATGGACCTTTAGGAGAGATACTCTGTAAGAAAAAATAATAGCTGTAAACCAACAGATACAAATTACTGGGCTGTTAAAATAGGATTTATATGATAATTTTTCCACCCCTAGAAATTTTGGTTTGGTTAGGGATGTTTTTAAAATAGCATTTAGACCACATGCTCATCTAAAACCAATACAGAAGTCATTGTAAAGGAATAAGCATGTGTGTACACACACTGTTTTGGGGACTTTGTCAGTGTTGAGGAGCAAACATACAGAACGCTTACGCAATGATAATAGAAAGAATACACTGCAGATGTGCTGCTTAAAATGGAAGAGCAAACTGAATTCTCAAAGATACAAGTAACTGTAAATGAAGAAATAATGTAATGCACAGGAAACGTGATCATTCAGATTGTTAGACAGATGAGTACCTAAACGCAGCGCCGCATTCAAGTATCGCCAAAACAAATGGATTTGTAATTAGCTCATGTTGGCTTCAGTCAGGCTCTATTACATGTCATTTGTGAATTATCCACAAAGTGGCCTTACCTGTGAGTGTGTGCATGAGTGTGTGTGAAAGAGAGTGAGTGAGCATGAGTGTGTGTGAGTGTGCGTGTATGTCCCGCACTCCACTGGCCTCAGAAGCTGCTGTCCATTTAATCAAAGGCTGATTTAGACCTGAGTAAACAGGTGGCAGAAACCTCCAGCCAATCAGTGCTACAAAATAGATTAACAGGACTACTAAAAGCCAAAGCTGTTGTGGGAATGGAAAATGTGGAAATCCTTGCCGCATCCTGATTTTTGAATAATTTATTGGTTGGACAAAATCAAAGTGCTTGTTTTAGTAATCTTGTAATAGCTCCAGAATGCGTAAGCGGGCTAAGCTACTGGACTGTTCATGGAGCAAACTGTAGGTGGGAGTGCGTCCTTAACGTCATGTCTTATTGAATGGACACTTCTCTTTAATCCAAAGGATGCATCTGAGGGGTTTTAATAAATAAAATGCCCCTCGGCTCTTGTTAATGATGGTGTGTGTGAGTGAGCGCCCTTACTCTTGTGCTTAGCCTCAGCGAAACTGTCCTCTGTGGGTGCGCTTGTGTACGACTGAATATATACTCGCGTGGGTGGGTGTTTATGAGTGTGTTTATCGCTATGCTCATTTATGTTCACATTAATCTGTTTAACGCCTCTACTCTGTCCAAGTTAATGGGTAGTTAGACCGTAATGGTGCAAGGGCAGAATGACAATGGAAGCACTTTAGAGAAATGGCCGCCAACACCTCAAGGCTAAGCATTAAAGCTCATATTGACTCCTTCAAGTCAGATGTGATGCGCGTGACGTGTTTTAAATGCGCCAGTTGTATGTAGTTCATGTGAATTCATGCATCCATGTGTGTGTGTCTACTTGTGAGATGTTCATTAAGACTGTGTTCATTAGGCTGTTTTAATTAGTAAAGAAATCGAACGAGTTGAAGGTTGTTTCAAAAACGGCATCACAGTCAGAACAATTAACGCAACATCAGCGGTTTCCTCCAGGCAGCAGGATATTAATGTTTCCAAAAGAGATTAAAGCAGCCTCTTACTCAAAATGACTTATCTGACCCTGACTCCTGTAAATCCTCTCTTCCTTCTTTTGAATTGTGTACTTTCCACAAATCATTACCACACTGATGCCACCTCCCTTCAATCCTCAGGCGCTGCAGGCGGGCAGAGGGGGTTCCTGGGATGCATCCGAGCCCTGCGGATGAATGGCATCACCCTGGACCTGGAAGAGAGAGCCAAGGTCACCCCTGGGGTCAAGCCCGGTTGCCAAGGCCACTGCACCAGCTTTGGGATGTACTGCAGGAATGGAGGGAAGTGCGTGGAGAAGTATAACGGTTACCTGTGCGACTGCGTTTCTACTGCGTACGACGGCCCCTTCTGCACCAGAGGTGAGAGGCATTTTAGGAAAGACGATGGCAGTCTCTCTCTGAAAAGGTAAATCATGGAACTATAAGTGTCACTAAAATATGTCAGACTGCTTTTAATCTTTGAAAAAAATCCCAATAAAAGGAATCCACTTCACCCTGCGTGGGCTTTCTAGTATTTTTTAATGGCAGATTTTATTTTTTGCGAGCAGTGTAGGGTTTTTTTTGGTATTCCCAGTAGTGTCTATCAGTCACAGATAATTGGATATTTTTTTATATTCATATATTATACCTGTGTTGAGGAAGGGCACCTCTATGAAACTAAATCATTACCAGTATAGTGACTCTCTCACAAAACCAGGGTTTAAGAGCATTGGAGTACAGCTGGAGCAGTTACGTTTCAGCTTCATTGCCTGACTACCTGCTGTGATTTTTGCTTTGCTCTGTGATTGTCCTCACTTCCTCGTCAGTTTGGAGCTGTATGAGGTGAAAGTGTTTGGGCTCATGATAAAAGCATCGATTGAGAGTGCTATTGTGCTTACCCACCAATTCTCCCTGACTTTAGAGTGCACTCACTGAATAATAAAACTGCAAATCCAGAGCTGAGTAATTTAAAATATAAAACAAATTCGCTAAGCAGAGCATATCTCCAGGTATTTTGGAGTTCAGACATGATGCGCAATGTTCGTCTGCTCCTGTATTAAGACATACTGCTATAACATCATGTTTGTTTCCCAGGCATTCATTAGATATAGCATTCTTCTTCCCAAAACAAGTTTTCATAAATGCTCAGGGGAGAAGAGCAGCACTGCTGTCAGAGGCTTTATGCTAGCTCCAGGAGTCAGAGAATTGATCCCCGACACGTGAATTAATTTGTATCCTAAAGCTGAACAGTGTTTTTCTCCCGTGCTCGTCACAGGGGGTGGTGACAAGATGACAGAAAAGAAAAGTATAACTGTGAGTGTGTGCGCCAAGGAAGAGGGTGACAGTGCGTGGTGATATGTGGGTGTAAGACATAGGAAGACCTCCTCTGGATTCTGTCATAACCAATCAGGCATTTCAGGGCTCAGAGACAAGAGATTGCTGGTCATTTTGTGTGTGTGTGTGTGTGTGTGTGTGTGTGTGTGTGTGTGTGTGTGTGTGTGTGTGTGTGTGTGTGTGTGTGTGTGTGTGTGTGGTTTTTAGACTGTCACATCAAAGAAGAAGAGAGATGCAAAGAAAGGGAGAGAGCACACCCTTGCGTCTGTTTGTTTCTGTACACGACTCTCCTCTTCCTCTTTTGTTTCCTCCCTTTTCACTTATCTTCACTCCCAGTTCCCAGCTGGTATTTCCCTTTTCACCTCTTTATGTTCCCCTTTTCCTCTTTGCTCTTCATCTTTTTTTCTTCTCCTCTCTCCTTTGATATTCAGTCGTTCTTCTTTATCTCTGCTTGTGCCACTCTGTTCTTCGTCATCACTCTCTTCTCCTGTCACGGTTCAATCCTCTATCCCTATTACCATTTCCTCTCTTATATTTCCCTCCTTCATCTTTTAATCTATCCTTTCTTCCTACTTCAGTTTCTATCTCATGTTCTCCCCCCTTCTCTCCTCCCTCACTTTGCTCCTCTTTCTCCCAATTAAACCTGCTGTTCTGCCTCTTTACTTCCCCTTTCCTCTTTTTTCATTCTCCCCACAAAATTAAATCTTTTCCCTGTCTCTCCCCCCTCTTGTTTCTTCTCCAGCCCTCTCCTTTGTACTGTAGGCTCCCAGTTGCCCCTCTCCTGTGTTCTCTTTCTGAATTACTCTCGTTCAGTCTCTTTAATCTCCTCCTTTCTCCCACAGAGTGAAAAATGCATGAAGCCGGCCATAATTGCATAGTGCATTTCCATTGTATACATATTTACACACTGCTCTGGGGATCCCACAATATTATTAACATTATACACTCATTCTTCTGCTATTCTGCCCTTGAGGGTCACAATGTGCACATGTACATGGACACTCACAGAGAAATGTCACACACAAACTGTACACACCTGCAGAGGTTTGTGGACTCACACACACTCTCTTTCCAAAACTTTGTTGCATGGTGACAGAAAGCACATACACATAAAGAGCTTCTGCCCTGGGGTGCAGTTTTCACATTCCCTCTTATCCCACCACACAATTGTGTGTTGTTGCCAAAAGTCTGGGCGATATTGTATTTGTTTGTTTGTTTGTTTGTTTGTGCTATTTGTTTGTTTGGTCGTTTTCTCAAGAGAGCAGAAAAGATTTTGACAGGTTACAGATTGGTTCCACATAATTTTCAGCTTGTATGAAAGATTTTTTTTAAAGTATTCCATGTAAGATTGTTTTGCTTTTAAAGTGAAGAGGATGATCAGATTAGTTCCTGTTCCATAAGTTTTTCTGTTGAGCTTAAGGCTCTAAGTTCAAACATAACCTAGATTTAATGTTAAGTGTTAAATTAAAATGTAAAACATTTGTACATGAGTGGCAGTAATGATCATTTTGTAAGTTTTCATCCCAGTTTCTCTCTCTGGGTTAGTGGACTGGTCTGGGTGCTGCTCCGGTCAGGATCGAAAAGAGATTAATGTGGTGGGATGGATTCACTAACTGAACCCAATTCCATTTAGGACAGAGCCCGATACAGAGAGCGTGAGTTCTGTAGCCTAACGATAATCAGCAATACACACATTTCTCTTCTTTACGGCCACAACCTTCTAGGTGTTAGCTGCTTCATCACTAACCCGACTGGCAATGCTACACTAGCATTCCAACGTAAGCTAAGGAAAGAGAAATTATGTGTAGTTTTGTCAAAACATCTGGTCTGACATGAAATTATGAAATACCTGAAGCAAGAACATAATAATTGTCACAAATAAAACATTGTCAGATATTTCTCACTGTCAGGGACCAAGCAGTAAGGCAATAGCACATAGGAGGTGTTTTTGTCCAAAATCGGGCTTTTTCTTTTAATTTCCCAAGAAACAAACAGTTAACAATGGAGTTTAGCTAAACGTAGTAAAAGAGGCCAACTAAATACGTATAACTAGACTCCAACAAAAATAAAATGGCCACTATATTCTTAACTGGCCAAACTCAATGTAAATCCCTAGATCCCCACCATGACAAAACATCCTGTGGTTCAGTCCAATAAGGCTGTCAGCAGCCTATCTGAGCCCTCGGCCACACCTGAAATAAAACAACGGGTAACTCAAAAGACAAAGAAACAAATGTTAATACAAACAATTTGAACTGTCAGGGCCAAGATGTAATACTGAAAAATATGAAAACTGAAATATTGAGCATATGCAATGATATGTTTCATATAGAGGCTTGTGACTGCAAAATAAAAATGTACTAGTGGCGAGGTGTGGATATGGCCATGTGTGGCTGGCCATCACACTCACCCAGTCTAAAATGCAAGTGCCGGTATATTGTACTTTGTTAAATGGTAGTGGGAGCTTTATTCACCTGACCTGCAGAAACTATCAGGCCTTTAAATGAATAGGGATTTTTATTACACACAGGCTCTAATTGGTCATATTTTTGTACAAAGTGGTTTTGATCCACTCCTATTCTCATTAAAGGTACAGTGTTACACTGTGAATGCAATACGTTCTTTATCCATTCTCTTCACTTTTTAAAATGACTTCATTGTGAAACATCTGCATGTGTAAAAACAGCAGAGATCAGAACAAATGAATCAAATAATGCTGTTGTGTCAGTATTTTTTATTGTACTCTGACAAAGAAAACACAAAGCAAATCTGAGGGGTCGCTGATCTCAGTGGGAACATCTAGAACAAATTTCAGTATTTCCAGCTGCAAGTAAAATCTCACCTTCACTATAATCCCACAGACACAAACTCCTAAAGACATACAGTATCCTACACCTGGGCATCCCAAGAGGTGATAAAACAAATTAAATTAAAACACCCCCCCGTTTCTTCTGCTGGATGGATGTGCTTCTCTGAAAAACATATAGAGCTGAAAAACTTGTAAATGTAGTGAATGGATCTTGGTCTTTTTGGGCCGCGGTGGTGGAACATCAAATAAGAGTCCGTTGCTCAGGAGACTTACTGCATGTATTTTAACATTCCTTTCAACTGTCTTCAGTCAGCTGGAAGTACTGGATTTTGTCTGACTTGAGTGATGTGTTCATACTGAACACAAACATCAAAACCTAAAAGTGAAACATGTGTTCGCTTCATGTCTGGTTGAAATAGAACCATTGGTAAAAATGTTCTCTCCAGACCTCTGAAGCTTAAAACAAGGAGAGTGGGATGTAGCTGGATGGGGATAAAGGGATGTTTGCACACCAGCATTAGTCAGAGAACTTAACTTTTTTTCCAGGTAATAAGACTTCTATTACATTTAAGTAATACTGCTTGAAACTTTTATTTACAGTGTCCAGTGGGAGGTGAAGGGTGAACTAAAGCTTTAAAATACTGGTGGAATACATAAGTGTGTTTGCTTAGTAGTACTGACTCGCATTTCTTTCCACAGTTTCACTTCTGCCATGTTGTATGTCAAGGCACCATAAATATTCAGTGACATCTATACACACACACACACACACAAATGACCCACACCACCATCGACTCCCCAGTAAACATTTTCTTTCCTTTCACGGACCTTTTGGCTTTTTCTTCTTTGGTAACTGCCGCAGAAACATCATGCATGTAAACATATGTTCCCGTAAACACAAACACGGATGATAAAAGAAGAATGTAAAAAGAAATAAGAGACACCCCACCTAAACTCTTGTATACATGAATCAATAAGCCCTTTGGAAGAGCTGAAAGTTGCCATTAACTCTCTTATGGGTAAAGATTGATGGTTTGGTTTGAGATGCTGAAGCACAGCATTTTAAAATCCACTTTACTGCTCATCACAAACACAGCCAACGTTACACACTCATATTTCTCTCTGGACAAATTACACACGAGACTTTCTGTGCCATTCCTCTGTAGCTTCTTTCTGTAAGTAGTTCCTTCCTTGTTTTTATCCATCTATTTTTCTTGCTTTTCCTGCTTTCCATGCATACATGCATCTGTTGTGATTTGCATAGCCCTATCAGATATGTTAATTCAATATTTGGCTTGTAAACACATTGACGGGAGTGTTTATTGTTTTTGTGTGTGTTCACCTGCTTGCCCGTACCTTTGTGGTTATAAATTCTTCCCTTATTTCTTCTGTCATCTCACCCCAGATGTTGGGGGTTTCTTCGAGGTGGGAACTCTGGTCAAATATAATTTCATGCCTGAAGCTGTTGCTGGAGCCAGTAGGGACGCAGATATCTTTCACCACCAGCTGACGCCACATGGAGTAAATCTAACAAAGGAGGAGGTGGCCTTTAGTTTCAGTACTTCCAGTGCTCCTGCTATTCTGATGTACGTCAGCTCCAAGACGGAGGACTATATGGCTGTTGTTTTAAGGCAGAATGGTAAGATCCGCACACACATGTGCAGCTTGTGGTTATTCAAAGTACCTTGTTCCTGCTGTAAAGTATATTTTCAAAGGCTGTCCCTTCAGCACAGTCAAAATTCCTTCCCATTTAACCAACACTTGGAGAAGGCATTTAAAAAAAATGTGCAGGGCCATCTGGTGTTTTAGTCCACAATCACCAAAATAAAACTACAAAACATGATGCCAGAGGGTTCTCTGAGATGCTCTTGGCTCTCCTGCACAGGGCCTTGAGACAGGAAATATGTATAATCTCCTGTCAAGCAATGAACCCTTTGAATCATTTAGGGCTTCCTCCACTACGCCTCATCCCTGCTGACACCATCACTTCGGTTAAATCAGAGTGCCTTTAAGGAGAAAAAAATGATGACTGACAAAATGAATATAAAACAGTATCTGTGGATGGGATTTATTCAGGTATTTATGGATGAGAGCTAACAATAGAATCATATAAAGGAAGAGGAAAGACAGTTGCTGGACACATTTATGTTCAACCCTACCAGTCATCAAACAACTTGGCTGCATGTCTCAGGTTCACTTCAGGTGCGGTACAACCTTGGAGGTCTACGGGGGCCGTTCTCCATAGATGTGGACCAGCGTAACCTGGCCAACGGACAGCCACACAGCATTAACATGTCCCGTGTTGACAGAAGCATCACCATCCAGGTACAGATCATTAAGACACACACACGCATTTGATGGCTCTCCAGCACATATTTTTTGCTTTTTTAGCTGATGCTCAGACCCCAAAAAATTTGGCTGCAGACTTCAAACTTAGACTTGCAAGCAGAAAGCGGTTGAAAGCAGATTGCAATCAAGCTGCATGTGCAGAAAACTTTCTCACACACATCATGCACAAGTACTCAATCACACACACCCAGCTAGCATTAGCTCAATGATGTGCATCATGTCAGTGTCCTGATGTATCCTGTTCTGTCTTCTGCTGTGATGGAACTGTTTGTCCTCTGCCACTGTTAAACCAGTTCCAGTAGACAGCCTAAGTATAGCAACACTGAGAGTTTATCGATCTGTGTGTGTTTGCATGCCTTCCCACAGTTCTGTGTGTGTACACTTGTGTGTGTGTGTGTGTGTGTGTACTAGCAGGGATTTATGACTGTGTATGGCTGTGTCTGTATGAGACATAGCAGAAGCGACCAAGTACATGTTTCTGCTTGTGTGTTTGCACATGCTGGTGAATACATGTATGTTTGTGTACCTGTGTGGATGTGTGTGTTGCGGGAGGGTTGTTCTTGGAGCTAAACATCCTAGAGCAGATCAATACCGCCCAGCCTCAGTCAGTAGCTGTCAGGGATGGTGGAACAATTCTGCTAAACTATTGCAAAAATTGTTCTGGGTTGAAATGCTCAGACATGGCTGCGGGCTCTAATTTAAGAATGCCACCTGTTAAATCTAATCATTGGCTGCATCTGGATTGGAATAAATTTGTTGTTTCGTGAACAGTTTGCCAAAATGAGAACTCAAAAGATAGTCAAAACTTGAATCTGCAGAAACACATAGAACTTAAATTGTATACAATGTTTTCTAAAGTTTAAAAGGTTTACATACAGTATCTATAGCTGATTTCTGCATATCTGGAATAAGTCATTCACTTACATCGTATCCAGCTCTCCCTAAAGTGACATTAAATTTGGTCAGGTAGAATAGAAAGAAAGGGTCACGTGTTCATGTGTATGTTTAAACTGATTTGCAGCATTTCAATTGAAAGGAAATTAATAAAATATATTAAGTATAATTTAGAATCAGAATTTATGATAGACAGTATCATTTTGATTGTAATTGTCGCTTAATTTTTATTTATTTTTTTGGACTGCCCATCTGTTTGTCTGGGTAATTACAAAGAAGCTTCTTTAAACTTCCCATTAGGGTGTGTTATGGGCCAAGGAAGAATGAGTTATTTAGTGCTTGTTGGTTTTAAAATGTACATAAACACACCTTAATATTTGCAGATGAGAATTGTAGTGATGTAACCTGTTACTACATCTTTTTACCACCCAGTGTACTATTTAGTTGAGGAATAGTCCATTACCCAGAAGCTGATGCGCAGAAGCATCTACAACACTGCAAAATAATAATGAGGAGGTGGAAATGCAGGCACAGGCAGGGTATCTGTCCTCGATTTCTAATCGGCCATAAACTCTTCTACTGGTAATGGACAGTGAATATTTAATCAGTTGTGTTCTTTCTAAATCTATCTGTAGTGCAGGAATGAATTACAGGATACTTGCAAACCAATAGTCATTGCATCACTACTCCACACAGAGCTATGATCCCATCCATACCAGATTCTCATCACCTGTGCTCAAACTCTACTTTGAAAATATCAGACAGCGAGAAAATTAAACTGAAACATCCGATCGAAATCCTCCCCATTTTCTGAATAGATGGCATCCTGCAACCTCCTGATCACCCCCATGGGAGCACTTCAGTTCGACACATTCCTTTTTACTGGCACGGAAAGTAATGGGAGCAACTGTAGGATTCCTTGCTCATCACACATACAGTACTGTATAACAGAATGCACACAATGTCTTCTTCCACCGGTCAATCAGCGGCATTCTGTGTGCTATTTTCTATGTGGTGAAACACTATGACACACTGGTGATGATGTAGTTATGTGGAGTTAAGACAGAACAATCAAGAAGGGAACTGTGGGGGGAGGTTTTGGAGAGAGAAAATAGATTAACTTTTTAGATATGGCATCAGAAGTGGAGCCAGGAGGTGTGCTAATGAAGATAACTTTAATGAGTAAAACTTTTTCATGTTTTCTCACTGCCTCGGGGCTTCTTTCAAGGTACAAACACACATAATATCCGTGCGTAAACAGACGTGGACATGCATACCAAGAGACGTACTCGCACAGGCAAGCTCTCTGTTGGGTCAGTTCACTACAAAGGCTTCACGCTGCTGTGCTACCAAATCAACATTATTTAGTCTAATATACATGGAGACATAGACAGCTTCTTCATCAGCTTAGAGGGTGATTTGTGAAATTGCGAAACATCTCCAGACCTTTTCTGTAACCTCTAGATGGATCTTCTGTCATCCATCAGCAGCATTCAGACAGACTATTGAGGCTATTAAGTATTCAGACTGAATTAGGATTTTTTGAAATGCTGCATTGAAGTCTTGTCTTGCATCAGCAGTCTTGTTGCAGCTACTTTCAGCCGAGATATAATAACACAAGCAAGCGCAGTCATCCGCATTGAAAATCATTAACTTTGTTGGACCCACCAGTAGTTTAAATTTAATTTCCAAACCAAAATTAAAATAGAGCAGCAAGGCGGTTCCAGGTTCGAGTTGTGCTCTGTGTGTAGTTTTATGTTCTCCTTGTGTATGCGTAGGTTCTCTCCAGGTTCTCCTGGTTCTCCTGGAGAGAACCCCCGTACATCCAAAAACATGTGCTTCAAGTTAATTTGCCAGGACGACAGAGAACAAGTAGGAATGTGGTAATTGGAGGAGAGCAAGAGAAGACAAGATTGAAAGAGAAAGATCATGTAGTTTGATAGAGGATGTAGACATGGGAAATATGATAGCAAGCATCCCTTTGGCAGTTTTCATCTGCTTAGTCCCAAGAAATGTTTTGACATGTGGCTTTGCAAAAAAATGTTTAAGCGCACAAATGTTTGGTCTTTATGCAGTTTGTGGGGTCTCATCAGGTTAACTCGCGATCAAAGGCTTAGCAAGACTAGATCAAGATAAATTCCCATCTCTCCATCTCTGGCTTTCCTTTTCTCTCAACTTCTCACACGGTTTGAGGGTCGAGAGATGAAAGTAAGGAATCCCTCAGGCAGCAGACATTTCATCTCTATTTTCTCTCCTCTCCTCTCCTCTCCTCATAGTTGCTGGTATTAGTCAAGTGAATACATGGTTATAACTGGTGCAAGAGAATAATAACAGCAGTAATTCACATGATAATGATGTTTGATCATCAGCTTAATTTGCTTTTATCGTAACAATTGTCTGTGACTGGAGGATATTTTGGTCCCTTCTGTGTTGTAAACACTTCCACCAGACTAAAAGTTCTTAGTTTGAATATATATGTAGCACATTGAACAAATTAGGTTCTTTTTGAACACACACTTGAAGAGAAATTTCACCCATTGTTAATTTTCTTTTTGTCTAAACCCGATTTCAGTTAGTTTCTCGTGTTGGCTCTTTATAACCTAAGAGGCAGCGAACCACTTTCAGAGAAGAAAATAATGTTGTCCAAATGGTGCAGCGTTAAAGGAAAGCGCCTAGTAATTGCAGCTGTAATTGACAAAGTTTGATGAAATTAGGTTTCTTCCCCAGCTGTCTTCCTCTGTGGACCTTTTTGTGCAGTTTGGAGACTTAAACCGACGTCCCTGACTGTGCAGCCAATTTGTTTTTGCAGATAAAAGTAAATAATCTGAGCTCAATTTAATTGTACCCCATTATCCCACCCTCCAGTCACAGTGGAAAACAAAACCCACACAATGCTCCACTGAGACTAGGCTTTTGGAGAGAATCAAACTTGAATATTTTGTGTGTGTTTGCCTATGTGTAGTGAGAAAATAATCCAGACGGGTGGGGAATGGAGAAATGAGGGGAACTGGCTGATTTGGGCCAGCAAACAAGAGCAACTGTGTACACACACATAAATCTCAACCCATTAGCGACAATCCCGCCCAGCACCCAGATAACAGGCCACAACATCTATTCAGGACATCAATAGAGTAACTTTCCAGTGGAATGCACAGCAGAAAAAAGTCATTGTTTTAATTCAGCTTTTTCTGTGCATTCTGCAGGCCGCTGTAGCATAAGATAAAGTTCTCCTGTGAGTAGAGAGAATGGAGAAAAGAAGATCATTTATTTCTGACACATGCCAAGAAGAACCAATTTGTGGGACTGAAATGATTACCATCAGTAGCACTGGTTGCTGTGTTCAAGCTAATTAGAAATTTAGCGAAACAGCAATAACAAGTTAATTATGTTACAGGCGTATTAAAACCTCTCTCCAACAGCCTCTCTGCTCTCATGTCTTCATCGACACGTCTTTGCAGCTGTGATGCTCATTCTCACTCTGCTTTAAAGGTTTGGGGAGACACGCTTTGAGCCCACTGAGGGCTTTGAGGTCACATGTTGAGAGTAATTTTTTCTCAAATTGTAGAGAACCGTCGATGGATGTTTGGACAGTAATGATGCATTTTCTGGTTCAGAGAAAATATCTCATAAATCTCTTTATTGTCAGGAGAATATTCCTATGACAGTTTATGTAACTGACTGCTAATGACAAATCTATTCATAAAAAATAAAACATTTTTATATATAACATGTGTGTCTGTGATGCATGAAGTCGGGTAGCAATCATTTTCCTTTTCATTATAAAACCACATGAGGGAGCTATTGAGCTCTTCATTGAGTCTACCACACATTCTCACTGCCTGACTCAATATATTACCATTTCTTCTTCATCGACTTGTATAATCAGCTTCATGTCCTGAAACAGGTCAAAGACTGGATCTTCCTGTTAGATACAGGGTCTCTTATGATAGTCCGTGTCTGTCTCACTGTTTAGTTGGATCACTACCCTCCAGTCAGTTATACCCTCCCAGAAGCCTCAGATACACAGTTCAACCTGGTCAAGACGCTGTTCCTGGGCCAAGTCTTTGGTGAGTACATCATTTCTTTCAACTCTTTACTTGCTGACCTCGTGTACAATTTACACTGTACCCATTTTCACACTCTTTAAGCACACCTACTGTCATCACGTTTATGTATGTTTTTGAAAGTCAACTTGTTTCCTTTAACTCTCACCCTCTTCTCAAGCAATTTATTGACAAAGCACTTTGGAGTGCTAAGATTTCCAATCTTCCTGCTTTATTCTATGCAATTTTCATAATCAGTACCATTTATACATTTAATAAAGTCAACGATTGGTTTGAATATTTTTTTTTAATATTAATTTACTCTAAAAATTGTGGTTTCTTAAAGTAATCAAAAATATAGATTGACGGATTTTTGATGTGATTTTTACTGTTGAAAAGAAACTGTAATGGCTCATCATGTCCACTAGAGGCTACCAGAGGACTTCATAGGGTTATACTACAGGTCATCCTCCCGTGATTCTTTGTGGCTCAGGTGTTATGAAATCTGACAGTATTATTCTTAAAATGCTCCTTTTGAACTAACCTCCTTGTCTTCGCTAGATTAGCCTCTCTGTGATCCAGGTTAGCTCATGTGAAAACAGCCCCTTTGGTAGCTATAGGTTAGTCCGCTTCACCTACTGAATCATCTCTCCAGGGAAATTCTGACCCTGTAACGTTTAAACTGATTAAAATGTAATTCATGATGTTCTGCTAAAGTTTATTTTTCCTCTAGATCTACCGAGACTCCAGATCTTAACAAAGCCCTAAATCATCTGTCCAAACACCTTCAGCTGTAATTATACTAATTACTTGAATTAGCAATGGCCAATTACTTTTACCTAATTTGGTTCTTGCATGTAGTCGCTCTGGTTTATAGCTTGATTTCGATTTTATCAGTTTCCTTAATGACTCATTGTTTACCTCTGATAAAGGATTGCACCTGATTGTATGCATCTGGCTACCAGTGTCTCTATTTTACTCTCTCTTTTACTTTCCTCTGTCTTTCCTTCTTTCGCTCTCATCCCTTTTGTCCTGTATCTAAATGCTGAGAAAGTCAGTGAGGTTGAACTAATGGCTGACTTCACTCACCAGCCGGATCTATCGACTGCTGCGCACACAACCAGAACCCCTGGGAATACAGCAACATCCACATATAAACCAGTCATCCATCTTCACCCGACTAACACAGGACAAAGTCAACACACATGACAAAACAACCATCTCTTCACACACAGTTTTACGTTTCAAAAAATCAGTAGACTCTACAAATGGTCTCTAACATGGTGATAAATATTATATAGACAAAATGAGGGAAAACATGATAAGTGGATCAAATTAGGAGGAAAACAGAAAGAAAGAAGAAACAGAACAAAAGCTGTCATTTGTGTTAGGACCACAAAGACAAGAGAGGCTGTCAGCCAGTTATCCGGTTCTCTATTTCTGGGATGTAGAGACTGGTACAACACACACAAACACACACACACACACACACACACACACACACACACACACACACACACACACACACACACACTCTCTCTCTCTCTCTCTCTCTCTCTCTCTCTCTCTCTCTCTCTCTCTCTCTCTCTCTCTCTCTCTCTCTTGTTGTGGGGATGTCTCCTTCATCCCTTCACAATCTGTTTATATAAGCTATAGGAGATATTGGCTAGAAGAATGTGCAAATACACAGAAAGACACACACGTTTTCCAAAATCATCAATTTTTAAAGTGCATTTTGCTTCCTATTAGCTAGCTCCTTAAATCACAATCTTTATACATTACAGGTCTATTTACCACCCTAGGTAAAGACTGAGAGGCGATATCGATTACTGCCCGAAAATCCAATAACCATTTATTTGTGCCATCATTAATTGATTCTGCGTTTTGCCTGTGGGCTCTAAAGGGAAGCATTTCCTTGACCACACCTCATCTCAGTCACATGTGTAATAGATGTGTTTGACCCATTCCTTCTGCAATAGGTGAGAAACACCCTAGTGTCTCTGTATTTCTTTAAGCCAAACACATTTCAATCAGAAATGACGCATTAAAGTAAAAAATAATAATGAGGTCATTTAAAATAAGGGAAAATTCATTGTAAAGAGAAAGAACAGACTTTGGCACTTGGACTGCAAGAGGAAGTAAATTAACAAGGGAGGAAGCTGTCCACCAATTAGGTGTTTCCAGAATGAAAAACATTTCCCTTCACAACCTAGACGTGTTGGTGATGAGGAATGAAGCTCTGCGTTTCCATGACTTCATCAATGGGGGGGGGGAAAAGAGAGGGTTGGAGAGAGAGCACAAAGTCTGACGGCTAAAGGACAACAGGAAGCTGGTGAAGCTTGATTATAACAGGGGAGAACTTGTGATTTGGAGGACGTGTACAAACAGATAATTCTTTTGACTGAAGGGCATAAATACCAAAAATGACATCCAACTTATTTGGCCTTCGTACTCACATTTATTTTATGTCTTCCACTTCAGAGCTTTTATTTCATGATCTTGTGTGTCTCCATTAGATGATGTCCCTGAGCCTGTGGTATTCTAAAGAGGAGGACAAGATGTAGTTCAATATCGTTTAATCTTCTCTCCAAAATCTTTCTTTCCAATTTAAATTATTCGTTCAGGTGGCTTCACATATTTTATCGCAGAGAAAAGAACATACTTAACCCTAACCCTAACCCCCCCCCCCTGTCTTATTTCTGTGTGAAAGAGCAGTTGGATCATGAACGCTGTGGCTGGTGGACAAAATCACTGTACTAATTGTGTTTGGCCAATCGTGACTGTTCAGCCTATTTGTTGTCATTGTCAGTGTGGATATGTCAGGGTCAGGTGTGTGTGTGTGTGTGTGTGTGTGTGTGTGCACGTGTGTGTGTGTGTGTGTGTGTGTGTGTGTGTGTGTGTGTGTGTGTGTGTGTGTGTGTGTGTGTGTGTGTGCACACGTGTGTGTGTGTGTGTGTGTGTGTGTGTGTGTGTGTGTGTGTGTGTGTGTGTGTGTGTGTGTGTGTGTGTGTGTGTGTGTGTGCACGTGTGTGTGTGTGTGTGTGCGTGTGTGTGCGTGTGTGTCCGTGTGCGTGTGTGTGCGTGTGTCGGAGGAAAAAGAAGGGAGAGAGAGGAAGAGAAATAGTGGAAGTGCCATTAGAGACTGATTGTTGAGCCCTGAAGGTGTTAATAAATGACATGTACATCAGTGGCACAATAAAATTCAGATTTACCGGCATGTATGTCATTTTTTTAGTCTCCTAGCCTGTTCTGTTAACTCCATACACTATTAGGACATCGCGTCCTGTGGGTGCCACCAATTGTTTAACACAGGCATGCTGCAGTTTAGAGGCGTTGTGGTTACTCTGGGTTTTGAGTGTAAATAACTGTCATGTGCATTCAAGGCTCTTTCTCTGGGGGGTTTTTCCTGAACTCAGGCGTTTCTTTCACATCAATCACGTACTGAACCTCTAGATCTTGTACGTAGCCTTTCCCAGTAAAATTACATTGAAGTTGTAGTCAAAGGAACTGACTTGCATTTTTTTTTACCTTAACAGAAGAAATGTTCAGCACGGAGAGATTCCAAAGCAAAGTCTTATATTTCACAATTTTTCATCTGCTGTCAGCATGCCACAAAACATGCTGAGAAGGCATTCGATATCAGGGCATAGATAAATAATACCTTTGGACTGCTGTCAAGATTTTGATGGTGTTGTGAGGCTTTGGTTAAGCACAAATTAAGTATTTTAATTTAATGCTGACTGCTTTCCAAAGTGACGCAGCTCTCCCCTCTCTTCCTGGCAGAGACTGGTTCGATGTCTTCTTTGTTCTGACCTTCGGGCAGATGTCCTGACTCTGATTAAAGCGCTGATGAACCCTGATGTCAGATGAGGCTGATAACACAATGCAATGTCCTCTTTTATCGCTTTGTGCATATGTATGCTAATTCTATATCTGTATAATCTCAGTGCCTATATCGACATGGGCGTACCTGTATGCAGTCACTGCTTTTAGTGTGTGTGTGTGTGTGTGTGTGTGTGTGTGTGTGTGTGTGTGTCTGTGTGTGTGTGTGTGTGTGTGTGTGTGTGTGTGTGTGTGTGTGTGTGTGTGTGTGTGTGTGTGTGTGTGTGTGTGTGTGTGTGTGTGTGTGTGTGTGTGTGTGTGTGTGTGTGTTGTGTGACTGACATCAGTCCGGATCCCAGGGTAAAGGGAGTCCGCGATCCAGGTTTTCTCCAGCTGCTCTGTTGGAGTGGGGGGTGGGACTGCACTGCAGAGACACAGAGGATGAACAGAGGTGGAGAGAGAAAGAGAGAGAGAGATGCTTTTCAGTGTTTTACGCTGTTCAGAGATCCACAGAGCAGTGGTAAAAGGAGAGGAAAAAGAGAAGAAGCTGGTTTCCATCACAAACTGAAAGGCGACAGACCCTAACAACATAGGTAACTGCAGTCTGATCCATGTGTGCATGTGTACCTGTTTGTCCTCATTTGTATGCCATGGTGCACATGACTGAGTGTGCCAGTATCTGAGTAATTCCCTTTCAGTCTCGGTTATGCTTAATGTAAATGAGATTTGCTGCTAAACATGATCAATTAGTCTTTCTCTTTCATCATTTAGTCTTAGATTGAAATTAAGGCAAATTTACGATGCTTTTGAATTTTCAGTGTAATTCAACCCCTGAATTAATTGGATTGCAGGAAAATTACACATGAAATTAATGTGTGTCTGAGTTACAAACAAAAATGATTCAACACGGAGTGAGGCTTTAATTATTGTACCGGTTTATCAGGTGCTGCTTAATATGTGTGTTTGCTTGTGGGTTTGACTGTCTGTCTGGAATCCTGGCATCCTGATCAAGCAGGAAGCTATAGGTGTGTGTGTGTGTGTGTGTGTGTGTGTGTGTGTGTGTGTGTGTGTGTGTGTGTGTGTGTGTGTGTGTGTGTGTGTGTGTGTGTGTGTGTGTGTGTGTGTGTGTGTGTGTGCGTGTTCAGTGTGCTAAGGGAACGTGTTACAATGTTACAAACGTATCTCTAAACCAACAGTCATGACTTTACTGCTGCTCTTATCTCAAACTATTGCTTTCTTAATTCAACGTCTCACCACGCCTCCTCTCTTTACACACCTCAGTCCACTGCAGTCAGTTCATCATGTTGTTTGTGTGCTAGATGCATCAACAGTTTTGAAAAGACCACAGCACTTATAATCAAGCACTTTTACTGGAACAAGGATCAACATTCCACGAGGAGAAGTTGTGGCCAAGCTGTATATTTTGGCTTTAGTGCTAATGCTTACATTTGACAGATTAATGTAAAAATGTTAAAAAGGCAATTAACACAACATAAAAATAATTTATTCATGTCTCTCTGTCTCTCTCTCTGTTTTTGCATCACAAGGCTTGGTGTGATTGATACTATTACTCTTTTGATGAGTCTTACATACATCCTACTTTGATTAACACCACCCCACCCCACCCTTCTTTTTCTCTCTCCTACCCTAGCATCAGCTTCCATTTGTTGCCATGGCAACTGTGTTTCATCTCCTCCACCCTGCCCCTCCATTTGAGTACCCCTGTTTTCACCCCATTTCTGTCTCACTTTTCTCCCTTCTTTTTTCAGCCTGTTACCCAGACACCCACACCAGATGCCCTCTGCACCGTCTTTCATCCTTCATCCCTCCTTCCTCTCGTGTTCCACCTTTTTCCCTCTCTACCATCATTTTTTAGAGAGGCAGCCACACCTTCTCCCCCTGCTTGTTGTGCAAACTCAATTCTTCCAGTTTTCACTATACCTGTCTCTCCCTCCCCAGCCTCCACCCTTGAACACACCATGACCCATTCTTTCCACCTTTAGCTCTCTCATCATTTGAATTATTCATGTGATGTCACCGGCCGCCCTGATGACGCATCATCAGACGGCCCAGTCCTATGATCAACATGCTGACCTTGTCGCGGCTTATTGTGTCCGTTATCTAAAATTGTGAATGGCAGGGGTCATTTATAGTATTTGGTATGACTTAAATAATAGTTGTTAGTTCTAATGATATGTATTAAAAATGACAGTCTCAAACCAATTGAGACTCTTTTCTTTTTTATTGATAAGAGTGGGAATCCACTTTGACAACAGATGATTAAAGGAGGGAATCACAAGCATTCACTGTACATCAGTGTGTGGAGATCATCTCTGACCGACTGATCACATTCTAATTTTATTCCTACACTGTTAAGCACCGGCCTCAGACTTTTATGAACCACAATGTAATAATAAAAGCTTGTATTTTTAAATGTCACTGAGACAGCATTGGTGTTTTTATGTTGTAGCTTATTAGCGTTAGCCTCAGTTGGTGGTTTGGTATATTTTACTGAACTACATTCTAAGCTTTCTGTTTCTTCCTCTCTTCTTTCTACATATAAGCTTCCATATATTAAAAAAAACATCACTAAATGATGCATATGTTTCTCTCAATGGATATGATGCCATTAAAGCCAATGAAGTACTTAACAGTATCAACCAGCACTCGGGTCATATTCAATGTGTTGTGTTTATGGCTAATACTGCATTATGTTAACTAATGCTACTTACTAAGAGGCTGTCCCTCATGAAAGTACCAGCCGCAAAAATCTGAAACAAGAGAGGCTCATTAGCCTTTTTACTCCCCACCAGGATTGTGTGAAAAGTAACCGGTTCCACTTTTCGAGACAGAACCATTAGCATTCACAAACAGGCCTCTGCAGAGATGAACACATGCTCAGGCATACAGGGAAGAAATGATTCACATTCATGTTCTCGTTTCACAAGACAGTTATCAGTATTCTGCTCACTGACCTTGTTCTAATGCTGCAAGGCGCCTCTATATTTCCTCTGTGTGTGTGTGTGTGTGTGTGTGTGTGTGTGTGTGTGTGTGTGTGTGTGTGTGTGTGTGTTTGTGTGTGTGTGTGTGTGTGTGTGTGTGTGTGTGTCTAACATTTATTATGCACACCCCCACACATATGCAAATTTTCACTCGTGCATGCCATTTTCGAGGTGTGTAGTTCTAGATAAACTCATCTTGCAGCGCTGAACCATGTTTCAGTTACCTCATGGTGAATAGCCTGAGTACCACATCCTGAAGATAATGAACACATTTTGAACAAATTTCAAAATAATTTCAAGTACATACAACTACAATAACAGGTTTCTAAGGGAGGATTGATCAAATGATGAATTTGACAAAGAGTCAGATGGAGATGAGCTTTATTCCTGGAAGCACAATCAATAGTCTCCAAACACACACACTGACTGACTTGTATTGGACCCATCAAAATGAAATAAAAAGAGGGAATTACATTATAAGCCACGTGCAGATGCTCAGAACCCCATCATCTAAGATAACACGATTCATTAAATAATCATGCGCACACACACACACGGAGAGAGAGAGAGAGAGAGAGAGAGAGAGAGAGAGAGAGAGAGAGAGAGAGAGAGAGAGAGAGAGAGAGAGAGAGAGAGAGAGAGAGAGAGCGCAGAGCAGTATTCTAGTAGTGTTTCTTCATATTTTGCTGTGAGGCCATCCAAACAATAGTTCCTACAGGGTGTGGCTCAGTCCGTTAACAACAGAACAGCCATGCATGTAAGAAATAAAGCCTAGCTCTGTAAAAGAAGATACAGTTTGTTGCAGCTATGCAGAATGTGTTTAAGGCTGATTTGAAATCATTCTTCTTTTATTCTGGAATGCTTTATGCTGTTTTATGCTTCTGTTCATCATTGTGTGTGTCTGTGCATGGTATGCAAAAGAGTCGGACATTCTTTTCTTTCCCGAAGGTGTAGGTAACGAATTCAGTGATTAATTGCAGGACTATGTAACATTTTGGATGACTGATGTGATCATGAATGTGAGTCCATATTAAAAAAGCAATGTTTAAAAAAAAAAGAGTGCTTGTGAGCAGATTTGACACTTCAAGATTGTTTGTAAGGAATGCCCTGGGCTCAAACCAGCTTCAAGGGAATTATCAAACCCCTCAATCAGCACTTTCCAGTGAAAATATCTGAGAGCCAAAATGAATAGTTGTGTTCAAATAATTAATTCTAACACATGACAAAATCTACAATCTGGTTTTGTCATTCCTGCCACCACAGTTTGCAGTAGTAATGTTGTAGCGGCAGATGAAAAGAGATACGTATCAGTTTGGATGCGACATCCCGGGATGCAAATGACACAAGGACGTTTAAACTGATCTTATAACTGTGGTTGGCATAAAATTTGCAAATGAGCAATCACTGAAGAACAATGCAAGGAGAGACGAGAAGACTGAAGGAGGAGGAACATACACTAATGTTAACCTCTAATGTCAAATCAGAGGATGAATGCTGAATTATCCTCTTCTATTTCCTCTTGACAGAATGTCTTACTAGTATAGCATTTGGATTTTATATCGTTTAAAATCTGATTCTCTGTAGGATTTGGAAAAGAAAAGGAGTCCTTTGCTTGAAATTTAATGTAATCACTCACACTGCTCATGTGACTTTGTCAGGCTGTGGTCACAGGCCTATGAAACAACTTTGTCTTGCCTTTGCGCCTACACAAGGACAAAGGAAGCCTGCACAAGGGTTTGTTTCATTCTCTGCTACCAAGAGAGACTGTATACATGATCCTTTAGTATTTAGAGAATATATGTTCAGATTTTCAGGACTGATGCAAACATCAAAGTCAAACTTTCTTTACTTGTCATTATACACATACACAGACGGTACAACGAAATTTCAAAAGCCAGATGGAGTGTTGATCCAGAGCCACTGCACCCCGGGTGCGCCGCGACTACGGTCCAACATGACCTAATATTACCTAGATGTATGTTTTTGCCTGATAATGGGGGAAACCGGAGAACCCGGAGGAAACCCATTCAGACATGGAGAGAAAATGCAAACTCTTCACATAAAGGCCATGTTGGAAATGATGAGGTTTGAACCCCTGACCTTCTTACTGTGAGGCAGCAGTGCTAACCACTACGCCACCTGTCACTCATTGGAAAGTCATGGTCTGTCAAAGTTCTCCACTGATCCTGGCTTCTCTCTAACTCTCTTCCTCTGTGCAGAAACTGGACACGTAGATCCTGTCCTCATCGAATCCTACAACACCCCGGGCTTCATTGGGTGTCTGTCGCGGGTGCAGTTCAACGGCATCGCCCCACTCAAATCTGCACTGAGAGCTGCTGCAAAAGCGGCCACACCAACAGCAGCACAACCAGACAGGAAACTCGCTGCTGTCTCTGTGGTGTCCTACCAGGGTAAACTGGTGGAGTCCAACTGTGGGGCGTCACCTCTTACCATCCCACCAATGTCTGCTGCAACAGATCCCTGGCATCTGGACAATACAGGTGAGGATTAGACCAAGTATCCTAAAGCAGTAATGGAGGGTTAACTAGGGGTTAAATATTTGGTGGTGTTCACATTCAAGCTTAGCAAATGATCCTTTCCTCCCAACATACATACCTCCCCCATATGTTAAGTAGTATTCTCATCTGTTCTTAAACAGAAACACAAACCTCACATGCTGTTAATATTGCAGCACACATCAGCATGAACGAACTCTACCAGCACTCACATCCATCAAATGACTAAGACGTTCTCCTTGTGCTTGGTGCCAACAGTTCCTTTGAGAACGTTGAGCAATCAGAAATCAATCAATTTCATTGACAGGGAATCCTGGTCCAAAATCAGAGTCAGGCTTCTAGGATTGCTCTCTCAGTATTTATTCTGCTTTAAATTTTCTAAAAACATATCTAATCTATTATTCATCCAGCTCTCTGGCAATCCATCTCTTACGGAAATCATTGTCTGCCCAATTAATTCAGAATCCATTATCCTAAACTTCCTGTTTTTACATTTCAAATGTTCCATCTTCTCTCTTATCTTTCAAGATCCATTGAATACCATTGAAATGCATTTAGTCCGATCACTGTCCTCTCCTCTATTGCCTCTCATGTTTGCCCATTTTTCCTTTTCCAACTTCTTCTCCTTCTCCTTCTCCTCTCCTCGGAGATGAACGACAAATCAGCCTGCACACGGCCAACAAAAAAATACTGTACAAACAATGTGTAAAAGTAATCAACAAGAAAAGCCTGTGTGACAGAGCACCCACTGTCTGGGCCAACAGGATGACGGGAAATGGACCTGACCCACAGTGGAGACTTATATATAAACCTCCCCTCAAGAAAAAAATAGCCGACCTCCAGTGGAGGATTTTACATGGTGCCATCAGTTCCAATGCTTTTATCTCTGTTTTTAACCCTGCTGTGTCCAGTCAGTGTCCCTGTGTCCCTGTGACAGTGTTCTGTCCCCTTTGTGAGACAGTCTTTCATGCTTTTAGTGAGTGTGGGAGACTTGCAGTGCTCTTCACTCTTCTAACGAATGTTTTTAATTTGTTCAGTGAAAATTCTAGTATCAGGAAATTCATCTACGGTGCTGGGTACAATAAATCAAATCAAAGAAAGTGGCAGCTTCTAAATTTTATCTCTGGAGACACAAAACTTGCAATTTATGTGACCAGGAAGAGGAGAATTGAAAACAATACTGTTCAAGAAGCAGCTACTGTTTTTTGCTGTAACATCAGGTGTCGCTTAAAACTGGAATTTGGTTTCTATAAAATGACAAAAAACCTAAACAACTTTAGAAACATCTGGTGTTACAAAAATGTCCTATGCACTTTAGTTGATGATCACCTCACTTTTGCAAACTTCCTGATATAATGCACTAATTTTTAAATTGTATTTCCCGTTGTTTATTGGTGTTTAGTGTTTTTGAGTTTCATCTAATGAAAAATTGTTGAATGTTCTGAATGTGATTGAAGTTTTTTTGCACAAAATCTTCTTCTTCTTCTGAAGCACTTTAGTGCTTTCATCTAATGTAAAATTGCAAAATGTTTGAATGTGATTGAAGTATTTTTGCAAAAATCCACAAAAAAAAATCCTCATGTTCTTTACTTGCCTGCAGTTGGGCAGTTAGCAGCAGAAATAGTTAGCAGTTCATTCCAGAATTTAGAGGGATGTGAGTGCACATTCAGACAATCCTTCTATAAGGTTGGATGTCTGCAGGGCCTCCTAGGTGTTTACATTTTATTATGTCTGTAGAGAAGTAGCTGGAAACTCATCTAAGATATCTCAACAATACCTTCTTTTTCACCCATGACCTCCTCCACTCATTTCTCTCTATTAATTTGCCTCGTGCTTTCAGTGACCCAGGGAGACTCAGAGCAATTAGATGCTTGCTGCTGACAGAGAATTATAATGGACAGGCTGGAGAAGCAATATTGTTAACCTCTTAACCTGTCATGGATCTTTAATGAAATACATGTTCCATGTATTTCAAGCAGTGATATGTTAAATAAACACTAATCATCCTCTAAGGATGCTCAGCATTGGTTTATCCATCTACTATAGTTGGCTTTCTCATCTATGCATGCAGTCAAGCTGGAGCTAATGTATGAGAACTACTTTGCATTAGGATGGGTTTTGCATTTGTTAGAGAAGTTTGGAGTAACAATTCAGCACGAATTTTGTATTTTTGAGTTTTTCTTGTGGAACATGCCAGTACTTTTGTGACATGACAAAGCTCTGTGTTTTTGTAGTTACTTACGCTGATTTTATTACTGTGATGAATTTAAAACAATGTAGACATTCCTTACATCTATTGTTTTGAGTGAATGTTTCTATTTGTCACTGTACGCAGATGCAGAATTCCCCTTCAATGAGGAAAGAGTGATTCCAGATGGAGTCAACAGAGACTCGGCTATCATCGGAGGTACATATCATTAAATAACAAGCCAAATGTGATCATGACCATAAAAAAAACTGCCTTTAGAATTTCAAGTCATATTGATTACATTATTAGTTCAATAGTTATTCAAGAAAAACAATATTTTACTGATGGAGGTTCTCTACTGTATCCAATACAGCAGAAAATCCAATACGAAAAAAAGACTCCCCACTGAATCAGTGCTGTTTCAGCAAAAATTTGATCTTAGTTTTAAGTGAGTGACATGATTTTCTGTTATCTCATAGGAGAGAATTTAAGGCAATAATTGACAACATCCTAGATCACCAGATCCAGAACATGACTTGGATCCAGATCAAGCCATGATGTGTGGTACATCTTATAGAGATGTCATTATGTATCCAGATGATGGTCTGTATCATCAACAAAGAACTTCATTTTATTTCTTACTTTTAGTGCTATCCTGCTGACAGACAAACAAACAAACAAAGAAAAAGGGTGAAACAGAGCCAGCAAAAATATTGCCTTCTTGCTGAGATAAAAAATAACCATGTGACTGTCTGGTAGAGGTATTTGATTTAACAATTTAACAATTTCTGGTTATTTATCACTCACTAAATTCTGAAGGACATAATTGAGCATTCTACACATTTCTATTTATTGCCATTATCACCACCATCACTGCTGAAGTAGAGAAGAAGCATGACTTTATTGATTCAGCAAATACAAGTAGTGCCAGTCAGTCAGTTTCAAGATTTCCTGCCCACAGGCAGAAAAAAACTGGACCGTGAAATATCAGGTTAATTTTCATTAGGTAATTAACATTTACTTCATGATGTCTTGACTCCAAAATTGCCCGAGTTGTTTTTTCAATAAACTGTCAAAAATCAATGATACCATTCAGTTTACTTTATGAGAGGCTAAAGTAAAATGCTTAAATGGGTTGTTTCATACAACCAGCTGCGTAAATTTTTAGTTTACTATCATGTATAAAAAAGAAGAGCAACATGGTTGACAAGCTGAAATAAGTGATTATTTTCTTTGGTGAATAATAGCTATGTGCTCTCTTTTTGTATCCTCTGCAGGTATCATCGCAGTGGTGATCTTCACCATCTTGTGTACTCTGGTGTTCCTGATCCGATACATGTTTCGTCACAAAGGCACTTACCACACCAACGAGGCCAAAGGCAGCGGGGAGACTGCTGGGGAGTCGGCAGACACAGCTATCATTGGTACAGACAACCCAGAAACCATTGATGAATCAAAGAAGGAGTGGTTCATCTAAGGAGCAGCGATGGGACTTTGAGAAGAGTCATTCATCAGATTGCCATGATGTTTAATACAATGACCGATCACAGGGAAGATGAAGGAATGCCCATTTAATAGGACAATAATCTCCCAGAGAAGAAGGGGATGTGGGAAAGACATGTACAGAAACCCTTTTTGTTTGTTTTGGTTTTTTATACATATATATCCAGAGTATTAGAGCGAGAAGAGGGAATGTAAAGCAGCAGCGCACAGCTGACTGTACATGTATATATTGACTGGCTTGTCCTTCTTTGTATTGTGCTTGGAAGTTTTCAGGAGTCCTTTGAATACTGTATATGATAAAATAATTATCCTGGATTGTGTGAGAGCACAGATTTATTGCCAGACTTGGTGGCAGTTTAATTTTATTTTTTACCAAAAAATAATCTCATATCAAAAATGATCAGATCAACATGCCCAACATTTTTTTTCTTTTTTTTATATTAAGCTGTAATTGCATCATTCAGACAGCACTCACCACCATCAAATGACATGCCACCTATGGCATATTGTGGTAATATAGAGTTGAATATGGACGCCAAAAGTCACTTTGTAAATACAATATTGTATGTTATTTTTCTCAAAGATTCAGAGTCCAATATGAACAGTAAATACTAATGACAAATTTCAGATCTATATTACAATAATATATGTCAATTACATTATAGAGTATATGTATGAAGTACAGAGTTTTATGTTGTATGTGTTTTATGTAAATCTTATGACATCCGATTGTATGAGACATTCTTTTCCAGAGAGGAGTTTTTCAGAACATGATTAAAAATCATGACACTGCATGTTTGGTTTAGCGCAGCGTGGCCACTTCCCTGTCATTTTTATTTAGAAAGAGTGAAACCATGAGCCTTTACTCATTCAAACTTGACATGTTTTCTTTGCCAAACATTAGACTCTTGTGTCATTCCAGATCAGAACAGACATTTGAATCAAACGTTCATCTTTTAGTTGAGGAAAAATGTCAATTTTTACATCTTATTGGGCTTTGGATTTCCAGTACGTGCATGTATCTGTGCGTATATGTGTAGGTCAGATGAATAGGATTTGTTATAATTAACAACTGTCATTACAATTAATATGAATACATTGAATTTTGTGCATTAACTGGGCAAAGCAGCATTTAAAAAAGAGCACTGGCAATATTCTTTCGAGATCTAGGAGATGTTGAAATGATGATATCTGGCTTACTAATCCACTGTGCCTTCAAGGCGTTGAGTCGTGCCGCCTTTCCCCGTAATATATAAAGCAAACATACTCATAAAAAATGTAACGAACATTGCATGAATTCTCATCAATCAGAGTTTTCAGATATGTTGTGGCTCTGGATTTGAGTATTCTCAAATTACTTGTGAATCATAGTCAAAGCCAGTTTCTCCCAAATCCCGAAATTAAGGCTTTCAAGCATCGTAGGATAGGGTCAGCTGATAGGTCTGCCAGAGAGCTTCATGTTACACAACACGCAAGACATGTAGACCTATGTTCGGTGATGCACACGCGCACAACACGCATGTCTAATAGAGCATGTGTAAAGGTTGTTCGTTCAAACTGCAAGGGCAACATGTTCAGAATGAAGAGGCTGCTGCTATGACGACAGCAAATAGAGCTTCACTCCAACAGTGCCACTGCTGTCCAGTATACACTCAGAGATGTACACTGAATATTTTCTAACCATGTTGTTTTTCCTGTTATTGTTGGATATGTTTATCTTACTGTAGCATTTACAGAACAATGTGTTCCAGTTGCCAACTTTGTTATTTTGTTGTGAATTTGATTTTGTGCATCGTCTGGTGAAGCCGCTGCTGTGTCACCTCATCACATGAATGATTTTGTACATCACCGTAGCCTCATGGTTGGGGGATAACTGGATATCAGGCAGCTGGTGAACTCAGCCTGCCTTTTACTGTGGCCTCAACGATGACTTCCTCTGTCCACACATCATTCTTATGTTTTTTTTATAATTAAATTGCTCTGACCACACATAAGCAAACACACATACACACCACACACACACACACATACACACACGTGGTATGAGCTTTTTAAACAACAACACTGGCATTTGATTATCAACTCCAGCGGACAAAACCATAACCCATATGCTTTACTCTCAGTTTTGTTGAGTTCAATAAAGAGTGTTTGATCTTTAATGTCGGTCTTCTTCTCTGCATCACTTTTACTTTGAATGATTGTAATCTACAGAGATGTGCACTATTGTGAAGCACTCAAAGAAGAGCTAAAAGGCGTACATGAAACATATAGACCCTCATAACATGTAATTATGGTGAAAGCAGGCATCTGAATCCAACCCATGATGATTAACTACTTTTAAAGCCCATTAGTGAAATGGAAATCCACTGAAAATGATGATTAACATCAGCAAATACTTTATGTAGTAAATTATTTATTCTAAATGTTAAAATGAATCCCATTGCTGTAAACATATTGTATTTTAAAGACAAAATAGTCACCACTTAAAGACTACAGTATTTTACCATGTTGTTGTCATTTCCTTGTGAGGATCATTCTTACAGACTGTATTAGGAACAGGATATGCTGCCCGCTTATTTATGGTACTTGGGCAACATATCACAAACAAATTTGTATAAATATTGATATATACTGTAATCCATGTGAAATGTTATTACACCTGGCACCCACACTACCCATGTAGGTTTGAGTTGATTTCACCTAGAACAAAAGTCTACGATTCTATTCTTGTTATTCTTATTCTTAATAATTCTAAATTAACCAGTTTTTTGTTGAATACTCCTGATCTAAATGATGGGCAGACGATGAAGTTGTGATAACATTACACTTTTAAATGAGCAATCATGAGCAATTGCGTCATACATCCTTTATCACGAACACAGAAATAGTCCAAGGCTTGTTTTGATCTAGTGTTAGAATCTTGATGCACCCAAAGAATATCGAGGATACATTAGAGATGTGATTTGTTAGACGGCATTTTTAGGTCTGGATCACATATTTGCTTTGTTTTCACAGAAAAGGTTTGGGTGATTACACACACTGTGATCTCTATCTGGTTTCAACATTTGGCCTCCCCTACCTGCCAACATAAGAAGCAGATTTGTGTTTCAACACCCACTGTTATGTGTTTCACACTATAACATCTGTAGACTCCATTAATGAACAATAGGCTGAAAAACAATTCCTGCACGAGCAAAAGCAATCCCATTTCTACAGTCGAGCGGAGACATTTTCAGACCCCTGGGATGTAGCTTGGAGACATTAGAAGGTACTGTATTTTTCACATCCAAGAGGCTTCTTCAGTTGTAACTGACTGATCAGGGGGTAAAGATATATAAAACTCCCCTGAGGTCACATCACAATGACATCCATTGTGGTTACTCTTTCACAGTTCATCCAAAAACACAGATATACAGTACTGTAGTTTGTAAAGAGGCACAAGTGCTTTGTTTGCCTAATAGGGCAACATGTGAGTATAGTAATTCACATTGAAAATTCACATATATATCAGGAATGTAATTTTAAGTTTTGTTAATTTTTAATTTTAATTTTAACTTTACTGATCCCTGTAGGGATATTTTTCTGATATATGGGGAATTCTTCCCTGTTCAGCGTTGATAGTTGTCAATTCTCTGAAGAATTAGCAACTCAGTGTGATAACTGAGATCTTTCCAATTAACTCAGCATGGAAAGAAGCCTCAAAGAGTGTTCTCTGACGACCGTGACAACCTTTGTTAGGCCTAAACAATAAATTTACAATTTATGACATCCAGCTGTTCCATCAACTCATTTCCTTGGTGAGTTTATCCCTGATGATCATCTTCTGGGATTTCTCTCCCGGGTCAGTGAAGTGCCCCAAATAACATTTACGTGCATATAGACTCCACAATCAAGGCTGTTGTATAAATGACTTGATCATTCTTCACAGTGTCAAATAGAAAACTCATGGCTGATACAAGTAGTTCACACACACAGTTTTCTGACAGAAAATAATCAAACTGAACATAAAAATGCATTTATTTTATTTTGCTTTTAAGAAAAGAAGATCAGCAATTACAGAAGTCAACCGACAGTCTTAAGAGTTCGAATTATCCTATTGTTGTTCCATTCTTCGATCGAGGGCAGTATTCAAGTTGTAGAGACAGAGGTTTGACTTCAGACTGCTCTTTGTAGACAGAAAGGTGCAGCTTAGAATTGTTATAACTGCCTTAGCTGGAAAGACTCTTCAGTTTTGAGGACACTCGTCTGAAAAAACACAGCATCGGGAAAACAATGAGCAAAGATCTGAGACATTTCCATGAAAAGAAATTTATTTTCAAGTGTAATTGACTTACCGTTCTCAGCTAAGATAACAATGTTTTCTGGAGAGATGCCAGAATCCAGAGAGAACTGAGTGAAATTCTGCTTCAGAGCGTCACTGATCACAGGAGTGCGAGCTGTAAACACAGAACAGATTGCTTTAACCTCCACGACACCTACTCTAAAGGTCCCCCATCCCACAGAACTGCTGTAGGGTTATCGACTTACTGAAAAGATTGTTGAGGACATCAACTGCTGTGTGAATCGTCTTGATGGTGTGGATCAGAGCATATTGATCATAATCGACATCAACGAAGCTCATGTCATTGTAATTTTTCCAAACTGAAAAAGATTAAATAGACAAGTCAGCCTGTTGAATCATTGCCTGCATTCTGCTTGCTGGGGAAAACACAAATTTTATTTTTCATTTTCATTTTTGCTTGTGACCATATGTGACTCAGCATGAGTCTGTGCTCTACTCACTCTCGCTGATGTAAACAAAGCGTCCAGGGGTGTCAGTTTTGTTAGCAAGGTGAGCCAATCTCCAGCAGCTACCATCATTCCTGGAGAGGTCAGGTTCAGTCTATTCATATTTCCTCTAGATCATTGTGTATTTGGATTTTTTGACAGTATAATAGTTTACTCACTTCAAGTTAGCATAAGACATGTGGAGGTCACCTGCTTCAGTTGGTTCAAACATGGCAGTGCCAATCTTCAGTGCGTCCTTGTTGTTCACATACCAAGCTGCATTTGTGGCAAAGGCAGTCATGTACCACTTCCCTGCAACCTTAAAGAAATACAATGAAAAGGATAAAATTTTAAAGAAATTGCAACAAAATTTCCTTTTAATATTCAGAATATCAGCATGCATCTTTTACCTTTGTCACGTTAAAGTCTTCAACAGGCAAGACTTCTGCCCTCGTAGCGAGAACACACAAAAGAACACTCATCATCCTGAGAAGTAAGTTCCTCATGGTTTCAAATTCTTGTGCTGAGAGTTCCCAGTGGTAGGTGAAAAGGATCAGGGTGAAATGACGAGGCATTGTTGAAGGCTCATTTTATTCCCTTGTCCCACTTCCACTCCTCCCCCTTTTACCTCCCCCTACTGCTATCTTCGGCATCACAAAAACTCACCAGCATGTAAATCACTGCTGTTATATAGTTGGAACTTGTGGACTAAGGGGGAGAGTTGAGAACACGAGAGAATGGAGAACAGCTGCATAAAAGAATTCCTCTAAGGACTCCCCATCACAATGGCTCAAACAGCTGTTTGATTAAAGCATAGCTTTTCTCACCGTATGGAACATGAAAGCTACAACAAACAAAAAATAGATACCGTAAAATGGGAGAGATCTTAAGGACACTGTAAAAAAAAATCACTCGTCCAATTAAAATACGAGTCAATGTTAATGCTCTTGCAGCAAATTTAATTGCTATGAGAAAAAGGTCTATAACTCACTAAAAGATCTTTTAAAGGTGCCAAAAGTTTTTGAAAATGTTTTAAATCCAATAGAAACACATGCCAGACTTCAGTTTTACTGCCACATTGTGAAAGGGATATCACCTTTTTTGGTAAAAATGTCTACTGTACCTGTTAAATGATACTCCTATTTCAACCACCCCATGGAGGGATATGAATAAAATTTACACTGATAGAGAAGAAATGTGCCAACTGGCTGTTGATTGTTCAATTTTTAAAAAAATAAAATAACAATGGTGAGGGCATACACAGAATGCCCATTGTTGAGAGACAAGACAGGCACCAACTTGCATCCAGTTGGTTATCTAACAAACACACACCAACACTCACACAGACGTGCCGGGTGGAACAAGGGGCAGTAGGAAGCATGTTTGGTAACACTGTTTTGTAACTGAACTCGGCTCCCTTTGAGTTCCACATCTGTTCTACACTAACTCCAACACCCCCCCACCCCCCCCAACTGCCACCTCACTCTGCAAATCATTTAGAGTTAATGAAATCTCAAGGATAGGATGTAGTACACAAGATAATATCCCAAATGCCATTTCATCATCAGCTGGTGGCACAGAACAACTATTGGAGATTTAAACAGAAGAATATAACAACATAATTATCCTCTTTTTTCTTTTATTTCATTGTAAATTACATGTTGTAACCTTAGTACAGCCATATAATACAATATTAGGGTACCAATTGGATATCTGAGAAGCACAGCTGTGTCTCTTTAGCATGTGGGCACACAATCTGCACAACAAAGAGAGATGAGTTAAGTTTCATAGATGGCAATTTAGATAGAAGCCAGATATTTCTAAGTGAATCTGGCAATTGAGCAACATTCTGATAGTTTAAATAAGTGATAGTTACACAAGTCCAATCCTATGCACAGCATGCAGGAGTAAAATTATTTTGTTTTCAGATGACTCAATCAGATACTTGTACCTCTTATTACTCTGATAATTATTGCAGTTGTTTTTCTCTCTCTAACGTTTGTTTCATTTGATTACTTACTGATTACATGATCCTGGTCCACAGCACCACAGTGACCTAAAACAGATGAAAAACCTTTATGTGAATCCCACTATATATTAGGTACAACACATCTGATGGTGTTTTGATCATTTCAGACATCATCTGCATGGTTTATTGTGCCATCCAATGTTTACACTGGAGCTGTTAATTAGACTCAAAAAAATAAATAAATAAATAAAAGAAAATCTGATTCTATCTCCTAGAGGCTTTTTATTAGTCGCAATACTCCACAAAGAACTATAGATGTCAAAATAAGAAAAAAATTAGGAATAAAGATTAAAAAAACAGTTAAGAGAGGACAAATAAGAGAACATATACAGTATATAAAGGTATGCACATTTTTTATTATGTAGCTTTTATTACTTCCAATCGTCGTCTTCCTCTAACTGCAGCTCTGTCAGAGTAAAGTTGTCCAGTTTGACACTCAGTAGTGTATTTAGGAAGGGTCCTACTACTGAACAAATTCCTGTGCCCCAGCGGGTGGTGCTCATTGTCCAAAATGGACTTTAACTTGGAAATATCACCGCCAGAGAGTCCAACGTAGCCCCAACAATGTCAGCAGGCTTGCAGATCAGTGTGTTCAGTCTCTTGGAGTCCACCACCCTCAGACCACCGCCCCAGCACACCATAGTGTAGAGGAAAGCACTGGCCACCACGGACTGGTAGAACATCCTCAGCATGGTGTTGCAGATGTTGAAGGACCTCAGCCTCCTCAAGAAAAAGACGGCTTTAGCCCTTCTCATAGAGGGCATTAACACAAGTGCTTCCCCCACTCCAGTTTGTTCACATGTAAACCCCAAAGTACCAGTAGTCCACTACAATGTCCACAGTGACCCCTGAATGAACAAAGCTTACCAGCTCCAGCTCCTTTGTCTTTGTCACGTTGAGCTGGAGGTAGTTTTCCTCACTCCACAAGACAAAGTTGTCCACAACAGTCCTGCACTCAGTCTCATCACCTTTACTGATACATCAACCACCACTGTATCATTAGAAAACAGGTCTCTGTGCGGTAGTTGACGTTAGTGTTGTAAAGTGTAAAGAGAAACAGAGTGAAGAGTCCCTTGTGGGGCCCAAGTGATGCTGACGACGCTGTGGTCGGTTTATTTCTATGACTTTCTTAGCTGGGTATAGACTTACTGTATGTGGGGAAGGGAAAGAGGTATGCCAGTCCCATATTTTGTTTTTCTGCAAGCTGCTCAAACTTGGTCAACATTGCCTCTGACAAATTATCTGCAGACCGTCCTGCACACAGAAAACAAAAACAAACATTACAAGTATGTTCTGGAAGAACTCTCTTATTTATTTTTGTTTGCTCTTGAAAGAACAGAGTACAGAACTACTGCCAGGCTTTTCAGATGTAAAGCCAAAAACCAAACTAAAGACACATGGATGAGGAACAGACCATAGAGCTTCATGGTGATTTTGCCCCGTTTATGGTAATACATGATAACGTAGGAGTCATAGTCCGTGTCAGCAATCACTATCTCAGTTGTCAGCTGAGGACCAGCTCCTGGTGGAGGACATAGAGAGCACTCTTAGTCAAAGGAATGCTGCATTGGACATCTGATCAATCATGATCAGTGAAGATGTTAAAGTGAGGTGCTGACCTTTCAGTGTTAGCTTGCCTGGGGTTGGAGATAGATCATAGACCTGCAGTATCTCCCAGCATCTGTGATTACTGAGGAGATAACAGTTTGTGAAGCTGAGATATGCAGTCCAAGTCTCAGTCACAACAAATATAATGATTGGCTTCTTCACATCCATATCCTTAAAAAGGGTCAAAATTCAGAGGACGTAATGATCTAAAACAGTCTGTAACATATGGTCGATTATTGGATACATGTTCATTACTTTTTGTACTCTAACCACATGCCTCAGACTGAACTAATTTTCTAATGTGTTACGTGACAAGGAAGAAAAAATTTACATCTGCTTCAAATATAATTCATCATTCTTGAACCACACAAAAACGTGAATTTTCCAGGAAAAACACATGCTATTGTAATTGAAATAATGTCACACTCCCTGACATTCTACAAAAGCCAAGTCACAGTGACCTAAAATCTATTAAAATAGGAAGTTTTTACTCCCTCTGCTGATACTGTATATGAAGGTATATGAAGAATTATTGTCATGTGGACATGGAGGTACCTACTGTCGGGTTTTAGTGCTGACAGACAGTGTTTGGTCAGAGGCTGAAGAATGAGTGAGGGTCATGACTGTGGGTTCCACCTTGGTTCCATGATTTATCAAGTAAGAGCATTTGGAGGCAGTGTTTAGTAGGTACCATGTTCCTGTCATCTGCAACACAGAATCTGAATCTGAATCCCTGATACATTTGCAAATGGAAAATAAGATTCTGAAGCACCCTTTTTTTTTTTTACATTTAATATCCTGAAATGAACCTCGAAATCCTCTTGCCAGAAAATCGTTTTTAAATTAATTATGATTTATTACTTCGAGCAAAATAAGAAATTTCTCAGGACCTCCACATGAAAGGACGTTTCTCAAGCGCCTCAAATTCATATTTTCATCTCACCAAAAATCCCACGATTTCCCAAAACACCATGTTGACACAATTACACAAGAATGTCCAAATATTCTGCCCTCACACTGACCCATAGATAAACAGACTGACATGTTTGTCTGTTTTATGATAAACATGATAATTTGGTAGAACATTTCTGTTCTTAGACACTAAGTTAGCAACTAGTCAACCATCTGTATTTTTAAAATCTAAAATATGTTAGTGTTTTTATGTGAAATAATGTTAATGTTAAGCAATAATGAGGTTTTAGTTTTTGCATTGGCTATTTTTTTCAATCCCTTTATTGTGTAATTAAAGAGCAAACAAGTGAGGCAAACTGCCAGTATGCAGAGGTCAGAGACAGTCACAGCGAATGTTTACTGTGCTGCTGTCTGGTTGCAGCTGCCCTACTCTGTCTGGACACAGCTTTTTCCCCAATTTATCAAAATGACAATGTTTCTGTTCATTGGCTAATTTTCAGGAATTTCTTTCCAGACAAAAGGTGCTGGGAGTGGAAGTTATAAATGGCCACCCTAAGCAAACCCGTTTGAGCATCTCATTTTGTTATATTTAAAAGCAACAATTTTAGATTTTTTAAAAAATATATAGAGAATTTTTAAGTAACCGGTTTAAAAAAAACCACGATGTTCAGACATGTTAAAATAAAGACAGAATTAGAGGATCTGTAACACCGTTAGGTTCTTACCCGCTGTATGTCTATGTTCTGTGCAGGTAGTGTCAGGCTGATAGGATCAATTTTAGGCTTCTTTGGAGGTCGTCTCTGGGGTCGTGGTCGACTCTTGGCTCCCCCCACAGCTTCAGTAGATCCCCAGAGACACACACATAATGCTACCACTGCAACCACAATACGCCATACACCAACCATCCTCACAAATATTTACTGACAACTCTGATTTTCCCGTTAAGGATTGGCAAGGTTTCTGGGTCCTCTCCTAAATTCTTTCCCTTTTCCTTTGGTATTGGGGTTCTTGTCCCTTCTGTCCGTCTGCTAGTCTCAATCTGTTAAGCTCATCCTCAAACATGCACACAGAATGAATGAATAAATATACATGGAGCAACAACAAGCCATGACACACAGAGGATGGCCTGTCAAGTTAAATATTAACTTACCTGTAAATTACTGGCCGAAATGAGGCCAAACTGGAACACGGTGGTATGTATCTGATAGGTATTTATTGACAAATTATGTCCATGGAACAATCAAATCTTTAAATCAAATGGCAAATGTTGCAACAGATTGAAAAACACAGAAAGTTGTAACATCGTGACTCCCTCTGTTTTGGAATCCTTACTAAAAAGATGTATTAGGAATTTCATCAACATGCATATAAATCACATATCACTATAATGTTTAGGGACATTTTGTGTGATATCACTGGGTTTAAGTATCAAGACATTCATTCTAACCAGATTTGACTCCAACAATAGTTTTGTCAAAGATTTCTACTAAGAAGAAAAAAAAATTGACAATGATTAACAAAACATTTTGAGTTTGAGTTTTTAACGATGTAATGACCGGCAGATTTGTTGACTTTGCACACTTGCCATCTTTAACTTCATTCTGTTTTCATTTGACAAATAGGAGACAATTTCCAGTCAAACTCAAACATCTGTTCTGGTCCAAACCATGGAGTGATTTCTCTGACCCCAGACCTTCATTATGTCTCCAAAAAATACTGGTCTGCTCAGAAACATGTATTTGTGTTTTTGACAATTTGGTGTGGTTTGTGTATTCATCAGTTTTCTTCAGGTTTGCTGGGTTTTGAGTCTCCTCTGCTTTTAAAGGTGAGGGCCACACTGTTGATACAGAACCGCTGCCCTGTTGGGTCTGGTCCATCATCAAACACATGACCCAGATGAGCATCACACTGCATTAAACACACACGCACACACACACGTTACATAATATATGGCTGAATGTCAAGAAATCTTACTGATTCTGAATGTAAAGTATGAATAAAATATTCAATCAATTTAGCAATACAGTTTCATAAAATATATACATTAAGCCAGAAAAGTTACAACAGGTTTAATCAGTACAGATGAAATTTGGCTTCATATATGAGCTCAACACAACTCACACTTTTACAAAGCACCTCTGTCCCAGTGCTACCCAGGCTGTTGTCAGGACGACGAATGATGGAGGTGAGGCTTTCATCCTTTTCCCACGTCCCATGAGCTTCTGTAAATGATGGCCAGCCTGTCCCAGAGTCGTACTTAGCCTCTGAGCTAGTAAGTCAGACAGAGAAATTTAACAGTGAAATAAGTATATCAAATAAGCATCTAACACAATAGCAGGGGAGGAAATTCTCCTTAAAAACATTAACTGCTACCTGAAAAGTGGAGCGTCACAGCAGACACAGTGGTACATGCCCACTTCTGAGTGGTTTAGGTAGATCCCACTAAAGGGCTAAGGACACACACAACACACAATTGACAAAAAAAAATTGACAGGGCTGACTTTTGTGTTTCTAACATTATGTCAGTGACGTGCGGTGAGGTTCATGGCTGGTGAGGCACTGATTTCATCGTAATTAGATTTACAAAAATATGAACCTATAGCTTAGCTTATTCACCATTTAATTAGCAACAGGTCATTTTTAAAGTCTCATAGCAGAAATATTTACACATACAAACTAACACACAATCAGCACATTTGATTAAAAAAATGTTATGTTGTTTCCTACATGTTTGCTTATGTTATGTTTACTTATAAATGAAGTCCATGCGCCGCTCCTTCTGAACAAAGGCATCGAAAAAAAAATTGAGTTGAGATGTGTAATCCTCCATTTTTATAGTAAGGTAAGGTGAGCGGAAAACAAATGAATGGCTGCACTTGACTGTAGATTGTAGTTTGCTGTCACTTCTTCTACGGCTGAGGAAGAGGAATCCTCAGCCAAATCCCTGGGATCACCACCGCCCCCCACCATGAGGCAGGAAAACTATGTGCCTCACTGCGTGTCTTTTCCCAGCGGTTTCAGGACCGCTCAACTTAAGAAAGACGTTACACGCATGCAGTCATTGACAAAAAACACTGTACATTATATATATTAGCTAAATTATGGGAATTTAGTTCATAGCGCAAATGTGTTTCAACATTTTAATAGCAACATATAGATAGCATTACGGTCTCACTGTACAGCATCCCAGCACAGCTAGCTGAGCCATTGTGAAAAGTCAGCGATTTAAAATAACCTTCAATGGGTGACGTTAAATGGAAAATTACTTCATAATACACATCACTGGATAAATATAACCATTTAATTTATTTCTTCCATTTTTCATATTTTTCTGTCATGATGGCAGGTGAGTCCGTGCCTCACCTGCCTCCCCTGACCGCACGTCACTGCATTATGTGTATGTTACAGTTGAGCAACATAATTCCTTAAGTCTTATTAATATTAATCGCTTTGCTTTCAACATAAAAGGTAATCCTAAATTGATCAAAACAAGGCTTGTAGGTGAACCTGTTGAACTCAACACAGGCCAACAACACAGACATGTTCAAAGTCCACCTGGAACTGTGCTGATGTTTATGAGACTACACATATACAGATACGGCTGGCTGATAATTGTTGTTTGAAACACAACACTACACTGATGTACATGTAGTATGCAGTATTCACCATCTCAGTCCCCTTTTCTCTGGTGACTACATATTGTTCTGGGGTGAGTTTCTTTTGCCAGTCTGTCCTCTCATCATAGCGGATGAGAGACGTCAGGCCTGCAAAGGACAGTTCACAATAAGTTTAACCAACACAGAGGAAGATGATGTGGTATAAACATGAAAAGCATTCAATCACTGGTCCATATATAATTGTAATTCCAACAATTAGAATTATTAATGATAACAGGATATCAAAATAAAACCCACAATTACACAGCAGACCCTAGAAGAGACTGTGGAGGCACAAATGAAACACGTGGAGGTACTTGTCGACCCCAATGCGGAAATACATCATTTTAGACATTACCAATTCTGGACAAAACATATCAATCACTCCCAAAATTTCCTAACTGCAAAAATCAAACGATCAAATGAGTTCGGAGTATTAGTAATCTCCTCTCCTGATTAAAACTACAGTCGTCTTAGCGTGAGAAAAAACACTGGCGGCATCCACGACATCCACGGTTTCATGGAAAAACAGCACCATGGCGCACCTGCATGCGTTTGCCACCCTCAACAATACACAGAATGACAGGATGCATCTTGAAAATAAATCAAGCGCTCACACAGTACCTTGAGACGTGTACAGGGGACGGATGATGAGTGGGATCCTCCTCGGTAACGCAACGATTCTGGATGTGGAGTGGGGAGAAAGGACCGCAAAGAGACGCACTACGACCCGAGACATGTTCGCTGCTGCTGCGTCAGGTTCTGCGTCGGTGGGAGAAAGTGCGCTCACTGAGCCGACTGTGGCTTCCAGCTGGTCCTGCCCCGGTTAATTCAAGCGCTTTGCAGTGTAATGCGGTTAAAACTCACGTCATCCGCTGGGTCAAAGTGAACTGGGTTATCAGCTGTTTATTGCTTTATAATGAGAGACTATGTGTATCAGTTTTATGTCGGGTAAACTGAGGTAGAACCATATGGTAAATGTGTTACTTTTTAAAATTTAAATTTGACACCAGTTGACGACAGTAAAGTTAGACTAGAAATATGTTTTTATTTCCAACACCATTGCCTCATTTAAAGCTCAAATGAGGAGAACTTTTACCAGCTACGATTTGTAGTTTGACCACATCTGACTTTAATATCAGCAATGTGAATCATATGTGGTAAAGAGCCAAAGGTTAAAACAAAGTTTATATCATAATTCATACTGATAAACCTTTTGGCTTGTGCATGCAAAAATATAACAACTGTAAATACACATTAACATAATTTCTTGGTAATAAAGCTAAGAAAATGATCACAGAATGATGTCCTACAGTATTTCTATACAAGAGTGTTCATCGATGTTGTCTGGTATTGCTCAGCAGGAGGGGTATTGTTTCTCAGCAGTCTGCCAGGTTGATGAATAAGGTCCACTATGTAGCGTCGAGGCTGTGAAGAACATTCCTCGGTGCTGGGATTCACATTGAAGAGGAAAATCTCATTCCAAACCCGGTCATACTCGCCCCAAACAAGTGTGCAGCTCAGTCCAATGCAATCAGCCAGACACTGTAAAGCACAAGAGAAGAGACAGGACAGGGTAGGATCATTTGGAAACAAGACAAGAATCGAATGAAGAGGATTAGGGTTAACATTTAACTTGAGAGTAGTAAAACAGAAGCTACGTCAGTGGTACCTTGAAGAGAAGTGCTCTATGGCGGTAGATTCCCCTTTTGATCAAACCAATGGGGACAACATTAGACTGGAGTCGAAACTTGAGTTCACTCTGGTACAGCATCCATTGGAATTTGTGCAGGTTTTCCATCTCCACTGCTCCACCCATGGCCTTACTCACAAGCCTGTCACCCAAATGCACAGAGACAAAATGTAATGCAGGAACATTTTTGATGTGTTTTTACTTCTGATGCCTCACAGTAGTATGTTTTTTTAGGATTCGATATGATTGCGGTGATTTGAGAACAATGCCTGGCAAAGAATTTAAATTAATGCTCATCTATGTTTGTATTTTTTCTCTGTATGTTGGTTACTCGCAATCTTCATCAAAAGTCACCTGGCCAGGGCTGAGTACCGCTCTTTGTCATCCTCCAGTGAGAGGATGGATTCTTTAGCTTCTTTAACTAGAAGCTGCAGTGGGACATCCTCCATCATCCTCCATGGTTTATCTACAGGGGACTCAGGCCGGGTCTCATCTTTCTGCTTGTCATCCTTTTTCTTCTTCCTTTAAGGAGAGAGACAGTAATTTAGATTGGAGTCAGTAAGGGAGGATTTTATATATCATATTACATTTCATATTACAGGCTTACTGAAATTACACTTGAAAGAAAATGAGCTGATAGCTTAATTTGTGTTAAATACGATTTACTACATACACCTAAAAAAATTAACTTAAGGATCGAAAATCCAGGCAATGTATCAATAAGTACAGCATCGGCGATAAATAGTGAGACAGTGTTCCAGAATTATAAATATTAACTAGAACCAATGCAGTCACAGACTGCAACATCCCGCGACACCCCTGAATTCAAAATTTTACCCTGACCTACTTGCATAGGTCAAAGATGAAAGCTAGTGCTTTGATCTACTAGTGCTTTGATCTACTGTCATTGATCAAAGCACTAGCTTTGATCTATGGTCTTACTCACACTTGCCTTCTCCCTCGTCTTTCTATCTTATCCAGTTCCTGACTGTACAAGTTGAAATTTGACCTTAACCTAGTATCATCCTCATCTCATTTTCATCCCTTTTGCTGCCCTGGCAATGAGCTTTTTGTTTCATCTGTCTATCTGCAACGAAGATATTTGGTCAATCAATCAAGTTTTATTTATATAGCGCTAAATCATAGCAACAGACATTTCAAAGCGCTTTAACAGACAGAAAACCCAACAGAAACCTCCAGAGCAAGCATAAGCGACAGTGGCAGGGAAAAACTCCCTCGTTGAGGAAGAAACTCCGGGCAGGACCCAGACTCTTTTGGGCGGCCATCTGCCTTGACCAGTTGGGTGGGAAAGAAATAAAATGAAGATAAGGACAGGGTAAGAGAAAGAGACAGAGACAGAGTAGCAGATAGGCCAGATAGAGTCAGTGTCTTTATGGTTATAGTTAGACAATTTGGTGGACAGACGGACGCACGAACAAACACACGAATTCTGACAATCACAATACATCACCGCTTTGAACCGAGATGTAAATATCCCTACCACCACACACATATTCTTACCTTGTCTTGAAGTCTTCCTTTTTGCCGGAGTCTCTTGCTAGTGAGTTGCTCTGCTTCTCTTCTGACACAATCTCTCTGCCACAAAAGAACAAGAATAAAATTATCTACATAGCTGAAATAAATATATTTTACTCTCTACTTTTTAGAATTTTAACATGTATAATGTGTAGGTGTAATTGACCCTGCCTTATTATACATAGATATACTTAACAATCTATTATACTGACGTCATAAACAAAGAATCAACTATTACTGGATATAAACATGAAACGGTCAATGTTGTGGACAGTCTTACCATATTTGCTATTGTTTTTATTACATTGTCTGCAGTAAAAGAAAAATCTGCAAACAGCTGTGTGGAAAACATTTCTGCAATTAAACTGTGTATATGTAAGTAGAAGACCAGAAGGTATCCAGTGACCAAATGTCACACAAAACATTCTTCAACCGCCTTTGAAACAAAAAATAGAATCTGCTCTCAGGTCTCTTTCACTGCTAGTTTAGAACTGTGACTTAAAATATTTCATATATATGGTTACATAATGTTTTTTGGCTGCTCTTGTCTTTTCAGTCTACACATTCCCATATTCCAGCCATGGATGCATTACATAACACATTGATTGAGAATGTGATGTTGTGTGGGTGTGTGTGTACTCATGCTGAATGAATGGGGGGACATTCGGGTTGACTTGAGGTTCCCTGAAGGGGCACTGCTCCATTTGGTAACATCAGTTCAACAAAACGCTGAAGACTTCTTGGAGCACTAACTTATGTATACTGTAGAGGCATCAAACCACACAGTTGACATTTTATACATCTCGCTTCAAAGCGGTGATGTATTGTGATTGTCAGTGTTTGTGTGTTTGTCCGTCCATCTGTCCGTTCGTTAGTCCGCCAAGAAATAAGAAATTACTGGGGCAACACAGGGGATGAAAACGAGACCTTGAGAAAACTAGGTGAAGGTCAAATTTCAACTTTTGTACACTCAGATTGAAATACGAGGGAGGTCAGTAGGAGTAAGACTAGCTGGTGCTTTGACCTATGAAAGTAGGTCAGAGCACTAGCTTTGATCTTTGACTTATGTAAGTAGGTCAGGGTAAAATTTTGAATTCAGAGGTGTCGTGGGATGTTGCAGTCTGTGACTTCCTTGGTTCCAGTTGTACATGTATCTTGAGCTAAGTTTGCATATGAGACCTTGCGTGACCATAGTTATGCAAATCCTAGTCCAAGTATGAGTCTATTAGTCTCTATACGGGGGCATTCATCTGAGTGTGTTGCCATCTCAAAACATAGACCCATTTATGCTAACAGGGCCCACTGAAAGTTGGGGGGGGGGTAAAAGGAGGTGGGAAAGAAAAAGAAATGGAGCACTGGATTGGTGCAGAAGAGGGGAGGGTAATACACTGCATGTTGTGTGTGGCAGGATAGAAGTTTTGCCAAGTCTCAGTCATTGCTCTGCCACAGTCTTTGTGGCTGCTCTTCGCCCACTAAGCTGTGACAGTTTTGGTGGTGAGGAGTTTAGTGTGCTGAACATGTTGAACACAGATAATAATTCATATTTATTTATTTTTATAGGAGTCTTTTAAAAAAACTAGAAAACATACTCCACCGCTGTGTTGACAGCAATGATGGGCTGTTTCTCGTTGACCGGCTGCTTTGCCAACTCCTCTAATGTCAGAAACTGCTGACCTGCACAAGCCTAACAAAGAGAAAACAGTATCATATTAACCCTCAAAACTTTATGATGTCATATATGTTTTTAAAGGGGCTTCAATTTCAATTTCAGACAGACGTATACGCACCTTCCCGGCATCATAGAAGCCATCTTGGATTACATCAGCCACGGCCAAATGACCTGTCAGGCTATATTTGGCAGGCAAATTGAAGTTAAGCAGAGAGATCAGGGCTGACTTGCTGTAACCGTTCCTGCAATCCAATGATTGGGTGATTTCCAGAAGTATTTCCAGGGCACTGTCAGACACACAAACGCAAATTTTCAAAGATTTTTCAAAACATGAAAACACACCTTGATGCCCATACACAATAAGATTGTCATTCAGGAGTAAACAGCTACTTATTATATAGTCTTATACTACCATCTAGTGTTTGTAGAAGAAACTACATTAGTTGGTTAGTAGTAGTAGTAGTGGTAGTAGTAGTAGTAGTAGTAGTAGTAGTAGTAGTAGTAGTAGTAGTAGTAGTAGTAGTAGTAGTACTTTATTAATCCCTTAAGGACGTTCCGTCAGGGAAATTGATATCTTTGTCGCACTACACAAAGATCAGTGACAACACAAAAGCACACACAAAAAGCACACAAAAAGAAGCACCAACACCTACAAAGAATGAAAATAACACGTATATAATATACAGATAAAAAGGCATAAATTGGCATGGGAGTAAAGTTTTTATAGTGTTTGCAGTGCTTTTGATGTATGATGTGTCATCCCTCAGCTCTTGTGTGGACCCTGTTCTTCCTCTTCTCCCCCAGAGACGAGCTGAGCAGTTTAATGGCTCTGGAGATGAAGGAGTTCTTAAGTCTGTTGGTCCTGCATGTTGGGAGGCGCGTCCTCTGGCTTCTCAGGCTTCTTTGGTTGTTTACAACAGTGTGCAGAGGGTGGCTGACATCGTCCATGATGTCCAGCAGTTTATCCGGAGTTCTCTTCTCTGCCACCGTTGCCAGAGGGTCCAGCTTCATCCCAACCACTGAGCTGGCCTGCCTGATCAGCTTCTCCAGCCTCGAGAGGTCTGCTTTAGTCACGCTCCCTCCCCAACACACCACAGCATACGACAAGATGCTGGCGACCACAGACTGGCAGAACATCCACAGGAGCTTTTTGCAGATGTTGAATATTACAATTATCTATTTCTATTACCATCCCTATTGTGTTATTATCCCCTTGACATAAATGTTTTCATTCACTGATTTATTCACTGATTTACCTACTATGTCAGACTCTTACCCAAGTTTGCAGATCTCCAAAGTTGTGGGTTTATCACTGGCACAGGCTTTAATTACCAGACATGCATTATCCAATACATCCTCATCATCAGAGTGCAGCAAATTGACCAGTGGCTGAAGGCCTCCAGCATTTCTTATCTATGTAAGACAGTGGATGAAATTTATTTAGTAGGAAAAAATAGCAAAAAATTGTTAGAAAACTTGTAAAGAAATTATTACGACTACAAAACCCTACCCAAAATTCGATAATACCTACTCGTGGCCTTGAAAACAGCAAAAACAAGACAACATTAGCACCAACCTCTTCCCTAGCATCTTCATCAGAGGCCATCACTGCCAGGCACTGCATGGTGTTGACCAGAACCTTTGTGTCTACGGAATCTAAGGTCTCCATCAAAGCCTGTATGACTCCATTTGAGAGAATACTGTTAAGAACGACATCCTGTCCAGCCATTTCTCCAAGAATGGCAGCAGAATTGGCTACAGTCATATGACTACTTCCACTGAGCAGCTGGATAAGGATCGTATGGCCCCCTGTGTCATACACTGCTCTGAAAGATGACACAGAAATTGAGATGTGCATGTTTATTAGTAGGATGTAATCTCTGTTAGGGTCTCTAAAATCTATGAAAATGCAAAACCAATTCGTAACAGGTGTCATAAAGCTGAAAAAACAATTTAACCTAATGCTACAACCACTTTCTTCAACACAGTCACACTTTGCCTTTGTCGTCCTACAAGCAGATGCTTGATATTGACTTAATGGAAATCACCTCCATCATACCCCCATTTAACAGTGTTGTAACATTTTTTTAAATTAAATATGTAAGGTGAACTTCACGTATGTGTCTGAAGGTCTGATCAGATGTTTTAGTACACTGATTGTGACATGAAAAGCAGCATGAAGGCCAGCAACTACTACTAAATGTTTTTATACATTTATTCCATGTTTTTATATTATCATGATAAAAAAATATATATGAAAAATAGAAAAAAAACCATCAGCTTTTAAGCCTCTCTTTTAGACATACAAATATATGATGCATGTCATGTATATAGCAATATGTTATCATGAATACAGTACTTTGAGGCAATGAACTCCAAAAGACCTTAGAAATAATTTTCTATGCCTTGTTGAATAGCATACTTAAGAAATTACATTTATATTATGTATCGCACATATTCACATTTTTATAGAACACAAACAAATGCACTCAGGTTGTTTGTCACTTACAGCGCATTGAGCTGGTTGCTACGTGTGGCATTCAAGAGGGCCTGAGTAGCTGCCTCTCTCAGTTCTGAGCACTCATCGTTCAGGCACTGCACTACTGCAGCGATACCACCTGAAACACAAAGATATATCCCACATTACCACTTTATCAGAGTGAGTGGTTGGCGTTGTTGTGGTTTTGTGAATTTGTATGTACCCAGTTCTCTGAATCGGTTGTTGCTAGGTAGGTAAGCACTCGTGGTAGACACCGCCTTGCAAGCATCTATTTTAACGCTGACATCTGCATCAGACAGCAGCTCTAACAGAACGTTCTCCACATTCTGTTCATGGAGCAGTTCGCAATTCTCAGCTACACACGCAGCAATGCGCCCATGTTTTCAAACACACAACACAACAAACACATGGTGACTTTAAAAATTTAAGCCAAAAAAATATGAGAAAATTCTTATTTCCTGTATCCCTATGTGCTTACAACTTTGAGCAGCCATGGCAATGCATTTGACTGCGTTTGACTGGACTCCAGGTGTGTTGGGGGTGTGAACAAACTCCATGAGCTTTTTCAGTCCTCCACCCTTATGGATCAGCTGGACACACTCGCTGTCATTCAGACAGTTAGCAGCTACCTCCAAGGCCTCATCATAAAGGTCACTGAATGTCTGTTAAAGGTTAAAAATATAGAATTGGGATAAAAGATGTAGAGAGGAGGAAGAGAATAAAGAAAGACCCCCATACACACACACACACACACACACCTACCGCATTACTGAGGACCTCCATAATCCTCTCAAACCCTTGCTTTTCTCTGAAGGTGTTACGCGTGTCTTTGTCAGTACTGACAATCTGCAGTATATTTAAAGCCAGATGCTGAATAACAGGGAAGTCTGCCTTCAACAGTTCCAGAAGTGGAGGGATCCCACCCAACTCATGTAATGCTTGACGATGTTTGCTGTCCTTCATGCATATGATACAAAAGGTGACACAACAAATATTGGAAACTATCTCAATCATTTTGAGTTTATGCTTTTAAAAGATACTGACCAAAAACAGTATAAATGTACAACCTTGCAAATTTTACTAGGCTACCAACTTTAAATCACCTGAACCAAGTTGAAAATGATCTCCACCGAGTTCTTTTTTACATCAGGGTCTGGACTAGATAGGAGCTTGATCAAAGGTTGCAGGCCATTGTTCTCAAAAATCTGGATCTTGCAAGCATAATCATCCGACAAAGAGGCCAGGCACAGTGTTGCAAACTCATGGGTAGCCACTTGCTCTTGAACAGAAGAGTAAAAATGTATTTTGTTACTTTTATTACAGATCATGTTGAGCAAATATCCAAATCTGAGTTTGACCTAAGCAACTTACCATCACCTGACAGTCTGTTAATGACTGATGGAATGATGACAGACATGTCTAATTTTTTCAGAGCATTCTTTACATCACCTTTCAATTAAAACATGAGACAAAGTGAGAAACATTCGTCACGTGTAAGCCAACAAAACAATCAAATATGTTGTCAGTTGAAGTCTCTGACTGAGCGCCAGAGAAATAGTCAGGAAGTTGGACTGTACATTAAAACACCAGTCATACTGACTGAAATGTAGGCTGAAAGGACACATCTGCATTGTTCGTCTGCCTGACTCACTGTTGCAGGCCATGGTGCCCAAGGCCATGACGGCGTTGCGTCTGATCAATTTGTTGTCATGAGCCACGAGTTGACAGAGAGGCTCCAGGGCCCCAAGTCCCAACAGAGAAGCCTTGTTATCATCTCCTAACGACAGGGGGAGACAGCGAACTGATCATTTAGGTACCTGAGTGCCAGTGAGCTTTAATTAACAAATTACTGAAAATAAGCGCTCTAACGTCATTAAAAATGAAATAAAATACATTGGTATCAAAGGGTAAAATGATCCCGATGTTAAAAATGACAGTCTTGTGATATACAAAAAGCATGTAAGCGCAGAAGAAAAAGCATATCAATTCATATTTAATGCTTTTCAGCCGCAAGGTTACTCAAAAAACAAGCGAATAATAAATGTCTGAGGGTTAATGGTGAGATGCCTAGGGTACCTTTCTCAGCAAATTGGTAGATGGCTTCACTGGCTTTGAGAAGGACTTCCTCCTCTGTAGAACTCAGCAGCAGAACCCCAGTACCTGGAGTTTTGCCCTCAATAAGCAGTGGTTCGAACTTTTAAGTGTGGGGGGTAAAAGATGTAAATGCGTCAAACTTTATACTGTGAATTTCGTTTTTTAGTGGACATTACATGGAAACAGCCCAGAAACATGTTTGCCGTCTTTTATCCAAGTGTAAATATAAGTCTCACCGTTTCCTTGGCAGGAGCGCCGCTCTGCTTCCCTTTCTTCCCCATCCTGAGGACCGAGAAGCAGCACATGAGCGGCTGTCAATCACTCATAGTTAGCTGTGCTAGCTAATCTAACACGCTACAGTCGTGTTATTCAATGACAGTGAGCGCTGCTGACAAAATAACAGACCGCTATCGAATATATTCTGGATTTACCTTTATTCCAGACTAAGGTATAACTCCAAGTTGTGTCCGCTTAGTTAGAAAGAGAGTCTACGAATAATCAGACTCTAAGCTTCGTATTTGTTTTGAAAAAGGAAGTTGACACTCCGTTGCTTGGCAACAGAGACCACGTCGGACTACAGAAAATCTCAACATTTATTGTCTTGAAATTGTTATCTTTGGCTGTGGTTATTTTAGTATTAGCAAGATAGATAATACTTACTACTTTAAAACTTTGCTATTCTTTGATAATTTGTCTGTTATTCTTTGATAATTGTTTTTCTTTGATCATTTGTTTTTCTTCGGGTTCTCCGGCTTTCGTCGCACCTCCAAAAATGTTTTGTTTTCCGTCCTCAGTGTTGCCCTGTTATGGTAAGGCTGATATAGACGCAAATGGAGAAACATCAATTCAAGTTTTCTTTTTTTTTCCCCTGAATTTAACAAATCAAATTGCAATATAAGATTGACAATACTAAATTTTTTATTCTTCATATAATTTGCATAAACAAAAAATACGGACTTAATCTTATTGAAAGTGGGGGATACAAAATAATTAATGGGTAACATATGGGTCATTATATAGGTCATGGGGCGGCAGTAGGTCAATCCACTATGTCTTGGGCTGGGGACCAGAGGTTTCGCTGATTCAAGAGCTGTGTCCGGCAAAATTGTCAGAGTGTGAACTGACAGTGGGGGGTGCTAGTTCACCTCCTGAGCACTGCTGAGGTGCCCTTGAGCAAGGCCTTGTTTCCTTTATAAGTTGCTCAATGGGACGCACCACGAAGGACCTGCCCGCCACTCTACCTCCCCATCACTTGCATGCCTACAGGCCCCTTGTATATGTGTGTGTGTGTGTGTATATATATATACATACATGTATACATATATATGTATACATATATCTCACAGATAATTTATATATATATATATATATCAGATAATTTATACACACATACACATATATATGTATACATGTATGTGTGTGTGTGTGTATATATATATATATATATATATATATATATATATATATATATATATATATATATATATATATATATATATATATATATATATATATATATATATATACTGTCTTGGTTCGTGGGACATGATGGCTGCCTGAAAACAGCTTCGGATTGATATAAATTGAAGCTGAACACCTATGAGGGAGGCTGGGACGATCTACTGATTTTTCTTCAAATGCATTTATTATTATTATTATTATTATTATTATTATTACAGCTGAAAACACGAGCGCCCACGCATAACGTAATAGGTCCACTTGAAAATGGTAATCCAAGGACCGATATATGCAAATTACATGTTATATTAATTAGTCACCGTTGAATAAAATTTTATACAGACATTTAAAAAAAAAGACGGACAATTAGCATAGGGCAAAGAAGTTGCAGCAAATCAGGGCAGCAGGCGCAGCAAAGCGCAGCCTGTCACCTCCCCTCTGTCAAGCTGTCAGATGACAGCGGCACACATGAACCTTAATGCTGCAGACGGAGTAGCTTATCCGTCAAAATAACATTTTCTCGGCGTTTTTATTCAAACAGGACAAGCAGTTAACGTGACATTCTTGTCATCTCCATGGAATAACTACAAAAACGTAGGAGGGCTGAGCCTTTTGCTAGTTCAGAGGTGCTGGCTAATGCTAGGAGTTGGCTTGCAGGCTAATGGAAGCTAGCGGCTTTGTGCTGTCAGTCGACTGTCGCTGGCTCACTGAGGTCGGATGAAGTAACGTTAGCTGATGCGCAAGACCATTGCATTACCCATTCAGCATCATTAACGTATTATATTAATAATTTGTTTCAGGTCTGTGTGATAATTTGGTCTCATTCGTCATAGGCCTTCACTTTATTCCTGTTATACATTTTACGAAATTAATGGTTGTTTGCTAGCTAGCCAGCTTGTTGGCTATGCTAACTCCACCTCTGAGAGCTGAAGGAAGGAAGCGAGGAGACTGACGATGTGGCCTGAGGGAAGCAGGGAGCTGGTAGACGAAGGGGAACATTAGCTTCAACACATTTTATTTCCTCTATTTCATTTTTATTTGTCGCGTTAAACTACAGGCTCAAGACTTGCTGACGTCCCGTTGGGGTGTTGAAAAGAATTGGGGCACTTGATTTTACGAGCTGGATAAATGAACAGAATTGACATCAGCGAGTCGTGAGCTGGTGGCCACAGAGCCAGCTTCAGGAGAAGACACTGTCCAGATTATCGCACAGACAGCCAGCAGCCTGTCCGCTTACTTAAAGATGGCTTCGGCGAGCAGCATTGCCGCATCTATTGCGAGCAAAACGAAGACCAAGAAGAAACATTTCGTAGCTCAAAAAGTGAAGCTCTTCCGTGCCAGCGACCCGCTACTCAGCGTAGTAATGTGGGGAGTCAACCATTCGGTGAGTCAGATCATCTAATGTCTATATGGTGATCACGTTCATGCTTCCCTCGATCCTTTGACGTAACACATTAAGCCTTGTTTGCTGTCAGCTAGAACCGTTTGTGTTACTGCATTTGATTGCAAAATACTTGATGACAGCTGACCAGGGGTTGACTAACAGTGCTGCCAATGCAAACGTGAGACTTTCTGCCACTGTGCTGAAATAGTTCAAGTCGTAACTGAAGTTTGCATTAACAAGCGCTGTACTCTTTAAATCTTATGATATTTGCACGATTTCTGATGTTGGTATGCACTGAAAATGTACGTGTGTCTGTCTGAGCAGGGAGTCTTTGGCTTCCTGTTGTGCACATGTAGGATAAGCTCCTAGGGCGCTGTGTCATGAGAGATCTTCCTAGTATGGACAGCTTATCTTTGCTCTCTGCTCCCTTTCTTTTCCTTTGCTGAATATTTGCACAAGGCCAATACTCAATTTTGGAGAGAGGGCATGTATGACAATAAATTGTAATAATGACAATAAATTGTAATTTTAATATTATATTGAGCTCCGAGGCAGATCCAGATATTTGTGCATCTGCATTGATTTGGTTGGAGAATCTTTTTTTAAATAAGACCACTTAAAATCAAACCATTAGCATAAGATTTTCTATGTATATGTTTCTATTATTAACCTCTGTTACACTGTAAACTGCAGCTGATATTTTTTGTTAGTTTTCAATGTGCTCTTTGCTGCAGCAGTTTAGAGTGACTTCTCATGATTTCAGCAACTGTTCCCTTTTAATGTATTAAAGATTATTTCCGTATTTGGCTAATGGTTCAGTAATTTAGTACCATTTGAGTCATAGCTAACATTTCATATTGCTTTGAGAACATGCTGTAGAAATAACTGTCTTGGGTTGAGAGTTTGAATATGTTTGAGTTTGTAGATCAGCTTTACATTTGGTATTTTGGAGGAGGAATGGTGGGGCATTTGGTAGTCAGAAGTGTGACAGTCACTAAGTGTGTTATTTTGGTTGAATTCGACTTTTGTTGAAAGTTGTACGTTCTTCTGAATTATCCAGTTTCTGGATAATCTAATATACGATGTATGTGATTTATTCTGACCATAGTTCAGTGTTTCCTGACTTGATGTGTTAATCCTGTGCATTAATCTTTCCAAAGATTCTAATTAATGAATTGTCTTCACACGTTGACAGTTTCACTATGAGACATATCAACTGTATATCAGCTTGAAAATCATCTGAGCAAGCACGCAAAATCCTTTCCTTCTAAGGTATGTTGGTAATGTAGTTTAGACGCGTCTTGGGTATTTGTTGAAAATCTCTTTATATCCAAACAAGAATCAGTAAAGCAAAGTGTTCTGACAGAAAAAGTACAAAGTACTGACTTAAATACTGTAGCTGTTGAGCCAGCCAGTCATTTCATGTGATGTGGATGACTGCACAACTACAGTGTTTAGTTTAGGTTGGGTCAAACATTACGAAATTCATACTCTGTCTTTTAAAGTCTTTTAAAGCATACCCTAGTTACCAGAGCTATTTGTTAATCGATTTTTATCCTAAGCAGACATCCTTGTATGTCACTGTAGATATAGTAAGTTTGTATTCAGACCAAAGATAGCATTGCAGAGTTAAAACTGGATTGTGTGGTATGATACAACTAGGAGAGTATCATCATTTCGTCTGTAAACAGCAGCTATGATGCTGACTGGTTTTTCCATTCTGGCCCGAGTTAAAAGAGATTTTCTGCATGGGCAGATGGCAAGAGTATTTAATCTCCCCTCTTGGCGAGATGTTCTGTTAGCATGATGCTGAAAGAACATAGAAGTTACATATAGAAACTCAGCAACTCTTGCACTCTTGACCAGCCAGTCTGATCATCAGAACACTTTTATATGATATAGTATGCATATTTTGGGGTTTTAATAAGCACTGTCAATCACATTTATATTATTATATTTTCAATTTGACAATACTTCTTCTCTTCCTTTCGGCTTTTCCCATCACCATTTAACCTTGTCTTCTGCATCCTCTTCTCTCACACCAACTACCTTCATGTCCTCCTTCATTTTGACTATACAGTATTGTAAATAAAATTCTTTGTTTACTCTGTTATTGTATTGATTAAGTGAGCTGTGATGACCTGTCATGACAAATCAAAGGAATTGCTCCTGCTGTCTGTCACAATAAATTATTTAAATTTTACAAAATGGTCTGCTAGTGTAATGTTAGTGTCTTCAGAAATGGTAACAAAATATAGTGAAATACAGTCTGGAATTTTTTATTACAACTTCTCTTTTCTTTTGTTACTCTTTTAATTTAGTGGAAACATGCTGCTGGCTTCAAATCCAGAATGAACTCACAAAATCAATTACATAGAGCTGTGGGAATAAATATGTGTTATTTGTACTTTTTTTAATTGAGTGTCAAAAATATTAGCAGGTTGTCACATTTTATCTTATTTTGCACCGTCATGCATTTTTCGTATAAAGGCTGTTTACCTTCAGGCTGTTCTTGTGGACTGGACAGAACAGGCCTGCCAACTGCACATTTTCTTCTCATGCCTTAGGTTGTCTCCCCTGCTGTTTTTCCCATTACTTGATAGGGTTCTCTGTTTTATAATTCACTTGCAAAATAAAAATGACATATAATATAGGTCATCTGGTTGAGTCACAGGGTTCCTGTCAGTTGAAGGCTGCAGTTTGGAAGACATAGATTCATTTTATGTACACTATATTTTAAAAAGTAGCTGCAGGCTGCAGCTGAATTAATTTTTGAAAATTAAATCAGACTGCAACATGTAAAAATATGCACATATTCTGCAAAATATAACCTCCACCCTTCAAAATCACAGTGACTTATCTGTCAAACAGCTTCCATTCTGGCCCTACCTGAAAACTGCACTTGTAACTTGTTGCTCTTTGAGCACAATATTGAAATAGCTGAACCTGTCAAGTATGAAGGGAGACCTGCTAATAATTAACCCACAAATCTAGACTATACAGTAGAGTCACAAATAACACCTGTCTACTTCTCTAATGAAGCCCTCCAGAGTCTGGGTCCTGCCCGAAGTTTCATCCTCAATGAGGGAGTTTTTTCTCGCCGCTGTCGCTTATGCTTGCTCTGGAGGGTCCTGTTGGGTTTCTCTGTCTGGTAAAGTGCTTTGAAATGTCTGCTGATGTGATTAAGCGCTATACAAATAATGGTTGATTGATTGATGAGTTGATAATGAAGCAAAGATGTAAGAACAAAGTTGAGTTCCAAGATGCATTAAAAAAAAAGAGACTTTAATGTGGCTCAGGACATTCAGTGAACGTCAACAGAATTATCCTTTGGATGTAAGATTTGAAATTTTATTACAGGTATATGTGGAAATGATTTTGTGACAGCTTGCCTAAAGTAAGATACCTTACCTGGTTGCCAGTTTGTACCCACTCATATTATGATTAATTCAGTGTGCATCCATCATACCCTGAATAACTTATATTGCTTTGGTCTTTACAGAAATACAGTGAAGTTTCACTCTTTTCCCAATTGCTGAGTTTATCTTCCTTGGTCCTTGACTGGTACAAACTAATAAATTAAAAGGCCTGTATGGACTGTATGTTCATTGACATTATAAAAACATATCAAAAACAGTTACTGATTCTTCAGCCATTAAATATTATTTAGTTAATACTACGCTGTCTGATTCTTATAAATTTGATTTAATGTATTTTCCCCTTGTCGTGTCATCCTGTCTACCTGACTACCCCCCCACCCCCACCCCTTTTCTGTGTCCTGCCTCTCTGTGACTCATAGTAGTTGTGTCTGGTCCTGTGGATTGCATAAGAGGGGATTCTATAAATATCTATTCAGCTAATATGCATGATGATTTTGTGTGAAGAAACAGAAAAGCCAGAGCCTTATATCCAGGCACCCAGAAAAAAAAAAAGATTGAGTGAAAATGACTTTTGTTACCTCTGCCAATGAGGCTGTTCATTCTCGTTTGTTGGTTTGTCATTTTGTCTGCAGGAAGCTCCTGGCTTATTTTCATGAAACATGGGAACAGAATGTAGAATGGAACAAGTAAAAGCCCAAATGTTGCAGTGAATCCAAATATTAATTCAGATGCAAAAATTATTTTCCATTAATGCAAAGGAAAATTATGTTGTTGGTTGTCCCTTCCTACCCTGTTTGAATGAGCTAAACAATGGATTTATCAAAAGACTTTTAAGGTGGAGGCTACAACGCCACTGCAAAGGACTTATACCTGGAAATTTTTGAAACACAGCAAAGCAGTGATAAGAAGACTGGCAGATGGTGAATGTTTATTGAGATTTGATCTGTGCTTCAGCCACGTTTTGAATGTGGCTGCACAGTTCATAAATACAGCTTTTTGTTTTACTGCTTAAATAACTCGCAATAGTTGATGCAGTGTGAACAAGGAAATATTTTAAGTCCTGGAAGCAGGTCCACCCTAATTATTTGAGTACATTGTTAAATCAAATGCATCTGGACAGTAGTGGCACTACAGGTAGTGTCTTTACCGGTTATAACCTCAGTTGCATGGTAACAACAGTAACATCATTGTTTCCCGAATTAACAAATTTTTCTATTTGTTTAGCTCTTTTACTGATCATGTACTGTGTGATCATCCACCCAAGTGGTCCTTGTCCAGTTGAGCTTAGTGCAGCAGTCATAAATAAAGCTGCTGATTGAGCTATTGAATTTTGACTTAACTTAGTTTGTCCTCCTGAGATGGTCCTAGTTTAAATTGAGCCTCATGCAGACATTGCTAAAGTGCACACACACAAATATACACAATGATTGCATTGCAAATGAGAATAGGGAGTAGAGCATAATGTTCGGTAAACAATACATTTTATTATATCACAAGAGGTCTGATCACTGGTCTCTTGCTATGAAGTAACTTCATTGCTGTGAGTTTATTGGATCTATCTACAGATTTACATATTAAAGAAGAGTGAAATATTGGCTGGCTAGGGAGGTATATATTGTTCCAATGATGTTATTCTAGTACATCTATCCCAAAAAATGTTAGCAAAATATTACAGATTTTGTTTGTTCCCTCATACATGCAGTTTCATGTTAACATGCATACATGTGCCCATGTCTGTGTGTGGTATTCCTTCATCCTTTGTTTTATTACCACAGCACATTACTTTTCTCAATACAGGGTGACATTTTGCTGAGCATCATAATTAGACGAGCAGGACGGGCCACATACCATAAGCTCTGAGCTCAGCCAGTCTAAACCACTGTATCCTATAATGTGTGTCCTTTCGTATCACTGACTTCATTACAGATTTGCTGAGCTGTCTGGGTTGGTAAATTGTCCTGGTGATGACATCTACCTATTTCAAATTTAATCATTTTGTTTCCTCTTAGAAAGTATATCTGTATGTCTTTTTGTAAGGAGGCATTTTTTGTGAATAAAATTTACACTGTTCAGTTTTATTTAAGGTTTCGTTTACATTTACTTTCAGGAACACTTGAATGTGTGTGATTGAGAGACCGTTACAGTCATAAATAGATATCAAAGAACTGTTGGCTTCCAATGAAAATGCAAATATCTATCAGTTATGGGGTGACTGTCTGTTTTATAACAATCCTGGAGATGTTTTGCTCAGGCTGTTGGTTGCGTGTGACCATGGCCATTTGTCTCTTAGTCTCACTCTCTTGCACCCGTTCATATGCAGCAGTCCTTTCACATTAGCACTGCTCCACTTTGATCACTTGTGTGTCTTCATTATGGCTGACCTCTCCACCCAGTGGTTGAAAGCAGAGGGAGAAAATGGAGTTAAAGTTACCACTGACACAAAAGCCAAAGTTCTTTCTCAGCATTGAGCAATAGACAAGTCATGGTCACATATTAAGTCAATGTACAAGGGCAGGTCATAGTCCTTTTTTTAAAACACTGGGAACATTTTCAAGAATTAAAACATCTTAGTTTTTTTATATTCACAGTATAAAAATGTTTAATTTTTAGGAAGGCGGGTATTAATAATTAAAAGGTGCGTATTTTCATAATACATTTTCATGTTTTATTTTCCAGTGTGTCAGACAGTATACCACAAGAGTGATTATTACAGCAATATCTTATTAGTTTGTGCCTTAAATAAACAACATGCCCAGACAACAACACTATGAGTCGGCTCAACCCAGGGTAAAAAAATGACTGTTCACTGATAGGTGGTTGGAGGGAGAGAAATAGGGTGGCTGGCAGAAACCATCCAACAATTCCATTGAGGTGCATCGTGAGGCGTGTTTGTGCCGTAATAACAGTGATTATTAATTTAATTCCCGTCGACCAAATGCTGGTGGTCCTCTGTCAGGCAGTGACAAGTAGAACACAGTATGCTGACTGACTTTGTTTCTGTCACAACTTCTGCTGACTTAACATGAACAAGCGAATGTTATCTCGTCAGTATCATGTTATTAAACCCATGTTGATATGTGGGATTTGACAGTTATCTATTAATATATCATAGTGCTAACTTACTCTGATTGGTTCTTAAGTTTTGTCGAATTGATCTTAAATAATTCTACTAACACTATATTCATATTTACATGGTACATATACTTAAGTTGACAGGCTGGTGTATTGGTGTTTTGTGAAGGGTCCCAAACATTGTTTTTTTCTGTCTTGGTCCAAACCTCTTTTACATTTAAAATGACAGCATACACACTGGTTTAGTGGGTTAGTAAAATTCCTTCACTGAAGTAGTTGTTTAATGTGTTCATGTATGTATTCTTTCATTTTAAAGGTATCTAGAAAGATCTCAAAGGTCATTGCATTAAACCTTAAACTACTTTTTCTCTACCCTATTTTGTGGTATAAAAAGCATGATGTACTAGACAATCAATTCCTTACACTGATAGCATTGTTGCAGTGTGTATTTTGATTTCCACCTGAAAGGGCTTGAGTTAAATTCTAGGATAAGATGTATTATTCTTTGTGTATTTATTGTTAATGTTGCTAAATGCTATGAATGGTACTGAGATTCGTAACTGGTCAGGTGATGATGTCATTGCCTGGTTAAATGGTCAGTGAAAGGTCATTTCCGCAGTCAGCACTATTGACTACAGCAGTTTGTAACCTTTGATTCTCACAATCTGATTTGTAAAGGGCACATTTTCATTTAGCGGGGTGTGTCTATACAACAGCTGTCCAGGGTACAATTTCATATCATCAAATAAAAATAAAACAAATGCACGTGAAAGATCTCAAAAAATTGAATGGGGGCCCCGACTTACCACAAACTAAATCCAAATTATATCCAGGATGGAAATAAAATCAAAATGTTGCATCATCGAATCTTGAATTAATTACAATGGTAATGGTCTTTGCTTTGAATTTGGATTGATAGTAGAAACTTGTTCCCACTTGTTCAAGCCAAAAGGGAAAATTTTAACCAGTTCACCACTTGAATCACCTCCACTTCCCACTCTTGCTGTGACAGCAGCCTCTGTCTCACCCTCTTCAGAAAACTCTAGGTCCTGTCACCAGGAGCAAGACGATCAAATCTCACATCCCTGTTAGTTGGAATACACACCCATGCCTTGTTTGTGTCTGTACCACACACAGTCGAGTCGCTGAAGCTTAAAACTAAGGTTTTCAGCTAGCTGACAGTTTCCCATTAGCTGTGGCCCAAGTTGTTGGACTTAAAAACATTTTCAAGCTGAACACTTTATCTTTCAAATCAGTTTATCATAACTTTAGAGATATTGTATCTAATGGTGTATGGTATGGAGAGGAGAAAACTGCAGGAAATTGGTAAAAAAAAAACAACATTTAGACTATGAACACTTAATCTATCTATACCTACAAATGTAATAAGTTAATGTTACAAGCTGCTCTGTTTTCTGGAAATATCCGGCATACAGGACACTATTGAGGTTGATGGGGAATATGACAATCTGACATACAACATAGCATTGCCAATGTTAAGAAATATCTCTGAAACAGCATACAAGAGACTTTTTGTAATTTTTTTAGTCATACAATTTCAGTGAGTGCTGCGGTGTAATCTTAATAATTTTGCGGTCCAAACTGGAAGTGAGTGTAACTTTAAGACTTTGTAAATGTAAAACTTGACAGTGGTCTTCAGTTCTTCAATGTAAGCATTTCAAAACACTTGTCTTTAATTATTCACTTGCAGTCACATGAGACCTTAGTGAAGTCCATGGACAAATCAGAGGTTGTGATGCTGCCAATATTTATCAGTTCATGGGTTACAATAAAATAAATACATTTATTTGTGGAATAAGGTAAGATAGTACTTTACTGATCCCCATGGGGAAATTTCAAGAAAAAAGGGGTCACTTAAATACTTGAAATTAAGTGAATCTATATATGTTAAAAAAAAAGGTTGCCTTGAGTGAAAAACCATTCAGACCATTTCTTACTGAAGCAGAATCTATTTTTTGTCATGTTGGGTTTGCTCACACCTGCCCCAGTCTCAGCCTCTGCACCATTGCTTGAACTGACAACAGTTGGAGTTTTTTTTCTATGTTATTGGGTTTTTTTGTAGTAGATTGTGAGTCTGATTGCATGCCTGAGTAGTCTTTCTTTTTTCCTTTCTCACATTGGGAGTTTTCCACTTTAATAATATTTTCATTGCCCTGATACATTTTGCTGCTAAGAAATAATCCTGTACTTTTTTATTGGATTTCTTTTTTTTTTTTGCAAGGAAAAGGTCTTTTGATAACACTGTCATCACTTACAGTGGGCTGTAATCCACGTCCTCTGTCGTTGCTCGTAGAGATAAGACTGTGCCATGCTGCTGACAGAGCACACTCTCTTTACCAACTTCCTGCCCTGTAAAGTAACAGCACACACTTGCTTCACTCTGGGCCGGAAAATCTGTCATCTTCACCATGGAGACAAACAGGAAGTGGTGGTGTGAATTTTGGCAGCAAATTTTGATAGCTGCAGGAACAAAACTGATTATGTTGGAGACATCTGAATAAGCAAAACACATGAACAGTGTGCACTTGAAGGAAGCTGAGATAAGAACCGAGCAGGAAAAAAAAAAGATGTTGTTTCATGTGATTAATTTCTCCAAGTAACCATTTGGTTGATGTACCGGATTAGCTACATCTTCGTCTCAATAACTTTTAAAGTGAGTGTTGTAAGGATTGCCATGCAAACCAAAAATTGCTTTGTTATAATGTCAAAAACATGATCTGGTAAAATTATTGTACCTCATCAGCCAGTAGGCAGTCTCACAAAAATTAATTTCATGCTCTCCTTTCAGATTTTAGGGTTAAGATCAAATAGTTTGCGGTTAAATGCAGTAACAGGAATAATCACTGCAATATAAACTATGTGCATTTATTAACTGGTATTTCTTTGTCTTTATTAACACTACAAAGCAACCATATGAAGTTGTTCACAAGAATGATAAACGAAACAGTTAAATCCAAAGTCAGCAAATAGATTTAAATCTCAAATAGAACAGTAAATAAAATCTGTAATTAATGAAATACACATGAAACATTCAAAATGGTTGTAATAGTGATGATAACAATAGCACACCAATGTAGGATTAAGGACAGATGAAATAGATTTTAATGAAACAAATTGTGTATAATGTAAACGTAAGGTCCGACAGATGACTTAAAGGCCAGCAGTGAAGTCTCTACAGCAAAGTTGAAGTTTCTAACAGCAAAAGTACTTTCACAATTTGACCAGAGGATAAGTTCATTTCTTTTGGCTTGCAGATGTGTGTGTGTGTGTGTGTGTGTGTGTGTGTGTGTGTGTGTGTGTGTGTGTGTGTTTTTGTTTTCACTTAACCATCATTGAAACGTTACTCCAGGTATATTAGTGTCCTCACAGACATGCATGTCCTTGGTAAGACTAGGTGTCGTAACTGTTTTTGTGTGAAACACAGCTTTGTTGATGAGGCGACATCTCCCCTCGGAGTACCCAAGATTCATCTGTGCTGTAGCATCGCTGATGTCTGTGCCTGTCACACCGGAGCACTGAAAAATACTTTCATAGGGCCTCTGTGGACTTGGATCCTATGCATACTTGCATGCATCTTTTTTTCTTTTTTTTTTACAATTTATTATACGCATTTTATTTACATTTTTTCCAATTTCAAATCTATTTGTGTTTTCAAATGTTTGCTTTTGTTTTCCAAATCCTTTCTCCATCTTAACCATCTCTCGCTGATAAATTTCATGGTTCTGCTTACAGTAATCCTGAAGTATATTTAAAATGCAAAAAATTTCAGTTTTAATTATAACTTTCACCTGTCATCATCGCAGTGTTGATCTACTTTAAATAATTTTGTTCTTGACAAGCTACAGTACATGTTCAATGAGTGCATGTGTGTTGAGCTAATCAAAGGTTAGAATGATGTACAATGGCAGACCTTTGCCCTTTACTCTATGAAGACTTACACATTAACAATTGTTACATCCCGCTTCAAAGCGACTCAACAGCTTTTGGATAACCATGACCTGGATGACTGAGAACCTACACAGACTTCAGAGCCATGATGTATTGTAATTATCAGTGTCCGTGTGTTCGTCCGTCCGTTTGTTCGTGTGTTAGTTCGTCCACCAAATATCTTCTCAACTGTTGCAGATAGACAGATGAAACAAAAAGCACATTACTCAGGCGGCAAAGAGGATGAAAATGAGATGATAACCCTGACCTTGTACACTCAGGAACCGGATAAGATATAAAGACGAGGCAAAAAGCCAGTGTGAGTAAGACCATAGATCAAAGATAGGCATGCCATCTTTAGGATTTTACTGATACTGCTGGTCAGCGATGATAAATATGTGTACGCTCATCAATCAATACAGTTAAGGGCTGTGATCATTTTTCTACAGTAGAAACTATAAACAACCATCAGTGATACAAAGTCAGTTCCCTGAGTGTCATTATTGCTTACACAAGGTTCAAACTTCCACAGTCATAAATGAATAGAGTTCGACCAACTTAATAACTTTTGGTTCAGCTTCACCTTCAGTTGAGTTTGTTAAAATCAAGGCAGACGTTTTTTGAAACGATTGAAGCACTGAGCAGATTGGAGATTCGTCTCGTGAAGCAGTTCATCCTCACTATCCCTTGTTGATTTAATTTAGTGCAGAATAAAGTACTTAACGCCAACATGAGTTGACTAGTATTAAAAATACTAGTATTATTGAGTTGACTAGTATTAAAAATACTAGTCAACTCATCTGGTATATCATCGTCTGGTATATCATTCATTTGTCCAATGGTCAATTTTTAATCTATACACCTTTGTTGTCATACTCACTATATGCTGCCACTTTTTCTTGTCTTTGACATTGGGCTTGTTCATTTGTTTCCAGTTTTAAAAAGCCAATATTCTTTCCCCCTTGTCATCACTGATGACTCAGTGACTGCATCGCTATCTCCGAATAAGTTAACTGTTACTAGTCTGATAGACTATTTTATTGTGCTTAAAGTTAAAATGTGAGAACCATATGAGAAAGACCATGAACAAGGCCAATCTTAAAAAGAATTTTTGAGTGGCCACCTGAAAAACACCAAATGTTTTCATGCAGTCATGCTGAGGCCATTCTCTGCACCATCTGCTAGAATACTCCTGTAGCACTACAGGGCCATATTCAATCCCCAGCAGTAAGAAATATTCCTCAAAGGCAGCTGCTGGAATAGTGATGTGACACCACCTCATGTCTGTCTGAACAGATCTGGTTTTGAGCAAGGAACTTGAAGTGCATCTGGGATTGTACTGGAGAGGATCACAGACGAACATCTCGATTAATATTAAAGTCAATCAAAGACTGAGTTTCTTTTAGGACACATCCAAGTGTGCTTGGTGGCATGGTGTTATTAATAGATTTATACATCCTGCCCCTTGCACCCCTGCCTGCAACAAAATACACACACACACACACACACGCTAAGCCTGAGTCATAACAAATCCATAACAAATGTCAGGTCTAAAATATATCACAGCAATGTGATGTGTCCAGATCACACCTCCTGTGTTTGAGGGCCTGCTGTTTCTTCCGTGTGTAGGTTTATTGATGCCTTCTGCAACCATTCATTACAATCATTCATTGTCTTTGACAATACCAGTGTTTGCAGTCTGAAGTACTTGAGTGTATGTAATATGTACTTTAATTATGGTTTCTTAAGTAGGTTGTACAGAAAGAAAAATTAAGACGAAGCTTCACTACTCAAAAACTCATGTCAGTCTTTCACTCAAAGCTTCCTTAACACTACCTTAATTGTGGTGTATTTGAAAAGAGTAAGATGTGAGCACAGAAAGGATGAGTGGCCCGTTTTAAGTCATGCAAGCTCATTTTAAAAGTACATTTCAAGTTGTACATAAAGAAGTACATCTAAAGAAATGTCCTCTCAGATAAAGAAGTGATTATCTGACCCTGAATCGAGAACACACTCTAGCAAGATTAGGAAATGATAGAACATCACAGACTGCAGAACATTAAGATTATCTTGCCTTCAGCTTTCTCTCCTCTCTAACCTGCAGGTCGTCATTTTATCTTAATCTGTACATGGAGGACATCTTGAAGATTCAGCAGCACTAACATCATTTCTATTTCCATATCCCCTGCAGCTTTCATTTTAACCTGTCTGCCACAGCAGCCTGAAAATGTAATCTGTAAAGTACTCAGTAGAGCTTTGGTGGTACCGCAGTGAAACAGCACGCCCCTCGACCCTGAGTAGCAGGCTACCTAAAAAAAAGATAAATAAATTATATTTAAAATCCTAGGCTAGCCTAGAAACATTTAAAATACACAAGGGTACAAGATAATTACTGTACACACATACCTCCACAGGATAAGATCTGCTCCTCAGCCACAGACACCTCAGTTGGTATGAACCAAGCAGTCACCAGTGAGGCTAACTCGATTTTTAAAATGACAGATGAAAAAGAAAGAAATGCAACAAAATGAGGTTATGACTTTAGTATCTCCACCCTGCAATGTGCATCACTACTGCTGTATTGTAGAAATTTGTTTGGCAGTTCCCTAATGCTCACTTCATCTGGTGGTCTGTGTTGAAGATTAATTCTGATTAAAGACCCAGAACAGAACTTTTGACCTGAATTATTAATTACCTCTAATAAACTGACTGTATTGATGAGGAGAAACAAGATCAAGTTCATCTTTGTTTGGTTATATTTTCCTTTCGTTTTGCTCTGGTAAATCTAAATCTTTATAAACTGAGGAAGGGGATATCAGATCAAGAAAAATTGCAAATAATATGTGCTTGTTTTGTGTCCTTTAGCAATTACAATGTGTGTTATTTGACTGATGTTTTATGAATGTGTTTTTATTGATCTTTTCTATGTTTTTTCTCCCTAGATAAATGAATTAAGCCATGTTCAGATTCCCATCATGCTGATGCCAGATGACTTCAAGGCATATTCTAAGATCAAAGTGGACAACCACCTCTTCAACAAGTAAGGGATATTCAAGTGTTTTCTATAATGTATACAACATATTTCATATTTCTCACTATTTTTTTTATACTTACAGGGAGAACATGCCCAGCCATTTCAAGTTCAAAGAGTACTGCCCTCTGGTGTTTCGAAACCTCAGAGAGAGATTTGGCATTGATGATCAGGACTTCTTGGTATAACTATTTATGCAGTGTTGTGTTTTTGTGTTAATGGAGCATGATTTGCCCCTAGTGACAACAAATTATCCTTAAATGTGTTTGTATTTATAAGCAACAAGCACACTAAATTTAATTTAATACCTTTGAACCAATTTGACAAGTAATCTGCTGCTCCGTTTCACTTTTTCCTCTGCCGTTTTTCTTTTTTTTGCTTCAAACCCCTCCTCCCCCTTCCCCTCTCGTTATTTTCCTCTTCTTTCCGCTCCTCCAGAGTAAATCCCCATTCCCAGCACAGGCAATGAGTTGGCAGTATTTAGAGGTCACCGTGTCCAAGTACAGCTGTCCTTCTCACATGTTTACATTATGGTTTGGTTGGCGGCAGTGAGTGGGCAATTGGGGGTACTAAGACACCGATTGGTGTTTAGGAACGTCTTGACATTTTCAACATGATTCATTTTTATGGGGGCAGTAATGACATTGTGGTGAAGAAGGTTTATTACATCTTAGTTTTTTGCTCTCAAATAATCCTTGCTAGTGTTTTTTTTCTGCTTATTTTAACAAATGTTCTTGTACAGCTAAGAAGATGCCACCAGCTGCAGGCTTTTGAGGACATGCAAGAATATTAGTTCAAATTACAAAGTGTTTGAATGGTGATTGAAAAAGCACCATTCACCCTTTTCCTCAAATTATAATAAATATGTGGAGGAGAGAGTAACTAAATAAATCTAATTGGGATTATTGTGAAAGTTTTTCCTGTATTTCCAGCCTCTGGCAAATAACTTGTTAAGCATTTTCAGCTTGTGACTCAAACCACCTCCTCGGTGTTACTTAGTCTTCTCTCCTTGTCGATGCTTTGTATCAACCCTCAGAAACAAAACTAAAACTTGAAGAGTAGCTGTCACTTCACAAGAAGATCAAGAGAAGCTACGACTTAAAGAGGAGAGAACTAAGCGCAGACGACGTGACAAATTCATAGCGAATGAGGCACTGAGCCAGGGGTGTTGGATCGTGTTACTTCTGAGCTCTGAAGTCTGGGCAGCAGCTGTTTGTATCTGTGTGTAGGTTAGGACAGGCAACAGGCATAGGGGTCAGAACCCCACATGTTTAGACTGGAGCGGACATGGTCAGAAAACACAGAGGTGGATGCAAGGCAGACTGGAATGCGACATTTTAATATCCAAGAAGAGCTGAGTTTTTTGTTGTTCTACCGAAAGATAATATTCAGTTAAACCACCAGCTTTTATAAAGAAGATTAAAGCTTTGCCTCTGATTATATAACGCACTTATTATTTATTTTCTGTCTTAATTGGAAATTAGATATTCAAGAACTGTGAATAATGCAGCAATACATTCAATGGGTCTCTGTCTGCTGTACAAATTAGGCAGATTGAATGGTTGTAGAGCTGTCAAACTGATCATATAGCATGTATACATCATGATAAACAACTTTTTCTGTGTGTTTGCAGAACTCCCTGACGCGCAGCGCTCCCTTGAACAGTGAGGCCCAGGGACGGAGCGGGGCCCGCTTCCATACCTCTTATGACAAACGCTATGTCATCAAGACCATCAGTAGTGAGGACGTGGCCGAAATGCACAACATACTAAAGAAATACCATCAGGTGACCACCTTATCTTTTAGTTTTGCTTTTGAAATCTTAATTTTTAATCAATTTTTAATCAATGTCATAGCATTTCTCTCTGATTCTTGGGCATATATTTAAAACAACAAATTACTACCCTGAAAACTGAAAACACATTTTTATATTGTTAATAATTCAGTTTCAGAACTTGCTCTGCTTCTTTCTTGTGGATTGGTCAATAAATGTCTAAAAGTGTCAAGACACAAATTCTTACGATTTTCCAGAACAGCTGTTCCAGTATGTTAGATCCATCTTGTCTTTTTTTTCACCTTACAGCGTACCGAAGAGTGACACTAAATCATTCAGGGATCGTGCTGTGTTGATAAAACCTGTCTGTTATTCACATTCTTCTACTAACATAGACAGGAAGCATACATTTTGACTGTACAGGGCCTTTAATATTTCTCAATCTCCCGTTTGGTAGTTCATTGTGGAGTGCCATGGTAACACACTGCTGCCACAGTTTCTGGGGATGTACCGGCTCACTGTGGATGGAGATGAGACCTACATGATTGTTACACGCAATGTGTTCTCCCATCGCTTGTCTGTCTACAAGAAATATGATCTGAAGGTAGGAGGGCAGAGGAGATCAAGAAGAAAAGGAAGCAAGGTGAAACAGTGGTCACATAGGAAATAAATATTTGAAGAAAATATGTTAATCTAATAGTTTTTATATGTTTATTGTGCAAGTAGCTTTATTAGATTCAGCCTCTGAAAAATATTTTTTTAATATGGCTTATAAGAGTTCTAAGACAGGATTTAAGTAGTTATTGAAACTGCCTTACTTTGCTACAGGGTTTTGTGTCTTACAATGAAATAATTGGGTCATCTTCTGTATTAGAAACTCTTTGAGTTTCTAATACAGATACTTTGAGTATCTGCAGCAATAATTGAAAGAAGGACAGACTGTAATTTCTCACTTTCAATTCTAGGGGTCCACTGTGGCAAGAGAAGCCAGCGACAAGGAGAAGGTACAGTCATCTGTTGTGAGGACCCACTGTTATACATAAGATAAGGTCAAAACAGAGGCAGGACATTGAAATCTAATATTAGTCCATCAAATATAGAAAGAGAATCCACACCATCAGTCTTGTTTATACTGTAAGTGTATGTAGGACTGTTTCACACACTGGTCCCTCGTGTGTTTATCAGTACTGATGCTTTTCAGACAGGGGTTAAAGTGTTTACATTGAGGAAGCTATAAATTCAGATGTATTTGCAAGGACCAGCCTGTACTCAGATAAAACTTTATCCCTGTCTGTTATAAAATCAATGATTGAATAAGTATCTTCTTTTTAAAAATGTTTTATATTATTATGGATCTGCATTGCTGGAACACATTTTTTTATTATTCCAACAATGATGCAGCTCCTGCTTTTAGTAAACTACAGTATTAAAATAACCAAAGCATGAACAGGCGTGACATCATTAGTTGTTAAACTGTCAAACTGATTATTTATTTATTTATGTAAGGTGCCAAATCATCATTCCTGCCACCTTTAACCCCTGGCTACAAGTATATTAATCCATGCTGACAGAACTTTATTGCATGTCAATGCACAGTAGTGGAATTAAAAAAAACAAATCAATTAACACGAGCCAGGACATTTTTTTTCTGCTGCTACCTTTCATGTGGTTTGTTTGAAAACTATTTTCATCGACTCGACAAGCAGTTGTCCTCGCAAGCGCATTAGGAGGTTTGTTAGTGGAGTCGACAGCTGGTTTTAATGACGGTGTAGGTCACAAGCGGTGTGGACTGAACAGGTGGACGCTACACTTGTGTCACCTCGCTTTGGATTTTGTGTTTGTGTTAAGAATTGGGCTATATATTTTTATTTTATTTTTTTTTAAATATGAAATGCATTCCGTAAACTCCTTCAGGTAATTCACACGTCAGTATCATGTTATGAAATGTTTCGGTTATTCTGGTTGAATCTACTGCCTATTAAACAAACCATTACAAAAATGACAGGAAGTAAACTGTTTCCAGTGGTTTCAATAACCAGCACAGCTTCTAGGCTTCTTGTCATCACCCAAATGACCCAGCCAACACGAGTTGTATGGGGATGACAGTAGCAAACATCCATCTCCTTCAGTCAGCACCTACTTCATCACAACATTCCCTTTCTAGCCCCTGCACGCTATTTATGTCTGTTTAATTTGCTTCATCCCCTCTAACCTCGCTTCTGCTGTTCCATTAGTTTCCCTGCTTGCTGTCTGTGTGTGAAAGATTGAGGGTTGTGTGTGTCTGGGTATGTGTTAGGGTTAGAGTTTTATTCACTCAGACGTCTCACAGTTTTGAGCAGTCCTGTGTATGATGTGTGTTCTGTGTAGTGTTGTATGAGACTGAAGTGTGTGTGGGTGTTGGTGTGTCAGCAGCGATTGAAGTGTTGCTTTTTGTAGGACACTGGTTATTTGGGGTTTTAACACTTGGCCGTTTGAACACAGTTGCCTCTTATAGAGTGTGTTATTAAATTGCTTAGGACACAATGGTTCCGTGTGCTCTGCTAAGATGTTATTGTCTCTATAAAACATGATCTACAAATAGACAGTATGATTTATTTATGTTATTTATTTTTGAGTGACAGGCTGTGGCAGTGTCCTTGGACACCGTGACTTTAAAGAGCTGTTCGTTTGACCTGTCAGATGTGCAGTATTGGAAGTCGATGTTTATCTAAAGTATCATGTCTCCACATGTTGCAAAGCCTCAGCTGACTAGGGTTTTCCTATGAGATGTGCAAATCTTTGACCCAGAGGGGTTTGAACTTTCCACTGGAGGTTTTACAGGGACTTAACCACAGGGCATGATTTAATGAGGCGTGGAGGACTTCAGGGAATCCCTGCACTAAACATAGTCCATTTCAAATGGAAGAAGAAATAAGGCTCAAAGTGAGGGGTTAAAATGAGTGTGAAAACAATTCAAGTGAGGACTTGATATGGATGTGAGCCCAACTGTGTGACCTCTCTTTATCTGCAGCTCAGCTGTATGTGAAGCATCCTTTGCAGTCTAGTGACATTAAGAATCAGTGAAGTCTCAGATACAATTAAGACTGAGACATGGATCTGACCAGAGACATGCTGGTTTCATCACATGAAACATATTTTCCACATTGACCTGCAGTTACTAATAGTTTGCTGTGGCTATCAATACATGTGTTTGCGACTTACAATTCTGTTGTGGTTTTATACAAAGATATGGGCACAAACGCATACACAAACTTCAGTCAACCAGTAAGTTTAGGAAAGGGGTGTAACACATGAAACTATGTAGAAAGGGGGTTTTGTCCTTTTTTTTTTCTTTTTTTCTTTTTTTTTTAAGAAAATACCGTGTTTGTATCTGAAAAACAAAAACTTTCATACACAATACACACACACAAACAACAAGCACGGCAAGGTTCTCTCCTAACTGCATGACCGTCTCCCTTTCATGCATGCGTCTGCATGGAATATAATGTTTTTCTGCATCTATTTTGAAGTTACATTATTCCTCACACATTTCGATGTGTATGAACACCAGCCTTATTCTGTTGCATATTGTCAACATGTTCCGTTCTGCCACATATGACATGCATTTTTCTTTTCATGGAGTAAATATTGCTGTTCTTGGAGCTGCTGTTTCAGGATTCTGATGACAACTTTTATGTACTGTCCTTTCCCAAGTGGGCATTTTAAGGCTTTGAGTGTTCAATTTTTATTTTACTCTCAATTGAGCTTGTCTAGAGCCTGGACTACATGAATGAGATCAACTTAGATTCATCAAATCATACACGTTTATATATTTTACTTAGCTCCATTTGTGGTTAACCACAAGCTACTGTTGCAAACACTAGCTCATGACTTAAATTCAAATGCATTAAACGTTTTTTTTCTGTTATTTGTTCTGTTACCTGGAAGCTATCAAGGTTTTGTTTGCTTATAATTAGATTGATTTTTTTTTTCTCTTGGTCTGTGGAATACCATTTGTCTTCACTGCTCATTAGCTATCTCATGCACTCGTCCTATTGTTTTTATGACTGTCTTTCCGCATGCCAGCACCGAATGGTAGCTCTGGTGGGAGTGCATGGCTTTGAAGTGTCGGAATGACTTAGTGAACCGCCCTGTGTTTTTATTAGCAGCCCCTTATGCAGTAATTGAAAGCCCAAAAAAAGTGGGGGGAAAAAAAAAAATACCGCATCTGAATAAATTCTTGGCAGAATACAGGTTCAGAGAATGCAAATTACCTGACAGATTTTTCCTTGCCCTTTGTAGTTCCTTCTGCTAGCCTCCCGAGAACAGCCCTGCCAGCTACTCCCTTCCCCCTGACAGGTGTTTAAACCAAGAAGTGCTTGCACTCCAGAGTCAGACGTACCCAAATGTGCATTTCAACAGTTCAAGATAACGTCATATTGATTAGTGAAACTAATAACACTGAAATAGTTGAACAGCAAAATCTTTCCATATTTATATCATCATTGGATGAACCTGTTTGGAAACCAAAACTCTTCCTGCCTTCTTCTGTTTTAAAGAAATGAGAGTTCTAAACGTCTACACTGGACTGTGCCTTTCTTTCGCGCCTATGCCCTTTCCAACCCTCTACCAGTTAAAAAAAAACAACTGTGTTCTGTTACATTTTAAACACTTTGCCTGTGCTTCCAACTTCCTTCCTCCCTTCCTCTCTCCCTTCTTCTCTCCTCTCCTCCACCCCTACCGCCCCTGCCTCGCTCCCCCTTTTCTAGCAGCCGCCCCAACCAGAAGATGTGCCCCCGCGGCCCAAATCTGGTAATGTTCAGCAAAGGCTGCAAACACTGCGGATTGCCACGCGCTTTTACTGCGCCATGAAACACGTAAGAGATGTAAGAGAACCAGGGCTCATATATCAGGCATGATCTATTGAAACAATCTTATTTTGCTGTTTTTGTTCTTTCTTTTTTTTTCTTTAACGGTCAAGCATTCTCACTCGTCTTCTTCAAACTGACGCTGTTGTTTCAAGGCCATATTTTGCACAAGTGTCATCCATTCATGATCACCTTTTGCTCAACTTGTCAGCCAGTTTGGTTTTAGTTTTGCCAGACAGTTTTTTGTTTTTGTTCCATTCACCCAGTGGCACCATGTATCTGAAACCCAGAAGAGCAAGAACAGATTGAGTTGATGCTACAGCATGAAGACACTGCATGGTCACAAAAAAAAATTAGTAACAAAGGTTTGGAATCAACATATGTATTTGTTACTTGTTTGTTGATATATTTAACTAAAATTATTATAGCATCATTTTATGTTCTGATGTTTTGCGGGAGATGAGTAAACATCTTGATTATTTGTCCTCCATAAAATAGTTTTTAGAAGCTTAAGATAATGCAGATAAGATTTTGCTCTGTGTCACACACGCTACAACAACCTTAGTTTTGTGAAATAATATATTTTTGACGGCTGATGAACAGGTTCTTGAGGCATTAGTATACAGCTAGTCTTAGGATGAGTCATTCTCTTTTGGATGTTTGTTTTTACAGCTGTGAGGAATACACATGTAATGTTAACCAAGGTCAAAGTGACTCATCAATGTTTTTATTAACTACACACTTCAAATATAAGTGTTTTATATGCCCTACAATCACTTTGGTTTCATTTGATCTCTTGTCTAATTCTAGTTTTACATTGGGGTTAATTCCATGTTGATACTAAACCTATTTCAGTAATTAAAGGCATAATGTCATGCTTTAGATATTCGATGTCCAGTATAGAGGAAACAGTAGTTAATAGGGGCGTGAGCAAGCTGTAGTCAATGCTAAATAAACTCACTGGGTGCTTGATTATTTTCATTCACTTGTAATTGGAGGTTAATTCTACATTAATTAAGTTTTAACTAACTGACACCTTTTTTAAACAATGATTTACACCTCAAACAAAATATTTTGCAACTTGTTAGACTGCATGTCACCAAGGTAAAAACCTAACCAGTGACATCAGTAAGAATATAGCTGCTAGGGTCTTGGAATGCCCCACTGTTGGCCACAAAGCAAAAGATATAAACAACCACCAAGATCCATTTTCCAACCAGCTGATGGGAAACCAAAAATAAATGGGTTTTAAGGACACGGCTTTACACGGCTCATCAACAACCTAGCTTTGTTGTCTGCTTGTAATTTATCTTTGTTTTCCTACTTATTACCTCAATGTATTATACACCGGAGATTCTCTCTTGTCATTGCAGTCATTGTAATAGGAAAACATCAATATCATGCCAGATTGTGAGAAGGCATAAGATGTAATGAGGTGCTTAGAGAGCCTGAGAATGTATGGCATGGAAATAAATGACAGCTGAAAACAAGTGTAGAAAGATGGATGAATGTAAGATTTGAGGCGGTTTAGGCAGCAGGCCTGCGAAATTATTCCAGTCGCTTTGCAGTCGACCTGATTTTGCATCCTTGTTAAGTTTTTGTCACAGTCTAGTCAATCGCATATCCCATATTTAGTGCAATCAGGAGGTCTATGTCTGTTTATATATGTGCTCTAATGTCATAACTTGTGATCCGTATTCCTGTCCTCGTTGATGTAAAGTCTGATCTGTGTGTCTGTCTGTCAATCAGTGTGCTGTTCAGCTTATTTTAGTGCTACAAAGTGCTGTTGTGTTGCTGCTCTTCTGCTGGCGTAGAAACATCGTAGTAGCTCAGCTGCTGCTGCTGCTACCCTGTTGCCACATTTCCTGCTCTATTTTTCCCTCAGTGACTCAGAACTAAATCACTATCCCTCCTCACATAACACCTCCTCCCCCTACAGGCTGCTGGCAGGCCTGCAAGTTTTCAAGGAAATGAATCCCAGTGGAAAGACACTTAATTAAGAAACACCTTCCTTCTGCTCGTAGGCTGAATAGTGGGAATCTGTCACAAAACCACCCCATGCTGACTTTATAGAGGAAAAGGTTTATCAGGTGCAGAGCAGTGTGGTTTTGGAGACACCAGACAATGCTGATATAATTTCTCACAGAGAGGTGATGCTATTAGGTGACCATCCCAGTGCCAAGGACCTGGATGTGTTGTGTTTTGTCTAGACAAAACGAGTGTGGATCTACCAGATGCATTTAAAAAATCTGCCCAAGCACCAACATGCAAAATGCTTTGTATTCTGTGCTGATGAGAAATAAAGTAATTTCACCATAAATAAAGTAGGGAAGTATATGAACCAATGCATCAGATGGATCTGTGCCCTGCTGTCAGCATGTTGCATGAACTGTTTGGAACAGTCTAATCATGTAGCTTGAATGAAGGCCCGCCTTGGTTTGAACAGACTGCCTGCTCTTTTTCCAATTTGTTTTTACCAGAAATGTTAAGTTGTGTTTGGTTGAATCAGACAGGCTTATCTAACAAACCACAGGCTGAACGCTTTGTGTCAGAGGAGTGTTTCAACATGCTGGATTGCGTCGTGAGGCAGATATAATCAAACACACTGCTGACATGACTAATCTTTAAGATAAGGATTAACCTTTGCCATCATGCATTTTGAAACTCCCCTTTTTATAGTTGAAAAAGTGTAGCTATGTGCTGTCATTCAGTCCTGTCTAAACAGTAAGTACAGTATATTCATTTCTTGATGTTTTTTTCGTTGTTCTGAGGGAAAAGGATGATGGACTCTGATGCTGGTGTTACTCATTTCAGTAACCTCTCTTTTCTTCTCAATTTTTTTTTAAATATTTAACGACACAAAGTTTGTGATTGGACTTAGTGAAATTGACAGACACTATCTTATCATAACAAAATTTCCCACTTGATATGAGCACCAGACGTCTGTCATTTTTGCCCAGGTCTGCCTACATTACCACACCCTTCAGGTTTGAACAGTCTGCTTTGTGGTTTTGTTTGTTGTTCATTTGGTTGCTAATCTCCTAAACTGATGGGCAGGCCAAGGAGCTGCCCACCTACAAGGACAATGACTTCATCAATGATGGGCAGAAGATCTGCATCGACGAGGAGAACAAGAAAATGTTCCTGGAAAAGCTCAGGAAAGATGTGGAGGTATGTGTCTTTATTTTTACTTATTTTTTGGTTGAAAATCTTGCTGTAAATTAGACAAAAGAGCCCTCCCTTCCCTATGTCACCTGTTTTTTTATGTGTTAATATGTCTTCTTTCTCCAGCTTTACTCTTTCAACTCATTGTTTTTTATTTCCTCTCTTCTTCTACCTTCTCCCATCATCTTCAGTTCCTCGCCTTGCTGAAGCTCATGGACTACAGCCTGCTGGTGGGGATTCATGATGTAGAACGAGCCGAGCAGGAAGATGTGGAGAGCGAGGACAATGAGGCTGAGGAGGAGGGTGAAAGTGACGGAGGGGGCATTGGAACACCCCCTGACAGCCCCAGTAACACCCTCGACAGCAACAAGCCTCTGTCTCCTGGAGAGTTTGATCCCGCCATTGATGTGTACGCCATCAAAAGCAATGAAAGTGAGTCAAACATATTTTATAAGCTGGTGAGAAGTATTTGTGAAAGTATTTAACACTAAATCACACATACCGATCCAAGAGCTCCCTCTACTGGCTATGCAGGTATTCTAGCTGTCAAAAATGTCTCAAAGACTTAACTCTTTCTTTACAATGAGACTTCCCCGGTTGGATATTGTACAAATGCATCAAGCGTGACTTTGTTTTACACTGCAGCCGCTCCCAGGAAGGAGGTGTACTTCATGGCCATCATTGACATCCTTCAGCACTATGATGCCAAGAAGAAAGCAGCCCATGCTGCCAAGACTGTCAAACATGGGGTATGCAGTTACATACCACAGCTTTTCAACTATTAAAATACAGTGACATGAAAAATATTGATTGGGGATTCACAATATGATCATGTTGTCTGTGTCGCCCTACAGGCCGGAGCTGAAATCTCCACAGTGAACCCAGAGCAGTACTCCAAGAGGTTTTACGATTTCATCGCCAATATCCTGTCATAGCCTCCAGGAGCGACACGGGACACAGAGGCACAGATTACAGTGGGGGGGAGTGGGCTGAGGAATAGAAGTGACTGAAAAAAAAAAAACATTTAGAAGTTGAGTTAATAAGGTGCTGTGATGGTTTTGTATAACTCTCCCTCAACCATTCTCCTCATCCCTCCCTGTTTGTCTCTCGTGAGTGAGGTGCCATGCTCTACAGCTTAAAAAACATTGTTCGTTTACATTTAACCTCTCCTCTGTTGACTTTTGTTCATATGTTACTTTGGATGAAAAGGGTGTTGACAACAAGCGTCTAAGTCATAAGGTTTTTTTTATATAGATAAAATTTGTTTTGTCTTTGTGAATTATGTGGGAATATAACTTTCTTTTTATATTGCCTCTGTTACAACATCCAGACCTGTGCATTTGTTTTTTTTGTTTTTTTGTTTTTTTTTTATGTTTATATTTGTTTTTCCTTCGTGATGTTTCATGAACATGTAAAACGTGTAAGGTCAAGGGGAGAGTTCAGATTGCAGCATTAAGTGAGGTCCCTCTTGCACACATAACATGCAATGAGAATGATGAGGATGAGACTCACATAATGCAATTCCTTTATTTCAGGAAGTAGGAAGCAGTCTTCCAATAGGTTAACAGCCAGACACCCACCCAATTCCTATATACATCATCAGCCAAATAGATCTTCTTATTTGGGTTCCTTTTATGTCATTCATTCTTTAGATGCCGGCCCCCTTTTGTTCCTACGTGCACAAGTTCCTGGTTCAAGCACTTCTCTTCGGCTGAGATGCGTTCACTTATTGCAGTAAATCATCGTGCTTGTTTCCAGCACTAGTGGAGACAGTGTTTTCTGGCGCTTTAGCTCTATTGCTTGTTTGTGATGCGCAGTGATTGAAGGGAAAGACATGTATCTTCACACCAGAACAGGTGGGACTGAATTCTTTGGGCATTGTGGTGTAGGACCTGGTTTCTGTTCCCATAGCAGGGGGATCACCCAGAGTCTTGTGTGGCTGGTGATCAAAAGTGAATCCTTATTATAGATTTAGAATTAGGGTGTTCCATTGAAACATGAATCCTAATTTTGTGTTGCCATGAGCACCTTATGAGTAAAATCAAAAATGATGCACTTTTATTTGTTGTCAGAGGAGTTCTTGTTCCGTTACAGTGCTCTGCGACAAAGAGGAACAACTGTGGATTACGTTGCAGTCGTTGAAGACATCCCGACAAATTCTGTCTCAGTCATGTCTTACCTGTGGGCACCTTTTTTCTCTCCAGATTGGTTGGGAACAATTTACTGCAATATTTGATGGGAAAAGAGGACTAGTTGTGTTTACTAGGCTTTGGTAAACTAACCTTTCCGATCCTTTTTCAGTGTGTTCTGTGGGGGCTTTTGGAAGCAGGCAACAGCGTGACTGTACTTGTGTATTCAGAGCAGACAGAAGACTGTTTACCTCTAGCATCGTACCAGCACACACGCAATCATGTGGGCGGTGTGTGTGTGTGTGTGTGTGTGTGTGTGTGTGTGTGTGTGTGTGTCAGTGTTCAAAAGTTGTAAAGGATTGTGAGAAAAGAAAAGGGTGGAAGGCGGTTGGGAGGACTAGCTACAGATGTAAAGATAGACATTGTTAAGTCATTAACATCATTGTTCTCTTCTCTAATCTGTTATTCTAGTCTGTTATTAATCCTTGTTCGTGTTGTAATGGTCGTTTGTTTTTTACATACTGTTTATCTGTGTCTGGATTTGGCAATTTTTAAGAATTGTGGTAATTTTTTCTGTTTGAGTATGTTTTGTATATTTTGCACAAGAGGAAAGGAACCAAATGTTACGAATATGATCCCAGTTTAGTCGACTTGGTCTTAAAAAGGGAAATGCAATATTCTCGTTTGTACATGAGAGAAGCTGTTCTGCTTTGACGTTGTGTATCTCTTCTGGATAACCAAGCTATATTAGTAAAGATGTTCTTGTTTACTATTCTAATCCATGCAAAAAGCTTCCATCACAAAACTTTGTTTAAATATCATAGATTATATTCACATTATATTTTTACATTGGATTTTAGTCATAAATGTAAAGTTGTGTTTGGGGGGGAAAAAAGGAGCCACCCTTAGGAATGATGGTGTTGTGGTAAATGAAGAATGATACTGCTCAAATTTCTAAAGTAGTTACTCTAGATGTACTCAACAAAAAAAAAAAGATTTGCATGTCACAAGACTTGATTTCCCTCTTCTCCTATCTGTGTTGTTTGGCTGTTCAGGTTCTCATTGTGTCCCCACACTTTAACCACATTTGTGAGTGTAAAACCGTTTCTAACATGCTTTGAATAACCATTTTCATTGTATACACTGTGCAAGATGTGTGCCTTTATACTCCAAAATTATTTAATTTTATATTTTGTAATCTTTTTTTTAAACAATTGTAAAAGATTATTTTAATAATGGGGTGTTTACTTTGACTCGCATTATTTCACACCCTGGTCGGCCTCTTTCTACCTAGGCACCTCTGAGTTTAGATTTATTCACATAGTTTGGTCAGTTCAACAAAACCGTGCTAATGATTGTTCTAACCAATTAAAAAAAAAAAAAAAAAAAAAGTTGCTGTCTTGACTTTGGTGGAGCGGTTTCCGTTCTGCACAATCAAAATCCATCATTCTGATTATTCTGTGTAAAGGCATCCCTGTCTTCAGAGCGAGGCGGCGACTCCTGATATTAATCCTTCATTTGTTTCACGCTGGTCCTGCCTTGATAAAAAACATGTAAAGAATGTGTGCGTGCGCGTGCGTGCATGTGTGGAAGTGCTTTGTGCAAAGTGCGCGTGTCGTGATTGTGTTTTGTCGTGCTCATCCTCAATATCTGATGGCTTTCCCCCACCTCAGGAATCTGTCAGCATCTTGATCACATTTACACACTGCAAACACAGTCCCATCTGATTAATGTGATTTTCTGTTTTGTATTCTAAAGCATTTGTCCAATATTTCACATACCGTCACTTCATTTCCAAAACTGGTTAATAAGCTCTTGTGCTTCCTTCACCTCCTTGCTGTCTTCTGTGTAGTTAAACCCAGTTCACCTGCATGTTATGAGGGAGGCTTTCCCTCATAACATGCAGGTGTTATGAGGGATAGCCTGATAGATGCTCCTGCTTCTGTGTTTGTGTCCCCTCACTGTTAATGGCCTGCTTCATTTCTTCTGCTTCAGCTCATTCTGTGTCATAACCAAAGCCAGGAATGAGGAAACGGTTGTGTCTCTGCTTTGCTCTGTTTGGTCCTGTTGGCTCCATCACAGTCAGACATGAAGGAGTAGAAACAGCTACGTTTGCTGGGAGCATGAGTTTTTATTTTATTTCTTATTTTTTTTATGGAGAATATTTCCTGTGGATCTCATGAGGAAAATGGAGATGATGCCAGACTTTAACAGATGCAGATGAAAGATAATAACACTTTTGCTCTGCTGCTTTGCCATGAAATCACTCCTCGCTTTTGTGTCTCTTCCTGTGAATGAACTCCTCCACCATTAATTTTGTTAATATGCCAAAAGTGTCTGTCAGTCAGAACTACCCCACATGAGCTTAAAGAACATGGTGTATAGTGTAATATGTCTGTCCTTGAAATTATATATTTTTTGTGTACTTGGAGATGGAGCAAAGTGCATATTGTTTATTCGTCAACATGTCTGGTAAAAAACGCTTGTGTTCAAGTTGTTTATCAGGCATTATGGGAAATTTGACCGTAATAAACCTACAGAGCTGGAAAATTCTACTTTTGCTATAATTGGAAATTGACAAATATTTGTGGATTTAAAAAAGTATTTTTAGTATTTACATAATTTGGAATTTGCATGCAGAAGTCAAACCAAGGAACTGCTCATGAGTGTTCACAGGGCTTCACAAGAGCTACTTTCAAACAACCGAAAAGGCTTCCCATTGGTCGAAGCAATACTGTGGATGCGTGAGTGTGTTTTTTGTTTATTGCTGTCTGACAAGTTAGTGAGTTCTCCTTCAGTGGCAAAGAGGCCAAAATGTTAATGTATGTTTACTGTTCTTCACATTTAATGATGATGGTGATAATACACTCCATTCCATGAGCATTCACTAAACCCAATTAAAGCACTTGTTCTGCTTAACTCAGTCTACTTCTGGGGTTTTTTTTCCTCTTTAATTTCTCAATTATTAAATGGAAACTTTCATTTTCAAACTGCTTTTTCTCCGCTGAGGGAGAGAATCTTTTTTTTAGATCAGAGATCATTTAAGCTAAATGATCACTGTGTGGTATAATTATCAGTTTGTTGAAGCAGTGGGGGGGGGGTTTTTGTTATTGTTCTGTCTGAGGAAGCTACATGCATTTTTAAACTCTTATTCTCTGTAATTATGAACCCCTGTTTAGTCGCATCTCGTTAAAGTCAATACATTTCAACTTTGTTTAAATTTATCTTCTGTTGTATTTTTAAATATATTCACACAAAAAAGAAAGGTAACGAAATAGTGAGATTTCGGGTGTGGGGGGGCTAATGTATTGTTGGTAACTGGATGGTCCGATTGATGAAACAAAAGCTCAGCTGGGTGTTTTCATGGCACTTAGGTTACATAAATTTGGGGCCGCTGGAACAAAGGAAATATTAAAACTGTATCCATGCTGAGTAAAGTGACCATAATGCCAAAATTGTCATAATTTACATCATTTTTGTTAAAGACCGTTTAAATGGGTCTGTTTTTAACAGCTTCACAGTGGAAGCTGTAAAATACGGTTTACATGAAGATATACGGTCTGCGTGTTCTAAATAAATATGTATTTTTTGTAGATCTACCTTAATACCGTCATTCGTTCTTTTTTTATTTTTTTATTTTTTAGCGCATTTGATTGAAATATATTAACTTTGATTTTTATCTCCAAACATTTGGCTTCAAAAAGGTGTCAAAAGTACGGACACATTTTTATCCGTTTTATTCTCAACATTTTGGTCCTTATCATAAACACCACACGGGATGTCTGCATTAGCAATGAAGCACAGTGAATGAAACGTTTTTTAAGATTTCTCCTTAATAATTACGTTTTTGCGTTGGATTTTCACATTTTCATTTAGTAACAACAAAGCGAGAATAAAACTGAATTTGCCGTTTGTTAATTTTGTAGTAGAGAAGTGATACAACCATAGTTAAATACCGAGGCATCCTGCAGGATTTAGTAAGAGAAAATACGTGGGTCGTGTTTTCGATTCCGTGTTGTCTATAATTGATATAGATCTGAAGGAAAAATATTATACGCTTTTTTTTTTTTTAAATGCCAACTTAGTCTTATTTAGGCTATTAGTATGCAAGTCGGCAAATGAAACTGAAATCATATTCATTGAACCATTTTTACATTTTGCATTTTAACATTTGCATAGACGATCAAAATTGGATTTCTTAAAACGGAGGAGGAGGAAGTGGAGGCTGGAGCCAGATCACCGCCACGACGTGGGAAGAAGGCTCACGATGTGGAGAAACCAGGAGAGTCGACCAGGCAAACAATAAACAAAGAGCGGCTCCGCCATGTGAGCTGCAGCTGCTGCGCACTAACGCGCACAGCTGAGCCGCAGTGACGCCTCGCGGCCGCCAGGTGGCGATCTGAACCCTACAAACCTGCACGATCGGAAGGAGGCCAGTCGATCCCACCTTCGGACACATTTTATCGGTTTGTAATAAAACACGGAGATGTGAATGGGTTTGCATACGCGTGAGAGATTCTGCTCGTTAATAAAGTGGCACAAGTTCATTTCCACCTGTCCTAAAGTAACACGCTAATAGTCCGTCACCTCCAGGGTTGTTAGTGATTTGTTGAATCTGACCTTTGACCTCTCTGTATAGGCCATAAATGTCTCCCTGACACTGGTTGTGTAAACTACTGTCAACAATGAGGGTAGGAAAGTACAGGTTTTATTTTTCTTCAACAATATTGGTATGTACACTTTTTGTATGTCATATTACACAGTAATATAACATGAAAGAATGAAAAGCTGCCGTTCATAAATTTCAGTATGCAGGCATCTTAACAGTACACCTCTATGTTAATATTTGACTGGCTGATACTTGTCCAACCGTTCCAGTAAAACTTCTGAGTACCCGGGGGAGTAGTACCTGAAAAAAAAACCCACACAATCAAAATAAAACAACATCATTCAGGTTGGCCACATAAGCTGCTTTATAAAGAAGCTTTTAACAAACTAAAATCAGTTTGTGTTTTTTGTAGAGTTGTCTCTCACGTAATTTCAATTTTGGCAATAAAACCTAGAATAATGGTTATGGTTTTGCACAAGCTTTTATTGGCAAGAGAAACACACCTTACTATCTCCTCAGGGAAGCAGTCATTGATGGCGTCAATATGTTCCTGCATAACTGAGCCGGGCTCAGCCTGGATCTCCTGCACTTTCTTCAGTCCCCCACTGGTCACAAACCGACGGCGAGCTTTACTTTCATGAGGTAGCAACTTCAGGGAGAAGGAGGAGACATGAACATGAAAACTCATATTCAAAAACTGGGCAGGTTTCGAATATGTAGTTGTAGGTTGTCTAACTCGCCTTGCTAAACTGGCCGAGTACATGTAGGAGGATGTTATTCGAAGAGTCAAACAGGAGGGGCTCCAAACAGGACAGGTTGGTGCACTTCTGGAGGATGCTTTTTAAAGCTTTCTTACACTGAAAAGAACAAGCGTGAACCTGCTGATAATGCACTATAATGGTTAAAACATGAACATACAGCATGAGCACAATAAATTTCTCTCACGACACAACTGGAATACAGTAATCCCTCATTACTCGCGGTTAATGTGTTCCATGACCACCTGTGAAATTCCGCGATATAGCGACGAACTACTTATTTTATTATTTACACTAATCTAAACATTTATGAACCTTCCCCATACTGATATTAAACCACCTTCTATCTATATTACCTTTTCTCACACTCTTACCGACTGTTTAAAGCACTTTTGTATTAAAGAAAATTCACAGGAGGAACGATGAGTCGGAACGCAGTGCAATCAATCAATCAATCAACATTTATTTAGCGCTCAATCATATCTGAAGACATTTCAAAGTGCTTTACAGATAGAAAATTAATAATGCCCTCCAGAGCAAGCATGAGCGACGGTGGTGAGGAAGAAACTCCGGGCAGGACCCAGGCACACATGGATGCAGTCAGCCAATAGCATACACTTAAGGTATCACATGACTACCTACTAAAAATCCGCAATGTAGTGAAGCTGTGCATCTTGAAGTGCGAATAAACAAGGGATTACTGTACAGTATAGAATATTTCACACAGTCTGTAACTACTGTGTTCCCCACCAGCAGTGTTACAGCGGTTGTCCTCCTCATGCACTGACACATCTTTGCAGGTGAGTCTAAAAGTATGAAGCCATTTTACTACAGAGACTGTGTAGCACTCCAGCAGTAGAGAACCGATTTAGAGCATCATGCTTCACGACAGTTTAGTCTGTTCTTATTGTGTTGGCATGTATAGATCAACTGGTCTGAACTTGTTTCTGTGATGCAACAAATCTAAATTCTAGTTCGGTACACATGATCAGCGAGGGTGTGGTCACTCTCTTGGTGTTCCTCTGTCTATATAAGGCTTGCATAACCACACTATTGAGGAATGATGAACATTTACAGCTCCAGCAACTCATCTGGTGAACTCCCCCGCCTCCAGCATGCCAATGGCACCATCCCGGTCAAATTGCCCCCGGCTGTTTCATACTTGCACACCGCATTTTCTCTCTAGTCATTGTGTGTTTTTATAGGGGTGGGTTAGTTTAACAATGGAGAGGTCATCTGGGAGTAATCGGGCAAAGACCTCATCATATAATCAGGCAGTTTTCTCCTCTTTGACACATGCTGACATGTTTATATTTTTATGGGTTTGAATCGTGAGGAGGGGGGGGTTATGTGTGTATTGTATGTCAACTCGTAAAATATTAACAAGCTAATTTTTTTTTTTTTCATTTATCTGTGGTTATTGGTTGCCTCACAAACATTCCCAGTGGCCACCATCCTTACTTTGGCCTGCAGATCCTCTGAACTGCCGGCGTCCATGGAGAGTTCCAGCAACTTGGGCAGCAAGTCAGCTGTGGCCACTGCATTGGCATGCTCAGGGGTGTGAAGACCTATCTGGCCGATTGACCAGACTGTGGCTGCCTTGATGTGATGTTCAGGTTCCTCAGACAGACACTTTGACAGCTGGAGCAACCCCTGCAGGAATGGAGCACATGTTGCTTAGGGAGAAAAGTTCAGGCAACATAGCCTGCAATTGGACCTGAGTGGATGTCCCTGGTTTGGGGATTGCTTGAGCAATTAGAAGAGAGAGTGATGATCACACACACCTTGGAATAAATGACAGTCATGGCGAGCTGCTCACCATGAGCTGCCACGTATCCCAGCATCATGATCCCCGGCAGCCTCAGGTGTCCACGACCGTGGCCTAGAAAGTCGATCACTGCTGCCAGACCCCCGCAATCCACAATCACCTGGGACAGCTGGGGGGGGGGAACACGATAGCACTGTAAGCCCAGCCATACAAATCTGTGTGTGTGTGTTTGCTGTACCTGTGGTGTGTGCTTCACCAACTCCCTCATCAGGGTGCTGGCGTTCTTCTTGACGTGGTCGTCTGGATCTCGGAGGCAGGCCACTCCTGCAGGGAAGACACCCTCCCATATCACCAGCTCTGCCAGGGAGACCGAGTGTTTGCCGATCTGACTGAGGGCTGCAAAAATCTGCCTCTGGACAGAGACACATAATTTGTCTGTATCACTGTTTTTTTTCTGGTACTACTGTGACACATAACTGACAGAGATTTGTTAAAGTTTTAAAATCTTGTTTGCAACATTTAGAGTTGTTGCCGATAAAAGTCTTATTATTTAAAAGATTTTGTTTCATGCTTTCGCAGAATTATTTCTTTGGTACATATTAAATCCTATAGAAACTTGGCATTAGTATGTTTGTGTTGTCTACAGGATTTGTACATTTTTCTACACAGTTCTGTTAATCTGGCGTTTGTCAGAGATGCCACCCCAATGTCTATTTATGAAAAAAATGTTTACAAACTGACAATGTTTCAAATTTTACTAAATAGTAAATAATATTTCTAATATTTTATTATTTAATTCATTTGGAAACAATTTTATCTGTTACCAAGTCATGATAAAGTAATGCATCATAATGATTTTTGGCACAAGCTTTGTTTAAAAAAAATAGAATGATATAAGACTAGGAAAACAGTGTATTAATCTGTCTTTACATCTCTTTTTAGTTGCATTGTAATTTACAAATATTTACACAAACATGCTAAAATAGGTTCCTTCATTCTCTTGGTGACATTATGTGATAATATAATAGTGATATGATTGGAAAGTAATGTATTATATTAATAGTAATCACAGAAAACCCCTCATTTTTTTAACGAGACTAAATTATAAAAAAGTGAATTTCACTATAAATGTATGGTAATATCCATATTAAGATTGATTATCAGGTACATGAAAGTGCCGTTATGAACATTTTGCAAAGAAAAACTAAACTGAAATGGCTGCTCAGATTTTCATGACAGCATGAATTAAACTAATGGGGTTTGTTGTTTTTTTTATGAATTATAGTATCTGATGGTTGTTCAACCTTGAGTTTGGCATCTGGGTTCCGGATCATCTTTATCAAGCATGTGATGGCACCATTGTCCACCGCAGTCTGGGCCAGCTCTGGTGTGTGTTTGCAGATATCACTGAGGGTGGAAGCTGCGACGCGTTTGATTGGTATCTCAGGCTCCAAGAGGCACTGCACGAGCAGTGGGACGGCACCCGCGTCCACCACCGACTGAGACAATGCTGCACAGTGACAGAAAGTAGCAGAAAAAAACAATCATGTAAAGGCAGAAGATGTAAATGTGAACAAATTTAAAGAAGTAAAATTTGTAAAATGACTAGAAAAAGAGGGAAATTATGGAGATACTAAGATTTCGGTGCATTCCCTACATGCATCGTGTCGGGCGATGCAGTCTAGAGCCCAGGCAGCAGCCTCCTTCACCCAGGGGTCAATCTCCTCCAGACACACCACCAAAGCGTCGACTCCTCCACAGGTCACCACAGCCTTGGCCAGCTCAGGGGAGTGTTTTGCAACAGCCCGCAGCACAAACGCTGCTGTCTTCTTGTAGAACCTCTGCATGCAAACACAAATCAAATCAGTGTCCTCAGTAAAAATGGAACCAGCATGAGGCTGTTAGAAACGAGACATGAGCCAGTTGTATCCTGGAATGCTAGCAACCTGATTAAGCTACCCTAAGAATAATAAGAATTGATTTTATTCCTATCAAATATATGAATGTTTCCTATTAATTACTTTAAAACGAATCTAATATCTAAAGCATGCTGGCATCTTCCCTGTATAATTTAATCTGCATGAACCGTGGATTTAATTATATAAAGTCATTCATATTACGATAAATTAAAATATCAGAAAAAAGACCTGTTACATTCAATTAGGGGCATTTTTTTGTCTGATTAATTTAACCTAATCAATACTTGTGCTGCAACAGTACGACTTCACAACATGAAAATTGATTCACGCCAAATAAATTATAAATCCTATAAGTGTTCATATATTCCACACAAAATTGACTTTTGTCAAATATTACATGAGAATATATTACATGAGAATATATGTTATTTTTAAAACGTGTGTATAAATTTCTTTTTATTACTGATTCTCAGTTATAAAGACACACACACACACACACACACACACACTACTGACGTTGTGTGAGGCCATGGACTGGATCAGGTGGGGCAGGAAGTCCTCCCTCACCACCTCCTCAGCCAGGGCATCGCTGTGGTCTGCCAGGTGCCCCAGAACCTGAGCCGCCGCCTGCTGGATGTTGGGGACCACATCCAGCATCAGGGGCCGCAGCAGGGCCAGCACACCTGCCGGGGAGGAGACAGGAAGGGAGTGAACGCTGGGAGTCGATGCTAAAGGAAGAAGATTGTTTCTCACCAGCTTTTTGAAGGACGTCTATGTTTTGTGGTCGGGATGCCATGTCAGTGACAGTCCGCACAAACTGCATCCTTGATTTTTGATACTGATGAAGAACTGCAACACACACACACACATACACACACACACACACACACACACACACACACACACACACACACACACACACACACACACACACAAGGAAAAAAACCCAGTGAAACAGAGTGAGACGGTTTAGTTTGCTGCTGCTGAACGAAGTGGTTGTTAGTTCATTAGTTCATACTTTTGATGATCTCTCGGTTCATTTTTGGTCTGATGACAAAAGTAGGTCCCAAAAGTCAAGTGTGTGAAGTCACGAAGAGAACAAATCATCTGGACCTGCTCCGTGGGATTCTGTCGATTTTTTCTTTCATATTCCCTCTGTTATTCTTTAATGCTTTGTTTTTCTTTGTACTTTTGTCTTTCCTGGGGGGCGGCGCGGTGACGCATTGGGGAGTTCTGTCTCCACGCAGCAGGAGGGTTCGAGTCCCGCTCTGTCCGCTGTTTGAATGATCTTTCAAACAAAAACACATCCCATTCAGGTAAATTGAAAGAAGTGGAAGAAGCTGTTAATGGCAATGAGCAGTGCGCGTTTTGCGTTATGGGAACTGTTGGTGTGCGTTGCCGTGGCAACAGACAGGAAAGAGATGTACGATTGCTCCTGCCGAAGATCGTCTCTGACGACAGTCAGTCACTCTCCTCTCGGGACGCAGTCGCTCCTCGTGAAACCTGTTCGCGCGTAAGACCTCGTGACATTTCCCCATCTCTGCGTCCGGATCGAAGTCGACGCGTCGTGCGCTTCTCGAGAAGAACCACACCGAACCGAAGCGACCGGTGTGGTTAAGTCAGCATGTGGACTACTATTCAAGCTTATAACCGACTCCTGAATGTGTCATCAAACGACATACCTCATTAAAGTAAAGCACTGTGTCCACAAGGGGTTTTGACGTTAATAAACGTCATTATAACCACGTTATTTCCTATCTAAGCATTACGTCACCTCCGTCGAACTCTCTCAGACAGTTCACACCTGTGGCAACGCTGCCAGAAACAGCTTCCAGCCTGTGTCGGAACTAAATCCTGTAATGACAGTTTAGCCGCGAACGGATGACAGAAGATAAAGGCGCGTCATTATTAGACGATGCGCGCCGGGCGCGGCTCGGAGCGCCTCGGATCCACATCAAAACGATTCCACCTCCCCGACCGGCTCCGGGAATCCACTCATACAGGCATTTGGAATCATGTTCCGTAGTTTATGGGTTTGTATGAGATCATCCAAAGTCCCATGCATTGATATATATTTATTATTAATATATGGTGTCGTTGAAAGGTAGCGACCCGGACTGTTCATTAAAAATATGTTGGCAGCTTTTCCATATCTTAATGACAAAAATAAGTGAAAGAATATAACATGTCATCATATGATTCCCTCAAGGTCTCCAAAAGATAAAGAACAAATATGCATATGTGTTTATCAATATGTGCAAATGTCTGTTATCCTGATAATGTAGGCGACCTACTACAGTAATGATTATTTATAGGAATTTTAAAATAAATGTTTGTGTAATTTAACAGAAACATTAAAACCATCGAGTTTCCAAGTCAGGTCGCTGTCACTTCTTTGTATTTTCCCAATTATAAAGTGCTGGGGATTACGTATGAGGTCGTTATTTGTAAACGTGTATAGTTTTTTTAACCGAATAGATAATTATCGTATGAAGTAAAATACCTCGATATTATTCTACATTTCGTCATCATACGTATAATCGGTTTATCTGACTATAAACTTGATTTTGGTTTTATGTGCCTCGCACTGATTCCATGTTTGGACGAGGAGGAAACAGATGCGGAATTTTGTACAATTTGATTTCATCAAATTATTTTAGCACTCTTTGATTGACCAACTCAGTTGAAACGTCAACATGACAACTCGGTAATATAGTTAATTTTTTTTTACTCATATTACTCAGTTATGGGGAAAAAAATTTTTTTTTAAATGCACAGTTAAAAATGAATAGAAATGTAAATAAATTTAATCAGTGGTTAAATTTGGAAAAAGCGGCACTTTCACAGACATCCATACAAAAGTTATTTGTAAATTAAAACTACAGTAACTTTAATTTTCCGATTAATGTGGCAATTAATTTTTATCTTGAAGAAAAGTGAATTGGCTTAATTTCCACTGAAGGTATTTTTTAATATAGGTTGAAACGCTGAATTATGAATACAAACGATTACAGGCCAGATCTCCCTTAACATATTCTGAGCTACCGGCTATTATCCCTTCATTTGGTTCATGCAAAACCTGAGTCATGACAAAACAAGAGATCCATACGTGTAAAATGTTTTATTTAGATGTTTTATACTGTGCAACAGTAACAATACAATAAGTTGTCCATACAATCGAGCGATACAAATACAGAAAACACGGGAGACATGAAAACATCTGTCATGGAGGATGAAATGGAGCCGAACAGGAGCCCAAGTCAGTCCCTCAGAAAAGAAAAAAAAACGGGAGAAAGAGAAAATCATAACCGCTGATTAAATATGTATTTTGTCTCTATTTACACGTGGAGTCTGTAAAAATGCTTATAACGTGCAAAAGACGTGGAGCATAAGCATTAGTAGCTAATTCCACAGCTACAGGAAACCTTCTTTTTCCAGTAAAAGGCAATTTAAAGTTGAATTTTCCAACAGAAAAACCGCGTAACACAATATTTTCTTTTTCAGATCAGATCGATCGATGCCTGATCACCACCAAAAAAAAAAAAAAAACCCGCCAGAACACGCGTCGTGGGCCTTTCGTCAAATAAAACCACGTGTTATCGAGAGCATGCACGTATGAGATGAGTTTCAAAATAACACACATGAAATAATCATGATGAACACGTTTCATAAAAAATATAAAAGTCTATCTTCAGTCGCCTGCGTAAAATAAAGATGTAGCTTTAAATGCTCGACCCTCACAAATGTCCCCACTGTGGGACAATAAAGGATTATCTTATCTCTCCTTCCCAACTTTCTTTTTTTGTCAACATCAAACTTTCATTTTTATAAAATCCCCACCACTTCCTCATTCTTTTCATTTTTAAATGTGTCTGATCCCACTACACGTTTAAACTTACACATGAAGCCATGATAGTTAGAACAACAAATGGAGAAAAAGAGAGAACATTGTCTACACGATGGAACTACGTTGGCATGGAGACGGTATTAGTTGAGCGGGTGTCTGGCGTTGGCTGGTCCGATTGGGTTGGGGGGGGGAGTGCCCGCGTCATCCGGAGGAGGTCGACGAACCGTTCACTGAAACCTTCCGGGGCTTGGCGCCGCCGCCGCCGCCTCCGAACTGCGTGAAAGACCGGCTGGGGGTCGGAGGAGCGGCGATCGGGTTCCCGTTGACTTTACTGGGGCCGTGGGGGAGCTGTGGGTGCGGGGACTGCGCAGGCGTGCCGGGGCTCGGCAGGGAGGAGGACGTGGACGGGGCCCCGGCGGGACTTCCGGCTTTGTCGCTGGCCGAGTCGCTCTCGGGTCCGGATCTGCTGGTGCTGTTCTGGCCCTCCTGCTGCGCATGGCTCACCTTCATCTTCTTACAGTTGGGTCGGACCCGGTATTTCAGCGGCAGTGGGCCGTTCTGTGGACACACACATCAGAGTCTGGAGTTAAAATGCATTCTTATTAAAATGTGGACATTATTTCACATTAAAATTACATTTAATTCATATGTACAAAAGTATAATCACTTCAAAATCTCAACAACAACAAAAATCGCAGCTCTCTTTCTTTCCTAGAACCATAATTAAATAGGCTACATTTTCAGGCAGCTGTATTTTTCCAATCCTTAAGGGATTTATCCTCAGGGGGGTCTAAGGGCCAAATTAAAATGTGGAATTTACATAATTGTCTGAGCTAAACCTTTACCCATAGCTTTTCATTTATTTTATTTTTCCTTTTTTTTAAAAAACATATTCTGAAAGTTTTGGAACCCACAAGCTATATTTTCTGTGCTGCAAATTATTGTACAAGTACAATCAAATATCCAATTTAATTATTAGTCACATAAAAACACAATTAGTACAAGTTGGTTGTCTCCAAATCGCACTTTTGGTGTTAGCTGACGACATTTTAATTCTAGATCATCATGATGTGAAAGACAAATGTATTTCTTTTTAATTGTGGCAGTGTAGATGACTCAATTTTTCATGTAATAATGTATAAATTAGAACGTAAGTAAACATTTTGTCTTTTTCTTCACACAACAGAAATGCAGACATAAAATGGAATCTAGATTTTTACAAAACATCTCTTACTCTTCTCCAAGTGTAGATATATGCTATATCCATTAACGTGTAGTAATCTTTCAGAGGTTCGTCTTCATACATGACTTCAACCTGAGGAGAAAATAATTTAAGTTTTCATTTTAATGCATTGAAACATTGAAATGAGACAAGTATCGTTTCAGTTTTTATATTCAAGTTGTTAAAATGTCCAATTTTAATGAGTCAATAGTTAAATAAATGATTCGTAAATGAATGAAGACCTGGAACGTGCTTGGGATGTCCATTTTGCTGCGTAGAAACTTCCTCAGATGCATGACTGTCATGGCTGCTGGACACTGCAGGTACCTCTTGTTAGTCACCTGGAAACCGTACCAAGTATTAGCAGCAGGGAAGTGTTAAAAAACATTACAACAATTTCAGCAGATATAAATGATAACTGTCTGGATAACACTTTAAGACCAAAACAATTTCTTTCTTCCAACATTTAATACCTGGTCTTTGGACAACTTGTCATCCACTCTCCCACTGAGTCTGCACGGAACAATAGGACAGGTAATATTAGTGACTTAACTTTGTAACAGCAAACCTACATAAACTATTCATAAAAAAACAAGGTCAGAGAAACAATCACTTAAATGTTAAATGCATTTATCTTCTGTTGTTTTTTTCCTGCAAGGTCATGGGTTTTTTTCTTAAAACTATTTTTGACACATGTAGAACTTGCATTTTATCATTTCTTAAAAATGTTTATGTAGAGCTGCTACAAACCCAAAGGGACTGTCACTGTTAAACTGTTCAGTACATGATGGAATAAAATAGATGAATATAGTACTAAAACAGGGGTGGAAAATTCAAATATTTATTCACTTTCATAAAAGCAGATATGATGCATGTCACAAATTAATTATTAGGGATTTTAAAAAATGTAAATATAAAAAAGGAGAAGTCAGGTGTTGGCTTTAATGGAATATAATCCAATTCAAGATGAGTTTTAGAAGTGTTCAAACTATGAAGACCTAACTTTTGGGCAAAGCTTGAATTACTGGAACATTGATCAGCTGTCCTCTGTGATCATTTATCTTTAGAATCTTAAAAATGGAAAGTATTGTTGTTCAACAATAATAATGGAACCACAAAGTGACACCCACCTGGTTTGATCAAAGAACTCAATAGAAAGGCTGATGATCTCATCATCTGTGATGATTCTCTTGTCCTCGTCTGCAACCTCTCCACGATCTTCATTTGATCCATTAGAGGCTGTAGAATGAAAACATGGGGGGATGAAAACCCACAGAAACCGCAGATCGACTCAAAAACAGAATCTGAAGCAGAGACTGAAGATTGGTATCTTACTTACCATCTACTGGGTGCTCTGCGTAAAAGTCTCTCCTCCTCTTCATCTCATCTGAGGACAGTCAGAACAAAAGGCACGGAGGAATGTAAAACTTAACTAGAATGATCTGCCTCTTATGCAACAACTCGAAAAAAAACAACAGAATAAATTGGAAAGTGGAGGGAGGGGGCAGTATGGCCCACTGTGTTACATTTGATAAAATTGAATATTTTGATGCACCAAGAAGAGTATATACCTGAGAACTAGTTCTTCTATCCACATTTTATTATGTAAAGTTATAGCTTTATTGGAACAAGTTAAAAAACATGCAAAATAGAGTTTACTGTTTACACAAGGCAAAAAAAACCTTAAAAAAATAAAATACCAGCATGATATTAGCTCAGCAGCCACAGCAGTCGATTTATAGCTGGTTATGAACGTAAATAACAACATATATATAATCTGAGCATGTAGATTAAGAATGCTTGCTACTTTCTAGAGGTTGAATCAACTGTTTTAATTTTTTCCCAATACTTTTCCTTTAAAGAAGGGGCAGTTCAGCTGTCCCAACGCTGTAAGGTCAACCATGGATCAAACGAGGGCAGGAAAGGAAACACAAACTCTGAGACGGTTCTGCTCTTACTTTTGAAGAGGCCAGGGACCAGTTTGTACACGATATCCTGAAGGGTTTTGTCAGACCTGGAGAGGGGAAGAGAAAAGTCAGTCAAACCACTGAGAAACATGAAAATTAGAAAAGCGACTGACAGCAAGAGATCAGTCTGTCTGTTCGGTCAAAAAGTGGTGCAAATGCAATAAAAAATTGTGTCAGATGTCTGACTGTTTTAAACCGGTTGGCGGCTGATCAAGCTGGTCAAGAAGGAAACAAAGGAGATGACATCAAACGTTAAACAAAGACCATTCAGCCGTCAACACCGCTCATTACTGCTGAGTAGTGAAGAGACAAAGAAGGTGAAAATACAAATGAAGAACAGGTTCCTCTGATTAAAAGATGATGAAATCTATTTTTAATATAAAAAGGAGAAAAAAGACACGGAATATGAAAGCTGATTTAATAACCACAGTTCTCACCTAATGTTGAGCAGAGGCTTGGTTTTATGCACCTGTACGTCACAGATGGGACAGTATTTGCTGGTTTCAAGGTATCGCACAATGCACATCTTGCAAACTGCAAACAGACAGAAAAGTGTTTCTTAACACCAGAGAGAACGTCCAAAAGTGGGGAGGTTAAACCGGATTGAAGCACTTGTTTTTAATGAGAAACAAATGACTCTATAGCCGGGGAAGGCTAAAATAAAATTATTCACAGAAAATCTAACCTGCTATACAACATATTCTGATTAAAATGTAAATCTTCCTGAAACAAAAACTTAAAATAAAAAATAAAAATAAAAAACCCAAGAGGCTTTGATTTCACCAGTTTTCTCACATGAATGTAGGCATTCGATGATGGTGGTGGCGTCGATGAAATATCCTCCGCACAGGACGCACATGAGGTGAGGGTTGAGCTCAGTAATCTTTATCCTAGTCGTCCGATGCATGTTGAAAGGAGGAGAAGAAAATCCTGCGTGGAAAAAGAAGAAAAAGGAGAAAAAGAAGAAGAAGAAGAAGACGGAGGAGGAGGAGGAGAAGAAAACGTCAAAACACAGCATGCATGAAGGGAAAGGAGGCATCAGGGGGCTGCAGGGTTCTTTGACAATAAAGACCATTTGGGGGGGAAAGGATTCTGTTTGTTTAACTGCGTTAAAGCAACACCGTCTTTTATTCTAATTCAATAATAGCCGAAGGGAAGAGGCTCTGGTGGCGGATTGGTGGCACCGCGCAGCCGCAAACGAGCGTCACAGTCTCTAAAAATGAGCCGGAAAAAATATAACATTCCGCAAGATTGGGGTGTTCAATGTTGGATTGGGAAGAATATTAGATTAATAGGACGTTTACCCCCCAGAGAGGGTTCCCTTGGAGACAAACTAGTTCGGCTCATCCATTTAAAGATGATTCCGCACCGAGTCTGACGAAAAACTTTCAGTTTTTGGTGTGAACTAATATTTGGTTCAGAGAGAGAGAATGAGGGGTGCTGGTGGTGCCGGTGGGGGGGGGGGGGTGACAGGAGACACCCTTTCACTGCGTCAGGTGTACCGCACAGGCTGTGGAGAAACCTAAGCGTTTCTATGGCAACTCCGTGTGCTTTTTAAGCCCACATGGCTGATCGCCAGTCATCCCAACAAGGCGGTAAGGATCTGGAACCGAAACAGCCGCTCGCTGAGCTCTCCGGTGCGGCGTGAGGGGGAGCGAGGAGGGACCGGAGGCTCCACGTCCCTCCGCGCTCACGGAGAGCCGCTGGATCGCTGCCGACAGCTCGGCTGCCATTTTGTGGGGGGAAAAGCCCGTAGCGGTTCAACGGACTGCGGGGTTTCCCTCGGAAGGGGGGCAAATAAACCTGTAATAAACCAGTACCCATTGCGTCTATCCGGGCTTCATAAATCTTCGGAGGCGCAGACGTGTCCCAACTCGGTGGAATCGTCTCTGTTTTTATTCCGATTCGCTTTGCGCCGTGTTGTTCGCGTCGAGTGCGCGATAATGAGCCCCCGCAGCACCAACATGGCCAGTCAGCAACCACTGCGCTCAAGTTGACGCGCACACTGGATTTTTCTTCTTTATTACGCGACATTATTGTTTCGTTTAACCAGTTTCATCATCGTCAACAGCGGCCGCACTTTAAAAGCAGCGGGATTCGAACGTTCCTGACGCGCCATAAAGGCTCACATGGTGTCTTCGTTTTCCATTATATCCAATCTTTTGAGAGCCAAGCTGTCTCTGAAAGTTTGGACAAAACAATTCTTTTCAATTCGTCACATATAATTAAGAATAGCCAAGAGAGTGAGGAGCCGTTCGCTGTCATTTCAATAACTGGAAGCAAATTTAAAAGTCAAACTGCGGATTGGACAGGAGGATGTGACCATCCATAGACACCTGATGACAGACATTCGGTCCAGATCTGTACGTCGTGGCCCCCAGCATCGCGTTACAGGTCCGGTCCGGTTCTGGGATCCAGCAGTGGGATCCAGTCCGAACAGAACACCGCTGACGGGTTTGGATCGTGGACGCAGCGCACATGGACTTTGATGGATAATGTCTGCGTACATTCAGGCCCAGACCGGGAGCCTGTTGCGCCATTAATCGATTGGTTGGTGTTTGGACAACTGTTCTCTGTTCTGTCCGGAGGTGGCTGCGTCCTCAGCTTTTAAAAGACTTCAAGTCAAGCGGGGCAGAAACGTGAAGAGGATTAAAAGAATGAGACTCAAACGACTCTTGTGGTGTTTACGTCTGATACTAATTAAATTATGGAGCATTGTGTAAGGACACATCTTCAATTAATTCATAACATCTCCCAGCAAAGCGTCGACAAATCCACACATATTTCTCTCGGGTCCATGACGTGATCCAAAGTGGTGTCCGCATCATTTACTCCACATGACACCAGTTCCTCTGGAAAAGCCCGAAAATCAACCAAAGCAGCGTAAAAACCCAATTGAGATTTGGCGACCCGAAGCACTAACAGTTTGCTATTAACACTCCTTTTTATTTTTTTTTAAATGAAGAGGATGAAGACTGACGACATGAATAACACTTCAGAGACACGACACAAAGCGAGGACGACTTTCACTTCAAACGTTCAAAAAGTTTCTCCCTCCTCCTCCTCCTCCTCCTCCTCCTCCTCCTCCTCCTCCTCCTCCCCAGCGACTGATGAGGCTGTGGAGCTTCAAACCACAGCAAGGTTACATGTGCTCCATCCTAAACCTAATTAGTTCAACATTAACAGAATTCATACAAAAGGATGGTTTGATTTTTTTTTATAAATTCAAAGAGTCCAGGACGCAGAACCCCGTTCGGTTCGCGTCAGTCTGTCCGTCCAGAGACGCGCAGCGCGCTGCGTCCGTCGGTCACGGCACAAAATGGAAATCTATGGAGAACTTGAATATCCCCCCCCCCTTTAAACAAACAGTCCACACACAGCAAACGTGGAATTAAGTGAGTTGACGTTTGCTTTGGCTGCTCTTGGGATACCAACACATTTTTGTATCCATGGCCGACGTGTCGAAATCAGTTGCGTGTTTTTTCTTTTTAAAAATGTCTAAAAATCAAACAATCCGTCCAAATCAGACAGAAAAAAAAACCCATGGCAGCGCATCGTTTAACGACGATTCACGGAATTTAATTACCGATCAGCCATCAGGAAACATTTACGCGCAATTAAAAAAAAGCTTCGTCTCCTTGTCAATGTTCAGGGGAGCAATCCAAGTTAAGTTAATAAATCCAATATTGGGTTTCATACACCCGAAAAAAACACATCACCCGGTTCAGAACACCCAACACAACCCGACTCTATAAAATGAAGCCGCTAAGTGGAATTATGGGCACGGAATGAGCGTTTGGAGCACTTGCTGCTGCTCACATCGACACCGACACAGCCGGGTTCGCCTCGGATCTCACTCTTCACATGAATCCGAACGATCCAGGATAAAACCGAACTACCATCAGCCTCCACGGACGCGTGGAGGAACATCAACTTAAGCTGTATTTGGTGGACCTGACTCTCAATTCGCGTTTGTGTCCGAGTGAGGAACATCTTTTGCACAGACACACACACACACACACAAAAAAAGTGGTGCGCAGATACAAACACACACACACACACACACACACACACACGCACACACACACGGAGCTCCACGTCTGTGTTTCAATGCAGCCACCGTTAAAAGCAACACATCCACCGCTGGATCCGTGCGCATAAAAAAAAACCACAAACTGGTTCCATCGAAAACAACACCTTCTGCTCCCGTTAGTTAGAGACGATATCGAAGGAGACTTACCCTAAGGCTCGGCTGGGAATCGGTGGGTCTTGAGGCGAATAGACAATGAAAGTTGGGAGGCGATCAGCAGAAAATGAATAGGAGCCGAGCCGCCATCTTGAAGCAGGCTGCAGACGCTGTCAGAGCGCACGGAGAACCAGAGCGCATTTCAGATGTGGGAATAAAACTCCTCTTCTCCTCGCCGCTTGTGTGCCCTGCGCGTATCCGATCCGGGGCTTGGACAGAACCCAGTCGTCCCAGTTCGGCTGGGGAAGGCTCCCACTTTGGCACGGATAACTTTGCCTCCAAAATACCCGCTTCGCCACAGTAAACGCAGCAGTGTGTGTGTGTGTATGTGTGTGTGTGCTCCGTGGAAACTGACACCGTCCCCAAAATGGCTTGTAGTTCGACCGCCCCGCTTTGGTCACGTGGTCTCGTTGCTTAAGGGTGCCTAGGAATTACTGTCGGTGTATTCAGTTTGTCCTTATGTGCTACACGCGTGATAGGAAATCGCAAACAAACACACACAAGTAAACAACACAACCGTATGAACACAAAAAACCTCGTGTAAAAAACTCTCCTCTTTGTGTTCCTCTCCAACACCAGACGGCTGTTTACGCGTGAAGAAAAATTAGATTCCGGGGTCATTTTTCTTCCTTTTTTTTGTGTGTCTGACGCATTATTTCAAATAACCAACAATATATATTGAGTTTGACAACCTTCCTTCACGAGATCGCACAACCCAAGCCCTAAAATATAACCTACTTCTCTCACATTTCACGTAAATGTTCAGAAAGTAGGCTACTGATGGTGCCCCCCCCCCCAGTCTCGGGTGTTAAAAATAAGTCAAACCCACGTACTCACACACGTTCACGTTGTTTTGACGGTCAAAATGCCTCCATCAGTCTCTGGCCACCCTTGTTATTCATCTGAGTTCCGTGGCGCTTTTAAAAGACCCACGCACTTGGTTAAGATGTGTTCATTTGACAAATGGCTCTGGTGTCAAACCTTTGTCACAAGCTGTCCTGACATCTGCAAAAAAAAAAAAATGCGCCGCAGCTTCCACTTGATGAATTGGAGTCTTTATCCTTCAGCCAGAGCCGCAGAAAAAAAAAAAAAAAAAAAAAAAAGGGGGCATCTCGGATGTTTATGGAATCTGAGCCGCTGACGCTTCATCTGGGAGCTTTGAACCTTCAACAGAGGTGGATGCAGAAAAGTTCAGAGGCGTGAACAAAAACCGAAAACACGTTGGGAGTTTTCAATACAAATCTATAGATTTTATCTTTTACAAACTGTCTTGAGTCCACCAGAAAAAGAAAAAAAAAAAGGGTTGATCCTCTCGTTGCTCCGGGAAAGAAATGGCTGCTCTGTCATCCAACTATGGCAAAAATCCCTAACAGGCTGGTTGTGTTGACAAAACACGCGTACCGGTAAATCCACTCCGTTTCCTCCACAAGAAACATCCAACGCCACAACACCATCAACTGTTTTATTACAGATATTTTCCAACATATCAAGAACAAGCAAACAATCAAAGCTGTGATGACAATATTTATCGTTGTTTATTGACACGCAGTGATCAATGTCTCACATAGCCTGCATTGTCGTTATTTTTAGGTTAAAAAAAAAAAAGGGGGGAACAAATTGATTAGGAATGTCGCTGGACTTTGCAGGAGTTCAGTGCTTTGTGGCCCAAAGAAATAAGACACCAGCATCACATCTGACTGGCTTTCTCCACACTCTTGGCAGCGTCTTTGAGTTTTCCCACCAAATCCTGCAAACAAGCAACCAATGATCATTTACATGGGAATAAAGTGAACGAAAGAAAAAACACTGACTGACTAATTAAAGCAAAACAGTTTTGCTTTGGGGTGTCCTTTCCTTGTAACTCTAATGCGAATACGAAATATTTTATTTTGTGAAATAAAGAAGCATCAACCGTCAAATCAAGAACTTCATCGTGATATGCGGGCTTCAAAGGTTTAATAAAGTTAATAATTTTTTCATATAAAAGGTCAGGACAACATGAACTAAATGTCCTCCTGTTCTTATTTTATTAACCGATTCCTCTCCTGCGATGAAATTCTCTTTCTCTGGTAGAAAATCCACGCATGCACTTCCAGGTTTACGCGTATTCATGCGGCACATTCTTTACAAATCCCTAGGTTGGAATGCAAAGTTACCAGGCAGCAATCACCTCAATGAATTGATTTATTTCACTTTCATAGATCGGCTGTGGTGAAAAAAAAGGGACACATAAAGAGCTGGTTAGTTGAAAGCAGTACACAACTAACAAAAGCCTTCCTCTACCTGGAGTTGCTCCATCGTGCAGGAGAAGTTGATGTCCTCCGACACGCCTTCATTCTGACAAAAAGGAGCAAAGTCGATCATTTTCAAGCACAGAAAAAAACAGTCAGTGTTGAATGTATGAGTCTTACCTCGGTGTTCAATGAAATAGAGTAGAAAGGCACGTTGACTTTATCGACTTGTGCGTTCTGTTGGGAAACAATACTTAAGTTTTACGCACAAAAAAACACGCAACAAGAAAAAAATTAAGACTGGTCTTTAAAACTTCTCTGGTATACCTTCATGTGGTATTGTAGACGCCATGACACATCGTTAATCTGAGGTAGACGCCTTCCTATGCTGGAGGATGACAGAAGACATAGTCATCCGGATTAGGCTCACAAAGGTCAAGCCAATAATCCAACAATGCTGTTGTAGCAGAGAACCAAGCCCAGTTCTGTAGTTTCCAATGGGCTACACGGCTCGTTTGTTCCACCACTTTGTTCCAGCACAAAAATTGTGTGCATAATTTAAAGACTTTATCATTCCCTTTACAAAGTCAAAGAGAGGGTTACTTATTTCTTCTTTGTTTTGCGGGATGAAGCAGCATCAACTTTACCCTTAATCCCACTGTTTAACATTGAAGATGTTAAATTATGTTCCTGTGATTTCCCGAGAGTTGCAGTATTAACTTCCAACCGTGGCAATGGATTTGTGTTTTTATTAAACAGTGGTAGTGATCAGTTTGAAGTCATAGAACCAACAATGAGGAAAATCATCACGTTATAATTCTGCAGTGCTTAAACCTAACAGCATAAAAGAAAATCTTAGTGACATGCAGATTGTGTGGATGTGAGGAGACTTACCTTCCTAACAGAGATTCCAGGTCTTTTTTATGTTTCTGTTGAATGAAAGGGCATCCAGAGTCAGCCATGATTAGAAAAAGACTGTATGAACAAAATGTGGAATTAAGTACGAAAGAGCTAAGTCACCTGATGTGTGGTACAGAATATTTCTATTCTCTCTGCACTGAATGTCACTTCTTCAAGGCAGGAGCTGGAAAAAGACACGACCAGAATTCAGCAGTTGATCCTGAACCGTAGTCGCTTTACACCTCGCTTTCTAGACAGAAATGTTATGTGCAACCAAACCCAAGCATTTATTCTTTAAAAAAAGACCAATTTAATCCATATAGGTTGAATGTTGTGTCTATTTCACAAGTGAACAAAACATTTGTAGACATATTCACACTTTTAGAGTGTATGACTACTAATATATATAATATGTGGTGTATTACATATAAATTATATTGAAATATACATTTCCTCCACAGATAAAAACCCAAAAATAAAATAAAACATACCCCAAACATCCACCCCTCCACTGAATAACATATCCAGATTACATTGATAAAATACAACACCAGGCTGTTCAGCTGGTGAAGTGTGAGATACTTCTTATCTACGTAGACCAACAACACAACAGTGTACTGATTATGTTCAACATATTTCAATTAGAGGTATCATTGATCCAATGGCAAATTCAAAGGATACTGAATATGATTAATTCCTTGATTCTTACTGCAAACATTCTATAATTCAATAACCTTCTATATAGCACGATGGCATACGGACTAGATTTAATAACTCTTAATGCCTTGCAGGATTTTTTTTTTATGCAGGTTGTGCAAAACATTGAATTTTTTTTTTTCAGCGTTACAGGAAATGACAATATTTCAGAGAGTTCATTTAATTTATTGCTGTGATCTCAAACGAAAATCAAAGCAGATACTGAACAGGTCACATCTTTCGTCCATGCATATGATACTACACAGCAGGATTTGGAGCAACACATTTCCTGTCGCACTGTGTGAAATGAGAAAGCCGTAAATAGACCACAAATGAGGCTGTTTTAGATGTGCAGCAGAACACATGCAGCTCCACGACTCTCATTTCTCTTACCTTATTGTGGACTTGTCTGCGTTTTGTTTCACTGCCTCCAATATCAAGGTGGTGGTTGCAGTGTGACACTGTTTGAGCAAGATCTTGTCAATCTGCTTCAGCTCAGGCTGATCTGCAACCACACAGAAACACTTTTGAGAGGGCTGCAGTGCAGGACATGCTGTTTTTATTTGGTGCAGGCGCGTTTCACTGCTGTAGGCTAAACGATGTGTGCAATCCATACTTGTGCTCTCCAGATTGACGTGTGGAATGGAAATCAATGATGATTTGCATGTGAATGGAACCTTCAGCTGCATTAGCCAGGGCTCTTTGTTTGCTTGGGAAACATTTCACGTTGGAAATAATTCTGCCATTTAAAGAGGTGAACCGCTGCGGAGGTTGGAGGACACATGGTGTGTTAAAACATGTGCTGTCCAACGAGCTGACAGAGAAGGAGCTGTAATGATTACATGTGGAAGCCTGCGGTCATTTTGATTTATATTTACTGCTTAAATCCAGATGATCGCAAACTAGCCATGTTGCGTTCAAATGCCTGCTCGGAAATAGATAAAAGCGCACGATCGGATGTGTTTCCATTGTGAGCGTTGATTAATGGTGACCGAAATAGTCTAAGGTTGTGTTTTTAATCTTCTGAGAGGACGTGATGTCAGTTTAAAATGACAAAGGGGGGGTCCCGATCGGTGATGGGGGTGCTGGCTGGTGAATGTAAAGCAGGCAGCAGGGAGGCTAACGCCGTTTTAGCCCGGACTGAAACCAGAAAACACTTCAGTGTAAACACGGGGAACCGGTTTGGAGATGGTCAAAGCACGCAACAACACAATAAAAAGAAAACCCCGCAAACAGCGTAGCGGGAAGTCCACGCATCCACCAGCAGACGGAGAAACCGGAAGCAGCAGCGGAGACAAAGCGGCGGCTCACCGAGGACTCCGGGGTCTCCGCGGGAGGAGAGCAGGCTCCGGTAGGACGCGTCGACCAGCACCTGGAAGCCCGTCCGGTCGAAGGCGCACGGGTCGGCCAGGGATTGGAGCCCTCTCTGCACACACTCGGACAACTCCATTTTGTGAAGTGTGTGACCACGACAGCAGACCACGTGACGGATCAGCTGATGTGGAGCAGCAGAGGGGCTGAACCGAGGAGCTGCAGCGGCGATCCCACAGCCGAGGCTGGCGAGAAATCACCCGTGGGTCGTGGAATAAGATGAGGAAGCGTGGACTCGTCTGAGGACGGAGATCAGTCTGTGGTGATGAGGTGTTCTCAAATACACGAGTGCATTCAAATAAAGATGGAGTCATTCATAGACACACCTGTATGTTCGGTGATCTGAAAGTAAACTGATGCTCCACTAGTTGAACATTTTATCTGCTAAAGTAGCCCTGGAGCTAGAGTGGGTTGATTTTGCACATTGTCAGAACAGATATGGGTCGTAATTCCAGGACTGAACCCACGTCAGTCAATGTCACGTGTGCAGGAGAAGAGGTGAACCTGATGATGGTGGGATAGAACCGCACCGGAGGGGATGGGGGGGGGGGTTGTTTTTTTTACAGGTAATATCAAATTCAATGTCTATACCACCGGTATTCTTGCAGGGTTGGGGTTTGTTTTTTTTAAATTTAATACATATAAAAGTAGTTCAGATGGGGCATGTTTCATCAAATAGGGTCTGTGAGTTCATGCGTAAAGGGAAAAGGACATACAGCCGGGAAAAAAATATGGGAATCACTGTTCTGTGAAGTTTTTCTAATAAAGGTTATTCCTCAGTCTCTAAAAGATCATTCTAGAGATTATTTTCTGTCCAATAGAGAGATATAATAAACAACTAATGTGCCTGATTGATTTCTCTCGACGAAGATCAAGATCGACAGCTGGAGGTAAAGACTCATTTAAAGTGAAGTCAGCGCAAACACCACAGGGCAGTATAAGCCAGAATTGAATTCCATTACGACAGCTAAAACACGTCTAATGACTGTATAATTCAATCTTGGTCCACATGACAAATTACGCTACAAAGTGAGGAAATTCCCTTCTGCTTAAAAAAAAAAAGACGCATGAAATTGTACCTCACTGGCGCAAACTGCTCTTTATTGCCTGCTGAACTTCTGCAACTGTTCAGAAAAACATTGCATGCTTTAGTCGGTACAGTATTCAAGTAACACACAGGAACACTGTTATTCTAGAGAGCTGAAATCCCAGATGAAGTGAAAATTTCATCTACACTGAGTGTTTGGGTTTGGGTTTATTATATATTTAAACTTCTGCGCACAAAGGCTCCCATTTAATCTGGAGCTGTAAAGATTGCGCTGTTGTTGTTTTTGAAACTAGTTAACAGGTTGTTAAACTCTCGGGGGAGGAGGGGTGCCTGTTTACGCACCGCTTTCAGAAATTTGGATACTAATTTTAGGCTCCATCTTTCGCCTCATCGCCACGTCCTCCGTTATCAAGTGCTCTGCCAGCTATCGGACTGACCTCTGACTCCGCGCTTTGTCCAAAGTCCATTTTGACTCCGGGTTTGGTTGTGAAATAGATCAGCCTTCACTCTCTCTCTCTTTCTCTCTCTCTCTGTTTCATTTTCTCTTCCAGATACGTCTGTCATCGCGATGCGCTTATCACTCTGACTTCCCCAGGATAATTTCAGGCCATCTTTTGTTGCTGTGTCAACAGTTCTGCGTCATAAACCTCATGAGAAAGCTGATTTTCTTCTACTCGACTGAATGCTCTTTTTTCTTGTCTAATTCCTTCAAAATAAAGGCATCATTAAATAGTATGAAAGTAAAGCGGTGCAACGCACGGTAATGGAAGTAAGACCTATTGCTATAATAAACCATGTAAATCAGTCATGTAGTCCTGAACTGTGTGAACTGTTGTGTTTCTGCTGTCTCTCTAATCCTCCCAACTTCACCCTTAGCCCCATCTGTTTAACATATAACTGAACAGCTGACCACAGGTCAGGGTTTCCTCTTCATTATTTCGCTGCTTCTGTGATTTTTCTCTTGTAACAACGAAGACAACTACCCTCATCGTAACTGTTGGAGACCATCCATTTACTTATTTTCTTATTTACTTTTTTTTTTTTTTACTCGTTCATGTATCTGGTGACACTTTTTTTTCCAAGTTCTGGAAATGTCCTTTTAACCTACGATGTCTTGTAAGAGTCAATGATCTGAGTGCATTAAAATGACATCGAATGTGCTCTGTCGTGGTTTAATCAGATAAACTTTGTAAAGCTAAAAATGAATAAATTATGTTTCATAAAATGTAAGTTATTAGACATCATGACATATATATATATATATATATATATATATATATATATATATATATATATATATATATATATATATATATATATATATATAAAAGCTCTGTTTCAAAATGTAGTGCTATAAATCAGGCTGATCTATTAAAACTATTCTGTTAATCTGACACGGCTGTTCCATCGTGATGTTAATCCTTGGGCAGAATAATCCCGTTGAAGTGGGTTATTGTTTTCTACCTCTGGGTGTCTCGACATCCCCTTTAAGAGGACGCCGGTAACATGACCTTGGAAAATGTGTGCATTGTCAACAAGATGGGAGCATATTTCCATAACCAGCCCGTGAGACAGGGACCAATCAACCGGCACATTTATTAGAATCTGTTATGTGTGTGAAAAATATTCCTATGAGGGTTTTCTGAACTGTGAGTGCAGATTATCTTCTTTTTAATCTCTTTCATTGTTTTTTCTCCTAAACATATAAAACTCTCTTATCTGAATGGGCATATGTAAAATATGTTGACAGTCAGGTAGGTTTCTGGTTTTAGTGACGTGTTTTCTTTTCTCACAGCACCTTATAAAGGCAGTAAAATCGAAACATGAACACATCAATCCTTCTATAGAGCGTCCACAGATCCCTGTTGTGCGTAAACTCTGTCGTGTTATATTAATAAGCTTTCTCTAACTTTGTGCAGGAGTTACACCTAGACAGAGCACCAATGTTATCATGTTCGGGTTTTTCTCTTGAGAACATTATAGAACCATGAACACAATATCCGCAGACAGCATCTCCATTTAGCTGCTATTATATCAATCAATCAATTAGCTTTTATTTGTAAAGCGCTGAATTACATCAACATACATTTCAAAAGCAAAAATGGATGTTGTTGTATAGTTGGTGAGTTAATTCAGTGTTTGACAGGGTGCAGTTTCCCTTTAGATAGAAGTATTCGCATAAAATATCAGCCTCATTTTTAGACCCTCACATCCAAATAAAATTCTTGATGTGTTATTTTTGCCGAGGATTTTATTCGAGAAATTACTCTCTGATCATTCAACGGCCCCATTGATTTACATTGATTATATGTGGATATTCTGAGTGAAAAATAACAACTACATTTCACGTGAATTATGATGCATTCAGTCTGACCGTGCTTTCCATTGCTACTGAACATGTAGTTAATTTGCAAATATATGTTCAAGAGTGTTCTGTGAGAAGTGCTGAACTAAAGGGAAACATTACTGTCAGTATCTAAAAGGAACAAATCTGGAATTTGTCTCCAAAGCATGTAAAAAAAACAAAAACAAAACTCCATCTTTGTTTCTGTGACTGCTCCTTAGTAAAATGAACTGAAGGCTGGGTTTCGAAACCAGAAAATATTTCTTTATATATATTCACTGTTTGCTGTTTGACAGTGAGGAAAGCGAGATTCCAAGTGAAACGTTTTGGCCGAGAAAATAATAATTATAGAGAAGATAACACATCTTTAGACAGTTTTACCTTTTTCTTGAAAAGACTGTATTTGTTAGACAGAGCTATAAAATTATATTTAATTTCCTGGACTGTTGATTAAATGTGGGGGTCATAAATACAATAAGGTGAAAATTAGCCTGTCAACTTTAATTATTTTCAAGATTTAAACAAGCATATTTTTCTTTATTTATAATTTGAGGAGATTATAAAGGCGCATTAAACCGGATCCGAGGTCAAGAGCCCCGATAACTTCTTAACAAAAAAAACAAAAAACAAAAATTAACTGGCTCTGATTCATATCTTTTTATTATTCTAAAAATTTAACACAGTCCGAGACAGGAGAGAGCTTAATTTCACTTCCCTGGAGAACACAAAAACGTTACCTCTTTGTCAAAATCGAAAAATGCTTGCAGTAATAAACAAATTCTAAAGGGTTGTGTGTGTGTGTGTGTGTGTGTGTGTGTGTGTGTGTGTGTGTGTGTGTGTGTGTGTGTGTGTGTGTGTGTGTGTGTGTGTGTGTGTGTGTGTGTGTGTACGCGACGGAGAAAGACCGTTGGAAAGAGAGGAAGAGCGAATTTAAAGAGTGATTCTGCCCCCTGTTGGAAAAAATACATCCCGCGCTCCCCTTCCTCAGCATTTTAGTGCATTCCTCGTTGCTTTTAAGGCATTTATTTCAGACCTGATCAGATTCTACACATTCTGTTCTTCTAACATGTGCTATCTTGATTTATAAAGATGAGTGTACTTTCTTGTTGTTGTTTTTTTTAAATCTCAGATTATAACAGTATATAAATAAACATATAGGCCTCAGTGAAACCGTTTGCGTCATCAGGTTGGTGCAGATGGACTGATTGCTTAATGCATGACAGAAAAGATGCCCTGCAGAAAAAAAAAATCACGGCCATATAGAATCTGTAATTAACATCATCCAGTTAAGTACCTCATTAAGCGGGTTATATATGACTCTAATTAAATTGTTATCCTGCAGAGCCCATACGCTCTCATCATTTTGGATGTGTAATCCGTCAGATAGGGTGCTGAAAAAGAAAAACACATTTCTGTAAGTTTAACATCATAATCCTATACGAGGAGGGGAGTCCGGAGAGGTCAGCATGAGGTCAGTGTCTTGCTCAAGGACACTTCTGCAGGTCACGTGGGTGGACTCGGAAAAAGAACCGCACGACTAGGTGGATACGTTGATTTTTAGAAAGTCTTAAAGCTGTAAGGACGTATTTTAATGTAAATGTATGTGGTTTACAGCAGAAAAGAGTGCACGCGCACGGTCATGCGCGTCCCCCGGCCGCTGGGTGGCAGTGGTGTGGTTTGTCTCAGTCTGACAGGAGGGCGCTCTAATGGGGGGGGGGGGGTCACCAGAGGGGAACAAAGAAAGGAGGGAGAGTGGGGGTTGTGTGTGTGTATGTGGGGTAGGGGGGGTCTCCCTTGTGACAGGACATAGGCTATATGGAAATTTGAATGGCTCACGTTCACCTCCACGGGAGCGCGCATGCCTGCTATAACACAGCCGGCACCCGCACCGGCGTCACCCACCGGGACGGCAGGGAAAGTAAGCCAGACAGGTCACCAAAAACAGAGCCTCCGTGTGGACTGTAGATTATAGAAGTGTAACTAAACATCCATACTCCAGATTTAGCTTTGTTACCCTTCTAGTGCGAGTGCGATGACCACAGGAGCTGTTGGGGGTCACCGGGCAGCTTCCATCAGTGTTCCTCACACTTAAGGCCTGATGTGTGCTGGGAGGATATTAAATAAAATTAAAATATCACTTGGCGTAAAATCAGGAGATACGAGGGCGCACAGCGTTTATCCTGGTGTTCACTTTCTCATTTTCAGCGCTGTGCTGCGCAAAAATGAAAATATCCATTTGCTCATTTTAGAACTATTAATCAATCAACTTTTATTTGTATAGCGCTTAATTATATTTGAAGACATTTCAAAGCTCATCAAGGATAAATAAGAACGATCATGTTTCAACTAGAATTGTAGGTCTATTTAATAATTGCTTATCAGTGCTACAGATAGGTCAAGAATAAAGTGACAACTTCTTCTCCTTCTTTATTATTATATTAATATTATACGACATTCATTGTTATCGCTACTGCTACTATAAATAATATTCTAAATTATAATATAATAAATACTGATTAATCCGTCTTTTTTATTTACAAAAACCCTCAGACTATTTTATGTCTCACTCACATAAAAATAATATACTGGTTAAAATATAAAACTATATTTTACCCATCACATAGTTGACTCAAATTTTATTTCTAATATTAAACTAACACATGTATCGTTATTTCGTTATTTTGAGACAGGAGGAGCCGGTGTTTCCCTGTGCGCTCGGAGGCAGCTGTTCCTCCCCCCGCAGCCGGTGAATAGCAGCTTCCTGCCGGCTGCCGCTGCTGCTGCTGCCGCCGCTCTCAGGAGCTCCGTCCCCCCCTACACCTCCTGTCTCCTCCCGGCCGCTTCAAACGGAGCACAGTTGACGTCGTGCAAATTAAAATGGGTGCTTACATTTATACATATGTCACACAATTCACATTTGTCCCCAAATAAATAAATAAATAAATGGAACACGACCGCGTGTTTTTTTCCATGTATATTCACGGTGGACCCGCCATATTTCCCCCCGCCGCTCACAGAGCGCGACCGGCTCCTTGAATCCGTTGAGCTCCGCTTGCAGCCAGATGAAGAGCATTTGTCTCACTCTACGTTACGTCAACGTATCCGAAAGAAAAGCGCCCTATTTGGAACAAGATCTAGTTTTACAGCCGCGTAAAAACTCTTAGGTTCATCACTGTACAGTTGTTGGAGATTCTTCCTCTAGAAGAATCCATAAATGTTGCCCATGTGTGTTGCTGAGTGGTTTATTCAGGACCGACCTAACCGAAGCCCACATGTAAAGCCTCAATCAGAGGCACAGGTCTGGATCAAAGTGAGTAAAGTGAGTAATTGAACTTTGTGGTTAAAAAGGTTATAGTCTCATTTGACATGTTGCCAAAAGAAAGTCAGCAGTCTCCCCCTTTCTCCCCAGCTCCCACAGGTACACTGATTCTGGAGCTGTGTGTGTCCCAGGGAAGTTTGTAGTCAGAGAATTTTGAAGTATTGGTCAGGGAGGAACATTCCTGCAGCAGTTCATATCTTGAATGCAGCAATAAAAGTCATGAATACTGTATTCCTCCTTTTACCTGCCTTTGAAGCCCTGAACTGAGGTTGTTACACCAGCAAATACTTTCTGCCAGCACATTTCAACTGCAGTCCAAAATATAGACTTTTAACTCAAGGCCAGTTTGATAGCTGCATCAAGCCTGGATGACATTGTTATGGAAAGAATGTCTTTGTGTTGTTTTGAAGAAGCAGTTTTGTATCATAGTGTGAAAGTCAGCTTTTGCAGCCTCTTTATTTCTGAAGGTCATCGACCCAAGAACCAATGAAATCTGCAGGTCTTAATGTGAGTCTTGTTTATCCTTATGCTAATTATTTTTCCCCCCATGAGCATACCTAAGCTTTGGGAAATAAACACACAAAAACATTTTAAAAATGGAAAAACATTTTTCTTCCATATATTAATTTTTAAAAAACCCCATAACATTTTAACAGAAAATCACATAGATAGATAGATAGATAGATAGATAGATAGATAGATAGATAGATAGATAGATAGATAGATAGATAGATAGATAGATAGATAGATAGATAGATAGATAGATAGATGGATAGATAGATCGATCTTAGCAGGCTTGCATTCATGGTAGAGGCAGGCAGACAGAGGCAGAAATACACTGCAGCTCAAATTAAAACACTTTACAATCAGGCAGAGTTAAGGACGGCCCTGAGACATCTCAGTTTCCTTGTACAGGGGGTCCTAACTGTGGATCAACTTTCATGCAAGCCTCCCCAAAAAGGATGTTTCTTTGTTCCATCAGTATACACAGCTTCTCTTTGGCTGACAAGAGAAAGAGGTGAGGATAGAGCGAGATGTAATTAGGAGGAGTACAATTTTACTAGAGAACATTATTTATAGTCGGTGTTAATGTGCTGTAATCACATGCCCAGACTCTCAACCTGGAAAATTAGTTAATTTCAAAGTTGTTAATTTATTTATCAGTGTGTATTGGTCAGTCTACAAACCCAGAGTGGCAATCAGAAAACAGAAAATATTTATTCTGTTTCCCCTCCTTCTTTTCTCCCTCCAAAAGCAGGGCTAATTGAAGACGGTCGTGCAGAGTCTAAGCAAGGAGTCATTGTTTGGTGATGCAATATGTAGCTGATGTACACAAAAATGTGATCTCTGAGAGGCGGTCATTGGTTTGTGAGGAATGAATGCAGCACAAAAGGAGCACAGCAGAAAGAAAAGTGTCAATCTCCACCTGAATCAGAGCCCATTATAGGTGGAGAGAGAAGACAGGGATGTGTGTCTGTGTGCGTTTATGTTTGTCTAGCTTTGAGTGGGTGAGGTGACGTGAACGACATCCAAAGGTGGATGAAGCACATGCATCCATTCAGTGTCCTGATCAGCAGCTTTTATTTTCTGAGCTGGTTCCCAATCAGACTGAATTATTCCATGGCAAATAAACTCAGTTGACCAATGGCTGTTTCCTTTATGCACAAATAAACACTAACTCTGCTCAGTCTGATTTAATTTCCTACCTTTTCTGTCATGACTCACATTGATTGGCTTCTGTACTTTCAACTTACAGCTTGTTTTTTTTTTAACCCTAAGTTATTTCTGTTGCTTTTTTTTTTCTTTGTGTCCACAGTACCTGGTGTATTTTGAGCAGTGATGAAATCTGGGATCCCTTTTGCAACTGGTTATCTCAGTCCATGTGTGTGTGTGCAGTTTTTGGGGTAGGGCAGTGCAAACAGCAGTCTGATCATACTAATGTTCATTGATAGGAAAATCAATGTTGCATTGATTCCAGCCTTGGCTCTGAGAATGGGGGTTGGATGCAAGTGTGACAACTGGTGGAAGAGCAACAGAAAGAGGAAGAGACAGAGAAAGAACAGTAGAGGAAGTAAAGGATTAGGCAGATGAGGATGAGTAAAGACGAAAAGGGAGAAAGGGAGAAGTTGGAAGCACTGCAGGCTCGAGTCATGATGGCTGCTGATGGGGGGTGGGTAACTATATGTGTGAACAACCTGTCGTGGTCTAACTATTCTCTTTTCTCTCTCTCTGTCTCATAGAACTGCTCTTGAGAGTGGATGAACAAGCCTCAAATGGAACCCGAGAAGAATAAAAAGATGAGGAAACCGGAGAGGAGGAGGGGAGGGAGAAAATCAATTTTCCCAGACAGAAGCAGGCTGGCCTAATGGCAGTCTAAAAGAAGAAGAGGAGGAGAGGACATATTTTCCTCTGATTACCTCCTGTAGCAAACCTTGAAAGCTAGCATCACTGCAGCGTTGCTCGTCCGACCTTTTTGCAAGAGGTATGGACTCTAGTTTCTTCTTTACTCAGTGTCATGCAGGGTTTGAGGTCACCAGCAAAGCTCCCAACATGCAAAAAGACAAAGAATTGTCAATCAAACTGACAAAACAGACTTTGGACATTTAGAAGATCATGTCTTCCTCGGTGAATTTTTGTATTTTATTTCCTACCCTGAAACATTATCAAGCCACATGCTTCTTCTTTTCTAATTTCTAAATTGCCACTTGTAAAAGTTACCTACATCTACAGTACATCTTAAAAAGATAACCAATGGATGGAGCTTTCAATTGGACTGAGATTGATCATTCAGGAATGACAAAGGGAGGAAATGTGTCATTACAGTCTCTTCCAAATGAAAAACATATCTTGTGCTTGTGATTCTCCACTAAAATAGCTCGTATCATCTCAGATGACCAGATCACTATGTTTAATTTCCTGCAATGGGCTTCCTCATAATAAATTGGTGAATGAAGTGGACATTCAGTGCAATGCAGAAAATGTAGGAAGTGATTTGTTCCACTTCTAACAGTCCAGAATTTCAAATCATCTTTATGGGTTTCCTCATTAAATGTAATGAAAAAAGAAACAATAAATCTATATTAATCTGAAGAATTCTTGATGCAATGGGTTTAAATATCTTATTAACTAATGATCCTAAATAGTCCCAATTACTGCATGAATGAAAGCTTCAAAGAACAAACGCCTGTGTGGTAAACTTGCTTTCTGACAAAATTGTTGCCTCAAGCCTTCTGAGTTAGAGTCTAAAAGGTTGTGACCTGCAGTGGAACCAAAAAAGAAAAAAAGGTTCCAAAACAGGGACAGATGTGACCCCAAAGCCACAAAACCCTCCGACAGCAACTGTCTGCTGCTGCTCATTAAACTTGTGAATGTTCAACCAGCTATTAAACAACATTTCAATGAACTTCTCTTCTTTAGAATGCTTACTGTACAAATAAAATGGTTTTTTTCCCAGTCCCAGGCCGATAAAATTGGTGAAAAACTCCAAAGGGTTTGAAGAGTGATTAAATGTCTGTCCGTCTGTTTGTTACTGTTTTTCTGTCATTCCCACCCTGTCTTGTTGGCTCTTTGTGTTTTTCTGTCTCTCTCGGCCTGTGAGGTGAAAGTGGCTTCCATGGTAACGGCACACTCTGTTTATGCCACAACGTCTCACTTCATCACAAGCTGTTGATGCCTTTGATTTGCATGTGTGCCCGTGTGAGTGTGTGTGTTTGCCCCCCCCCCCCCCGCATTTCTGCAAAATGCATCCACATGCACACACATTGTACGGATGTTTGTTAGACTAACAGGACAGGTTAAAACTACAACCCATGGACATCAGATGTGTGACATTCCTCCATGAAATAAAGAGAAGTCATGTGAAGAATTTTCTTTTGATTCTCTGATGTTTTTCCTGTTAGTCATCAAAGGTACATTTCTCATTATTTATTGATGAATGAAAAGGTGTTGTTTATATGCATTATTTGTTTTTCATTAAAAAAAAAATACAATCAAAAATTCAATATTCTCTTAAAGCATGTGCATTTGTCTTGAGCAAACTTCTGTATGAAGGCTAACAAAAACATAAAGAGGAAATTAGCACTTCAGCTGTTCCGATTAAAAAAATGTAAATTTAATCATACTTAATATCCTCATTCTGCAAGCTGATGCCGTACACTTAACCACTTCAATTAGCGGCAGAAACAATGATTATGACTTCTTTTCACCAAAACCAGTCACCCCCAATTAGTGGAGTAGGGGGAGGGGGTGGGGGGGGTATGTAAGGGGGTGAAAGCAGAGGAGGAGGGAAGGTTCTGGGTAGCTGGACCCCCTGCAGGGCAGAAAGGGGGAAAAATGGATTCCATACCAGGAAATCCATTAGGGCAGAGAGCAGCGTGGAGCTGGCAGCAGAGAGCGGCTGCCGTGTTTTTTAAAAATTCCTCATTAGGTGTAATTTCTAAATTACAATCAGCATGGGTAGAATGAGAAGGCGAGGATCTGACCAACTCATCAGGATAATCAGGGTAATAGCATGATTCGGAGTGAGCGTGAGAGAGACACAGATGAAAACCAAAGAGAGCAGAGATGGATTTTAATTCTGCTGCTGGACACTGACTTCAGGATGTTTTTCTGCTTTTTTTTTACAACTAAGTCATCTAGATAATTGCTGTGGTGAGGTTGGGTTAGCTGAAGCAACAAGCCAGAGGACCACAGGAGTGCATCTCTTACTTCCCTTGTAATCACCTAAGCAGGAGACAGAGATGGAAAAACTGGTGAAAGTGAAGCCGCAACGGAGGAAAGTGGGGAATAAGAGTGACAGAGAAAAGGGTGGAGAGCAAGAGAGAAGAGAGGGAGTGAGGGGCCTCTGAAAGGGAGAGGCAAAGAGGAGGGGAACCGGCAGGAGGGGAGGAGGAAGGGAGAGAGGAGAAGAGGTTAATTTGCACATATTAGAGAGGGCAGGATTTTTCATTAAAAGGAGATTGAAGTTGATATATGCCTGTGTGCTCCTGACACACTGTACACTCTGATGGTGTTAAGTCCTTGACAGAACAAAGGACCCCCCCCCTCTCTCTCTCTCTCTCTCTCTCTCACCTTCCTACCTTTCCAATCTGTTTCATGGTGGATGAAGGTTCGGACAGCGTCCTCTTCCTCCTCAATGCACATGCACACACTTTCTCCCTTACCTAAATTCACAATGTGTGGACATACGTAGATGGAACACGTGTGTGTTCTCTGAACCTGGTGGTCAAAGGCTTTGGCGTGACATTTGGCTCTTCTCTCTCACTGGAAACAGAAAGCACAAGACGCTAACACCATCTGATATAGATTGTTATACTCTGTTACTGAAGGAAGCGTCCAGTAACAAGTTACATTTACCACTGTGCGACAATGCAGTGGCACAGACTCGTTCATAGCTTCCAGTCTATTGTTTAAGGCCATCATTCACCCAGGTAAGCTGATCTGACGTCTGCCTCTGGCCTGAGGTGAAGTCAAAGCTGCTGCAGAAACAACAGAAGCGATAAAAAAAAACGCTTGACTGTGATCTGTTGTTTAGGACTCACATAACTGGTATAAATCGTCCTGCTTTCCTCTCCACTTCCTCTTTTATCTTGTTTTTCTCCAGTCACATCTGTCAATCCTGTGCTGGAGGGTTATATGTGATCTTTGACCTTAGTTAGCGTAGCCCTTAAGACCTGTTTCACACAGACTAACATACGTAGAAGCCTGCACACACAGAAAAAGGAGATATTGATTGGTGATAGATGGATAGATAGAGCAGGATAGGCCTGATAAGGAGGCCATATTTGATGTTTGCTCTGGCAGAAGGAAGAGGCAGAGAGATTAAATCACAATAAGCAGCCTGCTCTGTCCTTGGATTCGCCCCCACTTGAGGCTTTAAGGGAGTTTAGGAGTTGAGCTTAAAGGACGATGGGTGAGGGATTGTGGGCAAGGGGCGCCTGGCCCATTGAAGCCCACTGCGGTAAAAAACCGTTGCATGTGTGTGTTATGCAGGAATGTGTTTTGAGATTTTAGAGCTTTTATATGCACCACAAGTGATGATTCTCTAGAGACACATCTTTGTTTCCCCTCCTTTGTCCTTCCTGTACAACATAGTGGACTGATTGACAGCCATCAATGCATGCCTGTAGGCCCACAATGGGTGTAAGCTAAGGTCTTGCTGCCTGCCCACCCCACCCCACACACACACTGAGAGCCCCTTTAAGATTTGGTTTTACCTCTGGAGCGAGTTGCTTTTTTTTTTTTATTCTAGAAAGCAAGGAAGGATATTTAGCATTCATGAGAACACTCACTGCATGCTTGACAAAACGCTCATGTAATTGCAGGGCTACGACACGATAATGACAGATTCCAAAATGTAACATTTACATGTCAAGAGATGAGACGTAAGGTGAACGGGCAGGTATGTCACTTATATTTGAAGTCTGCTACTTAGTTTGCTAATGTTAGCACATCATACTGGTCAAACTGTAAGGCTTCAGCAACAGAGCAGTATTCATGCTACAAAATGATTCATTAAGAATTGCACTTTTATGTGCGTACATCTATTATTTTTTCGTAAATGATAAATCAGAGGAAAAACTTCACATTTGGATTTTCACGTTAAATTCTCCACAAGAAAATCTTTTCACAGCAATGTCACACACACAGTTAGCTTGTTGTGATAAATCCATACCATTGTTACAGTCCAAAGTTAAAGGTTTTGTCCTATTGATTATTATGTAAGAATGGTTCGATCAAAATGGACCCAGCCCCGTTTGTACAAACGAGCCCCCCCACCCACAACTACATGTGACCAGAGCCAACCGAGTACCCAAATCCCCCGGCCGAAAAGGCAGCATGTGTATGTAAGAAAGGCTGTATATGTTGGCCTGTGTGCACGGTCTCAAGGGTTGGGAGATTATGTCGACAAAAGGTGCACCTGGTGCTTTAGATTGAGTTTCTCTCCACCCCTTCCTCCCTTTATCTCCCGTCCCCTCCCCCTCTCCCCTTCTCCTCTGGTCATTTCCAACATTACCCAGGGACTTTTAAAAGATTAGGACATAGCTTTTTTAATTGTGCTGTTAATGCATGTCTTCAGCTGAGTATAAGGAAACTAATGGACCATGGTACAAAAATAACTTACCAGTCCTGGGAATACCCTGTCTAGTTTTGTTATTTAACTTTTATATTAGCATGCACAGTGTCAGCAGGTCATTGAACCTTATCCCTATGTAACCCATATCTGAGTGGCTAGAAGTAATCAGATATGCATTTACACAATATTAAGGTCCACTCTTTGTTATCACAACGTGATGCTCATGTTATAAAGACCTGTTTGTTGCAAATGCCGGATGAAATATTTAGCTGTTTTCTGGAGTTTAACGATAATGCACTTTTTGTATTATATATTTCCTGTACATAATAAAGTTAAATATACTGTATGCTGTATTACAGCAAAATGTACTAAAAGATTCAAAGGAAAATACCCTGATAAAATCAACCTGGAGGTGTGGTTGTTTTTTATTTCTGTATGTACCGTTGTTGGGTCTAGTGATTCCTATGCTGAGGCTACTGACCCTTCCAGTGTGTAACCAGATAAATCTGAGGGGCCATCAAGTGATTAATGGAACAGGAATGAAAAATAAAATGCAGTGACTGGTAATTTTATTTATTTATTTAATTTTATTTGACTATGTTTGAAACTTGCTATTAATTTTTTAAAAAATGAAAGGCACAGCACAACCTTTAGCAATACACAGTTTGTGTGAATCCTTTCAAGATTTTTGCATCAAAAAACACCCAAATATTTTAGACCACATTTTTCAGAATTAGTTTATAGTACTATTAAACTGTCAGTAAATTGTAAGTGAACCTCATAGGCGCTTCTCTGCCTTTCATGGATTCTCAGGTGTTACTGCTGTTATTGAAGGTGTCAATTTTGTGACAAATTAATCAGTCATCTTTTATCAAGACTGGCTGCGTCTGCAGGTTCTTTCCAGTATTAGAGTTCATTCACAAATCTTTTTGTGTACAATTTCTCAAGGACTGTGTGATCACACATGCACAAAATAGCTCACACACATTTGGAAACTTAACAGCCATGTTTTACCAGACATCACTAGTCAGTTGATACAAGAAATCCAACACACGTAAATCACTTCTTTCATTTCTTTCTCTCTACCTCTTCCCTACCTATCTCGGCCCCTTACTCCAACAGCATGTGTTTGTGGGTAAGAAACTGAATCAGCTTTGTGTGAATTTGGTTCTGTGTGTGTGCATGCGTGTGTGTGTTCTTGTGGGAATCCCATGTAAGCCCCCCATTTCCAAAAACACACACACTCTCACACTAGCCTTCCTCTCTAGCCCAGGGGTCTCCAGTCTGCATAATAAATGAGGCTCACTGATAGGTGGATGAACAGGGGACAGGGTGGGGGGGCTCCCTTTCTCCTCTCTCTGTCTCTCTCGGTCTCTCTGTCTCTCTCTCTCTCTCTCTCTCTCTCTCTCACACACACACACACACGCACAGACAAGCACACACACAAACACACATGCACGCACGCACGCACGCACACACACACACACACACACACACACACACACACACACACACACACACACACACACACACACACACACACACAGTCCTAGGCCTCCACCATTATACAGTTTTATCATTTAGCAGCTGTTGCCGTTGGAGAAATCCCAGATCTCTTCACATGCTTGTTTTTTACTCGTTTATCGTGATTGCAGCAGCGATTTTCTCTGCTTCATCCTCCGATGTACTGATTTCAGTGTTGGAAATTAGTTCACTTCTCCACAGGGATGTTTCTCCTACAATACGGCGCACCATCCTTGAGCAAGGCACTTTACTTCGACTGTTCAGAGCAGCCCCCGGAGCCCCTCTCTTTCCGCAGCTTTTTCCTTGGTGCTTATTGGCTAATCGTAAAACACACACTTACACAGAGCAGAGCAGTGGATCAAAGGTTTTATGCATGTTGATGATTTTTGAACCAATACATGGCCTAATAAATATCAAAATAATAAAAATCACTTGACAAGAAGGAAATATAAATAGTACAATTCCATTATCTATTCTGTTGCTTTCAGTGTAATTATTAAACATTGGAAATTCCCTCATCCTGTCATCAGTAACCTAGACTTACTTAATAATATGGACCTCTAACCATCATTTGAAAGTAATTATCTGTAATGATCTGCCACTGATTGATCTATTTTTACCTGATGATCAAACCAGATCTCATCTCAGATCTATATCCCGTCACATTCATTATAACCCCACAAGATTAAATTCATCTCTGTCAGCACCACCTGTCCTTGCAATGTGTTTCATTCTTCATCCGGAGCCCATTCAGTCATGGTACATACAGGGAATTCAATGCTGGCCCTTTGTCCACGATGTAAACATTTCAAAGAAAATAGTTCATGGTGTTTAAACCTGTGTGGCTGAGTGTGTGTGTGTGTGTGTGTGTGTGTGTGTGTGTGTGTGTGTGTGTGTGTGTGTGTGTGTGTGTGTGTGTGTGTGTGTGTGTGTGTGTGTGTGTGCCTGCGTGTGTGTGAGATGGAGACTTTATTTCTGGTGGTATTCCCATATCAGTCATTGGTGTATCTCTTATGATGAAATGTAGCATGTTAGCGCAGAATAAAATAAAATAAAATAAAATAAAACAAAATAAAATAAAATAAAGACACATTTGCGCTTCAATGATCACTAAGTATATTTTTAAAAAAATGCAAGTAAAAATACAAAAATAAACAAAATAAGGCATTACAATGAAACATCACAAAGAAACTATAGCTATGATCTTATCTAGTAGTGTAGAGATATAGCTGGGAAATAAATAATCTCAATACAAGCCAATTTAAGAATCTTGTACACTATTACATGTATATTTTATAATATATACAGTAGTAAAATACTGGACAATATTATATCAATTCTATTTACATGTAAAGTTACATGTATTTAACTTTATGCAAGAAAAGTCAAAAAAACATCTTGAGTCGAGGTGACTGGAATCTGGTGGATTCCTGTGAAAGTGTGGAATGAATAATTTAAAAGAGTGTCTAAAAAGCGTTGCGTACCAAAATCCCAACATGTGTCAGGATTTTGAACATTGTGAGAACCTGATGTGAGTTAACGCGGGGGCTGCTCTCCACGCCGGGGCTCGGCCCCAGCTCACCCTTCCGGTGGTCGATCTGTGCTGCAGAGCTGCATTTCCCCCTTTCGAATAAAGGGGAAAAGCAGACAACAGAAAACCACGAATTCAATCCCTTCCCTACACGGCTCCGTTTAACGCTCTGTGTGCACAGGGAGGCTATCCTGCATGCTTATGCGCTGTTTTCGGAGCTCCTTTCTACTCGCCGGTACTGGGAGACACAGGCAGCGGGGGAGGAACGCTTCGCTTGCCGCACAGCGATTCACTCCGCTCGGCGGGAGAGCGGAGGAGTCGCCGCTAAGTACAGGCAGAACGCTGCTGCGCGCCGGCGACACACCGCTGGGCTACAGCCCTGCGTGTCACCTCATGCGGCGCAGACTACATGCAGTAGAAATTCATTCATCTAATATTATCCTTTACTGAAAGGGCCTATTGAATTAAATATTGATTATTATATTATTAGTGTCCACAACATTTCTGTAAATCTTTCAAAAAGGAAAAAGTTCAACTTTATGTATAATATCCACAAAGAAAAAATAATGGCGTGATAGATAGATAGATAGATAGATAGATAGATAGATAGATAGATAGATAGATAGATAGATAGATAGATAGATAGATAGATAGATAGATATTTCTAAACAAATTAATTGCACAACACATTTTTAAAAAAATGTATATAAATGTAGCATATCTTTTTAATGTACTTTCTGTATATTTGTAATCACTCCTCGTAATTATTTGATATTTGGGTCTCGGTTGCAGAAATTAATTCTTGCAGTAGATGTCAGCCAGATTCATTTCTCTGTGTCGTCTACCCATGGATGATGTTAGTGTCATTGCTGATTGTAACAGACTGTTTTATTTACTGCTTTTAAATTGTCCAACACTCTGTAAACTAAACAGAGTTATTTTGTAGATTTTCTTGATCTGCATTGTGGATCAGGAAGTGTTGTGTTTTTAGAACATAAGCACTCAGAAACAGAGATTTGAATTTTAGGCTAAATGAACATCTGACTTCACTTGAATTAATTAACAGCATTTTCCGTACTTTTACTGTGATTTGTCATTTTGTGTTTACCCTGAGGTCATTGCATGGTATCATTGAACTGGGAGGCAGAGAACAGCGTGTGTGTGTGTGTGTGTGTGTGTGTGTGTGTGTGTGTGTGTGTGTGTGTGTGTGTGTGTGTGTGTGTGTGTGTTTCAGTGGGTGGCAGAGGAGCATCATTCAGAGAGATGAGACTGAATCTTACATCTTCTGCCCATCACCATTATCCTAAAGCGGGTGGAAACACACATCACACACATCATGGGAATCTCCTCAGCTGTTTCCCCCCCCACTCTCCTTCAACCCTTTTTCCTCCTCCTCCTCTTCCTCCCAGGCCCTAAACACCTCTGTTTGCCAGATCTGGTTCCACTCTGCACCGGATCAGGGCCCCTAGCAGCTGACTGCAGGTTTCTGGCTGGGATTAAGCCTCCTGATGGCAACCACTCTGTGATGATTTACACTGCATTACAGTACACACCAGCGGCTGCCTCCTCCTGCTAATGGTTTATTAGACCGGAGCCGCTCACAGCTTTATTGCTCTTGCTCTTTGAGGGTGAGTTCTAATTAAATAATTTAACTGAATTACCAAACATATGTATGACCTCTGTATGTAAAACTCGTGGCACTTGGTGAACTTGTTTTGGTTTTGCTTTCCTTTCTACGTCTGAACTCCTTGCCCAGGATGGGAACCATTAAGGCAACAAACTGAACTACTTGGAAAATCAGTGTCCTGTGAAAATTCCAAAGCCATCAGATTTGTAGAAAAATATCTTTCACTTCAGTTCAGTGCTGAAATTTTAGAATTTTTTTGAGATTTAAACTGGACGAGGTACATGAAAATAACAACCCCCCCAAAATTCTGTTTCTTTGGGGTCGTAGTAGATGTATTGGCACATTTCATAAAAATTAATAGAAAACTCTTGAAAACTAAATTGCCATCAAAATATATTTTCATAGCTGCCTTGGTGGAATTAAATTATTTTTAAATCTGTTTGCTCTAAAAAGACAAAATAATTAAAATTCTACATTTTGAAATTGTAGATTAAATCCTGGTGGACGGGGAATGGAACATATGGGAGCTGCTCGGTCAGAGGCAGGTATCCATGTTGCTGCGGCGCATTCCTCTGTGACAGCAGCTCAGCTCGCCTCTGAAGCCAGATCCTGCCCAACATTTGTCTAATCATCCAGGGCTTAACCCTGCTGCTGGCCTCTATCTGGTCTGTGTATGTGTGTGTGTGTGTGTGTGTGTGTGTGTGTGTGTGTGTGTGTAACATGGAGTTAGAGAGAGAGATGAAGAAAGAGAGATCTCCTGTCTCCATGCACCAGGGCTTAGTCATGTTATGACTTTGTGATCAGGCGCGGAGTCAGACAGCAGACAGGGGTCCTGAATCAGCTGGTACCCCTTACTACCCCTGGGTAGGTTTCTAGGTGGGTTTGAGATGATGGACACAGGAGCTTTGTCCTGTGTGTGTGTGTGTGTGTGTGTGTGTGTGTGTGTGTGTGTGTGTGTAGTTGGGAGGTGCTACTGTTAGACTGGAGCAGCTCATATGCAAGAGACGGTCGTGGGCAGTGGAGTTGTATTCAGTAGAGTGGGGGGTGTATTTAAACATCCAGGCTGTGACTGACAGGACTGATAGTGAGTGTATGTGGGGGTGGGGGGTGGGGGCTATGGTGAAGGATATTTGGCGGTGGGAGGGGTGTGTGAGCAAGTGCTTAAGAAAGGAGGAGGGAAAGGAGGGGTTATTATGTTGAACGCAGGTTATATCGTGTGTGTGTGTGTGTGTGTGTGTGTGTGTGTGTGTGTGTGTGCAGAACGAGGGGCAAAAAGCTCGGGAGGAGTGTGTTTGTGTGTGGTGTTGGTGGGGGAGGGGGATTTTGGGGTGGGGGGGTACAGCAGGAAAGTGAGCTTTTAATTACCAGGGCAGAAGCAGATGTAGCAGGATGGTGCCCCTACATCCGAACACACACACATACACACACAGGTTGTTTCTTGGCAGCTGGAAGTCATCAGCTTCGGAGTGTGTGTGTGTGTGTGTGTATGGAGGACAGGAGCCTTGAAGCACATTGTTTAAATTTGAAGATGTTCCCTTACAACTGAAAAACTCACATCTTGAAACTGTAACCAGAAAATATAAGAGCTTGAACTAGATAAGTGTTTATTGGTTTGGTCTACATTGAATCACTACAGGTTTTAATTTCCGGTGTGTGCATTATTAAATATAATTTTTTTTAAAAAAAAGATGTTTTACATTCCATTTTACAAAGACAGAAATTAAATTTTAAATATCCGTGCGATGAGATTTAGTCAGCTTGGGTAACTGCACATTTTTCTTTTGCTTCTACACGAATGCAGTCCTTATCAAATTACTGTAGGGTCTGCTGTGTGCGCATGGCAACAACTGTATATTAACTGCATTTTTTCTTTATGTCCTGAAGGCAATCTTACTGTGACTAATGGAATCCGCTTACTTTGTGGGCTGAAAAACAAAATTCATCATAAAAATACAACTTCCATTATATTTTTCAAAATAGGTGTAATATAAATAGGTCTGCTCAAATAAATTCAAATAAAAATTAAATCTTACAATTGATGGAACAAATTCCCTGCTTTGTCCATTTATGAGTTATTTAATAGTTATTATGAGTCACTATTTATTTTGCTCATTGAAACAAGACAAAATGCTCCTGATGCGTTATCCATATAGTGTTTCTTTTATTTTGGTGTTTTGTAATACAAATGTCAAATTTTACCCCATTGTTTTCCACTTGTACAAAACTGATCGAAATAAATGTGTGCAGAGGTGAAAACATGGTGCCCCAAGTATAAAATCACTTTTCAAGAAAATGGTGCAAAACTTAAAAAAGAAACACAATGTCCCTGAACATATAAAAATAAATTAATACTTTGTGTCCAGTCATTGTCAAACTTTTTCTCTGGTCCTAAAGATTCACACACACTGAGGCTTCATTGGCTTTCCTTCACACTAGCACGGCCAATCACAATTACTTATGTACACCAACGGCCAATGAAAAAAGTCTATTTACACGTATCGAGGTAAAAACAGTGCCACTTTATGCCCACTGGCACACTTCCTAAAAAACAGTTATGTACAGCCACACCCGCCGATCAATCGACTACAGAGTCGCCTCTAGGCTTCAAACACAACACAGAGTAGAAGTCATTAAAGGGTTTAAAGCAAGATCAAATTGTATGAGGAAAACAAGACAAATACAACTTTACACAGTAGTACAAAATGTTAAATTGCAACACCAGCAGGATTTTAAAATATATAATCTTACGCTTATTACACAAATAACCTCCCAATAAATAAAAAGCGCAATGCAAGTTGGCTTTGATATTGGAGAATGCAGCAGAATATTTCCTGGTTTTATTAAAAACAGCATGTCCAGCTCGACACTAACCAGCCTTTGTAACTTAATTACCGGCAGAGTTCTGAAGAACTGGGTTTAGACAAGGACACGGGTAAAAGAAAATTATTCCTGCCTTCCGCTTTCGGCCTCAGGCACTTGGGTTGAGACCCTGGTTGGCCAGTCCTGACTGTAGTGGATTTTTTGTATTTAGGTCCTGATAGGCTGGTCCTGCTTAAGAGGTAGGTGTAGCGGGGGGCTCAATCAGGAAGGTGAAATGGAATGATTTCCACCCGATGACAACCAATTGTATAATTGGAGAGTAGATTAATGCATCTTTCTGATCATACAAGTGGTTGTTTTTCCTTTCTAAGTTTACATTTCACTTCCCTGAGTGAGCGCCCTGCATCTGGCCCAGAAAAGAAACAGTCAAAAGCAAGGCTTCCACGGTGACTGTATGAGACTTGGTTCACTGACAATAATGGATCCACTAACGGAGAAAGAGAAAGGATAAGAGGCAACAGCAACAACATGCTAAATATTTTCACCAGCCTCTCATCCAGTATTCCCTTAAGGACCACAGCAGTCCTGTGGTACGGAATTGTAGTTTTTTTTACTTATTAATGCATCTCTATTTTCTGTTACACTTGTATTTCTGTGCGCGCTAGCTTCTGTTATAGCTGAGGCCCCTGAGAGTCAGACAACGGAGAGGGAAGTGGAAATGTGGATAGAAAGGAAATGATTAAAAAAAAACAACTCAGTAAAGAAGGAAGAGACAGAATATGTAGAGGAAGAAGAATGATGAAATCAGAGAAGAAAATGTTCAGAGACTTAAAGAAACATCGACCTGTTGGTCAGAAGAGAAGCGAATAAATACATGATGGGCTTATTTACTGACAATTACAAAATAATTTTCTACCAGTGATATCAAAAGTTATCTTACCAGTGACAAAATAAGAACCTGAAGCAGCACTAAAGCTAAAAATCTTTAAGTTGATAGAAATAAATAATACAAAACAAATTGTTCTGACCAAAACAAAGTTGCAAAACTAAACTTGGAAAGGTCAACTAGAGAGATTCAGTGACTGCAAATGTATGCCATCACACACCATAGTGTATACTAAAGCACAACTGGAAAGAAAGTTGTACCAGGAACACCGATTTCTCTGCTGCTGACATCTTCATTGTTGAACTACAAAGTTGACCGACAGGCAGATTTCTCCAGAATATTCTCCATATTTATTTAAATAAAAAGACCAACAACCAAAGAAGCAAACAGAGCATCTGTTGTCATGTCTTCTCCTGCCCTGCAACGCCCACGGCCTTCTCGGCCAGCCGCGGCTTCTGAGCCCCAGAGGCGTGCGTGTCAGCATGTGCATGCTGCAGCGCAAGAAAGGGGTTGGCGGTGATGGCGCCTTGGCCTTGGCTCTGGGCGCCGGGCAGCAGGTTGTTGATGGGCAGCTGAGCAGAAGAGAGCGGGATGGAGGGAATCTGGGCAGAGGAGGAGAGGGACTGCAGCTGCTGGAGGTCCTGCTGCTGCTGCATCAATTGGTAAAGCAACACCTGCTGTTGCTCCTGGGGGAGAGATGGGGGAGGGAGAGAGGGGGAAGGAGGGAGGGAAGAAAGGGAAAATGCAGGAGGAAAAAATTAGGATTAAGTGAAACTTTCAGACAAGAAAAAGGAAGGGAAACGAGAGAAGATAAGAAGGATGACAACAATGAGGGACAGGGGAAAGTTAATAAGCAGGGCAATTTAGGCCATTATCCAAAGGAAATTGTAGCTTGTTTTTTTTAAATGCATTTGACTGTGTGTGTGTGTGTGTGTGTGTGTGTGTGTGTGTGTGTATGTGTGTGTGTGTGTGTGTGTGTGTCGTACCGCTGAAGGTTGTGAGGCAAGCAGCTGCTGGAGCTGATGCTGCTGCAGGAGGAATCTGTGCTGCTCAGACAGGAGGCCGAGCCGAGCAGCGCTGACGAGACAAAACACAACCGGCCGTCAGACAAACGCGATCGAGACGCCGTCTTCAAACATCAAATTTTATTGCAAACCTCAAAACATATGAGGTTCAAACAGAGGGGACCAGCAAGGGGAGGCTGACTGCAGCAAAGTTCAACGCATCAAATGAATCTGACAACGTGTGATCTTACCCTGAAGAACTACTTTACATTTATTTAAATATCATTAAGATGAGGGGCTTTGGGTTTTTGACATTTCAAGCTTCATTCTGAAACCTCAATTGCAGCTTTGAACGTAGATATTAAAAAACTAAATTTTGTTGCAGCCCTTAAGCTGTTTTAGTTATTCTGTTTTAAAAAAATCATTAAAATTATAATTATGATAATAAAGTTGTAATTTAGAAAATGTTGTGAAAGTATGGGAGTAAAATTTAAATATTATACATTACAAATAATAAAGTTTTATCTTTAATAAGATGAAATTCAAGAAACACTGCATTGTAAGTAAAATATAACAAACATCCCTGCAGTCGATGACTACAAAAACAGCGCTTCTGCAAAAGAGGTAATTTCCTTCCTTGTGGAGGAAATGACTTCTTTTCACTGAGGAGGAATGGATGGTTCAAACTATTCGGATTAGCTCAGACCTTTTTAGGAATTAAGTGAATTAACTTGATTATGGAAAAAGAAAAAAAAGTAGACAAAGAGCAGCAGGTTGCAATGCCTTCTCACCTGGTCTTACTAGATGTTGAGCTGCAAGAATCCAAAAGGCAAGCAAGAGGAAACAAAGGAGAGGATGCAATAAAGTTCACATTCAAACATGTTGTGAAACTAAAAGATGATGTATTTCGCCTGACAGGAAACAGCTTTGGGTGTTTTTAATACTGTAACATGTGGTAAAGAAAGAGAGAGACAAAAGCCCACAAAGTCTCCTCGACATGACTGGAGAACATTTGGCAGCCTTTCATCCACTGACAGTAAACCGGTTCTCTGTGGTGGATCTTAAGGCACCACATGCAAAGATTTTATTGTCATTATTACCAGTTACAGATCGCTTCAGACAAAGAGATGATCCAGGCTGCCTTTAGATGTACCTGTTATTGACGGGTAGTGTGACGCCTGCAGCCGTTCCTGTAGCGTGTGTGTGAGGGCTGGCAGTGCCCGCTGGCGTCTGGATCACCCCGTTCAACGCACCGACAATGCCCCCCATGCCCAGTGTGCTCCCTGCGCCCAGAGAACCCATCAGCCCAGCTACACCGCCCAGCCCGGGAGGGGCGACTCCCACCGCGGCGACGCCGTTCAGCTGCGGCTGGGGCGGGCTCTGGGAGACGGAGGGAGGGGTGGAGAGGGAGGAGGTGGAACCGCTACTGCTGTGGCCTCCGCACGACGCACTGTCCTAAGAAAGAGAGGTAGTGAAACACACCTATTGATGTTCTTCCAATGACACAGTCCATCAGAAGACATTCTGAAAAGTGTGGAATCATCAAATAAACTTGGAATGAAACGCACTCTTACCTGAGCTGCAACAGGTAACGATGAATCAGTCGCTCCTTTCACATCTGCAACAAAAGTTAATCCACATTTAGATTTCATCTATTTCTAAGTAGATCATAACAGCAATTTATCACCATATGCATGAATTCCAGGCTAAATGATCTCTAGTTTATCGAACACACCATCATGGATTGTCTTCAGATGTCTCGTTCCGCAAGATAATCGATTAAAACCCCCCACAAAATCTCACATTTAAAGCTGGAATTTAACGTAATGTTTCAGCTTCTGTATGGGTGCCTGTTTGGATGTCAAAATTGGTAAAGTACTCAACTAATATCACTCTGAATGTGAGTCTGTGTGCGTGTGTGTGTGTGTGTACCAGAGGACGCAGTGGTGGGAGTGAAAGGCACTGATAGCTGAGCGCTGAGAAGCTGCAATCTCTCTTTCTTCATGGTCAGAGTTTTAATCTGCTCCTCCAGCTTCCTGTTCTCCTCCTGCAGCTGATGGAGGGACTTCAACATGCCCACCACTGAAAGGGTGGAAAAAAACAGATTGATCTTAGTATCAGAACAGAATGACAGCCCTTTGTTTCCTGATTTATTATTCACTACTATCTGAACCTGTGAGTGATAAATATAAATGATCCCACAGTGAGGTGAAGGATAATGTTTCACACATAACCTGAACAATGCTCAGACTTCTAAAGGTCCCTCCCTCCTACCCTCTGCAGGGAGGTCAGATGTCAAGATCAACTACAGAACAGTGCCCTTGGTGTTTGTGCTGCTCTGAGCAGTGGAGGTGGAGGACTCAGGAAAAGTCACTTGTCCAGATCAACTTGCAGTAGTTCAGGAGGTTTGTTCTAAATGTTGGTTAACTTGCTAGTATATTTCAGAAAGTGTTTGCAGTAACATTGTTTGGGTGATCAAGTAGTCCTTATGTCTTGACAATAAACTTTCACTGAAATCACACTTTTGGGGAAGGGGGAAGGTTGCATTAATGCAACAAAGTCTAAAAATAAATTACAGAAGAGGTAAACAGCTCTTGGGACCATGAAATGCAAAATTCTAAAAGACTGGTAGTTTTGTCAGTGATGACACATTTTAGAGTTAAGGGTTTATGGATTCTTTGATCTAACACATCTCCGGTGATACCGGGCCAAGGCTGACCATCCTGAGGTGTGTTTCAGTGTGTGTGCTTGTCTCCTCACCGTCTCCCTGTGCTCCCTGCTGCAGGAGGAAGCTCTGACCCTCGTTCCACTGCCTCTCCAGGAGCTGCTCTATGCTGGTGGCGACCGGGGGCATACTCTCCCCGCAGCCTCCCCCCGCCCCTAGCAACCCCAGCCCCGGCCCTGGCAACGACCCAGAAGAGTCATAGCGGATCTGTAGGCCACCAATGGGAGAGCTTCATGAAGAGAGAGGGAGAGAGAGAGCATGAAAAGAAAAGAAGAGATGAAGAGGTCAATGGGGAGATTAACGACTCAACATAAACGTCAGACAAACATAGACACTGCTGGCTATAAAACTACATCAATTTGTTGTTACAGTGGCCTTTAAAGAAAAGAGGCCAGGCTTTCTGTCTGTGTGTAAGAGAGACAGGAAGAGGAAGAAAGACAACATGCAGTAGAGAGACAGAAAGAGGGAAGTGGACTGTCCTGATGTGATAAATCTCGGGTGTGTGCTGAGACAATCTGTTGAGTGTGAAAGAAGGAAATAAAGGACAGCAGGATGGTGAAGAGTGGACAGAAAAGAGACATGCATTAATGTATGGAAAATCCAGTGGGAAATTTTTGCTATTCCTGTCTGACAATCATAATGAAAGGTTTGAGAGAAGCATTTGAGTGCAAGTTTGAGTGTAAAATGAAATACCTGTATTTACATTTAAAAATTAAATCCTCAAGATATTTAAACTAATGTCAAATACATAACTTTGGCAATTACTGTTTTTATTAACACCGAATATCACTCTGTCTTGATGTGTCATAATTAAAGAAATGAAATACTAGACCAACCTCACAAAGTGACATTATCCACCCCAAAAAGAACAAACAAACAACAACAATGGAGTTGTATCATAAATATTTCCATTATTTAAGATCCATGCAAATGTTCCAAAATAAAAAGAGTCGGAGAATCATCAGACTGTCTCTCCATGTGTGATTGAACGGAGAAAAAAAATCTAACTGGAGTTGAAGGATGGTTACCACCTTCAAAAACACAAGTTATCGTTGGCTGAGAGAGCAAGAATTGCCTGTAGGGATAAGAGGGAAAGGTGGAGTGTGTGTGTGTGTGTGTGTGTGTGTGTGTGTGTGTGTGCGTGTGTGTGTGTGTGTGTGTGTGCGTGAGCGAGCGAGAAGAAGAGAGGAGATGAGGGGCCAGCGAAGGGAAAAGCAGAGGGGGGGATGGGTGAAGGAGGGGTAGGGGCAGCTAGGAATGTAAATGGGGAGGGATGGGGGCATCTGTGCGCGCGTGTTTGTGTGTGTGTGTGTGTGTGTGTGTGTGTGTGTGTGTGTGTGTGTGTGTGTGTGTGTGTGTGTGTGTGTGTGTGTACTCACCGTGGGGTGGTCTTGGGAGAAGCCCTTATGGAGAAGCCCTGAGCTCCAACGCCGCTGTCTCCCAACTCCTGATCTAGAACAGAGAAGTCAGCTCAGACCGAGGACGGACTCGTCCAGCGAGCGTCACAATTGTGTGAGAACGAAAACGCTTCCACTCGCGTTTTCAGACGGAAAACAGCTAAAGCTCTTTCTCGTTCTATTTTGTGCATCACAGCAAACATCTGGAAAGGAGCGAGCCCCACAACCTGGTTATTCTGCACAGCCCTTATTGGTTAAACATGTTTTCTGCCCTCCTGCTCTCGGGGATTACTTATACCGTGTTTTATAAACTCACCAATAATTGTTCTCATTTAGATATCCTTCCTGTTTATGCTGGCACAAAACAGAAGTACAAAGAAAACATTTTTCTGAGGTTTAACTTTCATACCTAACATTTAGGGGTCGACTGTGGTGGCTCATTCCCAGTCCAAAGACCCAAGAGTTGTTTTGTAATAAAATTTTTTTAAGAAAAGACAGTGGTTCCGTTTTAATTTAATGATTGAATAATTGTCATTCGGAGAAAAACATTAGATTGTGACTGCATCAACGTCTGCAAAACTCAACAGTTAATCTCTGCTGCCGCTCAGCCCTTAGCAGACTAGTAGTCCATCATTTTCTAAAGCTCGGTTGTCCTCCTCTTTAGATTTATCCAGTCTGGACCCAGTTGTTGAAGAGCTCTGTTCTTGGGTGGAAAAATGCTGGCTAAGAGCCAAAACAAAGAGAAATGCATGTGTGTTTAAATTTATTCGGTGTAATGTAGCTGAATTGTAATACTTGTGGATCTCCAAACTATAAAACTTTCTCTCTTCCTTTGTATCTCTTTCACGCAAGCCTTCATTCAAACTGTGTGCACGTTTCTCTCTCCTTCCACCTTCTGTGAGGCTCTACCTCCTCCCTCTGGGCCTCTGGCCAGACGCTTCTTTTCATTTTCCTCAGTAAGAGTAATGAATCACACATGCACACACATGCTAACGCACACTTTTACATTTACACACTCGCACAAACTCCCCTCTACTTAAGACAGTCAATCCCAGCTTTTACCCCCACTAGGTCACTGCTCTAGTCCCTCACTCTCCTTTTTTTTTTCCAAGTCCTTTCGCTCTGGTAAACCTTTCTGTCCTGGCACCTCCCTCCAGACTCTCAAGGCAAAGACACACAGCTGCCAAAGTAAACAGGCTACAAGCATCCAAACACATGTACACCTTGCAAGTTTGTGCTCACGTGACCTGTACGAGCTCCCAAACGGAGCTTCATGCCTGTGTTGCGCACCGCCACACACATAATTGAAAGGTAAGGAAAGATTCTGAAGGGGTCGCACAATAAACGACTTCAATACCGATTAGAGATTTAAAAACATGCTGGTTAATGAGTTAGTCATTCAACTGAAAATAAATCACCAATTACTAAGATAAACTGATTACTTACGTTATTTGGGGGGCAAAATACCAAAATCTCCCAGTTTTCAGTTTAAATATAAGTGAATATATTCAGCTTTTGTTGGAAATATCAATTTAATTAATTGGTGTACTGACCGCAATCAAAAATATTAACGTTAGAGGCATTTCAGAGCTAAATAGAGAAACAGACAATCTTACAACCAAGATGTTGGAATCAATAAATGATATATATATTTTAATTTTTTTTTAAATCTAATAACCAATTTAAAATATATTAACTAAATACCTGCTTAATATGACAATTAGATTTTACTTTATAAATCTAACACAGTATTAATTCAACATAAATATTTATTGATGAAAAAAGTTGTCAGATTTTTTTTTTAAAAACATGAAATTCATTTCTTCCCCCATGAAGCACAAAGCTTACGTTTGTCGACACACAAGTCTATCGCACGCATGCACGCACGCACACACACACACACACAGCCCTGTGGCCCCTGTCATTCAGGCTGATTAGTGAGTTGACCCGCAGGTCAGGGTGGATCTGGCTCTGATGACTGCTGACCAGCAGCAGGAACTGCCTACCTTCCTCCTCCTCCTCCTCCGTGTTTCTAACTCTCTCCTCCTCTCTTCTTTCTTCTCTTCTCTAGCCAGATGTCTTGTATCAGGAAGTGACTCCTCTGATTAGTAAATCCACTTCTTACTCATTCATCAGTTCCTCTGCTTCAGACAGACAACAAACCACCTCTCTCCTGCTGTAAATTCTACTTGAGGGCTGCCGCCGGCTTTCTCTGCCTCTATAGCGCTCCTCTACCTCAACAATATCCTCCTTTTCATGCACTCGCCAGCTTCCATGAGAGTTCAGTGGTTAACATGTAAATAATCTTTGGGCTAAGTGTTATGCTGTATTTGGTCATGTGACAGAGGGAATGGATTAAAGAGGGAGGGGGGACGTGGTGTGTAACTGGAGCTGAGGGGGAGGAGCTTAAAAACATCACCAACGCTGACCCTTCACCTCTCTGTGGGAGCGAGGAGGCGTGACCTATTCATTATCTCCATCTCTTTCTCTCTCTGCCAAACACACACAAGCACACAAACACACACATTCGCACAAAAACGTACGTGTGCATGAGCGCACGCACACACACACACACACGGCATGTGCCATACCTGCTGGTGAGGCCTCGGAATGGGCGATGAGTGCCGCCATGGCTGCGTTGGGGTTCAGCCTGTTACCAAACATGTGTGAGGGAGCGAGGTTGAAGACGGAGCCTGGCAGACCGCTCACCTGCAGACAGAGGGACAACTGAGCTAAGAATAAAACAGATGGAGAACTGTGACTGTGTTTAAGCTGTAACTTCTTTTTTATGCCTTTATTTAATAGTTGATGAAGAAAAGGACATAAAAAGGAACGTGGATCTATTAAATTGTAGAAATACAACAAAACTCTTTACAGAAAACCCCCCCCAAAATCTTTCTAAAATTGAATTTTTCCAGCTACACTCAATGACTTCTAATAAACTCCTATTTTTATTATAGCATCTCTTTATCTGACAATCATTTGCTTGATTTATAAATTTCTAATTACAGTGTATAAAAGATTAAAAAATGATGTCAAAATCAGACTGTGGTTTACCAGGAGACAGATAGTTTAATTAATTGGACACAATTTCTATTAAAACAGAAAATATATGTCCAAGGACACAGATTGCCCCACTACTGGAACAACTGATGAGGATTAGACCATGACCCCCATCATATCATATTGACATAAGTATTGATTCTGTCCAACATGTGGTTAAAAATCTTTAAGAAAAAAAGAATAAACTGATGATGAGGGGCACACAGTGGGGGCCCCGACAAAGGCTGAGTGAAGCGTGGTTGAAATCTGTCCAGCAGGTTTTGAGGAGATGTGGACAGACCCCACCACAAACCCATCCTGTAACTCTATATTTCCCCCTTGGCTGAAAATTTTTTTTAAAATCACATTTCTGAGGTTCAACTCTGCAGACTTTTGGTTAACAAATGACCAAAGTGATGAATTGATAATGAAAAGTGTTGCTGATCCATTTTCAGTCAATTTCTGAACATCTTTGAAACAAACAGCTTCGTACCTGAGAGAACTTGTGAAATGATATTTTTATGTGAACAAATTTTATTAATTAGTCAGAATTCAACGCTGAAAATCAACCCCGTTAGAGAATTACAATGTTCTAGTCATTAATAGATTCAAAAAATCTACATATTCATCAATGAAAATGAAACTGATTTAAATATAAAATCTGCATGTAGATTTTTCATGTACAAAAAGACAAATCCACTGCTTGTAATATATGCACGGATCTGCAAGTGTCGAAACCCTGACAGTATGCTGAAATGCTGACAAAGTGTTTCTAATGCCTTTAATCTAATTAAGGCATTTCATGTATTAGGAACATAAGAAGGGTAGAACAAGGAGGAGGAGTGGGGGGTGGGGCAGGAGGTTCATCTTTAAAAAAGGAAAAAAGGTTGACCACCATGGAAGATAGAAGTATTTAAGTAATGTTCATTTGCTCTGCCATAAAGTATGTTCATGGTCAGTTGATCTATTGTCAAAACACTTTTTTTTATTATTTTATTTTGTTTTATTTTTTTGAGACTGAAGAGATCAATAGTAGAAAACATTTTTTTTTGCCTATGAGAGGGAAACAAATATTTTGTGAAGAAAATGATTATTTGATAAGTAATAAATGAAAATCAGGTTTGACACACAAATTCTACTCTGGACGAAGACTCTTCCTAGAAACTACATATTGCTTGTAATTTATTTATTGAAAATTTAGAATAACTAAAAATACCCATAATCCACTAACATGAATTCATCGTCATCCCACAAATTCCCACCAAAGCCAAATGTTAAAGTTACAAAAGGAACCTGCACCCTCAGTCAAATTTTTCCTCACTGGAAGGACCAGATTTCTTTGTAGACCACTCTTCTTTTCACTTCCTCCTCCTCCCTTCCATTCCATAATCCTGCCCCTTTTCCCATCAACATTCATTTTTCATTTGCATTCATTTTTCATTCACAGTCTCTCTCTCTCACTCCCTTTCTCTGTCCTGGGCTGATAGCCAATAACAGTAGGTTGGGAGTCTGCTGTGGATTGAAAATAGCAAATGGTCTGTGTCACTAATTGACACACACACACACACACACACACATGCACGCGCACGCACACACACACACACACTCACACACACTGAACGAAGCCTAATTTAGCACCCTTCTATAGTTGCGTAATTTCGTGCATCATACTTTCCAAACAGACATTTTTAACAATCTGAGGTGAATGAAGGAATTAAGGACAACACGATAATTTTTTTTTTCATTCTCTCTCTGGATTTACACTGTTCTCTTTGTGTCTTCGTTTCTCATGCCGACGTTCAAACACACAGCTACATCCAAAACTCATCTATACATGCTGCAAACAGGCGTGATATCCTGTGTTTGCGTGGGCCTCTCGTCTTCTATATAATGTGCTGAACAGAGAGGAGTGGGCAAGATGAAGGCCAGACCAACGCGTTTAAGGCACCACAGCACACGTGCACCCCAACACACACACGCGTGCATACATACAGAGACACACACATACACACACATATGCTGGATCCCTTCCTCCATCCATCCCTCTGTCCCTACTGTGTCGCCTGTCAGATGTCATTACATCACAGGACAACGGAGAAAAGAAAAGAGAAATGGATGGGGACAGAGAGAAGGAAGGTCGAGGGTGAGAGAAAGTTTGAGAGAGAGAGAGAGAGAGAGAGAGAGAGAGAGAGAGAGAGAGAGAGAGAGAGAGAGAGAGAGATAAAGGGGTGGTGAGTGGACATGGGAGAAAAATGGAGCAGGGTGGACTGAGACAGAGGACGGCCTTTGGAGAGGTTGTTAAAGGATGGGCACCGGGGTCATCTACTAAAGATGAGGAGTTTTTTGGTAGATGGGAGGGGTACTGATCCCTGGCAGGGGCTGAGCTGATCGAATGGCTTCACTTCTGAACAACAACAAAAACTTTGAAGAATGGGATAAAAATTGGGGACTGTAATTGGGGACTAAAAAGTGTGTGTGGTTGTGTGTGTATTTTTTTTTTCCTGAATTCTGCTGATCAACTGTTGCTTTGCACTCATGGGTTGTAATGTAAATATTCTGAAATTGCTATTTAAAAAAGAGAGGTCTAAATAAAGTAATCAATGATAAGACATGTAAATACAGACAAGGAGTAATTCCACTGAAAAGTGTAACCTGGATTGTAGATCATTTTTGATGTAATGAACAGTGAATGACTGTTATTCCATCTTTGTCCCAGAACTGTTTTTTTCCCACGTTAGCAGAAGCTGGAAATCTGAGGAGTGCATTTGTATTACAATAACACGTAGCAATACTGTTTTCTTTTTCCTTAAGAAATTCATTATATATGATTCTGAATTTTGAGTAGTTTCATATGGAAAACTGTACTTTTCAAATATTTCCCTGTGTTTAATCTGTCTGGTCAAATTTCTACCCATTTTGTACATTTAAAGTAAAAAACAGTCATCGTTTCATTGTATAACATCGAGCATTCTGGCGACAGTCAAAAGTTTTTTTTTAAAATGAGCTGGAGAATGACAAAAGCTTTAAGTCAATGGGCAGTGACAAAAAACTTGAAAGGCTTTGTGGTCTGAATAAATTAAATTCTCATGCAAGACTCAAAATGAGCAGAGCAAAGAAAAAGACACAGAACTGAGCTGAGGAACAAGGCCAATAAAAAGAAAGAAAAGAACTTTTTGGTGGAAGAAGAATGAATAAATGTCTACGACCAAAACCTGTGACACCACAGAATTTTTTTTAAATAAAGATGATCCTCCACGAGTCTCTTTGAGAGTCTCAGGAGGTATTAGGACACCGACAAAAAGGTTATTAGTTGGTGCTGGAACTATATTTTATCATCAAAGACTTGCATGTTTATAGTATGGTTTTCTACTCTGCAGTATCGCTAAAGATCAGCACTAGTGAAGACATTGTAGACATAAAATCCTGATTTTAAAAGGCACGCCTACTCCTGATGATTAATTTAGTATGTGTAAATGATGGTAAAGCAAGTTTGTCAGATATGCTCAGACAAAAAATAATTAAAACTCAGACATACTGATGACTGTACACCCCTGAAATTTACGTCTGGAGATAGTAAGGCTTCATTTATTGTTTAGAATAAACTGACAAGGCCATCAATAAGTGCACTTATAAAATCAGCTGCACAACTGGGATGAGAAACCGCCATCCACTCAAGGTCAACACACACACACACACACATTTCACACATAATTAACAAGCAGTAGATTAATAATGGTGCTCAGAGATTTGGTGTGGAAGATGTTTAATTAGTATGCTTTAGTTTATTTGTGTTCCCACAGTTTATCTATACTTCAGCTCAAAGATGTGAGACATGGATGAAATGGCAAATGTGGAGGCTGTGCATGTGTGTGTTTGTGTATGTGTGATGCCGTGTTTTTAATGAGTGTGCATTTACATGAACGTGACAGTAAGGAGTGTAGTGAGGGTTTCTAGCAGGTTGTGTTTGGACTCACGTGCGTGGAGGCTGCACTGGTTAGCGGTGCCGTAGCAGTGAATGGAGAGGGAGGGGCTAGTGAAGGCATGGGCTGCTGTTGCTGTGACAACTCTGAGCTGACCCCGCCCACAGAGACAGCCCCCGTGCCCAATGATGACCCATCTGCACCAGAGAAAACACCTGTGGAGAAATTAAACATAACAGATTTTAGTCTGGGCAACGTGGTGGTGTAGTGGGTAGCGCTGTGGCCGCACAGCAAGGCGGTTCTGGGTTCAAGTTCCGTTCTGTGCGGAGTTTGTGTGTTCTCCCTGTGTCTGCGTGGGTTCTCTCCAGGTTCTACAGCTTCCTCCCACCTCTAAAAACATGCAGCTTAGGTGAATTGGTGATACCAAATTGCCTGTTGGTGTGAGTGCATGGTTGTCTGTTTACGTGTGGCTCCACGGTGCACTGGCGTTGCACCCGGAGTGCACCCTGCCTCACGTCCCCAGCTGGGATAGGATCCGCGATACCGGATGAAGAAGGTATTTGACAACAAATGAACAAAAGACTTTAGTCTGTTGCTATGACTAACACTATATTTAATTAAATAAAAAGCACTAACATTACATTACCACAGTGACTACAAGTATTATTGTATGAACACCGCTAAAATTAGTTTTATTTCCTCTGGATTCTTGGCCTAGGACTGACATTACTTTAAATTTAACATACTGAATAATGACAATGTGCTAATTAAACACTTTTCTATCACAGCTGCAAAATACAGATTATCTCCATTATATCTGAGTATTTTACTAATAATATAAAATGTGCTACTACACGAGAACAAATCAAACCACTTTATTAGTGCATGAATGATTAAAAGATAAAAATAAAAATAAATAATTTGATTTTTGATGAAGAGCGTATTTGGGGACTATAACCAATTTCATACGTGATTGTAAAATCAGCAAATGATTAAGGGCGTGGTGTATCAACACGTGTGGTGAAATAATTTGATGTCTTTGAGGAAAAAGTACATCAGTTACCATAAATATACTTTCAAACATACAGGAACACACACAAATCACTCACATATAGCTTATGCAAAGACAGAATGAAAATCATATTCTTTGTCTTTTTTGTACCACATGAACACAAATTTCTTTAGCATATTAAATTCAACAATTATGATATCACAAAACAAAACACATTTCAGTAATAAATCACAAAAGTAAACATATTGCTCCATTGTCACACACCCACATGCATGTTCCATTCTGTTATCTATTTGACACCCCTCCACACACACACACACACACACACACACACACACACACACACACACACACACACACACACACACACACACACACACACACACACACACTCGCCCACTAACCAGGGATAAGTCCTGCCCCTGCCCCCCTTTGACCTCAGCAGGAGGGGTGAGTGGGTGGGGGGTTGGAGGGCCCCTCAGCCCTACAAAAGCCTGAATGGCTCAGGGCAGCACACATTCACTGGGGGAACAAGAGATCTTTGTGCCAGGAGGGGAGGGGTGGAGGGAGAGAGAGCGAGGGTGCACTGGAGAGAGATACGAACACTACATAGGCCTACGTACTATTTATAACACTTTGTAATATGCACCAGAAAAACTGATACCCAAAGCAGTGCTGCCGTGACTCAGGGGGCATGAGATTTTTAGCAGCTGGATTGGAAGCCAAACCAACAGTTTATCACAGTTCGGCTCAAGTCAAGGACGAGTAGAGTTGTAACGTGCAAAAAACAGAGCAGGGGAAAAAAGCTCAGGTTCATTGGGATTTGTATTGAATTTAAGATACAAAATACTGAGCATGTTAAAAAGGCTGTTCATGAGCCATGTCTGTGCCATGGGCTGCACAATAACCGCACCAAAAAACAGGCTTCACATTTTCACTTTCACTCCTGATGTTGAAAATCAAACTAAACAAGTATTTAGAGCTAGCTCTGAATTTTCTTAAAATCAAACTTTTAAATAGCCATTATATTTAGTCAAATATGTTAATCAGTGAAACATAAAAATTTCAAGTTTACTCATTTATTTTCAATATTAGAATTTTTAGATAAAAAAAATATTCTCACTCAAAATGGGATGATTTTCAATTTTGACAGAAAACCCATGATTATAATTATACCACTCTTGAATTCATCAAATTAATCTTAAAAGTAAATACATTTTCAAACGAACTGTTATTTTGGAAGTGTGCTGCCCATTCTGATGAGAACATTGTCAAATATTTACTATAAAATAATCTGTTTTTTGCTTTTCATGGGAATTAGCCCCCCAGGATTAAAAAAAATGGAGATGAAAACCACACACACACACACACACACACACACACACACACACACACACACTTTTTTTTTATATACAACCTTGAGCCTCTAAAACTTAGACCCTATCTGTGTGATCGATACCGTTAAGCCCCTGAAGCACAACTGCCTCCGTTGCTCGACCCTCCTGTTCCTTTTCCCTTCCTCCTCAGTACATCAGTAAGCCTCAAAAGCATCCACCTTGATTAGTTCAAGTTGGTATTATCTCCATTGGAAATCTGTGTTATCAATTATAGCTCAGTCTCATCTAAAAACCAAGTCGATGGCATCATCAGTTATTTAACAGCTGGATCCGTGTTCTGTGGGGCATGTAGCTTGTTTTTGTTAACTACAGACAATCATTCAACCCCCATTTGAAATGGAAGAAGACGTACTGAACACAGTCATGTCTGAAAATCATCTAACAGCAAAGACGAGGAGTGCATTCAAAAAGTACGGCAATATTTAAAGCACAAGGACGTCAGTCAGTGTGATTATGCATGTGTCTGTAAATCTGATAAAGCAATGTCAGTTGTACAATCAAAAACCCAACAACAGTTGGCTAAAAAACAATCTTCATGCTAAATTACTTGTGTGCCTTCAATCAACATACAGAAGCGAAAATTCAGACTTGACTTGAGTGTATTTTGTAACGTACAATATTCCAGATTTTCTAAATATTGTGTTTTCTTTTTAGGTTTGAGTTTTATTCATCCAAAACATTTGACTTTATGTACAACCTTCCTCTCCAATAAATTAAATTGCTATTTTAATTTATTCATTAACACACAAAGATGCAGCACTTCCCTCTCTGGCTCACAATAGGAAATTCTCATTGACTGATTAGATTGATAACTTAGTTCTCAGAGTGATGGTCACAAGCAAGCAATATATATATAAAAACAGATTTTGCTACAAGACTAAAACAAGCATTGATCTCATAAAAAGTTTACCCTTTTTATGGTATTAAACTATGAGAACAGATGCAGACAAAAAAAATAAATTAAAAAAATAATGCTTTTTAAATTAAAACAAATATAAATAAAATTGTGAATTAAAAATCATGGAGAAAGTTTCACTAGAAATTTCTCTGCACCTGTAAATCTTTTATTCATGAATCAACCAATCATTTGACTCGATGAAAAAAAATTAAGTAGCACAAGAAAATGTGTTTCATCGACACACTTAGCTAATTAGCACATAAGGAGTTGTCTTTCCAACAAGCTTTTAATAGTATTTTTATAGTATTTAATTTAATTCTGTTATCTTTACTCTGGTTTTCACAATATCTGTATTTTGCTGCGAGACAAATCTGCTAATAATTATTCTTGAGTTACATAAAAAAGATTAAAAAATAAAGTAAAATGATCTGAATAATTTTTTTTAGAAAAAAACACTAAAATCCATAAACAAATAAGCAAAAATGTTCTTGTCTCACTGCTATACTTTCACACATTCATAGAGATCTGACTAAAATCATGCCGAACATCTTTCCTCCCCCACTACGCTCTACCAGCTCATCCGTCCCATCAGTGACCCTCCTGCTGTCAAACATTAACCTAGCCAAAATCTAACCCCCATGTCTCCCCACCCACCAACACATATCTATCAGGCTAACTATCTATCCATCAGCACAGTAGAGTCAGCAGACAGGAAGAAGAGGGGAGATAAACGCCAAGATCCTCCCCATTACTGCCCTGCATTAACCCTCAGCTAAATATTTACAGTAGGGACAAGAACACATGATTCTCATCCAGACACACACACACACACACACACACACACACACACACACACACACACACACACACACACAAACACAAAATGCACAGACACAACCACCACTGTTTTGTTTCCCTATCTGCTTTCACCACATGCGGTCTCCACGCCGCCGCCACCACCGTAAGGAGAAATACAAGCGCCAGAACCTGAAGTGAAGGTGGAATCACAAACAGAATGATCTTCAACCAGCAATGCTCCTAAAACTCATCTTCACAAAGCTAATAACACCGACATTGTGATTGGAAGCTAAAAATGATGAAAAGAAAATATATGGAAAATATCAACTAAACACACATCCAAAGAAATGGCTGAATGGTACCATTTTGAATATTTATTCAATAATTGGAGGATTTGCAAAAATATAATCACCTAAATACAGTTTTTGTAATTCTTGTAGCTTGACTGACATATAACATGTTTTCTGCCACATAAAAATGCTTTAAAAAGATCTACTGTAATCAAAATGTGTTGTTAAACTTTTCAGTAATCCTCGTCAGAGTCACCCCCCCCCCAATAAAAATGTAATAAAATCTATGGCCTAATTAGAGGAGCTCTGACCACACAGAAACAGTGGAGGTTTTTTTTTTTAAATTTCTAAATACACCCCTAAATAGGTAGTAACGTCAAAAAGCAGCAAGTTTTTTGATCAGACTTTGTGTTGTTTTTTTCACTCTCATTTAGCAAAAACATTATTTGAAGAAAAACAAGTTATTGCTTGTGGCGTGATATTAGCCACATAACTATGACCACATGATGCCTTCTGCATTGATATAACACCATAAGCAACTTTTTGTGAGTTAGTGGTGGGGGGGGGTGCAAATGTAAGATACAGGGGTGAATATGGTGTTATTGTTTGTAGGGTTTTAAAAGTCATAATACTTACAGATATTTAATTTGATTTTGTTACAACACATGGTTTCCTCTGACATGACTTGACTACCTTTCAGGCTAAAGTGGGGGGAGGCGGGGGGCTGGTCAGAAAGCCTGTGTGACTGATTTAGAGAGGATCAAAAACAGGTGTGGGAAGAGGAGAAGAAAAGAAAGTTTGAAGTTGAAGCCTTCTCATGACAGCACAAAAAAGGCCAGTTGAGTTTAAAAGTTAGTATCTGTCCGCTTACATAAATGAACCGCTGGTGGAGTGGCAACTGAACAAGGTCAAAACAGAGCTGGCAGAGTTCACATCAAGATGGCGTGACCGAAGACAATCCTTATATGAGCAGACAAAAGGCCTCGGGGTTGTGGTGCTGTGACAGTAATATTCACATTAAATACATACACAAAAGACAAAACATAATGTACAGCTGGTTTTGGATTTTAATTCCATGCTTTTAGCAGACACACTAAAAAATAATGTCCATATCAGAGCCAAGTGATTTAGCAATGGCCACAAACCTGGTCAACAGCCGGTACTGACCGGTTACTTTAATATTATAAATCATAAGACGGTCCAAAAAAACAAAAGTAAATCAACTTAAAAAGGAAAGCAAAATTAGGCTCTTGCGCAACAGCCTTTATTAAAACTGGTGATCAGTGTCGGATTAATTATTACTAATGATTAGAGAAACTGGCCTGAAGAGAGCGCGTGTGGACAAAACACCTTCGGCAGTATAAACCATCAACAGGTGGGACAAAGATCGGTAGAGGATGCAGAGAGAAACAAAAGGGTGGTAATTCTGGGAGAAAGGGGAGATGTGGATGTGTGGGCTGTGCTGAGCCATTTCCATCAGCAGAGGGGAACTCTAAAGCATAAAGTCAGTTGCCAAGCAACAGAACAAGAAGAAACACATCCAGACCACTTCCACGTGTCTACAAACACATATAGGTCCTGCTCTGACGCACGCACGCACGCACGCACACACACACACAAACACACACACACTTAGATGTCTGTCAAATCCTTATTTTTGACTGTTGTTACTTTTTCCATTATTATTAACATTTTCTTATATTTTCATCAGCATTGAGTCACAGACATCCAAACACCACCATAAACCAGGAGCTGGACGTGGTGCTGCTATAATGCTTCTTGTTTTGGTGTCAACAAAAATATCAATCTTTGGCTAAAACAAATTTGTGAAGATCATGTCTGGAATGCAGCTGACACTGATGGACAGAAGGACCTGAGACAGAACTTCTCTTTACGACATTTCACAGTTCGTTGTTTGTTTTCCTCACCTGGCCCAGTGTTTGCAGAGCCGCAGTTGCTTTGTAGACCGCCATTCCTGAGCAGCGATGGGGACTTCTGAATCCCACCGCCGACACCCATAACCCCCAGCCCCCTCTCCCCTCCTCCTCCTCCCCCCACAACCCCCACTCCTAATCCACTGCTGGAAACCAAGCTCGGCCGGCCTGAAAGCGTGGAGGATGAGGAGGAGGATGGGGATGCGGTGGAGCAGGTGTTGGCCGTGGAGGAGTTGGGGAGAGTTAGGGAGGGAGCTGGCTCTGAAGGCTTCACATCCGTGGTGAAACAAGGTCCAAATCTGTTTCTCCAGTTGCCTTTCTTTTTCTTTTTTACCCCATCCTCCCCTCCTCCTGCCGCTCCTCCTCCGATCCCTGGCCCGGAGCTGGAAGACTGGGGCCGTTTGTAGCCAGCGGACCCACCAAGGCTTGTTGTCTCGCTTGTTGTGTGACTGTGGGAATTCTCATACAGCTTACCGCCCACTGAAATAATAAAAAAGCTGTACTGAATTTTTAAGCATGAAGCCTCTTAGTGTTTCACTTAATTGTCCCAAGATCTTTAAAAGAAACTACTTCTAGGGGAAAGCATATTCTTCATCATTGGCTTTCTTGTAAATGACTTACTTATTGCCCTTTTGGCATAACTGGCATATAGCTCAGCTCATGTAAATTACGGTCACAAAAATGACTGCACTGGTTATTGATTAAACAGATTGTTATCTAATTAATTAATCCATTTGATCCATGAAATGCCACACTTAGAAGAAAGTAAATCATAATTTTTATAGTTTTAAGGTAGCAGATCTCAAAGGCCTTTTTGTCTGACGATAAGATATTCTCTCTTACTTACTATCAAAACAACATTGGGAAAGATGTCCATATCAAATCTTAGAAAATGAAATTACATCACATTTGTTTTATAAGAAAAGAATTGGTGTCATGCCTCCATAAATTTACCTGTTCAGGAGTTCGTGAGATAAACACAATGAAGCAGGGGTTGAGATACCCTTTTCTCCCCTGAACATCCAAGAATGAAATCTGATAAATGCTGATTAAATGTCCTCATATTTCAAACTCATCCCTTGAAGTGTCTTGAAGTTAGTTATTCTGCTGAAGCACCAGGTCTGTTTTCTCACACTTGTCTCTGTCAACTTCCAGTAACTTTTTCCATTAGGCTGCAACTGACAAATGGCTGTGAAAACATTCTTTACCTTACATTAAGACCACCCTGGCTAACTTCATAAATAAGAAACTTAAATGAAATATAACAGTATCTGTCAGAAAGAAAGAGTGGTGGTGCTGCTTTGTCACACAGTAAACAAAACATTGTTTAGGAAGTGTGACTGTTGTTTAAGCTGTCACTGACTAACTTGCTCACAAGATGGGATGTGTCATCACCTGGGTGTCTTAACTCCTCTGCTAACAAAGTCATTAAGAAGAAACCCTGAAAATATACCAAAGATTGTAGATTGTTGCAGCCAAACTTCGAAATATACAACTAGTTTGTTTACTGTCATTGTGATTGTAACGAACAAAACTGACTGATTCTTTGTTTTATCCTCACTATGTTACACACTCTCTAATCACAAACGAGCAAATCATAAAAATAGGTTTAAAGAAAGATATAAAAAGATGTAAGTGCCATTCTCATGAATAAATTTCTCGTACCTGCAGAGGCTGTAGTGGCGGACATCAGAGAACCGAAGACTGTTCCCTCTGAAGCTCCGCCCTCTGAGCCTGGCTTCAGAAGGCAGCTACTGAAAGATGGCGGGGAGGAGAAGGTAGTACAACCCCCTGGACGCAACGTTGAATCAGAGAAGCTTAAAAAATCAGAGGAAGAAGCAGCAGAAGGTGTCTTGCTGGCACTGGTCAGCAGGAGGCCTGAAAAACAAAAAGATGCGAGTGAGGCAGACGAGAAAGGTGTAAGGAAAAAAGATCATACAGCTGAAAAGTTTTGAATACCCATTTCCATTATCATGACAGTCTGCAACTGAAACTCGATAGTCAAAATACTCTACAAACTGTACAGCCAGGCCTTCACACACACTGATGAATCCCCACAAAACACCTGAGGGGTTTTGATAGCACAAAACAGAGAAGCTCAGTGTGAACATAGACTTCTTTCAGGACCTGACCTTCCCAAATGCCTTTTTTTTAGCGTGTTGGTCTTTCCCCAGACAGGACGACTGATTACAGGAGCCAGAGGCCAGTAGAGACATAGTTATCAAGGCCACACGCAAAAGTCTGGTGTCTGGATAAAATCCAGACACAGTAAACATGGATGTTAAAAAACAAACCAACACTGAATAACACTCCTATTTCGGTTTTAATAATCTGTAGCTACAACTGTGCTGAGCTTGCAGGTTGTTTGGGGGGGGTGTGGAGCAGCAGGTGATTTGGCCTTGTGTCTCTGTTTTTCTCACCGCATGGTTAATTCACGGTTGGAGGAAAATTAACATAGTAGAATTTTTGCAGGCATCAATTCACCTTGGTGGAAAGGCCCAGTGGAAGCAGAGGCAGACGTAGATGAGGTTGCCATGGTGACCACGGTGGAGAGAAGGGGCTTCCCTGAAGAGGTGAGAGATTTGCGGCTGCCTCTCTGTCCTGTCGGGTGACTTACGCCGCTGTTCTTCTTGTTCTTCACCTCGGACACCACCTTACCCGTGTCTGTAGCCAAACCATCTTTAGAACCGCCACCAGAATGAGCGGATGACACCTCTTGAAAGTTGGCGTTGGTGAAACGGGCATTCCCGTCATCCAGGCGCTTTTGTGAGGCCGCCGTCAAAGAGCCTCCCCCTGAGCTGCTGCTGTTGTAAGTCTGGAGGAAGGCAAAAAAAAAAAGGGAGGGAGGGAGAACAGGATTATGGTTCAACAGAATGGGAGTACAGGAATGAGGAGAAGCACCAGAACATGGAAAAGAATTATCAAACAAAAATGGGAGAAAGGTCAGTGGAAGATAAGGAAATGGGAGAGAAGAGCAACAATCAAGGCATTGAAAAAAAGTCAAGCAGTCACTCCTGGTGCAATGTGGAACTAATCCAGTTACAATTCAAGAAAAACAAAGGAATGAGGGGAACCTTCACCTTGTCTGGGACCATGATGTTTGGAAGGACGAGGGAGGGAGACATGTCCATGCTCTTCTTGTGTTTCGGTTTGTGCCTGTCCCGTTCTTTGTGTTTCTGGGTACAAAGGAATGAAAAAGAGGTAGAAACAGATGCATGTGAATTAATCTACTTATATGATGAAAGGATGAAAGATACAGATTCAGTGAAAAAAGACACCTCCTAAACCCATTATTTTAAAGCCCACTGCATTTAAAAGACATTGGGAAAATACTGAATATGGAGACACACTGCACTGCACAAAGACTAGTCAAAGAGATGTCAAAAATAAAACTAAGTAATGGAGTTATTAGGACAGAAGACAGAATGTGTGGTGCTGACAGAGGAAAAGCATTGCATTTCAAAGGCTCAGTCTGAGATGAAAGCTTAAAAATCCACAAACACAAAGAGGGATGGAAGAGAGATAAAACAGACGGGAGGCCACAGGAAACCGGCACGCTGCAGTTGAGAGCAGAGTCTAGAGCCTTAAGCTGAAACCAACAAGGTCTCATCATTTCATCCAATCATATCCTGCTTCTTGGATGTTCACAGCTCAATTTACACCCTCGCTATCGCACGTGCTACCACCCTCTTTTCCCACCCCCTGTTGTGGTGAGTGGGTGCCAGTGCATTTACACCTCACAGGCACACCTTGCACCCTGACACCTCTCTGAACGTGTGTGTGAACAGACAGGTGCATGCACACTTACACACACTTTAACGTGGGCACTCATCCACACAGAAGACACATTCTTGGAGGGGTGGTGAAAATATGCAGCAATCCTGAGACAACATGGGACTCAACATGCTTGTAATGTTCAGTGTCATAATAACTCTGCAATAGCCAGAATGGCCCCTCTCCCTTATTCCCTCAGGGTCTTCCAGAGGAGTGATCTATGCAGACTGGTGGCAGTTTAGCCAGACTTCCTTTATGACTGTCAGCTAACAGACATCACGAGTCATATCAGGAGACAGCAGCTCTACTGTAAGCTCATTGCTTGCTGGCTTCTGTTAACGCGTTGGGGTTAAGAGTTCACTTTGTGCGTACATTCCTGGGTATAATTTAGATCCGAAGTTGTAAACTAACAATCTCTTGTTTGGTATGTTCAATAGCTTTAAAATACCTAAAATCACCAAATTCCACTCTGCCTGGTAGCATACATGTGTGTCAGTTTGTTCCTTTTATAAACATTTCTCCAAAAGTGATCAATATTTCATAACATAAAGACACAGTGAGAATATAAAATGATTCAATTTAAATAAAATGTCATGTCAGTAATTTAACACCTAAAATGAAAAAGCTTGAGCAGGAGTTTTGAAAACTTCTTTAAAAAAAAAAAATTAAGAATGACAAAAAACCCAAAACAATTAAATCTTGTTTTTCTCTTAGGATGTCCATTAATTGGGAATTTGATTCTACGACATGCCGTATTTTTCAAATCCTTGACTATTATGCTTCATTCATTGGCCCTTGATGCTAGTCTCAGCATGTAGGATAAATTTAGAATTTCCTGTTGGTCAGCTCATAAAGCAACTGTTCAGAACTACTTTAAATTTGTTTACAAGCTTTTAAACTGGCTACAATTGGGACAAATGACACACAGAGAAACATTAGACAGACGGCGATTTCACAAAATGTAATGCGTAACTTAAACTGCCGCTACTGCAAAAAAAGGATAGATGATACTGGAGAGAAGGGGTACATTCTTCGGGATTCCCTTGTTGTTTTTCATTAACATTCCAAAGGTAGGTGTTGATGGACAGAGGCTAAGCTAAGAGGGTCAGATGACACAGACACACACACTCACACACACACATGCACAGAAAGACCCTAAGCAGTGGGCGTGGGAAACATAACATACACACAATATAACCCTGACACACCCTTATCAATCAGGTCAATTGATTATATAGGCAGAGACAAAGCCTTTCAGTGTGTCCTTTCCCCTCTTTCTCTGTTACTGACCATTAGCAGCCTGATCATTTGACATGTCTGAGGACGCTTTAAGACTGTGTGAGGCAGATGTAAAAGTAGTGGCAGAGGATGAAGGCTAACTTTGTTTTTCAACTCACTCCTGAGCAATGAGCGATGCAATGAAATCTGCTCCATCTCTGCTACAAAACATATCCAGCGGTTGAAAGTTGAAAACATGTTCACTCTTTCTCTATGTCTCCACAAAACTAAAAAGGTGGAATTCAATATGTATTCAGTCTTGCCATACAAGGCCAAATGGAATTTTGACAAAATATTTAATTTTGCAATCTGACAAATGAAAGACCCGTACCTCTGGGATAAAACAGGGGCATTGTCTCTTACTTTGATAAAACATGTATTTTAAGTGCTTCACAAGTCAACCTGATGGCCTCAGAATGTCAATCAGAGGCTGCACACAGGGAGGCAAGGAGCTCTGTGCAAGGGAAGACGGGGCAAACAGAGGAAAAGGAAGTTAAAGGGGGAAAATAATCCACCCTGGCTTGGCAGGAATTCCCCCAAGCAGTTTCCTGCAAGATCTCTGACCGGCCATTGTCTGTGTATGGAAGGGCAGGAGTGTGTATGTGAGGCCTTTTCTAAGCAGCCAGCTTAGAGAACATTTTAGCCCAAGTTGCAGTTTGACTGCAAGGTCTATCAGAGTCACTATCCTCCAAACCACATAACAAATGCACGCACAAAAACAAATCTGAGCTAATCCTGATGTCCGACCCTGAAGTGTCTATGAAAAACACAATGAGAAAAACGCTGAAATAGGAATGAAGGCACAGTGGGACTCTGGTTCATGGGATTGAAGTGGAGGAATTAAAAGCACTAAATCACATGTGTGTAAACTTGAGCTGGAAAAGTAGGACGGCGCCAAGTTTTGATGAGGTGACCCAAACCTAAAGCAACATTTAGTAAATTCAGTAAATGGCTAACTCAGACAAAAAGAAGCTGAATATGTCTTAAAACTGGAAAAAAGGCACAAGGTTTCGATGCTCCTTTTGATTGCATTTGAAGATAAAAGAAACAGTCCTGTGACAGTGAAGCACGTTAATCGATTGGGTGCAAAGCACTGTTTCACGCATGTGTTAGACGTCATGCTAGCGACAACTTTGTTGTTTTTACGTTACACAGATTTTCCTAATGGAATGCTGGCCGACTATTTCACACCCATTGATCTGCTGTACAGAAAGGACTTTTGTGTAGCCCTGTTGAACAGCCTATGGGGAGAGTGAGCTAAAGAAGGTACTGTAACAGAACTATATCAACAAAAGCCAGAGCAGGTGAGCTAAAAAGATTTTTTTTTTTAAATAGACACATTATCCACATAATCCTGAAGCCGTATTGTTTCATACAAAGACAAAGCCCACAAATAAAAAAAACACATAACATGTATTAAATGCTTGATCTCTATTCCACAAAATACTAATCATGACAAACTTATTGTTATGTGTCAATCATCAAAGTGTCCTTTACAAAAAAAATTAATCAAATCTCATAGACTTTAAAATAAATGTAACATCTAATCAGAACATGAGTGTTTCATTCAGTGGAAATGGAACAAATATGGGTTACCCTATTATGGGTACCAAAACAGGTTAATGGAGGAACATCTACTCTTATTTCAGGACAGTGGAGGGCAAAGTGACAATTCAAATATACTTCCACTGATTCTGCTTCACTAAATGACAAAAAATTAAAGGTGGATCCAGAAAAAGCAACATTGTTTTATGATAAATATGTTGTTCTTCATACTTAAAATGATAACATGTGGTCAGAGTAAGTTGCCAAAAGTTTAAAAAAAAAAAAAAAAGCTTCTTGCAAGAAGTGAAGACAATTTTAAATTAGATCATGTAAAGCTACTTGTAAAACTTGGGGGGGGGGTTCAGTGCTCTGACGTTTGTATTAAACTTTAATATTTTCAAAGTGCAAGAAATTACAAAGACGGAAAATTAATAAGTCGGACAGGGAGAATCAATGACAACCAAAACAAAAGCTTAACTGTAAAGGGCCAGTCATGAGTTTGCTTTTGCATATTAAATGTAAAGTCTATTTTTGAGAATAATCCTAATAAATTAATTAAGGTTTGGCTGTGTCCTCACTTCTGACTTGGGGCTCAGAGAACATGACAGGAAACAAATAGAACAGATTCCTTGACATGTCCTCTAATTTCAGATTTTTCACAGCCTGTGTTCACATGCTTTGCTAACAGCTGTGACTGATTAAGTCATGCTAATGTTACATTCATTAGGAGTCTATGATCACTGGTCGGTGTGTGTGGGCCACAGTCATACTTCTAATTCAAGAATGTTCACAACATTAAGAACACAGCACTTATGAAAAGTGAGTGACATATTGATGTAAAACACATTTTATACTCAATCTGTCATGGTAATATGCTCAAATCTATCGTACAGTGAAGTAATTCCTAAAAGTGATGGTCAAGATCTAGTTTGTAGGAATTACGAGAAACAACTAGAGGAAAATTATAAATCATTATCTTTTTATTTGCATCTAATCTTTTCAACAAAGGGAGTGAGTCATTCTCCATTGAGTACAACATCTTTCACGAAGTAGTACTGCAACGTTTTTACAGCAGCCAAAAGAATATACAAATTAAATGTTGGTAAGAGAGAGGCCCCTTTGGATTTTCCATTTTTAGCATCCACCCTTAGGGAAGGTGAGGTGAGTGTTCAGTTGGGGTCAATCTGCAACTTAAAATAGCAATTCATGACTTACTACTTTCAAGACAATCTATCCATGCTAAAATTAGTTAATCACTTTTCTCAAATTGTCTGATTTAGCAGAATGAATATTTAGCAGTCAATGAGAACCACTTCTGATCCTTTAGCTGTATTTATAATTTAAACAAAATTATTTCTCATAAATTAAACTAGTCAGAAATACTACCCTGCAGATATGTTCAAATTGTGTCCACAAATATGTGTTATGGGGTTACTTTTAGAGTTGGTGTAAATGAATAATGGATAATGGCTGTTGTTCTTTGTCTTTGCCTGAATATACTGTACATAAGTGAAGGTGTTTTTGATAGAGAGGGATTGATAGAATAGAGAGGACACAGAAAGGCTAAAATAAGACAACCCCCCTCCAAATAGAAAACAAAATTAAAAAAACAGACTATGATTAAAAACTAAAAGTTTAAATTCAAAAACAGATTAAAAAAAAACACTTCTGTGACTACTGATTTAAAAAGTCATTGGTTCATTAGTAAGAGTAAAAAGGCATGGTAGCAGTAGGTACCGGTACTTAAAACAAAAAATATTATACAGTACCACTGTCAAGCGGCCCACCACTCTAGAAATTGTCGGTCCCTTTTTCTACTGACTAAATGTAACCATTAGGCAAAGTGCAGAACAACCATAAATACTACACACAAGAAAGAAAAAAAGTAGATAGAGGGCAACAGCTAAACCCTCACAAACATAAATTCTTTTTTATTGTGTTTTTAAGGCTCCATTGCCAAAACTAGGATCTTAAGAGGCATCTTGGGACACTTTTGAGCAATCCTGGTTATCAATCTCAGGCCAAGCCAACTTGCCGTAGCACATAGTATCTGTAGTCATAGTGAGAAAAAACAGTATCCACAAATTAAAGCCATATTACTTCCAAGAGAAGTTCAAGTCTTATCTTTTAAGTCTCTGTTTAAAAATATAGATCTAGACACTGTTTCTTTGTCTTAGGCACATGTCACTCTTTTCCCTTTATAGTCTACATCTGGTTTGCCATAAACCAGAGTTCAGATTTTACTATTCTTACCAATAAAGAAAGAAAAAGATCTATTTTTAAAATACTGAATTATCATTAAACTGTACTGGCCTTGCCTTTTGATTTGATGTAACTGATTCACTTTCTCTGAACCCCAGGGACAAATTTTAATCTTCGTCATGCTTTATTTCAAGTCAAACAACTTAATGCACTGTGTGTAATTTTAATGTTTAATACCAGTTGTTTCAAATGAACAGCTGGAGATACAAAGTTTCGCAAACTGGGGTGCTGATCAATGTCACAGAAGCTGCTGAAAACCAAATGAAAAGGATGGCCAGTATCACAGCAATGTCAGCATAACTAACACACAGTATGGCATTTCTCTGACTAAAATATTCTGACTAATTATGAAGGTAAATTTCATTCCATTTAGCCTTAAAAACATCACACAAGTTTGAAAACATATATGCCTATTGACCAAGTCCTTTCCAGAATGATATGGTACAAACAGGTTATCAACATCCATTAAGTGGCTTTTCATGAAACACACTCCAGCAATATTTATTTCCCCATCATTGATTCCCTTGTGATCCTTCCTGTCATCCATACAATCCAACCGTAACAACATTATGCCCCAGCATTCAATGTCATTCCTACACAATCAATAAAACATGAGTCTTGTCATTATAATTTGGTAACAATAAAATACCTTTGATTGTGAAGACACCATGCAGTCTAAAGAAAATCTTCAGTTTAATCAAATCAGGTACATGATTTAATTATATATTTCCCATGAGTGTCCCATCACCAAACGAGGCAGAGTCTCAACATTCAGAAATTCTTATACCCTTTACGATAGGTTGTTAATTAATGCAGGAGTGGAATGACATCTGGAACACAATAGAATATCTCCTCAGTCAACAACGAGCTGGAAAAAGATTTCCTCTTCATATCCAGTTGTTGAATTAATTGTTGTGTATTATGGTAATCCTTTTTCATTCATTGCTTATCTGAATTTCTCACAGCAGTGACTAGCTAACCACCTGCATCATGTTGGTCGTATAGTCACAGAAAGAGACTGGCCAAGAAACCAGTCGTTTGTCAAAAAGACAAACAAATGGTTTTTTTCCCCTTGTATTTATTAGGTGCATACTTTTTCTTTCTTAAATTATATTTATCCCACGACTTTGTCTTCAAATATCGTAGAGCAGGATCAGCTTCTCTCACAGTGGTTAACTGAATAACTGCAGTCTTTATTTATCAAAACCATGTGCCCAATTTCAACAAAGCTGCACAACATATACTTCAATACCCTGGAGCAAAAAACAAAGGTAAACTGATAGGATACAGTGGAAATCCAAAGAAATGAATCACTCTAATATTATTTTTCTCAGGAAATTTTATAAAGAATCATTCAGTGTCATTTGCTTCATTTCATATTGTAGTGAAAATAGTGACCTTACAAATTCAAAGGAACCCCATAGGCACCTGCAAACCCAATGTGCCGTGGCCACACTGGACTTAACTCCTATACACAAGAGGATAGAGGGGACGATTGGGCCCTGTTAGAGAGATTAGAGGGATCAGAGGGGGAAGAGGAATAAAAATAGATGGACAGGGGTACATGGAGGGTAAAGGACAGGTGGAAGAGAAGCGGGGGGGTTTACCTATTGGTTCAGTAAAGAAAGCATATGGACGAGGAAGACAGATTGAGAGAGAGGGGGTTGAGGACAACCAGGACTGGAAGCTTATTGAAGTTGCAATAAAGGTACAGAAAAGAAGGAAAAGGAGTCATAGCAAAGGGATGTAGAGACAGAATATACAGTTGTTCATGTTGTGAAAACACACACAACTTTCATTACACTGTCATTCGTAGAAAGACACCGTGGCTATAACAAGTATGAGTGGTTTCATATCTGAGGTCAGCGTTTGGTTCTTGGGAAAAGAGTGTTTGCATGATGAGCCTCAATCAATGTCAATAAAATATATCGCGCTGTGAAAAAAATTTAATATCATATATTCATACATCATTCAAAAAACAAGCTTGTTATTCAGTTAACAAGTACAATAAATATCTTAAATGAGACAAACTAAAAAATTTGTGTCTAAGGACACACTTGCAACTGCTAAATGTTGTGTACCTAAAAAAGGTATAAAAGTGAAAATTTGACCTTGACCTAGTTTTTCAAGGTCAACGTTGTCATCTAATTTCCATCCGAAGTAATGTGCTGTTTCTTTCATCTTTCTATCTGCAACGGTTGTGAAGATATTTGGTGGATGGACAGACAGACGAATACACAAACACTGACGATTACAATACATCACCGCTTCGCGGGATGAAATAAAATCAAATATTGATACAGGTCGCTACAAGTTCAGTTGTTCTAGATTATACATCATTGAAAAAATGTAATTCACGTGATTGTTTTGAATTCAGACTAGTTTACGGTAGAGTTTTGCTCCTTATATCTGATTTCTAGAGGAGAAAACACTTCGGGGAACTTTCAATAAGCCATTCCAACAGCCAGAGTCAGCTGTTGATGTTCACGATTTATTGTACAGTACTGTAGCTTACTTTTAGAACAAAGGAAAAGGAAAAAGAGGGAGCAATTATCATCAGTCAGATGCATAGTTGTCATCAGAAGGATGGTCGCAACTACCACTATCATCACTGGCCTTTGCTTTATCATCCATGATAAAAAGTCCAAAGCCTGACGGTTTGAGACACTTCGAGACAACAACAAATGAAAACAAGAGGGGGAGAGTGTTGGAGGGGCGTGAACGCAGTGCTGCTGCCCCAGCGGAGGTTGTGGCAGAATGGGGAACTGCAGGAGAATAGTCGACAAGCGTTTGTTCGTATCTCTGAATGTTCGTAAGTTGAGGACTACCTGTGTTTGTGTGTGTGTGTGTGTGTGTGTGTGTGTGTGTGTGTGTGTGTGTGTGTGTGTGTGTGTGTGTGTGTGTGTGTGTGTGTGTGTGTGTGTGTGTGTGTGTTTAATAATTTGAGAGGAATGACTGTCTTGTAATGTGAAAAGTTGTGGTGTATGGAAAAGCTTTCCATGGATTATGGCTAAAATGAATGGTCACTTACCAATTTGCTGTGGTGGTATTTGCAATATCCACAGTACTTGACATTGTCTGCGTCCGATCCTTGTTCCTCACATAATAACCCTGCAAACTGGGCACTGTGGCAGAGAGTCATATAAAGAACATTAAAGGGATGTTAAAGGCTTAAGTTATAAACAATTATGTGTAATATGGCAGCACAGTACTGTAAATGTCATTACAGTGCGCCTTTGTTCCTCGCGGTTAACGGGTTCCAGGAACCACACGTGATTAACGAATTCCGCGATACAGCGACTATTTTACTATTTACGAAAATTTAAATCTTTATGACCCTTCCCATACTGATATTAAACCACCTTCTACATCTGTATTACCTTTTCCCACACTCTTATCCACTGTTTAAAGCAATTTTGTGTCTCATGCAAGTCCAAGACTCACAGAACATTGCGCACTTCTGGATGTCGTCAGCTAATAGAATGTACAGTATCACGTGACTGCTTACTAAAAATCCGCAATGAGATAAAGTTGCGAGCATTGATGCGCAAATTCAAGAGGGTGCACTGTATACCAAAATTGCTCAGTGTCATAAAATCCAGGTTTGGCCAGTCTGTACAGTCATTACAGTTCTTAAACCTTTTCTCTTAAACTACAGCAACACGACCAGTTACAAAGCTGGCAGTCTCAACATTCAAAAAAAGTGTTACCCTTCCAGGATTTGATTTTATGCTTTAAGCAGTTTGGAACAGTGGTTTTCCTATTCACTCAACAGTATATCAAATGTTTGTATGCGAGACTACAGCTGGGTTTAAGTGAAGAGCTGAAAACACAATCTGGCTCTTTGTGTTTGTGAGGTTAACGTCATGTGAGCATGTCTCACCATGTGACATGGAAGGCCTGCCTGCAGCCATGTTTGTTGCAGGTCATACAGGCTCCAGTGGCTGCTTTACTCTCTCTGCCCTGGTCCTCACAGATATAACATGTCTACACACACAAGAGAGACAATCATTTAAATTCACAAAAAGACTCAATTTTTCATAATTACACTGTTAGAGGGATTACATGACATCCACATTTAAAATTCTTAACCTTGTTGTAGCGGTCATGTGGTACTGACTGCAGTACTATGGGCTCCATCGTCGACACATTAGCAAATTCTACCTCAGGTATGTAGAGAGCACAAACCACATGGGCCCAGCCTGCAAAAACACACCAAGAAAACATCAGCTTCAGCACATTCATGACAGCAAAATGTAGCTTTTGGCAACATCTCAGAATTTGATTAAAATACAAGTTAAAAACGCATCTGAAGAAGTGTTGAATTGTAATAGGAGCATCCTCTGATTTGTTGGCTGTGAGGTCAACCAACTTTGCAAAAGGTGGTGAACCAAGAGGACTGATAACCCATTGAGTACATTTCTGCCCCATACCAAAATATATTCATTCTCATCAGGCTGGGAAAACAATAAAGACTAAATATTTCTGTGCGTTGCTTTGACTTTTAACAATACACAAATTTGAAGTCTCTACACTAAATGTAAAACTGCTACACTTTTGATAGGTCCATTTAACTCACTGGCTGCCAGCACTTTGTAGCAATTAATCTCCTTCGACTGACCACGGGCATTTATCGATGTTTCTGTTTTTGACTAAACGCAAGATGCTTTACTCACAGCGACACCTTATTCACTTGTCGGTGTGCACTGACATAGACAAATTTGTTCCATCATACGTTGCTGCAAATTCTTAAAATAGATTTTACCATGCAGCTATAACATGTACAACTAAAACATCTTAGCACCAGCTGGAGGTTGATGGGGAAATAGATTTTTTACTTTGATAATTAAATGGCAACTCTGGGATTTACATTTGATTAAGCCCTGTTTTCTCATCATCTTGGTGGCAAATGTTTAAAAAGGACAAATATGAGTGAAGCTAATCCAGTCCAGGTAGAACACTATTTTTAGTCCTTGGAATCACGTGAATGTTCCTTTAATATATTTCTCTGTTAAAGAATGAAACATACTCTAGCCTGCAATGAGGTTCTTGTAGATGAGTGGACTAGCTGGACATGTTTCTTCTTCAAGTGACGCTTTGGGCCCACATTTCTTATGAACTGGATCTTCATCTTCCAAAACAAATCCCTGATGGTATGTTGGATATCCAAATCCCACAGTGCTACTTCTAGCACTGTGGGATGGAGAGCCATTGAGGATGTAGTTCAGTGGTAGACCTCATGATTCCCACGTATGATGAGGGTTGTGGCAGGAAGGGCATCAGGTAAAAGAAAAACTTTGCTGAACAAATATGAGCATCCACCAATCACGCGCTGAGGCGACCCCTAACGGGACAACCCGAAGGCAGTTGGGGTGGACAGCCATGCCATCTGCCTCACTACCCTGCCGTTTTCTATGGTGTGTGTGGCCGTGGTTTGCAATGCACTTCCTGACAAGAAGCAGAAGAGTTATGGAAATTATTTGTTTATTTGATTTACATTAGCGATGAGCAAAATCTCACTTACGATAGCCATGAAATTTTTTATTGTACACATCACACAATTATCTGCTGCAAACCCGTGTGAAAACTACCTCAAAACTATGGAGATTTTATTTGGCTGTCGAGTCAAACCTCAAATGGCCGAAACCCAAAAGCAATACGCCTTTGGTTCAAACGAAGCGACTCGTAAATATTTTAATTTGCAACTGGTAGTTAATCTATCTAAGTAGCCATTTATTGAGCTCAAACACACACACAGCTGCCTGTCAGTGAAGACAAACTGTGGGCGGTGTAATGACAGTGAGGCATGGTGGAGTGGCAGCAGAATTGATGACGAGCTGAGGAGCAGGAGGAGGTCAATGGGAGGTCAAATGGAGGTGGGAGTCTCCCTTCCACACTGGAGGTGTCTGTTTTTCCCCATAGCGGAAACAAAAACAGGCTTAAACTTACAGTTGAACCCCTGACCTGCCTTTGACCTGGTGAGCGGGACAGGGAGGAGGGCAGAGGGTGGGACGGAGGGGAGACAGTGGGTGCGAAATGGGGGCATGTTGTTGTTTCGAAGTTCCTTCAAGAAGCTGGAAGAGGCCTATAAAACAAGACTATAAAAGTGGCATGCCTTCCTCCTCAAATGAGGTATTCACACTTTTACACCATAAAATCCTAACAAAGCATCCTTTTACAAACAACCCTTACAGTGAGGAGTTATTTCAGTCCTGTGTGTTGAGACAATGAGTTTTCATTTTCTTGCTGACATATTTGAAGTGCTGTGAAGTCAAATAAACAAAAGAAATGAAAAAACTTTTGGGTCATGATGTCTTTATGGGCTTCTCTGTTAACACACCTGACACTTACAACAGGTTAAAAACAAACAAACAAGCAAACCAAAAACTATTTTTATTTCATTTTGTGCTTACCGTACAATTTCATGTACAGAGAAACCACATGAATCAAGAATATCCTCAGAGGAATTTGAAGCTGTAGTTGAAATATTTCGCATGGATGTCTGAAATTTCTTAACGCTAACTTGTGGAAGTGAACCTGCTGCTAATAAAATATTGTGAAGTCATATTCATATGACTATAACAGACTGAGTTTGAAAGGTTCCATTATGGAAATTCTTTCAACTTTGTATGTTATATTTAATATCCTGCTTTATTGAGAGCCACTATATTTACTGAGCATGTACAACCGAAGTACAAAAAGGAGACCAACACAAACCCCTCTATGTCTTTTCTTTCTTCTCTGCCTGCTATATATTAAGATGCTGGATCAAAAACCTGTTTCAGACAACTACCTTTGTTCTTATTTATTACTGTCCCACCTGAAATAACATTAAGTACCACACAGATCAACAAGTGAAGAGGAACTGACACAAGTAGAGAAATGGACGGTGGGGGACAGAGATGGTGAGAGAGAAATGGGAGGAAAAAGAGATGGAGAGAGGGGTCATGGGAAGGGTAAAATAAAAGAGAAAGTAGTAAAACGGTGTGTGTTAGTGTTGTCCTGAAGCCTCCCTGCAGGCCTGGACACAATCCCACAGCTGTGCCTCTCTCTCTGCCCAACTCAAACACACACACACACACACACACACACACACACACACACACACGCGCACACACACACACGCACACAGAATATTTACAGTCTCCACCAGGCTGACCTCCCAATGAACCCAAAGAGGAGACTCCTCACAGGCCATGCACTATACCCAACCTGGCCCGCCCCCTCATAAACACACACACTCATAAAACATGGACTGGCAAAGGACGGTAGGGAAAGGCAGAACACACAACAAACACCAACATAACTCTCAGAGCAGCATGCTCACACCCCTTAAACTTGTCACTGACATGCAATTAATGTCAAAATATGCACGAGGCTCCCCACACATTTTGGGTGTATCTGTGTTTGTGTTTGGATGTATTTTACCTCCATTGTCTGTTCTCTTGAGGGCTCCATCTTTGTGGGGACACAGCTCGCATCTCTGCATGTAAGGAAGAAAAGTTAAATTAAAGTTAACCAACTCATCTCTTACACCAAATACAGAAGTTTGGTAATATTAAGGAATTAGAGATGAACTAGCATGTGGTAATGATTTGGGAACAAGGCCAGCAATTCTCCCAGAAAACACTCCCATTATCTGCTACCAAATGCACAAGTTGCTGCATTGTTCACACAACACTGGAATCTAGAATTGTGAGGTCATTGTGGTTTACACATGACATAACTAATCAGCAACAGGTGGTCACACATTAGAGGACATTTACTCCAGAGAAATCCTTCTGATATTCCATCTCTCCTTTCAAACTCCTTCCCTCCCCCAGTACATGTCAGGTCTCATTGGCCAAAGCTTGTATCAAGGCTCCCTGACCCAGCTCTACAGTCTTGTATTGTGAACTCAGCATATTCTTTCTTTTTCCAAGTGTGTGCGAACAAGTACAGGTCTTCATGCAAATATTTCTGCCACCCTTTGTCAAAAAATTCAGCTCAGCTCTATATAAGTAGGTGCAGCATAACCGAAGGCCTCGACAATGAGTGACAAAGGGCAAGGAGTGTTACACGAATATTTCTCTTTGCACGTCAAAGGTCAAACAAACGAAATTTATATAAACTTTTCCACGAGAACAAATTTGAGAAAATCTAATGTTTACTTTCATTCAGATCACTCAATTCTGGTAACTTTTCTTTTGTAAATTAAGAAAAGTTGATTAATAGGGTTGTATCTCTGCGATTAAAACAACCCTTCAAGGAAGATTTCACTTTCATGAATTCACTTTCATGAATCAAAGAAAAACTAGACCACAGTTTGACAGCTTCGCAATGTTTAAAAAAAACAACTAGTTATCTTGTTGAATTTCTGTGGAAGAACCATTGCCTCATGCACATACATAACTACGACTTGGAGGCAGATCATTCCAAGCACCTGTATCAACAACTAAGTAAATAAATCTTGCCCTGACAAAATCTCGAAGGTCCTTAGAAGTTTGTAGAGGTCATATAAAGTTTAAACGAAACAACCCGTACCAGTGTCAGGCTTTTTACCCCAAGTATCAAAAGAACAACAGGTAAAATATGGAAACCCTTGAAACAAGAAGTGCCATACATGTGTTCCATATGAAAGAAATTAGGACACAAGGAAATTTATGAGCAGAGTAAAAAATGTTCATGCAATGCAGAAAATGTATTACTTTTCATATTTGTACTGTACGTGTGTGTTTAAAGTAATAGAATTATCACTTAGAAGTTTCAAATGTATTTTCTGTCAGTAAACAATATATTAGTAGAGCTACACATCAATTATAATTTCAGTTACGTAACACTTAAATCATAACAAGAAATGTGTGTCTGTTAATACAAGGTAAAAACAAGATAGCTCTTCCTCATCAAGCAGCAAGAACAGTCTAAAGTCTGATTGTAGTTTCAACTAAATAACACAGAAACTCAGAGGGAGAATGAGGAAAATACACTCTGTTGATTCAAATCCATTTTACATGCTAAAAATCAAGAATGAATGGGGTTCAAATGAGAATTAACCTGTCTTGCTCAGCTAACCGACCATATCCAAGAGTGATAGCTGATGTTTGTTTTTGTCCAAAACCCTGGTCCTTGCTGAGGGATGACCCTGCTCAAAGTTTTATTGGTCCTAAGAATCTGCAGCATTGATTAACCGATATATCAGCAAACCGGCAGTTTCCTACTAAACCTGTACCTCTTCTGCACTAACGTTCAATGGCATGCCTGCTCACTATAGGGAAAGCATGCAAATGAAGCACTCACTGTTCAGGAAGCCCAATTCAGTCCAGTACTAAATGATTCAGTTCTGCTTGGAGCAGGACAGCCAGCATGTCTTGCCAAAATTATTGGAAAGTCAGCACTTCCAACGCCAAAGTTCCTGTTCATGGGCCAACGTAGACTAGACAGATCAACACCATACATACTGGCAGTGGCAGGCAGTTCTGTGCTGTCCTCTGGTATATTTTCATGTTTCACTACTTCTGCCAAACTGACTACCCATTTCAAATTAGATTAGTGACAAACAAGAAAAGCAAGCTTTCAGTTCTAACTGTAACAACAATATTATTGTTATGAGAATAAGAGCAATTTAATACAGTGAAGTTGCTTCTCTACTGCCACAAAGCTGATTTTGTGTACCGTAACTGAACCCCAGACATACTGTATGAGCTGTTACACTGTGGTAAACCGCATATATCTTGTAAACTGAACAAAATTACTAAGTGTGATGTCGATATTTATTGTTTATTAGACACATTAACATATTCTGAGCTTTAAGATCTTTGAATCCTAAATAACCAAATAATCCTAATGTTTAGTGTGGACACATTCTGTTCTAGGATCAGGAGTTGGGTGATGCTTAAACCGTAACTGTAAACCAAGCAGTCATTTAAGCTTCTCAGATATCCAACTCATATAGGCGACAGCAAATATTAGAAATGACAGGCTACCTTACAAACAGGCTCTGTCCCTAGTTTTGTGTTTGCTCACGCAACAACTTAAACATTTAGAAATAGTGGGTGAATGTCTCGAATTCAGCACTAACTTAAAGAAACGTTCTCATCAGCATTTTTGCTCAACATTATATGTAACTCTTTCTTGAATGTTAACAGTTCGTTGAACAGGAACCCCAAAATGGGGTGATATTTACTACTTTAGTGATGAAATATCACCTTTCCTTCAAACTAAATTGACTTACTTTAACTGGTTTGTTCCAAATCCTCTGAGCAGACACGCCAATGTTACATGACCTCACCTGGCAAAGTTTTCTTGGTGCATATATAAATGATAGCACTGCTCAAAAATTAGCATGAGGTCCACCATGTTGCCAGACAGCCCTGTTATTTGTGTTATTCCAGGAGTTCTTTCATAAATGATGAGTGGGTTGTTGGTTCATGTGACTCACCACACGGGCTGCTCGCTCCTGAGATTCACACTTTCTGCAGAACCAAGGACCAGTGGGAACCTGCACGATACCATAGCAGGCTGTAGAGAGGAGAGGGAGACACAACAACAGCAAATGATGAGAGTTTGTGGATGTAGTGACAGTGAAGAAACCACGCAAGATGATACTTTATAATATTTTTTTCATATTATCTCCACTTCTGTTGTTTAATTTAGACCAAAACAAAAACCTGTGGCTACCTGGGGTGACTACTGTCCTATACAACATTTTTCTCTAACTGTACAGGATTCTGCTTTATTTCATGCTGCTGACAAATGACATACTTTCAGAACTTTAACTAATGGTCACGAATTGTTTACTCCCAACATCCATCATCAATGATGACTGGTTGATTTTAGTGCTACAACACATATAAAGATACCATATTCAAACATTCACAAGCTTTACCCCACCACACCCTCCCACATTCACACACAATGAAAGGAAAAGGGTCAAAGAATGGTCATCAGCTGCAGAAACAGTTGTAATTGAGAGAAGTGGAAGTTATATGTGGTGCATTCCTTACTTTCATATACATTAAAAAGGCCTGCAAAGCCCAAAAAGGTTTGCACTACATTAGCCAATAACAATTTATAAGACTGACTGCAAATTTTAAAAAAAACCACTTATGTAAACTTTAAATTACAATGTGATGTCACTGATGCTTACATGACTCCGACTTGAAATCCAGTACAGGTGGTGCTGCTTTATGAGTGGCAGCACTACCCTAAATAACCTACTTCTAAACATTGCCGGATTATCTCTGTCCAGATCACATAATCCATTGAAATAAACAGCTATAATCCAAAAACAGGTGACTTGACTGGTAGACAAATTATTATATGCTAGTTAGTTACACCAACCTGTAAACACAGCATAGCAGATTAATTTAAGGTTCTACAAGTAGTTTTGAGTTACGTTATTTTTGATTTTATGCTGATTTTTTTTTTTAAAAACTCACAGAAAAATAAAAATCAAAGATTGTCGTTTTACTCCATTTTATATCAGTTCAACACACAATCTTATGTTGGGAAACATCACAACAACATTCTGCATTAACACAGATTAACACACAAACATGTTACTGTACAATAAATAAGAATAAAAACATATAATACTGAGGTATAATTCCAATACAGTACGTTAAGCATAACTTGTAATTCACTGGATTGTTTTGAAATCAGATTAGTTAATGGTAAACTACTCTATAATTTAATCCTTGAGTAGAAGACGAAAACACAACAACAACCAGTCAGCTTTTGATGCTGACGATTTACTGCATAGTATATAGCATGTAGTGTGTAGTTGAGTTACAGCAGAAAAGGGGTAGAGGGGGTTATTGTCGGTGATTGTTGCCACTACTACTATCATCACTTGTCTTATGAGTTATTAGTCATAATAAAAAGTAAGATATCCAAGGTTCGAAGCACTGGAATGCTCAAATCTCTGAATGTTCGTAAGTTAAATGTTCATATCTTGAGGACTACCTCTAATGTCAACATCATCCAATTACTTTCAATTTTTATTTGTAGTCATGCTTGCCTATGCCATGCATCTTGACAACCTGACAGCTGTTGGCTGATAAATAGCTAATTTAGAACACAAAACGTGCCTTCCTTTCAGCTGGTACTCCACTCACTCAGGGAGTTTTGGAACACCATTATTGTTAGTTTAATGCTGAAGTTGTCTGACTAGTTGACAAGCCTGTGAGACAGGAACACACCAGCCTAGCAAAACTACCTATTCAACAGCTGGATTTATTCCATTCAAAATAATGGACTGACAGCTGATGTGCTTTCATTCAGGTCACAACCAGCTTGACTTTTAGCTCAAGCACTCTTGTTGGCCTCAGACTGTTTTTCAATGTAGTCAATTAGCTCTTTATGCTACATTTGTTTAACTAATGTTAGTTCTTTGAGCCTTTCACCTTTTACCAGACTGACTGGCAGCACATTGCCATAAACTTTAATCAATCACACCTATAACTGTGGCTCAGCGGCAGTGGGGTCTAAACATTGCGAAATAAACATTGAATTCTTGCAGTTTGCTGAAGGCAAGAACTTATAATTCTGTCAACTTGTACAGTACAGTAAGCCCTCGCTTGGTCACGCTTCAAGATGCATTGCTTCACTACATCGAAGATTTTAAGTGTGTGGTCACGTGATATCGTAAACGCATCCAGAAGTACGCTGTGTTCCGAGACTCACAGAATGCAGCGCACTTCCATGTATTAAAGAAACGCTTAATAGTGCTTTACAAAATCTATAAGAGTGGGAAAAGATACAGATAGAAGGTGGTTTAATATCAGTATGGGGAGGGTTCAGAAACTTTCAAATTACCGTAAATAATAGTTTGTCGCTATATCGCAGAATTTTGTTTTTCACGGGTGGTCCTGCAACACATCAACCACATGTGATGAGGGATTTCTGTATATACAGTTGTGTTCAAAATGATAGCAGTCCCACATCATGAGCAAGATAAACCACTGTTTGTATTAGAATTTCAACTTCTAAAGGAAGTTTCTAGAAGTTTTTGTAAAGGTATACAAAACCACCAGACCTGCTAGAAAAATAACAGTACTGAGTACAATGAGTGAGGTCATTGATTATGTAAAAATAAAAAATAAAAAAGTTGTATAATAGATGACCCTGATTTAAGAATTAAGGCAAGTGACGCGGCATTTGCTGGCTGTACATTTGTCCTTGAAAAACAGAGTAAAGTGAGTCATTCAAGACATCATTCATAGGAAGAGAGTTCATTGATCATGAATCTTATAAAAGAGGATAAAACCTATAAAGAAGTGCATAAAATTATAGGTTGTTCAGCTAAAATGTTATCAAATGCTTTACAATGGCACAGCAGTGGCAGAAACTACATGCCAAATGCAACATGTTCATGAGTGATAAACCCTCAAAACACCAATGGAAATGCCGTTGGGAGAAATTTAAGGTTCAGTTCAAAGTCACCTAAACAAGTTCACTGTACTGCGAGAAATTAAACCAAGCTGCTTCCAAATACTCCAACAAGCCACAGCTGCCCATATAATTAATCATCCAGAGACACCCAAGAATAATTAGTTAAACACACAATATTAACAAGTGTTCAGGTTTATGAACATTTTCTTTCTGGTTTGCTATCCAAAACACAGCAGATTTCAAAAGTTTATTTTCAAATATCCACAAAGATCAACTCATAATGGAATAAGGTAATACGCCACTTTATGATACACTTGATAATAATGTGAGAGTAATAATCCATAAAGGCATTGTTTTCTAGAAGTGGATTGCAACTCCACATGCAAACGTTTATCTGATAGTATGCTCTATAGATGTGTTCTGCTAAGGCCCAGTTAACATTGCAAAAACACTATAACACATTATTACGAAAAAAAATCACTGTAGAAATAGACTAAAATGCCTCTACATAGGTGAAGAGTTGCTGACTCTTACAGGTCTCACTGAGGGGCTAAATCCACAAGCTGCCAGCGTTCAGTGTAAACACTGAACGTCATCATCTGAGTCATCTGAACTGAACCCGTGGTTGGCAACACAACACTGACACATTACTAGAAGCTGAGTTGTCATTAGACGTCATTGTTTTGCTGCTGTAGGGATTCAAAATATAGGACAGCAAACATAAAATACTATACTTTATAGCTTTGTTTAACACTTATCATTAACTCTAATGCAATGTGTCAAACATTTTAGTGGAGAATGGGATTAATAAAATATTGTAGCATTGGGCTGGTGACTATATTAACACCACCCTGAACTACAAATGTGACATGACGTTACGACCCAGATGAGCAGCCTGTCCTGCTGTTAGCCTTGAGCCTGACCTCAGCTCGGCCTCGCTGGGGCGGAACTGATGGCTCCAAACGGAGCGCCTCATAACCTTGCAACCAGACCAGCTAGCCTGTAAGCTAACTGCTAAGTCTTAGCCGAATTAGGCGACACAGCTTACCTTGATGCACAGCGACGTTGCAGCCGTGTCCGTCACAATAGACTAGCGGGTTTTCCGCCCAGCCTCTTTCGTCTGAACAAACACAGCAGCCTCCGATCATCTCCTTCATATTACACGTCGAGAACTCGTCGTCCGCCGCTACACAACGCTCGCCGGAGACCATCTACGAAGAAAGCGAACATGCGGAAGAATATGATAGATACCCCGAAACGTTCGCTAGAGCCGCCCCTCTGTCCCGTGTTACTTCTCTTCGGGTCCCAGTCGATGAAATGTCATGTTTAAAACGTGTTTACGTCCCTTTCTGACACCGTATTATTTTTATTTTACCAAAATAGCCACTTCACGGCTCGACGATAACCAGGAGAGGGAGGGGGTAGATTTCATGGAGACAGGAAATACGTCATGACGTAAGTCTTGTGTGTGCGTGCACCCTGACAGGAAGTAAAAGACGGACGTGGTGAGGTTGAGTTCGAAACTTGGTTGCAAGAACAGAGTCTGACCATTGTTCCGAGCATGATGTCCAATGAATTGTGATTATTTTCTCCTCCACAATTCCATTTTGTTAATTTTAGTCCCAGCGAACTTTGGACCTGAAATGTTATGATGATCAAATAAGAAATAATTCATTTTGAAACAGAATATAAATTCTCTTTGTTTGATAGGAGGAAGCCTGTTTTGCCCATCCAATCAATTCTGTGATCTTTTATGCTTTGCAATACTATACTTTTATCATTTATGTATACACTGAATTTAAGACTGATAATTGAAAAAAATGCAACAATGATCAATTTTTTTGAGGAAATGTTTAATAAGCAGTTTATTATTTTCACTGTTAATAAGGTCAGGTGCCATGGTTACTTGCTATATTAGACTGACTCTATAGACTTAGTATGAAATGATTAAAAATTCTTAATTGAAAAATAAGAAAGTAATTGTACAACAAAATTGCACTACGTTTTGATGAGTGGGATAATGATACACTGTGCATTTATAGAGATTTTTTTTTATAAACATGTACTGTATGTATGCAACTAGACTGGTCACTGCCCCACTCTATACTACGTTTGTATACTGTTTACTCTGATACTGCTGTATCAGAGTAAACTAGATGTCAACAGCAGCTTTTTTCTTGTTTTTTTAAGTCAGCAAAAGCTGAATTGTTTAGGGATTTTATTAAACAAACAGTATCTCATAAATTTGCATTCATATTTTTATATATAATTACATATCTCAAAATCATGGAGTTGGGATATTTTCAAGTAAGTCAAATATCACATGTTTTTTCACATTTGAATTATTAAAAGAATGGAAAAGGTGACCACCTGTACCAATGGACTTAATAGCAATTTTAAAAGCATTTCATTGCAAAAAGGACATTTATCTTTAAAAATAAATATGCAAATTCCCACATTAGGCTGCATCTCAGATCTGTCAATATGCAGCTTTGTTTTGACAGCATCCCCATGCTGTTGCCAAGGATGCTCCAGAGCACACACACACTACTCCACTCCAGGCACTCAGCTGCTGCTTGCATCACTGATTCTTCTGAGCTAGCTCCCGCTCTTGGTTTCCAGAGAAACGTAATGACTTGCCAATAATGTGCAAGAGCACACGAGCGTCCTCCGTGTAATATGGTGAGTGAGAGGTCCCTGGGAGTGCCGGCCCATTGTTTGCTTTAATTTCAAATTGCTCAAATGCTCCAGTCGACACTGGGCTCTGCACTAAAAGGGGGCGCAGGAGGGTTGGGGAGCTGGGAAAAAGGAAAAAAATAGTGAATTGTGTGTGGCAGGGGAAAACCTATTAGAGCTGGAAAGAACAAAGGGAGGCGAGGGGGAGTGGGGGCGGGGGTGGAGGGGCCCATATAGCTACTGAAACACTGAAAATGGCAAATGATTTTTACAACTTACATTTTATTAATTCAAGGTGTGCTCAAATTATATATAATATTCTTCAGATTGTCAGAGAAGAATTGTCTCTGAGACAGGAAATTACCGTTACATAGTCTGAGGTGACCAGTTGTGACTGGAAGCAAAATATAGTCCTCAGAGCTTTTTATGTATACTATATTAGTTCTTCTACAGTTATTACCCAGAAGTCCTGTTATATGTTGTTAGAGCTTTGAAATTTACGACACTCAAGGTACGTGCACAATCATAATGCAAATATGGGCTACTAGCTCTTACAGTATGTGGCCCTTGGTCATCATCAGTTCCAAACCTATACCTGTGAAGTATATTCTGCATATGTCACTTGCACATAAGAGCAAAGATGAAAGAGATGAAATAAAAGCAAGACAAAAACCACAAAAATATTAAATTGCAAGTGTCATTTTATTTTACAATTTGCAAACAGTTAAGAGGACATTAAAAGGACAGTGAAATAAAGGTTAGATTTTCTGCAGTATGGTTGGTGGTATTCTTTCTTATTCTTGTGTGATTCAGTTTATAATGTATTGACCAATACACAACTTCACAACACTTGTATTATTAAGCCGGTCATGTTATGACAAATGAAGAATGGGGAATGTGCAGAATATACATGGAGGAAAAGAAACACTGGGAAAACGAGGACCTGCTCCCGCCGAACTACTCTATGAGCTGCATCTAAAATTACATTGTGTTGAGGCATTGTATACATAAAAGTTGGAAATATGTAACTGCCCTCGTGTTATTTATTTTGCCTTGTGGTTGCTGCTATTTACAGTCACCTCACTCAATCTCTGATGTATTTTCTTAACCTTTGTGATTCCTCAGAAAGAATCAGGAGTAAGAAATGCAATAAAAATACATCCATAACAAACTCAGACTCTTGTCCTTGAGTGTAAGTGTGCATGCATGCAATGCAGGAGAACACCACTCAAAAATAAAATAGTCCGTGGAGATGCATTCACAGACAACAAAGATTTATTTTGAAGCAATGTTCTCAAGCTGATGCCATACGCTTCTTTTTGAATGAGTTGTAAATTTATCAAGTTTAGATTGTAGATCATATAAACCAATTGAATAGATGAACATTGTACATGTGTGGTTTAAGAAAATATGTGTCTTCTGACATGTTTTATCAGTTTTTATACAAAGTCGCCTGGTATGTGAGTTTAGCCCAACGATTATTCTTTAAGCCAAGTTAAATAGAAACAAAGAAAACAGTGTTTTCCATACAAAGCAGAGAGTTGAGAGGACAGACATGCTCAAGTTCTTCATCCTTTCACTCCATCACTCTGCTTTATGAATACAACTGATACAGTATGTTTTTGTTCAAACTGTTCAGATACAGCAACCCCAGTAAATAATTTTTCAAGAGCTGCATATAGACAATAAGTGCAGAATACATAACTCAATGTGCCATTTGTACAGCATTTGCCATATGTAGGATTATTCTGTGCATCTGTATGGCTGTTTATGGTAAATAATATTTGCTTTAAAAGCTGCAATGGTTGTTGCAGTCTGTGCCTTACCACTTTGGGAACTAATAAAGAAACAGAAGTCAATAACTTCCTTTCAAAACCTGACAATTTAGTCAAATAGATAATTTTTACAATTTTTTTAACATACTCCAATAATAATTTCATCATTTTGTATGCAACTGAATGAATAACCGATATATTAGAATGCAACGCCTTAAAAAGTTGCTGACATGAACAGAAAAATGTGAACTTAACAGCCATAACTTTTCATCGATGGTCACGCTATTTTCTGTCCATCATCATTTACCTTTACGCTTCTCTTCGGTCTGCCGATGGGGCAAGGGCCCAGGAAAAAATAGTTCCAGCACTGCGGGGTGAAAGGTGAAAAGAACCCTCCCCCACCACTGTCCGCACACACTTCAGGCTCGGATTGCATGTAAAATCACATTCTCTCGGGATCGTTGGGGGGTGGAGAGGAATTCATTGTTTTGGCATGGGGCAGTGGGTTTCTGTCATAAAAACCCTGCGCTATCACAAGGGCCCGCACCAAGTGTCTCCATAAAAACCAACGCACAACAAATGACTTTGAGTTGGAGGAGCGATGAGTGAAAATAGGCGGTTTTGAAGCTGGCGTGAGCAAAAGGGTTTTTTTTTTTTTTAATAGGTTTGAACTTGTAAAAATGTATGAAAATCTACATAAACCTCCTTCACGAAACACTTCGCGATTGTACAGGTTTACTTAAAAATTTACAAGATCGTTAAATTGGCGGCTTTATATTCCGGAAAGAAAGAGTGCGCTGACGTTTCTAAATATTTCAATCCTGTCAAAAGTAGATTACTCGACAAATTTATGGAGCATTACTGGACATACGTGTCCCTGGTCATGTGTGTGTGTGTGTGTGTGTGTGCGTGCGTGCGCGCATATAACGTGAAACAGACATTAGTTGTAATTTAATGTGAAAATAGACGTTCTGTTTTTTTTTATTAATGTTTCACTTATATTTGCTGTGTCCCTGTGTGTCTACATATCCGTGCTGAACAGCTTTAGAGGCGTCCATTCTGTACTTCCGACCATGCCCATTCAAAGATGTAAGTTTATACATAAACAGACAATGTCCATGTGAAGAACTGAGTTCATAGTGCAACATTTGGTCGTCTGAAGCATTCCCTTTGTAACACCCGCACACTGCGGGCTGTTGTAAGAACCTCCGCCGTGCTTGCAGGTCTCTCTCCCGGCTACTCGGTCTCGTCTCCTCCCCTCCACTCTCGGCCGACATCCAGGCGTAGAAGTGCAGGGAATAAGAACCCTGTGGCATCTGGTGCATCACAAATCTTCATTACAACGAGCCGCCAATTTTAATATTTGAAAATATATGAATGCACGCATTTGTCTTTTATTCAGTAATTATTACTATATTATATTATTATTTCATATGGCCTTCAGTTACGTCCTTGGAATTAAATTAGATCTCTCATTTAAAAACATTCGTTCATAGAGTCAGTGTGAGACACTATCAAATATCTATAAATGAGAAACGTAGCTGGTATCACTTTGACTTAGGCAAAGTCAAAGTGATAAATAATTTTAAAAAAATACCCTCTATTTTAGAATTTAATATTGTTGTTTAAGTGGTGGAAATGTTTTTTAAGAGTACTACCACCACCAGTACTACTACTACTACATCTACTACTACTACAGTAACTGCTACTACTACTGCTATTATTACTACTACTACTACTACTACTACTACTACTACTAATAATAATAATAATAATAATAATAATAATAATAATAATAATAATAATCTCTGTGAAACCTCTTTAACTATATTTAAAGTTTTCGCATAATGTAACGATTTGATATCATTGAAAACCAAAGTGTTATGTGACCTCTAATGCAAAATCCAACACTGACAAACAACTGTGTACAGTTGTTTGTTACAGACTATGTGCAGTTCCTGTCTCCTGCCATTATACTGTATTCTGAAATACTTAATGATACATTTTAGAGAATATTTAGGTCTGCATGTTTCAGTCGTCCACATTCAAGTCACAACCTTTGGCTCAGTGGCACGTGATCAAGGATAAACAACAAGCACGTATTACATCAAACGTCAACAAAGGTTACAGAAAGAGCAAAACGTGCAATGGCCAGCACGTGAGATGAAACAAGCCTCAACTGTCTGATCCAGATTCTGATCGTGGCTCTGGTATCTGAGTTTTTCCCCCAGGGATCCGAATCCCAACAAGCGGCCCCTTCTTTTACTTCACTAAACTGCACGCATGTCAAACATATTAATACTGTCATCCAGAATGAACACGGGAACAGCAAGTTCTGCAGGAACCAGAGTGAGAGTGGCTTAACGCATAGTGTTTGATTGCACTTAACGCGCTGAGAATGCATGTCATCTGACCCATAGGTGTAGTGAAGTCAACTGATTAAGTGATTGTGACGTCCAGGACACAAATATTTACTGAAAACGAAGAACACACAAAAACACAGACTTGTTTCATCTGCAACTCATCGGTCAGTTAAACGTTTTACAGCATTCTCTTGTTTGGCAAATAAATTCTATTATACTTTTTCACAGCATATACTTCCACAGCATTTAAATACTTTTACAATTTTATGCTGGAAAGGACGTTCGCAGTGATGTTAGCTCTTTAAAGTTGGCTTATTGGTCTATGAAAAAGAGAAGTTCTCATAAACATGGAGAAATTTCAAAATGCAATACTATGGACCTAAATTTCCAAACTGCTCGCAATAGACACTTCAACTGACCGTGTTCTGCTGAAATATTGCGTGAATTTTGTAGATATGATTCTTTAATATTTATAGGGGCTTTAATAACAACGCCTACATATACAGCACACTTTTTTTTTAATGTAACACTAATGTAATATCAGTGCATTTGAGCATACAGTGAATAATCTGTAAATAGGATTAACATTGGAGAGGAGATGATCATTACCGGATACAGTTTGACCCCATCGTGCACAGGAACAGGCCAGAAGAGCATAATGCAGTGAGAATTGAAAAATAAGGCTCTAGGGTGAAACACAATACCAAATCCGTACAACCTTTAATGGGCATACCGTAATTCAAACATAATGCACAGTCATATTGTTTGGACAACGACAGCGCGTCAATGTGTGCGAGTACGCGTACGCGCACCCAGATGCCTGAGTGAGCGCGCAAGCGCTTGCGTGCGTATAACGCAAATAATCGCGTGCATACAACGTGTGAAATAATAGCGGTGTGTGTGTGTGTGTGTGTGTGTGTGTGTGTGTGTGTGTGTGTGTGTGTGTGTGTGTGTGTGTGTGTGTGTGTGTGTGTGTGTTTGTTGTTAGTGGAGCGTGCATGGGTATTACACACAGGCGTTCACAAAATGAGACAAAGACTTCCAAGAAATAAAATAGACCCGGTAGGTTCACTAAACTCCTGTTCATATTCATATTCCCCCCAATTTATATACATTTATACTGTGTGCGTGTGTGTGTGTGTGTGTGTGTGTGTGTGTGTGTGTGTGTGTGTGTGTGTGTGTGTGTGTGTGTGTGTGTGTGTGTGTAAAGGTCGATTATATACAGTATATGTATATATGTAAAGGTCGAAATTTAATGGAATGACAATCTCCGCTGGATTATTTAAATGGATAAAGCTTTGACTGGAAACTTCAGGGAAATGCAACAGTGATTTCGCAGTTTTTGCAAACCCAATCAGTGTTGATTTTTTTTTTTTTTTTACACCGGTTCAAAGTAGGCGATATTTTATCGGGGGCAGTCGCTTTAGCATGACTTAAAATTCCCTATAACATAACAATTGCGTGCGTAAATGCACAGGTTGTTAGTCGTGCTATACACCCTGGTTTTCAACGCGTGCCAAATAATCTGTACGCCCTTCACACACTCTCTCTCTCAAACACACACACGCACACATACACACACGCGCGCGCGCACACACACACACACACACCACACACACACACTAGGGGAAGGTACCTAAAAACAATTGGAAATGCTAATGTTTTATGGATTTATTAAGGTACCAGACAAATGAATATCCTGGTAGGCTTAAGTAGTCTGAACAACTATTGTAAGATAAGTAGGTCAGTCTACCTTCAACAATGAAATCAAATGGAGAAGAATCTAAAGCCAACAAAAGCAGATGAGTTGAGTACTGAAGGGCAGCGGACTAAACGCGGAGCAACTCTCCCTGCGTAAAAGGCAAATGTCTTTGTTTAAGCTGCGCTGCGCTTGCATACACCAACCCGTGAAAAAATGCCACATGTAGTCATTTTACCAGCACACAGTCGATTCCAAAAGACTACCGCGGCAACGTGCATTTTGATGTGGACTGAAAGGGAATAGCACTACCTGTATATATTCCTGTTTTATCGTGACACTGCGCCGGCTCAGGTCATCTATTGTGGCTTGATTTTGGACTGAATTTAATTCAGTCACTGGAATATTAACTTGTCAGTGTAACTCAATTTACTCAAACCGCAGAAGTATACGTAAACTATTGTGGGGCCTAATTGTAGGGTGTGGGAGGGGATGGGAATGGAATATCCATTTTTATTGCATCACCTGTCAGCGGCGTCCAATGGGCGTAGACTCCGAGGGCATTAATTGATGAAGGTGTCTCCAGACTATAGCGCACCTCCCCTCTCTGTCATTTTATTTGTGGCTCAACCAGCAGGCAGAATAGCAGCTGCATTATAGCTCTTATTCCGTTTCTCTCTGTCTCGGACTCTCTCTCTCTTTCTCCCTCCCCTCCATCCTCACAACTCCCTTTCCCTCCCTCTCTCCCTCCCTCTCTCTTCTCGCTATTTTATCCCTCTGGCTGAGGCAGTGGTGTACACCTACCCCTCGTCCTGCTGCCGTCCAGAGGGGAGTGGAGCCGGCAGAGGCAGGTAGCAGCAGCCCCGGCTTGGTGGACGTATCCGCCGCATTCCTCCACCATGCCGGACCTGGGCAAGAGGAGACGAGTGGATGCTGTCGTCTCATCCGACCTCATAGACACCGGCAGCTCCATTTAACTCTGCATGTCAAAGTTTGCATTTTCATGACGCAGCAGCAGGAGTGTGGATGGATTAAATCTATGGGCAGGATGCCTTGAGGTCGCCAATCCATGTGATTTAGAGGTAAATCCATTAAATACTGAGTAACTACATGGATTAAAAAATTGAGGAGAAATAAAACATGGGAGACCTGGAGTGTGGCTTTGAGGAAATGCAGGGAGTCAGACTGGGATACCTGCTCATCAAAGGCAAGCAAATGTTTGCTTTGTCTCAGGTCTTCACCGACCTCCTGAAGAACATCCCCCGGACCACGGTGCACAAGCGCATGGATTACCTAAAGGTGAAAAAGCACCACTGCGACCTGGAGGAGCTGAGGAAGCTCAAAGCAATAAACTCTATAGCTTTCCATGCAGCTAAATGCACTCTCATATCGCGGGAGGACGTGGAGGCTCTGTATTTTTCCTGCAAGACCGAACGGGTGTTGAAGTCCAACAAAAGGAAAGCGAAAGCGGTGTGTTCCCTCGGGAACCAGAGCGCATCCCAGGGGCTTCTCCGTGCCGACGCCGAGTTATGGAAGGAAAAAGTTTGGTTTAGTTTGCAAGGCGTCCCAGAGACTCTCACACTTCACAACAAAACGGTCAAAAGGACAGAGACGACTCCTCGGCTTACCGACTCCAATCTACCTCAATTTTACCACAAAACCCACGGACGAGAATGCCGAACAGCGACTAAGTTCAGTCACAAACACTTCAAAAACTATGAAACAGCAAAAATAACAGGGAATCGCGTTACTTTGAGCCAAAGGCACACGTTTTTCCGGAGCGCGGTGAGCCGGCAGCCGGTGGCGCTTCAGTCCGCCATAGCTGCTCAGTCCAGGCTGTCGCGCACAGCCGGCGACCTCCTTCACAAAAGGAAGAGGAGGCGCGATGGGGGCGGCGGCAGGGACGGCGTGAGGCACTCGTGGAGCAGGAGCAGACACACACACCACCACACACCACCGGTACTACTGGTGCAACCCAAATCACCCGGCGATCACAGGACTTCTTTTGGTGCTTTCCATATCAATTCGGATTTCTATCTGGACGCCAGACCTCATCATCATCATCACCACCATCATCATCACCACCATCACGAGTCCACTTTCCTAGAGAGTTACAGCAGCGACACCGAGTCCAGCACCTATTCAGACCGGGCTTATCCGGATTCGGATTTTGGATCCGGCTTCTCCACCACAACCACCAAGTCTGGGAGCTCCGAGGAGGAAGAGGATGACGAAGATGACACGCAGTCGGAGAGTTCAGAGGTCAGTTCAGACGAAGAGGAGAGCTCCTCGGAGTCCGACTCCAGCTCCGTTTCTAGCCGTGTCTCTATTCAGAGCATCCGATTCAGACGGGCCAGGGTCGGTTCTGTGGCCAAAACTCTCCCCACCGTCACCAAACCCCCCTTGGTCCTGCAGCCCACGTTTCACTACAACCAGCAGCTTTTAGAGAATCAAACCAGGATATCAGGAGACGGTGCTACTTTACAGACAGATGAAAGGCGTCAGAATTGTGAATTTATATGCACTGAAACTAAGAAAGACGCACGATCTTCAGAGGCACAAAAATTCCACTCGCTTGTTGGGGGGGAAACATTTTTCACGAGGGAAACGGCGTTTGAGGCCAATTTAAACAGGATTGATCCCGTGGATGAGCTGGCCCCTTATTCACCAGGACCTAAACTGAATAAGGTCTTTCACCTCTCCCGCAGGACGCACGGGCACCCCACTACGTGCCCCGTGGGACTGAACCCACAGTATGACCACGAGCAGATCCCCAAATGTACAGACAAAAGGGACACGAAAGCCATCAACCTAAAACTACCCCCTCCGCTGAAAAAAATAAAGACTGAGGCGGAAGAGTTTTCTCTCTCCTCAGCCCCCCACTCTGATAGTGACAGGACAGCCAGGACACCACCCTTCAACCTCTACAATGTGAAAGTTAAAGTGGAGGAAAGCTGTGATGAATATGAATACCAGTTCCAGGCCGCTGCAGTCAAATGTAAAGGAGATAAGACAGAGAGGAGCAGTGGACAATATCCCTGCGGAGCCATTAAACAGGGGGACTTTTTCAGCAGCGGGAGTAAAGCCGCAGAGAAGAGCCCGGATGTGGTCCCCAGGTCCCCCTGTGGTCCTCAGGAATGCACACAGGACACCCCTTGTATCGACGAGGAGGGAGAACTCGGGAACAAAAACTGCAGGGCTCTGGTGCCAGGGAATAAGACACCCCGAGTTTCCAGGACGCGCGTAAAACTAAACGCACGCAGGGTAAAAAAGGCTGCCTCTACTTCTTCCTCCTCCTCCTCTTCGTCCTCCTCCTCCTGTTCTTCTCGTCCCGTGGGCTGCGAGGAGGTATCCACTGACGACTTACCGAGCAGACGCAAACGCGCCGTAGCTTCGCCTCCAAAAACGACTTTCAGTCTGATGGCAAATTTCCCATCCCCTCCGTCGCTTGTTGTTGGCACCGACGGGGATTTGTGTCCTGCTTACACCCTGAACGCGCTGAGGGGCCCCGGGCCTCCCCCTCCGTCCCACCCCGTGTGGAGGTGGCAGCCAGGCGGCCAGATTCTCCCTCCCCCACACGTTCAGAGAACAAGGAAATACCGAGCTGGGTTTTGACTCCAATAAATCGTCGGCCGTGTTATTCTCCAACCTAACCACAGCCGGAGTCTTAACGTGAGCTCTGCGGATTACTCACAAGTTTAAAGATGTTTATTATCACTATTATTTTTCCCCAATTTTGTATGTGTTTACATTCCGCTTTGTTTTGAAGTTTTGATCGAGGAAAACCCACGAATCCCCCACTCAGCAGACGGCCACAGGACTGTGATACACTGCTCGTGGATTCACGCTTAAAAACTTTTAAATAAGATGTCAGTCTTCAGCAATATGCTAGACCCTCAGTGTTGTTTCCTCGTTAGTTCTCCGTTTTGTGCCCCCCCCCCCCCCCCCCCCGACCTGTTGGATTGTACGGTGCGGGGGTTTCAGTGGATTGTGCTTTGTCTGGAGGAGGAATCACTCACTGAGATGAAGGTGCTATTATTCTGGGACTTACATAAAGTCTGATTTTGTAAATCATAAAGATAATCAGGGTTTCCCATTCTGTGCCACTTGGTATATTTTATATACCAAAGAAAGGTTTCTTTATATCACTCTAACCAGCTTTGCCATAGTAGCCCATGTGTGTGTTCAATTTCAGATAATTGCTGAAAAATCTATATTAACTCACAGTTAAGCCTTTACTAGATTTGGTGGGAATGTATTCCTGGTGGTTGTGAGGTTAAATCCCTGTGATCTGGTTTTCTTGTTTGCATTTCCTGGTTTGCAAATGCGTAATCGTGCGTAAACGTGAACCCAGACGCAACGCAGGCCTTACTGTATGTACAGACAATCAAATAATAATAATAATAAGGCGCCAAGCTTCGTGGCAGTTAGGTTCCACTGTACACACATATGCTCGTCCTCATTTGTCAGCTTGACGTCCGAACATGCGTAACATTATTTGCGCCGTGAGCAGCGCTGATTTGCGTTTGGAGCAGGAACACGAGTGAGGAAATCATTGTCCAACAATGTCTAGGAGAGGCTGATGCTGGAGGTGTGATTCAAGATCCAAGACAGAGTGACAACCCTCATCGCTTTCAACTCTGAAACAATGCGACAGAGCACAAGAGACAGGCTTGAATGTGTTGCACTTCGATGCTGACCATCCTGTGAGATGCTGGTTAAAAAAAAAAATAAAAAAAAAAAACACAGCGAGAGATGAGATCCATTTGAATACAGACACAAAAGCCCAACTGCATTAATTTGAATGTTATTTGAATATTTAGGCTTCAACCATATGTGTTTCTAACCATGCAATTTTCTAATTGGTAATAGAATATGCAAATACCTTCGAAGGCACTCTTCATTATTTAATGCTTTTGCTGTCAGATACCATTTTATGATTGGATGTATTTTTTACTGAAGATACCAAAATACTAGCTTTTAAAACATTTGCCATATTTTCATCAATTTTAGGATTTTGAAAATGATTGCCCAGTGAGAGCACCACAACATGTGTTACATTTATTCCCTAAATTTAGTGCTGACACCTTTGCAACAGACGTTTGCACCGACATGTACATACTCTAAGTAGACCTCTAGATTTTTTTTCACGTCACAGTGGGACGATCTCTGCTAATTGGCAGCTCTGTGCGCCAAAGAGAGGCCCAGGCTTATGGCAAGTCTGATCACAACAAACCTAAAGCCTGTGAATGATGTCAGCGTCCCACACAAGCACAGCAAAGGCTGCATTCATGCTGAGGATTGTAGAAACTATTTAATGGGTAAATGTAAAAAAAAAAAAAAAGGGGGGGGGGGCATGTGAGTTTCCCTCCGCCTAAATCAGCGTGGATAGATGTTTAGCCATGTTTATTAAAGCGCTACACCGCAACCCATCTCACCATGGGCCTTATGTCATGGGCTGAGAGGGACAATTCAAGCTTGAACTTATACTGCCAGCCTGTCCCCTTTCAGTTACGACACAACGTGGTGCTGGGGGAGGCTCGCAGCAAGGCGGAGGGGTTGCACAAGGTTTGAGATGGGGGGGGGGGGTTGCTGTGTTTCCAGAGCAAAGCCTTCGACCTTTAATCCGCATGTCAAAAGCATAGGCTGCACCGCAGAAGAGGAGGAGGAAGAGGAATAGCCTGTACCCAAAGCTATGCGGGTTTGCGGCCGTGACGCACCAGCCTTCTCTCACAATGCACGACCCAGGGACGGGGATGGGGGTAACGGCCTGCAGGGAGGGCCTCCGGCGTTAAGACAAATAGCTCTCTGACAGTGACGCTATCAGTGTAAACAAATGCGTCGTGCAGCAGCTTGAGGCTGCATGCGCTCTCCCCCATCTCCTCTTCCCCATTTCCCTCGCCCTCCTCTATCACTCGGTTCCTGCAATGGTCTGCAATACTTGAGGTCAGGTTGTTGACATGGAATTTGAAGTCACTGGTTGTTTATACAAAATTGAATATTTATTTTTGTGAATTTTCTGGTTTTCTTGTACATTGTTTTTTTTCCTCTGTTGTGAATATATATATATATATATATATATATATATATATATATATATATATATATATATATATATATATATATATATATATATATATATATATATATATATATATAACTGCACTCGAAATGGAAACTTGAATGGTGGATTTCTGAAGCACTTTGCCTTTCTTTTTTAATTATGAAGCATTCATTAAACGAGTGAAATGATCAAACTTTCTCTTTTCAATGGACGAGTCCTGTTTTATCAAGTTTGTTGAATTTAGTTATTGGTGGAGAAATTTTAGTTGCGCGTAAAGAGGGTTATGAAAACAAGTAGAAGACAAAGTTTTTAAACTTACGTTTTATTCTTACACACCAGAACGCTCTCTCTGTATCCCGCTTTAGTTTATAAATGTTCCCAGCCTTTCAATTTTCTCTGTAACTTGAGTAATTTCTTAAACGTTTAAATGCGTTTAGGGAGAATTAGGCACATCCACCCTCCGGGTAAATAGCAGATAAAGTTTTATTGCTGATGGAAAGCGGTGTCATATTTAAAGGAAACAGACCTCAAAAATAGATGTACAATCGTGCTTATCTTTATTGTGAGTAGATCAACCTAACAATAGATGACTAATGGTAAATATCCCGCAAAGCTGGCTGGACACTTATGTATTCCGTTTGCTTAAACAAAGAATCTCAAAGGGCTGCATGACGGAAGACGTGGTAGGCCTGCGGAACCTGCAATAATAACAAGAGGCAAACCGCAGACATTTCGGCATGCAGGCATTTCCAACCACTGCACATGAGGTGGTGCGACCCTACGGGTTTGAATGCATGAAGTCTCTATAAGCCGCTCCAAACAACAACATGAACAATGATTGACTGTATAGCACGAGGAGCGTGTGCGCAGAGGACGCCAGTTTGACTACTAAAATTATTTACTTCCATCAAATCCTGCAGAAATATCACTTTAATATCGCGACGTTTTCCTCAAGCAGTACAAGTGAACTTGTTTGAGAGGCTGTCGGACTTCCACAACCGTGCGTGTGCAGCAACGCGCAACTTTTCCAAGAAGCTTTGACCAGACTTGCCCTTCGCTCCATCTGCCATGTTTGACGTGATGTTTCCCTGATTAATGGGACTCTGCGGTATACAGTCCAGCTCCAGTCCCTGAGGTTGATAAAGGGAGTCAGACCTTGCAGGCTGTCTGGTCCTGGCAGGGCTGCTGCTGCTGCCGGAGCCTGGAGGGGCCACAGAGAGCAGAGACGGGCCATTATGCTGCCCTGGCGTTCAGGCAGAAATTCCACTGCGGATTGGGAATCAGTAGGCTGTAAAAAACAAAAGCAATACGCGGAAAAATAACGAAAGTACCCGAAAAAAAAATTTGGATTCAGTATGAAAAATATAGTGCTGTCTACATTGCGCAGCTAATTGCACTAAAATTTTATTTGATGCTGATTGCGCGCTCGGGAAACGGAGTTATGGGTAATTGTGACAGACGCACGCTGCGTTAGGGTCAGCACTATATTGATCCCTTAGACAATTACATACAAGGAGACCCATAAAACGTGTCAGGACGTTTTTATGTTGAATCTCAGCTGTGAAGGATCTGCCTGTCACTCTCCTCTTCACACAAGGTCACAAACGGGCTCATAAGATTTAGTGTAAAATATAGATGAACAAATCATTTATCTAGACATTTTGGGGCCGTGGGGAGGATTTCTAAAATAAAAATTCGTGTTTATTGTAACAGCCTTTTATTATTCCCACAATTACGCTATCCCCTCTCTTTCTCCTTTGTGTGAATTTGTTAGGAAACAGAAGAGCCCACTTAAACTAGATGACGACTTAAAAAGCTTTGCTGTATAAAGGTGAAGTCTGACAACAAATGCACTCTGCTTTCCTACTGTAGATCTCTGGAAGAAATAACAAAAAAATAAAATAAAATAAAAATAGGCTGAAAGAAAGCATGACGAATCCAGGAGAGGGTTCAGGCCGAGATGAATGCGCAAGTACAGTGACTAAATAGAAATACATCAGCTCCTTCTAACCTATGAATTCTTAAACAATTGTACAAAGGGGGGAAAAACCGCACACAATCAATGTGTGCGCGTATTGGCTTACGTGTTCTCTAGAGGCTATGAATTCAATAGTCACCCAACTGTGTGATGTTGATTGAGGGGGTAGGGGTAAGTAACATTTAAGTTATTCAGTCTTATTCTATCATTTCAAAATAAAGGTGCTTAATTCTGATGGAACACCGCGAGAAGTTTAAGTGTGAGCACGGCATGTTTAACAAGAGCAGAATAGATCATCTGTGTGACTCCTGCTTTTCCCTATTTTACACAAACTACAGAACTCTGAGAAATGTACGCTACAATAAATACATCGTCAAAACGCTCCATGTAGCGTTTATTGGAAGTCAAACTAAAGTTAATCAGACATCCATGACGTAAATAGAGAGAAACTAAATAAAAACTTTTTGTCGTGTCATCTCCATCAATCAGTATCCAACATTAAACATTTTAACTGGAACCATATTTATTGGTCTGACTGCAGCCTCCATCGCCATTATCGTGGAACAACAAGGAGGAAACAGCGCAGCCTCTGCCAGCATCCTGCAGCCCGGACGCGGGACCCGTGGGGGAGGACGACAGCCTGCGTGACGGGAACAGCGCGGCTGCTGCAGCTCCTTCTTCTCCCTGCTCCGGACATGTCGAATATCAGCCTAAAAGTGATGCTGCATGGGTTAGTCAATCATGGAAAAAAAAAAAAAACTAAATAAAAATGAAATGCTTTAACTACATATTGTGTTACACCCTAACCTGTATTATTATTATTATTATTATTATTATTATTATTATTATTATTATTATTATTATTTTTATTTTTATTTTTATTTTTATTTTTATTTTTATTTTTATTTTTATTTTTATTTTTATTTTTATTTTTATTATTATTATTATTTTTATTTTTATTTTTATTATTATCATTCAGACCAGAGAGCTGATGCCGTCCAGGGAGACTGCTTTGGGGGAGGAAGGGGAAAAGCAGCACCAGAGGGCTTCTGCTCGGTCATGGAGCTCAACTCCATTTGTAAAGGCTTTTCTCCGGACGGGATTCAGGCAGATGAAGCCTGAAGTTGAAAGGAGCAGCAGACCGGAGCAACTTTTAAAGTACAAATGAACAGTCCCGGTTCGATGACGTACATCAGGCTTGTTTAGACCGTCACAATGAGTCACAGGAAGTTATTTACCGGATAACCACGTTAAATCCTCTCGTTTAGGCTGCAATCCTGCATTAACATGTTGAACTGCGTATAATTCATCATGTTCGTCTTTAAAGCTTCATTAATTGATTGTTCATCTGCAGATGAAACTTTAAAGATGTCCACAAAACGACTCATTACATATGAATACAACAACTTGCTTTTCAACTGCTACAATTCATACTAAACTGAGCTTCACGCTTTGTCAGGTCTGATTGTTTAATGAGACAAAATTTTTTTTTTTTTTCCTGTAGGAAATCAGATTGTAGATTCAAATGGCAACAGACAACAACTGTGGATTTGCTATAAAATAAAATTAGAAACCTTTGTCAAAAGAGAAATTTTTTTTTGGGTGACCCACATTTAGATGAAGTTTGAGTATGAGTTTGAATATTTTTTTTTTAAAATCCCATAATATAAGTGTGAGTGAAAATAAACCATGTGTGCAGGTTTCGCCAGACATTATTATTATTATTATTATTATTATTATTATTATTATTATTATTATTATTATTATTATTATTATTATTATTATTATTATTATTATTATTATTATTATTGTAGTGGTAATTAGTTGTCTGTTAGTGTGTGTGTGTGTGTGTGTGTGTGTGTGTGTGTGTGTGTGTGTGTGTGTGTGTGTGTGTGTGTGTGTGTGTGTGTTTAAATAAAACTACACACACACAGACACACAGAGACACACAGTGGGTGTTTTTGCTATAATTTGGGTGAAAAAGATGAAACTTGACATAGATTTATAAAAACAAAACAAAAGCAAGAACACACAAAACGCTTTCAAGCTTTGAACATGTTCTCTGTGATTGATCTCAGTGGTTTTACTGACTCTTGCAGTCGGGTTGAATTCAAAGTGATCAGAATTTTCCATCAGAGTGTATTTGGTCTTTCATTTGAAATGCGTAACATTCTTTGTAATGTGAAGTCAGAATTGAATACAAATTATAATGAAAGAATGGACAAATAAATGTTAATTATTCCTCTTATTTTATAAATGCTATAATGTGTGCAGGTTTACAAGATCACAAGATTTGATGACAGTTTAAAATTACTGTGTGTTTTGTCCTTTATATCATCCAATTAAAATTCTGAGAGCTGTCAACTAATATCTGGACTTGACTCTCCATCATGGGGACAGCAACATCACACACTAAGGAGATTTGAAATAGCCACAAGCACCGGTGACCTTTGACCTTTCATACCAGGGAGTTAGGACAAGAAGCCCAGGCTGAGAAAGCAACAGAACACACTGTGTCATCTACTGCAGCAGCCACACTACATGAATGAATGTATTTAATAATTAGAATTAACATGCTGACACAATTGTAAAGAGATGGATTATTGCATTCAGGTCATAGCTTGCTGACTATTGATCATTGTGTTGGAGTCATGCATCTTGCCTAACTTGACAGATATTCTCACCCACAGCTTTTTCCCTCAGTTCGGTTATACATCAAACGTCAGACGGATGAAAACGCAGCCTGTTGCTTTGCTGCAGGGCACAGCTCTTCTCCTCAAGTGATGTTTCTTAAATTGGGTAGTTGGGAAATATAATAGGACACTTTATTTAAGGCTGTCTGGGCCTTTTGCAGATTGGGTTTCAGCCAACATTTTTTTCACCCACTTCTTTACATGGAGTGTTCAGAATGTGGGACAAAGGGGAACTCTTGAGATTCAAGACTCACTTTAAAAGACAAAAACCTCAGGTCCTACTTTTACCCGGTAGAAGCTTAAAAACCATGCATTTATCTTTAATACAGTCTAGGTCATTTTAAATAACATTTTACTTTGTTATTTTGATTTTTTTAAATTGTGAAGGATCATACAATAATAATAGATTTAGGAAGCTTATCCTATTACAAGACATCCCAGATATGCAGTTATTTTTTTTATTACAAATACTTACGTTGTACTACAGAGCTTCAATGTCAGTTTATAGTGATGATTTTTAATAGTGTCAGCAATCATTTTACTGTTATTTTACTGTCTGTTATTTAATGTTGCAATTTTTCTTCTGTTTGTATCTGAAGTCTAAGTCTGTTGCATGTTTTGAATTTTTTTATGATGTTTTTTACTTCTACAAACCCAGGAGATTGCGTCTCCTGGGTGGATGATGGAGCTCTGATAAGATCTGCATGTGACAGTGATCCCCAACCAAGATTTGTTCCGACTGATTCTTGTTCGGAGGGTAATATGAATCCACTGAGATCCTTCTCTTCTCTAGAAACGACGACAGCGCAACATGTAATAGCTTTAAAATACAGAGATGTTTAACTTTTATGTAGGAAGAAAGCTGCGGATCCTAACCTGAACTTCATTCTGAGGCTGAGACTCATGCTGTAATAATGCTTTAGGATTTAAACTCTAAGGGTTTGACCTCTTCGGGATTCGTGGCTTCTTAATTAATTAATGGGTGACACTGAACGAGGACCAGATAGTTGGAGGAACGCAACAGCCTGCGGGTGGTGCAGAATAAAACCTCTTTAACGAGCCCGCAACAAGCAGGGAAGAGACAACTAGTGTTTTTCTTTAAAGGATCATCATACATGATTGCGGAGCGCTTGTTCAATTAATGAAGTTTATTCGGTTATTAATTAACTTGACTATGAATTAGGCCTCATTAATTTAAGAAGTAAGCAGGCCGATAATAATGTTTTTTTTTCTTTTAAGTTTTATTGGTGTTATTTTATATATTTCAGAAAAATACACAAAGCAAGAAATTTAGAATTATGAAAATGTTGTATTTCGTAGAATCAAGCTGGCAACTTATTTCCCCAAATAGGTAGGATGACCACATCGGTCATCGCTTTTCGATATTAAAAAAAAAGAAGAAAAAAAAGAAATCTCTTTTATTTTTTCCACATTCTTGATTTTTTATCTCCTGAAACTGTTGTGACTCATGTAAGACAACATGACGCATCCCGTTACTCACCTTGACCAGAAGAAAACGTTTGTCTGCATCCATGTTAAAATGTCACAGAACTGATATTTAAAGCGCGTCTTTAACGAAAAATTTTTAAAAAAAAGTTATTAATGAATATTTTTGTTAGGACACGAGTCTGTTTTTTGTTTGTTTCTCCAAAAAAATCTGTCATGAAAAGACACAAAGAACAGAAATATTCACCATTACCATCATTAGGAAATATTTCACCAAAAAATATTCAAAGTATTAAAGGTCATTTGTTGTTATCGATGAGAAGATGATGAGATTGGACTTATAGTTAGTTTAGTTTGCTACAGTTTCTGTAGTTAACTAAGTTAAGTTGTCGTTCACTCAGAAGAAAATCAGAAAAAGCAACTGGAAGAGTTCAGTAAAACTGAACTCCAGTCTGGTGGATCTATTTTAGGAGAAACAAACTTGAAACATATTTCTTGAAATATTTCAGACGCCTACGGATGAAAAGAACGAATAAAAGGTGGATCACGTGACTCGCTTCTAGGGACCACGTCTACTTTTTTTTTTTTAAAAAGAAGCGGCTGGAAGGGTCCCATATTCCTCCTGAAAACCCAACAAAATAAACAACCGGATCTGTTTTAAGTATAAACCAAACTACCTAAATGCGTTTTGTTTTTTTCCCCAAAAATAAAGTTCCGCCTCTTTGATTTCTCTCTATTGCTGATAATCGAGTTTGTTATGCAAATTTAGTCGTGTAAATTGAATTACTTGGCTGATTTATATTCGAATCGTCCCTGCGTGCGTATTAAAGCCTCAATGACAGGCGACTTTCCTCCTCTATCGAATTCATCCAAACTGGTGTCCCCTCCTCGCCCTGTATTAGGACGCTTAATAACGCTTCTTATTTTGAATAAGACTCAGTTGCGCTTCGCCATAAAACCGATCCAGCTTCTTTTGGAAGATTTCGTTGATTAAATCGGTTGTTAATTGTATCATCACTGCGCGCATCGACCATGCAGCACACGCTTAACGAATAGGTTATTGGATACGAGCAGGCCTGAGGTTTGGCTTTACGCACCGTCACGGCTACAGCGTTGCGTATTTACGGACTGTTCTAAAAAATGCCTCTCTGTGCGAACCGGAGACCTCCAGGGTGCTATAATGGGCAGCGGGGGGAGGGGGGAAGGGGTGGGGTTGTTGCGCGTCAAGTAGGCTTTATTTATTTATGCCGCAAAAATATTTTTAGTGGAATAAACCCATTTTAATTTGACATCAGTAATAGGTTCTATTCCACACGGCTGTTTTATTAATACAGGTTTTAATCTTTATTAAATTGATGATTTGTGAACTATTTATATTTGTGGAAATCAAAAGCCTGATGTCTGTTGGTGTTTCCGTGGTCATATGTAAGCTACGTTCGTTTGGGCTTTTTCATAACTCTGAGCGGGAAGACGAATCGAAATCGGCCAAATATGCTCCGATTCCATATGAAAAATAGAGAAAATGTTCTTTATTTCCCCGCAAGAGCCCCTCTCCTGCAGACAGGCTGTGAACATCACGTGGTCTGATAGCGCCCCCTGTGGGCCACACGGAGGAGTGTTTAATTCTCTTAAAGGGGATGTCTGGAAAACCGGAAGAGTTTTTTTAAGGTGGTCCGGCCCAGTTAGCAGCAGAGCGAGGACGCTTTATTTCCCAAAGGTTCACGGGGCGAACTGGACTCAGGTCCGGTCTCTCATCGGTCTCTTACGGTCCTTGGAGTTTTCAGTCCAGCAGTTCATGTTGGAGCTCACCAAAGCCTGCCTGTTGGAGAGAGTTAATGACGCTTCACTGAACCCTGCATATGGAATTCTAGATTGTGCATCTCGCTGTCCTTCTCCCTGTCAGAATAAAAAATATTTGGAGGTGAACATTAAAACCAAAACAGCCAGCAAGGCGCCTGTCCTCACGTAGCGGCAGTCTGTGGTGTACATTATTTAACAGGGCTTTTTGTGTGTGTGTGTGTGTGTGTGTGTGTGTGTGTGTGTGTGTGTGTGGCTCATTCACGTCAGCTTAATGTCAAATTTGATCAAGGTTGATCTCCAAAAAAAATAAATAAAAAAATGTTGGCACCATGTTCCTTTTAACATCATAAAATAAAGATTTGACCGCTCTTGGCTGCCATTGAAAAGTCCAGATGTTCCAAAAGTTGATAAACGAATGAAGATCAGTCACCGACCTTCAAAGGGGTCGTTGGACAAGAACGGAATCAGATTAAAATGAACATTTTCTACATATGGTATTGCTGTATAGAACTATTTGCCTTGTCGTGATATTTTTGGTGAGCGTTTTTAAAAGCTCGGAGACGCATTTTCAGGTTACTTTGTGCCGGTTTAATATGCCTCAGTGCCACAAACAACAAATAGACAAATAGAATAATTTCATTCAGATCTTAAAATGCAGGAAGACAAAAAAAAAGTAGCACATGTCCTCTTTTCAAGAGTCTACAAATTACTTTTTTTTAGGTCTAACGTTGTTAATTTCTTTGCCTCATCGGTGTCACAAATTTGTAGTTTGCGACGGAGGAATCCGCCGTGCAGCCAGCATCAGGCCAGATGTGTCTGGATCCTGGCTTCGTTATTCATACGGACGCTCCAAAGTAATAATTGTTATTCGTGTTTGCGTGATTGACGGATCAGTCATTTGCACACAGTTCCTTTTGGTGATAACGCCACCAACACCTTACATTGTATGCGTAATGCGCACGGCTTGCTCTTCTCTTCCTCCTCGCACCTCATAAACTCTTGCGCCTTGATCAAATGCGGACCGTCCGTCCTGCAGTACTTTTGAGGCCTCAGCCATGTTGGGTGTGTTTGTCTACGCGCTCATTTCCCTGCAACCCTTTTTCCATTGCGTGTCTGACGCAGCTCCAGAGCCGGTTCGTGAGAATTCGCCGTGGTTCTTTGGGTGCGTCAACGCCAGCAGCGGGTTGTTCTCCCCCACGGCTCTCCGTGACCTTGACCCGGTAGCCTGCTCTGTGCTCTGCCTGGATGAGGGGTGAGTTCAGGGTTTAAGCACTTCCTATATGTAAATTACCATTAACCAATATTTGTGTAAAATTATTTCACATATGTGCACAAATGAGAAACTGCTCTTTATGACTTAAAAATGGGGACCAGTGGTTTCTCATAAGTGACTCATTACTGCTATTATGTACCGATTTGTTAATCCCACAAACAGAATGCTGCATCTGGGAAGCTAGAATGTTCTTTCATTTCTTTTCAGACTCCATAGTCTCCAATCGTGTAAATGACAAAGAAGCTTACTTTTTCTTCTTATATGAAAACTCTGAAACTACCACCACCACCACCACTCCGAAGCCTTTAGCTTAAAATAAAATATGAGCTGTAGTGTCTGAGTTCAGTCACAGATGTTTGTTGACAGGTCTGTATGCTGGAAATATGTTTTTCTTTTCTTTATTTTCGTTAACTTTCAGTATCTGTTGTTTTAAGGTACCTGATTGCAGCTTTGACTTCAGAGAGTTGTTACTGTGGCAACTGGCAACACAGTTTGTTGGCAAGTGTGTGTTTCAACACATCTGTGAATGGGAGGAGAGAAGATGTGAGAGGACAAAATGAAAGGTGACAGTAAGACAGGCTCCTCTTGATTCCACTAAATTCATTCTGAAATAAAGCAAATTTGAACCAGCGAATGCAAGTTACAATTCATAACTCTTTCTCTTTTATATGTGCACTGAATATTTTCTCTCTTCACTTTTCTTTTTTTCCTAGTTTCCTCTTCTTGCCAATTGGAGACCAACAGGGAAGGATGGCACTCTACAGAACTGACGGACCATTTCTGCACAGAATTCATGTGTCTTATTTCCCACATAGAGTCCAAGTTGGCAAGAATTTTGTTGTGAAAGTGTCAGGAAACCTGGCTGGACTGCCCGTCCGGCCCACAGGTCAGCTGCTGCTCATGTGCTCTAAATAAGGTTATCGGAAAGAATTTCTGTTTTTGTATAAAGATATCCATTTCGACATTTGTGACATGTGAAAATGGATATCCAAGTTTTACTTTATGACTCCCACTTTGACTTTTTCTGTTGAATAAGCATGATCCTATTATGTTTATTACTTTAATTTGAGTGGATGTTACTCTAAAAATATTTAGTTTTATTATTATAATAGCATTGGTTATATTACGCAACTATATTACTAACAAAAAATACTCTAAATGAACACAAAATCTAAGATAGAGCATTTGTGCAAACAGTTTTATTTTTTCTTAAGGTTTAATTATTATGTAGTCCTCGGAAAAATCATGTAAAAACAAATAAACTACTACATGAACTTGTTGAATGAAGCTGAAAACACGTATCATACACTTATTTATTTTATTTCTATCATATTTATCTATACATAATATACAGTATCTGATAATAAGTGTGAATCAGAGTCTAACATATAAATATTGCTTTAGACTAATTAATTCTAAAATAATGATAATGTTATTCTTAATCTTAGTTATTTCTGATTTAGTTTTAATGTTTAAAAACATTTTTGAACACCTGAAGGAATCTTTATGTTATTAACAAATGTGCATCTGCCTGTTCTGTAGAATATAGAAGATACTCTATTTACACATTTTTATTTGAGCCTTTGTGTGATTTTTTTTTTTTTAGGGATCGCAGCTCTGGAGGGAGTGGACTTCTCTTATGTCACTATTCAGATTCAGGAAATACCCCATAAAGGTCAAAGTTCACATCATGCCAGTGTTTTGGATGACAACTCCTTCAGTGTGTTTTCTGATTGGATTTCAGAATCTCCAGGGAAATTTGAACTTCGTAAGTCATCGAGAGCAAACAATAAAAGTGAATAAGGTGTACTTTAATGGAGCTTACTCGCTCATCCTTATCTTGTGTTTAGGTGTCAGTGTCTCCAACCCCCTCTCTACATTGTCGTCCACCCTCCACCTCTCCGTCATGAAGCCCTCTCCGCCCAGCCTGGCGATCTCTGTGCTTCCCGGCCCCCTGGGTGTCCCCTCCTGCTTCCCTTTCCTGCTGAAAGATTCCATTTTTGAAACAGTTGGTGCCGTATACCTGGGCGACCCCGTCACTCTGCAGGCAGACGTTGGGGACAGCATGGAGGTCGCGTTGTCGTGGTGCTTTACTCACAAGGGTAAAAGGAAAAACATCAAGGGTGTAAAGACAATTTGCATCCCCAGCTCTGCACGTCAGAATGGCACTGTGGTAAGCAGGGAAGAGGAGGTGGTGTTAAATGACTGGAATGTGGTGAACATGTATCTCAAAATCATGATTTTTATTAATTTTGTTCTTAAATATAGGATTTTCCAATAGATCCTGAATCAATAATACTTTATATTCTAATCTCTAATATTTGACTCAGAATAAAATCAGCCTGTGTGTGACAAAATTGACAAGCTTTTCTTTATCAGAACAACTAACAACATAATCTAACAATTAAAACATCATCTGTCTTCTGAAGTCTTTAATGATCTTCAGTTACTGATTTAGTGGAGTACATACTTCTTTTTCAAAATAATAAGGACTGTTTGACATCGAAGAAGTATATGATTTAGTAGTTGCAAGAAAGATCGCGGGAGGCTGGAGCCTATCCCAGCTGACTGAGGGTGTGAGGCGAGGGAAACTCTGGGCGCGATGCCAGTGCACCACGGATGAAAGATTATTAATAAGAAAAAATGTTAAAATGATGATCCATTTAATTTTTGATTTATCCAAAGCAGCAGCAGCAACCAGTATTCTCGTAACAGAATCAGAACCCGAGTCCTCTTGGCAAAATACAGCAGTAAATATTTACCCAAGTCTTACTCACATTAAAAAATATTAACTATTGAGACGGTTCAAGGATCAACACCTAGTGAGTGAAAGATTCACATAATGTCATAACTAATTAATAATAACTATTTAATGAATTAATAAGTGAACTCTTGATGAGTCTTGGTGTTTCTGGATCTTTTTCCAAATTGTGTTATTTACAGTTAAAGAAAGCTGTTTTTCTGTAAGGGATTTGATCATTTGTTGAGTCGGGGTAATAGATCCGTATTTTTATTATCTTAACCACATGTGTCAAACTCAAGGCCCGCGGGCAAAATGTGGCTCACCTCATCATTTTATATGGCCAGCGAGAGCATAAAAGGTCAGAGTATCAAAAAATAAATAGATGAGAAGTGTGCTTTGACCAAAAACTACATTTCCCACAATGCAGTAACGAAGCCCATTTGAACTCTGACAAAAAACGTTTTGGACGAGTTAATGTCCTAACTTGTGTTTTATGTTATTTTTCTTTATTTGCTTGGATAGTTTAGATCCTTGATTGATGGAGTTCTGTGGGTTTCATAACCTGACAAATATAACAGAGCAACAAACAAACAATTTTTCTGTGCTACTGTATTGTTTGTAACTTCAATAAGTAATAAATTCAGAGTAATTAAACATTAAGAAGTAGTCACATTTATTTTACATTACATTGAGTTACATTTAGTTACATTTATTAGTTACATCTGGCCCTTTTAGGACAGCCATGCTGTGGCCCTCGGTGAAAAAGAGTTTTGACACCCCTGATCTAAACAAGAAAGAGTTAAATTTCTAGCTAATTATTAATTTGTTAATCCTCTTCATCAGATCATTGTCATGTTTAAATTCCTACAGAACTGGTCCTTTGAAATAGAAGGTATCCATGTGGTGTCAGTGAACGCCTCAGACGTCCATGGATGGACACAGGAGACAATAGATGTGGTGAGTAAAATGTTTGTATTCATCATTTTTATTATTTATTATGGGACTAAAATGTTGATGTGTTAAACTTATTTTAACTTCAATAAAAAATAACAAAAAAAGTATTACAAAGAATCAATATTTAGCAGACTTTGGCTGCTAAAAATTGTTATTGGAATTAATTCACGCTTGTTTTGGTCTTTTTATGGGACTTGTTGATATTAAAAGTGATTTTATATGTACCAGATGTATAGTTCATAATCTCATTTGTATTTACATTTCCAGATGGTTGTGCATCCTGCTTTCTCTGACCTCAGACTGGGTGCATCGGGGAGCCAGCTGACATCTGGTGAGATTGTTTATGTGGATGTGAAACCAGTCAGCACCATGAAGCACATAAATGTTCATAAATTCACACTGAATGTCGCGAAGGATAACGCTGACATCGGTGTTTCATTTAAGAAACACCGGTCGAGGTGACTTCAGGAGTGAAAATGAAAGGATGACAGTCAAGTGAAATGCAAATGTGTCTTTTAAGATAGGAGGCCTTTTTTTTTTTTAAGCTACTGGGTGAAATAAACGGGAACGGCAGTAATGTGACAGGAGAGGAGCTAACAGTATTTTTGATTTTTGACAACAGATACAGCTGCGGCTGAGTTTGCCACTGAGAATCGAGTGTCTTCTCAGAACAGAACCATGGCAGTGTGTGTTCAAGGGAACAGGAAGTTGTCACCACAAGTTAGAGGTGATTCAATGTGGCAACCAACAACCAGTCAAAGTCACAGCCTGTCTGACAATGGTGAGGCTGTCATTATTACACCTACTGATCATATAAAACATTTGAATACTTTAATTTTCTTGAAGATGTCAGGTTGCATCTCTAATCTGTGTCTAAACAAATTTGTTGACTAAATTTTTTAACAGTGCAAATATATACACCAAAGCAAGCATATCCCACAAATACTGATGTGACTTTCTGGGCTGTGGCTGAAGCACCAGACCCTGCGGAGTTCCTCTGGGACTTTGGAGACTCGAGATCAGCCAGAACCACAGCAAGGACCATCACCAAAAGATACCACAAACCTGGCAGGCATGAAACACAGATTACGTATTCAAAACATAACAAAGATATTACATTTATCAGTAGCTATGTCTAGATTACTGTAATTTTTATCCTTATTGAAACCTAGTTACAACAAAATAGTAGATTGTCAGATTGCTCTTTCCTTAACTGAAATTGTTCATCATTATTCCTTGAGCTTAGAGTTAAAAATGACATTTTTGTAGCTAGATTTGCTTCCACAAAAATAGACAAGCAAAGAAAATGAAGTCAAACTAAGCATAAAAGAGGCAACAAAACACAGTAATGTTTGAGTGTTTGAATAGACCTTGTTTTTAAAGTCTTACATATCATTGACTAAATCCCGAACAATCATTGCTTTGTTATTAAGCAAAGAATTGTTCGATAAAAATGCTTGGCAACCTGAAGATATCGATCTGGAATGGAATCTGTTCCGGGTCCTCAATGCAGGTATGATGTAGTTGTGGTCATGTCAGGAGACCACACCTCCCGGACCTCTGACGTGTTTCCGCTGGTGGTCCAGAGAGCAGTGAGACTCAACAGGCTACACCACCAGCCGTCTGTCTTGCTGAATCAGATGGTATCATTTAGTTGCCGGGTCAACGACGGGACCAACGTCAGCTTCCTGTGGGCCTTTGGGGACGGCCCATCCAAGCCAGGACAGAGCACAGAGCAGCACGTATTCCACAGGTAGATTCCCCCATTAGCATTGGCATTGTGGATCAATGTAGACCTGCCTTTCTCCGTGGTGTTTCTGTCCCTCTGTGTCTGCATGGGCTCCCTTTGTTACTCCATCTTCGGTTATCATTTATTAAAAAAGGATGAATAGCTTGATATTTAATAAAATTATTTAGGAATTAATTTTGTTTGTCCTGTATTTATGTGAAAAAAGACTTTTGCCTGAGAAACAAAAAAGGTTCCTTCTAATTTTTGTGACAACAGTTAATGTTAATTTTCTGCTTCACCTTATTCTATATTTCTACACATACAGTTACAGTATGTGTGTTTTATTCTCTGCAGAACAGGAGAGTTCAGAGTAACAGTCACAGCGTCTAATCTGGTCAGCGTCGCCTCTCTAAGCAGTCACATATTTGTTGTGGACCGGCCTTGTCAGCCCCCACCAGTCAAGAACATGGGCCCTCTCAAACTGCAGGTATGTTTTATTAGCTGATCTGTTAGCCTGAACCGTAACATGAGTGTAGCATGGTTGCTAAATAATATCAGATCTTTTCTGAATCCTCTCTCTTAGGTGCGAAGACATGAGTCTGTCCACCTGGGGGTGACCTATGAGACTGAAGTTGACTGCGATGTTTCAGGAGGGCTTTCTTACACCTGGACCTTGTTCGACTCTGCAGGAAGACTCTTCCCTTTGCCTCTAATAGACACAAACAAACAGAGCCTCACACTACCCAGCTACCATCTGCACTATGACACCTACACTGCCATAGCGAAGGTAAGTAGGGAATGGACTGGACCTTAAACTGGGACATAAAACAAGAATTACGAGAAGTGATAGTCTTCGATTTACAGAATTGCAGTAAGCAATTTGGCTCCAATAGCTGTCGTTGCTCTGCAGGTTCAGGTTGTTGGCACTGTGGTGTACAGCAACTACAGTGTGAGGGTCCAGGTGATCCCAAGTCCTCCTATAGCCTTCATCCAGGGTGGCACCAACATCTTCATCAACAACAGCAACACCACTGTGGTAATGCTGGATGGACGGAGATCTCATGACCCAGACTTCCCTATGAACCCACTGAGGTACAGACACCTTAAAATTCCTGTACCTATTCAACCCTTTGGCTTAACTGAGTTTTTAAACTCAAATTCCAGTTCTGTTTATCTCTTTGCAGCTTCAACTGGACATGCAAACCAGTCAGCTCCATTGCCAGCTCCTGTTTTCACCAAGATGTTCAGACTTCATCCTCTGTGCTCGTATTTCCCGCTAGTTTCCTCAAGGACAGCTTTGACCAGTTCCACTTTACGCTCAACGTCCACAGCCTACAGCGCTCAGCTTCATCAGAGGCCTATCTCACATTAACATCTGACATGATGGGGTGAGTGTCATAGACACATATACAGAAGTAGATTATAGCTTGTGTGTCTTGCAAATCAGATTGAAGTAAAATACACTTTCCTGAATCCAGGAAAGTGTTAGTAAACTGCCCTCTGTGCCGAGGAGACCAGGTGAACTGGGAGCAGCCTGTCTCTGTCAGCGCCTTGTGTGAAGACTGTAAAATTGAGCCACAATACATACAGTACAGCTGGAGTCTTTACCGGGTCAATGCATCTTCCAAGCCTGTCACAGAAGGTGATTTTTTTTAAAAAGTATATATATATATTTTGTTACGTTCGCAAGAAAATAAATCTTACGTATATTTTCTTGTGTTCTAGTTCTGTTTTGTTACACAGTTGATGTCACAGCTCCATCAACCATCATGGAGGGTCAAGACACTTCCTCTAAAATCCCTGCAACTTCCACGCAGCACCAACCTGCTGTTGATGGTCCGCAACACAACCCAGCTTTCTACACCTCTGCCTCTGTCTCTCTGGGTGATAAGACATCTGGAACCAGCTCCAAAGTGCAAAATCTGAACGTGACCGATGGCGGAACATCATCGAAGAATAGCGAAAAGAAGTCAGCTATGGCTTGTGTGTAATTTAATCTGACTGGTTGAATAAAAACGGCTACCCCAGTGTTTCCCTATGGTGGTTTCCCCTGCAGAAACACATATACTAAAAGAGAATTAACACCTTCTCTCCTCCTCCTCATAGTGTTGCCAGAACCTGATCCCTCACCTATCTCTTCTCTCGTCCACGTCAGAACAGCAACAGGTAAACCTGGGCAGCGGTGTGCACTGCTATTACTCTTTAAAAATCGTATTATTTTATTCTGTAGGTCATTCAGAATCTAATCCTGTGAAGAAAGTGTGAATATGTAACATGTAGCATGCTCAACCCATCAGCATTCAAGACATGAACATCAATAGGGAAAATCAACAAGAGCTAATAATTGCAAGGTCACAGTTACAGTGAAATGGTTGGTTTATGAATTATTTAACAGCTTATCCTCTTTATGTCCAGCAGAGGAACCCTTTTATCACCCTCTGGGGGATTTTGACCCTCCAGAGCTTTTGTACTCTCCCACTGAATACCAGCCACTTGCCCTTGACAACAGCAGCGTCCTACATCCAGGCCTGTCCAGCCAGAGTGACGTTATCAGCGAATTCCTGGTTGATGTGGACTCCTCTGCTGACTGGGAGCACTCCCTTCCTGTCTGGGAGAGCGGCAACTTGGGAGGTCATCAAGGTGAGGTGCAAGTCTTCTGAAATGTGTGAAGCCGATCAGATCTCTGCTTTGGCAGAAGCCGGGGGGAGCTGTTTCATAGCAGGAAGCTCACAGGTGTTTAACTGACTGATGTTTTCTGCTTGGAGGAAGTTCTCCTATTATGAATGTTGGAACATGAAGGGGCCATAAATCAAAAACAGTCTGTACACACCCATGTTTTCCAGAGAATAGTCTCTCAGCAACACAGAAAACACTGTGGTAGATGTACCACGTGATAAAACCAATTGAGGACCGCAAAGGTATTTATATGGGTAGGACTATTAGGGCATGTTTGTTGAAAAGAACGTCCTGTGTCTAAAAACAAAAAAGCACTGGGTGGAACAGCAGGATCACTGATAATTATCAGTGGTTTGATCACTGCAAAGCATGTTTACAATAGACTATATGAGAGACAAGATCGTTCATAGTGATGTTCAAGTGTGGAGTGGATCCAGATATTTTTTTTTGCTTCCTTTGATGTCCATAACACTTAATGATGAAATGAAAGAGAAACAGACATCTGTGTGGATTTTTTAGTGCATCAGTGCAATATTTTTTAAATGTTAATCTGACTCTATTACAGATTGGGATTATGATATTCCTGCAAACAGCCCAGAGGAAGGAGACCCAGGGACTTCAGCAGGAAGACCCATGGGTACAGTGCATGTTTGATTTTTCTCATGATCACCATTGTTAGAGGTATTGTGTTAACTTGTGAATCTTCTCAGCTGTGGAAAGTGAAACCTTCAATCCAATAGACGACTCAGGCATCGATCCAGTAATACTGGAAGATGATGAAGATGAGGGGAGTAATCTGGTAGATTCCAGACCATCTGTGGTAAGGCAGGAGCCAAGCTTGCTCGATTTATCACGAGATCTGGTAGAGAGAGGCCTTTTGGAGTCCTACACCTACACGGGTACATTCTTCATGAAACTTAGACAAACACTTCCTCCTATTATCCATCTGTTTCAGTATTCGTTTACTTTTCTCTCTGTTTCTTTTCAGGAATTTCCTCCCCTTCAATCAGCTTCAAGCCCAACAGTCTGCAGCCTGGGAGCAGGTACATGCTAGAAGTCAGAGCAGGTCAGTTTCACTAGTCAATGTGTAGCACATTACAGCACTGAGCCATGGCCATTAATAGATGGAATGATAAACAAACATAAACCTGGAATGGAACTATGATTTTTGGTTTGAAATCCTAGACCAGTCACAATCAAAAGTAGAAGTTTTTATGAACCAGAAGAGGAAAGCCTTCTGTGCTGCTGGATATAATCGTTTATCATCATACCTCTAAGGAAAATGTCATTGATGGATCTGGATACTGATCCAATTATTATCTGTTTAACTCAGAATCTCACAAAAGTCTTTTGGGTCGGACTCAGCTTTTCTTAAAAACCCACCCTTCTCCAGAGGGCATGACGTGTCAGGTGCAACCTATGAAAGGACGAGAGTTATATACACACTTCAGCATCTTCTGCTCTTCAGGAAAAGAGGTACAGTAACTCCTGTTCCGTATGGTTGACACAAACATGTATGCTTAGCTATAAAGGAACAAATTTCTAAGTAACAATTAATATGAGGACAAAAGTCAGATGCCATGTATTTGTAGTCTTAAAGGATACCTACAATCTCCAAAGGAGCTTGAAAGGGTTCTTGTAAAAGTAAATTATCAGTAGTAGTAAAAGTTTTGCTACATAGATAAGCCATGAATTGTAATGTTGATAATGTTTTTCATTGTGTGTGTGTGCTCGTGTGTATGTGTGTGTGTGTGTGTGTCTTTGTGATGTAGGACTTGCTGTATGAGTACAGCATCCGTGTGGGAGATGGATCTCCCAAGATTCTTTATCAGGGGAGGGACTTCCAGTACTACTTTAGCCTTCCTTCTGGTGACCCCACTGACGACTATAAAGGTAGCTCATAAGGCTTACAACACACACACACACACACACACACACACACACACACACACACACACACACACACACACACACACACACACACACACACACACACACGCGCACACACACACACACACACACACACACACACACACACACACACACACACACACACACACACACACACACACACACTTCAAGATAAATCGTTGAATTTGTTATCATTTATCAAATAATTTTTGTTTCCATAGTAACTGTTTACTCCAAGATCAGAAGCAGTGTGTATGGGACAACAACTAAACCCTGTCCTGTCACCGTCCAAGTACAACCAAGCTTCTTCAGAGACACCTCTTCTTCTTCCGTCCATCGTGATCCTGATCTGGAGCTGTAAGAAGAGATAAGCTAATGTACTACTTAATGACAGACACTGTTCAGATTTACAAGCCTGCATTCACCTAAAACCTGATATAACAAACCAATCTTAATTATAGTTGGAGTTATAGATTAGATCAAAGATTTTACGGGTTACCTTGCCATTCATCCCTTACACTGGTGTGTCATCGGGATGTGTCTCCAGTTCAAAGTCAGGTTTGAGGAACTTGTCGGCTCTGGTGCAGCTTGGGAATGATGTGGAGGTCCGTAACTACATCAGTCTCCTCTCCAGCATCCTGAACAGACTCAGCATGGACACCAAAGCCAACACACACATGCAAAGGCACACACGCAATGCCCTTATTTGCACAATGTGTGAGCTTGAGAACAGAGACCAAGTACCCCTTATTAATATCTTTTGATATCTCTTACTCTTTTTCTGTTTGTAGTCAAATTATATGCAAACATTTCTTTTACAACATTTTGATAACATGTCATTTAATCCTAGGCATCCATGCTGGACAGCATCTGCCTTCTCAGAAGTCTTTTACAAGTTACAAGTCAGGAAAGTAGAAGTTTAAGTTTGTCTTATTTAATGCACTTTAATTATTCTATCCTGGAAGTTATTTGTCATATTTCCTTTACTCTTTTAGGTGTCATTAGTGAGTGCAGGGCAAGTGACACATCATGTTCAGGTCACCACAGAGAGGTTTTCAAGCCTTTACAGTCTGGACCAGAAGGTACTCGACACCCTGGTTGCTCTGCTGTCATACAGCCTGCAAGCTGCTGTCACAAGTAAAGTCTTCACACGAGAAGCACCCGATGTTAAGAAGACATTAAAAGCAGCCTCACATGAGGAAAACATCGAAAAAGCTCTAAAACCTTCAAATGGCTGCATATCAGAGTCATTTAGTGGAGGTAACTTCAGTGGAGGAGAGTCCAATGCAGCAAATCAAGTGGTTCTGCTCGTAGCGGATATCCTGCAGGTTGCTGCAGACCTGATGCTGGTGAGGGAACACAAACGAACATTCTGCTGCATACAGGATCTATACTCATAAACATACATATTACCGTCATTTATGTCACATCTATCGTAATCTTTGTTTCTCCAGAAGTATGTCTCGTTTCACGAGGCCCAAGAGCACAGAGTCAGCACTGGGTTTATGGCCTTATACGTAGCATACCAAAACCAAACCTCCACCATCATCACCAGTAAATCCACCAGCATCAACATGACATCATCTTTGCTCCAGCTGCTGTTTGATTTCCGTATGAGAGAGAGCAGACCAGATCGACCTTGTGTGATTAGCATGCTGACTGAGCTCATCCACAGCCCTTATACCTGGGCCCGCTACCATCATAGGGTAAGACTGGCGTGATATGGTGACACTCGGTGATTAAATGGCAAAGCACTCACTCTCATTTTCCTCCACTAATTTCCAGCTCACTGGTCCAGTCGTTGACTTGAGTCTGTATGAGTGCAGCACAAAAAGAAAGATCCCTGTCCGTTCTCTCGTTCAGCCGATAGAATTCATCCTGCAGCCGCCAGCAAGAAGCGTACGTCACCATTTCTCAGTTTCCACCGTCGCTGCAGCAGAACGCTGTATTAAATGAAAACATGCAACCTTCCATTCACTTCCATTTTGCAGAAGAGCTCCATCCACGAGTACATCCTCCACTGTAACAAGATCAACTACCACAGCTTTAACGTTACCCAGGAGCACTTGCAGCAGACCATTAAGCTGAGTGTAGCTTTCACACCTCTCCTCAAGAAGGCATTTCCTATCATGCTGCTTTTCAGGTACACCCATAATTCTCTTTTACATACTTTATCATTCCCTCGTTCTGACTATACAATAACACACTGTTATACTTTTAATGAATTTAAGAATAGGGAGGAAGTCAGCTGGGATGAGCTCCCGCAACCCCCATGATCTGCATAAAGCGAAAGAAGCGGCTCAGGAGATGAATGACTGAATGAATAGGGAGTAAGAATGTTGTGCAAAACTGAAATAAGTATTCCCTTTCTGGTAGGATGTTTGAGAAGCCGACTCCCAGCAGGCACCATCTACGCAGGATTTATCACTGGGAGAGCAACACCACACAATTCATTCTGCCCTCATTCTACTTGAATGGTTTGAAATGTTTTCTATCCATCGATCTATGATCAGCCCTATCCGTCCTTCTTCCTTGTCTGTCCATCTGTTCATTTACCTTTAATCTGTCAGACTAATCAAACACAACCTGACCAATCAATACTCTAGTCATCATTCAATCATTTAAAGGATTGTATTCATGTTATAGTGCATGCAATCCAAATTTCTGATCATATAGGATGTGCTATCATCATTTAACAGTGTGTTGAACAATTTTATATTTTGGAATTTCTCATTATTTTCAATAATGGATTAAAATCTTTAAAATAATAATTGTAGCTCCAGGGGTTGGTCACCTTGCCCTGTTGTACGCGGATTTTGAGAAGGTGCGCAGACATACGTACATGAGTGAACGGGTCAGCTACAGTCTCACAATGGACAGCAGCTTGTGTTTGTCCTGGGATGATCGCCGAGAGGCCTGGACGCACCATGGCTGTCGGACATGGCAAGAAGACACAGCAACTACTGTCAACTGCAGGTAAGATGTCAGTCTTTTAATAAGAGTGCTTTTATTCACTCAAACACATGCAAGACGGAACTTTACAGAGTGATGGGTGACTTATTGTCAACCGGAATAAGGTAGAAAGACGAAACAAAAGGTGTTATATTCAAGGAGGCAAGGGGATGAAGATTAGATCACAGCATTGACCTTAAAAACTAGGTCAAGGTCAAATTTTCACTTTTATACTGTTTTAGGTATACATCTCTGAAGCCTGATGAGATATAATCACAAAACAAAAAGCAATATTTTCAGGAAGCCAGAGGCACAAAAATGTGATGATGACCTTCACCTTTGGAAAACTAGGTCAATGTCATTTTGAATTTAGGGGTGTCGCGGGATGTTGCAGTCTCTGACTGCCTTGTTGGTATTTGTCTCAGTTGTCGCCACTTGAGGCCTCTAACTGTGGTGCAACAGCCTATCCAGACCAGCCATGAAGAGACCAGTTTGGAGCCGTTGCTGAGGTGACCCTTTTGTTATGAGACTCAAAAGATCCATTGAATAAGATAAAACGAAATCTCCCTGTTACTGAAAATGTAGCAGAAATTCAGACCTTATCAAAAATGTCCAGATGGGATAGCGATCATTTTGTGAGCATTTTTGTAAAAGACAGCAATGACAGTATAATGTCCTCCCGTGGCTCTTCTCTGCCTCTCTGTCATCCTAGTGTCTCCAGTGATCTGACGGTGCTGTGTGTGCTGATGCTGTGTGTGTGCCTTTACATCCCGGGTTTGGTGGCATGCAAGAGAGCAGACGTCATCTCTGAGGAGAATCGGAGGGTCCACTACCTTTCTGATAACTCCCCTCATGACCCATATCTGTATGCAGTTACAATCCACACCGGTCCCTGCTCTGCAGCCTGTATGACTGCAAAGGTACATGCTCCATCACATCATTTTAATATCTATATGAACGACATGACATTTTTCACATTTTAAATTTTTTCAATGACATGTAAGTGAAGTGTTTTGTCTGATATTTGCATGAAAAAATTAACGAAACAGACAAGGTCAAGAGGTAATCCAAATGGAGGTGCGGTTGTCCCACTCTGAACTGCCCGTATTAAAGACCAGCACTAATATGTCTAATTATTTACAACAGGTTTACTTAACACTCAATGGTGAAGAAGGGGTCTCACCAACAAAAGAACTACAGGTCCCAGGATGCACTCTGTTCAGGAGGAACTCTCAAGACACCTTTATATTTAGGTAAATTTCAAGTATTATCATTAAACAAATAATCTTTTCATCTTATGACATAGCATTCAGCTTCCTTTTGCATTTCAGACCAGATCAAACTTGATTCCCTTGTTCTTAAACCCATAATTTAATGTATTCTGTCCTTGAAATAATAGTACTGCAGAGAGTCTGGGCCCATTATGGGGGGTCCACATCTGGCATGACAACTCCGGACCCTCCTCCATCTGGTACCTCAAACAAGTGAAAGTGTCTGAGGTAACCTGGTTGTTCATGTGCTATTTCATCTGCACTGCCTTTTGTTCCACCTTGACCATCAAGACATTTGTTGCTCTCCAGGTGAGCGGAGGACGTCTGAAGGGTCGCGCTTGGCTCTTTCTCGCTCAGTGCTGGTTGGCTGTGAACAAAGGCGATGGCCAGGTGGAGAGAGTGCTGCAAGTCTGCACTCAGGGAATAGGCTTTGCTAAGGTGGTGCTGTCACAAACATCGAAAAATCTCCTAAGATGCCCCCATGTGACCCGGGTGTCTACCTGTATGTTTATAGATGTTGCATCTCAAGCTATTGGACTACTTCTCAGACTACCACCTGTGGATATCTGTGCTCAGATGTCCATGTCCCAGCTCATTCACACACACACAGAGACTTAGTGTAAGCCTGCTGCTACTGTTTGGGTATGCGTGTGTCAACGCAGCCATCATCTCACAGATGGATGATCTGGTATGTTAATAAAATCTTTTTTGCTGTTCTGTTCATGAGTGTTACAGGACATGTTATCCATAATTCAATTATTTCTGATCCCTTGTTTGCAGTTGCCGTTTGATCTTGGCGTTATTGATGTATCAGCTGTTTCAGTGACAACAGGATTATTGAGTGTATTGGCAGTGTTGCCTGCAGCAGCAATAATATCTTTCTTGTTTCGTTTGGGTGAGGTTAAGTTGATAGGGTCAGGCATTCAACACACTAAAGGCAACAAGACTGAAACAGTTCATTTTGAAGGTGAGATTTTTACTCAGATTTAGTGAAAATTATTTTAATGCAGATTTGGTCTTCTTGGGATGAAATATTTAAATGTTTTCTTACCTTGTCCTCACATATTCTTCTTGCTTTTCTGTGATTTCTCACAGAAGCCCCTTCAGTGACCAGTAGCAAATTTCAGGAAGTCTGGAGGAAGAAATTTCAGGTTGCACCTCAAGCACCAGTCGTTTTTTCTGTCTGTCAGATATCAATGTTCCTCATTGATATCTGACTCTTCATCTTGTATATCTTTTATATTTTAGGACACAGACCTGCAGTCAGCGTCCAGTGCTCTAAAGGAGACTAAAAACACAGAAGGAGAAGTTGTAATCCCAGCTTGTGTGTTCATAAGAAATGAGGATGCTCTAGCAATGGAGAACAATACTAGATTGTCACTTCAAAATCTGTTGCTGCTTCCTGGCGGCAACAATGATCAAGCTCCTCCAGATATTTTAAGTGAAGTTTTAAGAACCCAAAAGAGTCATTTATCCAGTACATGGGATGGACATCAGGCTATACAGGAAAACAATTCTCAAGGAAGAAGGAATGATGACAGCCATCACAAGTCTGCATGGTTTTCCCACAGCGATCACTACCACGCCACCAAAGAGCCTTTATCTTGGTGGAGTCACTGTGTGGCCTGGACACTGTGTCTGCTGTTGTCTGTCTTCTGCCTGGTGATCTCTGCATGGCTGGGAATAAGGTATTAGATGTTTCATGACATTAAATAGAAGGTTGTGAACATGTTTTAATGATGGATAATAGTCAATAACTTCTTAATATGTCCACTCTGTGTGTATGTATATTTGTGTATGCCAGTTTCAGCACCAGTAAAGTCCTTCTATGGATGCACTCTTTTTTCTTCTCCCTGATCTTGTGCATCTTCCTCATCCAGCCAGCTGTGGTATTTTTTAGATACACACATTACATATATATATACAGTGTGTGTGTGTGTGTGTGTGTGTGTGTGTATATATAAACGTAATAATATATATTACATTATAATACATTACATATATATTACATACTAATGAATAAAATGTTGTCTAACATTTTCCTCTTCCTCTTCTAGATTATTACAGTAGCTGTGATAGAGTCATTTTGGTACAGGCAAAGAGCAAATGCTCACATTTTCTCCAGTAACGGAGTGTTTGGGATGGAGACATCACAAATAAGGAACAACAGTGGTGGCAGTCAGTCAGAAGAGACATCTGCCTTTCCTCATGAAGAATACCCAAACCTTGAGAAGGTGAGCACCAATGTAATTCTAGTTTATTTTATTCCCTTCTATTCTAATCCATTCAAACCTACAGTCACTTATCTCTGACCGACAGCTGCTTGGAGCCCGTCGTCGAGCCCGGTACCTCCGTCTCATTCGCCCACCAACTCCAGCAGAGCTGAGGAAAATTCGTGGGAAGAAAATCAGAGAAGCTGTTCTCTATAAAACCCTCAGGTGTGTTTGTGTGTCTTTGTGCATGTATGCACCAATTTGCGTGTGTTGTAAAGCTTTAAAAGACTAATCATTTTCTTGTCCACCAGGGATTTGTCCATCTGTCTCTCCATGCTTATTCTGATGCTGTGCATAAATTATGGGACCTCATTCACAGACCATTACCGCCTCAACAGGGCCATCAAGAACCAGTTTATAAGGTAACATTTGCGCTCAAATGTCTCTCTCTCTCTCTCTCTCTCTCTCTCTCTCTCTCTCTCTCTCTCTCTCTCTCTCTCTCTCTCTCTCTCTCTCTCTCTCTCTCTCTCTCTCTCTCTCTCTCTCTCTCTCTCTCTCTCTCTCTCTCTCTCTCTCTCTCTCTCTCTCTCTCTCTCTCTCTCTCTCTCTCTCTCTCTCTCTCTCTCTCTCTCTCTCTCTCTCTCTCTCTCTCTCTCTGTTTCTTGGGCCCTTGATCTGAACTTAAATAAGAATCTTATTTCAGCGGAGGTCATGAACATGCATTTATGTACACACAAAAACACGACGACTGGTGGAAGTGGACACAGTCCAGTCTCCTTAATCTGCTGTACAAAAATGGATCGGCTGCAACTATGGTAAGTTAAAATTCAGTGAAAATATAAGAAGAAATTACCTGAAATTCTCTGTGGAAACAAAGAGCTTATTTTTGCATGTTATCATTATGAAATCAACTCAAACTGATCTCATCCAGCAGCCATATATCTTGATTGGAGAGCCAGTCCTTTGGAAGACAGAGGCGTCCAGTGAAATTGATGGCTGGGTTAGTAAGGAAACATGTCCTCATGTCTGGTATCTTTTTACTTATGTACCTTTAACAGACTAATTATTTAACAAATAAATATTGCTTTTTTAATTGTTGGATTTAAAAAAAGAGGATACAATGTTAAATTTCCACATGCTGAAACAGATAAGTGATAAGTGAGAACAGATAAACTAATTCTAACACTTGATATTTAAATAATTACATTTTATTTACATTTGTCAATGCGGTGTTGTGCACTCTGCTCTGCAGAGGGTGCTGTTTCACAAATATGGATCTATCCTGCAACCACAATATAAAGTGATCTAAACTGAGATTATTTTATAATGATGGTTGCTTGAATTGTTCTATTATACATTCAAATTAAATTCAATCAATGCTAAAAATGTATCCCTTGTATTCATGATTTCATTCTCAGCCCTCTAGTGAGGCACTTTTACCAGAGGGTCTTCGCTTGTATTTGTCTGGGAGCAGAGCATTCCCTCTGCCACAATCCAATGTCTTAGCTTCATGGTCAGCACATCCAAAGACATGTGGTCGCCTGGACTGCTCCTTAGGACCAAATGCTATGTATGGGTTTGGCCACACAAGGTGAGAGGCATAGAGATGCACACATGGTGGACATTATGCACTTTTCCATAGCTAATCTCTGCTGAAATGATTTACTTTTTTAGCAGCCATAATGTCAGAAATATCACCCCATCATTCAGCCATTATCTGCACTCCTGCAGGGCTGATGCAGCATCCAAACTGAGGAGCCTGTATTTGGGTGGCTGGCTGGACTGCTGGACAACGACTGTGGCGGTCAGGTTGACTTTGTTCTGTCCTGCACTCAGTTTGTTCACCAGTGTGACCATGGTAGCTGAGCAGAGCCCCACTGGTGTCCTGATACCTTCTGCCAGCGTCCAGTCAGTTCGGGTGCATCACATTCCTGGTGTGTGGGGCTATCTAGTTATGATTTGCCAGGTAAAACATGACCTCAATCAGCATAAACGTCTTTAAAGTCATCATAACGCCTCTGAATCTATGGACAAAAACAGACTCTGTTTATCTTTAAGCACAGAAATTGATTTGAAAGCAGTTTTATTCTGCAATAGCATTATGCATTCAAAGAAGAAGCCTTATAGTTCATCATATTTAAACTTCCTCTGCTACAGGTCCTCTTTCTTATTTTGTCTCTGCTGCAAGTTTGTGATCATGTGTCCACTGTAGCGCATCAAGGGCTTGTGGGATACTGGAGGACACCCTGCATTTGGCTGGAAGTGAGTCTAAAAAGAGCCAAAAAATATATTTCCCATCTTAATACCATCGTTGATAAAAACCCCACATGCTTTAGCATATGGTAGATACACACAAAAAACATGCTCCCACACTCACACGCTCTGCCACACTCCGATGCAAATAAGATCACAATGTCCTGATTGAAAGGCCAAAGTAACCTGTGGCTCTTAAACTAGCATGCTTGTAAAGTAATGAGGGTCAAAGCACACAGAGTGAACTGTACATGGTTACTACTGCTGTGGAAACACGCCTTTCTTTTTCTTTTACAGGTCATTTTCTTGACAGCGACCTCAGTGTACTGCATTTGTTGCATCTATCACTCCAGTATGGTAGTGAAGTTTGCGGAGGTGCTACAAAGTCAAAGCCATGGAGGGAATGTTGATGTCAGTCTCCTGGCTACGTGGGAACAAGTGAGAGAAAGAAGTGAATGAGGACAGGAATGCAGAGACAACAACATAAATATTACTGCTGAAATGTCTCCTATCCCACCTAATTTATTTTACCTCTGAAAAAGGAACAAAGTAATTTTTTTTAGCAATTATGTGACACTTAAAAGCAAATAATATTCAGATCATAAGGCTTGTTTCTTTTTAACACAGATCCTGCAGAGTTGGTGGTGTTTTTACGATAATATCATAGTTTACATGAATAAATATGTCTTTTGTGTCTGCAGTATATCCACACTATGCGTGGCGTTATGCTGTTCCTCCTCACCATGAAGTCTCTTGCCTTGTTGAGGGTAAACAAGACAATGGCCACCGCTGCCACACTCCTCACCCGCTCTCTCTCCAGCCTTCTCTGGCCAATGGTAAACTCATTGTGCAGCAATACCACCAATCAGAAGAAGAAATGGCCACTTTTATGAATGGTTGCAACTTATGTATTCCATTTTTTATCATCATGAAGAGATTGTCAGCTGCTTTGCATCACTGCACTCAGGGCATAACACACACTTATCGCTGTGTTGATGTTGCTTTACTTATATCCATCTCTTCCACCAATACCATCTAATTTCTAATTTTCAATGATGATTTTATCTGGATCTATTTTGCATTTAGATATAACATCTCACCATTCACAGATACCTGAAAGCTATCTCAGTGACTGAATTTATATGATTTCAGCTTCACATTGGTGGCAGGGTCATATCTCTACTCATCTGTTACCATACAGTGACAATTCATTCTGCAAAACACGTATTGTATTCTCCCAAATTAAAATTATGAACCAGATCTGGATCTTATTATGCATTCCCGTGAAACATCGCAAGTCATCAATGCCTGGTTATTGTTTTATCAATTAGTATTATTTTTCATGGAAAGTGATCCAGAATCTGCCCCCACACCGGCATCCAACTAGTATTCAACACATTGTTTCATGCTTGCACAAAACTGTTCTTGATTACAGCAATACTCTCTGAATGTCTGTAATGATCTCCTGTGCTCATGTTCATGTAATGATACTGGAAATTCAAGTCACGTAATGATATTGATGTGAAACACAGCACAAGTTCATGAAACACGTGCAAAAAATAATCACATTTCCTATGTGTTTGTTCTTCTGTTAGATATCAGGTCTTGTCTTGCTGGTGATGATGTCCTGTGTGATTAACCTCCTGACTGTACGGAGCTCCGTCCGCTTCAGCTCACTTTCCCGCTCCCTTCAGGCTTTGCTCTGTCTTCACTGGGGTCCCATGGCTGAGCGCGGCCCCCACCCTTCATGGAATGATATCCTTCATAGTGGAGTCCTCCATCTCTCCTCCACTGTGGTGTGGACAGCAGTGGTGCATATCTATACTCTCATAGTTATCACAGATTTTTTTCTTCTTTTTAACAGTGTCCAGATATATGATTAAAAGTCATGTGGTTTTCTTTTAGGTGATTGGTGTGGCGTCCTCGATGGTCAGAGGTGTGAAACGATCACAGAGGCTGAGGAATGTTTTAACAATCACACAGTTTATTGGCTACATCAGACGGAGGGTGTTTGCCGTCATCTGGCAGCGTAAAAAAGCATGGGTTGAATATCAAGTGGAAGGGAAGGTATTCTCAATTTTTTTAAAAAAAGTTAAGATCTTTTATTTAAAAAAAAAAACAATTTCATGAACTGTTAAAGTTGTTGTGTAGCTTTTAAATATCTGTTTGCTATTGAGAGCCTCTAATTGTAGCCCAATTAAATGCCATACGTATGTATGCTTACAAAATTTAGATGTGACTTTGGCTTTTGTTTTTCCAGACTTATTACTTTGAGGAGTTTGAAAATTTAATGGATGAACTCTTGTTCAGGCTAAATGCCCTCTCAAACAGTCTGCACCACACTCCTCCTCCCAAATCCCACCACTACACAGAGGGGGACAGTCCTGTCATGACACCCATACAGGATCCTTCCAACATGGAGGTAAAGATGTGTTTTGTTTCATTCCAAAAATACAGAAAAAAGGACAAAGAGGTACATTTACATATATGCATTACATGGAGGGGTTTCATTATGTTTATTAACTGCATCATTCTGTCACAGGACTTTGTCAGAACACAAGTGGTGCAAGAGTGTAGTGTTCACACAGATAGTGACCATGAAGACATCCTTCCTGCGTGTCACGTGATCCAGTAAGAAAGTTTGTCAAACATCTATTTAGGCTGCAGAGCAAACATTCAAATGCAAATTACAAAATGATAACATCATTCTGCATGGTACTACATAACAGGTACAAATCTGAGCATGAGGTCCTGCTTCAGAAAGGCCGAAGGGAACACAATTCCCCCCCAGACATCGTGGTGGCATCAGATAACATACAGCCTATAACAGGAGACCGAGAACACCCAAATGACAGAGAGTTCCAGTCCAGTTTGAAGACGCAGGATTACCGATCCCACCCAGAGTCAGCATCACCCAGCATGGTTTGGACAGAAGATGTTCTCGAGAAGCGAGTTGACCAGTGGACTAAAAAAAATGACCATTGCAAGTTAGTTATTGGCCAGCCCAATCACTCTGAAGTGGTGGTGGAAGTTCTGGTCCATAACGATAATTTCAGTGTCAAGTCAGATAATCAGTAGACTAGAGGTGACAGTTCTGGATACTTATAATCACATGTAATTCAATAAACAAGATGTTTTTCTGTCGTATTTAGATATATTAATAGAACAATACTATATATTTGTGTCTTATTTCATCTACATAGATTAGTACTTCTATACAAATTACAAACAAATTTATTGTCAAAACTTAGTAACCAGTTAACTTGTTGACATGATAAATTGATGTACAGGATATCAATGATTAAATAGTCCTCACAGTATGTGATTTTGTAATGCATAAATAAAAATACATTCAGAATTCACTTAAGAGATAAGTGTGAACGTGAGTGTGAATTGTTGTTTGTCTGTATAGTCGACCTGAGATGAGCTGATCTGTCCAGGGTCCTGGAATAGTCTCCAGCCTCACATGACCTGTTAAAGAAAATGAATATGGATGGCTGTCAGGGTGTGAAAAAATATAATTTGGAGATAAAGTCAGAGAGGCCAGACTGAGATGGTTTGGACATGTCCAGAGAAGAGATAGTGAATATATCGGTAGAAGGATGCTGAGTTTTGAACTGCCAGGCAGGAGGCCTAGAGGAAGACCAAAGAGGAGGTTTATGGATGTAGTGAAAGAGGACATGAAGGTAGTGGGTGTGAGAGAAGAAGATGCAGAAAACAGGTTTTGATGAAGGCAACTGATTTGCTGTGGCGACCCCTGAAGGGAAAAACCGAAAGGAAAAGAAGATTATTTTTTGAAGAAAATGTTGGGTAATACAGATTTGCTGTCTAAATATGCACTGCACTCTTTACATTTAAAGGAAATTGTGATTAATATTTTTAGTTGGTTTATTGCAAGTGAAAACATATAGACTATGTACGAGCTACAGCTCTGTGAAATCTAGCACTACAACTAAAATTTTACATCCACCATGATTGCTCTAATTTAGGAAAGAGTAGATTGGGACTGATGAAGAACATTTTCTATTCTCAGAATTCTTTACTTTAAGTAATCTCAATACTCTGATTTCAGTATCTAAGAGTTTGAAATCAGTCATTACTTTAGAATTGTAGTCAAAAAATGAATTCTAGAATTCTGAAAATATTTCAAATATTTTTAAAAATTCATCATTTTAAATCTGTCTTGCCACTAAAGCGTTTGAATTTAATACACGTGTAATCGTCCAAGAGGGAAACAATCATTAAAAGTGACCAATAGCGTTATCGAACGTAGGGTTGAGTGGCGAAGTCTGATTGGTGAACAGCTGATGATGAGGACCAATCACAACGTGGCAAGTCATACAAGTATCTACGAGAGGGAGGCGGCCTGCGTGTTCTCAGGATTAGTTTCTATGAAACATCGAACTAAAGGCATTGACAGACAGTATTGATCAGAGACGGGTCGATGCAAACGATAGTATTTGATGACATTCATCAGTGTTAGAAGATAACTTAATTAGCCTGCTACTTGCGGTAAGTGCGTCGTTAGCACCGGGGTGTATTATCTGTGGACAATGAGGAAGGTTGCGTTGCTGCTGATTGTGCTGCTCGGTGTTGCACACTTCGCAACTCTCAGCAAATGTGAAGATGGTAAGTCTGAACTATTTTTACATCTTTATGTTTGTTTTATTGTCATCTTGCATCTGCTGCTGGTTTTCTGTAAGTTGTAATGCTAGCCAGTTTGCTGTTGATGCTGCTAATTATGTTAGCACGCTAGCTAACAGGACTGTCAAACGTAAAATGGGTAGGTCATTCAATTCAAAAAGCTTTATTAGTCCCCAAGGGGCAATTTAAGGCACATAAAGCAGCAGTGTTGGTGCAAAAGACAGGTGTGGTGCACAAAAAGGTAATGTAGAATGTAAAGAGCAAAAACCAGATTCAATATTCAGAAAAAATAGAAAACTAACTAAAGTAAACAATAAACAGATATGTAAAATATAAACAGGTGTGTGCAATGACGTTATAAATATGCAAAACTGGAAAGATATGGCAGCATAATGTCTGTTGGTATGAACAGTGTAGAGCAATGGATAGCAAAGTTTGTCGTCTGGTGTACAATGCATGCCTAAATGTGGGTGTGCAACACTGATAGCACAACTATTTTAATTTGATAAAATTGTAACATGTTATAAGTTGTACCCGGTTTTGTTAATCTACGAGCTATCTTTGAATGGCAGAAACACTGCCTGAGATTGAACACCAAGAATCACTTTCTTGTTTGGTGTCAGATGAGGAGGTGAAGGAGGAAGAGACTGAAGATGATCTGGATGATGACGATGATGATGATGATGATGATGAAGAGGGTGAAGAAGATGACATTGAAGTGAAAGAAGAGAATGGAGTGATGATCCTCACTGATAGCAACTATGATACTTTCATGGCGGGCAAGGACACAGTTCTGATCGAGTTTTACTCCCCAGGGTACGCCTGTTCATCCCCTAATTGTTCATCCATGGGTTGTTTTTGTTTTCAGGTCGTTTGTTAAACAAATATGGAATGTTCCTTGTTCTTTCTAGGTGTGGCCATTGCATAAGGTTTGCTCCGGAGTATGAAAAAATTGCTCAGACTTTGAAGAAAAGTGACCCCCCGATACCAGTGGTCAAAGTGGATGCAACAGTAGCCACTGAGCTGTCTGAAAGGTTTGAGGTGTCAGGATATCCCACTATCAAGATCATTAAAAATGGGGAGCCTGTGGACTATGATGGAGACAGAACAGAGACTGGTAGAGACATTCATAAGTTCAATCAAGGGTTATCGGAGTTATGTTGTGAAAGAATTTGCAGTAATGTTATGAATGCTTTTTGCAGCTATCGTAGCCTTTGTGAAAGAGGTGGCACAGCCAGATTGGAAGCCCCCTCCTGAAGCCACACTGGTGCTGACCAAAGACAACTTTGACGAGACTGTTAACAACGCAGACATCATCCTGGTGGAGTTCTATGCCCCATGGTCAGTTGTCAGACTTTTATTTATAAAATGTACATAGAACTGTCACACAGATATCTACTTGAGTGATGGAGTTTTGTTTACCTCTGTGAAAACAATATCTCTTCATTATTGTCTTTCATACAACCGATCTTCAGGTGTGGACACTGCAAACGTTTGGCTCCAGAGTACGAGAAGGCAGCTAAAGAGTTGAGCAAGCGCTCTCCATCCATTCCTCTGGCCAAAGTGGACGCGACGGTGGAGTCAGAAATTGCCTCACGCTTTGGCGTTACGGGATATCCCACCCTCAAGATCTTCAGGAAAGGAAAACTATTTGAGTACAACGGACCCAGAGAGCAGCATGGTAAGACGCTTCTTGTGTAATGATACTTATAGTCTGGACAGTTGACAAGTCATTCAGGGTTCTTATTGCTGTGAGTTCTAATGTTTTGTTTTTTTAAGCCTCTATTTATCCATCACAGTTGATCTAGTTTTACCTCTTCTCTTACAGGTATTGTTGATTACATGATCGAGCAGTCTGGCCCGCCCTCCAAGCAGGTCCAGGCGGTAAAACAGGTGCAGGAGTTCACTAAAGATGGTGACGATGCTGTGATAGTGGGCGTTTTCTCCAGTGAACAGGACACAGCCTATGAGATCTTCCTTGAGGCTTGTGAGTACCATGAGCTGTTCAGTGTATTAAAGTAACTGCAGGATTTTTGTTTAATTTTGTGTGAATGTGTGTGTATAAAGGAAACTTCTTTGTATGGCTAATCTATCATAAGTTCCAATATTTATTTGTGGAGATAGTGCAGATGTTCTCAAATAACTCTGTGTCCTTCAGATGGACTATTGGATAGTCTCCTTGCTGTCTTGCAGGTAACTCGTTGAGGGAAGACTTCAACTTCCGTCACACTTTCAACTCTGATGTGGCCAAATATCTCAAAGCGTCACCTGGTGAAATTGTCATCGCTCAGCCTGAAAAGTTTCACTCCAAGTATGAGCCGGCATCACGCACGTTTGCAGTGAAGGTAATGTTCATCTGTTGTTGTCATTTTCAGTATTTGTGATTCAAATTGGTTTCAGAGGTTATAAATTGTGGTCACGTGACCAGTATCCTCCCAACTCCTCTTATGTAAAGTATGACCTTTTCTTTATAATATAGGACTCTACAACATCATCAGAATTGCAGGAATTCTTCAAAAAGCATACGATTCCTCTGGTGGGTCACAGGAAACCAAGCAATGAAGCCAAACGTTACACCAAAAGACCCCTGGTGGTCGTGTATTATGGAGTAGACTTCAGCTTTGATTACAGGAAAGGTGAGCTCTTTATATATAGTGTGTTATTTATTGACACCAGTAATTTCTCTAAATGGCGAGCACTACCTGCGGAGGACTTACAAAGCAGTTGTTCTTTCTTTTTAGCTACGCAGTTTTGGAGGTCAAAGGTGCTCGAGGTGGCAAAGGACTTCCCTGAATACGTGTTTGCCATCGCTGATGAGGAAGACTTTGCAGATGAGCTGAAAGGCCTGGGACTGGGTGAGAGTGGAGAAGAAGTGAACGTAGGAATTCTGGCTGATGGAGGCAAAAAGTTTGCCATGGAGCCAGAAGAGTTTGACTCCGATGTGCTGAGAGATTTTGTTAAGGCCTTTAAGAAAGGTGAGTGAGGTTGTGTGTTGGCTAAATAGTGTGAATTCTAAAGGATATGATCCACGTACATAAAGCAAGCTTTGTCTGATTGGCAGTTTGTGAAACAATTATTTTGGATTTTCTCATTTCCTGTTCTGGGGAGATTCAGCTTTTTAGTTGTTTAGTATTTCACCAACTAGAAAGTAAATGTTAAAAAAATGAAAATCACTTCTGACAATGTACAGAAATATGGTTGTAGCTCTTCATTTCATGCTTAAATTAAGGAGCATTATCTATTCACACTGGAGGTAATATTTCCCTTGTTCTGAATTTCTCTCTGGTCCACAGGAAAGCTCAGTCCCATTATCAAGTCTCAGCCAGTGCCAAAGAACAACAAAGGACCAGTGAAGGTTGTGGTTGGGAAGACCTTTGACGATATAGTCATGGATTCGAAGAAGGATGTCCTCATCGAGTTTTATGCCCCCTGGTGTGGCCACTGTAAGAAACTGGAGCCAGATTATTTGGCTCTGGGTAAGAAGTACAAGGGGGAGAAGAACATTGTGATCGCAAAGATGGATGCAACAGCCAATGACGTGCCAAATGATCACTACAAAACAGAGGGCTTCCCCACGATATATTTTGCCCCAAGCAACAGCAAGCAGAACCCCATCAAGTTTGAGGGTGGAGACAGAACAGTGGAGGGGCTCAGTACGTTCTTGGAAAAGCATGCCACAAAGTTGTCACAGGAGAGAGATGAACTTTGAAGGAGTGTCTCTCCACCAGTGGCTAAGAACTCTAACCGTGTTTGGGTGGAGTCTTGGAGGTTGTGGGGGAAGCTTCTGGGAAGGTGAAGGGAACATAGTGGAGTTAAACGGTGTTACTGTGATGATTATGAAGTTCAATCATCGTTTTAGTTTCTGTTCATTGCGAGAGATTCTGCTTTCTTCTGTTTTGAAAAGCATGTAAGCACTGTTGAAGTCTTTTTAAAATAAAACAAACTGACGGCCACTTTGTTGGGCTGGCTCTGTTATTATTCAATGTAAGAGCAGGTATATTCAAGAAACATTTTAGAAATTGTTTTTAATCACATTTTAAAAAATTAACACTAGTAATACAAATGGCTATATTGCCAGTCAATCAAGTGTAACAAGATCTAACATGTTCTTACAATATTTCCAACTTATTTGGCTGAAAATGTTGGCAGGAGAGAAATGCCCTTGAATGCAGCGTCTCCCTAGTGGACATAGAGTTAGCACTATGAAATCTTTAGGTAATTACACATCAGGACCAGTAATTCTTTGAGAAAGTGCATCATATACTGAAATCATTCCATCTTCATATTAAGCCCCAGCTTTAAGCTACCATGCAACCAAAAAAAACGGTTTAAATTCATTCAGGAGAGTTTCGCCTTGTGTTGAGAGGTAAACTGGAGGAGACGGTGTTGCGACTTTCCTTCACACTAAGGCACTGGTAGCTCTGGTACTGAATGAGTAGGGTCTTCAGATGCAGATGGGGGGGTTACAAAAACTCCTCTGTGAACCGCAAATGGAACAGTTGGATTTTCTGGAGCACAACCTTCAGTTTCTCAGTGGGAGGCAAGATGGTCATCCTGGACACGGCAGCAAAAAAGACATCAAAGAAGTTAAACCTGAATCAATGATGTACTTTGAAAATAAATACCTAACCCTACGGACCTGAAGTGAAAGGTTCCCTCTCTTTGACCGAAGCCACTTCCAGGCACCAGGCAGATGCCCTCCTCCTCCAGCAGCCTCATGCAATAGTACATGTCTGGGGCCTGACCTTCCTCCTGTAGGTGGACACACATTCAGGACGTCCTCACACAAAAACCAAGGTGATTGTTGTCATTGAGATAAACAGTGATGGATACAGTGCAGACCTTTGCCTTGTCTATGGCCTTCTGAGGTAGAGCAATGCGGGGGAAGGTGTACATGGCCCCCTGCACAGGGTTACAGGTGATCCCAGGTACCGTGTTGAAGATCTGCTCTGTTAGCTTGGCCTTCTCTGCCAAATTGGACAAAACCGCCGTTCGTTCCTGAGAGGAGAAATAAAAAAACTGTTAAAAGGTCGGACAAAAAACAAAATACATGCAGAATCCAAGGGTGGTGACGACACTCGGTGTTCTCTGTTGGCAGTCGCAGCTGTCAATGCAGAGGAAAGGTCGGAACAAAATTATAATACTGTGTAATTACTGTTAATAATTAATATCTGATAAGTTGACAAGCTCAAAAGAAGCCAATCACTTCTTTGTGCTCAAGCTGATGTGACTAGGAATTTGTTTATTGCATGAATTTGATATGCTGTTCTTCAGGGTGTGTTCTCTGGCAACAGCCATTCAGGAGCAGCCCTGGCTTGGAAGTAATTAGAATGAACATACAGTTCATGTCCTTACAGAAAATAACCTCAACGCTTGAGTGTCTGATACTGGTTCCTAAAAGCATGAGTGACAATGCTTCCAAGAAGACAGTAGGGGGCTCTCCAACACAGGAGTACAACTATCATGACCATAAACTAGCCAAAGGAATGATAATCACATTTTCCAGACATCTGATTGCTCAACAGGCATGGCTTGACAGACGATTAGATATGCTGCTCCGGCGATACACCATCATAGGAGGTGAACCATTATAACACTGACAACAACCCCACCCTACTGCTCCCTGACTGAGGACTGAGTTCTGCTGCTTTCAAAGGGTTTTGAGGAAAAAATCTCATTAATTCTACAAAATAAAACTGCACTGAAGCCAAAGCATGCAGTTGTACTGAGCCATTACAAACGACAATAAATCGTCTGCTCAAGGATCACTTTATTACCTCTGGGAATACTCATGACCATCAGCCTGATGTTACCTTGGACAGATTCCTGCAGCATGCAAACTCAGACCTCTTTTCTACTCTTACAAACATGACGCAAGATATTTTTAAATCACACATCACGTTCTGACAAAAAGTTGTGGCATTTTTTTGATTGCAGTACTCACAAAGTGACGTGCACCAAACAGGTTTTACTCTCCTGAACATTGCTTGATACACATCAACAGAAAGAACTACTGTGCTTGGACACACCTGGAGGATTAATAGTGACCATGTTAGTGTGCTTTGAGTGTATTTTTTTTTCTCAGACCTTCATAAATGTAGTGTATGAGGGTTCATCAGGCTGAGGGGGATTGACCACCAGATCCAGGAGAGCCTGTCCAGAGACTGGCGAGCACAGACGCACTGATACCAGTTTGGTGAGCTGGACTTTGACCTCAGGGTCCATATTAATCACCTCCATGTAACCGCCACGGAATCCACATCTGCAAATTAGATTAAGCGTAAATAAGACACATAAAACGACAACTCCAGGGCTATGACAACATTCTTCACACGTGTAGTCATGTACTTGTTCTTGTCTGGATACTCACTCTCCCATGTAACACTTAGAGGTGGAGTGGAACGAGGCAAGCTCCACTACATCAGAATACTCTGGTCCCATCTCAAACAGTACCTTCTTAAAGGAGTGAAACTTACATCCCTCTGCATACACGTTATCCTGGTAGACCTTAAATAAGAAAAGAGCTTAAATACTCAAGATCTCATTTAAAACACCTGGTTACCCTTATGTTTGCATTGAAAAGAATGATATAAAAATGGTGGGCAGTATCTGTTTGCCTTAGAAGCATCAATAGCTTTAGGACAGAATAAACTGTAAAGTGGAAAATTCTGAATTGATGCTTTACTTCATCAGCCATGAGGAAGAGATGCTCCTCTTTAGCAAATCGAATCACATCTTCAATGCACTGCCTGTTCTGGACCTGACCTGTCACAAAGGAAAACCACAGTTAATTGATTTAGGCGTGGTGAGCACTTAGGAAATTTAAAAAAAAAAGAGTTCCAGCAGCCATTTAATCACACTGACAGAATGTATCATCATTATACGTACCAGTAGGGTTACCGGGGTTGATGATGCAGAGGACACGGGGATTGCAGTGCTTTCTGGCTTCACTGAGGGCTCTTCTGAGCTCCTTTATATCAAGACTCCAGCAGTTATCCTCATCCAGGTAGTAGTTGATCTGTACAGCAGCCAGTTCTGCCAAGGCAGCTGAATACAGAGGATACTGGGGAATGGAGATCATCACTCCAGTACGGTTACGACCCTCACCGGACACCAGCAACTTTAGGATGGTCTGGTTTAGGGATGATAATAAAGAAGGATAAAGGGGAAGGGAGGGCAAATAGGAGACAGCTGAGCTGAAGAACTAAAGAAACTGAAAACTGGGCAAGTAATAAAAATCAAAAACTGGAGGAAATATCTCCAGTAGCATTTATTTTAATTTTCCCTGGTTGTTCCTGTCACTGTAGCAGGGTTATTTACAGTTAAAGGAAAGAAGTTCAACCAAGTAGTTATGGTAATTTGGCATTCAGGCTGTTACATAACACAGGAAATTCAAACATACTTACAGGGTGGCCCTTAAAGTTATTCAGTAGCCTGATTGTGTAAAAGAAATCGACATTATGACAAAGGTCTGTAGAGGCACAGTACATCTGAGTGTATAATTAACAGAAACTGGGGGAAAAAAAGCTTAAATTTATAGTTCACGTGTCCCAGAAGCCTGTCACCTGTGCTGAACTATGGCAACGTACCAGCATGCGTTTCTACACAGGAAAAAGTGGAGCTCATACCACAATAGCATCGCTGGCGCCAGTGGAGAGGTATATGTTGTCAGGGTTGGAGGAGATTCCACCATCTCTCTTTTCTATGTAACGTGCCACATCCTGGCGGATGCACTCGATCCCCTGGCTAGCGCTGTAGGCCCCTTGAACACACCACAGTGGACTTTGATTCAAACAACATTAAAGATTGATCCAAATCTGTTTAAATACTACACACTGTCCAAATAGAATAAAGGTGTAAGTGAGTGATGTTGATAGGGTTGGGTTTAATTGTGGTTGGTGGAGTGTGGGGGAGTGATCTGACCTATACTTTGGCCTCCACACGCATCCAGAATACGTTTTGCTCTGTTCTTGGCGTCTTCTGGGAACTTATTGTCTTCTAAGAGGTCAGGGTAACAACACAGAGCCATGACCTGAGAGATGAGAACAAAGATATATAATCACAGAATATCAAGCACAACAGTTGAGAGAGCCCATAACACACACACACACACACACACACACACACACACACACACACACACACACACACACACACACACACACACACACACACAGAAGATATATCCTCATATAACCTCAAGCATACATGCTCTCTGGCTGTATCCTCTCCTGAGTGTAAAAAGTAGCAATACTTTTCCAACACCACAACTTTTGATATCTGATCAATCTATGATCAGAGTTTTAAAGGCATTTTATATCAGTCCTATTTTGTACTAACTGGCAATGTAGTAGTAGTATTAATAGTAGTAATATTGTAATATCGTCTCAAGATTTAAAATGTAGTAAGTCGAATTTCACATGGACTAATGATCGAGAGTTTCCTGCTCACTGAATACATTTGATGCACACAAATAAAAAATGCTAAATTGAAAGTGTGGTCCCACCTGTCTGAGGAATGTGATTGGTTTCTGACCCATAGCATGAGCATCACCTATGTTTGCTCTGATGACTTCTGTGAAAGGTTTCTTGACTCCCTGGAAAAGATAAATATAAAGTTGTGAGAATCTGGGCAGGAATATCACTCTACAGGATCAAGAACCTCATTGATGTCACATATACCAATTAAATTCAAAAAAATTAAATGTGGCTGATACTTTGAAGATAATATGATTTTATTGTCATGTCCAGACTTGCTTTTTCTGAGTTGCCCTGCTGGTCATATTGGGGTACTGTAGTTTGGGGTGTGTCATGCAAATAAACTTGGGAGGACTTTTGCTCATTCACTACACTGTGATACAGTCCCAAATCACATATTTAGTTTGTCAGTGCACGATTGAGCTAAATACAAAATTAATTATTCATAAAAGCAGGGCAGGCCCTCAAATGAACTGAGATGGATGCATTTCAGTGAAGAAATAAAGAAACCAGGTACAGTATTTAATTCATCCCTGTTGTGGATTACATGACAGTATATATGAGAAAAAAGTTGGTTTTCTTTTCAGGCCATATGTTCCACATTGACAAAATCCAGGGGTTTTCACAAGCCAGCTTGGATGGCTCTGCTTGTAATGAATGAATTATTCTAAAAGTTTTTGTTTCAGATTTGACTTTTGTTCTGTAAATGAAGAGTTTCCAGTCAAAGAAAAAAATGCCTGAAAATATTTAAAAAATCAAACACCTGCATCAAAACCAGAATTTCTCTGAATATTTTTTATCAAGAATAGAAAGGTCTAAGCAGTTGAGAAACATGACAACTGCCTTTTGTGTCCAGCAGCAAAACGATTGCACGCAATGTCATGCAGGTAACGTAATGCTTGAATGTTTAAGCCTCAAAATTACTTTGCTCAGTGGCTTCTGTGTAAATAAACCGCAATAATGGTGGTGAAACAAACTTTGTGTTCGCTTTCAACTCCACACACCATCTAGATGTAGCTAAAACTTCAATGAGTAAAGTTAAGTAAGACTTTTTATCCTCAAGAGCCAATTTTTCTGTTACTGCTTTTGACAGCTTCATTTATTAAGCAAGACAAAAATTGTTAACATATTACCACAACATGGAGTACGTACAGTATATACCCAAACCAATAAACATGTACAGTATGTCCATTTGCTGCTGATGGTTTTCCAACACAAGATCCAAATCTTGGCAATGAAGTTTTCAATAAAAAGTTAATCTCTCAGAAACAGATGACAGCAACTCTATTACTTAGCATATTATCACACCAGACAGCTACATTCATCACACACACACACACACACACACACACACACACACACACACACACACACACACACACACACACACACACACACACACACACACACACACACACACATACACACACACACACACACACACACACACACACACACACACACGTTGTCTCATTCTTTCAACCCCGGGACCGAGTTTGTTTTGGGTTTGAGGAAAAGGAAATTGTGGCTCGGTCAAGAATAACATTGCTGCCGCTGGACCTCCATAAGACATGATGTTCTGTGTTTCTAGTTGTGTTTCCTTGGTTAATGAAGCTGTCAAAAGTAGTAACAGAAAAATTCCACCTGACATGAAGTTTTGTGCGGATTTCCATGCTTATCTTCAGCCACCTCAGGATGCATCTTCTTTGACTGAGCAAATCCTTCATCTTGGTGCCCGTAAGTCTGTTACTGATTATCAGATCACATGAACAATGGATATAGCTGTCCATGCCAGGGCTCAGCTTTATGGTTTAAATAAATTATGGGACAGTGGTAGATTAATGTGAGTGCTTTCAAAAATGACATCACGATACTTTGCCGCATGCAGGTATACAGTTGTGTTCAAAATAATAGCAGTCCAACATGAATAACATGTTTTTGGTAGAAATTATATTACTGCATGGCAAATAATTTACCAGTTGCTGTAGTAGAGTCATAGAAAACCAACAGAGCCAACATACATGATATGTATGGTCCTGAGTCTGTGTAATTGAATAATGAATTGAAGGGGCCTGTTTAAAAAAATAGCAGCGTGGAGTTCAATTATTGAAGTCATTCAATCTGTGAAAAAACAGGTGTCAATCAGGTGGCCCTTATTTCAGGATGAAGCCAGCACATGTTGCTCATGCATTTCTCCCTGAAAACCTGAAAAAAATGTGTCATTCCAGACATTGTTCAGAAGAAAAACGTACTTAGATTAAAATGTTGATTAATGAAGGGAAAACGTATAAAGAAGTGCAGAAAATGATGGGCTGCTCGGCTAAAATGATCTCCAATGCTTTAAAATGGAAAGCAAAACCACCGAGACATGGAAGAAAACGGAAGACTACCATTCGAATGGATCGAAGAATAGCCAGAATGGTGAAAACTCAGCCAATGATCAGCTCCAGGATGATCAGATAGTCTGAAGATACCTGTGAGTACTGTCACAATTAGAAGACGCCTGTATGAAGCTAATCTATCAGCAAGAAGCCCCTGCAAAGTCCCACTGTTAAAAAAAAAGACATGTGCTGAAGATGATACAATTTGCCAAAGAACACATTGGCTGGCCAAAAGAGAAATGGAGAAACATTTTGTGGACAGATGAGAGTAAGATTGTTCTCTTTGGGTCTAAGGGCCGCAGACAGTTTGTCAGACGACCCCCAAACACTGAATTTCAGCCACATGAACTCTGAAGACAGTGAAGCATGGTGGTGCAAGCGTCATGATATGAGGATGTTTCTCTTACTATGGTGTCAGGCCTATTTATCGCATACCAGGGATCATGGATCAGTTTGGATACATCAAAATTCTTGAAGAGGTCATGTTGCCTTATGCTGAAGAGGAAATGCCCTTGAAATGGGTGTTTCAACAAGACAACGACCCCAAACACACCAGTAAGCGAGCAGCTTCTTGGTTCCAGACCAAAAAATTAAAGTCATGGAGTGGCCAGCCCAATCCCCGGACCCTAATCCGATAGAAAACTTGTGGGGTGCATTAAAAATGCTGTTTCTGAGGCAAAACCAAGAAATGCAGAGGAATTATGGAATGTTGTCAAATCATCCTGGGCTGGAATACCTGCTCACAGATGCCAGAAGTTGGTCAACTCCATACAACACAGATGTGACGCGGTACTCAGAAACAGTTGCTATACAACTAAATATTAGTTTAGTGATTCATAGGAATGCTGAATCCTGGATATTTTTCAGTTTATACAGTAAATATTTGAGTTTGTAAAGTAAAATGCAGACACTGCTATTTTTTCAAACAGCCCAATGTTAATTTTTCTTCATTTTCTGTAAAGTAATTGAAGAATTTCTGCTTTTCTCTTCATGTTTTGATTTAGAATATAATGTGCAGTGTTCCCAATGCATGGAAATAAAAACCATTATATGAATTTTGGGCTTTACTCAATTTTTTAAACCGACTGCTATTATTTTGAACACAACTGTAAAATACAACCGAAAGGCAATGCCGAAAGCAAAAACATCCAAAAATAGTACAAAGTTTATGTTGTGTTTAGACATAATATAATATTATGAATTTGAAATATTGAAGAATAATATTGTCACAATATTTGATTTAATAAAGAAGAATGTGAGTCATTACACATCTTGGCTTTTGGCTGTCTACAAAAGTGTAGTGTCTGAGAAATTCAAACACATTAAAAACTGGACTGTCTTCAGTTTGTAGATACAACAAAGAAAACACTGCTGACGTGAAGTCAAAGTAGCACAAAATCAAAAACGACACAAAATTCAGAATGTCAACAGTACCATAGGAGAAAAATGTCTGTTCATGAATCACTCTGTTTCCACATGGATCAACACATGGCTTTATTCATCCTATGAACTACAGTATGTTGGCCCTGATGTATTAAAAATTAGAATGATAAATGCAAAATCACAACAACACATATGGATTCAAATTTACAGGTCGGACATTTAATTCTGTCAGAAAAGGTTTAGGTCCCTGTCAAGGTTGACATGTATGAGAAAGGATTCCACTGACTATTACCGTCGTGACACCAGTTCTTTGCTCATGGTTGTAATTAGACCAACCACAAGCAACATGTAGTGGTTCTCTAGCTGAAACCCAAATAGTTCATAACAAAGAAGTGAATATGTATGACTATGTGGTTGTAATACACAGCATTTCTGCTAATCAGGCCAGCAAATTATCATCTCGCCTTCAATAATGTCACTCTGGAGAGGTGGCAACAGCAACTATCAGGAGATAATTCAGCAGATTGCACTCCTTTGCCAAAGCCCATCAATGAAGAGATGTCCATCCATCTTCTTCTTCTTGTAGAGGAAATGATTTCAGTCGTATCGTCCACAAGAAAATGGATGGATGAAGAGATGTATGCCACCAAAATATCTGTCCTTAGGCTTGTGTTTAAGTAAATTCAGTAAGATATATGGATCTGTCTGGTTCTAGATCTGGTTCTGCTCTAAAATTCCATCACCCACTTCCTACTTCACGCAAAACATAAATGGTTTTCATCTTTGCAACATAACCATCCCTTCTGTGAAATTTCATAAAGAGTCAGTTGACTTATCTGTAATAGACAGACATGCTGAAAAAGAACCTGCTGTACTTGACACTACAGAAAGTTGTAATGGTTCATTGCCAAAAGACAAACCAGTGCAAACATTTTGACCTTGATAAGGTTCAAAAAGCCCAACCCCAGAAAGCCCAATAGTGAATGTCTTAGGAAAATACAAAATGCTGTGTTCAAGGCTGTTGTGGGTGATTAAACGCGGACGACCTTCAAGGGCACAATGAATAGATATCATGATTTCACGTCCTTGAATGGCAGAAAAAGGAACAAGGCCAACGAGATTCTTTGGATTATCGTCAAGTCAGATATGAGTTACATGGTCTGCGCCTGCTTTGCTCTGAAACAACAAAAAGACTGCTATTCTCTGGGATAAAGAGGAGCCAGTCACCTCCACCCCCGCCCACCCCAAGTTCTCCTGCTCATTCGACACCAGGCAGGCAGCCGAGCAAAGAAACCCTTTGGAGACTAAAGAGCCTGACTTGAACTAACATCTCACTCATTGTTGAGATTCACTCTGAAACACTATTCCCTCAAGCAATGTGCAGTAATGTTAGAATAAATGGAATTGAATGACTGCAAGGCCTACAAAATAGCCTATATAATTGTCATGTCTCCATTGTCACAAATTATGCCAAGACAGACACTGTCATGTCAGATGTCTGGAAAAAGACTCAAAGTTCATCAGATTGCCAGTGAATGCATCTACACGCACGCACGCACGCACGCACGCACGCACGCACGCACGCACGCACGCACGCACACGCACACGCACACGCACACGCACACGCACACACACACGCACACTCACACGCACACGCACACTCACACGCACACTCACACACACACACACACACACACACACACACACGTATAATGTCTGCTGAGCTGTCAGTAAAAGTGTTCTGGTCATAGATTTGAAAGAAAACAGAACCGGGGAAGCTACAGCGAGGAGAATATTCAGCTCTGTTTCCAGTCATGATTACACTGCCTTCAGCAAATAAAAAGACCTAGGAAAAGAAAAAATGTTTGCTTTTGAGCACATCCTTGAAACGTCAGTCACCGGTCAGCATGCTTTTAAAAGCAACTCATGTTCACCTAGCATGTTCTTGATATGTATAGGAAGAGGGATTTCCTAAAGTTTAACAAGTTCTGTGCATTTGTTCACAATAGTTCTAATTCTTGTGAATCGCTAAGTTGAAGTAGAAAATAAGTCGACTACTAAGCACTCAGGTTTCATGAACTGAGCCTCTTTTCAAAGAAAAAAAAAAGCCCTGCAATTGCAGGGCCTCACAGCTGCAGCTTTGTCCAATGAGCTGTCTCCACAGTGGGGAGGAGGGGGTCAGGGAAACCTAGATGGACAAAAGAGGACAGAGAGCTTCATCTTACATAATAAGGCTCCTCAGTATTCATATCCTTCACAATGAATCCTGGAGAGGCGTCGGGCCAGAGCACAGTGGAAATGCACTCAAACACGGATAAAACTCCTTTCCTCAGCAAAATGTTTTTCAAAGAAACCATAAGTGCTCAGAGTTGCATTAGAGTTACATCCCCTAAGTGACTTGAGTTGGAATGAAAGTATGCAAGATCAATATTACCACAGCAGGATGTAACACGAGTACAGCCCAGGGTGAAAACAGAACAACCTCTGCAGGCATGCAAACACTTCTAAAGCTGACCGGCTTTGAACATTCCGCCTTTGCTCTCAGTCGGTCAGCAAAAACTGTCTAAGACAAGCATTTTACCCACTAGACAAACTACTTCTCTTTGACTCTTTATCTCCAAACTATATTTTGAGGAAACACAGGCGCCTTGATTGCTCACTGTTTACAGTATCTGATATGAGGCAACTTCCACTGACACTTAAAAAAAATAACTTTCAAAATATGTTTGAATGACACTACCTCCAACACACACACACACACACACACACACACACACACACACACACACACACACACACACACACACACACACACACACACACACACACACACACACCTTTATATACAGTACTCGTGACTATACAGTACTCGTGACTACATCTCTTATCTACATATGACGTCACTTTTAAATGTCATTTTAAAAGCCTTTCGTGACTTTAACCCACTGTCGTGGGTGCCACATCAGCGCTGTGTGTTCTAGTAAACAACTTTGTCCGGCCACATGCATTCACTCCCACAGTTACCTGCTTCAGTTCCTTCTCTATCTGCACCGCCCGCTGCACGATGGGACCCCGGACCGCGTACTCGACCTTCTTCACGTTTGGGTTTATATTGTCCAATGTTAGCACCTTGCCCCGGCAAGAAGCCCCGTTCACCGCAGGCTGAGACATTCTCCACACCGTTTGTTTGCTGCTGTCACTCACTGGACTGGTATCTGAAAAACAAGCAAACACACAAGAAGATTGAGAAACATGTAGAACTCCGTCAGAGTCCGCTGCAGGAGCGGCCCCGGCTGTTACCAGTTGCTCAGCGGGGATGGGCTGACAGTGGTCGGGAGCACTCTGACGTGTCGCTTCCCTCCAGCTACTCGATGCTCCAACTGACAGGCAGCCGCGCGTGCAGACTATCAAACTCCACCCGCGCGCCGCCGCGCCTTCCCTCCCTCCTGCTCGTGATTGGCTGAGTGTTTCCTGTGGCTTCAGCGAGGGGGACGTTTCCTTCAGGTGCCGTCGGAAAAAAACAAAAAAAAACTTCACTAGTGCAGCAAAGGCTGGACTACAAACGTGATAATCTTCAAGAAAAGACTTTTAAGTTCAAGACAATTCATATGAGCGAAGCAACTGTCATGAATTTAATTTTTGGAATTGGTCGTATAGTAATCAAAAAATATAAATAAATAATTAATGGCTAGAATCAATGTCTGCCGCAGTAACACATAATAGAACACTACTGTAGTCAGACTTTGAACTAACATGGTTCTTAGTTGATATTTCAACCAATTCATTGTTAAATGTTTGGTGGTCTGAAGGTCCTGGGTTTGAATCCAGATCTTGAAACTTGAATGGAATGGAATTTGCGCGTTGTCCAAATGTCTTTGTGGGTTCTCTCTGATTTGCAAAGGGCACCTACTACACCCCCAATCGTGAAATGGTGAATTGGTGAATTATTAATAGTTGTGGAATTTAGAAACCTTAGATCCCACCTCTTGCCAGATGTCTGGCTCCAGTCCCCTGTAGCCATGCAAAGGAAAACCAGATGTTGAATTTCAACAGAAATGTTGTAATATGCAAGAATTGGCATGTTACATAAATGGAACATTACTTATTTCACAAGATTTGAAGAAGACTACCTAGAAGTCTTTTTTTTTTGTTCTTCTTGACATGGAGAATAAAGTTGTGCTGTTCTGTTTTAATTGGTAGGGACATACTGATTGGACTTTAGGTTGGGTTTTAAAACAACACCAAATATCATATCATCAAATGTACTTTTAAAATAATAAGATGACTCAGTTCTATGTATGTCCCAATCAGTTGTACAAATGCGGTGGTAACTGTGTACGACAATATAAGAACCTCATAACTCAAGCAGCTAAGTGGTGCTCATCCATCATTGATTCTATCACTTCTATTCACATCTATTCCTGTCTTTTTAAAATGTGCATAAAACAATTTTAAAAATAACACTAGCCAAGTCAATTGTTCCAGCAGTAGCTTTTTGTCCCCGAGGCTAGTGAGACTGGTTAGTTTGGTTAAGTTTCACATTCTTATTGTTGCAGCAACCAACATTTAATAAATCTAGGTAATTTGAACTACTTTCTATGTTGATTGGTAGTCTACTGTTCTGCAGCGCTGCTGCTTGGGTGTTGTGTTCCTCCTGCAAGGAATTATGAGGCAGTTTTCTGGATCCTCTAATCGGTCATGTGCCTTGCATTATGAATAAGGAGATTTTTTAGAAACACCCCTGATTACTAAAGGTAAACTTAACTCTAGCTGTCATAAGCAAGTATTTTAGTAGCTTTGTTTGCTCTTTAGAGTTTGCTGTCTATCAGGGTTGGGGTCCTACTGATGATGTGCTGAGTTCAGACAGGTTAGTTCAGTTTCATTATGAGTTATTTTCAGCACACAGTAAGGAGAAACAGTCCAAAAACCAGTTTTGGCACAAAGGGTGTGGGACAACCAGAGATCAGCCTGCTGTATCACCACTGTATTTAACAGATCAGAAAATAATATGACTCAGTGTTTGCGCAAAATTATTTCACACCAGCCTCTGACCTGACAAAGATGTTGAAACTTCACCAGATCATCACACTGTACCAGACGGGGCTCTGCATGCGGACATACAGGAGGGTAGAACAGACAGGCTTAGGTGCTGAAGTATTGAAGTTCCTTCCTTCTTGCTGGCTGTTGTGTGTGCTATTGAAAGAAGTAACAGAATTAGTTGTCTGTTAGTGTGTGTGTGTATGTGTGTGTGTGTGTGTGTGTGTGTGAGAGAGAGAGACAGGATGTGAGACCCACCAGACGTCCTCGAAAAGGGATTGAAAGGATTGAAATTTGATATCTCAAACTAAAACAGTTCGCCCCCACCCATGTGATGCCCCTCGGGACTACTGTATGTCACGCAGTGCATATTTGGGCTGCCTCACATGACACATTCTGTTCCCTTCATCCTATACCTAATTTTAAAAGGCAAATTGTTGTACATTAATACGTAACATATGAGAGGAAACCTAAAAAGTATAAGCATGTCTGGGGCCAGACACAACATGTCAAGAACAGTGTTAAAATGTGTGCAGGTATGTACTTGTTTCAGGGAACAAGTGGAAGAAAAATCACAGGTTTTCAGAGGTGGTAGCTTGTCATGTTAGAGCCCAGTGTCAAGCAGACACTGCCCCATCCACCAAGTCTATAAAGTCTCCGCATTTATAAATATATGGTACTGTATTCTTTATCATTTGTGTTACAATGGCTCTCAAAGTATTGTTTTCCTGGCTCATGTCAGGACATCAAGGATTCAAACAATTGAGTCTGATTTGTATCTACAAGACTGTAATTAAAATCTTTCATTTTCTTATTGTTTTCACATAATGCTAACATACAGTATACCCATGACCCATATTTATATCCATCTGGGTTCCTTTTTGTGCATGGTACCGCATTAGTACAAGATCAAATTGAATATCTGAAATGTTTAATATTGGATTCCTCAACGACTCTAACTACTGTACTCCACCACCATGCATATTTGAATCCAGAGCTAGATCATGATCTGGATTCTTTGGGATTAAAATATATCCTGTATTGGGCCCCATTAGGTATCTCAAATGAATTTAATGTATCTGTGCAAGGGCAAAGTAAATTTAGATGAAAAATAGATCCAGTTGACCCACTATGGAAATTTTCTTTGTAACCCAAAAATTGATCAACACAATTCTACATTCTAGGAGGTTTCTGGGTTCAAATATGTGGTGGCGCTACTTAATTTAATATGAAATATACAGTAACAAAGCTAGTCAAGCATGTTGATGCAATCATCATCAGTCTGCAGAGCTGAGTGGAATAATACAAGAAATGATCCACTGATGTGTTTTATTAAAGCAATGCTTTGACCTAGCTTTAATCACATTGCTCTTAGTATCATTCTGTACCTTGTCAGTTATACAGATTTGGTGTTTAATTTTCCCTCATTGTAATTTGAAAGCAAAAAGTTACTCAACTCTGATTTGGATCAGTGGACGCTGTGACAACTGAGAAGTGCTTAAGGCAGTCATGGAATGGGAAAAGAAAAACGTGTGCAAAACATGATGGTGCTCAAGTGCACCACGAGGAGGAGACATCCTTATTTTCACTCAGGGTAGGGTTTTGTTTTTTTATCTTATGACCAAATGGCCAGAATCTGACATTAAACCAGCATCTAAATGAATTAGTAATGTGATGTTTCTTTATAAACATGGTTTTCTGGGTTCTACTCAGTGTTCAGAGAATTAGAATTAGACCATAAAAATATGAGATGATTTGCGAAATTGTGTTTTTATGTTTTCTTTTTTTAAACAGGGCTCAGTAGAAATCACTAACAAAAATGAGATGCAATTCAGAAATTCAAGTGCATTAATGTCACATCAAGTTGGAGTTAATATCTGAAAGATCTTTGCTTCCACTGCCCAAAAGACTGACATGTGGAACCTTGTGCAAGCATTGCAAACCTACTTGAAATCTGTCACCGATAGAAGGCACCAACCTCTGACAAATAATCCTATGATCAGCTCACTGGGTTTGACAAAGCCTAATGTCATAAATATGTTGCCTTCACATGTGATAACCCATATTCAGTACATACAGTAATTCAATTCAGAAAGCAAATAAACATAAATACTGACAGAAAAACATATACAGGAGTGATAACAAAAGGCTGAATAAATTATACAATTATTGGATTATAGATTAGCTCATACTCTTTAAGAGACAATTTACAAATTTCTGCAATACAAATATCGAAATGTAGGCTTTCTGTGCACTGAAATAAATTACAAAAGAAAAAAGTTGTCAGTTCAAGAAAAAAAATCAAGCAAGGAAGCTATCCTTGTTTAATTCATGATGAAAATGTTCAGAGTAGGGATACTTCTGATTCAATCACTCAAGCAAGACCTCCGACCAAAACAAACACTCTTCATATTATAATTCAAATTTATGGAAATGTTGATCCCTTAGTCTTCATCACAATCAGGAAAGAAGAGAGAAAACAAATCAGCTGAAGGCCTAAATATCATTTCATTCTGCTCAGCGTGGATAATTCAGCTATCACATGACTGGAAAGTTCCAGTCAAATATCAGCTGGCTGGTTTTAATAGAGTAGTAAGAGAGGACTCAAGTAATGAGCAGAGAAATAATGTAAATATTTGCTTGTGATTCCAGAACCACAAGCTATACAGCTGTTCTTAGTCACCTGACACCACACGGGAGAGTGACAGGGAGCAGCAGGGAATGCCGACACATTACATGTAATGTGTGTATCATATGTTGATCACACTAAGCTTACGATTAAATAGGAATTTGACATGGACTCCTGTTGGCATGTTGCTGAACAGTCTCTTGCTGCTTCAGAGCGCAGCTTGCAGATTCTCCACTCCGTCTGTCTCTCTCTGTGCATCAGTTTTGTCTACATGAGTCCACAGCATGGCTCCTTGTTGTTAGACTGGTCCTCCTCAGGGGCTTTGAGTTTTAAAAGTGGAGGATCTCCGCTGGCAGGAGTGAAGTACACATGGCTTGGTGAGGCCTGTGTGGTGGAGGTCACTTGCAGCTCCGGCTGGGCTTCAATGATTGCCTCAGCTGTTGCAACAGGAGACTCCTCCTCTAATGGAGGGGGAAGGGGCGGTGGGGGTGCAGGGTATTTATTGAGCTTGGCCGCAGCCCGCTGGCGTTTTAGGTCAGCCAGTGTGTGGTGAGATTTCTCCCGAGTCATATTGTCTTCCCCATCTGCCTCTGCCACGGCAGACCCTGAACCAGATGCAGGGTTTAGCTGATAGGATGCACTGCGCTCCAAGCGACCTCCACCGCTCCACAGCTCACCAGGCACAGAGGAGGCCAGAGAAGTTCCACCGTTACCTACACTGGACACAATTATACTAGTTGCAGGTTTGGGTTCCTCTAAAGGTGGCATGGGTCCAACAGAAGTCGCCTGAAACAAAAAGAAGCATTAAAGACATTTTGCTGCAACCTTTACATGAAATATCAAAAAACAACAAACAAAATAAACAAAAAGAAGAAAAAAAAAGTAAATACACAAAAAAAAAGGAATTTCTCACCGGGGCTGTTTGCTGGTTTAGCTCGTTGTCTGTTTGTCGGTCCTCATCGTCGTCCTGTGGCTCTGACTGCCGGCCACGCTCCTGCCAGACAATGGCCTCTTTGTGATGCTCCCGCCGGTACAGACTAGAGCGCTCATTGACACTGACGCGACGTACCACCTTCCTGTACAGGCAAACAAGAGAGGGAAACTGTAAAGCACACTTTATTTGAGCTCTCTTTATCCCGCCTGATGCCCCAGCCCTCACCCTCTGCTCCCAGTGCTGGAGGCTCGTCTTTGCAGAGTGCCCTTTTGCCGGTCCTGGCTCTTCATGATGGCATCGTGTTTGTGTTTCAGGTCCATCAGTTTGGCTCTAACCTCTTCATCCATACACACATCTGAAAAGACAGAAGCTGGGATTTAGACACCAGAAAGTATGAAAGGAAAGATGCTAACTTTTTAAATCATGTTAGAACCTTATTTTTTCTTTAGGATCAAAAAGGCTTTCTGGGCTTACCCAAAGGCGTCTCCTCTAGGACAGACTTGGTGTTTAAACTGGCTCCATTTGCCACCAACAGTTCCACCATTTGGATCTGTGAAATAGAAATAACTGTTAGAACCTTTAGTAAACGTGAGTGGTTCCTGATATCTGTATTTGTCTGCAGTGCCTACATGTCCCCAGCAGGCGGCAGCGTGGAGCGGAACCCATCCGTCAGAGTCCTTCATCTCCACCTGTGCCTTGTTCTCAATCAACAGTTCAGCCACAGACATGTAGCCGTTAGCAGATGCTATATGGAGCTAGGAGAAATATTCAGTTCATTTAAGGGTTTTTTAAACATAAAATTTAGTTTTGTCACAAAAAATACTTTATCCAAACACAGATATTTGATTCTGATTTGGTTGGTTATTCAAATTTTTTTTCTCCAAAACTTGACACTGGTGTTGTAAATATCCATGTTGCATACATATAGACAATGCACAAATAATTAAAAATCCTTGGCCTGCCACATAGTAATCTCTCTATCTGCACATACACATACATCCCTCTATCTCACCAGTGTTGCTCCATTATTATCCTGAGCATTGAAATCTGCTCCATTCTGAATCAGAGCCCGAACATCAGTCAGCATGGCTGTCTCTTTAGCCCCACGGCATTCATCTATCTGGTACTGAGTTATCCCTATACACATAAACACGCATTAACAGAAAGGAACAGCAGTAATGACTAAAGTAAGGAAGTGTAAACACATTTGCATTGCATCCTTGGATATTACCTCTTTAAAATTTGTTTTGAGCTCCAAGACCAATGTAATAAATCAACTTTTGGAGATTAAATTTTGTTTGCTGACCCAGTTTACTGACCCTGTTCAGCCATAACGGTCTCAAGCAGCTCAAGGGTGGCCTCATCCTCACAGAGGTCATAGGGCATGTTGCCATCTGCATTGACTGCCAGCAGGTCAGCCCCCCTGGAAGGACATGCGTGCGAACACACACGCACACACAGTCATACACCCATCATCAAGGCATTTCCCTTTGGGATTATTAAAGTATTCTTCATTTGGATTAAAAATACACACAAGGTGTAAAAATACACCCTGATGTGCTCAGCTAATCAAGACCATACAGTACATAGTCGTAAATGTTTTGACAGTCAAGTTGCAGTTATGTTTGCTTATGTTAAGTAAATACAGTAATCCTCCCAAGAACGATCTGTACTTGTTACTTTACTCCAAAAATGTATTACCTGGAATGTTAGCATAAAGCAACATACACGGTGTCCAAACACAGATGAAAGCTCCACGATATAAAACATTATTATTGTTGATTGCTGCTTTATTGATTTGACATCAAGGGAAACTTTATTTTGAAGACAAGGTGCACAGATGTGTGTCTGGAACAGAATAAAACACTGAATTCATGAGACTCACGCCTGAATCAGAAGCTGCACTAGCCCAGTGTGTCCACAGGTGGCAGCAGCGTGCAGCGGCGTCCATAGCTCGCTGTCACTGGCGTTCACACAGGCACCAGCATCCAGAAGGCACTGCACCATCTCTACAAAGTCATCAATGCAGCACTGAGAAGGCAGATGCAGATGTGTAAACAATATTTATACGTCAGTGAAAGAGATGCACAGGCATTTAGAAACACAGAACACATATAGTAGACAAACAAGAACAAATATGGATGACACATTTATGGCAACTAACACCCAGCCTGGTGGATAGACCACATTTGCATGCATGGCCCAGCCCTCTGTAGTGTAAACACAAGGCTCTCCAAGGTAAGAACAGTCACCTTCTTTCACGAAGAGAGCTCTGAAAACAGGCATACTCCTTTCTTCAATATATAGTACCACGTTTATGTGTTAATGGAGAAAGAAAAGGCACAGAAAGCAAAATAAGAAGTTGGGTTAATTGTAAAGATGTGCATGCATAGTGTTGAAACTGTAGGATTGTGACTGAACAGGAAAGGAATGTCATCCCCACTCCTTAAAACACTGGAAGTAAAACCGAAAGAATCAGAGTGTTCATGTGAACTGACCTGTGATAAGTTAGGTTTCAGACAAAATAAAGGCAAACAGTACTTAGTGTACTTGGTGTGATCACATAACAAACACTGAAGGTGACCTACTTCATTCAGAGTGTTTAAAACATGTTTGTGTGAAACTGTATTACAAACCTCATCTCCCATCTACCTGAGCTTTTGCAAGTGCTGAATAAGAAGTAGTTCAGGACTGGGTGATATCACCTCATTAAATAAGTACTAATAGTTACTTCATGTAATGTAGACTAAACAGTCCCTATTTAAACTCATTCCAATACAGTATTTTCCACACTATAAGGCACACCCAGAAGCCTTTAATTTTTTCAAAAACCAACAGTGCGCCTTATAATCCAGTGTGCCTTACATGTGAAAAAAAGGTTTTACAATAGGCCATTCATTGCAGGTCCGCCTTATAGTCCAGTGTGCCTTATAGAGTGGAAAATACTGTACTACGTCTCTCACTGTCGCCATGTCTGAGTGTGTACCTGATGTAGGGCCGTTAGTCCATCCTCATTGATCAGATCTGGGCTGACACCATTGTTCAGCAGCTCCCTCACTAGAAGACACACAAGCGCAAAAAACAGGGATGTGGAAGCTCTGCAGCAAGTATGATCTGAGGCTCTCTAATGGGACTTCTCTCTGTTAGTGTGACTCTCTACTAACCCTCCTCCAGGTCATTTCTTGCAGCAGCATCTAACAGGGTGATGGCATCAGGGAATGTGATTTTCTTGGTGCGTGCCTTCTTCCTATCCGCTTTGGCCCTCGACCCTCGTGTTGCGTCCTTCTCCATTTGCGCCCAAGATTTCAGCTGCTGAGCGCGACGCTTCTGGGCGTGCTTCAGTCGTTCAGTAGCACTCAGGCGCCCGACCGTTGTCATCTCGGCCAGCAGTTCACCGTGATCTGCTGCCATGTCGGCACAACAGCTGTTAAAGTAGCTTCTCTATTCTTGATTCCTAATAGTTTATGAGGGTCATAAATATACAAATTTCAGATACCCAAATTTCTAATATGCCTCCCCTGACAGGCTCCACCGTTAGGCCACTCGGGCCTGTGGGCAGGCCTGAGGGAGCACAAAAAGAAAAAGTAAAATTTAATTGTCATGAAAAACAACTCCTCAATTTGAGCAATAAATTGTTCCAAAAATCGACTTGTGTTCTACGATCAGGTGGAGAGATATCTCCATGATTTCTGAAAGGTAAAATAAGTTGAATAGTTGCAATGTCTTTTTTCCATTTTTACAATGATCACTCCGAGTGTGTTGTAGGAAGTTGGTGTGCAAAAAGTACTATCGACCAAACTATGGCTCGCAAACAACAATCAATCCTCTCATCCATATCAACTCTGGGTAACTTAACCAACAGTCAAACAATTTCCCCAGTTAACCGCTCCATCCAAGATTCTGATCGGTGGTGACTGAGTTATTGAGGATCCATAGTGGAATTAAGGTGTCAGTGAAAGACAAATCCAGGAGGCAGGAAGGACTGCAACATTTGAGTAAAGGCCAGGATTCAAAGATCCATCACTGGCGAGCTGAGATTATTCCAAAGTTCTCGTTGTCATTGGTGTTCTTGGTGGGTGCTGGGTAGAAACTGAATATTATATCCTCGTTCTCTGTTTGCAACTGTGGGCAGGGAGAGAGACGAAAGAGAGGAAGGGAGAGTAAACGTGAGTACTGTGTTACAGAATAATGCACAAACACTGCTCCTCTAATCCTGTTATCTTTAACCCCTGAGCTCCTTTTCCTTACTACCTCTTCTCTCACTCCTCTTCTGGAGGAAATGTGAGATGGTGGGACACTTTTCATTAATGATTGACACACCTTGCACCCGACACATACTGTGCTACGACTGGCTTTCGCAGACACTGAGAGAAGGGTTGTTGTGTAAAATGGGACACAAAGCAGACATCCGGCGTCTAGTGATCTACACAACGCTGTTCAGCAAGATCGCTGTCGTTAACTTTCATTGACTTCCCAGGTGAGTTGCTCTGCTCACAGAGACACTCTACTCTTTCCAGGCTACTCATTTATTATTTAGGTTCGGGCCTGCGAGAGCTGAGAGTAAAGGTCAACGGGAGGCACTGTGAAATAGAGAGAGTGACTGACAACACAGTAGGCCAGGGCTGCAGAGCCACCGTAGAAACGTCCAAAAAGGTGAGGTGGATAAACAACAGCGCTCAACAAATCCCTCCATCCAGTATATTCAACAGAAATGAGCCTGATATGACTTTCCAAGCAAAATTCTAACTTTTTGCAATTCTCACAATGACATATCTAGATCGACCCGAATCAGTTTAAACCCATGGAATAAAGTCAAACGTTCACTGGATTGAACCCTGCCTGTAATAAAAGGGTGTAAAAGGTTTTTGAGCTTGCGTTGATACATAATTTATTGATGATCTAAAGATCTGTTATAAACCTTTATACAGGAAGAAACTGAGTTCATAAATTCCCTGTGGCTGGAGTTTTATGCCTCTGTTGGGCAATGATCCTGCAATAAGTCTATTAAAATGTGTTGATAAAATGTTTATATTTCACACTTACGTAATAAATGTTGTAAAGTTGATTTTTTAACAAGTTGAGGTGTCAAACTAAAGAACTAAATTTCGAGAAAAGAGGTCAAACACCTGCTAGATAAACAATTACCACAACAGTAATACATAAAGCATCTCATAGTTGCCATTACTCATACGGCAAACTAAAATATCATCATCAATAGGACTTTCCTTGGGGGATAGGCAGTCATTCTCTTTCTATTTTAAGGGTACCTAACCTCTCACCCTTTGTCACAAGCGACAATGTGAGGATTTCCTTAGACTGAAGTAATAACTTAACTCCCCCATAAGCTGGCAGGCCACCTCATGGACTATTTATTCAAAAGTACACGAATATGGATTTAGAATGCTCTGGATCCAGACATAGCTCATGAGTACTAGGTTCATTTATGATGTCAATAACCCCCAGAGGCAACTTTCCTCCAGGAGACCTCTTATAACTGGAAAATAGTCATGGCATAAAAAGGGCATGTTGAGAAGTTAACAGAAAACCGTCTTACACGCCAAGCCCTTGACGAAGAGAAAACGGTTGACAAAGTAGTTAGCAGCTTAACATGTTTCGTCAGAGTTCTAAACCAGCTGTAGAATGAAAAGTGCAACATGTTTTGTGGTGTTTTAATGGGCTTTAACGGAAGAAAGGATTTGAGCAATGGGAAGAATTCCTGTAGGAATTTAGCTGGTGCATTAGCTGGATAATACCAGACAGAATCCAATGGATCAGAGTAAAATTCTCTGTCTTACTGTAAATGTGATTATTTCGAAGGTCGTAAATGAAACTGGTCTCATGTTTACTTCATGCTCCTGTCAGACCTAATCAGTAAATACTGACGGAATGGCTGAAATTTTCAAAAAGGCCATGATGACATTGACAATAACACATTTTAGTTATCCATAATATTTTAACATTTTAACCACATAATAAAGTAACTTAATATCCGCTCTCAAAGACTTCATAACTGCCGCCATGCTGGTACATCAAAGCTCTCTTTCATAATGTCAGACCATGAAATCATTTGATGGATCACTGCTTAAAGACATGGAGCAAGTAGGCTTACTAATGACATAACATTCAAGAATAAAAATTGCTAGGAGACTTCATGAGCAGCAGTAGATAGATAAACCAAATCTGAGTCAATGTGTGTGTGTGTGTGTGTGTGTGCGTGTGTGTGTGTTTTCTGTCTTTGCTGTGGACGGCAATGTCAAATCGTTCCCTCAACACACCTCCAGAACCTCACAACAGTCTCTCTGTAAACCACATGTCATTGGTTCCACAATGTTTTCAAATCAAATCAAATTTATTTATTCAGCACATTTCATACAACAAGCGTAACCTCAATGCGCTTTCCACAATACAGGATTTATATAATTTTTTTACACAGAATGTACAGAAGTTATAATTTCAAAGTAGTTATAATGCTTCATCAGTCTGTGTATAGTTCTTATGTATCTAGCCCATAGGACAATAGTGGATACGAAAAATTGAAAGGGTATAAATAATGAGAGGACTGGCAACATTACAAATGATTATTTACAACACATCACTGGAAACCCGAACATCTTTTGAGATCAAAGATTTCACTATTAAAGAACACCTTTTGAGATCAAATATTTCACCATTAAAGTATGTTCAAAGTATGATCAAATTCATGCACGTATTATATAATAAAAGAAATTATCTCACATTAATGAAATGTTTTAGGATTGAATTGTTCCAAAGATGGGTGTGATGCAGTTTATCTGTTAACTATGTGAGGGAAGGTGTTGGACGTTGTTAGTCTGCTGCAGCCGTAGGAGGCTTGTACAAGCGTACACTAGTCACCACTCCTACGTTCTCTCTCTGCTCTGGGTTCTGTCTGGGTGAACCTACATTAACACAAATGTTTGCTTTTTTTTTAATGCCACTCTTACTAGTATAGCTTTTCTAATCTTTTTTTATTACATTCCGCTTTGAAGCAGTGATGTACTGTATTGTAATGTCAGTGTTTGTGTGTTCGTTCATCTGGCCGGCCGTTCGTTAGTCCACCAAATATCTTGGTGGACACACGTTGCAGATAGAAAGATGAAACAAAAAGCACATTACTCGGGCGGCAAAGGAGATGAAAATTAGATGATGACCTTGAGAAAACTAGATCAAGGTCAAATTTCAGCTTTTGTACACTCAGGAACCAGATAAGACAGAAAGACGAGGGAAGAAGAAGAATAAGAAGATATACTTTATTAATCCCCTCGGGGAAATTACATTTGTCACTCAGGGAGAAAGCCAGTGTAAGACCATTGATCAAAGCTAGTGCTTTGATCTATGGTCTTTGTGCTAGTGCTTTGATCTATGAAAGTTGATCAGAGCACGGGGTAAAATTTTGAATTCAGGGGTGTCGCAGGATGTTGCAATCTGTGACTGACTTGTTTCTTTTGCTTTAGAGACCGGTCAGAGAGGTGCCTTCTGCATAGAGTCCATCATTTGGTTGTGATTAAACAAAGTACGAGCTGGGGTGTGGTGACCGAGGAAAGAAATCCCAGTGTCTGACAGACATCACTCATCAGCAGCAAAATAGTCAGCAGGGGAGATAGACAGCTTTTGAATTTGTGATCAAAGAGGTTTGGGGAATAGCTCCATGAGATGTTAAAATGGAAGAAATTTCTTAGTGTTGAATTTTGGCCTAGACATCCAGTGCAAACAGAGAGGAATCCATGAAAGATGAGTTTAAATGGCATTTTCTACGCTGTTGAGAGCAACCAACCAACCACACGAATGTATTTAAATGCCCACTGTCAACAAGACAGAGCGACAGAAATCAATTCATTGTAAATGCAGCTGACTACATGCAACACAGTTGACCATTAAGTTAAATGATCGTACCCCATTCATTTAGATCCTATCAAGCTAAATGCCCATTGAGAAGTTTGGGTGTGCTACCACTACATGCAGTGATGTGAACCTGCATATCTTTAATCTCAGGTTTTGTTCCTTATAGAACTAAAATCCTACAGATGAGGAATGCAGAATATACTAGTGGCTAAACTGTACAAGCTTTGTGATGGATAATGTACGAACTCTGGCATGGCAGCAAACGTACAATGACAAGTATAACTAAATGTTTTGTGTATTTGGAAAACTGTCCTTACATCAATCTGACCTTTGTGCTCCTACTTTTTCCACTAAATGACTCGACAGGAAGGGCTGTCTCTGGCAACTCAGGAATATAAACTTTCATTCAGTCGTTTTAATGAATAGGCCACTATGAATACACACAAACTCCAGCTCATACATTCATCCAGTGGGTGGTACTCCAAAGCGCACAAGTTTGTGACAGAATTCTTAAGAACACAACAGCTCAAACTCTGCATCAGCCTTAAATCTGGTAACTGGAATCATTTTTGTGCTTCATTTGTAGTTTATCGTCACAAAATAACATCACTCAACAAGCACCATCCCAGTGAGCTATTTGTTGTGTTCTACAGGACATTCCTGGCCATTGAAACAAACAATGCGAGTCATTTCAGCTTGATGATTCCAGAATGATCACGTCTGCTATCTGAACCAATGCCAAATTATCCACTATGACTGCCAAATGTTCACATTGTTCTCTGTGTTAGTGTGCAACTCAGAAGTGTTTGGACAGGAAGCCGGGCTGAAACGGTGTGTTGATTGCTTTGATTAGATGCTGTTAGGAAGAAAACAGTGTTTAAAGTCAACACTTTGGGCTTTGAGAATCTATCATCAGCTGATTGAGAAAACAATCAGTGTCTGCAACCCTATAAAGAAAGACAGAATCAGAATTACAGAAAAGACAGCAGAAGAGTGGTCTGTGATGTAGACTAAGTCTGGTCATGTGTAATGGTTTAAGCTCCACCTTATAATCACCCAGCAATATCAGTAATGCTGCAGAGTCGCCAGACCAGTGAAAGAAACCAATGGAAAAACAAAAAGAGCATACATGTAAGATGTACACATAAATAGATGTAGGGATGCACAAACAGAGTCTTACGGAGGACAGGATGTGGAATAAGAAGACAAGAGGAAGTAGAGCAGAGAATGTAAAGCAGAACAGAATATGTGAAGGAGGAGGAAGGATGGGGAGGAGACAGACTGGCCAAGTGTGGCTCCTCACACTCCTCCTAAGAAGGAAACAGGGTTATCTCATGAAAGCCTAACAAAAAAATAAGGACAAAGAATTTTCGAACATGTGCCCACAGGATGAGATGATGTTAATGACATCTGGTTGTTGAATGCTGACATTCATGCACATGTGATGCCACAGTGTTGAACTACAGGGAAAACAAAGGTTTTTTTTGTGTGCACTAAAGTAACAGAGAAACAATCTAAACAAATACAGAGTGACTTTTGAAGAACTGTCAATATTATTTTGTTGGAATCATCTTATCAATAATGAAAACCAATAATGAGGGGTAAATATCTTTATGATGATTGCCTTAGAATATACTGGTCTTTGTCCTTACACATTATCTAATCAGGTTGTTCAGCCAGGTAACCAATTGTTGCAGAAGTACGCTTTAAAAATAAATTCACTGGAGGTTTCTCATTGCAAGATCTAAGGGTTTCCAGTCCATTTAAGTATGAATCACAAGTGATTAGATGTGATACTACTTTTTTAGGCTTTACACATTATTGCAAAACTTTCTATATGCGCAAGGAGGAGCCTACAACTAGGACATTCTACTTATTTCATATCAATGTCTTTAAAAAGTTGTTTTGACCACAGCACGAGTGAACAAGACTGGCTTGGAATTTAAGTGACTGAACAGTATAAATTAACTAATATATGAATACATCAGGTAGTGAAATTAAATCACTTGTTATTGTTACTACAGTATGCCAATTACAAGTGTGTTGAATAAACTCAAGAGGCGAGCATATGCAAACGGAAGGTTATTGTTTATGTTCAATATTTAGAATATTATGATTTCAGTACCTCCAACGACTAAAATAACACCCGTGTTCATGCAGGCTGCAGAACTGGACGACATTACCCGTTTGACATTGATCTTGGATCTGCAGCGTGTCATGTCATGAAGTCCATCGCTATGCAAAGAAGCCTTCAGCGGCGCTCTGAGTCAAGCCATGCAAATCATGTTCCGTGAATAAAATATATTCAAACTGTTGCCTTCAGCAAGAAGTATCGTGTAACTTCTTTAAGTTAATGTTGGTATAATTACTATAACCAGATTTCAAAGCTTGAATAATAACTGAATACTTTCATTTGTTGGCTGTGCTGCAGGATGAGCTAACGGGTTAGCTCACCTGCCTAGCTCAACAGGTGGCTAGTCTGACAGGTAGCGCACGCAGTTCATTTAAGCTGCCTGGCTCTGTTATCATTGTGTCCCAGCGTGGACAAAGTTATTAAAAGCTGGTGTGTCCTACGTGGCTCTCTTATTTCTTAGAAACGGTAAAATCCCCTGTTGGGGCAGCGAAAGCTCGGCCGCTGTTGACGCTATGTAATGCTAACATTACCTAAGGCTCAGGTTAGCTTACCTCACGCAGTCCGAGAGTGGTGGCATTAAAATGTATTTAAAAATGTCACGTTAACAACAAAACGGTTTATAACGGGTGCAGTTGAGCCGAGAGAGGTATAGAATATCGATATGAAGTGATGAACATAAAACAACGTGACTACATCTTACCTGTTGAGTAGACTGCGGCTGGTCCAGCGCAGCTCCGGGCTGTGAGACTCAACCGCTCCAGCCTTCAGGGCGAATGCTTCACCATAACAACGGGACCCGCGCGCCCTCCTCCCAGCACGACCCATCCACTAGAGGGCGCCAAAGCCCGCACATCGGCGTGCAGGTCTGCGGGTGGCGTTTCTGTTGGTCAGTCTCATGATCTATTAGGGGTGTCAAACTCATTTTCACTGAGGGCCACATCAGCATAATGGCTGTCCTCAAAGGGCCAACTTATAAATGTAACTAAATGTAATGTAAAATGAATGCAACTACCCCTCAATGTTAAATAACTCTTAAATAATTACGTATTTAAATTACAAACATTACAGCTACAAAGAAAAAAAACATGTTTGTTTCTGTTATAACATAAATCCTTTTAATTTGTCAGTTTATGAAACCTACAGAACTCCGTCAATCAAGGACCAAACTATCCAATGGATAAAGAAAAATAACATCAAATACAGGTTAGAGAGGCCAGGCTGAGATGGTTTGGACATATCCAGAGGAGAGATAGTGAATATATTGGTAGAAGGATGCTGAGTTTTGAGCTGCCAGGCAGGGGGCCTAGTGGAAGGCCAAACAGGAGGTTTGTGGATGTAGTGAAAGAGAACATGAAGGTACCGGTAGTTGGTGTGAGAGAAGAGGATGCAGAAGACAGGGTTAGAGGGTGGCAATTGATTTGGTGTGGCGACCCCTGAAGGGAAAAGCCGAAAGGAGAAGAAGAGGAAGAACATCAAACACAATTTAGAACATTAACTTTGTTCAAAACATTTTTGTCCAAGTTAAAATGGGCTTGATTACTGCATTGTGGGAAATGTAGTTTTTGGTCAAACACACTTTTGACCTATGTATTTTTTGAAAATTTGACTTTTTATGCTCTCGCAGGCCACGTAAAATGATGTGGCGGGCCACATCTGGCCCCCGGGCCTTGAGTTTGACACATGATCTACGTGTATTAAATGGCTTTTACTTGGGCAACACCTTTTAAAAAAGAGTTACTAGCACAATTGAATGCAAAATCATAACATCATATCGTAATTTTAAGGTTATGATGACTTATTTAAAAGCAGGTGTACACAAGGCGACAGAGAGCAAATATTAGGAAAAACGAGTAGGTGTGACATCCTTTAATTCAGGTGCACCCTTGCCTTGTAATATAAAGCTGAAAGTAAAGGGTGTGCTTCTGCGCATAAATATTATAAGCCTTTGAGCATCTGTGTGACTCAGAGTTAAGGTTGGCTTTAGAACTGCATACCTGGTTTGACAAATGTATTTTCCACTGTCTTTCCATCATAAAATAATGGGGTGTGTGTGTGTGTGTTTGTCCTCTTCATATGTACTTGTCAGTGTACAACAGAAGTCGGACTATGTGATCTTTTGACATTCCAGTATCACCATTATTAATTTTAAGTCAGCCTAGTGCATAGCCTGACCAGCTTGAACTGCGTTCTTAATCCAGACAAAGCTTGTGGAAGAATCAAAATCAGATGTGGATAGATATTTTGAATGCACCTTTATTGTATTTAAATTTCAGAATATTTTCATAATATTTGCATGAAATATCTAAGAACAAAGAATACACATTGACAGTAAGATTTTTAAAAAAAAGGTTTGTCATACAGTAGAACAAAATTGCTCTTTATGTCTGTTTTCTCATAATAAACATCTCTGTTAAAAATGTTGGGTGATCCATAAATTGTAATAAAAAAACACTCCAATTTTGTCTCAGAATGTTTGTTTATTCCACCACAACAACCACAAAGTGCAGGCTATTATTACCCTGAACAGATCTTTTTGGACATTATAATAATACTGCAGAGAAATTATGGCCTGCACATATTGGCCAAGAGATGAAAATTGATTGTGTATTGGCTGTACTGAATAACCAACAGTACACCAACACTCTTAAAGAACCAAAGATCTGGAGGCAAAATTAGAACTCGCTTTCACTTTCTCTGTGTCTATCACAGAAAACACACTTCATCATCAGGGTGCGTCTCAGAGCAGCTCGGAAGGGCTTTGTCTGGACACAATCAGACTTGTCCTGGATACTATCCCATTCACATGGTTTCCTATTCTTCTCATTCTTAGCTAACTAATCCAAGCAAAGTCTATTGACTCGTATTCCACTAGATAGGAAGGGATAGCTTGGCGTTTTGTATCGTTATATCGTTTTTTTGAACAGAGCATTTCTCCTTGCAATGTAAATTTAATCTAAATATGGAGTGAGAGTTGTCTATATGTGTTATACTTTCGAATAAACTCAGAAAAAATGGAAATGTGTCACTGTCTAATCCATTTCAATTGACTATGATAGCCAGATTTACTGAAATAAGAAAATGAATGAATGAATGAATGAATGAATGAATGAATGAATGAATGAATGAATGAATGAATACTGTGCCGTTAACGCTGTAATTTCAAGATGAAATTTGAGTGACACCACGAGAGGGAGACAAACACTCTAGGTGATATGCTGCAATTTCCTACAGGTGATAGCGTCATCATCCTTATCATTATCATCATCGTTATTAACAAACCATATGGCGACTTTGTATTTTGTTGCAAAAATCAGCAAAACTGATTTTTAGGTTTTTGGAGCAGGAGAATAATTTCTGAAGGGCTTCTCTTAAAGACAAAAAATAAATAAATAAAATTCAACCATATTCAGCGAACGGTTGACAAACAGGGGAGAGGTCAGACCTTGTTTGTTGCTATCAAGGGAAAGACGCGCAGTTTATTAAAATGCCCCCACAGTGATGGACAGCTTAATTATGCATTAGAGGCAGATTTGCAATTATGGGCTGTCAGAAAATTCTCACAATGTTAAAGCAGATGCGTTTCCATATCATCTAGTGCAAAGTTGACATAATAATACAAAATAAATTCAGGTAGTTTGGCATCTATACATATCAAAACTGTGTGTTTAATATAAAGAAATTCACTCTCTATTGCTGTTCTTGAATTGAGTAAACCAGTTCGAAAGATTGAGATTGTTTGAAACAATTCAGCAACATGAGCGCTCCCGTTTGAGGTGTGAATGCCCTCCCGAAAACGACACTTACAGTTTGTAAGCGCCAAAAAAAACCCCACAAATGTGTTGAATACATGCATTTCGCCACTTGCTAAGCAGTTTCTCCGTCAGGGAAGAGTCTCCAGCTCGCCAGCGGGGTTCCTTCTAATCCAACTTGTTTTCACTGTCTCGCTGGGTAGAAACACTTTGCACATTAGCACTGCGTTAACCTGAACAAAAGATGCACATTCCCGAAACTGAGTCTTTCAACACGGAATGACATCCTGTATTGCGACAAGGGAACCCTACTGCGCGCAAATCTACCACCCGATTATTGAGTACTAAGAACACAGGGAACCCTTTTATTCTGCATCAAATTAAATCAGAATTTTAAACCTTTCTCAAAATATATTTACATTTCACCCAAATAATTCCATATGTGCTTATTTGCTCTTTGGAAATATTATCCTGCTTCAGTAACTATAGTAAATGCCAACTCGATTCCAATACCTCATATAAATTGAATGCACACTGACTAGTGTCAACTTCATGTCATCGCTGGTGTATGATGCTTATCAAAATTTTCTAATTAGATTAAAGCTTCAATTTGACATGTCTGTGTAGGTTATCCAGGTCATGGTTATCCAAAACTGTTTAAATCCACTTTAAGTGCTTCAATCGAAATTGTCACCCCTCCCCACTTTCACCTTTCGTCACTCGTATCTCAAGGAGAAATTCTGCTTTAATTCTACTCCAGCTTTAAAATTAAATAGTGACGATGCTGGTATGCCCGTGATTGTTAAACACAAACTTTATTATTTATTTGTTTTAAGTCTGTTGCCCGTGCTCCAAATGCACAGTCAGCATTGTGGGCCTTCCCGCGTAAACCTCTTTATTCTGCAAAAAAAACTTTTGCTTTTTACATTGCATTTTATTCTCATATACTGTATTTAGAAATGTAGTTTTTCTCTGGCCCCTCGTACACATAATCTGGCCCCTCGTACACATACCCGTCCCTGCCCCCCGGGGCGATCATTCATTCGCTTCTCAGATAACGCGTCATTCTCCTCTCGATTACGCAGCGGGATTTACATGAAACTGTTAATTGTTTGCTCTTCAAATAGAGTCAGCCTGGAGCCAGCAGTCTGCCAGAAGTTAAGGACCGACTCTTTGACCTCCCTCCCCCCTGTCCGAGCTCCTGTCCGAACGTGCGAGCACATCGCCCCCATTGGCTGATCAACATGACAAAACACGGGCCGGAGCGGAGTCTCTTGGCATTACCTTCCGTGTCTCACCTTGGAGAACACCAAGACCATCACCTTGACTCACACAGATATGAGCACCGGAGTCTTCCTCACCGCGGTGTAGAGCGGAGCTCTCCTGTCCAGAGTCGGCCTCCACGCCGGCCTCAGATGGTATCTCAGCAGCTTTTGGAGAACCCGCCAGCGCGCCCTGAACGCCTCACCAGCACATTCATGGATACATTCGTGCCAGCTGAATCATCTTACCCGAACCCTCAAAACGCCACCATCCAACAGGAAATTGTCACCGCTGACTCATGGCTCAGTGGTCGAGAGAAAAGCATCGGAGGAGGGAAGAAGAAGAACTACCAGCGTTATCCAAAGCCGCCGTACTCATACCTCGCTATGATTGCTATGGTCATCCAAAGGTCTCCAGAGAAGAAACTGACGTTATCAGAGGTAAGAATCTAATTCTCTTGTCGTGTGTTTATTGTCCACTGTTGGGTGATCCATGCTAAATTTTTATGCACCATGCAAAGTAAAATCACTTTACTCCTGCAGTATTTGTTGAAATTAAAGTTAAGCTCAAAAACCCTAGAACATTTGTACATGGGAAAGAAATTCAAAGTGGAATCACAGTTTACATCACTATCAAATATATCAATACCGCACTGACTGATCATTTACAGTTAGTAGTGACACAAAACAGGAATCCTTTGGTGACACTTGAGTGGCTGCCGCCCCACCATTCTTGGTTTGGCTTGATAAGGTTGGCCTGCAGTGAAACCAGACACTGATCTGTATCAGGATGGTGATAAGATACAGTTTGTGGCAAAACCACATTTCATTTTTCCAAGCAGTGGGTTTATGCTGTTTGGGCATCAACCAATTATTTTGAGTGTATGTACAGTATAATATTTTTATTTTTTAGAAAGTTAAATAAAATATAACCTTGTTTTAATCTACTTCTGCTTTTATACTTGAAGTCTGCACAAACTTTGATAGTTTACATTGCTGCTGTGGTACCATGTTTGCATATAAATAGAATTGTTCACAATATAAAATTCTCAAATTGAATTTCCGAAGTCCATTATTCCCTTCAATCCCACTGACTGTTTTATTTCCAGATCCTGAAGGAGATCAGTTCTCTGTTCCCATTCTTTAAAGGAAACTACAAGGGCTGGAGAGATTCTGTGCGACACAACCTCTCCTCTTATGACTGCTTTGTGAAAGTACGTATTCTGACACTGTTCCAATTGTTCCACAGTCAAATTCCTCTTTTCTCTTGAGTAAGTAGTTTTTTGCAACTAACTTGAGAACAATGCAGTTAAGGGTTTTGTTGTAGCCTTCAAAGTAATTCTTTTATGCACCATTATGATGTGAAACTAGGTCTGTCCTGTTAGACGAGGTTTTCTAACCAAGTCTTCATCTCAATCCTCCCTACATTGCAGGTGCTGAAGGACCCAGGTAAGCCTCAGGGCAAAGGGAACTTCTGGGCAGTTGAGCTGAGCTGTGTTCCTCTAGAACTCCTCAAAAGGCAAAACACAGCTGTGTCGCGCCAGGATGAGACCATTTTTGCTCAAGATTTAGCCCCTTACATCATGCAGGGGCATAAGCTGGAATCCGAGCCACTCTCTGCCCCTGTCACGGCCCTCCCAGCGTTGCAGCCCAGAAATCCCTCTCCATCGCAGGAGGATTTGTTACGACCCAAGCTGGACTCTTCCTTCGCTATAGATTCCCTCCTGCACAGCCTGCAGCCCCCTATTGTCTCTGAGGATGTCAGCATGTCAACCAGGGACAGCTGGGGCAAGATGGAGCACCCCCGGTCCTCACCGCAATCACGACCCTGCTACACCTCCTCTGCTCAGAGCGCCTCAGCCAGCTCTGCCAGCCCGGCCTCTACCTCCTCCTCTTCCTCCTCCTCATCATCTGATGAAGAATTGAAAGGAGTGTCCCTTTCTAGCAAGCGTGTTCCCCTGAATGTTCAGGCTGGGTCAGATGGTTACGGGGAATACAGACCCCCATTGCACAAATCAGCGAGACGAGACACTGTTCCTCCTCCGTGGGAGCTCCCTACCTCCTATGCTAAATATGCACCTCCCAATGCTGTCGCCCCACCCAGCATGCGATTCAGTGGCAGCCCTTTAATGCCCCTGCATGGCAGAATTCCCCTGTATGGCTATAGCACCCCCCCAATTGCACCCAGTCACTTCTTAAGTCGTGCCTATTGGCCCCTCCTACCCAGTGGACATGTTTCCGTTCAAGCCCCTCCCCTCATCATGGATTTGGACAACATGCTGCAATCTGTGCCCCCCAATAAAAGTGTGTTTGATGTATTTGTTCCAAACAATCAGAACTCTCACTCGCATCATCAGCAACCCAGTCCATACACTCTGCAGAATGGCCACGCTCTGCACAGGTACCATCAGTACTGAAATATTCTGATGTCTTATTTCCCTTCCGCATCAAGCCCGAATGACAGTCATAAAGGCAGTGTCTTATAACGCAGGGCGAAGAGTTAAACAAAAAATAAAGTTCTGCTGCAAATTCTCCCTTCAGCTGAATAAATTTTGATGGTTTAATGTGAAAAGGTGGGCTGACCAGGACCAGTGTTATCATTGTCTTAAATCAAGACGTCAGAAGCGTTACAGGGTGTGGTTTTACTTCATGGGAAGGACTGCAATCCAGCAAAACAAAATTTTTTTAATCTGAGTCCTTCCATAATTTTATGTGTTACTTTGGAGTCTTGGCACTGGCAATTGTATATGCGCTGATTTATTTCTTCTCTAGATAGATTGGTTTCTTCCACAGTGCCTACCCATTGTGACTGCTGAATAATTTGAGCTGGAATGTAGAGTAAAAATAAATGCCAGAACAAGAACAACATTTTTTTAAAAGCAGTTTATCCTGTAAGCCCACAAATATGCAGAAGCATTATTGGGTAAATTTTAATAATACATTTTTCATGAAATATCTTTTTTATGTTTTAAAGGGTAATGGTCATTTGTTTTAGTTGAATATGCAGGATGATTAATTTTTCCTAAGAGCATTCTGTGCAGCTAACAAACCATATACCAAATGCGAAAGTTGTGTCGATGCTTTCTGAGCTGATGTTTGACCTCGTTTTTTGAGGGAAAAAAATGGGATAAATGTTCCAACTATGCAAATGCTGCCTGTTCCCAGTGCTGATCAATCTCCAGTATCTACCTCAGGTTTCTGACACACGGGGATGTTTTCTGTGGACTTCGCACTGGTGGTTATTTGCACTGTTTTGATGATATTATATTGTTCGAAATGAAACTGCCAAAATATTTGACTGCCTTGACAGATGAATGTTTTTTATTTTTTCAAAATTTTTTTTTTCATGTACATGACTGAGCTGACATGAAAGCAGCTCGTACGTTTACGTACCCTGAAGAGGTTGACTGAGCTTTATCGTGATGTTATTCATCTGTAGCATTTTCACTGGTTAGGTTGCTCCTTTGTTTATGTTCAGGTTGGAGTATGGTTACATGAAAGAGGAACTGTTACAGCATCATTTTATTATGTATCGAGTGTCCAAAAAACAAACTATGATAATGTGATTTGCCTTAAACAGTTTTCAGAATTACAAATGTATATAATGTAGGAAAATACAGTATTTTCTACTGAAATGTGAAGTGTAAATGTATAAAAATAAAGAAATTTTTTTCCTGCCATTATCATTTACTTCAAACAGTCAACTAGATCCGTTTTGGGACACTGGTATTTTTGAACAGAAGTTTTGTGCTTGCCTACTTGGCAGCTGAGTGATTATACATTTGTGCAACATTTTGGTGAGCAGCCACTTCTTTGACACAGAGCCCAACCAGCAGTATGTTGTTCTAGAGATACCAAACATATTCTGTTTGAATATTTCTCCATGATTGGCCTCTTTCTTTTCCAAAGCATTGGAGTTAATTTTAGGAGAGTAACTTTCTCGAGCCACAGATTTTAATTTATAGGAATAGATTAGAACAAACAGCAAAAACTGGGCAGATTATTAAATCCTGTTGGCATGAATACTGGTAGTTGTTTCACCACAGGAATCGATCTGTGGACACACTATCTTTGATCCACGGTGCGTGGCGGAGCTTCCCGCATAAAAACACATTCAGAGCCCGCTGATTTACATCAACAGTCCAGCAGCCTCCTGCTGCTTCTATGCTGTGGCCACTATCTCTTTATCAGCTGCCTATGCATGCCTGTACTCCCTCACCACCCTGATCATTCCAAAAGATGGGAGGGAGCAACACTTCCCCCTTCTCCCAAAACAACACCCATGGATTTACATTCATGACTAATAACACTGGGCCTGGGATGTTTGTGTTTTAAACTGTAAAATTACCCATAAGCAGTATGTATGCTGCACTCTAACAAGCTTTTGGAGACAGTTGTCATTCAAATGATTTTAACAGCTCCTTTTCTTCATTTACAGGTTATTTCAATAATTTGAAAAGCTCCTCTACTCTATTTACAAGCTTCTAAAATAATACGAAAAGCTGCTCTTCATTTACAACCCACTTTACATAACGACAATATTTTTTTCAAAGAAGGAAATCAACGTTAAAGTAGAACTCGACCAAAGAATCCTTTATTTATTATACAGCTGTGGGTGAAAAGAATCTACTGTTTTTCATGATCCAAGCGCATTCCTTATGACCTGTCCTAAAAAGACGATCCTCTCTGCTAGAAATTGTTCACTATCCTGATGTTAAAACAACAAAATCTGTAGTGCAAGATAAATTGCTGCTTCACTTAAAAACAGATTAGCAGCTGCTTCACACGGGCGGCTTTTTGTTTCACAGTTTGACTTCATTTAAACATGAAAAACATTTCAGCACTACGTCTGTCCTAACCTTGCAAATCTGCATTTCAAAAGGGAGCACAATCTTCCTGGAAGTTTCTCAGGTTTTCAATGACAAGAATACATTCAAACAAAAAAAGTTTTCAATTTAACAGAGCAGCACATTTGTCTGCACAGATGTGAGTTATTAGTATTCAGTTATTTAAAAATGCCAGTATTGTCAGCAAAGCCTTATCGTCTAGCTTCCTTATTAACTATGAATGTTTGATTTCATCATTATGTGTGAAGTCACTGTCCACTGTTTCTTCTCCCCCTTTTTTTCTTCTGTTCTAACTTGTTGGAAAACTTTCCACCCCTTTCTTATTCCTCTTCACACTCCCTCTTGGGCCATTCGGTATTCAAAGAGGCTGCCCCTCTCAGGAAAAGTCTCATTGAAGCGCTTGCGCTTGGCCTGAGGTCTCCTGTTCGCATCCTCCTCTCTCCCATATCCCCCTCCACCAGGGGAGTACAAGCAAAACATGTCCTGTAGGAGGAGACACAGAGTCTCAGAGTGAATTCAGCTCATAATGGGTTTATATTTAAATTACTTCATCAATACTATAAAATGTGAATAGTGCCAAGTCTTTATACAACATAGTATTATAGTTTTTGGTAGTATTTGATCACACAGTGTACAGTCTCACCCCAGGATCAAGGCTGATGCTGGTTTTGCCTCCCAGATTGAGGATCCGGTTGTTTGCTTTGTGAAGCTGGTTCAGCCCTGCGGCACCATCTTCACCTCCTAACCACCACAGAGGAGAGGGCAGAGGAGGCGCAGTGATAAATAATCTAGCCAAAAAAACAGTAACCACTGAGGGATTCTGCAGGCAGGGTTTACCGTGAAGGCCATAAGGACGGGTGGAGCGCCTCTCGGTCAGCACAGACAGAACCACCTTGCTCCGAAACAGAAGTTTCCTTATGACGCCATCTCCACCACAGTATTTTCCCACACCTCCTGAGCCGGGCCGTAGAGAGAACTGCTCTAAAATGACTGGGTATCTAAACACCAGGTGGACAGCAGTGACATAAATAACTTTATATCATTTTAAATGAAAAATTTAGACCTTTTTTTGTCTAACCTCTTCTCCAGAATCTCTGGATCAGTGATGCGGGTGTTGGTCATGTGACTGTGAACTCCACTGCGTCCATTCCAGCATGGCCCGGCTCCTGCTCCACCAGCCACAGTCTCATAGTAACCTACCCTCTTATTGCCAAAGGAAATGTTGTTCATGCATCCCTGATTGAAAGAGAAAGAAAAAAATTAGCAAAGAAAAGTATAGAAATAAACCTTAAGTTGTCTTTTGAGCGGCTTTTTGTCGGAGATAATGCAGCCATTTAGACACCTGGTAAATCTCTTCTCAGCATGAAAAGATTTCTGTCTATACAAATTCAGTGTTTCTCACCTGAGAAGCAGCGCAAACCTCAAACGCCCTGAAGATAACATCGACGATTCTCTGGGATGTGAGCACATTTCCTCCAACCACAGCTGCATTCTCAGAAGGCTGAAGGATTGAACCAGGAGGTATGATGACTTTGATCGGTGCAAGACAGCCCTGAATAGGAAAAAAGAAAAAGCTATGTTTTATTTATGTGAAACCATGAAGAATTTCTGAACGAATAAAGAAAGTTAAATCCTCGTACAAAATGTTATGAAGCTTGTGCAGATTTTAAAAGTGCCTTATAATAAAAACCCATGTGCTTACTCTACCTGGTTCAGAGGAATGTCCTGTCCGACCATGCAGCGCAGGCAGTAGATGAGGGCAGAGAGGGTGATTGCACGGGGAGCGTTACAGTTGCCCCAAACCTCTGTTCCCGTTCCTGTGAAGTCAAACACTGCACTGCCCTGTGGCGACACAAGTTTTTCACATTATTAAACCTCCACCCTGAGAAATTTCGTTAATTCTTCTCGTCAATGCCGGTCGTGGCATTTGAACTTCCAGCCTGCCCACCTCTTCTTCGTTAATCTTAACCCTCAGTCTGATCGGTGTCCCGTCATCCATGAAATCCTCCGACTCCACCTCCAACGAGCCGGTCTGATGCTGTCTGCGACGCGCAAAGTCTCTGAGCATATCTCTCACAGCCAGCTCTGCGTTACTCTGAGACATGAACACACATACTGTAGCAGGGCAGTATGCTTTCATGTTAGCGTTTCATTTTGTAGCTACAGCTACCTGAATGTATCCCATATAGGCCTGGACCACAGCTAACCCGTAGCTGTCAATCAGCTCTCCCACAAGCAGGCTGCCTCTCTGATTGGCTGCCACCTGAGCCCGCAGGTCTGACAGGTTGTCATGGAGATTACGAGTCCCAGAGCAGTCTGGGTACTGGGCTGGAGCCATCAGAGCTTCAGTTACAGCTGATATGGAGACAGAGGAAAAATACAAGACAGGAACCCATAACTTTAAACAAACACTCAATATTACTTCTGTTATATATAAAAAGTCAGTAAGTTGTTAATTTAGATTTCTGGTTATCCACCCTATTTTAACAACTGAACTTAGTGGTTTACTCATAGACATTCTGGTTATACCTGTATCTGTAATATAATATAGTATAGGATGTTTTCTATAAATACTGCACAAACATAAAATAGAGATAAGTAAGGGTTCAAAATGGTGTTAGTAGTAATAGGAAAAGGCAAAGAAGTGAATAATTTTAAAAATGATCTATTAGTTCAGATTTGGTTACAATATTTAAACTCACTGCTCAGCAACATGACCTGTATTCTACGTCGTGAGCAGCTCTTCATTATCTCTACTTTCTCCTTTCATCATTTTTGTCTTCCTTCCTCTCATCTTACCTTCCTCTTGGAAGACACCACCGGTAACAAGTTTGAAGGAGGTAAAGACTGCCCCCTCTTGCTGAAGGGAGGTGGAGTGGGGGGGCATAGAGCCAGGGGTGATACCGCCAATGTCAGCATGGTGCCCCCTGCTGGCAACAAAGAACACTGGCGAGCTCACACCTTTCCTGTATACCTAGGGTGAAAAAACGGGAAAGAATCAACGGCAGTGAGGTGAAAATGATGAAGGAAAGGATGAAGTAAAAATACGACTGACTAACCGGTGTGATAACGGTGAGGTCTGGGAGGTGGCTGCCCCCAGCGCATGGGTGGTTACTCAAAATCACATCCCCTTCCTTCAGCTTGTTCCCAAGAGTTTTGAGCTGCATAGAGAAGAAAATACTGTCAGAGTTGGTCTTGTTTGTAGATTAGTCTCCGGCTCTAAGGGCTTGCCATCCCTCACTTGGAACTGGACAGTCTCCTGCATGGCCCCAAGGTGGACGGGGATATGAGGCGCATTGGACACTAAACCCCCGTCTGGTCCAAACACAGCACAGGAGAAGTCGAGACGTTCCTTGATGTTTGTGGAGATCGATGTTCTTTGGAGAACTCTACCCATCTGCTCTGTAGAGGACGACAGAAAAAAGATGATATCACCTGTGACCACTTTCTACAGAAACACCTCTCCCTCCCCTCTCTTTGACTCCTCAATGGGCCCACCTGCTATGCTCATGAAGCGGTGGGAGAAGATGGAGAGCTGCACAGTATTAAGTTCAGTGCCGAGGGCACAACGGGGGTCAGATCCCACAGTCAAACAAACATCGCCACCCTCTGTCAGACGGGCCTCACAGCACGGCTCCACCAGGATGGTGCTGGGGGAGGAAAAGACAGGACCATTGAACCAGCACCGAGGTTTGGACTGAGTTAGTCCAGGACTGACTTCACACATCTCTAAACATGAATCAGTGAGGAGAAAGTGCCTGCCTGTTTTTGTCAATGATAATGGCTGGTCCCTGAATAGAGTGATTACATGGCAGCTCCTCCCACAGGTACACACCGGTGTCCAGGTGACCCTCCTCAAAGTAACACATGGTCCTCTATAGAAAGAGAATAGACAGAGATAATCATTTGCATTTAGATACTATGTGTGTGTGTGTGTGTGTATGTGTGTGTGTGTATGTGTGTGTGTGTGTCTGTACCGTGACTGGTTTGGCTTGTCTTTGTCCCATCTCTGATTTATACACTGATTTGATTCCAGATCTCCCACAGCCCCTCACTCTGATGTCATCGACCATGATGAGCCTGTCTGGGATCGTGAATCCAAACTCCTTCAGATAACTGAAAAAAACCCCAAACAAACCAGGAGGCGTCACGTATGAGAAGCTAAAGGGTCATAGATGTGAAAGAAATTCCAGCTTCAAAGTGTTCTAAGCTTATTGTTAAAAATGACACCTTAATCACACTGCTTGTTTGCTTCCCTGGTGCACACAGAGAGCATACAAGGGTGGAAATTCATTACGGGTGAATAAATGTGCAGCCACTACTGCGTCAGTGCACAAATAAACTTAACTAAACTAGGTAGTAAACAAGGAGCTAACCGCTTGGTGAAGGCACTCCGGAAGTCTCCGGCTGCACAGGACTGGGCATTGCTGGGGTAACCAGCAGCGGTAACCATGAGAGCACAGTCAGTGCCCTCATAGCGCAGGTGGAGGAACACCTCAGAAGATACCTGACCCCTGAAAAAGACAAGAAACCACGAGGTTCTTTATTCAAATCTTATTCCAACCAGTTTTTACCAGTCGTTAAAATAGTATTCAATTCAGTCAGACAGATGCTAATGAATCAATCCATCTCTGCGGGTTGTATTTCGTGAGCGTTTCTTCTAATGGTGATGGAGGGACACATGGGGAGTTACCTGGTGAATCCACGTGCACAGAGAGTATCGTGGCAGCGTTTTGAGAGCTGCTCCACCCTCTGATCGATCTCCTCAAACGAGTGCTGCTCGTACTTCAGGGAACACGGCTCCTGCACCTCCTCCACCACGTCAGCTAGAGCCAAGCCATACGCCGACAGCACACCGCTGTACCTGCATTACACAGGTATAGCATGACAGTAAACACACCATACATGAATATGTGTCACGTACAAACACACAACATGAAAAGCATTCCACGTACTTGTGAATCAAGACCGTCTTCATCCCGAGAGCTCGGGCAATGGAACACGCATGTTGGCCACCTGCTCCCCCAAAACACGCTAACACATGCTGAGATGTGTCATGACCTTTAGCCTATGAGAGTATGGGGAGGAGGAGAAGTGAGAATGAATATTTGAAACATTTAATAATCGTTGCTATTATCGCACCAAACTCAAGCTGAGACTCTAAAGCTCATATTACCTGTGTAAGAGCTCTGATTGGCCGGCACATGGCCTCATTAGCAACACGAATAAATCCCATAGCAACCTCTTCGACACTCATCTCTGACCTGCTGTTGTGTGAGTTGTTTGTGCCAACCTGCAAATGATCCCCCCAAAACAAACAAACAAAAACAAACAAACAAAAAGAAAAAAAGAAAATAACCCAAATAACTATACCTTAGTATTAAAACTCAAAGATTTAGTATGAGGCAATGAAAATCTGATAAAATCCCAGTAAACACTAGTGCCTGTGATTGATTAGAAGACAAGAAGAGGTTGATCTCCTGCGTCAGAACATGGAAATGCTTCATGGTTTCCTCTGAGGAAAGTGGTTCATTCTCCCCGGGTCCAAAAATCTTTGGGAAGAAGGAGGGAAGGAGGCGACCCAGCGCTAAGTTAGCATCAGTTACAGTCAGAGGGCCCCCTAGGAAGAAACCCACAGGATCACACATCACTGCTACGTGTTTGCACAGGAAGCACTTATCTGACTGATGAAACAGATATGAGAATGACTTAAAGAGCAGAAGACATCACTGGAGTTAGGGACAATATACGTTGTATATTTCACAATCCTACCCAGAGCCAAATCACAGGATCTAAGGAAGTAATGGTGGAGAAAAACAAAGTATAACCTTTTCTGTAACAGGCCGGTCCTGGATGAGCACCTGCAGACTCCGGCCCAACCACAAACATCCCTGATCTGAAGAAGAAATCAAGGGGAGAGCTCACATGTCAGGAAAAATGAGCAAAAACAGATGTCATTCAATTTCGATTGCTTACAGAAAATTAAAGTGAAACCAAACTACTGGGTGGAGACAAGACAAGAAAGACTTACTGGGATTGTGATTCCAGCTTGTGAAGAACTACAGATATTAAAATCTACCATTGGTGAAACTTATGTCACATTTTCCATTGTTTGAATGTGATACGGCCACACACATTAATGAAGCTAGAAATGATTTACCTGCTTTACCTATTTTCTGTCACCAGTTAAAAAACTCCCCCCCCCCCCCAATCTTGGCACAAATATTTCTGGGTGGGTTGTTTAGGACTATAAACTGATGGAACCGGCAATGCAACATTTTTCTTGAAAAATGAAAACAAAAATGAAAACAAAATTCAAAAGGCTATCCTTTAAGGTTAAAACATCACTGAAGATTTCTACAGTAACGTGGAGCAGTCCACAAGCAAACATACACCAAGACTTACAATACGCGGGACAATACGTTTTAAAAAAAATCCACCTAGGCCAGCGTTTTCAAAAAGTTGCGTTTTCCTTCCGGATATCTGCGTTGGAAGGCGTAAAAGCAACACAAAAGTTGCGTTTTCAAAAAGTTCCGGCATCATGTGGATGGGGCCTAAGATGACAAATCATCTACTGAGTCATCGGGTGCAAATTCATCTAGCCACATGTACGTGCAGACCTGAAAAAGAGTCGTGACCCGCCTCCTGCAGCCACAGTGTTGATGTCAAGCTGCGGTGCCTGAAGGGTGACCCCAGCCGTCGTGGCCTCAAACACGTGTTCGTACTGGCCGGCGTATCGGCTCACATCTGTGGATGTTCCTGGGAAGAGAAACCACACCGGGGCAGTCAAAGGGGACGTAAAAACAGGCATTTTCTGCTTGACCTTAAATGATTCAAAATTACATTTAGACATATATTAAAATTATGTATTAATAACTTCCGAACAACACCATGAAGTTCTTCCTGTAGTCTTGAAATTCAGTAATTACTTAAAGTGCCAACACCAACTCACCACCCATGTCAAACCCAATGACAGGTTTGTTCTCCACCTGGCTGTAGGAGGTGATGGCGTACCCAACCACACCCCCTGCAGGGCCGGACAGAATGGCCCTCGAACCACAAAACTGCTTCATGGGAGTCAGACCGCCATCTGACTGCATGAACAGGACGTCCACATCCTGAACACCATTGCAGATGATCATTTAAATATAATCCATAAATAATATATATATGAAGAAAGCGTATTGTAGATGCACACACCTTCAAGCAATCCTTGAATCCAGAGGTAAAGCCTTTTAAATAGTTATGAATTTTGGGTGTGAGGTAGGCATCGGCACAGACAGTGTACCCACGAGGCACGGCCCGCACCATAGGCATGACCTCGCTGGACAAAGACACTTGGGTGAAACCGAGACGACGGGCCAAAGCGCCAACCGCCTTCTCATGATCCGACCATCTGAGAGGAAGACACAAAGAGAGAAGTTAAAACTAGAATCTAAAACACGCACAAGGTTCTTTTGCAATGTCAGAATGGTCGGATTAGGATCTTGAGTAAATATAACGCTATTATCAAGCGAGTACTGACGTGTAGGAGTGCAGCAGAAGGACAGCCAGACTGGTGATCCCTCGAGACAAAACGCCTTTAAGGTCTCTTTCCACTTGTTCCAGATTGAGCTCCTTCCACACCTCGAGAGAATCCCCTGTGCTGCCTACAAGAACCACACAGCACAACAACAGGATTATTTTAGATTACGGAAGGAATATAGGTAACGTTCTAATCTGAAGGCAGTTTTCCGTGTGCGTGCCAGTAGACACGGTTTTCATTTGAAAGTCAACAAACAAAACCATGCAGAATATTTCATTCCCATCTCAGCTCACAAGTACCTCATTCCAGAGAAGAGCTTTGGGGGTAAAGGTTAAGAACAAAATTTTGCACATATCTTTGACATTAATGATTAATAAAAGTAGAAATAAATAAAACAATAATTTAAAACTATTCGCTGACAGGGGATTAGTAAAGTATGATGATGATAATAATAATAACAATTATTATTATTATTAATAATAATGTACATGCACAATAGTAATACAAATCCATCAGTACAGGATATATACTCCATTCTTCAAGAGTCATGTCTCTTATTTTGGATACAAGCCATGGAAAAAGACCACCAAACCTTCAGCATCAGCCTAAAAATGGGGTTTATATGGAAAGTGAAACATCAAAAAACTCTAAAGGAACAATTACCCATGATGTTTAATATATGCAGGAAGGCTGGAGTAGCTGGTACATATTCAGTGGGATACGCTCTGGATACAAGAATTTTAACAAGCAGGTAAAGAGTTTCTGAAGAACAAAGCTGCTTTTTATTCAAACGCTGAATAAACATGCTAACATGCACACGTCCACATGACCTAGTTTGGTGTACTAAGGTCAGCTGATGGAAATGTCATTAGTTTTGAAAGTATTTCAATACAAACTGACTGTAAAACTGAATGTCAATTTGTTCCAGCACCACAACCACTCTTGGTTAACAGGTTTATGTTATTTACTCCCACGCTAGGCAACAGGCAGCTCACCTGTGACAATATGTTTAGTTTCTTTTGTTGGCAGTTGACAGCTGTCTTGTTTGAGGACGACTCGCTCATCCACCTCAATTACCTCCTCATAGAGCACTTCAGGAATGGCCACCTCCTGCGCACACAAACAAGTATGTCAGTGAAAGTCAAAACCATAGTAAGGTTCACTTGAACCACATATAAATAGCACATATCAATGGGAATATCGTAAAGTGTTAGAAGACGGAGTCTACACAAGTCAGCAATCACTAACTAACATAATAGTTACCCTGGGGACAAATTCCGAAACCTGCCCTGTGGTTCTGTAATACAGGATGAAGACTAAACCTAGTTTAGCAGCATATTCCACCTGTCCTGAGGTAACTCATTCACATGTCATACATCCACGAGTTACCTGTATGTAAAGTATCTATGTCTGTGTGTGTGTGTGTTTGTGTGTGTGTATGTACTATATGTATATAGGCATTTTTATGGATGTGAAAACCAAGTGTTACAAACCAGATCAAACAGCTTGGGTCTGGCCTGAGTGCCAATGTGCAACAAATCCTTGAAGCCCTTAGTGACCAACAGAGCAGTCCTTTCTCCATCCCTCTCCAACAACGCATTCGTTGCTACAGTTGTACCCATCCTGATCCACCCAATCAGGGAGGTATCCACGGGCTTATCTCGAGGAAACGCCTGCCCTGATTCCTGCAAATAAATTCATATGATTATAAATAATACTTCATGCAGGTGAGCCTGTGCCTCACAAGTTGGTATTCAGCCTCATTGCATTGTTTTCCACGTTGTTGATTTACTGTTGATTTAATGTGGAATTCATGTCCCAACCGCATATACAGTATGTATATATAGCACATATAGAATATAGAATCACATGTCATGCACGGAGAAACACACAATTGTATATAAATGTTGCTAATCTATATAAAATATTATTTATACAATACATACATTCAATACAAATTCTTTCACTAACTGATTTATATTCCTTAACAGCAACATTCTGTTTTATACTCAAAAAAAGAAATTATGAAATTTTTCTTTTGGAATTTTTAAAATGTATGTGTACAACTTGCAACTGGGACTTTTAAATAGAAGCAAGTATCCAGGTCTATAGGAAGAAAATCTGCAGAAACAGTTTCTCTGACATTTTTAGGAATTTGGAAAAAGACAAGGACTTAAATTGGTGAGGGAGAGGATTTAAAATTTCAACCCAAAATGCAGCATGGGATTCTAAGGTTTTTACTAAACTCCCAAAACAACATTCATAACAACCACCAAAGGAATTTCTTCATTACCCACTGACTCATTGTATTACCTCTTCCAGGATTCTGCGGATCCCCTCTGTGGGGGCATCTTTGTAGTTCTGGGGGTCCCAGGACAGAAGTTTAAGGACTCTCTCTCGACCATCAGGCAGCCGGGCGAACACATCAGTGAAAGTACCTCCCCGGTCAATGGCAAAGTCAAATTTGCCCTGAGTCTCAGCCATGGACAAGAGAGAGAAGAGCTGCTGCAACACCTGCAAGGAAGTGGAGTGAGGAAAGGTCAGACGGAGGAGACGACTACCTGCTCTCTATCAGCACTGATAAAGAAACAGATTAAATCAGACAATCTGTACAATGACATAACAACTCTTTAACCCACATGCTTATGTAAGCCCCCCTTATTATCTGTTTCTGCTTTCCAGCTTCACTTCTCCGACGTTTTAGTTTGATTTGACCCCTTGAACTCTGGCTCACACAGTCTGTTCTTATATTTACGACTCTTCAGATGAACACAACACACTTTTTGCGCATTTTCCCTGGATATTTACATATTCTATACTAAAAAACAACAACAAAAAACACTCTTGATGGAACATCAATTTAGCTTATTTTCCATTATATTTCTTATGCATCATCTTATAGATCAGTTATTTTTGTTAATATATTACGCAAATAATCCAGTCAATAATCCACCCTTACGGTGACACATTGACACGTTTGACATATGGTGGGATCATATTTTCAGAATAAGAATAAGAATAAAAAAAATAGTTTTGTGCAGTCGCAAAGTGGATTGAGACAAAACCACTCAAGCTCCATGAACACTGAACTAAATGATTGAAGCCATGGCTTTCTGAAATCACGGTGTGTGTGAAGTGAGAATGCACATGTCGGATTGACAAAGATACAAAGGGAGGCGTCCCACCGATATCATTACAGTACTTACCTGTAAAAAAATGCGTGTAGTGTTAGTGTAGTGTTTTATTATCCTGCAGTAGCCTTGTGTCGGTAGAAACCACGTCGAAGACGTCGAAGGGAATGACGTAAAATTGTAAAAACCCCGCCCCTCGGACAACAGTATACCGATGATCCACTAGGTGGCGTATTTTCCTCATTGTAAGATATGTCAAACCAAAAACATGGAAAGAAAGGAAGGTAAAAGAAACAAAGGACCAAAGAGTCACAACTTCTTATCATATTTATCAATAATGTACCAGTAATGTCTTTAATACAAATTTAAATGAAGGCAACAAAAGACTATGAAAGTTATCACTTTCAGATTGTGGTATTCAGTAGGTAAAGCCTGGTGACAGCAGCATGGCAGACTCTGTAAGCCCTGAAGGCTCAGTCATTCGTGCACTGCTGTAGCACATGTTGGATTTGCTAGATCTAGTTCCACATAGTGGTGGAACTGTAAATTCTCCATATCAAGATATCTTGCAGACAACCAAAAAAACATCAGGTGTTTTTATGACCACTTATGAAAACACTGAAATGTTATGCACCAAATGGCTGGCCAAAAATACCACTGGTGTGTAGATATTTGCCTTTTGTTTTCATTCCATTTTAATTCTGACATCATTAACAATGGCTACTTCCTGAACATTAGTATCATGTATGAACAACCTGTGGTATTTGAGTGTTGACATTGTGCAAGTATAATGTTTTGGGCTTATTTATGCTGCTGCAAACCACTGCATTTCTCCCATTATATCAGTTAAAAATATTTCACAATGCAATACTTTCTGTGTGGATAAAGTGTAATATAAACGTCTTGATTGAAAAATTGCTTTTATAGCCATATAATCATAATATAAAAATTGTTGGATCTCTAAATTGAGATTGGCATATTATGTTTTAAAAATTACGTTAACAAACTGTCCTATTAAATATTCATGATTTATTTTTGACTGCAATTGTAATTAAAATCCTGAATTGCTTGTTTTACATCATTTCCATTTCTCATTTATAACTTTGTACCTTTTACATTTGGATGCATATTTGATCGTAAAAGTGAAGTTATAAGCCTCCTCTAGATTACCAAATTGTCAAGTCAGAGCAAACAACGATGACATGCAGGGTTCCTCAGGGGTCCACTGTTTGGCCTCTTCTTTTCAGCATCTACATGTTGCCCGTTGGTCAGATAATAGAATATATTATCTCTTACTGACTTATGCAGGTGACACACAGCTTTACTTTTCAAGGTCATCACATGACTACAGTCCTTTACTTTCTCTCAATAAGTTTATCCATCAAATCAATGAATGTGAAGTGAATCAATGAATTAAGTTTCAAAAATTTTCAGACTTTTGCAGACAAGACTGATAATTGTATTTGACTCCAAAAAGGAAGGGTCAAAGTGCTCTCCAGTGCTCACCTTGACTCCAAGACACTAAAATTTACAAATCAATCCAGAAACTTCAGTGTCATCATTGACTCAGATGTAAGTCTGAGCAACCAATTGAAAGTTGTAACTAAGTCTGCCTCTTACAGTACCACCTGAAAAACACAGCTAAAATCAAGGGTTTCCTGTCTAGAGAAGACACAGAAAAACTTGTTCATACATTTATTTTCAGTAGGTTAGATTATTGTAACGGTGTCTTTACAGGTTAGACAAGAAATCAATGAAGCAGCTGCAGCTGATCCAGACCACTGCTGTCAGATTCCTAACTAATGCCAGGAACTGGACCATATTACACTGTTCTTCAAATCACTACACTGGGTTCCTATTAGTCAAAGGATACAGTTCAACTTATTAGCTCCATATGAAGCATCCAAAACCCCCAGGTTATCAGGGACAGGTTCATTGTGTGTTCCAGCACTTTGAATTTGTCTTGTGTACCTTACAAATAGATGTCATTTGGCAGCTGTCACATGCTAATCACACACAAAGAAGTGTAGGTGTTTAGAGAGCATTTATTAAAATATAAGGCACAGTGGTGCATTAGAAACACAGTGCTGATGTTTGAAAGGAAGTAACAGAGAACATTTATTCTTGGCTTGTCAGTGACCTGGTGTAGTTGAGGGTATGTGGGGTTAATCTTTGTATTCTGGGTGACAGAATGGTGAGGCTAGGTGCTCTTACTTTAGTAATATCTTAGACATGACACTTGTGGATTCTGTTACTGTATCAGAATAATATTCATGCATCAATGAATTAGAAAACATTCCCAGTATTACAAATGATACCAAGTGGTTCAAGTACAGTATTAATCAATACTTTGATGTAGATTGATAATGCCATTTCACAATACCAAGATGGTCAACAGTACAACACCCTGTGTACATATCAGGTAGTCTACATGCCAGGTAGGACAGATGTTGGAGTAAAAAGTGGACCTTTCAGGCATCCCTTGTGTCAAGATGTGCAGGAATTACATATTGAAAAAAAATTCTATACACCTGTTGGGATTTATTTAATAAAATTGCATATTCAGGACACAAAAATAGTTTTGCCATGCTTACTGGAACACTTTCTGACAAACACCCTGCTGCAGCCTTTGTGCAAGAGAATAAGGCCACTTCAGTTTACTAATGCTTCCTAACAAAACAAACTCATCAAACCTGCAAGGAATCATGCAGTGCAGATAATAATTAAAGTACCACATGCACTTACAGCAGATCGTCCCATGTAATGATAACCATCTAATCAATAATTATTACATTCAAATGTGGTAACTGAACTGAGAACAGTCTTGGTAAAAACCACATGGCCTGCTTGTCTGTGTTTGTGAAAGACTAACACTCATGGCTGAAAGGAAATGAAATATGTTTCCAGTCTGTTTGGGTTGAAATGTACATTTATCTTCACGATGGTCTTATTTCCACAATTTCAATGAAGACCGTATTCAAAGCTCAGTCTTTCGTATCCTAAAATGATAGTACGCCTCACTAGACTTTCAGTGGCAGTTTTGGCATTTAGGGTGGCATTTCTGATTATTGATGTTGCAGCGACATCCTCCACTGGTGTCCCCGGGACCCTTTAAAGGAATGACAATGAGACATGTCAAACATTTGAATAACATTTAATCACCGTGGCATGCCACCATTCCATCATTCATGTGATGGAGGAAGGGTGAGTTGAACCACTTGTGAGTGAATCTTCTTCTTTATACAATCCACCTTATCATGAAACTTATCAACCAAAAGTGAATGAATTGTTCTTTCATTTGAAGCTGTAGAACACAGACACAGGGTGGTTCCTAGATCATCAAACATGTGGTCAAGAAAGAAGGATTTCATACCTTTGGCCCCCAGCGGGGCCCTCTGGTCACCCAGCAAATTTCAGTGTGACAGACAGTGCAGCGCACCCAATCACATCCATCCCTCTTCTGCACAATGATGCCACACTGGGGGCAGTGCATCGCCTCTCCTGACTGCACAAGAGTCTGTGGGGGAGGAAATAAATTGTACTGTCATTTGTTTTGGATTACAGGGAATTAAATTCTACAAAATAGTTGTATACATGGGATGGAGTGTATATAAATGATTATATATTTTTCTCTCAAGTTTGTTTGTCTACAGTATGTTTTACACATATACAGTAAACCCAAATCAGACCCCTGGCACTATCTGCAGTTGAGAGGATTTTCCTCCTTTGTTGGAGGATATACAGTATAGTACACCAGTGCCAGGTACAGTTCACCTTGAGCAGATGTGTTGTCCTCCTGGCAGCAGAGTCATTTATAGCACGTGATGCAAGATCATCTTGGTACTGTTTGCAGTTCATTCCCTCATGGATAGACTGAGGATTAAACAAAAATACAGCTAGGATATAAAGGCAGAATTTGTGGGAAATAATAATCATGTAATATTATGTCTGTACACACTGAAAGAACTCTGTCATACTTTGCAGATGAGACAGTTTTGCTTCCTGCAGACGGGGCAATGGAAGACGTTGACTGTGTCCTCGTAAACGCACCAGCCCAGACAGTCTGGAGTTGCACAGTGGTAGCTGCCCTCACAGCGAGACTCGGCCACGGACAGACCTCTCTGAAGCCAGCGCTCATACTCTTCAAGAGGCACCAACTGGACAGAAGGCAGGGAAGGAAATTGGAAACTTCGGTGGATTAGTTACCCTAATAATACTGCTGAAGTGTTATGCAAAGTAAACAAATGAAGGTAAATATACCAGCAATGACATAATATCAACAGCCCTGGTATGGATCAGGTTTTCTCTGGAACTAATTTGTCAGGGAAGCAATTCAGTCTGGTATTTGAACCATTACTACACGCTTTGGTTTGACTCACAGCTTTGATTTCCCTCTCCTGTAGGGAGCATGTGCAGGAGTATGTGTCATCTCTGTAAGGACAAGATACCTCTGGCTCCTCACTAAGCATGATGACTGAACGTAAGCACTCTCTGGGCAGGAACACACAAACACAAAGGTAATGACAGGTGTGAATCATGAAAAACGTTTCATATTACGTACCACTCCCTGGATCTTACCGGCAGAAGCAGTGGAGACACTCCCTCAGGAGGACCCCTTCTCCCGGCTTGAGGTCTACGTAGCAGATCCTACAGTCCACAGGATCGGGGTTAGGGAGCAGGTCTTGGCTGTCGATCATCATTAGCTGGGCAAAATTCTCCTTGCGCTCCTCTTCCCTTGCCTGTCACATGGGGTGATGTGTTAGCAGTGTTATGAATTAAACCTTCTCCCTTCTACTTGTGTCACGAGGGCAGAGTGAAATTGATCACATTTAAAAGTAAAATACAATAAAATGGATGTATTTGCACATACTGTACATGAGCAGTCACACGCATTGCATATCAAGACTTTTATTCGGATTTCTTTTTATAAACCCAACTGACAGTGCAAAATTAAAAATCGGACCAATACATTCAATGAAGTGGAAACCTCTGCTCTTTAGAAGTTCAATAAAATAACAGTCCATGATGACAGCCAGCAGAGATCACAATTATCCAGCATTTTTCATAATGTCTCACTACAGTTTGAGCATCATGTGTTGACAGGAGCTTGACAGAAGATTAGAAGGTGGCTCACTCTTCACTGTGGCAACCTGTGCAGTAAAACCACGGAGCAGTCATGCTAAATAACTATATAATGATGATTATAGCTGCATTTTAATTATTATTATTATTTAAGTTTACTTCAGGTTTGACAAAATTAATAAAGCAGTTAATACTGTACACGAAAACCCACATTTAATCAGCTGATGTACAGTTTTCTGATACTGAACGGTCAATGCCGGGTTCATCAAGGCCAGGTAACCTTAAGATTTGACCTTGTGACAGAATATTTTTCATTATATTTTTGAGGGGAAAATCTATATTGGTTACATTTTGTAAACTTTAAAATGTTAATATCTTAAAATATATAATCAACAATTCTCCTTCATGTAAAACCGTGCAGACCAAGATGCATCACCACCTTCTGCTTCGATTATTTGGCATATACAAGGCTTAAAAAGTCTCATCAGTGTGGTCCAAATGTGCTTGTTAACCTACATTCTGTCAAAAGCAGGATATAAATAATCAGATGATAAAAATTCAAGCATATAGATGTTCACACAGACATTGTCATTGATGAGTTACTGTATTTAAAAGTAAAGTGTTTGATGGGTACATCCGAAAATGTGGCTGTAATTTCAAACTGGGAAACACGCATAGTCATGGAGTGTGCGTATGCTTGTGTCTCTGTGTTCAGATGTCCTGGTCCAGGTTAAACAGGAGTGAGTTGTTTGCACTCCTCAGCACCTCTCTTCTCCCTTTCTCCTTTAAAAAAACAGAGACAAAAGAGAAGAGAGTCAACCTGAGAGAGCTTGTAGAGTTATAATCAAATGTCAACTACTAATCTATCTCTTCTTTCCCTTGCCTTGGTGTTGTTCCCAATTAGAAAACGTGCTGGGTTGCAGCTTGTTGCAACACGTTTTTTAAAATTGCCACAAAACTGCACATAAAACGGAGGTTTTCCTAAGTACGTGTATGATTGTAAATGCATAAATACTGTGTGTAATGTGGAAAATGATGCAGTACAGGTAGGAGTGTGTGCTTTGTACCTGCTGGTACTGTCTGATGGACTCCTTCTCCTGCTGGATTCTTTGAAGTTCCAGAGCATCTGGACGATATCCCCCTGGAATGACGTAGTTCTCAGGGCGGTTTGTGCTGCAGATCTCACAGCCCGGACGTGTTGGTTTATTTATGTAAGTACAAGATGGGCATGGCCAGCCCTAAGACACACAAATATTCTTTATTTTTTTTCATTCTCTTTCAGTGTTTTCTAATACATTTTAAACAAGGCAGTCAGAGACTGCCACATCGCGCGACATCATCACATTTTGTGCCCCTGGCTTCCTGAAAATCTTTTTGTTTTGTTTATTACAGTATATCTCATCAGGTTTCTGAGATGTGTGCCTAAAAAGGTATAAAATTGAAAATTTGTCCTTAGCCTAGTTTTTCAAGGGCAAGGTTGTGGTCTAATTTTTATCACCATGCCTCCCTGAATATAATGCTTTTTGTTTCGTCTTTCTATCTTATCCGGTTCCTGAGATATGTGCAAAAAAATGTACAAAAGTTGAAATTTGACCTTGAACTAGTTTTCTCAAGGTGAAGAAAACTACGTCATCTATTCACGTCCTGAACACTGCCCTTGAAAAACATACTGAACAAGTTACTCCTAGGGTGTACTACGTAGTTGCCCTAATTCTTAAGCTACTGTGTAGCTGGTCTTCCCAATCATTTTTGTTAATCCTCTTCTCATCAGCAGTGCGATCTGCCTTTTCCTGCACACCACACCAAAGAGCAGGGTTTCTGGGACAAATATCAATCAGTTTACGCTAGGATAGAGTTTGAACGTTGGCCAGTTGTGGAGGATTTTAACTTTTTAACTGACCTATCTGCTACTCTCTCTCTCCCTCTCTCTTTCACTTGACCTATCTCTGTCCCCAGTGTATTTCTCTTTCCCAACCAACAGGTCAAGGCGGATGACCGCCTTCCAGAGCCTGCGTCCTGCCCGGAGTTTCTTCCTCAATGAGGGAGTTTTCCCCTGCCACCGTCGCTTATGCTTGCTCTGGAGGGCATTGTTGGCTTTCTATTTGTAAAGCGCTTTGAAATGTCTTCAGATGTGATTAAGCGCTATATAAATAAAGTTGATTGATTGATTGATTGATCTAATTTTTATCCCCTTTGCCGCCTGAGTAATGTGCTTTTTCTTTCATCTTTGTATCTGCAATGGTTGTGAAGATATTTGGTGGATGGACGGGCGGACGAACACACAAAAACTGACAATTACAATACATCACCGCTTCGCGGGATGTAAATGGTCAAAACATATTGAAGTGCCAAAAGCAGCAGCAGTCCATTACCTGGGTGGAGGCTGTGATGGGGCTCAGTGCCTCTTTGAGTTGGGACATATCTAGGTTGATGAGATCTCTTAACTCACTTGTGTTTGACCCACCTGAAATATTTAATGAGAAAGCAGAATAACCAATTAGTAAACATCTGCAAATGACTCTTTGAGCCCAGTGTGTTTATTAGCAGGTGTCTCTACTTTAAGGTCTCTGAACGATTTATCACTATGCTTTCATGCGCAACAAGACTTTGTTGTGGCCCTAGTGCTGCAGGTGTGGTTGTTTTCCTCTGCATCACCAGATTATGCCTGTTTGAACATTAAGCATTTATCAAATTAAATATACAGCATTCAACTTGGATTCAAGTTTAACAATGGATGGACATTTAGATATGCTAATTCATTCATTCAAGTCCTCCCATAAAGAGGAGCGCAATGAATCTCTTAAAAGTATTCACACTGGAATGTTCTTTGTTCTTCGCTCAGACCTGCCAGAGAGATGTGTGAAGAACCTCAGCACCGATTTTCTCACCAACAATGCCCATATTGTAGGTATGCCCGGAGGCGACTGTATTTAGTTTGTTGGACCCACCTCATCCACCGCGGTTGCTCTGGTTAGAGAGAGGCGCCACACAGGGAACAGTTCGATTTGTATTTAATTAAACTTTCAGCAGCATTACAGATTAACTGCATTAAATGATTCGGTTCGGACGGGTAAACAGCCTCTGTTCATTCGTTCTGATCGCTAACTCTCACTAACTGAAACTAAAAACTAGCGCTAACGGCGCTGGACCTCTCTGACAGGACCCCACGATGCACCTGGGCTCCCCTAAAAGGTGCCTGACTACAATCGAATGTCACGATAACGTTGCAATAACGTAATATAAAATAGAAAACATAACGTCACGGTGACGTATCAAAACATCAGGAATTTAAAACAGCCCATATAATAACTGATTAATAAAACTTATAACGTGTTATAACGTTTGTATGATCAATGAGTATCCACCTTGACCAGAACATAATTTCCAGGTAAAGATCAGCGGAAAGCTGACTGGGAAGCTTTGGTGACCGGAAGTTGATCTTATGATTTTCTTTCCTACATGAAACTGTTTCTGACAAATGATAACAATATTACCATTTGCTACACACCAGCTCAATCACTTCTTTATGGATTCACTATTTCATGAATGATAATAATTAAAAAAAAACAGATATGTGTTAAATAAGCTCCGCTGTGAACCAGCGTTGTGCCGGGAGAGTCCCCGCCACTTTTCCACAAGTCCGCTCGGATACGCTTCAGCAAATCCGTGACCCACAAAAGCGGAAACAGTTAAGAAAATGTATGAAAGCATGACTTAAATGACAATGCAAGTTTGACAACACTGAGAAGCCCATATGATTACCCTTACCCTTACTGTGGCTGTTGGCATGGGTTCTGGGAGGTAGGGTGGTGTATGGCCTCTGGTCCACAGTTGAGAGGCCATTTGTAGAGGCCGCAGGCAGGGGAGGAGTGGAGCGAGACAACGATGGATGACTGAGAAGAAGGGCACTCTCCTGGTCCTGTTGAAGCACTTGTAAGGTCAGGCGAGCGTGACGGGCCGACAGGAGGTACAAGAAGGCTGTGTCACCATCTTGATGAACGCCGTATGAGGCCAGAGAGCGCTGGTCAGTGCACAGACACTGACCAATCACCCAGCGCTGTACCCATGGGTGAAAGCCATACTCAAGAAACATCTGAGGTGAAAGAAAACCAAAGAGAGAGGAACAGCAAACTGTGATTGTGGGTCATCCTCACCTGAATAAAAATCCCACCTTTTTATATTTTTAAGAAGGAACCTGCAACATTTCAACTCCATGAATGTCTAGCTCCATTTGGAGTGCCCAGAATAACAAGAGTAGTATGCTGGATGTTGTTACTAGTTTTTTTAATGCTGACTTTTTGGTGTTTATACTGCAGTGTTAAAACGCAGCTAACGTTTCCTTTGTTGTTTTGCTCCTGACAGGGCCTCAAGGAAGTTGAAGAGTGAGCACAGTGGTGCAAAATAAGTTATTCATATTAAAGGATGTAAACCTACTATAAAAAAACTCTAACATATAAAAGCAGAAACTTTGAACTTAAAGAAATAAGTCAACTCAGAACTTATTTCATGGAAATAGCAATTTTGCAACATCCAAATTAAACCAACTCTACACAAATGATGAAGAGGAGAGTGCTTCAGACTGACCTGCTGTTTCAGTACTGCAGTAGTCATGTGTGGAAAAACTTTCACAGTAATACAACAGGATGAAGAAGAGTCCTCGACTACAACAGCCAAGCTGTGATAATACAAAAGAGTAGCCATTCATCACATAGTCTGCACTGATGACACCACGATCTACTTTATATTACACTTTAAAATTGAATTAATTTTTGAATATCAACCACATTCTTTTTAATGTTTTAGTTATATTAAATGGTAAAAACACTCCTACCTGATTTCACTTTCATTGTTATCTTTGGCAGAGGGCTGAATCTTTAGACTGGCATGTTGTCGGGCAAGTGTGGCAGCAAAGACAGAAGCCGACTGCATGTCACCTGCTTCTATGGCTCGGGAAAGCTCAACGCAGGTTTCCTCTGCAGAAGATATGAGCAGAAAGAATCACAGACAAGCCATGATGGTCAGCATACTGCAAAGTGTGTGAAAGGGATAATGCCTTAACAGTTAACAGCTGGTAAGGGACTGATGTGTAAATCAGTCACATTACATCATACTAGACGATAATATATTATGTTAGCAGGGAAGTGGTCAGTGCACACACCTGTTTGCTGCAAGGACAATGTACTCTGAATATTGAGACCATCAGTGAGCCGCGTTTGACCGCCATCTTTGGGGACAACTGTCAAAGAGAAAAGTCAAACAACCAGACAAACATTTTTATTTTGTGCTCTATGCAGCTGTGGACTGAAACCTTTCAATCTTCCACTAACTTTCATATTGCTGCTTCTGCTTAGACAAAGTTTTTAAAACAGAAGAGATGACAACGCAGAAAAAAACAAAGTGAATGTTTCCATTTGATCCTTGATGTGTTTTTACATCACCGTTTCTAATCTTAGCCCATTTACCCAGTACAGTACATTATATAGTATTGTATTATGTAAGTAGGGGCCACAGGGGAACACAGCAGTCCTTAGAGGGTAGAACGTAATGAATTGTAGTTATTCATCCAGTTTTAGTGTGTCTCTGGAAACAAGACGGTTCTGTTTGCTGCTACAGGGATAATGAATCCACAGTAATTGATAATTGATCAGCGTCCCTGACCAACACTAATTTCAGTGATAATCTGTTTTGAGTGCCAGGGAACTCAGTTCAGAAATCCAATGAAACTAAAAAGACCTAAACAAATTCCCTCCTACATTTTCAGGAACGATAATGAATTTTATACATGTCCCAAGTCCATTCTTGAAGTGTCTTCCTAGCAAGTTGAGTTCAGCATCCCCAAACTCAAAGAGATACTCAGTGGAGATTTTCTGGCTAAGAATATATTAACTTTCTTTAAAATGATGGGCCCAAACCATAGCCGATAGCTTACTGGTTGTGCACTACTTTTGAAATTTATTTAAATATCATCTTTGTTGTTATTAACAATTTTTAACATTCAACAGAGTAAACAGTGAGCAATTGACTGAAATTCCATCTGAAGCTGAAAAAAGAGATTTGGTTATGGTGGTTGAGACTGACGAAAGTGCTGTTAAGCTACATCAAGGAAGGCAAAGAGAAACTCTTCCGCTCAAATAAGTAGCAAACAAATCAACTGTTTGAGGGAAGACTAGCTCAGTTCACATGACATGAAAGGTGACTGACCTCTTTGTGCTTCTCTCAGAGATGATAACACCACTGTAGCCCACTCCTGAGCCTCCTGCTCACAGCGGAAGTTGAAGCTGATGCGTTCATGCGGAGGCGTAACTAAACTCAGTTCGTGGCACTTTGGTGACTTCACTTCATACTTTACTGTCCCCAAATCAAACTCAGCGATGGTCTGGTAACAGGGAAACAAATGGGGCACAAATAACTAATGGAGAATGAATCATGGGTTACATTATGCCATGACACTCTGAGACTCTGGTAGGCTCCTTGTAAAGAAACCCATCACTGTCTTCTCTTTCTTCTTGGTCTCTTTTGATGAAGCTTCAGGAAGTGTCCAAAAATTATGATTTTTCAATAGTCACTGAGTTCCATAAAAACAAAGATTGGCTAAGAAATTAGCAATGTTTCCAAACTTATAATATTTAGGTATTATAATACTTATATTTAGGAGGACCAAAGTCACAGAACAGCTGTCAAAATGCATATGCATGTAACTAGCTTATAAAACCTGAATCTGTTGTTTGAGCCCAAATAACTCCACACCAGATGACTGAAGAGAGAATCAACACTTTTGTCAAACTTAACCTCTTACTGGCTGACTCTACTACTCTATATATTGTATATACCACACACACACACACACACACACACACACACACACACACACACACACACACACACACACACACACACACACACACACACACACAGTTATTGTTGATAAAATGCAATGTCTGCTATAATAATAAGTAGAACCAAGGCAGTCAGACTGCAACATTTTGCGACACCCCTGAATTCAAAATTTTACCCTGACCTACTGGCATAGGTCAAAGATCACAGCTAGTGCTCTGACCTACTTGATCTATGGTTTTACTCATGTTGGCCTTCCCCCCTTGTCTTTCTATCTTATCCCATTCTTCAGTGTATAAAAGTTTAAATTTAACTTAGTTTTCTCAAGGTCAAGCTCAACGCAGCTTGACCTCATCATGTCTTTTTCATCCCATTTGCTGCCCGAGTAATGTGCTTTTTGTTTCATCTTCCTATCAGTTTGGGATAAATAAAGTATATCTGTCTATCTGTCTATCTATCTATCTGTCTATCTGTCTATCTGTCTATCTGTCTATCTGTCTGTCTGTCTGTCTGTCTGTCTGTCTGTCTATCTGTCTATCTATCTATCTATCTATCTATCTATCAACAATGGTTGCAAAGGTATTTGGTGGACTAACAGACGGACGAACACACGAACACTGACAATGTAATAAAATAATAATAACAATAATAATAATAACAATAATAATAACTAACAATAATAATATAATAATAAAAAGTCTCTGTAACTCTGACTTTGTCTCTAGTCTTGTAGTGACTATAAACTTATTTACAGACATGTTTCCACGTGTTTTGCGTGTATTTGTGCTGTGTGCTCACCGCACTCCGGCCGGTCCCGCTGCCGTCCTGAAGCGACAGCCGGAATTCCCCGGACTTCCCGGGGTCCATGCTAAGTTGCAGGCGGAGGGAGTCGCCACCTGCTCCGGGAAGACACAGCGGCCGAATACCAGAGTGACACACCGACACCCGAACCGACATGAGGACGGTCCGGCAGCCAAGTTGTGACGGTGAGGCCTCATGGTGAGCGGGGAGGGCGGCGGACTGGTCCGGCGTGTCGCCCGGACCGTGAGCCCAGCCTCCTGAAGTCAGCGACATACCCCCAACACGCTCATGGGTCGCTCACCTCCGGTCAGGCTGTCGGCGTCAGCTCCTCGTTGATTCCGGTCTCCGGTCTTTACATTATTTGATCTCCTTCCGTCATCAAACAGCCTCACTGACAACAGGAAGCAAGTGCGTATCTCCTGTCAACTGTGGGGTGACTTTAAAAAGTGAACCCCACTTCTTAAGGTGCCACTTTTAGTCTCTTTTCGCGATGGGGTCCTGTTATTTAGAGAGTCCTCGAGGCCCAGAAGCGGCAACGGTGTTCGGAATATCCATACCTGAAACACCGAGGTTGATAAATACAGTAGTTTGGGTCGAGTCCCGCTGACTGATGATACGTCTGCTTTCACATTGTACTGCGCATGCGCAGCTTGTTGATGACGTAGGCGATGTTGTTGAAACGTTCATGACGGCTGGTTCAAACCAGACGAGCTTGATTTGATACGTGTCAGTTTTATTTTTATTACACATATAATATATATTTTTTATCATGCATATATATTTTATTGTACTATTAATTCGAAGCAACTGTGTTCTTCCTTGAAACTGTTTTTTTTAGTGCGTGACGTCATAATGTGTGCAGCGTGTGCGCACAGATTTAGCCACAGGGAGGCAGCAAAGCTTTCTTTTTCTGATAAGTCTGCTGAAATCGGTTTTTGACATCATTAGATCAGATATCATTAGAACATATATGTTGAATTTAGAGATATAAAAGAATTAAGAGACCCATATCCAACTTTAGCAACATCAAAAAGCTGCTAACGACGTTTGATTATCATAAAAATGGAACAATTTTCTCCGAAAATGGCTTCCCTGCATAAATCTAGTTGTTTTCAACGGATATTATTTATTGTGATGGAAATAAAGGAAAGAAAAGATCACTTCCTACTTGTATGTTGCTGTTTTTTTTCACTTCTCTGTCTGAAGGGACTCCACAAGTGTCTTACATTTAGTTCATCAATAATAAACCATCAGTTTGGCAGCAGCCTGTATTTAAAATGGTATCTTTTCAGGTATGTCCACCACAGCTGTTTGATGCAAGGCAATCCAACAGAGGGACCGGTGAACCATTTTAATCTCAGGTTATTGTCAGACCAACTGTGAATGGATGCAGAATATATGCATATATAAATTAAAGGAGAGGATCCGACCCAGGTGGGACTTGAACCCACAATCCCCAGCTCCGGAGGCTGATGCCTTATCCATTAGGCCACTGGGCCCACAGTCCTACTTGTTTATGTTGAGCTTTTCTAAAATGTACTGTACATGATCAAAATATTTCTTCCCTTTTATTACAATCTGACAACGCTTTCTGTTCTTTCAAAAGTCATTTATTAAACCCTTTACGACCCAAAGCCTTTCCCACCTTTGCAGCCAGTGAGAGAGGCAGTTGGTATTTTGAAAAATTAATGTTTGAAATCCTTTCCTTCCAGAATTAATTTAAAAAACAACAAGACATAGCTGCTGATTTTAGTTTATTTTTTTAAGAAGAGAGATTGATGATTGATGAATGTCAGCCCACATGGTCTGTAGGTCAGGCAATTAACATAATATACTGTAGCCCGTGAGAGGAATGATTTAGATCACAAAGCTTAGCTGGTTGTGTTAATCATTCTGCAGGCAGGGCTTTTCCAATCAATACCAGATCCCTGAAGGACCTCACATGCCACAACAAAAGAAATACTATCTATGAATGCTATAGTAGATAGTCTGATCATGCCATTAATTTCTGAATGAATCACTCATTTAATGAATTTCAAAGATGTGTAGGGAATTAATTTTTTCCTTGTACTATTATTGTCTCTCAAACATTTCATTCACTCAGCCAAATGAGAGAAGGCCTAGCGTGGGGAGTCACAGCGTGACACGACCGCCATTCATAGACATGCAGACGACACAGGGGAGATGGAGCCATTCAATCAGGTGCTGATGACATCATGACGTCAGTGTGAAGAGGAGGAACTAACCAGCTCCACTATTATACAAAACAAAATGCAATGAGCAGTAGAAAGCCCTGACCTGACTGTGCATTTTGGAATCAAATGAGGAGATTTAGTGAGCTAAGACTGGGATAATTAAAAGATCAATGACAATATGAAACAATTAGGTTTGGTTTGGTTTTCTATGATAAATCTTAATTTGTGAATGAGTGACAGAGAAAATAAATCACTTTAAGTTTGTATCCACTGATATGATTCAATGTGCTGTTAATTTTCTCTTAATCTATTTATGATTTGCCATGTTAAACCCTAAAAACAGGGATGAACTGAATTCTATCTGAAAGTGTTTACAAAATCAAATCACGGCTCCTATTAGAAATCATGCTAGCTTCTTCTATGTTGCAGCATGACTACACATCCTCAGGAAGTTTTCTTCTCATTGTGTCTGGGCTGGCATCATTCCACCGTATCTTAGTAGAGAATGAAGTTATGAATGATTCAACTGTGGATTAATGCTGTACCTGTACCTGTTCATATGAAGCCGTGTGAATGTGTGAAACTCAATATTTTCTTCTTTACAGTATTAAATTATATTGTATATTATATTGTATTATATTATATTGTATATTATATTGAGAAATTTAGTTTGAGCTTCCTCATAGAGGTTCAATTGTTAAAAATGAATGATTTAAATATCACATAAATTGTAAGCATCGCTGTTGCATAGTACCTTGACCTTTACAGAAGCCCTTAGTTCTCAGGTCAAATCTACATCTAAATACATCTGAGTTTGCAATTGTCTCCTCACACTGGCTCTCATTCGTGATTCATCACCTCTCAGCGAATGTATTGGTGTCGTCACGTGAAATAACATGTACTAGCAGTATATTCAGAGCTATCTTTACTTTTAAATCTGTCTCACAATAATGTTCTGCTATTACTGATTTAAAATTACACCCAAAAGAGGGGCAGTAACTGCAGTGAGCTCTTTGCATTTATCATTTTGGAGGCAAAGAAATTTCCAAAAGAGTGGTTTCTGGTGTCAAGACAGTCAGAATGCATTGTGGTTTTTCCTCAAGTTGATTTTGTCCTGCCTTGTATCTTGTAATGAAACTGATTGATGAAAGGTTCATCAAAAAACGCCCACGATAGTTACGGGTCAGTGTCTGGCAGGCCTGCTCGAGGTGCTGGGTTTCCCCATGTTCACTAATTTAAAGTTGTCCGTGTGTCATTGACTTCTTGATGGACTGCGTTGTTGCGTGACTGACATCAGGAGAAAACTCCAAAAGCAAACCTCCTTTCTCCTGAGTGGGTTCAATGAGTGGGAGGAGGAGGGGTGATGCATCCTGTAGTCTGGGATCACTATGTGTGCCTGACGTTTTTGATTCATCATCCACATGAGGAGCATGGATATATAGGCTGGAGCACACCTGCTCAAGAAAAACAACTTCAGACCTCTGCCAGCTGACCTCAACCCGTAACCAAAGTTCAGGGTAAGAAACTGCCTGTCGAATACTTCATCAATTTATTTTATTATCCTGCAAATGTAAATCTTGATGCAAGAAGACTTATGTATTCATGCAAATTTTACTATTCCAATATTAAGCTGTGCCCAATTACTAATTTAGTGAATGTTTAAAACATTTACTAAGATATTTTGTATTTTTATAATAATAGCTTATGGACCTTAATGCTTGCACTTTATACAATAATCTTCATGTATGAGCATCAGGTTCCTTTTTGTGAAGTTGAATAGACTAAATGTTCCATTGTATATTTAATTCTCTTATAAATAATGTTGCTATTGGTTCCTACAAAAAGTAAAACATTTTCTACCAAGTGTTTTTTAAGGTGATCTTACCTGACTAAAATTTCATAACTTCACACTATACGTTTGATTTTTAAGTTTCAGTTTCTGGTGTTCTTTCATGAGTCTTGAGTGGGTGATACTTGACTGAACAACATCCATCCATCCTCTGCAGTGCCTCTGGCAACTCTACAGCATGCTGCCTGGGAGAGCGGTTGATGTCCAGCTCTGCGTCCTGACAAGCCGCTCGCTGTTTGTAGCCCTGACGCTGCTCCTCTTCCTTTCCTTTAGTTTCAGCAGTGCTCACAGCACCACGGTGGAGCATGACTTTCACATCGTTCACAATGTTGACAATAGAAGTAAGTATTGGATTAATTTAGCCTTTATCAGAACATAATAATCTTTTTTGTGACTTTTAATTATGAGTTCACAGTGATGTTCTTCTATGTCTTGTGACAATCGAGAGAAGATATATCTGGAAAATAAACTTATTTTTCCTGTTTTTACTTCTCAAAATTATGTTTTCAAAAAGTTACAGTTGTAAAGCCTCTCTGAATATCAAGAAGCTATTTATTGCATTTTAGCTTTGGGTGCTGTTTTACAAAAGAGACAATTTATTTAAGGATCATCCTCACCTTCTAATTTTCATGCAGTCTATGTATGTACATTGTCACAATTTAATCTACACCAAGTATGATTGTTGTTTCGGAATTTTTCAAATAATTCTATTAGAGGTATATTACTGTTATTGTCTGTGTAGGTTCATGGTTATCCAGGTCACGGCTCTCCAAATCTGTTTAAATCAGTCCACTGGAATTGATTCCAGCTTTGGATATTATTGTTATCATTACTGTTATTATTACTTTAATAATAGTGTGTCTGTTTCCTTTATATATAAACATAATACCAAAGTAAAGAGAAATATGGGAGTGTGTTTTTTGAAGTCGGAATTTTATTTTGATGTAACGAAAAATGAATGGAAGACTAATCATTTGATTGCTTGGAATAACTTGGCAAATGAAACTTTGAGGGTTAGGTTTGATTTTAATGGACCAATGAAATTAATTTTTCCTTTAACCATACAAAATGTTAAAGAATCAAAAAATCTGGCTTTTGGTTTTCACTGATGTGTGTGTGTGCGGCTTCCAGGTCCAGAGATCGACCCATTCTGGTACGTAGGGCGTGGAGTGAGACCTATCGGACGCTTTGGGAAAAGGCACAATAGCGTGGAGCCTCTGCGCAACGGTGGGATGCAACCTGTCATCAGCATGTTGTCACTGCTGCTCAACAGCCTCAGAGACAAGGACAACCTCGGACGCATGCTGGAAGGCGAGGACAGGGATTGACAGCTCGTCTTCAGAGTGTCTTCAGTTTTGTCTTAATTGAGGTCATTTCCCTTTTGCTCTAGCCCAGCTATATGTGTCTGCTATTAGACCATGGTTAGGATTCTACCTAAAAATTCCTGTAAATAAAAATGCATTCTATATTAATAAACCAGGATGTAGTGATTGGATCTGCTCATCATTTTGCTTGTAGTTTTCCTCTAATTGCAGGTGCATAACAGACAATTTCTTCCAAACAACAAAACTTTAGGTTTTCAAATTTTATTCATTTCATAATACATTTTTTTTCTCAGAATACTGTGGCACATGGAGAATCTGTATTTTTTGCTTGATATTTTTACTCAACTTGTCAAATGGATTGCAATAAACGCTTGCACATAAAAGTGAACACTTGTGGAGCTGTTCACAGGGGATCTCATTCAAACTGGATTTAAACAGGACAAAAGAAAAAATTCTTTTAGCTCTGTCTGCATTTAATAATTTCTGAGTAACTGGGACACATTTACAGTAGTAAATTAGACTTCCTTTATGAATCCAGACCTACAAATCTTGACAATTACACACAGCGTCTTGGACACAACATTGACAGATTGCTCAACTACGATTGGGCAATACACATATTTGATATCATTTTCATTTTAACACATATACATATATTAATAAATTCTGTGTTGATATATTATTTTTTTACATTAGAAAAATACAGGACACTGATGATTGGACCCTTGTTGCTGTGCTTCTTGTGGGAAATCTTACATCAATTTTGATAAAACATGCTTCCATACATCAACACCTACAGAGTAGGTACAGAGTAAGTGTGAAAATGAGAGATGTAAAAGTCTGGGATGAACAGGTCACTAACAAAAGGAGCAGAGCATTCATACTGGAGATCGTCACACCTTTTATTTCATGCAGCCCTTCCGGAAACCCAATTATACTCTTATGCTCTGTTTGTGACAACAGTGTGCATCACTAACAGCGATACTGACAAATGCTAGTAATGCAAATGAAAGGCAGTATTCTCAAAGTGAGTTTTTATGGGTATTAATACAGTATGAATTGTACTAGCCTCTCCAAAAATGTATGATACCATCTCTATTTTCTTACATTCACCATCATCATATCTGGCAGAATATCACATAGTAAATGAAAGCACACAGCCAAAGCATTTTTCATCACCACACGTGAGAGAATCTGATAGGAATGACTGAGGACGCCTCCTGTGAGGAGACAAAGACTTCAGTAGTTGCAATAGCACGTATTTCAGTGGTATTGCGTAAAAATGTTCAGTAAAGTACAAAAATAAACTGCTCATAACAAAATTAATGGTTTCATGGCATTTGTTATATAGCCCATCATAATTCATTATGTAAAAATCTTTCTCAATGCAACAGAAATGTTCAGTAATGACCCGGTGAGTAGAAATCAAGTCAATACATTTGTGTTAAAATTAAAGGCCACATTTGAAATGAAATGATGGAGACGTCAGGGAATAAAATGAGTTGGGTGAAGGAAAGCTGAACCAAATCTTAAAACCAAATCTGTGGAGACTTAGGTTTAACTGAGTGTCTCCAACATTCAGAGATTATTCAAACCTTATTTTAAATCACTCCTTTGAAAAAGCCCACAGCTTTCACAGTAAGGCTGGAGTCTATGTTACTTCTAGGGACTTATTTTCTGGAAAAAGTTTAGAGCAAATCCCTATTAAATTATGACAGCTGTCGTTAATTAAAGAAAACAGATGTACATTTTGGCCATGGAGAGCTAGAGGAGAAATTGATACCACTGTTGAAACTAATCCATAATTTATTAAAATGTATAAATATCTAGCTCATCATTTTTCCTTGCTGTACATTAGTAACAACAATTTGGTATTATAATCCTAACCAATAGCAGCAGAATATTTAGCAAACTATCTGAAACACTAGAAAAATATAATACTTACAATTAAACATCATACTCTAAATGCTTGAATCTGTACTCTGCTATGTGCCTTTTACAGCAGAGGGACGGAGCTACTGCTCACTGACTGACAGCTGGTAACAGTCAAGGATCTCTGTTGAAGAGAGGCACTAACAGAGCTGGAGGATCTGGGCGAATGAACATCCAGACAATCATATTTACTGTAGTTTTTATCCAGAGCCGTCTACTGGCAGGAGGACAGCTCAGAGTTTATTTTTGTAAATATTAGAATTAAAAGGTGAATTTATTTTGACTTTTACTTCAAAACATGTCTGTAACAGCAAGCTGTAGAAGTCCAGAATGGCTCGATGTTTTGAATCTAAAGGGGAATAACATTTGGAGACACTGCTTCCTGCCGAATTGTGTCAGACTGAAGTGAGACCTCAGACATGTTTGAGACAGTGCTATAATGTTTTTTAGCATTTTGAGTGAGCTCTGTTTTCGGCTGCTGAGCTGCTGCACTGTGTCAGCGGTATCTATCGACTCCTGTAAAGCCACTGCAAAAATTTATTTTCCAAAACACCAAACAGTTCTATTAATTACGATTTGGAGGCTGTTTACAGACACATTTCTGTGCTTTTTCTTACACTGTATTGTAACCATCTAAAACTTTCATCGTGGGGAGGACATCTAAAAACTGTATTGTGGTTAGAGCGTGACCTTTTAAAAAATGGTTTAAAAGAAAACAGTAAAATGTCAAAGATGTTACAATCATTCCCCAAATGAGGATTACCATCTGATAGCTGTGGGTGAAAAATAACAATTATTTCAAAAAAAGGTTTGAAGGGCCTTCAAGTTTGAAATGATTCCTTACGACATTTCATTTGGTGAAAAAGAAGATGCATTAAAAAGACGATTAAATTTTTTTTTTTTGGGACAATGAATCACAGAAAGATTCACGTAATTTTTGTACAGTAAATCACAATACTCTTGTCCATAAGATACTCTTTCGGCTGGTTGGCGTGGATTTTGCAGATCTTTATTGCAGAGACACTGACTGCTGAGTTGTCCTTACTTGATGTTATGTGTGCAGTGAGGAAGAGAAAATGTAGTATAATGTTGAGAAGAGGGAGAAGCCAGTAATGTCCTCTGTGATGCATTTGACTGACTTGGTACTGTGCCTGGCTGAGGACCGTAGTGCTTTGTGGGTCACACAGGGCAGGTGTTGGCCCATGTTTGGCCTGGAGCTAGAGGTGGATACTGGGTCAAGGCACTGGATGAAAGGGGTCCCTCATCCCTGGGGCTCCAAAATGGCCCCAAGGGGCTTGTTGTGCTGCTGTCACTATGGCCGAAACACTTTCACCTGCTGCTCTGGCTCCAACTTCTCTGTAAAGCAATAAATAAATAAATAAATAAATAAATAAATACTGTATTCAGAAAAGTATCATCACCTCCCTTGCAAAAAGCTTGGGTTCTCTAGAAAAAGAGAAACCACCAATTGTATATGAGGCTGATAACAACTGACTTGTCCTCCCAGTTAACGACAGAAGAGCACATGATGAACTGATAAAAAAAAAGGACACTCTAAGCTGGAATCAATGATGTGATTACATGTCTTGGTCACTGATTTTGTCCTATAGTTCTGTCCGGTCTGTCTTTGGAGATGAAAAAGCCACCTGAATCAGAGCCATTGTGTGATTCTTGGGAAGTAAAAATAGACAAACATGAATATAAAGAAAGCACCAACGGTAAAAGGCCATTCACTGACATGAAAAGGAACATGTTTCTCATTGGTTTGATGAAAAAAAATACAAAATTATCTTTCTGTACTGTTTCCATTTGTCTGCTTTGCATCTAATGGAGCTTTTCAGTTACTTCGACCCTTTCTAGCAGATGCATTCGCTTTCACATCCATTCAGAGACAAATCTCTTATTTCAGGATAAAGGATGAAATGTGTGATTTCAACCAAAGGTGGATTAAAGTGTTCCTGCCTCTGTGTCTGTTTCACTCCCTGTCTCTAGCCATCAATGTCACACACACACACACACACACACACACACACACACACACACACACACACACACGTACACACACACACACACACACACACACACACACAGAGTTTTTGCAGTATAAGGCTGCCTGAAACTTCTAAAGAAATTAATTTCTCAAATCTACTTGGAAGGTTGAACATACAAGGTTCCATATGAATAGAAATAAAAAGTTAGGAAAATATGAGATCAGTGGTTAGCATCAGCCAATATGAATCGCGGTTTCTGGAACTTTGCAGAAAGGTTTAAATGATCATCTTTAAAATAAAAAAAATTAACTATTAACAAAATAATACTGTATGATTGCAAAGCCATTGGTTGGTTCTTGTGGTCAGTGGGTCATATAATGTTTGTCACACTGTTTCGTAACTATTGTTTTTAGGTGTGGTGACATAACGGGGCCGTTAAACATGTTCTTGCCGAGTGCTGTCTAGTTTTACACAGCAGACTCTGAATGTGAGCAGAATGAATTGATTTAATACCTTTCGGTGGTGGGGCAGGAAGCTTCCTCCTTTGATGACGTGATGAGTCTAGAGTTTGAGGCTGTAATGAGATCATTCTTATTATAGACTGTACAAGCTCTAAAAATAATGAACAGAGCTATTACTTGCTCATGCCCTAACTCTAATATCTGTTGTCCATAGGTCTGAAAGTAGAAGCATAAAGAGTAGCATATCTGAAAATCCTCAGGCAGACAAAGACCTTCCAAGTTTTATTTGTGCTGTTTGACCAACTAAAGCAAGTTACCTTGGCCTTTGGTTTGAACTTGGAGAAGCGATTGCAGACAGCCACATTCAACCCAGCTGTTTTCAGAGCTGATATCCTGGCCTCAATGTTTGAAATCTTAAAAGGAGAGGCAGCCAACCTTTAAAATCCAAATCTGATACAACATTCATTCCTAAAGAATTGATAGTACGTTGTTCATGGATGTTTTTGAAAAAGGAATAGTGGAGGCAGAAGCCTGACTTCTGGGAACACACACTAAAGAAGGCTGCAGAGACAAGCCATCCAGTACCTGCAGTTCAGACTGCTGCACCTGAGCGGCTGCCGTGGCTACCTGGTCCTCTAGGAAGGCCAGCTCCGTGTCCGAAGTGCCACTGCTGATATTTCGAGCACAGTGCTCCAGGTCCCCGAGTGTCCCCTCGAGCCCATACACAGCACCAGCAGTCAGGTACACCTGTACCCAGATACATAGCAAAGCAGGTCACAATAGGGTTGAATGTAGCCATATATTTATAGTGGTATGAAGACATTTGGGCACCCTGTACAATATTAGTTATTTTCATTTATGAATGTTTGGATCAGCATCTTTATTTTGATTCGACGGACACAGCAATATTTCAATATTAAATCTAGATTTATTGGACTAACAGAAGATGTGCAAAATGCATGAAAACAAAATTAGATTTGTTAAAAAAAAATTAAAAGAAATCACATCAACATTTAGTAGAGCCTCCTTTGACAAAAATAACAGCTTCTAGACACTTCTATAACTTCTAATGAGTTTCTGGATGGATGTATTTTGGACAATTCCTCCTTAAAAAATGTCTCCAGTTCAGTTAGTTTTGATGGTTGCTGAGCAGGGACAGCTCGCTTCAGATCATCCCACAAATTTTGAATGATAATATGTCTGGAGACTGGAACAGCCATCCCAGAACAACATACTTAGTCCTTTGCATGTTTGCCAGAGTAGGTTTTGAGCAGTGTTTTGAGTCATTATCTTGTTAAAATATCCTGTCCCGGCATACCTTCAACTTTGTGATTGACTGTTGAACATTATTCTCAAGAATCTGCTGATACTGCGTGGAATCCATGCGACCCCCAACCAAACTTTTTCATACCACTGTATCAAATGGGGTACAGTGCCACTGTATCAAATGGGGTACGGTGCCATTTAGCTTACATTCTCCTCCATCTTGGTCAGCCTCTGGTCCAGCCTGCGGGTCTCAGAGCTGCTGGAGATGGGAGAAGCGCTCATGGACTCAGTGGGTGTATAGCTCTCTCCTCCAGCCTCACCGATCAGCTCCTCTGTAGCATTCAGAACCTTCAGTACCTCAGTGGTGATACTGCACAGAGAGGCTGCAGAGTTCTTCTGCTTCATGTGAAATACAAACACACACACACACACACACACACACACACACACACACACACACACACACACACACACACACACACACACACACACACACACACACACACACACACACACACACACACACACACACACACACACACACACACACACACACACACACACACACACAAATGAGATGGAGAGAGAAGTCACTTATTTCTGTGATAGATCCTGGCAGTCTTCAGTTTAAAGCGGAAAAAAAATTATGTCTCATGATTAAAAGCAAAACAGCCACAAAATGTCATAAAAAAATCTGCTAAAATCACAAAAACAAGTAAAAACAAACGTTAAACTAAATAATACATATATCTTTCACCAGTGGAGCAAGTGAAAGCAACAAAATGTAATTATACAATAACAATAGTGGGATACTATAAAATGATTTGATGAGAAATACTATTAACAAAAAAAGAACTATTTGAATGGGGAAGAAACTGAAGGTTTCAAAATGAAGCTGGTGCATGTTTGATCCTCTAATTTTTAGACCCTGAGGAGATTAAATATTTTCAAGGTAAATCCTTTTATCAGCTCAATATTTGTCCATAATAGTTTACAATTTGTGCATGCCTGTCTAGATAAAAAGGAAAATACTTAACCTAATTTTGGAAATACAAAAATTTTTGGTTGAGATCTCTCTAGCATGTCAAATGCCTTGAACAGAAAAAGAAATAGAGAAATGTATTAGTCTTTAGTGTTACTACCAGCCAGTGTCGTGGTTAATTGGAGTATCTTGTAGATCCTAATTCAAGCTTCTTTCCAAATTAGGCCTTCTGGTACGATAACCCATTAATGGAGGAAATGTCTTGTATAGAAGATGTTGACTTGTTAAAATCATTAATAGATGTACAAAGGAAGAAAAGAGCGACACGCTGTTGCTCACTCTTTTTTTTAATCAGTAATGAGTGAATCTCTCGGTGTTGATCAGTGGGATCAAAGGTGTATCGATCCCCCTCTCAGTCAGAGGGTGTCAAGAGTCTGAAAGGAGCTTTGATTTAATGACACAAGAGGAAGCAATGGATACAAAAGACTGGAGGAGGAAAGGTAATTATTTGGTCAGGCAAGACATAGTATTTGGTTGGGATGGACACTTAAAAACCTCTCATCTCATTTTGTTTTTAATTTATCTTGGTGATCTTAAAACATAAAAGAAATGCAGAGATGAACAGTCCAGGATGTTAACTTGTTGGTCGATGACCAAATGGGTGTTTGGTGACAGTCTGATGTTCTGGTTTACTCCAAAGAACCAGGTCACTGACACGCGGATTAAACATCTTGGCAGACAAAGACTGAGCTATACTGAGCTAATATGTATAGAATATCCATCCATCCATCCCCTATGCAGTGTTACAGGGGGGCTGGAGTCTGTCCAGCTGATACAGAGTGAGAGAAATAGTACATAGAGGATGCCTAATTCATCACTGAGCTACACATTGAAAGACAAATGTCAATTCACACTTACAGATAGATAGATAGATACTTTATTAATCCCGGAGGGACTTTAAATTCACCAATTCACCTGTAAATCACATCTTATGAGTGTTGAAGTAAACCAGAGGACACACAGAGTGTTTCTGCGTTTCCAATTAGCACTAGCTAACAGCAACAAATAGAACCCAACGCCTCTACGTAAAGACATTAGACATTAACATGACGTCATTTTTTTCTTTTTGAATTAATTTTGCTTTTCCATATGTCTTTTATTTTATAATCACTGAAGTTATTTTGCTCTGTGTCACCTCCTTTTAGTCTGGATTTTGTTTATCTGATGGTTGTTTTGTGTATCTCTAGTCCAGTGGTTCTTAACCTTGTTGGAGGTACCAAACCCTGCCGGTTTCATATGCTCACTCACCGAACCCTTTGTTAGTAAAAAAAATTAAATCTTTTTTTTCAAATTTAAGATATAAGTAAATGTTTTACTGGTGTATTTAATGAATTCTGCACCAATGTCACATTTTTTAAAAGAATAAAACCAAGACAGTGCAGGAACTCACATGACATGACCTTGGTGCAAATCAGTGTGACTTCTACTGTTGTTATTGAGAGACCAGTTCAGATATGTGTGGTTTCACTTTGGCAAGTGCTACTCTTATGTCATTTTCACAGCAAAGTCTGTTTCTTTTGTTTTCCATGCAGATTAAGGAAGTGTTCCTTTATTTTTGCCAGTGCAAGACTAGAGTTCCTCAACTTGACATTGCATATCATGCAGAACTCTGACTCCCATCACGTTCCATTATACAGTACATGTAAATTCACGTTGCACATATTCGTCCGACCACTTTCTTTTTTTGCTCAACATAGTTACTATGAATTGAAATATTAAGAAAGCAATCAGGTGACGTATCATCATGACAGGCATAAATCGACTACTGAGTGCGCAAAATCCCCTGTAGCACAGGTAGGCTAATCGATGTAGCGTCACGTGATCACCTGCAGCCAGTGATGGCTAAGGGGGGCGTGTCATCACGAATTGACATGATGTGTCAAACGTACACAGTGATTCGTGATTCAACTCACCGAACCCCTAGGGTTCGATCGAACCCAGGTTAAGAACCACTGCTCTAGTCACTGGTGTATATGTTGTCATGTTTACATTCCATTTGTTGGTTTTATGAATATTTTGTGTGTCTGATTTCTTATTTCACATCTCAATAAGTCAGGCACATAGTGTATATTAAGTTTGTGTGAAAGAGCTGCAAATTGAATTACATCTCCTTTAGGTAAGCTGACACAGAATGAAGCAACTTATATATAACCCTGGTATTATTTAAAATTCTGTTGAATCTTTTTAATATGTAAAAAAGTAAAAAATTAACGTAAAAATAATAAAAAGAAGTAAAAAAAATTTTTAAAAAAGGAAAAAAAATGTCATATGTTCTTCAGTCATTCACTACTTCTAACATAATAGATCCCACAAAAAGTAGTAAATTGAGATTTGAAGGATCATTCTCATGAATCATGAGCTGATGGTTGCTGTCATGTTTTATCCTCATCACACTGAGTCATCCTGTGAAGTTTCAAAGGGAACTGTGAAAAAAAATAGATCACCCATCTCTACATGTCACACATAGAGAATAGTATTTCTCACAGCAGCCCTTTTTTATAGTATGGCCAACAGCCAACGTCACCCACATGTTTCAGAGATACACTACTACTACTATACCGCTAAAGGTGAACAGTTAAGTACATATCTAAGTGTGTGTATTTATGTGTATGCAGCTCCAATTTAAAAAAAAAAAGAAAGAGTTAAACATTCATATGTGCCAGTGAACCATTTTCTTTTAGATTGTTTTTGTGTTTTTAAAATCGGATTTTGTGCAGGTTTTGATTAGCAGATACATAATCAATCATATAATCTAGTTAGTCTAGTTAGTTTACATACATTTTTACTATGCTTTAAAGGTTCATTCATTCAATATAATTGATTCAGACCCTTTAAGTATGGTTATGCATATTCTCATATGTGTTTAACACTGATATTTATTTCTCGCACACTCAAGGTCTGGGTGATAAACTGTAAGAATGGAATGTCAGAGTGTTTAGACCAGGCAGCAGAAACCATTCATTAGATAGTCTAATCATGCCAGGGTCATTCTGCAACTTCTGTAGGAGGAGGAAAGAATTATGTGAAAAGCAATAATAGCATACAACTAATTATTTACATGAGGTAATCTATTATGTGCACCAGCAAACTTCATTCATGCTGCAACTGGAGTCAGACCACCCACAATTTGAAATGATTATTATCAAGAACAGGAACAGGACATTTTTAGAGTTTGGTGTGTGAGGTTGGATATCATCACTGCCCACAGACTTGTTGTCATGGAGCTACTATGAGAGAGATAGGTAAACGTATGTACTTAAAACAGAATTAATGGGTGGACACTGGAGTGGTGGTGGGGCTACAAAAACAGATAGGAAATATGCATGAGCAGCAGCACTGACAGGCAGAGAGGGAGATAGGAAATAATTACAGCTTAAACGGACCAAATAAAGTGAGGGTGTGTTATATTATTTAAGAATAACAATAAGGCATATCTTTTTACATGATGTGCAAGAGACTATGTTCACTTTAACTCAATCTTCCTTTGTCTTGTCGGTGTAGATTCTCAATCGTCCGGATCGACGTAAATCAAGAAGAGAGAAAAACAAGTTTGAAAGGAAAAACACAGGATGTGGTGCAGCTAAGGACACAATGTGAGAGGATGAGGAGTATGGCAAATAAATTATTGACAGATGGACACACAGATGCTCTCTTTTGGAGCATCAACAAACACATAAGGTGAATGGTGTAAACAAAGGAGTTAACTTTCCTCTCATCTCCTTACCTGGTTGTCTGACAGCACCCCCTCATGGGAAGAAGGTGTAACAGCAGGTGAACTTGTGCTAGATCCACTCCTCATTCGTCCTTTCTGCTCTGCTTCGGTGTCCACATCTCTTTTATGTTGTCTCTTACTTTGTCTGTTTGGCTCTCTTTTATCTCTTCTCTTTTGCTCCTGGGTGTCTACATTTCCTTCCAAAATTCCTTTCTCCAACCACCGCTCCTTAACTCTTCCCTCTTCTGTCACAGACAGACTCTTAATCAGTCTCTCGCTTCTTTTCATCTCTTGTCCATTCATTTGTTCTGCTGTTTCACTGGTTGTATCTCCTTCCTCACTGATGATCCCATCTCTTGGTCTGTCACTTGAGCTTTGTCTTTCTCGCTCCCTGTCTTTTGGCCTTGTCGACTCTCTCCATCTGTCACTTTCTTTATCAGTCTGTTTGTCCACCGAACTCTTTGTACACTCCTCTTCAGATAAGCAGTCATTGCTGTTGGCACGACGGACCAGCTGGCTCAGCCTGGATTGTAGCTCATTTTCCAGAGGGTCTCCAGGCCCTGAGTTGCTGGGTGAGAGCTGGCATCCGAGGGCTTGAGAGTGGGACTGTGAAGGGCTGAGTGCCGTTGAATTTGGGGCAACTGTGTCCAAGTCTTCTGGATCAGGTGTCATGGCATCTACCTGGAAGGTGTCTGGAGCAGCTGCGGGTACTGGCATAGCGTCCGGTCCGGGCTGTTCCTCACTTAAACCCCTTTTCAGAAGGGCGTTGAGTAGAAAACCACTGCTCTCCTAGATTGAGGAGAAAAAGAGGCAAAATGAAATGCATAGAAAACAAACATGTATTATTCACATGTCAAATATTCAAAAATTAGCACATGACAAGAGTATTCCTTGAGAGATCAGGAAGCATGAACCACATCATGGAACACAGAAATGTACTTTGCTGCCTCCCAATGGGGAAAAATTAACCTTACAACATTATATCTAAGGGACAGGAGGGAATTTCTAGTCAGTTACAATCAGGAATATAATTATAAAGCACTGGCTGGTAATATCCCAATAGGTGCGATATGCTACCTGCGCTAATGGGTAGATGGACTGTGCGTGGTTCTGGTCTCCAGGCTTGTTCTGTTCTGTTGAGGACTCTCGTTTGCTTTTCCTGCGCCGCCGTGATCTTCTGATTGGGTCACTCTGCCTCTCCTCAGCCTCGCTGCTGTCTCCCATCACCTGTGGATGAACAAAAAGATTCATCCATGAAATGTTGTGAAGAGCTTCAATTTAGTTCTACCTGATACTACTAATTCACAACCTTTCACAGGGAAATAATGAATTTTTTATTCCAAATTTTTATCTATTTCAGATAAAACCCCTGATTATTGGTGGAAAAAACATACAATATGCATTTTCACAACTTTTTTGGCTTGTGATGCCATAAAAAATATTTACTGATACAAATGTTTACCATCACTGCTATAGAATTATAATACTGTATTTAAATAGTGACAGTATAAATATCCTCCTTTTTACTTGATGTATACATAATCATGTAGATTTCAGTGTCTAACCTGCTAGATAAAGAGACATAATGGTGAATATGTCAAAACAAAATTACAAAAATGTAATATTAACATTAACTTATACATTCCAGAATAATCAAAACCTTTCATGCATGAAGACTCGCCTTAGGGTTAAAGTTCACATCCAATGCCTCTGCTTGGAGTGCATGTGGTGAGAAGTTGTGATGAAGGTGTTGTGGGTAAAACAGTTGGTGGTGAGGATGAAGGTGTGTGTCCGGTGGTCCTTTCTTCCTCTGGAGGTTGTGAGGCGATTTGCGTGGACAGGCAGACCGCACAGATGAGGCCTCGGAGTCCGAATTGACAGTCTCTGTGTTGGTGTATTGGCCAGATGACGGTGATGTAATATGAAGGTGCTGGGTGTACGTCCACTCCGGATCGTGCTGCGAGTCTGTGTAGTAAGTTTCATCAGACAGTTTGCGGCGAAACTGTCGTAGAGCCGCACCCCAGCCGCCTTCGTCGTCCTGCTCCGAGTCTGATCCCATCTCGTCATAAGCGGAGACGACGCCGGACTCTTTTTCCAACACACTGAACACCAGGCTCTTCCTCTTGGTCAGCAGGCTGGGCCGAGAAAGCTGCGAGCTGTGCAGAGCGAGCCAGTTACCGTCTGGGCTGTGGAGCACCGAGGAAGCACCTGGAGGAACATGTTTAGAGAGTTTCACATTGCTACCTGAACTAGACTGATCTAATTCTTACACAGGAATGCTTTTAGAGTCCCACATTAATTCAAAAAGACATTTTAATAGTTTTTCTTATCATGAAAGCTTCATCTATGGAAACCTGATGTCATGCAGTCACAATCACAATCCCTCCAAATCAATGAATAGACCATTATCTATTATTTTTTGTATTTTATGTAGGTAGTTTGACCTGGGGTTTGGATGTACAGTAACCCACTCTGCTTGATGTACAATCTAAACTAGTAAACATACAGACTGCAGAAAAAATGTACTCAACAATAATTTGCATTTACATTAGCTAATCTTTCTGCAAAGTTAATTATATTTTCTTTTCTAAAAATGAAATAAAACCTTGGAGTTATTTATATTGGTAGAAGTAAAGTCAAATTCATTTTAAGCATTTTTTTTATCACAAGTTAAGACATGGTGCCTGTTATGTACAACATAATTACTTGAAGTCATACAAGTCCGTATAGTATATCAATAATTGCATCGGAATCATCTTCAGGACCAGGATGAGCTGCTTTGCTGTCTGACATGAAGCACCTTGAGTGTGATACTTACTGGAGTTGTCCAGGCGGTCAACACTCTTCCAGCTGGGGAGAGACGTGGCTTTTCCCTCTCTCTTCAAAGAAGTGTAGTCTTGCAGGCCAATGCCCACCCCGGCACCCTCCTTCTCTGGGGAGTCGTCACTGGTGAGGGAGAAAGCTGACCGAGAGCGCTGCGAGCAAAACACAATAAAACACAGACCCAGATGTTTTGTTTTTTTAAGCGGACTCTTGGGACAGACCAAGTCAAAAGTGCTTCAGATTATCACCTACGTCAAGGAGGTTATCGCCATTTGTCTTGTTTGTTTACTGTTCTGCTCTCTTTCTAGTTACTGCTTAGACAGAGGCATCAATCATTCATAATATCATCAGATTATAATTACATAATAAAAAGAGAGCACTTGGTTTGTATGGCTCATCCACTGTATGTACAAATACTAACATGGTAGCTGCAAATCAGCCTTTAGATCAGCAGGTGGGGCTAAACGGTAGCAGAATAACTGCAGCAGAGGCTTCATAAATCAGCTCATGTAAGTATGTTTGTGTATTTATATGTGTGTGTGTGTGTGTGTGTGTGTGTGTGTGTGTGTGTGTATGTGTGTGTCTGTGTGTGTGTGTGTGTGTGGGAGGGTGTTACAGTTTGTTTTGATAATTACAGAAGGTTGGTTTTGTGAAATATCTCCGAAGTTTTGACCCCTACTTTAGGTTTTTTAGTAATAATTTTTGAAAGACTAGGTTTTGAATTAAGCATAATGTTTCCTCCTCTATATCCAGGATATTGCAGTATGAACAAGACATACTCTGTCAAATGAAACGCTGGTTCTTACAACGGCTGGGATGTACCCATGAGATTACCCTGAGGATCGTTGTACGGCATTAAATTTGCCCACACGGTGTCTTAATGTGTTTGCAGAGTGCTGATAAGAAGAGCCCTTCCTACGCTGTGTCACAGAACTTTGATCTTCTGCTGAAAACAGATCGGTGAGGCCCAGAGAGCATGACGCCTTGCTTATACATGGGACCGTGACAAATCTGTAGTAGGCTGAACTGTTGCTAGGTGTGAGAACATTGATGAGTTGTATCTGACTGCATGTGGAATAAATGTTTGTGTGACTGGCAGCCAGTGTCTTATCATCACATGATGTGCCCTTTTCACCAGCCTTCAACATTTAGCAACAACAGCATAGATGATGCTTATTTCATTAATTTTCTTGAAAACAAAGATGAGACAATCGGTAATTGCTTATTTGAATTCGGGTCATGGGTTATGCTGGAGCATATCCCATATGAGATCGGACAGGAGGCGGGGTACACTCTGGACAATTTGCCAGTTTATTGCAGTACCGCATGGAGACAAACACTTAATTTATGGTCAATTTAGAGTGGCCACTTCACCACCATGCTGGTGCTTCTTAAAATATAAATATGTTACATCATAATGAACTACATAGATAGGGACAAGCTGCTTCTGCAGATATAAAAGGTTCTCGCTGACGTAATGAAACTGATTTCTTAGATATAAATATAGCAAATCCTGTTTGTTAGGAATGTGGTTATACCTGCTGACACAATAGTTTTGTTTTGACAGTACTGAATATAGTTAACATTTCTTCTAAAGAGTTTTGTCCAGGGGACTTACCCAGAGAGAGTAGGAGGTCTTGAGGGGGTCCTGTGGTCCTTGCGAGGATGCTTGAGGCTGAGATGGAGAGGGGAGTTCACTGGGCTGGATCAGAGACTGAGGCCAGACCAAATCATACTCAGTTTGCATCTCTGAACGTTTCCTCCTCTGGATGATCTGAAGAAGAGAGCGGTGGGAGGAGGTGAACGAGACTGAATCGGGAAGCTGCCAGGCACGGTCATGGTCCTAAGCTATCGCTTTCTTCTTTTTTCTTTTAAACATAATGTTTATTACAAAATCCAGACTAGAAAACAAAAAATTCAATCACAAAAGTATTTGTTTTTTAGAATTATGCAAATGAAATCAAATTCCATTAGAATTTTCATGCACTATTATTCACACAAACTAAAACCAAAATGTCAAATACAAGATGAAGTCTAGCTTTATTTTTACCACGTAATGACATCATAGAAGGTGAAAGGAAACAGGCAAAAATAAAGAGCTCCTAATAAATAGATAACGGTATTCATTCATTCATTAATCCCAGACGAAATTGCACTCAATCAACCTACTTTTTGCACAATGGTCGTAGCGAGTTCCTCTATGAGCTCCTCTTTGTGGTCCCTCAGATACCGAGCCTCATTCTGTTTTTCCTGCACGAGCACACACACACACACACACACACACACACACACACACACACACACACACACACACACACACACACACACACACACACACACACACACACACACACACACACACACACACACACACACTGTGAATTACCATGGGGCAGTCTGTGTAGACGTCCTAGCCAAAAACCATGACTGCATCGTGCTGATATGGAGACCAGCAGCGAAGCAAGAGAGAAAAATACGATGAACAAAACGGGGATAGAAAATATTGTGAATGAAGGTCAAATGAAAAAGAGAGAGAAAGAAAACGGGGAACAAAGGGATGTCTCACCAAGCTGTCGCTGAACTCCTCTGCCTTAGTGATGGCTTCTTCTATCGCCTCTTCAGCAACGCGCAGGGCGACTGTGAGCGTCTCTGCCATACTGTGTCCTAACACCACACATACAGGTATAATGAGTTCATAGGCATTACAAGCTCAGCCTGTCACCCTGGTTCAAACACCATTCATTCCACTGATTCATGCACTGAGGGTGACAACCCATCTAAGATCAATTTGAAGGCTCACATGAAAATTAATTTGATATTATCTTTTATTTTTCTTAATGTTTGGTGAAATATTTGACAATTGTACTCATACTTCTTCTTGGCCCCGGAAAGTCTTTAAGAGAAACAATTTGAATTTAGAGGGAAAATTGAGTCTTTAACGGAACCGTCTAGGCTCTGAAGTAGACATTGCTTCTGTTTAAAGGAGAACATCAAAGTCTGTTTACCCATTTTGAGGAGTAGAGCTTCATTTATGCTCTTGGGGATGAGGGCAACAATTTTGAAGGAGAATGGTACTAGAATTTACCAGTTACTACCATAAAACATCTCTCTCTGCAATGTCAGGTTGCATTCCAATTTTGATTAGGAAGAGGAATGCATGGAGTGAAAAGATGATGTCAGGGGTTTTTCTTCATCATTTTGTATTTTTTGAGGTTGGGAAAAGCAAACAGAAAAATGCATCGAGCTTCTAGACTGATCTGTTTACTGTCAAGACCTGACCTCTCATTATAAATGGTGGACAGGTCTGGACTGTTATTAGGAAGCACAAAATATCCAGAGACATTGGACTGTTAAGTAATTACAAGTCATATATCACCCAAGAAGGGGAAAGAATGCAATTAGGTCAATGTTAAATACAGAGTTGAATCAAAACCAAAAAATATTGGTTGTTGTGATTACAATTATTCCTAGTGTTCCCCTTTGAGGCAAAAGAAAAGTTTGAATTCTTATTCATGCTGTAAACAATTCAGGATGAAAGAAAAGTAAAACAGTAAACATAAAAACTCCCATTAGTCAGGTACAACAAAAAATAATGCCACATGTATAAAATGTCCAGCTCAGAGCTGCCATTATGTTAATGGTGGACTTTTATCATTGCATAAAGGAGGCATAATTGCAGACAAACAAATTAGCTTCATTATCAAGTTGGAGCTATTTGGTTGTGTGCATATCTATTGGTGTGTGTGTTCATGTGTGTCTGCTGTGTAGGAGGCAATAATTTTTTTCTGTCTCGGTGTGTGTGTGTGTGTGTGTGTGTGTGTGTGTGTGTGTGTGTGTGTGTGTGTGTGTGTCTGTGTGTGTGTGTGTGCCTTTGTTTAGGGGTTCTAGTTATATCCAGCGGATTGATGTTTGTGTGTCCATGTGACTTAATCAGTGTTCCCTTTAATGACCAAAGGAAGATGTTGCTTTAGTGCTGCTGCACTGATGTGTCCACACAGCACTTTGTAGTTTAAGGAAACACTTTACAAACAATAAAAAGCTCAAATTTGAATGAAAATCAACAAAACACACAACAGTGAAAACATACCTAACTTAGCAGGCGATAACTGTAGAGTCAAAAAGACTGTCGTATAATTGTGCATCTGCACCACTGTAAAACGGCTGTTCATCACCACATCTCTTACCTTCGCTCTGTTTGTAGAAAGAGTCGCTGCCACAGATACTGCCATCATTGTCATTGCCTGTGCTTCCCTCGTGTACACTGCTTTCTAAAGAGGAAGAGACAGGCTTCAGATAAAAGTCGTCAAAGTGACGCATGTGACAGAAATGCAAATATCCTACCATGTAATAATGTTGCTGCATATTCCCCTCATACTGCTGCCACATTAAAAATAGGTTACACTGTGCACAACGCCAGTAAAACCCTTTTAAATGTATTCCCAGCTGCAGTTTGTCATCTTGTCTATTGTATTTAGTTTTGTTTTTCTTCTTTGTGCCTTTCCCTTTTGAGCAGAAAAACAAAAAACAGAACAAAAAAACCCCAACCCATGTTATAATTCCCTTATGCCATTCAAACAAAATAAATGCCGGGACATTTATCCTCAGTGCACATAACCCTCAGCATGTTTTTTGTCAAGTTTATTTTTAGTGTCTTGTGAGTTAGTGTTATATTTGTCTATATTTCTAATAAACTTCAAAATCTAAAGCTACAAAAGTGAATGTGAGCCAGAATGAATACTTTGATAATATTTCTTGGACAGGTCTATTTAAAGAATCATGCAGCCCAGACAAGGTGTGGAGGAAACAACATTGAAAACCACATCCAGTATTTCCCGAGTGGACCAGAACTCCTTCTATACATATACTCTTTTGTGGTCTCCATTTAATGTGGATTTCTCATTAGTCCATCTGCCAAAATAAAGAGTGTATTAAGGGTCATACAGATTACTAAGCACACAAACTGCTGGTGACTGAGGGCAAGTAGCACTTGCCAGACCACAGTTGAACTAAATCTTAGTGGTGAGAGGAAAATAAAGTCCTCTCGTTGACCACGTGTCAGGTACATTCCAACGCAAGAAAAAGCATAGGAGCTTCCTGACTCCATTTCTACCTCTGGTCATCACTTCCGCTGATTCCCATCCAAAAAACATTTAAAAAAAAATCAAAATCTAGGCATTGTTCCAAAGCTTCTGCTCTTGCTACAGACAAAACACAAACAGAAGAAAACTCTCTGACTCCTGCTATCCTTGCCTCGGATGTTAATCTAGTCAACAGCATCCTGTTACTGTGGATTCTTGCTGAACACACAGAGACAGGCACATCCTTGTGGTGTTTTGGTGCGAGTCTGGCTTCAAGGAGCCAGGGCCAATCACCAACGTTGCCAGGACTAAAACGTCTCACACACACACACACGCATACACACACACACACACACACACACACACACACACACACACACACACACACACACACACACACACACACACACACACACACACACACACACACACACACACACACACACACACACACACACACACACACAGCCAGCATTCATCCATTCCTCAGTGTTGCCATTCGGTGCAGACTTCCTGTCTCCTAAACGACTGTGTTCCTGTAATACACACATGTTGTGTACAATTGCATCAGACTAAACACTGATTTAAAAAAAACAAAATGTCTTAATGAGCCCAACACATGCAAATAAACAAAAATAGAGATCCTGGTTTATTTTTTTAAACATGTACTAAATCATCTTTAACGCCAGACACTGCTCTTTGTAAAGCACTGAGACATTTTAGTGGCGGGTGTGTGAGCCAGCACCGACAAACTCTGTCATTTCATCACTCACATGTACTCAAACGCTGCAATTCAACCTCAAAAGTCAATGTTTGATCTCCCTTTACACGTCTGGCTTCAAGCAGACACTGCCTCATCAAACACTTCACCCACAATGTTGGCATTTGGTTTTGTGCTGCCCCTTGTGTTAACAGGCCAAGTTCTTTCAGTTGCCAGACGATGTAACAAGCTCCTGAATCATTACACGCTCTACCCGTCCTTTACTGTCAGAGTCTCTGTCTCTGGATGAAACAGCGCTCAACAGTTCAGTACCTTCCTCGCTTAGTTAGAGCTGAATTATAGTTTCTGGCAGTGTGGAAGCGGACAATAGGTGGGGAAATTACCTGCAGCAGCTCAGGACAATGTAGACACGAAAGGACTGATGTCAGAGACAGGTGGGTGGGCAACACACACACACACACACACACACACACACACACACACACACACACACACACACACACACACACACACACACAAGAAGATAATACACAAATAAACAGACTACGGTAACTCCTTTCGACTGCGTTTCATGGTGATTCAAACTGAGCCAACACCAGCTCAATACTTCCCATAAACTAACTGCAACCATGACAGGCACTGAAAAGTGTTATTTAAACATGACACATTACACAAAACACACTTTTTTGTGGCCCGTTTAACGATGTCCCAGATATGTCTCTTGCCAGTTCCACCTATTAGAACATATTTTCTGTGAAGCACCATTCACACTTGAGTCCAACTATGACATTAACTTGTCTTTGCAAATCTCCTCTAGGAAGGAGATGCACACGCACACACACACACACACACACACACACACACACACACACACACACACACACACACACACACACACACACGGATCTGATTGAATAAATTATCTTTGATATGATAATCATCAATAAGAGTTGATGCCATGTTGTCATTTTGTTAGTTATTTTGTAATATTCATTTACACATGAAAAGACAGCACTGACACACAGCTAGTGTGACACAACAGCTTGAAGCGTTTGTCATTAGCGAGCCCTGAATGGCACTGCTGCTCTGTCCTTACGGGGTGATGGAAGTTCTGGACGTCTGTCATTACACTCCTCCTTAGTCCAGCTGCATTTTCTCTCCATGAAACATCTCACGTTTTCCCCCTCACAGTTTGCCATTCCTGCTCAATTTCTCCATGGTAACCACACAGAAAACAGCTGACACACTTTCATACCACAAGTAACTATGCAAATGTGTGTTGCCAGTTGACTGTATTACTTTTCTGTGAGCAAGAAAGTGCATATTTGTATTGAGATTTATTTTCACATCGAACTGCTTTATTCTCCAGCAGCTTTGTCAATGACTAATGTGCAAGTTCAGGAAAAGGAATTCATTATTATGCTGAAAGTTAGCCAACTTTTTTTTATTACACTGGTAATCAAAATGTTATTGAATTCTTGCCGATGTGTTATGGTCAGTGTGTGCTTTGGAAGCGTTAAAGATATGCTGTTACAGAGCACTTCCTTATTTCACTCATTCAGGGTTTCCTGTACTGTGCTACACATACAAACTGCATGAGATGCTAGTGAGTCACATGAAGTTGTCATGGTCCAAACATGTGTTTTCACCTACTAAAATGTCTGAAATTATTTAATGATACTGCTGTAAACACCCGTGGACCCGAGTCCTTCCTGTGGTGTTCATGAGTTCATCATTTTGACCAAAGACAATCAATATTAGCCTGTTTGTCGTAACACAAGATTTAACGTGCTATAATTTCTAAAATACTTGTAAAGTCAAACATATTGTGCCATATCACAACCTGCTAAACCTGCTGTTGAGCTGGTCACTTAATGCCACTGACACAATTTTCATCAAACCAGCTGGATCTGGTGAGTGTCAATGCCCAGGTGGGACTTTTATGGCTGGTTACATGCTGGACAGCTTGGATACGTTCAAAACTCTGTGTCTGGCCCCACTGGACATGGAAGACGTCGAGGATGTGTATATCTTCACCTTCATGACAATTGGGATCACAGCATGGGGTTTGGAGTTTTCATGCTGCGTCGCAAGCCGAGAAAAATGGCAGTACAACAGACGGGAGTAAAAGAGGATTGTACCCACGCTTTGCAAGCAATGGCCAAAGTGCAACCCGCAAGCAAGGAGGCCGCGGCTCTGATGCTGAGTGATGCCACGGCCAGGATGAGTGACCGGCAGGACGAGGCCAATGCTCGGTTCAAGGAAGACATCACTTAAAAGCTGGAGAGATTAGGAAAACGTATGGATGCTGTGGCCAGGAACCGCGATGCTGACACTAGTGACTAAGAGTGAGGGCAGACACAGACTTCAACATTATCTCAGCCACACAAAGCAAGAAATTAATTTCCATAAAAAAAGTTTTAATCCACCTTGAACTGGACCATCTACAGTTTTATCCCGTACCAGTCTGGAAGGATACAAGATAAATAAATCCCTGCCTTTGATGGCTTCACTGCCATCTTGACTGTAAGAGTGAAAGAAATTTTTCATTGTACTGACTGCGTTCTTTCAACACCCATACAAAGTGATGTATGCATAGTTGAAAAATATGACTTGATTGGACAATTTCACACCAAACACACAAGAAAATCTTCTGTTGTTTTGCCAGCAAAACAACAACTTAGCTTAATCCATGTGGAGATGAAGAAATTGCATCACAAAGACAGAATAGGCGAAGAGATGGAGAAAAAAAAAAAGGAGTGTATAAATAAATGAGTCAGTAAAGCCTCGCTTGGATCTAACATTCCTGAAGTGCCAGCAGCAGAAGGGGGAAGAATCCAGACGGATTCTGTTCAATTACAATGCAGCATCTGGCAGCATAATCAGTCGTATAAACAATGTCCTCAAAACAACGGCTGAACAGACAGCATGTCTGCTGACATGGGTAAGACTCACCTCTGCTGGACTGTCATCTGCCAGGAAACCTCCTGCCTGTCACCGACTCAAGTGTTGGATCTGGATCTGCATTCCTTTGGTGTCCCCATATGGATCATTACTCACTTAGGCTTTGCAGTCTATGTATTCAGTATTTTGTCGTCACATTTGAATATACTGAAGAATCAATGACCAGAGGGTGTATTATGCAGACCACTGAGGCAATGTGTGCAGTTTGGCCCTATAAATAAAACAGATTTGATTGCATTGTGAGAGGCTGTGGAGTCCCGGAATGTGTGGACAAACCCACACTCAGTTAATTTGTCTATTCTTTAAGAGTTTCAATAGGACATGATAGGACATAACAGCACTCCTATGAAATTATTTCTGCATTTTATTCATAATAATGACCGTTCAGGTGGTGCTTAAAACATTTACAAGCATGTGTGTGTTTGTCTGTGTGCAGAATTAATTGGTCCCAGGGTTAACATGGCCTTTAATGCTCAAATGGTAAAGGTGGAATAATGAAGAAGGAAAATATCTCCACTAATTAGAAATAGCTTTTAGAATTAAATTTTTGCTTCTTAAAAATGCAGAGCCTGTCACCTGTGGGCTGCTGCACTTGTTCCCAAAAGGAGCAAGATTGGGATAATCCTTCTAATAATTGAACCTTGGAGGAGGCAAAGCTACAAAAAAGACCTTTAATGCTACTTAAGGCAATAAGAATGCTTACAATGCAGCCAAGAGAAAATTTCAAGACATAAACCGCCATCAAATGCAAAAACAACCATTTTACAATGATGAGAAATTAAAAGGTCAGCTCTGGACTGGTTAAAATAGTTTTGCTTTCTTTTGATTCCAGCAGACAGAGACATTATCAAATTATCAAACAAATACATGTCTAATCTATTCTACATGTTTTACCCCATATATGCAAAGATGACCTAAAATCTAGCTGCTAAAGGTCAGAGTTTGTCGCCTGACCTTCATTCTACACACACTGGTCCCTGCAGGAAGGCAAGCTGACATGTAGATATGGCATCACACATAAAGAGTCAGTTACATTTTGGACAACAATGTGACCCAAACTGTGTGGTTGTTTTTAGGCAGCAGTAGCTTTGGACTCCTGTTTAACATTCTGTTCTCCTATCCCTGTAGTCAGAGGACTGACCTCAGACAACAGAAATGATCCAAGAAGAGACAACAAAGCTATTAAAGTACTTGAGCCATGTTAATGTAGGGTATCTTTAAATGGGCTCTAGTACATGGAAAACAACTGTTTCAACAGATCAGGTGATTCAGAAGGTTCTCCTACTTTGCTACTGAACACTTCTTAGCTAATTTTAAGAAGAAGAGGAAAAACAAGAAGAATCAAGAGCATCGTTCGCATCACAAGAAAAGTCATATCTAACCAAATGTAGTTCAGTGATGAAGGTTATAACAGGTTTCTGTCTCAGTTATCACACAGTAGTAAGAAATGAAATGCAGGAAATCTCACAACATTCATTCTGCTTGATAAGTGTAGCATTCAGGCAAAATCCTAACTTTTTGATGGAGAGTTGCAGCTATGAAACAACACTGGCCTCAGCTTTCATGACAGCGTTTGTACTTGTCTCCACGGCTGGAAAAATGTAAATGAACGCGAGCTTCATAATCTGACCTTGCATACAAAATAGGAGCTTTGGATCTGGTTCAGCATAACAACAGACATACAAACAAGAAGACCAAAGTCTAAATGAGGACTTCAGATTCTCAGCTATGGACTTGAGGGCAATCAAATGGAGGGTGAATCTTAATTATCATGGTTCTAAATGTAGCATAATGGTGACCATGATGGAGAAAAACTTCAAGTTATATCACTCTGAAGAGGGACGTTTCCACCTTGGAAATGCAGTGCTTATTTGTGCTGATTTTATTCACAGCTTTAACTTACAGCAGTAACACAGACACAAAGCTAAACCTACACGGCATGAAAACACAGGCACACACCCACAGCACATGCTGCCAAGAGAATAATGTCTACCATTAGTTAAGTGGAATTTATGGCAGGCTTGGCATACTGCCACTGCATCCCAATCCTAGATAAGCAGAAGAAAATGAAAGGATAAATGAATGATGGTCAAAAAGGTTTTTTCTTTTCAATATACAGGACTTACACTTTAAAGAAAGTATTTTCGAACCCTCTCTGACAGGTTGGAAAGGTCACAACTGTATTATTTGATGATATTAGGTGTGGCTGAGACTTAGTACAGCAGTATTAAAGCCATTTTTTATGATGTAGACACACACATGCATCCACATACATAAGGACAAAAAGTCAAGACGGCTACAGCCACAAAAAGCTTCAAAACGCTGTCCTCCCCTCCCTGCCTGTCAGCTCTCGCTCGGAGCGAACAGCGCTTCTGAAGGTGAATGTACGTTTGAACATTTCTCAAGTCAAATTAATCTTACTGGATAGGTTGGAACAGACATTTGGAGGGATGTGATAACAGGTACAAAAAGGCAGGATGAAAAGTGGGACAACAGCAATCTCCTGTTTGAGATTAGCGTGTCAGAAAAAAATCATTTCTGCTTTTGGTATTTCACGACAGACTTGTACTCCATTTTATGGCAATTTCTATGATGCAGTAGCATAAATCCTTTATATTTGTAGAGGGTGATGAACAAAAATTACCCTGTCGGAGATATTAAGCTCTATTGATTTATCATGGTGAAAACAAAAATAATACAACTCGGATACAGGCAGACAGAGCCACACAATAGGAAATGTAAAAATATAGACTTAAAAAAGTAGTCAAAAATGCTCAGGGTTTTTAGCCATTTTGAAAATACATACTTTGAAAGAGTGGCACATATTAATTTGATTGACCTAGATAAATATATCAGTTAAACAAACTTAGCACAAAGACTGGGAACAGATAGAAATGGTGCTTTCTCTGTCCACCAGTGATAAAATCTGCCTCCCAGCATCTCTGAAGCACAATAAATAACACATTTAGGGTTATGGGTTCCAGCATTATTTCTAAACCAGTATTATCATCCTGGAGTGTTGTTGTCCTCTTGAGAATGATACACACTCCCCTGTAATGCTAGGCTAAATAGGCACCTGAAGTGTTATATTTAGTGTACAGAAGGAGAGAAGATGGCAATATCATTAAATATCCTTAATGATATTGCCATCCTAATAATTTAAAAAGACCATCTGTGTGTATATCTTGCATCAAATTAAAACATTTTAAATATTTTAACCCTATCCTTGCTATCCACCCTTTTATTCTGATGTTCATCCACTGTAAATAATGGTGTCTATTTTGACCAATCCTCCATGAACTCAAAAGGAAAAAGAACTGCTGTTCCCATTCATTTACTCATTGTCATGCTATACTAGCGTCAAGGCATTAATTGCCAGTTTAACAGGATCCATAATTTGTTCCTCTTTACTGCACATAGTCACCAACACCCCATCCATTCCTAATGGTTAAAACTATCCAGGGGCAACATCTATCAGGCAGAGCAACAGTCTGAGTCTCACACTCAGTGTGATACAGTATTCATTTCAGGTTCACACAGGGGTATTACTCCCCTCCCACCAGGGTGATGGACATGTAAGCACAAATTGCTTGTTCTCTGTTCTCCTCCTGTTGGTTTGAAGGTCACATACTCTCTCTGGAGACATGATGGATGTAAAACAGTCACATCTCTTTTGCCGACTGTCACGTTTAGTTGGCATTTCACACTCTTGCAGATTTCATTACGAGCACTGGCCCCTTGGTGATGTAGGAAAAAAATGAAATATCATTTAATAACAATTGCATCAAAGAAGCCTATATTTCATATGGTTGGAAAACAATCTATCAGAATGTTTTACGTTCCTGTCACTGGTTTTAGTAATAGGAATCAGATACTCTGGGTTACATAACAAGAGCTTGTTTTCTTTGAGCAATATCATGAAAGTTAGATGGTGCAATATTAGTTTATTAATGTGCAACATCTCTGTCTAATTAGATTTTTTAAATATCTTGTGCTGATTTACTTTCTGAACTAAAATCTCATTATGACTCATTTGGCTGAAAGACATCTCGATAATACTTGACTGTTACTCACTAAAAAATGTGGCACATCATATTACTTGTTGAAATAGTAGGTTTCCTAATACAAATCATCTCAAATAAATTGAAAAACAATCATGTTTTTTGACTGGCCATTGCTTCTTTTGACATCACGATGTAACATCACAGGGGAATAATTTAGTGATGCAATTGAGGGAAACACACAAGAAGGTGATAAAATATAGACCAAATGATACCTGATCTCCAACAGCCAGCCAAGAAAACGCTGTTCTGTAAGACCTCAGCATCTGACTGTAGTTTTGGTATTCACTCACATACACAGGCAGTATATCCATAATCATATTGCAAGCCAGTTTGCAGGAACAGGGCTGTGAATATTTGAGAATCAGAAGCTTTCTAGTCTGCTGGTAGCTGAATAATATAATCCATCCATCTCCATCCCATATGACGCACGAGGGAGAGGAGAAATCATCTTGCCCTGATATTACCACATACCCCTTTTACTGTTTGCTTTATTGTCCGAACACAAGGATCACGTTTGATATTTTTAAAAGTTGTAGAGTTTGTATTGTCCTTGCGCAATATCTTTTCAGATGCTGCAAAATACCCAAGGGCCCATAGGGAGAAACTAATCTCTCCTGTCTTCACTCGTGATAAAATCTAGTTCTGTCAGCTTGTTCAGCTTCTAAAGAGATAGTGTAATAATTTTGCTGTAACATATACAGTAGATAGAACTCACTGTTTTTTTGTTGTTGTTGCAATTCTCCACTGTGCCAGATTCATAGTAGCTGACATAACTTCTTAACTCAATCTTATCTAGTTTTGTACGAAGTGCGACATGATTTATCCCCTTCCGTGCTCTCATCATCCATTCAATCCCATATATCAAGGTTTGAAAAAAGTGTCTTGTAGTGGGACCACAGACTCAGGCCGATCATGTTACAGTCGGATCCAAACAATGTTATCTGGAGTGGGAGAGGCTGGATGAAAGCTGCCCTGCTTCTGTCCAGCACAGTAACAATTCACTGGGGATACAAAGTGGCCTGAGTCTCTGCAGGGATTAACTGGCAGGATGAGTCCCGTGGGGCAGTTTATCTTTATCACCCCTGACACACAAAAACAAACACCAACAAGGCCATATTTGCATGGAGGAGATGTAATAATTGCATAACATGAGAGCATATTTTTAACAATTATTTCAGCCAAGGAGGAAAGTAGTTTTCTTAATGTGATACACGTGAAAAACACAGCTACATTTAACCATTACCCATGCAGATTTGTGTTTGTGTGTAAGACAAATCTTTCTAGATGCAAGGGATTAAATAATTAAGCGAAGCAGTCAATGAGTGCATGTAGAAAGTGAGTGATCAAAACAAAGCAAGCTAATGAGCAATCAAACCAGCTTGTCTGTGTTTACTCTCAGTGTCCGGACACAGCTCTGCGAATCGAATGAAGCTCTCTTTATTTAATTGCTGAGGAAGTTAAATTACTTCTGTGGCCAAATCTGTGAAATTATTCTAATGAGAATATGGCATAACTTCACACAGAGAGTAAAAGCTGATGCACAATCAAAGTGATTGAAAGGTTAGAAAATAAACAGCCAAAGAATGGCAACACAAACAATGTCCAAACAAATGGTACCTGGTAGATCAGAGAGGGCTCCTCTCTCGATTATGTGCTTCCTGTACAGGGTCTTCAAAACCTTGGCGCTGCCGAACCTTTTGAAGCGACTCTTCACATTATTATAATACCATTCAAGCGACTGTGTCCTTAAAATCCTGCAGGCAAGGGAGACAGAAGGAAGATGGGAGTGAGGAAAGAACATGACACTTAAAAAGGACAAATGCCAGCAAAACGGATAGGAATTATAATTATATCATAATTATAACTGATGTAACACCATTAAGACCATTAAAATCAACTGCACTGATTTTTGTATGACTTGGGATAACCACACCTTAAAGACCTTTTAAACTATTTTGAGAAAGAATGAGGTGATAAACTGAAAACATCACTAAAACAAGAGGTTTTTGTTTTCTGTGCTTTTAATTGGCTTTTTAAGGTGATTCAGTGGCGCCACTTTTCATTCGTAGAGCCTGCATTAAAGATGTGAAAAGTATTTATTTTGCAGGATCCAAGCTGGGTATTGTTATGTACATGGCTATAGTGAAAGCCCAGAGTTTAGGACATGCTTTTCTAGGCTTTTCCCCATTTCATGGTGCATGGTCAGTTGGTCCTTGAATGCCAGCAAATTACATAAGCAGAAATAAAATACCAGAGACGGTTATGAAAAGCCTTCTGAAAAGCGCCCCCTTTGCGCCAGTGTAGCGTTGGACTGGATGAAAACCTGCCAGGCCCTGTGTTTAATCTGCCATCCCTCCTGCCTTTTTACTTTTTCCATACCAATGTTCCACTCATTGGTTCAAATAAACAAACACACAAACAGATTTACTGTTCATGGACAACAGAAAAAAAAAAATCAAACACACACAATATCTACCAAGTATGATATACAGTACATCCCGATATTTGCATTTTTTTTATATGCGGAGATTCTGTACAAATAATCTGTTACACATATATAAACATGCATATTTAAATGTGTGCGTTATCTTTTTGAGTACAACAATTGGGAGTATGACTGTTCCCTCTGTGTGTTCCCTTTATGTGACGTTTCTTTTGTATATACTGTACTGTAATAAAACTAATAAATACTATACTTGTGGTTCTGATGCTGCAGTATATTATTTCAGATTTAATTTGGATTTTTTTGTATCTAAACATAAACTAATAAGTTTTGACACGCCTGACTATAATAATAAGGAAAGAATAATTACTGTAGATACGATGAATGTTGTTGGCTATATTATTTATTTTCCTCACAATGGTGCAGTGTACAAAGAAGGACCACTTTTGATTAATGATTTCCAGTAATATATTCTTAAAAAGAGAAACCTCATAAATTCTACATTTACTTAGTCAAACACCAAAAACACCAAATTCCAATCAATACGGAATTGATCTCGACTCAATAATGACTTCAACTGCTGTAGTTTATACCTCTGAGTAATGTAATTAAATAACCAAATGGGGTTGGGCCTGAGCCACAGGCAGACTGAGGCTATTGCAAAGTAGTGAGATAGAAAAGGTGATTTTTTTTTTTGCAGGAGCCTCTTCTCTTCTTTACATGTGTTAAATGTGTTTTATGATCTCCAACATACGCTTTGCTTCTTTGACTCCATCAGCTTCTTTACGAAAGAGCAAGGTCAAGGAGAGAGAAAATACACAGTCCATGACAGTGTTTTAGTGTTTATGTGTGCGCATTGATGCTTCTGCTCGATGGACAGTCTGGCCAGTAAAGGACAGGGTGAAAATATTCATGTTAATAAAGGGCTCCTGAGTGGCCCTGAGGCTGAATGTGCTGCCATATTCACTGAACTGGCCCCCACCTTCATAAACACCATCCACTCTGTCTTGTCTTTATTATTTATTACCTTCTGCCTCCATCAGCTGAGCTCCAATACGGCGTCAGCTCCTTAATTTCAGGCCATGGGTCAACTCAGTCTCTTTAATGGAGGCCCCTGACCCCCTGCAAAAAGCCCTGGATCTTTTTAATCTCCCTCTGAGCCCGAGTAACAAGGTAAAGAAATTAATTTAGTAAAGCACCATTGTGTTGGCTTTGTATGAGGGAGAAACACAAATAGGTTCCACCTGGACTCTGAAGTGAGTTGGTGGCACAGCAGGCGATGTTAGAACTGAAAAGGATTACAGGATAACAGAAGAGAGCTGCAAGGTTAGGTTGGAGATATTGTTATCTGATTGAAATCTTAATTCACTTTAAAATTAAGCTGTATGCTTGAGTAGCACGCATGGTCAGGCTCTCAAATGGAAGATTAAAGAATAATTGAGTGTTTGCTTAACTAAGCCTTAAGTTCTGGCAGAGTTTCTCCACAGTGTTGAAGACAGGAGCAGGCTTCTGGTCAGTGATGAAGTGAGCTAGCTGCAGGTACTGGCTAAAAGCAAAAATATTTTCTGGATTTCATTGGTTTTAAATAGCATTTCATGACCATGTGATAGGAAGTGAATAACATACCAACTAAACGCATAATCCTTTAAAACCAAATGCTGTCAAGCTACTTGCAAATCAATGTGGCTCCAAAAATGTTCATCATTGCAGAACTCTTGAAATCATTCCCCAACTCCACCATTGGGGCGTGTGACCCTGTTGGGAACGCAACGTAACATCAATGTGATTAAACCACACATGAAATTTCTGCCTGGTTGAAATAGTAAGTCAGCTATCACCGAAGTTATTTTAGCAGGATTGCATTGATTGAGAATGGAAAGTGGCATTCACTGCGGAGGAAAATAAATGTTCCTCCCGCCTGAAAGCCTTCTCTTCTTTGGAGGAAGCACCAAAGAATCTTGCTGTCATTGAAAATTTATGAGAAAAATATCTCTGTCAGATTTCCTGTTGCAAAACACATGCACCCTAAAACACCACCCTACAACCAAACGACTGCTGAGTCACAGCAGCGCCATCAGTCAACTTGATTCCACCTGAGGTGTGGGAGATTACACCACTGCAAGTTTTCCTCCCACAAGTCCAAGTGTTGCAAATCATGACTAACCTGGAGTGGAATTGCAGCCAGGAAGCACCTCGCATGGAGCTCACACACTGAAGTCTCAGATCATTTTAGGCTTTTTCATTTCTGGATTGCTCCTGTTTGTGAACCATGATGATACTTAATAAGATTTAGAATGTTGGATTTCTAACTGCTGTATTGCTTAAACACTAATATAATTACTATTCACATGTGTATTCCTGCACTGGAAATGAATGCTAAAGCTGTTCCAACTGTTGGATTGAAACTGTAATTTGGCATTCAGTGACACGCTTTTAATGATGCAACCCAGGGAATGTAAGAGACCTGGATAATGCATAAAAGAAAGTTGTTCTAAAATGATTGGGAACCCCTACATTATTAGCAAAACTATCAAATCTTTTTAAAGGCTATCATATTTCAATATAAACATATTAAAGTGTGCAGGACAGATGTTAGCTTTATGCTTTACTTATGCTTTATTTTCAAACAGTATTTTTCTTAACATGATGGGGAAATAAAAGCTTTCAGTATGACTAAGCAATGTGTTTAACACTCATAATGAGTTTGGCTGGGATTAGAGGTTAAACGTCCACAAATTCAATGAGTAACAGTGCAGAGCTGCTTATATTCCTATAAATTTAAATTCAGTTAAATTAAATTTAGTTCATGTAGTATTATCAACCATGAAGTAGAAAAATAATACATGATGGATGCACAACTAGAAAAGAACTTTAATATTGGAAAACACAACATAAAATGTAATGAAGTAATCGTGTGTTCCTTGTTCTAGGAAACAAAATTATCCAACAAATTAGTGTTGGAAAGACATAAAGGTATTTTTAGGTTTGCAGTGTCGAGCAATAGATGCTTAGAATTCATAGTGAAATAATGTGCTCCCATTTTCTGAGTCAGGAGGGTGTTCTTCTGGCTTTGGTGTGTTCATGAGCTTTTAAGTTGGAAATGTGGGAACAACATAGATACTACAGTATAAGGAAGATGCCATTGTGTTTACTGCACAAATCACAACTTAAACAGGTTGAGGCCAAGTGATTTGGTTCCAGACAAGGTGCCTTCATCAGTGCCTTCCCTAAAATGACAGGAATTTTGCCCTATCTGACTCATTAATATGGGATTGTAATCAATAATATATTTATCTATACCAACACAGGTGATGCGTTCATTTAGAGTGATATTTAACATGCAAATTACTTTTTTTCTGGAATGTTTATGATTTCAAAGTGACAAAATATTTCCTATGGAAAATAGCTTTTAGATGAATTATTTCTGGGTAGGTAAAATTTATTCTGACACTGGCAACACTGAAATGACACAACTGCCTTTGGGGAGGGGTAAAACACATTTAACCTCCAGAACCTATTTATAGCACATACTGTTCACACACAATATGTAAACTGACTGCCACCAAAAGCATTCAGGTGACTGCATTTTAATGTACATGTAAAGTCTGCATGTTTATTATGCAGTCAGTGGTATAACCTTCACATTCCTCTGCCCATCACTGAAACTGGCATAAAAATAGGTCACACTTGGATGTAAACTTTGGCTAAACCACTTGGCAGCTACACAGGCTTGTTCATATTAGCCACAAATTTCAGACAGAAAGATTCAGGACAGTGGGAGGTGTTTTGATGAATGAAGCATGACATTGTTCCCCTGGAGGGATCTGATCTATAAAAAAGAATGGGGAGAAGCAAGAGGAGTAGAGTGGATAAGCAGAAGCTTTTGCGGGAAGGAGCTGCACTGCTGTGTGAGCTTCTACAAATACACATTTGATAATGAGGCTGGGAGATTCCCTGATGCTCGGCTGCTGCATGAATAAGTAAAAGGGATTCCTGTGGATGGTCTCCTGACAACAGGTCTACTCCAGCTCCATCATCAGTTTGTCTTTGCTTGACTTTGTGGATTCTTAGGAACCATGGCCTGCCTTCTCCCCCTCTCCTCCCCCTCTCCTCCCATTTCAGCCTCTGTTCAAAAGATTGATTGGCACATCTAAATGAGGTCTAAATAAATTATGGAAGGATATATGGAAGAAACGCAATAAAAAAGTATGGGGCTTTGCTGAGTTTCCACCTCCCCTGGCAAAGGGAACCATTATCATAATTGACTTTGTGAGCCTCCTAATGAATTGGTTTAGCTTTTGTTGGGGATGCGGGAGAGATGGGAGTTTAGAGAAAAAAAGGATGCAAACTGACTTTTATAGATCAAATAGACTACTTTCTTCTGAAGATGTGCAGTTACTTTTCACTCTATGAGAAGAATTTTTAATAGATTGTAATTCTCTAAAATTAGATTGTTGGATGAAAACACCAGATGTCTTGGAAATTATAGCCCTTGAGATTTAAGATCCTAAAATCTGTTCATACCTGGTGAATATTTGTCTATAAATCCATCAGTAATCTGGTATTCTCAGTATGCTTCTCTACTGAATACAGATTAAAATAATTAAGAATTAATCAAATTAGTTACTGTTCTTTTGTGATTTTAAAGGGTGTTTTCTATTGTCAAAGGAATAGAAACAGGAAAACAAAAAGAATAATGATCAGCATTGTGTGTTTAACCTTGTCCTCCTCTACAGGAACGTCAAAGGTCCACCTATCAATGGAGTGTCTGGCAAGGTGCATGGTGTGGTGAGGAATCACTCTAGTTCCCACAAAACACTGCTCTACCATACTGTCACTGATCTGTTATACAAATATGTAAACTGCAGCTCAAATATGTCCAAAGCTGAAGCCCAGTCTATACCAAATATTACACACAAGAAAGGATATTGATATTGATTCGTTTCTGGAAGAAAATCAAAATGCCAACAAGAATTAATTGCCTTTCATCTACATCTCCTGCTGCTGCGGTTTGCACATGTAAGAGCTGAGTTGAGCAGGGAGGGAAAGTGGAAAAACATTATTTTCTACACATGCTGTGAATTGCAGTTTTTTGTGAATAAATTAAACAAATGTGTACTTTTAAGTGAACATGCATGTACACATGTGGTATGTGACACTGCGTTGTACACCACAGTGACCCCTCCCCCATCCATTAATACTACATCTTTTCATGAAGTACCTGCAATATTTGTAATGTGATTGACATTCAGATTATATAACACCTGGTATTTGTTTCCACGCACTTTTCTTATTCCTCCTCTCACTTTATTTTCCGTTTCTTCCTTTTGTGTCCGCTATATTTTGCATAGGTTTTCTTAGACACCTGCCTTTTTTCTCTGCTGTATTAATCTGTGTCGAACACACTTCTGCAACATCTGCAGAATTTACACTTTGGATTAAAGTAATAGATTCAAACTGAAACAAAAGATTGTAATGCAGTTATGGTGTTTGTCCCACAGCAGCAGAGCAATCTTCTCTGTTTCTGGTATACAGCTGCATTAAACCTGGACAGCTGCTGCAGCTTAGAAGCAGTGCATTTACTTCGCCTACTTGCATCTTTAAAATGCTTTCTTTTATGCAATTCAATCTTCCAATGTACTTGGATTACTTCTGCTTTTAAGAACTAACCCTGTCCATAGCTACCCCCTCTTCCTCACTTTTTCTTTATAATCCAACTTGCTCATGTAAGACCTTCATCATACTGGGTGTTACAGATGACTATGTAGACTGCTTGGAGAGACGTAGGTGCAGATGACTGGAAATGAATAATGCTGGGATAAAATGCAGCCAGACAGAACATAGAAGGATGAGCAAATTGAATTACAAACTGCTGTTTGGTTTCCAATTCTGAATGAGTTCCACTACATTTACACTGCAGCACGTATAATTTAGGGAAAAGTAAGATAATACTGTGATCATTGCAAACCATCTTTGTTAAAGTATGAAACCTATCAAATTTGTCTCACCCTCTATATTGTATCTTTTTTTGAACATAAGGTATTCAGAACAACCTACCATCTGACACCTGATACCATAGAGAAGGTTGCATTGATATCAGTGTAAGTCAGAAGATAGATATGCAATAAGTACAATTATTCTTTTTGTGCCGGAGCCAAACAGTTAATAATGATTGCTTTTATTTTGACGCATATTATTCCGTATAGTTAGTGATCGGTTCGCTTAACGCATCGGTTATGCATGCAAAAGACCGAGCTCAGTGTGATTACAGGTGAAAGTGTTCTTTTCTTTAAATAAACAACATTTATGGTTTGAAATATCAGGCTTTTCTTTTGAGACTCTGTGAATGTCAACTACCAAATAACACAGTTTGTTTCTCCTGCTGTCACTCTACATGAAGCACAGGAGCGTTTATGGTGGTGACTCACAACACAACTGCAGCACAGTTTTGCATGTCCAGCATTTGAGACAGTTTGGTACAACAGGGTCACAATTTGGCCCCTATAAGAGCTGGTAAGATGCCATATTTCCTCCTCTTCAGTTGAACATGTGGGCTATTTCATAATGGAGGGCTGTTGAAAATGGAATCAGATATAGGTCAGTGCTCCACAATTTCTCTCAAATAAAATGACAACCTGCACAGGCAGGTTTTGAAGGCTGTGTATATTTTCATATATTTCAGTGTGGCTGTTCTGCATAGAGCATAAGGGACAGTGAGATAATCTCTTCTCAGCCTCCTGCTTCTGCTCAGCCAGAGAACCACATGGGATTTTAAAGGGAGCAGGCAGCAGTCCGGGGATGTGGGAAACGCAGCGGCAGAACAGACTGCGGTTACGTTTTCCACTACTCAAAATCTCTCTCCAGCTGGCTATTCTGTGTGGATAATGAAAACTGCAGCTCCATGCAGCTTTTATCTCAGCTATCACTGCATGTGGAGCAAAAATAAATTTATGATCAGAGGTCAGCTGAGGCAAATGTCTGTAAGCAAAATGTATTTGTTAACTGTCTCGTAAGAGAAGAGAAGCCAAAGACAGCAATGAAATCTCTATAGAGGTGGCATAATGCCTCCTGTAGGGTATTTTTAAGTCTCTTAACTCCAGTTTTATTTTCTTAATCTTATCACCTCAAACTGGAGATTAAAATCCATTAAAATTCTAAGATTACACAATGAGTGAAAAAATAACTTTTTTCACACTGTTTTGTGTTAATTCCTTTTGCACTGCACAGGGCAGTAGCAGTACTTGAACATTCAGAACAATTCTTGCCAAACTGGTATTGGGGTTGTCCTGTGGTTAGTGTAAATGTTTCATTTGTAAGTTACTGGTCTGCCAGAAGTTTTTAGCTCAAATAGACGATAACCTGACTAGTATACAGCAACACTGAAAAACAATGATAGCAGTCAGTGGAGAATGGGGCAAGGAAATGATGGGTGAAGGTCATTTACGATTCAAATCCCAGACAAGTCACTTTAAGAAAAAGGATAAACGGAACAACGGAAATAGAATGAACCTGCCAGAGCTGAAGACTGAAGTGTCGGTTTTAACAGCCTGTTAGGAAGCAGGAGGAACCAGAATGACAAAGCTAAACTACTTTAGAGACTTAGGAGTGGTGCAACGGAAGAAAAAAAAGGGCAGAGGAGAGCAGGAAGGGGGAAGAATGACACAATGAGTAAGAAAAAAGGTCACTGCTTTGATTGGCATCATGGAGCCAAGGTGTACAAGGGGAATTCGTTCCAAGGGATCTATTTTTAGAGGTGCCTTTTCAAAGCAAAACCCCCATTCTATGTAATCCATGTGAATCGATCTTCAGCGGAAAAGTGGGGGAAGCAGAGCGTCAGCCTTTGGCTGCAGTTGCTCTTTTGAGATTTGTTGGAGTGTGTGTGTGTGTGAGAGAGAAAGAAAGAGCGATAGATAAAGAGAGAGAGAGAGAAAGAGAGAGAGAGAGAACCTGATAAGCCATTAAACCATGGACGGAATATATTTTTCTTTCCACCCATCAAGGTTTGCCACTTGCGACAGGCACCTGAGTAAAAGGCTACAAACACTGTGAGACTAATTTGATGTGAACTTCTAAAGTGTAAACTTCTTGCTGACTGAGCAGAAATGAAAACACTTTCCAGATTAGAAAAGGTTATAGGTGTCATTTACGATGCAGATACAGCACTGGTTCACGGTTTTAAAGACGTTTCCCATTAATTTACCAGTGTCATTTCTGACTTTGTTGTTTCTGAGGAGAAATCAGATTACTACTGAGTGCTTGTAATGTTTTCGAGAGCCGACTATTGCCTGTCAGAGACAAGAACGCCATCCTGCTTTGGGTACGACATGGAAAACTAAGCCTCATGTAAAAACATGGCTTTAAAAAAAAACAAAACAGATCTACAAATGCGATCACAAACACCAGCGTGTCTGGCTCTATCTTACAGGGACGTTTGTTTCATGGATATTATGAATGGGGATTACATTTGAGAGACCTCGGTTTTTCTCTAATAGTGGAAATAAATCCTCTATTTCACTTTAGTGTATTGTCTGAAAATATTTTCCGTTTAAAATGCTGCCAGCATTTCTGTGTCCAATGGAACACATCCTCCAGACCTCAGGGCCAATGAAGACAGTTATTTCACTGCACTCCCACAAATTAACAGACCAGTGAATGACCCTCCATATCCTTAGAACAGCCTCCATCAAGTCACAAAAGAACAACCGAGACAGAAGAATCTATCCTCAAACTCCTGCCTAAGTCCTCCTGGTTCTCAGTCTAACTGCATGTCTGCTGGCTGGCTGTTTTTGTTTCTTTCCATGTTTGATTAAAGAGAATATAAGTCCATTCTGAATACAAGAAGAAAAAAACCCCACAACAGCTGAAACTAAGCAGTTTTTTCCACAGTCTCAGGGACATTACTGGCAAATATTTGAATCCAACAGATAGGATTAAAACTATATTTAGAATGGGATTGTGATGGTGTACTTCATATTTGCTGTATTTTGTCTCCTTTCATGGCAGTTGAATAGATATCGTTATAATGCAATATATCCGAAACATAAACAGGAAGTCTTAGCAAGAAAATAAATAAATATTCAATATCACTGTGGCTGTCATTATTTCGGGGGTTGTTAAGTGTTTACACGATTGTCCTGAGAATGTGCTTTACCAATGACATTTATCACGAATCACAAACTATGAGGAGAGTTAGTTTCCCTTGGCTAAATTACCATTCTACAGTACAGATAAATGGTAATTTGTCTATAGAATTGTCTAATAATTGTTCGACATTGTAGCTAATGTCAATAATTGGTTCAAACAAAATTATCAACATTAATTCCAATTTAAATTGACATTTACATTCAATTTGGTGGTTTTCACAGCGGAAATAGATGGTGGATTGTCATCAACAGCTGACTGACTTGTCGCTGGACGCACTTAAAAAACTGGTCGAGAGTTCCTTGATGTATCTTCTTCTTCTCAAAGATTAAATCATAAGGAGCAAGAGCTTTTCTTGCGTAAACTAATCTGAATTCAAAACAATTTTGTGAATCATGAGTAACGTTTAACGGTAGATATTGGATCTATAGGTACATTTTTTAATGTATAATATGCATTTACTGTTATTTATTGTACAGCAATGTGTTTTAACGGTTTTGTTGTGGTTTTACAATTCTAATATTTGTGGCAGACAGATGTAAAGTCGAGTAAAAGTGATGTAAAGTAGATTTTAAGTTTTTCGTGTATTTTATTTACGTGTTTTTATGTCCTGTAATTGTTTCTGGTAAGTCTTAGGGAAGAGTACTTTTGTATTTAGAGTACCATATAAATGGCAATTATAGACTGATTATTAATAAATAGCGATTTACAAACAATTCAGCTTACGAAAAACCGCTCGGAACCAACTGCGTTCACAGGCTGAGGACTACCTGTACTGCAAAATAAGAAAATAAAAAGAAATATTTTGAGAAAAAGCATCAGTACAATTGCAGCATTGAAATTCAGGAATAGATTTTCTGTTGAAATCCTGGATCCTGCTGACTCATAGGTCAAAGTTCACCATTATGCAACTTGCAAATTTTCGTAACATCAGAAAATGTAAACATCATGATGACGTATAAAATAGTGGGAATTTACAACAGGCTGATTGTTTTCATGGTGCTCCATCACTCTGGTTGGTTAATCACACTAAATAGACTATATTGCTGCACCTCCGACAGACTGTTTGCAGTTCTTTATTTCCTCTGTTGGATCTGCGATGCCACAGCCTTCTTGGGGTGCGGGGCAGTTCGGGTGGACTACAGGCGAATGTGACTGCACCTTCAATCTAATAAGATGCATACTGGTGCAGAACAAACAACACTCTCCCAACCTCAGTCTGGCAGACAGGGCGTGGGAGACAGATAACGATGAATCATTGATGCTGGGTACACAGATCACAAAACACACACACTGGATGCGTGCACTCTTCTTTCTTACTCATCTCTCCTTCCCCTTTAGAGCACGGTGTTTTTCTCTGTGCCAGTTTGTAGTGACAGTGACAGATGGATGTGGGTAAGAAGGGTATAGCTCACCAGTCAAACAGGGGAAATATCTCTCTCGCTTTTTACTTTACTGTAAAATAACATTAATAGCCACTGCTGGCCTTTGCTTTTCTGTTTTGAATTTATTCTGCTTATTTCTTCTCTTAGTATTCATTTCTCTTATGAATGAAACAATTAACTTTATCAAATATAGTGAGTGAACAATAAACAAACATGCATTTGGTGTAAGTAATGTGGAACATGCAGGGATGGGTAGTGGGCATAATTAAACTAGGGATCACATAACAAGCCTGAAAGGTGACTATGTGAAGGCGGAGCAAGATAACAGACTGCAGGTGGAGACTGATACTCCAGAAGAAATACAGGCTCATTCATCAACTGATGGCCTCTGTGACAGTCTGCCCTGTGTGACTTACTGGTCAGGATATAACCCTGGAATGAATGCACCTCAGTGGGAGTGGACACATTTTGGCCTTGAAACTATTTCAGCATGCAGTTAGAGCACATTTTAAAAATCTTTGCTATGCTTTATCTGTTAAATAATCTATCATTAGGATAAAATTTCCCTCAATAACATCAAAGGAGCCTGCAGCCAAAAAACATCCAAGGGAACAACAAGAAAGACTCAGCTTTAAAGATGTTTAAATATTGAAATGCTGGATAAAAACGCCACCTATAGATAGAACGCTCATGTAGGGCAAAAACGTTAGGGGAAGCTAAAGGTTCTGTTATAAAGTTTATTTGGATAACCAGTATGACTAACTTAATGACTGCTGAGCTTTGATCATTCATAAGAACTCTGTGTCATGTCAGAGTGCACACAGAAGCATACATCATGCTGCAGGCCAGGGTGGGCTTCTGCTGCATTATTCATACTAATGCCTTCACACTGAGTAATTGAAACCATGAAGCGATGGAGGACTAGAAGGCGGGAAACACCTTCTCTCTCTGCTTCTCAGTAGAAATGGTTTTGATCATTATCAGTGACCTCTGAGTGTGGTCAGAGCAGACATCAAGGTGATCCTCTCCATCTATGAGCAAAGTCAATACCAGCAGAGATTGGGGAGGACAGTCTATGGGCTGACTTGCAGCTGCACTGTGGGATGATGCTGATTAACTGAAAATAGAAAACTCTTCTGAGGCGTCTCTTACAGTAATAGCTCTTTGTTATTCAGATGCAGTTTACATGAATGTTTATTACGGCTTCCTTCAGAAATAATGAGACAATTATAGGCAGAGCCACAATATTTTTGCGCTTGCTGCTTCAAAAGAAGTAGGGAAAAAAGTGTTTCACAAAGGAAGAAAAGTATTGTCTTCCTCTCACAGACAGAATCAGTTAGATTTCTAAACTTTATTTGCCTAGAAGTGTTAATAAATGTCCGTCAACTTGGGAAACAGTCTTCATTTACTAATAAATGCCCATTACATTTCCTCCTTTACTGTTTCATTTATTATAGAGTCCTACTGCTTATTTTATGTGCACAAAATTACAATACCAACAAAAGCACAATGCATAATATGTATTTATATGGTGTTTTTCCATGCAAACATATTGGAGAAATACAGGCAAGTAGTAATCATTATATGAAATTTTCTTATCCAACAAAATGGAGCTGGCACTGATTAAGATTCAAACTTAAAGGAGGCTCATTTACTGTTTCTTGGTTTCATTTTATTAGATGATGTGGCACCTAACAAATAAATTACATCTGCCAAAGCCGCACTGGATACCACTTGAAGATTAAACTGTGTGCAGCTGCAGCTTAATATTAAGACTCTCTTATGTATTATGAAAATGGTAATAGGTCTGATCAAGGTACATTGCTGTTGTAGCATTTACATAAAATGACTCATTGTTTTGCTTGGTTGTTGTTTCTCTTGTGCTCCTGTTATAATATGATCAATGGATAATACATGTGAATCCTTTTATATTTTTAATGTTCATTACTGATGCAATAATAAAAACTTAACACTCAGACTATGTTAATAAGTTAATGAAGTTAGTGAAAATATGAGCCTTACTAGATTCAATATATGGTAAAGTACTTAAAAATGTTTACAGTCATTTAAGTTGGAGTTCACACTTTAATAGAACATCACATACATAAATAAAATGTAAAACTAGTTACTGTAAGTGTAATTACATAGTAAGGCAGATTGAAGCAGACTAAAATAAAAAAGCACAGCAAGGCAGAGGATGTAAATGCAGACAACAATGAGAAAAAGTAAAACCATAGTATTGAAATCGAATCACTAGAAACTCCAGTGATCAAAAGCTTTCTCCTCCATACCATTACATCACTGCCAACCCATGGCCAACGCAGGATGCAGGTTTAGTGCTCTGTATTGTATTGTGTGCATGTGGAGGTGGTGAGTACACTGCATGACAAGCAAACCATATCAAGCTCATTCAACACTCATTCCTTCTTTATCTCTGTTGTTTTTGTGCAGCGTTCTGTCTGTTCCTTCAGATTCCTGCATCTGCTTGTGTTTGAATCAGCTTTTTTTCAGCCATGTTGTCTTACATCCATGTCTGAGACAGGGTGTGGTCTGTCTCCCTTTCTTTCTGTGTGTGTGTGTGTGTATCTGAGGCAGTGATGCCAAGTGGAATGGATTACATCAGCGCAGGTCCACTGCAGGCAGGCAGCTGTATGCTGATATTGGTTAAATTTGTTTAGTGGAGCCAATTTAATCAAGATAAGCACATTTCAAATAGTGCTGAGGTAAACAGAATCAGAGTGCGGAGACATTTGTGGGTGTAAATGGGATCTCAGGTGAAGGCGAATGAAGATGCAATCCTGCAGACAGAGGAAAGAGAAAGTGAGAGTAAAGGAGTGGGAGTGAGAGAGGTCCCAGAAGATCCATGCAGAGACCATCATTCAAAATGCACACAGTGCATCTACAACTCAGGCAACACAAAACCTGCAGGGCTTCCACAACTTACTACTGCAGGTTAGTAGAAAACAGAACTTGTAGTTATTGTGTGATATGCAGTAAAACACTGGTGTCTTGGTGAAATGCAATTCTTCTTTCTCCTTATAAACAATTGAAAAAAGACTGTCCCAATCTCAAGGAATCAAAATTTTCTCACTCCATGGATAAGGTCCAAAATGTTTCACACATTCACCAAACCAGAGGTGATTGTTGAACGACAAACCAAGACTACTTTGAAGTGTTTTTTTTTTCATTTATGTTAGGTGTAAATTTTTTATTTTTCCTTTTCCGTCACTATATAGAAGACCATCTGAGATCTGTAAAAATAGAAAAGGTTGGGTTGTAATTTTCTGTTTTGGTGAGATAGCTTTAAATAATAATTCCTTTTCCTGATCTATTTTGAGTACCGGTATATTTGGTCCACTTTGCAATTAACACAATGAGTGCTTGTGAATTTGACCTTTACATATATTTCCGTGTATTTCTTCACTTTGTATTGATAATTTCAGTTTATTTTTAGCTAAAATGTCAACTAAATTGTGGCCACAACTTTTTCACAATGTGGTTGTATTTGTTCAGTTTATGAAATAAAAATGAATTACCTATTGCAAGTAACCACAGTCAGATTTTCGGTGTTCAAAATCACATCAAGTCACAATTATTCCCTCCACCAGAAAGTATTTATTTGACCTCTAAAGCTTGGATTTGTAGAAAAACAAATCAAAAAATCAAGTAGATATACAGTTTGTGAATTTGTATGTACATGTGTGTCTGTTTGTGTGTGTCTATGTGCTTGTGTGCTGTTTTGATATCCCTCCCATTGCCAACCCTGGTATGAGTGGCTGCTTTTGATCCTGTTTGAATCAGACAGCATCACTCCAGATCCTCTGCTACTGCTCTGAACAAATAGCCTGAACGACACAGAGGCACAGAGGAAGGGAGAGAGATTCTTGTTGTTTCTGGTGATTTTTGGTTGCTCCGGGCAACACTACCTGCAACAAGATGCCCTGTCAGCAACTGTATTGAAGTTAAATGTCCGCATTTGTTGTATAAATATTTTCAGAGCACACATTTTTCCTCAAGAAAAACCCACATGCTTGCATGCTACAGCTGCAGCTGAAACAGGACTACAGCAACGATGGTGAAGAAGTTGTTGAAGTGTGTCTGCTGTTAATTACAGCTGTAAAACAAATGCAAGGCTTATCTTTAATTTGATTGAATGAAAATAGCAGCATGGTATGAAATGCAACCTTTCCTGTTCTACTTTGTCTGCAAATATCACAACAAGCCAATAAACATTTGTCAATACGGAGCATCTGCAATGCGTTATCTTTTTATTTATTCAAGCAATCAGATGGTTCTATGAGAAATGCATGAATTGTTGGCTAATTTAAATTGTGTAATTACTGAAAGAAAAAAAAAATCACTGTGAGCTAAACTGCTGTAACCAATTCCAGATGGAACATTTAATAAACTATAGCTGCCTGACGGCACTCATATCTGACAAGCACATAGCCAACGCTGCTGGCCCCACAAGGCCAGTATGTACAGGCTTAAAACATCAGATGATTTTAAATGAATGAGATCAAACAGCATTAGTTGCTCAGGTGTTTCAGAGGACTGGAACAGTGCACAAAGAAAAGGAGTGAGCGCATTAAATATGTGTGTGCATGTGTGAAGTGTGATACTGGCATTGACATAGTCACATAATTGAAATTCATTTAAACTCATTTTTTTTACACTCATTTATCCTTTTAAGTCCACAGCGTGAGTGAGGTGTGTCAAGTTCAGTGATATCGGTGTATCAGTGATATCAGTAAAAGCATATTTCCATATTTCTGAAGCATGAGGGAAACATTTTAAAGGTCAGAAATTGTGCCATATACTGCACAACAGTTATTTTAAACTATTCATAATTAAAATAAAATATACAAAATATCATTTCAGTTTTAATTCCTTGTTTATTTGCCAGAATGGAGGAACTGCAGAGCAGCTCCTAATAGTTGAAGTAGTCATACTACCAACCAGAACAAAGTACTTCTACATATCACAGTAATTTTAGCTAAAATGCACTGTTAAAAAAACTCAGCACTAATCACATACACATATTGCATGGTGTTTTAAATCCTTAAAAGAAAATGACAGCATAACTGGATACATTAGGATATTGGAGAAAATATTCATACTCCTTTAGTGGCATTTCACTTTCATTAAATGGGGTCTCTCTGTTTGACAGGCGGAGAATGTGCATTGAGTATGAGAACCCTGTGGTGCCAATATATTATTTCTTTTATGCTGCAGAAAGCTCACTGAGGCAGGAGATCAGAGTGTGATCAGCCTGAGGGAGGGAGGAGGGTTTGAGAGAGTGAGAAAATAAGTCAGGGGTGAAGTTAAAGGGAATATATTTCACCATTCATCCAGCAGCACGGATGCTTCTATCAATTCAAGATAAATTTATGTAGAGAAAATGAGCAATACAATACTATAAAACAAGATAACACTATCAATTGGATGTTACATTTCATGCTATTTCCATACCGTCAGAGTTACTGACAGTTCCACATTGAAGATGGAAAGAGGTTTAGCTGCGGTGACAATGTCACTGTTAAACAATCAATGAAATACGAAGGATGGTGATTTACCTCAATATGGTGACTGGTCTCAACACGCAGGGCAGTCATCTCAAAGTATAGGTGATGTCATGCAGGGCCCCTCACCACAGGTAACTGATCTGACAATACTGTCGATATTGAGCATCACACTGGCTGAATGTGCACCGTCACACCAACAGTGAATAAGTGTGAATGTGACACTAAAAATGAATGCCTGGAGTCCAGCCCTGCTGATTTCTGGTCCTTGTTCCTGTAACATGTTAACTTACTAACTTATCTTGGTAAACATGGAGCATCAGAGGGGAATATGCAGCCATGCAATTGTTTGTGATCATGTCATCCATGCAGCTTTGCATGCACCATTCATTTATTCATTGGATGGGCTAACCTTAGTTGCACAGGCCAGAGACACATAACTAAACTAATGCTATACACTTTTAAGATAGATAGTAACTGAGTTTGCAAATGAAAGTTGCGAAAGCAGAGGCAGCGATGTACAGTACTCAGCCTGTCTTATTACTGCATTGTCTCATCCATTTGTTTGAAGAAGTACATGCATGGATACAGTCAAAACAGAGGCAAGATATGATTGAAACACACACACACACACACACACACACACACACACACACACACACACACACACACACACACACACACACACACACACACACACACACAGCTTCAGGAGCGTTGAAGGCAGAGAGACGTTAATCACTCAGAGAAATACAGAAAGAAAGAAAGAAAAACACATCCAGAGTTCTTTAGGTGTGTTTGTGTTAGTGTGTGGTCACATGTTTATTTGGATAGCAGTGATTTATCACCTGCTGCTGAAGCTCGACCCCTCAAGAGAGAGGAAAACAAAAAAAACACTTTCATGGGACACAAGGGGTCACACAGCCGGGACAAGATTCAATGCGGAAACACACACATACACACACACTCACAAAATACAGACACAAGCAGAAAGGTAGCTACTGCGTGCACACCAAGATCGCCCCGAGGGTGTAAAACTCAGCAGTTATTAATTCAAAGGAATCTCTTGCATGAACTACAGCTGTAGAATTTAAACATGATTTCAAATTTAGGCTACACTTTAGTTAATGAGATACTTAAATAGATCTAAGTTAGACTTATGTACCACCAGCCTCTGCACAAGACTCTTCATGTGTGTGAGCCTGCTGTCATACCTGACTGTATTCTGGCTTGTGGGAGAGGAGGTGGAGCGTATTCCTGCAGGCACTGAGTGAGAGGCCACATATTCATCACAGGTCTACATAGAGAGACAAACAATCATTCACACTCACATTCACACCTAATTAAGAGTCACCAATTCACTACAGTGCATGTTTTTGGAGGTGGGAGGAAGCCGGAGAACCCAGAGGGAACACACACAGACATACGGAGGAGATGCAAACTACCCTCATGGGTCCTCAAGTGGATTTGAATCCAGAAGGCTCTTGCTGTGAAAAAAGTGCTACCCACTACAACACCATGTGGCCCCCTGACTAAAGTGCAAATCACCAGCAAGAGTTACGACCGACTGGTAGATCTGAGTCAGCTGGGTTGGACTCGAGACAAGGCCACAACAGAAGGAGGGAAGAGAGGGAGGAGGGAGAGAGGGTGACGAGCAGCTCTCCTTCCTGTGCCTGCAGTAGAGATGAGATGCTTCAGCTGCACGGTGCAACTTTTAAACTGTATCGATGAGAAGCTTCCTGAGCATGTATTATATAAGGGAGTGTCCAGAATTTTGTCAGATGTGTGTACAGACTGAAATGAAATACTTCTTTTACAGACCTTGAGTTCATTTTCATGTTGGCAGTCTGCTACATGAAAAATGACTGCACACATCTACTTTATTTGCTGCTTTTGTTGCTTTGTATAATTTAAAAGTTTAGCGCTACAAATTGATAGCGTTACAATATGAAAAATGATAATTCCATTCTTTTTCATCTAAGGCTTGCAAATAGCTTTTTTAGCTCATTATTGGGCAAAAACATCCATCCTGCGATTCATTCTTCATCCAGCTGCTAGTAAACCCTGCAAACAAGCTGTGAGACAGATACATGTAAAAGTATTTTTAAAGCTGGGGCATCAGGGGCGGTGTATACATATTTCATCTGCAGCCTGGTGCTATAGGGCAAATCCTTTCTGTCTAGGACTAGTTTATTCACCCACACTGATAAAAATACCCCACAAGGACGACAGAAACGAATCGCCCTGGGACTCACTGCCTCTCCTTGCTGCAGGTGTACGTCTGGCAGCGGCAGAGCGACTTCGTGGAGTCGACAGCTCCGGTGTCTGAATGTCTTATTTTTTGGAATATGACAACACCTATTTATGGGCATAAAATGACAACAACAAAAAAACAAACCCTTTGTCACAGTCTTTATTTTAATGCACACAAAGTGATACTCTGTTATAAAGTCCAATCCAAATATAGCATTTATAGGACGGCATGTGCAGCAGTTTTATTTCCCGAGTTGCGACCTGTGAGGTGTGGTCCCAGCTCCTGTGTGGTATACCACCCACCTATTTTGCATGCTCTTTGGTTTGGGCAAGTGAGATAAATTACAATAGTTCCCAATATTGTGACTTAGTTGACTACTAGATTAAGGTAAGCTTTATTAATGTCATCAAAAAGACTATAAGATCAACATGTTCCATTCACAAAAATAAGACTGAAGATCTCACACTAAAAAATAAAGAAACTAAGAACTATTTTGGACACAAGATGGAAACTTACAATAAAACTATTTCAGATGCATGAATGTGGTGAAAAGTCTTCCATCAATAGCTCAACCTCTTATAGGCAAGATTTGATGATGGTGATTCATTTTCCAAAAACCTCAACGATAAAACATCGATGTTCAGTCACACATAGATCTACAAGATTTACGATAATAGTCAGTAAAATGAAACCAAGGATGAACAAGAGAATAAATTACATTCATGTATCAAATGTCAGCCACTGTGCTTATGGCAAGCTACATGATCAGCCAGATATATCACTTGAAAGATAAATATTCCATAGCTCCAAATATACACTTTGTTAAATTGAAAAAAATGATTATTTATTCCATGTAAGAAGGTAGGATTAACACGATCACAGCAGAGCTCAGACATTCATCTCCCATCATGAATGATTAGTGCCAGGATGTGTTCACAGCTTCTGAGAGTCTGACCCAAGCTGCTATCGTAACAACTTAAAGGCTTGTGAGAACTTTGTGTTTGTGTGTGTGTGTGTGTGTGTGTGTGTGTGTGTGTGTGTGTGTGTGTGTGTGTGTGTGTGTGTGTGTGTGCATGTGTAAAGGTACGGTGTGTGTCACTCTGTTTGTGTTTGGACGTACAGTATATTCATATGCTGTTTGTAAAACACACACTCATAGAGTAAAACTGTCCAGCATGTGTCCGTACATGCATTTGTGTGTATATAACATGCACATGTTGTGTGTTTATGCATGTGCACTATGCATTATAATGTAGGTCTACAGCAGATACCATAATCCTCCTGGAAGCCATGGATGAGATTATCAAATCCATAAAATGGTAAGAACAGTTTGTCTTTTAAGTGCACACACACACACACACACACACACACACACACACGCACACACACACACACACGCGCACACACACACGGCCTGAGGACTGTATGGACAGGCACAGAGAAGTCAATTTGTGCAGAATAAGCACAGAGAGGTGCAGCAACACAAATGTGAAGGTAGAAAATGGGAGTCTTCATCAGGTATAGAAAAATTGGACATAATAGAGGAGTTTTACAGTGTAAAATAGGACAGGACAAAAATGAGAGGGAGGAACAGAGGTAGGGAAACTAAGAGAGTAGAGCAAAAGAAACTATTTGATATGAGAATGGAAACAAAAAGGAGACTTTGATGCTGCTCCCGCGCGCAGATAATTAGGACAAGCACTTTCCTCCTCCGTCATTCTCTTTCTTAATGTGCTTTTTATTCTCTTGCCCTCCCCCTTCTCTTTAATCTCTTAACCTTCATCTCCTGCTTGCCCCTTTACCATTGTGCACACTGCTTTGGTCCCAGAGCTACAACAAGAAAAAAAAAATCTTTTCAGCTTCCACTAAAAAAGGATTTGACTTCTTACATCAGCTGGTGTGTGCTACTATATATTTGTGTGTGTGTGTGTGTGTGTGTGTGTGTGTGTGTGTGTGTGTGCACTTCTTGTGGACCATGTGCTGAGGATGTTGTTAATTCCAGCAGACTTCAACAGGTCACACTTGTCCCAATGTCTCAGGAGGGAGATCTGTGGTGGTGTATATTTAGGAGCATGAATAAGGATTCCTGAAGCCGAGGCAGGTGTTACAATAAAGCTGCAGATTCATTTTCACTTCTCTTTTCTATTGTTTGTGTGCCATTGACACACAAACACCTTATATTAATTGATATCAAGTGAAACTGATTCAATACGTACCTTTCTAAATGGTAATTATTGGGTGTTATTGACTATTGACTAATGCACGTACCTGAATGTCATGTTTTTGTTTATATTATGTGCAAACGGGTGACTTTTGCTTTTCAGCCGGTCCGTGTGTGCAGTGACTATAAATCTGCTGTCCTCACTGGACAGATTGTGCTTCTATGTCCGTCGGCAATTCCAGTGTGAATGTTGATTGACAGTGGGAGCATGTGAGCGAGACCATTTGGCCGTCTGTGCCCTTCTGTGAATTGATTTAGAATATAAATTCAACAGAATTCCCTCAGAGATGGTTCAACACTGACATTTGGGAGGGGATGGCACCAATAAGCTTATTTATCCTTATGAATGATACAGCATGTTTTTAAACTAGTGTTTTAAAATGAAGACACCCTCTATTTAACAGTTATTTAACATTTGGCAGGAATATTTTTGCACTGTATTTATTTTTGCAACCATCTAGACCAACATAAAGCTCCTGCAAGCTGCAAATCATTATTCCAAAGGAACCGCCTCCACCCAAAGGGAGAGTAATTCATGCTAAAACCAGATTTGAGTCCTCATAATGCGTTAATGAAACGTGGTGTATTTATATGTAGCTGGTAGACAGCAGCGCTGTCCATCTGTGACTGTCTAAACCCCTAATGAGAACATTACTGAGCCTCAGGCAGACACACACTCAGAGACATACAGGAGCAGAGGAGAGAGTGAGGGAGGAGATGATCGATGCAAATGTTGCCACCTCTTTTGACTGCCATCATTCGTTTCCCTCCTCCCTCTTACACGAGGTCTCTGGACAGCGAGTCCAACTCAATACATTGTGCAGTTAAAAATCAATGAAAAACAAAAAAGAAACACAGCTATGGGGAAAAAATAAGGCCAAGTAAAGGACCAACCCGTTTTTTTTTTTATCATCAGCTGTGTTCTGCTCCGCAATCTCATCCACAACAATCCTGACACTGTTAAACAGGTAGAAAATCTGAAGGGCTCCACACACACACACACACACACACACACACACACACACACACACACACACACACACACACACACACACACACACACACACACACACACACACACACACACACACACACACACACACACACACACACCAAAAACACTATCTTTTTTTCTGCCTGTCTTGAGATACTGGTGTGTGTGTGTAGGTATTTGTGTGTGTGTGTGTGTGTATGTGTATGTGTGTGGGTGGGTGTGTCTAGAATTGCTCCTCAGGCTTTGGACAGACATGTGTGTCTAAACACCATCTCAAGAACACGCAAACATACAGGGAGATGCCTGGAAACAAATTCAACCAGCTTGTAACAAATTCCCCTACCTCTTCAGCTTGCCAGATTGTCTTCTCTTGTTTCATAAATCATTCATTCATTCTGTGTCCGTTTCTCTAATTCTCAGATTTTTACTTTGTAAGCAAGGATATGATCAGGGGAGTAAAACAACCAGCGGGAAATAAAAATATTATCAATACAACTTAAATTTCACACTAAGCCTTGGAGGGGTGTGGTGGATATCTCACATACGCATGATTATTAATCTCCCATCTGGATTACCATCACTCTCTATGTGTTGCTCCAGCAGTGTTCATATGGTCTTTTCATACTAATACACATTTCCCTTAATTTCCCATCTACTGTACTACCCTTTTCATTTGCATTGACAGCCTCATCTGTTCCTTTGGGTTTCTGTGAACCGACTAAAAATCTTTAAAAAAGCAGTGAAACAAAGCTGAAGAACACTTTTTTTTCTATAATAAATAAACATATAGGTTGAATATCTAAATCAGAAATCAAACATCCTTGCCAGACAGACTCTGTCAAGGTTCCGTGATTACCTCTCACTTTTTTCTTCTCACATCTGTCTTCTCCATATTCCCTCAACACTCTTGTTATCTCACTCCCTTCTTTTCACAAGTGCCCCCAATTCACTTTTTCATGTGCCCATTTCCACGCTACTCCAGTCCCTTCCAATTTCACAGTTTCTCTCAATCCCATTTGATCCTCAGTCATTAGTCTAACCCCTCTGTCTCCGCCGCCAGTGTGTATGTGAATGTGTGTGAAATAACTAACCTGCCCTTTTGGCATGCGGAGCAGAGCCAGGCTTTGTCCCTCTTGCTGTAGGTGCAGCAGGTCTTGCAGATGTTGTAGTGGCAGTCAAGGCACAGGCGTTTGGGGTTGAGCAGGAAGGTGAAGGGCGTGCAGCAGCGGATGCAGCAGTGCTCATTGAAACGGTGCTGCTTGGAGAGGATGGAGCATCTGCTGCCTTCCTCCGCCAGCTCCTGCTTCATCTCACTAAGAGAGAGAGAGAGGGAGAGGGCGAGAGAGACAGACAGAGAGAGAGTGAAAGAGAGAGAGAGGACATTAGGGGGAGGGGAAGAGAGAACGACAGGGTGTTTTAGCGTCCGATCCAGAGGTAGAGAGGCAAAAGAAGACGGTGATGTAGAATAATTGGAGATTCTGCGGTCAATTAAAAATTAAAAGAAATGTGTGTGTGTGTGTGTGTGTTAAATCACTCAGATGGAAGGGTATAAGGGGTCATAGATTTGGTGGACACACTTCTTCTCCTCTCCTTCTCTCTTACACTGATTCTGTGGAATTAATGTGATGGCTGACATTTCAATTTGGGAGGACCTGTCATGCCTCGTTTTCCCACATCAGTTAAAACACAGCCGAGGAGACCAGGGCATGCACATCCCCTAGATCCTCACATGAAAACGCACTGAATCGCTGTTCACTAAGACATGGGTGGCATAATAAGGATGAGGATGATGAATTGTGCGTAAATAGTTAAACTCAAACACGTGAAACTAGCCTCAGAGGAAAAACGCCTCCCTGGTCATCCTGGAGAGCTGCTTGGGCTCCAGTCCAAAACTTTAAAGCTGAAGTAGCCATTAAGAGCAGCCGAATCTTTCAAATCTTAACGCCTTGAATAATCACTCCGACTAATAGACCATTAGGATTATGGACTGAAATGTAGTTCATATTAAATCAGTCGCCACAGCTAAAAGGGACATTCCAGCAGCTGCATACATCTAATTGTGCATCATGTTAGTCAGAATCTGTGTATTGAAATACATTTATCTATTAAGGTTCTGTCCAAAGCTGATAAAAAGTGAAGGTTAGGCACATAAGTTATGCACATGTGGGTTTTCCTCTATTCGATTTGTGCTGATTGAGCAATGCACCACAGGCAGAGGCTCACAATGAATTATTCAATATTTAGCATTTACACCTGAAAACCTCAAAGTATTCCTTCTCTCAATGATATTTAAAATAATATGACAATGAGAAAGAGTGCATAAGTGATGCACATGTCATGTTTACACTATCGCACATCACTTGTCATTAGGTGTGCATGGAGGACATGACGCAGAGATCCAGCTGTTGCTGCGGGAAAGGTGTAAAAAGTATTGAGCTTGAATGAGCAGTGAGTAAATTATTTAAGCTGCTCTTGATACACTACACGGTTACAGCGCACACTGTTCACACAGAACCCACAGTTGTCATGAACGGCGCATGTTAACAGATAAATGCATGCAGAACAGATGCAAAAAAAAAAAATTTCAACGTGAGAAAACAACTCGTTAGACATGTGTAACATATATAATTCTCCTACACACCCCCATATGTGAGAATATGTGTGTAGGCATTCTAGTTTAAATACACCACAGAGTCATATCTAGAACATTAATTCTATAGCATATGGAATGTTAATTGCAGCCAGTGTGGATTCCAATGTAATGTGTGTTTGTGTGGTGGTGGAGCCAGTGGGGGCATTGCAATCTCCTGCTTCCCCTAAGTTATTATAGCTGCTCCTCTGCTATCTCGCTGATTGCTTTTCATATGCATCATTAGATGCGGTATAATTAGCAAGATGAACAAACCATTTCATATACAGTGTCATGAGAAAAAGGGTGGGAGAGATGCAGCAATTGGTGGATATTGACATATAATCGAGTTATTCATCAAGTTCATCAAGAGGTTTTTATATTCTGTAAACATAAGCCATAACAACTGGAGAATGTTGCGCCGCCCCCATTAGAAATTAATCAATTTAACCAAGCTTTCAATAAACCTGAGTGACATTCTAGTCTGACTGAACACTATATCACAAGGATATACGCCCACCTGCAACAGAGACAGTCAAGTCAGACATCTGCAGACATGAATACAGCGTCTCACTGACATAGAGAAGCAGTTGCTCACAAATCATTTCCCTCCATTCTGATTAGGATCCATCTCTCCTCTCTGTCTCAGTGATGCAGGTTTAATGAACAGCACACTTCCAACGGCTAGCTTTGGCAATTTAATGAAATGAGTGGGAGAATACACACATTTACCCAAGGACGAGGGGTGGGGGTTGTCATGCCTGATGTCCCAACACATTAACTCCCCCTTCTGCTAATGAGACATGAAAACTTGTGTCCATCTAGTGGCCTTGACCACAGAGACACGCAGGTCGTCCAGGTGCTAGAGGTGCAGTTGGTTCATATTAAATAACAGCGGTCAGTCTTTATTAGCAAAGTGCCCTTTAGAGATACAGAAATGTTGAATATCAACAATGATTTATTGTTGAATTGTAGATTTTAAGGTTGAAACATTCAAAATAGATCCAAATAATGTCAATGCAATTGGTGTCATCTTTTAAATATGACAGCAAATAACATACTAAATGACAAATATTATTTTGGTTTCTCTTTTGGTTTTCTAAACAAAGAAATGATTCTACAGAAAGCAGTATTCATGATGGATGAGAAGAGTTAGCATCTGTTGAATATACAGTATGACTGACTATATAGCTACTTTCACCATGGGCCAGGCTGGTTGACAGCGCACCTGTTTAAAGGCTGTTTAAAAAAATTATACTCTCTCTTAACTGCTCACTTTCCTCGCTATTTGTGACAGTCTTTTGTAGATGACAAAAACTTTTCCACATACTGTTACCAAAATGAGAACTGACTACACGGTTGAGCTGTTTTTTTTGTAGTTTGTTTATACTTTTTGTGCCTGGGGATTATTCTCTAATGTGAACACATAGTGTTCACACACTATGTGTTCAAAGTTTATACTACATAAGACTAAGTCATGGAAAATGAAACAGTGATGGAACAATGGCTGAATAATTGCCACATATTAAAATTAGAATGGCTTTTCTGCTTGAAATGTTACTGAAACTATGACTTAGTTAACAGAAGAGTCTCAGATTAATTTATTAATGACTCCAGAGTCAGCATTTCCCCACAAGTTACTTTTTACCATTTCATCACCTAATCAATATCTGTGCTAGCCCCTGTGGGGAGAATGGCCACAGTTGCAACTACTCAGGTTTGAAACAAGGAAATTAAAATTCTCTTTCTATTGACCTGTTTGGAATCAAATACTGAGACATTAATGTCTGAAGTATGCACTAGGAGGAACTGTAAGGATGGTGAAAAATTGTGACTAACCACAAATCGAAGGCAATTTTCTTATCTCTTCCTTCTGCCTCTGCTAAATGAGTCATAAGAACACAGTGCAGATTAACTCCAGACCAAACCAGCCATTCTGAAACATGGGAACAAGCACTGTACATCAGATGTGAACATGCACACCACATTCTTTTGTGTGTTTTTTTATCAGTTGCATAGAGTTTAATAATGAATTACTGAAGCTGATCTATTGCTTTGGTCTGTGAAGATAGGCAACAACTGCAGGAAGCAAAGACTTCACAATTCTTGAATTAGTATTGATTATGCATTAAAGTTTGTGCAGTTCATGTGGCATAAGGGTGGATTGAAGTGGGGAGGAGAGCTGAATTTGTTTTATAATTTAAAGTCAGCGCAGCAGATGTGGATTTAATGATATGCAGTGTAATTCTGACAGCCTGTCCCCACCGGCCAATATTTGTGATGAAGATCTATGAACTTGTTTTTCTCTCATCTCTCACTGAGTCCTCTCATTTCTCCTACACCTTTCTTTCCATTTCTCTCTTACAGATGATTAACAGAGTCGGGCTTGAAGGTAAGTAGTTGGATTCATATTGTAGTCATATATTTAATAATACCTCAAATGATATCCAGGGGAACAACAGTTAAACAATGGAAAAAAGGGAGTATGGAACTCATGAACATGTATAAGGCAATTTAGTCACAAATATAAACTGGAAGAAAACCACTACGAAAAAAACAGGAGTAAGCCGCTTTGGGTACAATTCAAGTTAGCAATGGTCCACTGGCAGCAGCCTCCCAGTGTTTGAGCAGGAGGAAGCAGACACACTCAATTACCATCTGTAGGAGAGGCAGAGGTCAGTACCTGTAGGAGCACAGGAACCCAAACACAACAAGAAGCACACAACACTGTTGTCGTAATTATAGCATTTTGGGGCCCATTGGGAGCCATGGGACAAAACATCTACAGTTTTTTTAAATGATGCACAGCCCCCTCAGCAGCTATTCTGTTATTCACTATCGTGCTTAAGACTTAAACCTAAACCAGTGGTGACCAATACACAACACAATTTCCTCTAGGATTAATAAAGTATCCGTCTATCTATCTATCTATATCAGATAAGGGTTATGTAATTTTCAGACAAATCTTTTGAGTATTCACATACTAATTCAACTATATTCAACTAAATGACAAACCACATCAAAACAACAACATTAAAGTGTGTGTCCATTTATGTTGTGCATGACTTTAATCTTCCTATAAAGCAGGTGGGAAATTTTGATTCCCTTGCAAGGGTAACCCTGTCTCCTTATGGCATACAGCCCAACATGTTTCCTGCTCCTGATGAATCGTTAACTTTAGAACATTTGTCACTGAGAAGAACCTGCAGGCATATTATTGGAATGGCAAAACCAAAAAACATGAGCTTTCTGAGGAAGAATGACTAATGAGCATTATGATAATCATTAAAGAAAAAGTGCATTAGCATCCTCACATTAACCGTGTATCAATAATACTGCATGGCGTCAGATACTGTGATGTGTCAAAGAGAATTACAGCGCAACAGCATTCTTCCTCCATGCATAAGGTATTGAAATTGATTATTGAGCAAATATTGGGGTGTTAAAAACTGCAATGGTATAAATTTAACCATGTTTAATAACACATGTTATTAAAGGTTTTTTTCCCCACAACGTACGGATTTTTCATCATGTGAAATGGATTCATCTGCAGAGCAATATATTACAATTAAACAGAGAGAGGGAAGGAGATGTCATGCTGTGGTTGGAGAGAGAGGCCGCTGTGTGTTAACGTTAGTAAATCCAATGTTTGCATAGCAGAGGATCCTTGGGGAAAAAAAGCGAACAATATACTACAGCATCTTTGTTCTGGCTGCTGCAGTAGAGACTCACAACCCCAGCATCTACGATTCAGTGTTAAACCAGTAAATCATACAGCCCCGGGAGAAGAGAGAGAACAGCACACCTGCCTCATATGTGTGTGTTTGAACAGACTGCAAAACTGCTCATGTGTGTTTTTATTGATCAAGACTGCATTTTCGATCGTTAAGTAGCTAAATGCACTTGGTAAGTGTATATTGATCAAGCCTTTTATAAATAAAAGTGGACAATTTCAAATGTGAAAATGTTCTTTTACAGTTTCTGAGTGGATTTCTTTGCGCGTGTCTGTACAATAATCCGTACGTCGAAATTGTTTCCTGCTGTTATACAGCCGGAGGTGACTTCCACTCCCTGCGTTGAGTGTATGCGCCTGTAAGGGTGTGTTCTGTGCATGCAGGCATTTTTATCTTTGTGCACAGTGTGCATTAGCAACAGACAAATTCTTATCTGTTCCGGTGTGGAAAAAGCAACGAGAAAGGAAGCAAATTTTGGCTCAATTGAAGCACAAAATCTGCATTTGAACCCCGACAGGACCACTGTGGGGAATGTCAACTGACTTTCTCCTCTGCAATGCAGTGGCAGACTGGCACGTGGGTCATAAATTTCAAAGTACAGGTTTTCTGGTGTTCAGCCGTTGGGATTGTCGGCAAGCTGTTGATTAGGTGTGGGATGCCGAGCCAAGATGAAATCATAATTCTTGTAGCTAAAGCAGTTGCATTCATGTCTACAAGGGTATCTCTGTGTGCAGTTGTCTCTGTAAAACATTTGCAAGTGGCAGATAACGGGTTGAACCTAAAAAGACCCCAAAGTCTCATCAGAGAAATCCCTTTCATGCTGCAGTGCAGCGCATTATCACTCTCATCCGCAAGAGGTTTGATAAGTCATAGCTCTGGCCAACTCCAAAAATCAGTGTTAATATATCTCTGTTAACTGTGAAGAGATCTGACCTAAGACTCATCCAACACAGTAATTCACTCTGACCAGTGCTGTCTGTAAAGTGAAGGGATGGATGACTTCAATGATTGAGGGATATAATCCCAGTAGCCCATCATTTCTTCAACCACCATTTTATTCACATCAGTCACATCTTTGGCGTGAGACCAAGCAAGTCTCTCACTGTTTGGAATAAGAAATTTCTTAGTTTTTCACCGGTTATTTATTTGTATCACAAGTCCATCTTGATCTTTGCTCCTTTTTGTCTTTTGATTCATCCTTCCATGACAATTAGCACATGGATTGGCAGTGATAATGTGAATCATAGAAGCTGTTTATTGTAACTCTCCACAGCAAAACAGGCACGATGTTTGACTGACCTTACCCCTGTTTCGCAAAGGATGCTAAGAATTAAGTCCAACTCCAGACTTGAATGAGCCTAACAAAACACTCTGGGCTCAAATAAAGCTTTATTCTGAGTCTACCTTCTTAAAGAAAAACTAAATAACAAATAATAGTTTTTTAAATAGATGTTAATGTAAATTTAAGCATATTGATTGCTAGATTGATTCATTCATTGATTTATTTATCTTCTTGAAGAGAGACAATCGTCATCATCTCATCTTCACTCGCTTATCCGAATCCAGACCGGCGAGACGCAGGGTATACAGTACTCTCGACAAGTTGCCAGTTCATTGCAGATTTTAATCGTATTATTTGAGAAAAGTTGATTGACACTTGGGTGACACGGTGGCGCAGTGGCTAGTGCTGTCGCCGCACAGCAAGGTGATTCCAGGTTTGCGTCCCCCTCTGTGTCTGTGTGAGTTCTGTACGGGTTCTCCGGCTTCCTCCCACCTCCAAAAACATGCGCTTCAGGTTAATTGGCCGGTCCCAAATTGCCTGTAGTGTGTGAGTGTGTGCGTGTTTGTCTATGTCTCAGTGTGGCTCCGCACTGGCGTCACGCCTGGAGTATCCCCCACCTTACACCCTATCCCAGCTGGGATAGGCTCCAGCTTCCCATGACAGCAGATGAAGCGGTTGTGACAATGAATTAAAAAAAAATATTGACTTAATTTCTGTCTTATAAGTCCCATGTAATGTATGGGTCAATAAGTTTTAATTTATCATGATAGGATTATTTCTTAATTTTATTGGTTTGTAAATGACCATATTTTCATTTCAGGACTATTCGGACAGAAATTAGTTTAAACTAAATGAAAGATTCATTCATTGAATAAATGACTCAATAAAGAAGACAAATGCAGCCTTGATGCACTAAAAAAAGATGACAGTGGGTTTTTACACTGATTTGATTTTCCATAAAACAATAAGGAAAATATTGAATATGAGTGACATTATCTCAAAAATGTCAAAACATCATTTTCCAACATTTAATATCACTTTTTTTGACCGGTGTACAAGAAAACCATACAGACACAGGGAAAACATATAAAGTCTTCTTCTGTACAGTATACTCCTCCGCTCTATCCTCCTGCAAACAAGACAAAAACGGCAATGAAAAGAAACTAATTTCAGAAATGTAATACTATGTTTCACAAGGAGCAGAAGAAGTAGATATAGATATTACTTCCATTTTTTCTTCATCCATTCAAAATAAATAAATGTAGTATAATTAATATCCCCATCACAATTCAATGTATAGCCCAAGAGAATTTTGAATTTAAAAAAGAATCCCAAGTGCCTCCACACAGTAACTCAGATATAGTGAAGCAAGTGTGTAAAGAAAGAATTGATCTAGATTTATCCAGAAATGAAATTCTCTTTAAAATGCATTTTCACATACTCATTTTATATAGACATCACCAGCTGCATTTATTTTACAGTTTTGAACAGGTCAAATTTGCCTTTATTTAGATTTAATGATCTATTTCATGACAAAGCCTGAATTTAAGTTCTTTTTGTTTCTATTGTTATTACTTACAGAAGTTGCTGCCAAGTTTTTGCCGCATAATTTTTTCTTCATCTGTAAGTAGGACACATTTCTGATCATTTAAATGTCAGAATGCCACTCTCACTGCAAGTTTTAATTGGCTTCCAAGTGTTATTTGATTGTCCCCAAACAGCCTCGAATGCAGCATAATGTCACTTTAAAGTTGGATTCTAAAGGGCATGGCTGTCGCCTCACAGTTAGAAGGTCGTGGGTTTTGGTCCATTCCGTGTGGAGTTTGTATGTTCTCCTCGTGTCTGCATGGGTTCTTTCAAGCTTCCTCCCACCTCCAAAACCTTGCAGCTTAGGTAAATTAGTTACTCTAAATTGTCCTTAAAGGTGAGTGTCCATGAGTGGTTGTTTGTCTTTTGACTTGAAACTTAAAGACCTTTCTTTCTCTTGACAACCATTGTAGGACAACAAAAAGCAGAATTTGTGATTTCCTCAGGTGTACTTGCTCTTGTCTGTTATTTTAATCCAGGGTATGAGGTTTCAGAGTTCATAAGAGCGGATGTAATATTTTGCTATAGCAAAACTGACAATTTAAGTGAAAATGTCCCTGTAAAAGTTTTGTTTAGAAGAATTGTTTAGTGGCCTTACCTGAGCAATTCTCATATTTTCACAGCAAAACAGTCTAGTCTGAAAATGAACAAAGGCAGCAGGCAGTAAAGAGAAAAGAATTTCCATTCAGCAGCTATTAAAATAAAAACTGTACGTCTATGTTACTGATTCTGTATTCAGGGGACCAACAGAAAAGAAAGTAAAAATATTTTCAGAATGTGATTGGAGAATGATAATGAAAACAAAACCAATAACCATGTACTAAGGATATGATGCTGCTGCACAGGGCAAGCAAATAATCCAGAATGTACATAAACTGTACAATGAAGGGAGCTGCTGCCATCTGGATACAAAATATTTCATGTTCTGATTCTAGGCAATACCATTGTTTGTATTTTAAACAGGAATGTGGTTAATATATACAGCATGCATTATTAACCATGTTTTGTTTTGTGTGGTGGCTTCAGTACGTTTATTCATTGTGCATCAATAAGGAGGAAATGCAGCCTGGCTCTCCTTCCTTTTTTGAACTTTGCTTCTCCCTTTCCGTCGTCTTCAGTTGAAGCTGAATAACTGGCGCAGCGGCTGCTTTGTAGCACCTTTCTTTTAAGTGGTGTATGAGGTGCTAAAAAGTGACCACAGCAGGAATGGTGTAATGCATCTGCTGCTGCTGATATACTTTTCCATCTCTTTTACGTTCCTAATTATATGTGAAGAAGTCCCATCCATTTCAAAGCAGGAATAAATCTCAGGAATTATGTCGGCCCCTCAAATGTCATTGCACTGCAGGCTGCGGCTAATTCTATCATACCACATGTGTGCATAACATGATTATCTGCAGTTTATTCTTAGCTATTCTATTTTATACATCTGCACTGTGTGTCCATCCACATACTAAATGCATATAAGATAATAGCTGGCTAGTATCAAAGGTTCAAGTTCCTCCTACAGAACCTCCAAATGGAAACGCCCACTCCTCCTGACCATGGTAAGTTTCTCCTTGGGGACTCATTCTTGCAGCATCACCAGGCATACATAAAGACGAACACCATCCTTTCACATACATCACTTCAAGCCTGTGGGCTTTCCAGCATGTTAAGCATAGAGGCATGTTACTAACCACTAGAAGAGAACACGCACATGCAGGTACCTGTGCACAAATGTTTGAACTGAGAAATATATATTATATAAGACACACAGCACATCATGTGAGTGATGGTAAGATGCTACTATATCATGTAAATAATACAGTATGATACATGTCAAACACGGGAGGAAGATAAAGAAAGATCTTCTGATCTGCAAGTTAAGACTGAAACATCACAACGATGAGCAACAGCAGTCATTTCAGTTCACATTATTACTGTAAATGCATGTTGTTCACAGAACTGTGTGAAAGATATCTTCAGAAAATAGTTGAAGGAAAAGAGAAGGGGTGACTTGCCAATCACAGAGCGAGAAGACAGTCCGTTTGGAGGACTTCCTTCAGCACGAGCAGATTAGGTCGATCAGGATAATGAATGAATAAATGAATGGAGAAGCACGAGTGTTGACGGGTTTTACTCGTATCGAGCTCATACTCGTCAAAAATGCTTTATCCGTACCAAATACTCATCTGAATTGTGTACCCGGCTCAACCCTAATATTTACACACGTGGTGTGTTAATATTAGCATCACTAAATGTATTTTCAATCTTGAGCTTATCCGCAGCTGTAGAAGGAGGGCAGAGTAACTATTGAAAATTCTATATGCAGGATGACAATTAGCTTCCTAGAATATTTCAAGATTATAACTACTTTTTAAAGCCTCAAATTCAGTCGCAATTCCTCAGGCTTCATCCATTTTCTTCACTCCCCCGTTTTATCAACTCACTGTGTAATCTTCCCTTCTGCAACCCCCTTTGCAAAGTATCTTCTTGATGTAATTTCAACCTGCTACTCTTCTTCTTCTACTCTCAATCTAGTAATAAAATTGTGTGAAACAATGTGTTATACATTAAAGCTATGGTTAATTTGCAGGCTGATCTCCATACTGTATGTTTGGCACCCATAGGCTTCTTTTTCCCCTCCTCTCTATTTAAACCAAGCTTGAAAAAAATCCATGGAATGACTTCTCTCTGAACCGCCTCTTCTTCCCGACGATTATCCAAAAGACCAATAACAAGCTCTCATTTTGGGAAACAATTAAGTCAAATGTGTGTGCCGCTGATAACGTTTTCCAATGAGAGTGCTTAGCCAGTCTAGCAACTATGTGAGAAAATGAGAGTGAGATAAAGGGTGGGAGAAAAAAAGATGCATGAACTGTTTACTGCAAATCCAGCAAGGAGCACAGATGGTTAAGAAGTCAAAGAATCCATTTGTTTTACATTCTGGAATTATTTTTATTACAGCAAATTGCATATCAGTGACAATACATTCAACGAAGAAATATAAAAATTGACCATCCCTTCCCTGATAAGGTCAAAGTTGTATTCTGGAAAACTAAAGAAAAAGAAGCAAATATGAATCATTACATTATGTCAATCATCAATGTGTTCAGAGAGAAAAATGAAAAATGTTTAAAATACAGAAACAGGAGAATAAAGTGAAAATCCTCTTAAAAAGCAAAATAAATTTTTTTATCAATTCAAAATTCTTATTTTCAATCCCAAATCTGCACCTCTACCCCGTCACTCACTTCATCAAACACTCTGTTCAACTCTGTCATAATATCCTTTCATCCAGTTTCTCCAGTCACATCTCAGATTAGCAGCTGCAGCGGTTACATGTTATAATAGAAGAAGTTAATTGTACTTTCCTTTGCTGAACAATCTTTATTCAGACAGCAAGATCCGACCCTGAGTGCCAATACGCTACTTAAGCGTCACCCAAACTAAGTGATGCTGCTGAAAAGGAGTCTGCCTAGAGCGCATCCAACACCAGGTCCCAGAGTGGTGAGGAATTAACTGTTTGCAGTGAACGGGAGCATCAATCTCTTCTTAGGAGGCCACATGGGAACAGCAGCCGCTTACAATATGCTACAAATACATTTCATATGTTTTTCATAGATTGAGGCAGCCATCATAGAAATACAACAGATTCACTGCAAGCTCTTCTCTAATAACAATTTAAAAAGTTCCAGCAATGGCTTGTATTTAATGAAATTAAAATTAAAAAACTGTAGCTTGTGTGGTACCAATAGTCATAATGTAAAAATACCAGCTGTGAGAAGGTGTACTGTCGTAGACTTAAAGGAGTCCCAGGACACCACCAAGGAACAAGTGGGAATTTCTGTGGCAACGCAGAATCAGAGCTACAGAAGAGCATTGTTCACTGGCCTCCCATGTGCTGAGAGAGGAGAGCTAGAGTAGGGGAAAAAACGAAATGGGAATGAACGAGGGCAAGACAGGCACAGGGAAATAACTAGTGTTGAACTAAGAAAAGAGGAAGGAGTTAGTTTCGGGAGATGCCAATTCGATTACAGGGGATTACAGGGGGTTTGGCTGCAGCTCTGACATGAGGGGGAGTCTGGGCTTTTGTCCTAAGCAGGACCCCAAGTCCCCATTAGACCCTGAAGAAGCCTGACAGGTAGCCACGGCCCACCTGCTATACCAAAGTGTGTGTGTAGGTAGATGGATGAGACAACGCGTAGTCTGTGGGGATCCATGACAAATTTGACAGATGTCACATTAAACCAAACACCCAGAGTGATGCGGGCACACACACACACACACACACACACACACACACACACACACACACACACACACACACACACACACACACGCTCAATGAGTTGAGCACACTCCAATAGCAGATGAAAGGAGCCATACACAAATATAGAGACAGATTCTAATACACACAGCAGATGCACTGACATGTGTTTGACACCCACCACCATAGTTCATTTTCAGGTTCAGCATTTTGCTGCCTTTGTCAGATGTGATTTGGGGGAAAGAGACGGCGGGATGTTGTATTGAAGAGGGGAATCAAAGCTATTGATTGCACTCTGAGAAAGGAGGATGTTTGTAATTGCATAGCACTTAAGATTTAAGCACCAGAAAGACTTGTTAATGAGAAAGAGGAGGTAGACGGCACATCATCCCTCAGTACATTTTTGCATTTCAACAGCAAATCAGCAGTAATGTATTTGCGAATGAGTGGTTTACAGGGCACCGAGTCAGTTAGGAAGATTTAAGAGAGAAATTGACAAATAAAGAGACAAAAAGGAGAAGAGAAAAAAGCACATTTTTGTGTTCTCTGTTTACCTTTGGATCAGTGTTGATCACACAACAATGGCAGTCATGTACCACTAGCAGACATGCATATTGGCTTTATGGTAATATAGCACAGGTGTCAAATCAATAGATTCAACAAGGCAGGCATGTTAATACTGTGACTATAGTGCATGTCAGGTAATATGAACTCACTCAGGTCATTCACACCTGCAATACACAGAGATGTAAAACAACACATCCTCATTTACTTTTTCAATGTTCAACAGTAAAATTAAATTTCTCTGGATGTGTTTCAGAGTCTCCGTTAAAGCAGTGCAGACAATAAAACCCGGTTTGTCACAGAACGAGATGCTTCCATTTCACATGACATCACATTCAAACATAAAGCAGATTTACAGTCCCCCTTTTTTAATGTGAGGAACAAAATAAGATCATCATGTACATTTAACAAGAGTTTGAAGTATTTCAGAGGACTAGTTGAAAAAGTGTGCCTTTCCCATTCATCATTGTACACTGAAATGGATTCAACCTCATAATTTCCCATAGTGCCGTGAGCTCTATTGTTCAAGTGCTCTGAGATAACCATGTAGAACCATATGAAAGGACAATTGCCTGTACTTCAGCACACAAACTTTTACCACAGGGCATCCACACTACAATGAGGTCTTGTCTTTCCAAACCACACAATTTCATTCATAAAGTGTTCATTTTCTGAGACATTCTCACCAATCTTTTATAATTTTTTTTATTATTAACACTAAAATGTTTAATGTCAAACCAAACTCAAATACATGGCCATGCGCACACTGAACAATCAGTCAGGGATTCAGATACATGGTGAGAGAGTGCAAAGGCAAAAGGAAATATGGGAGAGAGGTTCTTCACAGCTAGACCAGGATAGCCGAGTGCAGAACTTGATTGACTGGAGCCACTTGGGTGGTTACAGCTACATGATTAGCTGACTTAAAAGTGCTTTGCTCAGGGAATTACTGCACTTGTCCATCAGAGTGTAGCCAGACCAGGAGGAGGTATGGCAAAAAAAAAGAAACATACACACTGAGACTGACAGGCATAAGCATTCATAAATCCTAGCATGCATGTCACATAACATGAACCCAGAATAGCAATGATATCCAAGTCAGTAGGGGAAAAAAATGGCTCACCCATTACAGGACAGTCAGAGCGGGTCACACGGCTGTTTCTCACGACATTCAGATTTACATTCATGTGGCATTTACATTCAGGCTATAAGCTGTCAGCCTATGGTGTGAGTCATCAGTGATGCGCAGTCAGAGTAGGCAGAGTGGGGACTGTTATACTGTAAAACCACACTGACTAAACAGTCGCAGGCAAACACACGGTAGAGTAGCAGTGATAGGCAGTCCAGAGATCTACATCAAGTATCTATAGATTGTGATAAATTGTCTTTATATGAGATGAAATAGAAGTAAAATTAAATCAACTTATGTTTAATTGGTTTAATAGCATTCTTTCAAAATGACATTTACTATTATGAGTTAGTCAGCGACATTTTATGAAGTCGTCTCTGGTTAAAAGAATTAATGGGAGGTCATTACATTACTTTATCTTGTGATTCATTGCATTAAATTATTATTTTTATCATAATCTCTTATGTTATTACATGTTATGACATTTTAGACTGAACGTTTGAGCAGAAATTACCCACAGTAAGCAGCTCTTCTTTACAGTTTATCTTCCTAGATTGTTAATTTCCCTCACATTCTCACACTCCGTTCACACCGATGTGGCGTGTCTCTTGAACACTGAGTTGAGATCCAATACTGGCAGATCAGAGACTTGGCAGGCAGTCTACTTTCGTCTGTATGCACGGGCACGCTGTGTGTTTACTTCACCATCAGCGAGTGTCAACCTTCACAACCTCAACTCTCAGCTGAACAGACAGCCTCGATGGCAGCCATTTATCTCCTCATCTGATTGCCGTCAGCTCCCTTTCACCGCCAAGTATGGGGCTGCCTTAAAAATATAAATACCACTGACTTAAATACCACTGTTTGCACTATCGATTAACAATAGTGCAACCAGCTTTTTGGCCAGAAGAGGAACCTTTATCAGGGCTCATAGGAAGTAAATCCAGAGAGAAAAAATGAACATGCTCCATTTAGATATGATTCTATATGAGTGATCAATGAGTGTTTCAGGAATTGGCTTGTAATGGATGATCTAAAGGCAAATAAAATGAAACATGTGACTATATCTTTGTTTGAAACAACAACAATGGTTATAGACTTATCATGTCTAGTGAAGGTCGCATTAAAGTCCTATTTATTGATCTCCAGAATAAGTTGCTACAGCTTATATCAAAGATTTGATAGGAGTCTTAGTGCCCACTGGCGATCAAAAATCAATTACTTTTGCAGTCAAAAATGTATGTTACACAGCAAAATTGCGAACAGTCAAAAATTTTAGAAGTACACTGGGTTTAACAAACATTTCAGGGGATCACTAATCACAGTGACAAACAGATCAACCTTCATTAATATCCACAGAAAACCACAATAGTTTGACAGAATTTGCTCAAGTGTCTTTTTCACAAACTATTTCCTCCAGTGTCTTGTAGAAGATAATGAAGATTGACCCAGCAGGCATAGATACAGTGAGAAAGTGACAGTCTTCTCCAAGGACAATTTAGAATTGATTCAGATACAGAGTATAGAGCAGGCTCTGATTTATCTCAGCATAAATAGCCTTGAAAAAGGACACATCTCTTGAATGACTAGATATAATTCAAGCTCTTATAAGCCATTCAAATTGCAGCTGACTACTCAGCAAAGAAAATCAATGAACTTTCCTGCATGCTCTGTAAAATGTGATATCCTACCTATAATTCTGAATAAATTAATTGATTAGCATTTTGGAGTATTTGTTTAATTGCTTTCTTGCCCAGAGTTGGATGACAAAATCAATAATCTCCTGTCTGTCTATTAAGTAAGACTATAAATTTAGAGTAAAGATGCAATTAGCTTGGCATAGCAGGGGAAACGGTGCCTTTGGCTTTTTTTCAATAGAAATTAGAAATCCTTTAAGGACCACAAACCAGTTTAAGGCAATAGATTTCAAATATAGTGTAGTTGGACATCTGGAAGCTGTGTAAAATTAATTTTTGAAAGTATAATATGGGATCTTTAATTAAATGCATACACCATATGTGTTTTTGAACTTCAGAAAGAAAAAAAGCAAGCTGTTACTAAACTAAGTTAATTGCTAAACTAAGTTAATCAACCCATAGCTGTGGTAGCATGGTAAATAGATGAGATTGAATAGATTAGCTTTTGATAAGATGACAACACTCACATCTGTGCATGGTGAATAAAGCTGGACACAAGAGGCAAGGTTGCCAACTCTGGGGACCTGAGTAAGATTTGATATAGAGGTTAATCAAGGTGAAATAGCAAGTTGAGATTTTTCCACAGTGATTGAATATGTTATTTGGGAGGCACAGAGGTGCTCCCATCTGTCGTTTAAAATGAAAGGAAGCTTTTTCCACCTGTTTTTACTTGTGTACATAATGGATGGATATATGTAGATTCCAAGTTTCCTACAAACATCTGCAAGGAAGCAAGTGCATATAAAAATCAGTCATCCTTTTATTGTGCAACATGGGACCCCCACTGTTTTTGGGGGGGATCTCTTCCGCCCATATAATGACAGCAGATAGAGGGCAATACGATTGGCTCAAGATACAGATATACTGCAACATACACTGATGATCGGAAAATGACACCGCGGGATGGAGTGAAAGTAAAATGAAAGCAAGAGGTCAAAGAGAAAGAGAGAGAGAGGGCAGACAGAAGGAGGAACAAACCTGAACAAAATTGAAGCAAACAAACAGGGATTTCCAGATGAGAAGTGGATGGAGATGAGACAAAAAGGATTATCATTTTGCACTTGTGTGTGTTTCTCTGTGTGAAAACACTTGGATGAGTCATAGCTGGATTTATGGTGACAACAGTGGTTGTTAGTACAGTCAGTGAAAGTAAAGAACCCAATATTTTTTATCCACATGGATTCAGGCTTTTTCCACAGTAGATGAGCTCAGATTTGCATCCTTCTGCAGGTGAAGGCTAATGTCTTCTGTGTCCTTTTCAATCGAGTGATCAAGAAAGGCTTAAAGTGTTTGAGAATATCCAGAATCCACATAGCGTCTTTTTAACAAACTGTCACAGGAGATATGATTAATGTAATCGCTGCACAGGGTATAAGTAAAAACACACTTCTTTAATAATTTCATATAAGATTCTGCTTATATTACAGCATTTCCACCTTTTCTAGCTCTAAGTGCTTTCCGGTACATTCACATATACGCTCCCTTTGCACTTTATCTCAGTCATAATCAAAACGATACCTGTGTATTATTTGGAGTACATCTTTCTATGTCTATTACCAAACCTGTGTACACATAGATGGGATAACATGCAGAGATGAGCAACCATGTGCTGCAGCTTAAAACTGAACAAATCCGTATCTAGATATTAATCCTGATATTAAGATTGGTTGAGCTGCTGCGTAATCATGCCTTGCTGGTCATGAAAACGTCAACTTTAATTTGAGGATGATGATCGGATAGAATTTTCAAGAAACAATTTCTTCATGGGACATCTGAAAAAACTCTGGATCCAACATGCAGAGGAGAGCCTTTCCGGTCCCAAAATAATCATGGTTTAAATAAGGAGGTGCATAAAGCGGGGTGGGAAGTCCTCCTTTGGACGGGTAATGCAATAATGAAAAATGAAGTTCATCGAGTCACTGTGTGATGTGTTCATACGTGTCAAGAATGCTGATGAATCCTAATCCTAAGTCTTCCAACAGATGAAAATGAAGCCAAAGTCATTACTGGGTGCCACTGTTGTTATGGTGACAGGCAATGTCTGACAAGGTGGCTTACGGGTGAGTAGGAGATGAAGTAATGGTGATTAAGGACCATGCCCATCAAAACTACAAAATTAACGCAACTTTATACTACATATAAATACTATAAATTGCAGCCAGCTGTTATTTAAATTATCTTAATAGAGAAACTAAAAACAGAAGAAACAAGCTTGATTTTTCCCAGTCCAATGATGATAAAATCTAAAAAAGAAAAAAAAAAAAAGCCCAATAATTGTCAAATTAGGATTAAATAGGTACTGGGGCCATTACACACAACTTTATGAGATTTAAAAAGCTTTGGTTAAAATGCAGATGTTACGTACAGCTCCAATGTAAATACTGGATTCTACCAGTATGAAAATTAGTTTACATGACTGCCATATTCAGACCTTTAAAACTGTCATTACCAATGCGTTTAGAAGTGTAATTTCGACATTTTGTAAAATCAATATATACATAAGTTAATACATAAATACGTAATAAAGCAACTTTCAAATGAAATATCAATTTTATTGCCAGTATTCTGCTTTGACCAGTAAATTTTATTTTAAAATTCCTGTTTGGTGTGCTTAATCGATCAATATTGACTTACCATCTAAAGGAGCTTTTGGCCTTTACATCAAGACTGATTTTCGACTGATTCAGTAATTATACAATGCTAAGGAAGCTGCTTGCAATATAGTAAATATCTCCCTACCTATATATTTGAATAAGCTCACTTGAAAAAGTCTCATACTGTAACGCTGTCACCAACTCCACCCACTACCTGTCAATCAAGCGCCCAACCAATCACGGCACATCTGCCAGAAGGAATCCCGTGAACAATATGGCGTAAGGCATCTGCTATGTTAGGAGAAGAAATAACTATACATGGATTTCCCAGTTAACATAATTTTAGAGTGTCATAACTGTTCCAACAATTTTTGACCAGAGTACAAACAGCAGAAATGACACAGAAAACAGCAGCGATTTCTGAGTAAAACTCCAACTGAAAGAGAGCAAAGGATTGCGTCACAAAATTTTTTATTTACTATCTATCTTGCTCCATAGAACAAGGTAATTATTTATTCTTTTCTTAAGTTTGTTATGAAGTCTGATATTTTATCGTGGAATTTCCACGGGTTCCCGCTAGTAATGTATATTTTAATTGCATGCAAAAGTTTTCTTGTAACATTCCTTTACACATTTACATAAACACTCATTCTAAGGATGGAATTATATACTGAATTATTTATTCATGGGTTGGTTCAGAACATATCACACCCCCTTGAGACTATGGCAAACTATCAATAAAGCTACTGTACTGTAATATGCAATGGCCCCGGGCTGTTTAAAAGATTATAACACAGCAATCATAATGCATGTCACAACAGAAGTATGGCAGGATATGTGGGGCCCCTGAGGGGCTTATGGATGGCAGCAAGTACAAAACAATAAAGTGTCAGCAGTTACCCCAAACTGAGCCCATAAACTATGACTGTGATGCAGGAAAAAATATTAGACAGACAACATAGATGGGACAAGGTCGGGAGAGGCAGTGAACAAATGCTGGAGTGTCGAGAGTCTATTAGAGTGGATGGACAACATTATCATGCATTATGTGCGCACACATTGCATTATGTCCAGCTACTTTTTGCACAAAGTTATGTCATGACATCTATTTATGCTCTTTAATAGGCAAAGCTGCATTTGGCATTGTGCCCACAATGGCATTGTGTTTGTTTTTCTCAGGTCTAAGTCTTCGCTAAGTCCTTGGCTAGCCCGTAAATCACTCAAAATGTTCTGTGAATGTCCAAGTTGGACTGAAGGAGGGTGTGTGTGTTACGATAATAAACTGTCACCAATGTAAAGCAGGGCCATAACTTTTAGTGCAGTGCAAACCAGCCCTTCTACATAGCACGATTTCCTGTATGGTGGAGATGACTCAGAGCTGTCTGCATGAAAATGACAATTTCAGTCTCCAATGTCTTGTAAAGAACAGCAGTAAGACTTATTTATTATTAATAAAATATTTTATTAAATGATGAGAGTGTATATATCATTTGGTTTTATATGAAATGTTAAAATGCACAGCACAGATTGGATTTTTCAGTGCTGTTTTTCAGTTATTCATGATGTTATCCACCTACTCATGTATTATCCATCTATCCATTTATCCATCCGTGGCTCTTTAGAATGCATCGTTTTTACAAAAGCTCAAGAAATAATGAAGCATTTTCAATATAAATCTAAGATCAATGGCAATGCAATAGTTTATCTTGACAATCTCAGCTTCAAATTGAGAACTAGTGCAAGGCTCCATCTTCCATTTCAATAGTGAAACCAAGAGAAAACAAGAAAACCTGTGGAGTGGAGACAAAATGTACCACTCAAGGTCTTTCCTACTTTCCTGTCAATTTTAGACTACTTTGTGTTTATCAAGAATTGCCTTTCAATCTTAAAAACACATTTTATGGAACTGCGACTGCACAAGAAATCCCATGCCTTGCTATACTGATTATTCCATTATGTCACACCTGAAGAGACAGTAAAGTTTGTCAATATTGATCCATCTTTTAATGTGAGAACTGTAAGATTTATCTTTTTATTTACACCAAAACTGTAATTTGTTCTCAGTACTTGGGAGTGGCCCAAAGACTTAGAAACACAAAATTAAGCATCTTTTTACGCTGAAAACTAACAATTTAGTGAAACTGTAAACCTGAAATGTCCTGAAAGAAGCTGAAAATGCAAATTAAGTCTTATACAATAGCTGCATTTACTTTTACAAGCTGACTGAACAGACACAGTACCTGTGCATAAGGAAGGCCATATAATTATTTTGTTTGTGCATACACAGCAAGTCTGCAATACATTTTCCTCAAACTCACAGTTCCTAAACAATGCAGTCTTTTCTTTAACATTAATCTAAAATAGCAGTGACACTGTAGTTGACCTGGGTGGAACAACACATTAAATAAAAGCGTATAACAGCAGGTATATGCTAAGAAAGCTAAAATTACTTTATTGTTGTCATCAGAATCCATCCAAGCGCATGTTTGGCCTGTAGTTCTGCATTTGTTAAAGCAGTACAGAAAATAGCACGCTCCTTCAGCAGTATTAATGAACCTAATTTATCATTTTGTGGGGTAAAAAAAAAACCCAATTCCAAAACTAACAGGTACTAAAGGGATCGGTGAGCAATTCTGTTCTGTGTATTGACATTACTTTTGGTCACTGAACAGCCAGACATACAAAGAGGTAGTAGATACTGAGCCCTCATGTTCTGCTGCATTTCAGTGCAGTGACCCTTGCCTCACAAGCCCCATCCCTGCTAACAGTGGCACAGACACTTCAACTCCATGAACCCACTCAGAACGCCTCTAAATCAGTGTTTAATCACTACAATGACAAGCTCAGCTAATCATTGTTCCCCTCCTCACACTCATTTTCTGCCCCCTCCAAAGGAAAAAAAAAAACTCTTCCCAGTCAAGCCTTTCTGCAGTGTGGTGTCTGTTCAAATGCTCAGGCAATGCCTGGCTATTTCAAGCCATGCCGTTGTCTGGAGCCATGTTAAGCGAGTGTCTCCTTATTCCCTGTTAATTACTACGATAACCCAGCACCACTCAAACATACAACTTACTGCTTGTTTGTGTTTGTGAGATCCAATCTGGACTGCGTTTCAACTCACTGCATGAAAACATGCTACAATTTGGCTGGATATTAGCATGTGTCCCAAGTTTTACCTTTTTAGGAGGATATCTAGTGCAGTTTTTTAGATATGAATAATATTTCACTTCTCGTATTTTTAATTCTGTCCGTGTCTACACAGAGTTTAATTTTTAAGGTGAACTCTCCCACACTCAACAGAATACCGAAAAGCTACACCGCAAGTCTAATGAGTATGATAAACAAATATTGATAACATAAAAGTAATCCTTTCAGTATTATATCAAAAATCCAATGCATGAATAAACAAAACGTGAAAAAGTGACCGTAAGAGGACACAGAAATGTGCAATGAAAACAATTTCCAGAGGAGGGCACTGAAAGCAGGGAAGAATTCTGTAAATGATGGATTATACAAGAAATGAATGAATTAAAAAAATGTTCTCTCACAGAAAGTTCTTGAGAATTTCATCTCAAGAAGGTTAAAAAAAGCCAAAGGAAAAAAATCTTTAACATCATTATGTTCTCATTGCATGAATTGCATTAACAACATTAATATTTAAATATATTCTTTCAAACAAATTGAAATATATTTTTGGGCAACAGCCTTGGCATGATTTCCTTTTTTAAGCAGCAAAGCAGGACAGACTAAAGAGGTTGGCAGACGTGCTGCGTGTCACTCAGACTGGCCTGAGGCCTGCGGTCAGCCGCTGGGACCAACCAAGTGCAGGCATGTGTCGACAGCCAAGCCCAGCGCTGACAACATGGGCAACAGCGCCCCCTATGGGTCCATCAGAGAATATCATTCTCCAACACTGCACACAGATGTCAGGGTTTGGAGACTGGGCGCATTTTTTCTGGGTTTAAAGGAATTTTACTTTCCTACTCACCGTTCTTTAACCAAAGGAAACGGTAAAAAGTGTCAGGGGAGTTGTACTCTTAGACATGAATGAATAAATGGACCACTTCTGGCTCAGCCCCACAATTTGGCTCAGTCTATAAGTAGTTAGACAGCAATATGCCTTTGGCTGTTCTCCAAAATGCTAGATTTTTAGAACCAATACATTTATAGTGCTGACTTTCAGCTTGCGGGTTGTTCCGGGGTGTTCACATTTATATTTTGTGATGAGTAAGACTAAGTGATTTATACCCTTATACCCTTTATATATGCCATATAATTTTTTTTTACAGCTCTTTTGATATGGATGTTAACACCTTCAAAATAAAAGTGGAAGTATTTTACAGTTTCCATTCCTTCCTTTCTTATCCCATATTCTGGAGCAGAAAAACATATCTAAAGTGCTGCAACACGTCAGACTGCAGTTCACGTATTACTTTTCTTTTTTAGGATCACACAAACCACCCTGAATATATTCTTTGCTGTTTCATATTCGCAATTCCGCTCGCGGTCGTGCCTGGCAACCCCTCGAGGGAACAGTGGCAAATAACTACTAACATATTAGGGTTAGCATCTCACAACCTGGCAACCAAGCAGCACAGCTGTGCGAGACCTTCCATACAGAGGACACAACCATAAAACACAATCAGTCTCCAATAAAGCACAGGCAATACGTTGGACTCGACTTCTACGTACCCTGCAAAATATTTAGTCAATGAGAAATGCATGTGGTGCCGCTTCATTACCAAACCATTGCATGTTAACATTTCATTAGATAATCAATCTGTCTTCACCACTTTATCCAAAAACGTCATCAATCCTGCTAAAAACAGTGAGTAGGATGTAAACTAAGCTTTCTATATATTTAATTGTAGTTGAAGATGAATGTTGGGTTTCCCTAAATCACAAAGAGTTGTCTGGATATGTGCTTCACATGTCTGAAGATGTCTGCAACTGCATCACTGCTTTCCTTCCCTTGACCACAACTGTAATTGCAGTTATAGAGCTGGCAGGGTTCCAGCATCTAACTAAAATGTGTACCAGCAGATGTGCATGTTAGTCTGCCCATGCCATTATATACAGCGCATTCCAAAAAAATAAAGTGTTTATGATGGCTGAGCATTACTAGGGCTGTGATTAACTGCAGAGGTGAGCGCAGGCATATTGGACTGGCCGTAATGGAGGGTGCTGGGCCTGTAAATTTAAGAACACATCAGGGGAAGCTATTAGCAGGGCTGCCTAGACCACAATCATCGAGGAGATGGAAAGAAACTGAACCTGAAAAATTAAAGCTGTTTATAGAGAGACGAGATCATGTGACAAACCCAAAAGAGAGCTGCAATGTACCATTACCCCACCTTTTTTTCCTCAAAAAAACATCCCAGAAACACTGAATTTTCTTATCAGCTGACTTTGACTCAGGGATTAAGTGGAGACAAGTGTAGCACAGATTGGAGTTACTCCACTCTTCTCCTCTTTTCTCTGACAAAAATGAGTTTACGCTATTTCAGCAATATACAACCTCTTGTTGTATTTGACCGCATCATAAAAACATTGTGCAATGCGGACACATCCGGATGGATTACAACAGCACAGGAAGGTCACAGATGCTTTGTCATTCACTAGGAATCTACCATTCAAGCCATGAATATAATACTGCATGACCAATCCTCAGGGCTCTGCCAAGACTTCAGACTATGTCACACATTTGTACACCCATCTGAACAGAAGATAAATTCTTACTTCTTCCTTTAAAAACACACACATACACACACACAGGTCTATAATTGACTGCAAACCCTTTCTCAAACACAAATGTACAGTAAAGTCAGCAGCAGCTTTGACTAATGAGGCAGAACTGGCATTATGTGCGTCACCCCATCCATTCATCAAGGGCGGATGAAAAGCATCCTTGAACAGTTTGTCGTTCATCGTCCTTCTACCTTTCCCTCTCGTCTCTCTCTACATCTCTCTCCGACCGCCCCGCCTCCTTTCTGTCCTTGCAGTAGCCACGTTCTCATCAACAAATCAGTCACTGCAGATTTCACCCCTGTCTTACTGCCTGACCTGCTGTGATATTGTCAGATGGACAGGACTTCTATGAGTATAAATATCTCATCATTCTTTTATAGCGAAAATATGAAAGCAGTGCCTGATCCCGGGAAAAACTTCTGCTACATCCAGATAGTCTTCTCTTGACATCAAAGAGTGGAGAATACTATCTAAAACTGTCTCAAAGATACAATAATGTCAGAGAAAGTGCAAATAACAGCTCCTTAGCCATTGATAGGATAGGATTCAATACATTTTTGTTTTTGCCACATAGAACATTCAGGAGTTTACTGGTAGAGATTACTGTTACAGCTATGATTCATGTGCAACTTGGAGGTCCTACAGATATACTGGACCAAATGGGTAAGCATATTTTTTGCCTTAGCTTGAATGATCAAGCTCAACAAACATCTTCTTTATTAGCTTTATTTGCACACTGCTGTGATTGTTAGCATATTCCTGCTAACTTGCAGTCCCCTGTGGCCTGTTCACATGCATCATCAACAACAGCAGATAAACCGCTACTTGGAATTGTTGCTTAATTGGATAGTTAGTAAAACATTAAACGACAAATCTCAAATCAACAATGACAAAACAGCTGAAAAAGGATCTAAATATAATGCTCCACAAGGGAATTTGGGAAGAAAATTAAAGAGCCAGTGAGTAGCGGCATTTTAATATCAGAATAAACAACTGTTACATCTTGTATTACATGTACATTGCTTTTAAAATGTACATTTTGTGCACAAACACTTTACAATTTGGTTCATATTCACACATGATCAAAATTATTTCCTATCAATTGAAATACATCAATGGATCTGTTTTCACCTAAAGCCAAAAGCATTGTGTGTTAAATGGATCTATGCTAAATAAACCGATCGCATAAATCACAGAAAGTCCAAGTGTACGACTTCCTGTTCCCGTCTTTCTTTTGGGATTTTCCATTTAGTGGTAGCCACTGCAGATAATGTTCCTAAACCATTTGTCCTCTGTATCCTCCTTCCTCAGTAAACCTCATCACTGTGAACAGGTAGCAAAACTCCATCAATGCACCATAGGTAAACGTTAGAAAAAGCAGTATTTGTGATAGTCTTGCTGGTTTCCTGTCAAAGCAACCATTCAATCAGAACTCTGGCACCCATCAAACAGAGGAGGACAGGCCAACCAAAGCACCAGCTGTGACTCATAATCCCCAGAAACTAGTTACTAAAGAAATTGTGGTTCCCCTGGGAAACACACTCGACATGATTTGGTTGAGAGGAACCCTGGTTGATGAAACAATAGACTGACATGTTTGTGTGTTTTGGAACAAACAGAGGTTATAACCTACATGAACTACATGTTCATGGTAACCAGTATTGACTGAGGTGTCTTAATGCATCTCATTACTTCATGAAGGTTTGTGCCTGTTCCTCTCATCCGACTGTCGTAAAGTTTAAATGGTGGTGGAGACTGAATGATTCACGATGTAATGTTGTTGAGTTGTTGTGATTATTGCACTCCATTTATGAATCACTGATTTAAATGATATCATTAAATGCTCAAGGTGTGACCATTCAAGCAATAATAATATTTAAATCCTGATTTTTGCATAATGGAGATGATATTTTTCTTGAATTTTTTAAGAGATTTCTAGTTTAATTAGAGGGCAAAGCAGTGGTCAGTAGAGTTGCTAACAATAACACTTCTCTTTAGACATCTTTAATTTGGAGAAACTGAAGGTAGCAATAATCTGTTTCGTCCTCTGTATTTACTCCAAATGTGGTCGAAGGTCATTGGGAGTTGTTTAGTTTTCTCAGGGACAGTTAAAAAAAAAAAGGGAGGAACACACATACCAAGAGACTCATTAAGTGTTCTGAAATCTGTCAAAATATAAAAATATACCACAGAGTGAAAGTTTAATGGGTAATTTAGAGACAGCCAGGTGTTCAATGGGTTGAAGGCTTGAAGGAGGTGAGCACTGACCCATAATTTCTTTTTTTTTCCCTCAAAAAAGGGAGAAAAATGCTTGTGGTCACTTAAATTCAATTGAAAAATTAACACCAACATGAGCACCATCATCTTCAGAACAAATTTTAATGTAAAAAAATTTTTTATTATGTGATGCTTTGTGTTGTCTATGAGGCAAAGGAGAAATATAAACATCTATAGGATTAAAGACTGTTTAGTTTGAAACCTCCGCAGTGAGAGTGAGCCAAAACTAAGTGTACATAAAAGCAGAACTAAGTCATAAAATGGTTTTGAGAGGTGAATTAAGTGAATGTGAGAAAGAGCTGAAACTAAAGTGGCTTTTTTCCTTTAATTGATTTTGTTTGTTCTTCGTGAAACCCAAAACTGAATGAGCATCAGCTACACGGGGTCGTCACCTCCACTTCCTTGTCTTGGTGGAAATAATCAAGCAATACATTTTCATTTTGTGTGAGGAGAAGAATGGCAGAAAAATGGTTGGTAAATATGTGAGAATATATTGAAACGGCCATATGAGACAGAAAAGAAGATAGAAATGTCAAAGTGTGTTGCTTTGACTGATGGGATACCAGAACAGTCCTAGAGGAGACACTGATTCGATTTGTCACATTTCTTCCCAAACACTCACAGTCGTACACAAACACACTTATGTGTTGCGCACACACACGTTCTATGTCAGAGAGGTCTGAGGTAAAAGGATGATGGAGCAGATCTATGAATGCAGCACATTTCTTTAGGGAACACTCAACACTAATTTCATTAGTATGTATGTGTGTGTGTGTGTGTGTGTGTGTGTGTGTGTGTGTGTTGGCATGAGTGCATAAAAGGATGCACCAGCACTTTGGCAGACTCTCCCCACTGCACCATCATCAATGGTGAGACGAAAACAGATTTCCTCCGTCACTCACAAGCCTCAGCTGACAAATTAAGTATTTTCTAGCTAATTAGTCCACAAACTGAGGTATGCCGATAAGCTCTGCAGGTATGCACAATACCTCTTAATCTTTTCAAATCTGCGGCACGTTTACAAGCAAACGCTTCAAAAAATAAGGCCAAATTGTCTGAAAAGGTCAAATTGACTATTTCTTCTCTTTTGGATCCCTATAAGCATTCGCAATTTGGTAACTAAATAATTATACTTTAAAATCTACTCATAATTAATAATTCAAAAGTCAATTGGTCTAAAATACTGACTAATTGATGAAGATGTCTAGGGTGATGTATTCAAATTGTATGTTTTGTCCACCAGTCTAAATATAAAGACGCATTAACTTGGGATAAAGTAACAGGAAGTTATTTATAATAATTTCCTAATCCCACAAACAAACAAAAGGAACATGGATGAAAGCACAAATCATTGGAGGATGTAATGACTAACACGCTATAATAATTCCGTTTTCCTGTTGCTCAACAAATAGATTCTGTTCTAAAATCCTTCTTCCACATGAACCCTAGATGTTGATCAAAAGAAAAAAGTACAATTACTTGATAAATATTTAATCTCCATTATTAAAAATGGTGGTCTTTTTTTAAGCTATGGATTAAAGGAAACATTTGCAGCATTGGCCGATGTATGCCTTCTATTTTTTCTTTGTCCTTAGTTGCCTCTCTTCAGCATTGCTATTCAGTGATGGGCTGACAGTGGCGGAAAGCAGACCACGGTGGAAGAACAAGACAGATGGAACAGACAGAGCATGGGCTGAATACAGACAGAGTATACAGAGTATAGGCTACAGAAAAAGAAGAGGAGGCTTCCTTTTTTTTTTATAATGGGCCAAACTACACATTATTCTGTCTGTACCGTTTGTTTCCTCCTCACACCTCAGACACTATAATCTCCACAGAATCCTCCACTTTCTCTCCATCTGAACTTCACCAACAAACTTTCTCTCTGAAGATGGGAGTAACCAACTGTGTCCAAGGACATGAACAGATCAATCACCTCAGCATCAAACAGAACATAAAACCCAAGGGATGAATGAAGGATGAATGAGGGGTAAATGAGTATTGTGTGACTTGGCTTCAGCATGACGAAGATTTGGAAAGCGGAAAAGAAATGTGATAGTTCAGACAAAAGAAAGTCTCCCTACTGTTTGGCATCTGTCACTCTCTCTGGATAGAGAGCAGCTTAGCCAGCATTTCAGCCCATTACAACACTAATGAGCATCTACAGATGTGACAAAAGAGAAACAGACGGGGATTTGGAGAGGAGGGACCACTGAAAGTAAAGAGCAGATATCAAGATTCAGGAGAGTGAAGTAACACCATCCTCAACGCATCTATTTTCCTCTGACTCCAAACAGCACTTGACATTTGGCCAGGGGCAGCAGTAATCACTGCAGATCTGGACAAAGGAAAAATGCAGCAGCTCAGGCGATTGCTCCAAGTCTGTCTTTGTCTTTCTGCAGATAACTCCTGAGCCAATCCATGTGAATACAAACATGTTTATCTGGAGGAAGACGAGGCTGAGCCTGGATCCGTTCCCCTCCAATTGACTCTGAGTGAGCTAAGTTTAAAACATCACTTACAGATGCACACATGCATGGCATATACGATCATCTGGTTAAGGTTATTAAGGAGAAACCTCTCGACTCAATCAGTGAAGAAAGCAGAATAAATTGAAAGTAACGGTGGCACAAGTATCTGAGGTGGATTATTTTTCTCTATCTCCTCAGTTAATCCGGTGGCTCAGCAGCTACAGAGGACGGCGGTACTGCACAGTTGCTGATTTGTCAGACTCCAGGGAAATCAGAATCTTCCTCCATCAGATGCCTTCAGGAACCATCTGTTAAGGGACACTTTGCTCGGGAGACTCTGTTAATGCAAACGGGTACAGACTGACGCCCAGAGAGATGGACAGTGTCCTTCTTTGGAATTTTAACCTATTGGACAGATCATGATCATGGACTAAACACACACACACAAGAGCAACACGATTCAAAGGAGTTTGTGTAAATATAGTTACCCCAATTTTATTGTTTAAAAAGTATAGATCGAGTTTACTATAGAAAATCCATAGAAAATGTTGCTTTAATTGCCACAATATGAAATTCGGCATATTATTCTAGATTATACACAGTTAATATTCAGCTTTCTATATTTTAAAAGGAACCTGAACAAATATAAAAGATATTTTGAATTCCTGCTGACCATTTCAATTTTCTCCTGCCAAGAGGTTTGACTCCTTTCAGAGGGACTGCATTATGTTAATGCGCAAAGCTACTGCACCTCTGTTAAATTGTATTAAACCTCTCTCTCTCTCTCTGTGTGTGTGTGTGTGTGTGTGTGTGTGTGTGTGTGTGTGTGTGTGTGTGTGTGTGTGTGTGTGTGTGTGTGTGTGTGTGTATGTGAGAGAGGGAGAGAGAGAGAGAGGCAGAGATTGAAAATAGTCTATGCATTAGCATGCCCATGTGTGTCTGCTAATTATGCCTAATTATTTCAAATATCGACTACTAATAACCGAATCAGACACTAATGAGAAATCACAGAGTCTGTGGAAACCGTACAGATCACCCCAGCAAATTAAAGTATGACCAAACTGATCAGAAGTCAGAAAATAAACTTGCTGTTTTCAGGTAATTTTTAACCCTCATTGCAAAAGAGAAAGAGGAGCAGAGAGAGAGGGAGGCTTGCTATTTCAAATGTCAGGGATAAGTATTTTATTAAAAACAAGTTTATACTTCAAATTTACATCCATGCTGCACTAAAGTATCAAACTGCTCACCTTCCCCTTGACTAACAAACCCAGTCCTGTTTCTAAAGAGGAGGATGACGTCATTTATCTCATAAAGGTTTGACCAGAATAGAAACACATGATTAACTCTGATAATGAAGCTACATAAAAACCTAGATGCATTAAAGATGCACTGAGTCAGCCAGCAGTCTGTAAAAAAAATGTTAAAAGGGAAGATCTTCTTGTAAAACATTATATGCACACAACAAAACAAAAACATTAAAAAATGTATTAAATCAAGCCTCGCAGTTAAAGGCCATTGCTGTGAGCATAAAAGAGCAGCTCATTCGTCATAATGTTATCCTGGTGCACAGTAAGTGATATTTTGTGATGATTCACCGATTACATTGGTGGTACACCTGCCAACGTGGTACCAGAAAAAAGGTCAGAGGGATTTGTCCTTCCTGTGTGCTGTGTACTAACATATAACACACACACACACACACACACACACACACACACACACACACACACACACACACACACAGCTGACAAGTCCGGTGCATAAACACACACCATTTCTACATCAAAAACCGTTCACATCAGCGTGACTCAGACAAATAACCCACATCAAGAACGTAACACAGCTAATCTCCACTGAAAGAGAGCTGCAACCAAGAGAACACATTGCCACAACAACAGGCTGACTGAAATTAACTCTATCCAGACCCACTTTTCTGGTTGCTACATAACAAAACCCATGAAAGCTAAACATGGAGGAAGGTGAGGCGATTAGCTGCAGAAAGCCGTTTTATTGGTAAGAGTCTTATGTTTATGTGCACTTAAACACAACATCCCTGCAGCTTTGTGCTGTTTCATGTGAAACAACGTCACATGTTAGAATAGATCCAACACTGGATTATAGCACAGACTAAACACCTTGGATAGCAAAAAGGAATTATAAGTGTCTGTTTAAACAATGGAGCTCTTTGAATGCCAAGCTACAAAAATTCAGGATTTTCTTTTCTTTTCAGAGGCGAGTTCAGGTCAATAGTTCATGAGTCTGGAAAAATTGTGGCATTAAAGTATCACACCACCAACCCAACACACAAGTTAATATGAAGACTGTTGAAAATCCTGCACGGTACCATTAGTGAATGTGAAGACAAACTGGAATCTGAGCCCACGTCGTGAGAGGTCATGACCTGTGACATGAAAGTCAATGTCAGAGAGTTGCTCTCTCGCCATTTAGCATTGCTTTAATTGAGGAGATGGCACCACAGCCAAAAAAATACCATCCTGCAATGAAGGACAATATCCTCTGGCTGCTCGTGTGCTGAAATCCAATTACACCAATTTATTGATCTTCATGAACCCAGCGCTCTTTAGGCCAAACAGAACCCGACTGCCTTTTATCCTTTGGCTCAAATGTCATTACATCCCGCTTCAAAGCGGTGATGTATTGTAATTGTCAGTGTTCTTCCGTTTGTTAGTCCACCAAATATCTTCACAACTGTTGTAGATACAGATGAAACAAAAAGCACATTACTCGGGCACATTACTGAAGATGAGATGATGACCTTGACCTTGAGAAAACTAGGTCAAGGTCAAATTTTAACTTTTGTGCACTCAGGAACCGGATTACATAGAAAGACGAGAGAGAGAAGGCCAGCGTGAGTAAGACCATAGATCAAAGCTAGTGCTTTGATCTATAAAAGTTGGTCAGAGCACTAGCTTTAATCTTTGACCTATGCAAGTAGGTCAGGGTAAAATTTTGAATTCAGTGGTATCACGGGATGTTATAGTCTCTGACTGCATTGGTCCTAGTTTTAAGTTGGTCTCCTTCTGTATAGACAGCTCAGCAGAGGGGGTGTTTTGATGTCATCACCTGAGAGCTTGGAGGATGAACACCGGAGGAACCAGAGGTCAGTCCTATCCGTGACATCCTCTGGATCGGTTTTTCAAAAAGATTCTGACTCCCCCAGTTTGACTCTGCTGTCTTTCTGTTTGTCACTTCCTCTGCTTTAAAATCAAACACCAGCCAACATTCAATAAAGGTAAAAAAGAAACTACAACCTACGGCTGGAAGAGGTGAGTCAGTCTTACGATAAAACAGTGACAGATGGTTTGATTCATCGCTACAAAGTCAAACATTAATATCAAGATGTCAAGTGTTACAACTTCAACAGGAAAAAAAATCACTGTTTTACTGACTAATTAAAACCGCTGATGCAAAATGTCACCCTCTGATTAAAAGCTCCATTCTTGAGCCAGGAATTACTCCCTATAAGGAATGACAAATCGCAAAGGAAAGTCGATAAATGTGGAACACACTGACCCACAACTTCACAAGTGATTGAAACTCATGCACAGTGAATGCTTAAGTTTTCTAATTCAATTTTCACATACAAGCCAAAGTGCAGACCTCTTCAATACACTTGAAACAAATTTGTTGCAAGTGTAAGTGAAAGGAATCTCCAGAGTAAGCATTACATGCACAGTAATTGGCCTATCCATGCAAGAATTTGCCAGAGGCATGAGTGAAAGCAAATCCTTCATGAACATCACAGATAGCTGAAGATTTGCACTGATGCGGTGTTGAATAGTTATATCCATGTATAATCATTTCCCCGTTTAACTCCCTTGGGAGCACTTGCACTGTTTGTTAAGTAGCTGCAACGTCGGTGCTCCCCCGTGTTTGCTTCTTCTTCATAATGAGCCTCTCCAGCTGGATGGCCACAGAGACAGCCGAGGCCAGAGGTTGAGCCGCTCACCCGCTCTAATTGGCAAAAACTCACGTTAGCAGACGAGTATCAACGGTGCAAAAGGAAGTTACAGGAAGATTTGTTTTCATTGCACGATCCGTAATGAAAATGACGTAATGGGAACTCGCGCTTGGAAAAATGTTTTAGTGCTACATCTTCTAAAAACAAAAATCACCTTAAAAAAATGTAACTCAAAACCTCTTTGAAGGTCCTAATCCAAACAGACGTTTCACTTGTTCTGACATTGGTGCCACTCTAATAGACTCAAAGCCACAGATGTCCACACATTACAGTTCATTTTCAAAGCAGCTATTTTCATGTCACGTTTGAAAAGTGTAATAGGACTGCTAACAACGAGTGTGGAAAAAAAAAAACAGGAGCCTGAAACTGAAGCAACTAAATTAAATTCATCCATCATTTATATTTTCACTGACACCTGTGCTTTTCTACTGCAAGGACACCACCAAACACGCAGTAAAACACGTGAATGTTACTGTTTGAGTTGTAGAAATAAGTCGGACACATTTGATGTTAGACATACCGCTAGAACGGCTGCACGTCAACAGCAAAAAATGATTACTGTACATTAAATATTAAGAGAGCCAGGAGTGTCATTTTGTTTGCACTTCATCTCTAATCACCATTTCTCCACTAGTCAGCTATAAATGATATAGAGATACAGAATATTAAATACTGCTACCAATTACACTGTTAATGATACACAAAAAAACAGTTACAATGGTAAAGCACAAACATGCAGAGACAAACTAGCTGCAGCTGCGCACACTAAAACCAGTGAATCAAAATTTTTTTAAAAATTAATCAGGCTTATAGCTCTGTGCATCATTTTATAAATTTATTGCAGTTCAGTATTTATGAGACTGGAGGATATATCAGTGAAGTGTCTCAATACTTCTCGTTATTTTGCACGGAGAGTAATTAAAATGGAGCATTTAAAGTGCCAGCTGAGGCTTATAAAGTATGCCATGAATCCTTCAGCAGGGTTATTTACTCTGCAGGGCTTCATTCAAAGAAAAAAAAAAAACAAAAGAGAAAAAGAACAAACAAAGCAAACATAAGCCATGCATGAAAGAGAGAACCCCTCAGGAGGAGCGCTATCTGCCGAAACACTCCACCAGCATGTGCTTAAGAAGGCTTCTCTGTAACACTTTACATTTCACATGAAAGGTAGAGTAGCTTGTCCACTGATCAGTGACACTGACTGACATTATATGCTATTTCTACCCTTTTAAACCAACTTGCTGCATTGGTGTTCAGCAGTCCGAAAAATGCACTTTAATGAGATACAACAGAAAGAACAGATTGACACAAAACGAAAAGTCCAAAACAGCCCAAGGACAAGTCCTTGTTTTTGAAATGAATTGCAAATTTTTCTTCAAGTAGGAAAGATTTATTACCCCCTTTCAGAAGGTAATGCTTTCACAGGTGTCTGTTTGTCGATTTCATAAAAGGTTTATATCAAAACAACTTCTCTCATAGATTTTCATAGGACTTGATGGAATGGCTGAGCATGTGGTAACAAAGCGCTCATTAAATTTTGAAGAGGATCTAAGGGATATTAAATATGCAAGAAAATGTCTTGCTTTATTTAACCTTGCATAAGGATTTTTTTTTTTCATAATTTCCATCTTTCTTCCAGATAGAGTTTTATAAAACTTGGTAGAAAGATTGGGAATGTACATAAAGAGCCTTTAAATTCTGAAGTTGATCCGTGGGAAAGACTGAATTCAAAGCAGTTTTTTATCGCTTACAATGTTTTCAATACAAGTGTTTTAGTTTAGTTAAAATGTATTGGAGTGTTTTACTCTTGACATTATGAACATACATAAAAAAATCTTAGTTAAACGATCTGATTACTTTTTCAATCATTGTGACAAAATGTCAAGAAATGAGACCAACACTGATGCTGACAAAGACTAGACAAAGCCTGAAGAAATAAACAATAAACAACATAAATGTGTAAAATTAAATGTAGATGGAATGTGTAACACAACAGCATGCTACTTTGTTATCTTTGCTTTAAGACATCTTACATTGATATTTCTCTATAATGCTGCAAACACAGATGCTGGTTTCCTTCATGAGAACTCATGCCCAAAAAATATCTGCCTACTACTGCTACATATACATTTATCTGCACATTTGTTTGCAGCACACAGCAGTAACAAACATCCTTGATCATTATCCTTGATCATTAATGACAGATTGATTTGACAATATTGAAAAAATTAGAACTGCAACATCTTTGCTTTGAAAGGGCAAACAAGTTTCCAGTGACAAATGCCTGCATTCTGGTTTATGAAGCAACTTTCCTCTTCTCCTCAGAGTGAAGCCAAGATGTTAAGTGCTCTGGATGAAGCAGCCTAATGGTTCATGGCACCCACTCAAGAATACAAAACCAAAAGGCTCACAGTTCAAATCTGAAGAAAAACATCAAACCTCCACTATAAAAAGGCTGATGCTTGGGTCTGGTAGGCTGTCAAAGGAGCCTATCTGTGTCTGTAAAATTATACGGTACAACCACATTTAAAGCATAATTCAAATTTTGCTGTGACACGAGATACATGGAAATCTTCATGTCGAAACTTACCCCTGTATCAAACTGAAAACCCAAAACAGATGTGACCACACATTTAATGTCAAACATCCACAGAAGCCTGTAGAAAACAGAAATGAATCCATCCCGAGTGTGAGCGATAACATGGATTGGAAGGAGGGACTGGAGGGCAAAGGGCGAGGAGCAGGAATGGATCAGCACTAACAACAAGAGGCTTGAATGTCAGATCAGCTGACCCCTACAGATGTTAACAGAAAATTAAATCAGCCATCTGAAGGAGAAAGATCTCCTTCAAACATTTCACTGTACCTTGATAAAAAAATACTGGAAGACATTTTCTGCACATTGTAAGATCTTAGAAATCTTGTAAAGTTCAAGCTAATATCATATGAGAAAGGGGTCTCAAGCTTAAGCAGAAAGTCATGATTTACAAAGCTAAAATAGGTTGCAGACCATCAGCTCACGGTTTTGCTTTGATTATGAAGGGGTGATCCTACCAGATATGCAGAAATTCATCAGACTTTTACGCAGTTGTTCACTTATATTTTTAAGACTTACAACTTCATACTTGTACACATTTTTCATGCTGGATATAATTTCACACAACCAGTACAGTATAGTACAACAAAAACATTATTTAATGTATTGCATTTCAGAATTATTTTTTTTAATTACACATCGGTATGTTAAAAGGAGTTTTGAAGCCTATATTTTCTCAGTGCATGGTACGTGTCTTTTTCTGCTAAGCCAACTTCTCAAGTCATAGCTTAAACTTCTAAGAAGCACAGGAAGGATGATCAGTCTCACCTTAGTCTCTCCTCTTCCTTCTTTCGTAGCTTCATATCCCGCTGGACAACATTTAAGACGTGCTCGGCCTCATCGTCCGTCAAGCCGGACAGGTCCAGCTTCCGGCCCATGGTTCCTGGCTGCGCCACACTGAGCTGTTGGTCCAAGAACACAGAACGAAGAGATGTAAGGGTGCTGCTGCTCTGGGGGCCTTGGCTGGGACAACCCTGGGGAAAGACAGAGGGAAAGAGAAATGAACAATGTGTGCATTTCAGGAATCATTCCACTCCTTTTGAGCTAAAAATAATCATAAAACTTTTCCGCGCTTCTGCTCCTTCTTTGAGGCAACTTATGACTTTCATCGTCCTCTACTAGCTAAGGGATAATAACGTGTGCCTGGTAGCTGGGGTAACAGAAATATAAATGTCACATTAGTACAACAGATCCAACAGAAAGATCCAATCAAAAGGCACAAATGCAAATAATGTTGCAGTGTTTGCTTTCATGACTTGCAAACAGAATTATATTGTGGCCGTGTTGCTTGCCTGCAGCATGGACTCTGGTGTCAGAGCAGCGAAAACTGGATGAGTGTAGCGGATAGAAATAATATATGTTTGATACCAAGCTTGCCTTTGGATGTAAGAGGAAGCAAAAATACTGAACATATTCATAAAATGTTTTGGCATCTGCTTTATTATGAAAGAGAATATTTTTAAAACATGATTTACAAATACAGCCAGATTTACAGTACTTAGAGTCTAGAAACTGCTTTCAGACACAGATGGGACAGATAAGCAACACATTCATGGAGCACATTGGTGCATGTCTCTCTACAATATACTGTAATGTCTCTATACAATTAAAGGAATATTGTGCACATAATATCATGGAACAAATTAATAGATGATTACAATGTATTCTGCTAGTTTTACAAAAGTCATACTTTTTAATCTGAGAAGAAGAGATGAGGACAAAACAGATGGTTTTATAAGAGCCACAATAAATACTGGAGCAGAGAAATTAATTTGCATTTAAATATAGATTGCGTATTACTAAAACCTTGCTATTAGAAACCAAACATAATTGATGATATTGCTGGGATATGTAATTATTGCAATTGTGTTCAACCAGGCTTAATTCAAAAATTAATCATCAATGAGCATCACTCTGGAAAATGCATTTAGGAAGCGATTTATCACTCGTCCATATTTTGCGGTTACAGTTGTGACTATCTTTTTGAGTTAGATGGCATAAAAACACATGGAAGACAGACATGACTAACAACAGAAAAAAGGGTGGAGAGTGGAAACGGAGGGCCAGCCCATAAAAACAGAGGGATAAGACACGGTAGAGAGAAACAGAGATGGATGGGGAGATGGACACGAGGAGAAGGTCCATTTGCTTCATCATCTAAACAAGATGAGAGACCACTGCCAGTAGATAGAGCAGTGATGACTCAGAAGGCCAGACAATTATGTACGATCTATTATTGGGCCAACGGCTTTACCAACAGAATGTCTTTCCTCTCACACAATGTATCACTCATTCCTCCAATTTAGTTCAGGGTCTTTTTAAAAACAGACTGTGGAACAAAAATGAAGCAGTGAGGCAGCTTACGAGCAACAGCAGCTTGCATTTTTATCTTTCAAAGTTTAGTCATCAGTAAATGACAATATGTTTGTTGCTCTGTGATCCCAAAGTTATCAATCAGTGCTGGATGTCCGTGAGGAGCAGCAAAAAAATCTTCATCTTATTTGTCAGAGGAATATTGTTTTGAAGTCATTGTATCTCTTATATTGTAGCTCCATCTAATGATGTTTTATGTTATTTATACTGTATGTGGGAATATAAAAGCAACAAGTGCCATTGCAAATGCATAAGTCCAGCTACCGTATATAATTATATGACTCACACATACAGGCACACACTGAGATTTATATATATATATATTATATATATATATATATATTATATATATATATATATTATATATATATATATATTTCAGTTGAGCTTTCAATTTTTAGGATCAGCTCTCGAATTGTTAATGTTTCACAGCCATTATCAATAAAGTGTTGTTTTCTGCTGAAGTGCAAAATTTAAGTAGAAATATTTAAACACATAATAGTCCTTGCAATGTTTCACCCCTGACCCCTTTGTGTTTAATTTTTTAGTAATCCATAAAAGCTTTTGATATTAACAAAGTATGAAGGAATCTCCAGGGTCAAAAATCATGACCCCTGTGGTCCATTGAGTGGAGATTTGGTGCTTGGTGAGGGCTTTAATGAGAACGATGTAGGTTCTCTCAAGCCAATTAAATGCCAACCTTTTAGGCCAATCGCCAATGCTAAAGGAAACCACGCCTTCTGCTCACCACCTTTACAGATACTCATCTATGCTTGACACTGCATAGGAAATTTTGCCAGATTGTTGAGGATGAAATGCACATGATTTCATCACTGTTCACAATCCATTGGGATAATGCACCCAGTGATGTTCAGCAGGGCAGCAGTGGGTAGCAATAAGATCCCGGGTTCCATTCCTTTCTATGTGGAATTTGTATGTTTTCTCTGTGTCTGCGTGGGTTCTCTCCGGTCTGCCTCTTCCCACCTCCAAAAACACGCAGCTTCAGTAAATTGAAAGAAAGAAAATGGATAAATGATGTTCAGCTTGAACTCATTGACCTGCTGTCTGAAGCACTTCAACAGAATACTTCAGGTCCGACTCACTGCTTGAGTTTGACCCTTGTCTCAAGAAGGAGAACTTTCACTACATAAAGATGCATGAGATAAAGATTCCAATCGTGTTTGATTCTACCTTCATATGTGAACAGACTTTCTTACTGTTGAGGTTCAAACTATCCAAACCAATCTTCCATCACTGATGTGAACCTCTTAGCTTTTCTTCAGACCCACCTCAGTCAGATTTCAGTGTGATTTCAGATTTCAGATTTTTGTGAACTAGAAGCACAAAACAGACATTATTTTTCTTACTGTGAACTGAAAGACATCTAAAGCACTTATTCAGTTTGTATTAAGTAAATTATATTTTAAAAACAATTACTTAGCATTCCCTAATTACACGTTAAAAATTAAACGACTGACAAAATTGTTGCTTTCTTGTTTTTGACTTGTACTTTTGACTGACTCCACAATTGTACATTTTTGTTGAAATTAAATACTCTTATTCTTTTGATTACCAGTAGCATAATAAAAGTTGTATAATTTACTGCTCTTTACAAATGAAAACTGAACATAGTTAAATCCTGGTTATTGCGCTCTAACAGAGCTCAGGCTACTCAAGTGAACCTTTGGAAAAAAAGAACTGCCAACCGCTGCCGTATTGTATAGCATCATTTTAAAAATATTGTTTTATCATTTCACAAATCTCACTGTAGTGAAAATGAGATTGTCATGAGATAGATGGGCTGGGAAAAAGGTCCAGCAGGAAGGTTGCTTTGCTTCAAACGTTACTGCCATGATCATCCTCCATCATGTTGCAGCGTGCAAGGAGGAAATGGACGAATGAATGGATTGTATTATCCTCTGTTAAAGTATCACAGTCATACAAAAGAATGACCCTATGTGCGTCATCGATGTTACAAAAACATCTATCACTCGATCTAAAGAAAGATGGAATTTCTGATTATGGCAACACAACTATATTAACCTCAGGTAAATCCATGGCAAACAGGGAAACAGACCAGTGACAAACACAGCCTGATACTGGGAATAGAATCAAACCTCAGGGGACGATGTCTCATGTTGGACTGGAAAGCACCTCTGAACCATTTTATGATCTTGCTACATACATGGCAGCAGCATTCTCAAACCCACTGTCCCAAAGTGAGATGTGATAAAGACCCTATTTTGGTACCAGAACAACACAGACAGAACCTTCTGGTTGTCATTCACCAACTTTAAAGTAACTTTAAAGCTCATCTTTACTGTTCTGTTATTATTATTGTCATCATCATCACCATCCATACAAAACCTATTGTCTAAAAAACATGTACAGTAATGGTGGTTTTACTGCTTTCAACTCATTAGCTAGTCATTTCTGGTCTTTCCTCTGTGTTGTAATACTGAATATGAAGTGATGGTAATATTCTCATCTGTGTATTGAAATGAAACAAATCACTGTATTTTCCAAAATATTGATTAATAGCAATATCATTAGATAGGATAGACCCTGGACATGTCACAAGCAATTGTGGGGCCATGCATAGACAGAAAACCCCTCACACCTATAGACACTTTGGACAATTTGGAGTGATCAATTGACCATCTCTTTATCTTAAATATTTCTTTATATTTATGACTGGAAATTTGCAATATCTAAGGTCATTATAGAGTACTGTAAAAAAAAATCCACAGAAGCCCAAAGGGTTGAAAATTATAAACACATTTCTTGGCCATATTTGCAGATTTTCAGTCCATATGTAATTTTAAAATTTGGAATTGACAAATCAAAATTGGCTGGTCAAACGTATTTGTCTTCATCCTCTATTAGTTTCCTATTGTACTGAACCATTATTGTATAGCCACAAGGGAAGGCAATTATTCAGGCCTTCTTTTAATAGTGGTGTCAAGGACAGGGATGGAGCGTCATTAATGCAAGTGTGTCTGTCTGCCATGCTTTAATGATGCACATACTTGAGGGCTGTACACACAGCTGGCCAACTTTAACTTGTGACTATTAACATGCACACAATCTACACACCAGCATAAACACATCCTTGTTATGTCAAAGTTATGCCTCATGTTTCAGCACCTTCGACAATAGCACAGATGAGCCATCAGTCTCTCGTGGAAAAGAACCATAGCACCTAGTACCTGTCCTGACCAATCAAGAAAAAAATAACGGCCTGATATGTTAACAAGCATGCATTCTGCACAAAAATTTAACAGCTAGCATGAAGAAGTTCAAATGAACACACAGTGACATATCCATCCACAAATCCAATATAATCAAGCCACAAAAAGTCTTTTTTCCAATGCAAAATAATCACAGTAAAAAAAAAAAAAGGGATAAGAATTTAAGCTAGATCAACATTATTGATATCGTTTTGTGTGATTCTCGATATTTTTTTTCTTGTAGAATTTTTCTTTGGGTATATTCACGTTTTTATCACTTTCAAACTGTAAGTAACATCTGTTGAATTTTCACTTCAGTCACCTACTGCTGCAGCTAATTTTCACCTGAAACATCTGCAGCAGTGTAACGGAGATTTACATCACACTGGTTTGCTTATAAAATCGACCTCCTGCTGCTGTAGGTACCAGCCAGATATTTGGCAACCAACTCCTGTAAAATCCTCTTTTGCAAACTCATTTGTTTTGAAGGTAATATAGCTTCTATTTTAAAACAGTAGGCATTAAATATTTACTAAATATAAAAATATTATTTTAGAAACTGGAGATTTACTGGCAATGTAGTACCTGCGCAATACTATCAGCTTAACAGTGTTAGTGAGAGAGTGAGGGAATGCATCAAAGGGAAATATGTCATGCTGATTTATCTCTCACGAGGAAGAGCAGGAATCTGTCTTTTCCCTAAAGGACACACTTTATACATCAATCAAGCATGCCTCCGATTAAAATATACACACTCTGGCACTAAGTCTTCCAAAATACACCTCATAAAACATCCTACATGGTGTTAGAGAGCACTTGGCTCTGCTGTCATCTATTACCTCAGAGAGAAGATGGGCGAGCTGAAGACAAGGCCCTGCCGGAGCACTGAGGGGGCAGGTGCATCTGAGCGCTAAATGAACTGCTTGTTTTAGGCATTCTCCGTTGGACCGGTGTTTCATCACAGCCAGAGAGAAGCAGACGTCACAGAAAAGACTATTTCGACCGAAATTTAATGAAAGAACTGACTTTGAAGATCTGCATTCCCAGATATTCGTGATAATCTGTGTTTGACTGCGTTTGCAATGCATTCAAGGTAAAAACCTCTTCCCACCAAATCTGGTCATGTTACGATTTATATTGGGAAAAATACAGAGAAGAAAACAAAGCCATGGCTTGAAAAGGAGCTACTTTTACTGCAGATATCAAGAACCTCCTTGACCTACATCTTTTGTCATAATCATGTAAGAAGGTCACTGAAACACAGAGAGCATAAATTGTGATTAAGATTATGCCAATGACCTATACTCAACTCAATTGGCAACAACCGCTGTACACATATATAGTATATCCAAAGGTTTAGCAACTATTACCCAACAGTATGAAAGAGCACCTGTCGGGCACTGAATATCTGTAAAAGAATAAGTTGCATGCATACCCACATACAATTTCTGCTGTGGATAGTAACAATTTATTCATAGAAAATTCTTTGACACCATCTGTGGAAAGCACAGGTGTAAAAAATAACACGTGGGTTGACACAGTTCCATTTAGTTGCTTCACTTTCAGGGTACAGATTTGTTAATAATGCCTCAGTCACACCATCATCACTTCATTAGTAAGTCCTTTGCTTTTCCTACTATAGCAAGTTAAAATGTTTGATGTGAAAAAGATCTTCAGTATGATGCATCAATTAGTACAACTACAACATTAGCAGCCAAGTGGTGTTTGCCATGTTTTTGTTTTTTTTATAGGAAAAACATGATACAGATATGTCTGATGAGCTTCAGCAGTTCTTCCAAGACTAACATCAGTCATTATGTGAGGAAATTAATGACTCATTGAAATTGCAGCCAACCATTTTTATGAACTTTTCCAGGCCAGCACTGTTAATTATAATAATGCTGCCTTAAATCAAGTTTACAATCACAAACACCAAAAACTCTCACTTCCTGCACCCTTATTGGACAGCATAATAAATTGGGGCTCAGTGTGAAGGGAGCCCCTGATCGTTAATCACTGTTTGATAACTACCTGCTGTGTCACATCCTTCACTACCTGCCCAATTACCACTATGCAAAGAAAGAAGCTGGCAAGGTAACAACGCTGCAACGCTTCTGTGAAGATACAAGCGTTCAAACACATTTTGACCTGAAGTGTTAAAATCAGAGCAGATGCTAATTGACTCATCCTCTGAGTCACTGTGCATGTGACACTGTTGATATCACTTTAAGCACAAAACCCTGAGATGGGCATGGGAGATGTTTTTCTTGAATGGGTACCTCAAAACAGACAAATGTGAATCATCTACAATGTGGGTTAATTGCTTTCATAGAACTCTTTTATTATTGTCAACAGGTGTCGTGCGTCACACCAGACAAGCAGAAATAAACATACCTGAACAGATATTCGGACTCCACAATTAGGATTTTTAAGGTTCCGGTTTAAAGGTTATGCTGCAAACATTTCCCAGAAACAAACTGAGTTTATATGAAATAAATAGTCCCATTCTGCATGTGGTTTGAGTTTTGCTGTCAGCCCAGTGGACTGTGTGGGAGCTCTGAGACAAATCCACCTGATTACATCCACATCACATGCAGCAACATTCCACATTTATAAACCACAAAAACCGATTCAGATCCATACGAATTTTGAGACAGATATAGAGCACCAGTTCATCTGGCAGTTTTCCAGAAATCAGTGGGAAGATGTGTTCCAAGGATATTTCGCAGACGTTCATTTTCACGTTAAGGTACCCGCGCCGGCCGAGCCTCTCTCCACCACACATGTCAAAGCGGCAACCTGCCGCTGAGGTTCGTGTTACATCCATCCCTGCTCGTGATCAGGTTAATATTCACCTATTCGCAGTGAGTTGATGTGGAAGATCACTTACACAGGATCAGTGGGTGCCGGATGACCGCCAGTTAAAAGCTCTTTCACGTTATCCCAGATATTAATAATACAAAAAAAAAAAAGAAAAAAAAAAAAGACGCAGGAAGGATGCGCCTCTGCAAGTGTGAACTTCCGCGACACCTGTCTGTCTCCCAGATACTTTTGGCTTTGCCCCCTCGGCGAGTCGGATTGCAACCCCCCCGCCCCCCCTAAAAAAAAAAGCAGCAGAAGCAGGAACAGCTGAATGGGCGATCACGAGGCTTGTATTACACAGAGGAAGGAGGAGGAGGAGGAGGAGGAGGAGGAGGAGGGAGCATGCAAAGCGAGCGAGGTGAGGGATTTACACCCCGTCTATTCTTCCTGTATTCACAGCGGTGTCAGGATGGAGTGAAGATGCGCTTTGGAAGGAAATCACTGATAACTCAGTCTGCTTCCGTGCTCAACTGATATAATATCTAATCTTTTTTTTCTTTTTCTTTTTTAAATTTATGCTGGCACCTGGGCACCCTGCGCTCCGATTTGGCATCGCTGCTCCTGGAGGAGGAGCAGGAGAGGGAGGGGATGCAGTGCGTTTGGCTGGCTGCTCCATTCACAACATCGGTCACAGAGTAATTAACCTCAGAGAGAAATGAAAACATCCCAATTACTCCTATCTCTGTGATTCACATGTCTCATTCGCTCTCTTGTTGACAGGGTAAATTCAAAATTTTAGTTAAAAAATAAATACAAATACACCTACAAGGCATTATAAAAGATAGATAGATAGATAGGTAGATAGATAGATAGATAGATAGATAGATAGATAGATAGATAGATAGATAGACTTTAATGATCCCAAACTGTGAAATTCACAAAATATTCTCAACTGATTTAAAGATGCACTGTTTATATTTTGACACCTTGGCTTAAATTTTTCACTATTTTTTGTTCAGCTAAGTATTCACAGAAATTAGAAATTACAGTTCTCTCATCCAGTTCCCTTGATCACTAGCCCACCACTGTAAAAAGACATGGAAGAAGAAGAAGAAGAAGATATACTTTATTGATCCCCTCGGGGAAATTACATTTGTCAGATAGGAAGGGGAAATAATGGCTGGTCCAACATACTTGGAATCGTGCCATTGGTCTGTTGGATGTCGTGAAGTCCATCAGACAAATCAGAAGGTACCGCATTATGTAGCCAGAGGGAAACTACAGATTGCCAATAACCTGATTGACCACATGTAACCATCCTGAATCAAGACTTCTGCTGCAACCCACAGATGGGCTGCACAAGCCAAAACAACAAGAAGTCATCTGAGATGTGCACCTGAAGCCCAAGAATGTTAACTGACATGACTTCATCCAGCTTCCAAACCAGGATGACAGGATGATTGGAGACTTTTGAAAAACAATTAATGATCCTTGACCTAAACCTCACCAAAGACCGATGGGGTTGGTTGAGTGAGTGAGTACAGCAGTAGGAATTTCATTCAGCTCTGACTGAAGAATGGATCCCTGTCTAATGGGATGACATCGGAAGGCTCTTCCAGGCTATGAGGAGGAGGAGGACTGCTGGGATCAGTGCTGATGTGGGACACACTGGTAATGAGTCCAGTTGCGCTATTTGTGTGGTGCCGTTTGTGATGTCTCCTTGTTTTGTTACTGTGCAATCAATTAAATTCATTAAAACTGCATAAAGAAGAAAGCACTTGTTATTTTCAGATGACACCAACTACACAAGTAAACATGCAAATAAGCAATGGTACATTATTAAATCCTGTAACTTTTAACAGCAATAAATGTCAAATAAAATATTAGACAATAAAAATACCAGTCATAAATACTGACCTCTGTATACACAAAGAAATAATAAACTTAACCACGCCCTTGTGTTACAGTAGTTTTATTTTGTTGGGGATCTTGAGTACCCTCGGGCTTCATGAGTTGTGGTCTGGCAGGCAACCAGAGCTTAGCAGGAAATCTCCCTCTTTTCCTCTTCATTCACTTTCATCCTTCTGGGAAAATGCTGATAGTGTTATAAAATAATTTTCAGCACTGTTGCCAGCTTCACAGTAGCACTAATGGGCTCCTTTTAAGAGGTCATAAATCCAGCTTTGTGCTTTTGCTTTCTTTAGTCCAGTTATAAGTCATTGTTTTGCAAGAGATATCGTTCTGCACTGAGAACTGTTCCAGGTCATATATTTTCCATTTGAGATGCTATTTTTTACTTTCAAACACCTTTAGATGAGTCATTTGTGGTTGTTTGCTGGGAATTCAAGTGCCTCACTCAAGTCGGAGCATTCATCTGCACTCAGTTCTGTAATCTTAGATATGGGAAACATGTCAGAGTTTACATGCAGTCAGAGGAGAAAACATGGAATGTAAAGCAAATATTTCAGCACAGACCTGACATGGCTATATGTTCAAGATATGCAGATATGTTCAAGCACATGCCATTTGATACTCTCACAGGAATATGATTGGCATGTAGATCAGCTACCTCTTTTCATTGGATTATTTTTTACTATACTTCATTGCTGTCATCACCATGCATCTCCTCTTTGCCTCCATCTGAACAAAAACAATCAATCAACCTTTATTTGTATAGCGCTTAATCACATCAACGGACATTTCAAAGCGCTTTAACAGATACAGAAATAAGTGGCTGGATCTTCCGACCGGCTAATACTGTAATACCTGTGATATTGCTAAAGTTAATATTTTAATTCTTCATTTTATCATTGTGAGAAAATCAGATATTTCACTAAATGTATAATAACTATATATTATACTCTCCTAGAATTAATATAGTGTAGAAATCTGAGGTCTTGGCATCACTGTTATTAGGTCACAGATGGGGATTATTTAAACCTTTAACTTAAGCAAATATGGCTGTGGATCGGATGTTCACTCGTGTACTCGAAAATGAGCATGATCATTACACTTCAGTGCACATTGCTTGGAGATTTAAATGTCTGGCCTGTTAAACAGTACATTTACCTGCTTTGTCCTCATTCACTTAAAGCAGTGGAAACAGTAACGTGGAAATGTAGCTGGGTGGATTGCTGTTGCCTTGACTCCCAGTGGTGCCCCAGTATTTTGTTGTAGGTCATTAAGTAGTGAAGTGAGAGGTTATTGTAGGGCTTTACTTCAGCAATCCTCTGGTCACAAACACATTTCTGCAACCTTAATTCAACTGCTGGACACATATACGTTAGAGTAAAGCGTATTACCACAAAGGCTGCTTATGCTTTAGTCTCACTCGCAGCATGACTCTGCGTTTTTAGGCTTATATATTGTACTTTTAATAAAGGCTTTGCAAAGTGAACGTTAAGATTTCTACCTTTGGGTTTTAGGTTGTTACAAGAGAGTTTGTGTGTTTGTGCATTTAAATAATCGCACGAAGATTGCAGGTGTAAACAGATGGGATGATCATGCAGTCATACTCAGCAACAACTGAGTGAAAAAACAAACAGCTGATCAGCATCGAAATCTTTAAATGTATCAGTAGTATGAGGATGACATTATCCCTGCTGGGCAATTATGACTATTTCATGTCTAAGCATTAAACCATGTGGGTCATCAATCCATCATATGCTTGTGTTCTTGTGCGCACATAGGTGTAGGCGTGTTTTTACTGTCTACTGTGACATTATGTATTTTAGAACATTTGAAGACAGATTCTATTGCCAAATCCTGAATGTAATAAATGGAAGCATTTAAGGGCCCTGTTCTTTGAGGTCATCACTTCACACTATATAATATAGTCCTTTAACCAATGGGCAGAAAACACACAAGCATTTGATGAATCATAACTGTATGTTAGCAGCCATTAAGCCCTGATTCAAGTCTGATGATGCTTTTGATGTAAACATTCCAGTAACTATAAAGTTACCATTTACAATAGATTTGTTCTTAATGACCAGCTGGTTTAATAACATTTAGTAAGTCAAACAGATTCATTGGGTTAATGCTTCAGATTATTGAAATCTGCTGCACTTTTACTTATCTCAGTCAAAGATTAAGACAATTAAAAATTCTGAATAAGTAAGTAGTGCATTACATCACAATGATGTATTTGAAATAACTATCAATATTATTATTATTATTATTATTATTATTATTATTATTATTATTATTATTATTATTATTATTATTATTAGTATTAGTAGTAGTAGTAGTAGTAGTAGTAGTAGTAGTAGTAGTAGTAGTAGTAGTCATAGTCATAGTTGTAGCCATGGTAGTAGTGGCATCCGAAGTAGTGATTGTAACAGTAGTAGTCATAGTCATAGCAGTAGGCCTAGCAGTAGTCATAGTAATAGCCATAACAGTAGCCATAGTAGTAGTAGTAGTAGTAGTAGTAGTGGTAGTAGAAGTAGTAATCATTGTCGTCGTAGTAGTTTACTAATACTGACATTAGTACTAAGTCATCCAGCGCAATATCGTATTTCTATATTTCTGTTCAAACTACTGCACCATTGAGAAAAATTACTTTAAATCTAATCGGTTACTATGTATCGAGATCATATGAATAAAACCACAGTGATAGTATTGTGTTCAGGGAAGAGCCAGATACTTCAGATACACGTAACTCAGAAAGTTCCACCTGCTATGCTCAACCTGCTATGAAGGTGATGATCATCCTTCATGTCATTCTCAGGAGGAAGCTTTCCAATGCTGGCCCACATTACTTTGAGATGGAAACAATTGAAGACGGCGATGTGTAAACCCTGTGGATGGATGGACTGTCTACCAACAAATAGGTCTTTCTAATTTTAAAGTCCACACAATAATTACGTTGCCAAGGAATGTGTGAGTCATTTTCAAGGATCATCCCAGATGCATCTTTACTCACCCTTTCAACCATTTTATTATTTGTTAGAATCCCAAAATCCATTTGACACTTAAAAAATGTCTGAGAGTGGATGAAAGAAGACGAACAATTTTTCTTACTTTTACATTCAGACTATGTTGTTTAGATGTCCCACCTGTACTGTAATCAATTTCAATTGCATCTCCTTAACTTGGAGTGCAGTAACATGAATATGAGTGCAGTAACATGAAACACATACAGTATAACACATATTTCCTTCAGCAGTGGATGTCTGACTTCTAGAATTGTTTATGATCACCTTGTAAACTGAAAAATAACTATAAGCGGACATCAACCCAATAAAAGATATTCAGTTACTTCTCAATGGAAAACAACATGTAAAACACATGATTTGCTGTAGTTGTTGTAAAAGTACTAAAGATCTAAGAGGCCTTTCAGTTAGAGCATCTTTTTTTTTGTTTGGATTAGGAGCTTAATCCAATAATGTTCATGTTAAATCCGGTCTTTACTAACAACATGAGCAACACCTCTGCCTGCTTGTTCAGTCTGCGGTCATTCAATTTATTAACTAAGTAAAAATACATTTCCTTGTGTTTGTCATTGACTACATGGAGACTAATTGCTCAGAAGTAGCCCTTGTATGTTGGGGAAAAAAAGCATCACAATCATCAAACAAACACAGTGAGTCAGTTCATGTATTGTGCTGTTAATCACAGTGTGGAGTAGAGGGGAGAGTGGGTATTTAGTTTCACAGCGAGAAGGAAGAGAGAAGCTTGTTTCATAATGATGAATAGATTAAGAGTTTAAGCTTGTGCTTTGCCATTTTTGCTTGTGATAAAAACATTCCAGAAGTCCCCAGGCTGGATAGTACTTCGGTTGCCGTGAGGAGTTTTGAAGCCTTTTCCTCTGTTATTGCTAATAAACAAGAACTGGGTTTAGTAATGAGTTGACACAGAGGCATAAAAGGAGGCCCTTAGCTCCTGGATGTGCTACATTATGCCCTGACTATGAGCTCTAGTTGTTGCCAGAATTTTTAGATGCTTCAAAATGCCTGTAGAGGACATTTCCATTGACATTGATTTGCATTGGAACACCAGAGACCCCAAAAATGCATGCATAAACATGAGAGTTCATGGAGTTCAAGCATGTGGACAAATGGAGGCGAGCTATCCCTGTGAGGCATGCTAACCTGAACCTTTAAAGGACTATGAGTCCGTCATTTTCCTACTCCATGACGAGCCTTTTTATCCTTAAACTAATTCTTTCCCCTTTTAGTGTTTGGAAACCACAACATATTGACTGTCTGGCCAACCTCTTTCCAGACTATATTAGTCACAGAGCACAGAAGCCTGCTAAGCCCCCTCCTCTCATTTGTTTATTTCACAAATGTGGAGGACTGAGTATAAGTTTGCCAGCCAACTTCCCAGTTTCCTTGCCAATAGTTTTGTCCAGCCAAGTTTAGCCACAGCTGTTTACAAGAGAGGTGTTTCTGCTGCTAGCCACATAGCTCAGATATTCCTGTAGAGATCTGAGACTCAGAAATACTTGTTAATCCACACTACTGGCAAATGAACACTTCTTACCAGACAATTATCATTTCAGTGGCCAATTAGTGCATGAGTGCAGTGATATCTGAAGGAGTTTATGACTAGATTTTTTTCTTCAAGTTTGATCATCTATCCATCCATCCATTTCAAGCCTTAGAAGATGAGTGACCTCATAAAAATAGACAGAAAAGAAGAAAAGGGTAGTTGTTGGACTTCCATTTATCAAGTGGCCAAATAGTCACTCTAATCAATGATAATGGTCCTCTATCTGCTTGATGTACAGTATATATGTATGAAATTTCATGCAAATCTGATAAGAGAATAATGTTTGAAAAGATGTTTGTTTTGGCTTATTTTACTGACTCCAAGCTGCGCAAATCTATGAATACTCCCAAAGAGTTGAGAGGTTGACTGACAACAGAGATGGATGCGACACAGGAGAGTGAAGCAAGCCCACTCGGACCTTTGGGCGGAAAGTTCATTTATAAAAAGAACAAAGACGGGACTATCAACAAAAACGCAGTGATTTGTGCCTTTTGTAAAAGAGAATTTTCATATCACAGAAGCAGCTCCAGCCTAACGTATCATTTAAATGCAAAACATGTCAAGAACACATAGAGTTGTCTGTTGTCAGTTCCTGTAACGCTAGCTTACCCTTTTAAAGGAAAAGCCTGTTGTCATCTTGCAGTTGATGTTGCCTTATTTAGAGACATGTTATTCTATTCATTTTGAATTGCTGTATTGAGTCAGCTTTAGTATATATTTTGATTGAGAGTCTGCTGATGTGTCTATTTGAGACAGCTTTATTTTATTTCTGAATTTTATTTATTTTATTTAACTGTATTTGTATTGCATGTTTGAGAAATGCACCTGGCCCAATCGGTTTGCTGATGTGCTTGACCTTTTTCTTTTGAATTTCATTTATAAATCACACTTAACCAATAAAAATGTGGATTTCAAATCTTCTTTTCTTGGTGAATTCTATTGATTAGTCATGCACTACAATTTTGTAATGTCCTAGAATTCAAATTCTTTATTTGGGGGCCTTTAGCAGGTATGAGATTAAAATGGGATTAATTAGATTAATTATTTACAAATCCTGTAATTAATTAGATTAATTTGTTCATTCGCCTGACAGCACTAATACAAACAGATTAAGTTGAAAAGTCTTTTTTTTTTAGGTGTAACTGAAGACGTCACAGACATACACATCTGTATATATGACATACATGTAACAAGCACAAAGACATGAAGGCACATGAATAACAAGAACCATCTTTAATGATTTTCTAACATGATTTATTGCTTCCTCTGGGGAGTGATTTATTGGTAATTATATTATGTGATTATGCATGTGTGGCTGCAGCAGGAGTCTGTCCACACCTCCTTTTTCTAGACACAGACATGGTTGGCTCTCTTCTCTAGTCAAAGGCCTCAACCCTCAGTGGCATTGTTTGAATCCAACTCCTTGCTGCCATGGTAACCAGAGCTGAGAGAGGATGGGATATAAATGAGAGATAGTGAAAGGCCACGACCCACACTATGCCTGAGACTCTCTCATGTGTCTAGTATTCCTGCTGAAAGAACAATGGTCCGTGTCATTTGATAATATAAAAATTAAACAGGTTGAGTTCAAATAGCATTTTATGCCATTGTAATTCCTATTCAACACAATTAATTCCCATTTAATTTTCAATTATCCTGGAACAGGGTCTCTTAAGTGATAAATGAAGGGTTTCCTTCAAAGAAAACAAAACTCATGTAATAAAAAGTGTAATGAAACCCCTGCTAAGATTTGTGACATAACAGATGTTTGCCTGTTATCAAACTCACTTTCTGGAGATGCACAAGCATCAGAAACAGTGAGAGGAACAAATGCTGATATATCTCAGTTCAGATCTGAGAATCAGACCGTACAATGGATTTGTCTAAGTGAATCCATTAATGCAACTACATGAATTAAGACTTTATAAGTTCAAATGCATTAGTAAATGCGGTTGATTTTGACTGATCTGAATGTCAGACATACATATATAATCTGTGAATTTATTTAAAAAAAATCAAGAATTTCTAAACATTTTATACAAGTAACGGGAGACGTTTTTTTTCTCCACACATCATGAAATGCAAACCTGTACCAAAGATGTAAGCTGTATTAAACTCTAAGAATGTACACTCTCAATATTCATATCACCACTCAACTGTTAGTTGTTAATATGATATGTGAAGCATTAAGCTTAATGAAGCATCTTCCTGCTTCATTTGTTATCTACGATAAAATATAATGGCTTTCATCCATCAAATCTAGAGAAAAGCTTTCATTCCATCAGTTTGCGGTTTCATATTCTAAATTAAGGCTTCAAGTTCTGCCAATCGTCTTGCTTTTTATGGAGGGATATACAGGAGTTTACCACTCTTCTAGACCCACATAAGACTTTTTCAATGGCCCTTGTCACTTGTAAATTAATTTATTATCCCCACAGAGTGTGCTTCCTTGTTTCTTGGAAGCTTCGATGCCTCAATTAAAATTTTGGTGACCTGTAAGTAGATCTGAAGGATTGCATTTTTAATAAAACCAGATTCCATTTGTCTAGTTTGGGAAAATAAGAGGGGTGATTGCTTTTTAAATTGAGTGAAATGGGATACAATTGGGGGGCAGTGAAATGCCGTTGCGAAAATGAAGACAGATGCTGTTGGTAGTTATTTAAGATTCAGATTCAGAAGATGAATGCTCAAACAGCCAAGGACGCATAAACAGAACATTAAATAAGAAGCCTTGCAATTATCGCTCTTTGTGCAATGTCAGCCACATGAATTGCAACACAGCCGTAATGCTCTCGCTCTGAATTGTCCCTGCTTCCTCCAATGTTTCCACATGAGAGGACTGAAAGCCTCACTGTTTTCTCTCTTGTGCACCTTTGATAAATCCGTTACCAAAGCAGCCGCATAGACAAAGAACAGCTCAATGCGCTGTTGAGGAGTATTGATTTGCAATCAGACCCATGAGGCTGACCAGTTGTACAGGGAGGAAAGGGAGGAGACACGAGCTTCTGTCTCAGTTGATTGGATGTTCATCTGTGTCTCGACTTCCACTCCATGCTCAGTCTGAAAGCCACTATAAGGTTTAAAAAAAACTCTTATTAGTCAGTATGGACATTTTGGCAAAATTGGCACAACTCTTACATTTTTTGTTCCATATCATGGTATCAATAAGCCTGTCTGTTTTAGTCTAGCATTAAGACATGTTTTCTGGTGTTATATTCCTCATCTTGTTATGTCAAACCAAGGCCGAGCCAGTTTTTTACCTGTTTCCAGCATTTATACTATGCTAATCTAATTGTTTCTCACCTCCTTAAAGCTCACACTTTTCAGCAAAGCAATATTTAAACATCATCTGCAACTTACTACGTCAATGCATTTACAGTAAGAACTGCTTTCTACTGAAGAAATAGTTCTGAAACATGGTTTTTCAATGAGGTATATGGATTTTACAGTTTAGTCCAGTGGGGACAATATTTCTTAAAAGACACAATCCTGTGCGGAAATACTTTTTGATGTGCTTTGAGTATCACAAAAAACAAAAAATTCCAGTCACCATAATATAAGGGCAGGCTGGTACTTTCCAAGTTATCTCAGAATCCTGGCAAATAAAACCAAAATTTTGTGAACAGATATCATTAGGTTAGATGAAAAATGTCTCTCCATAATTTAGGTGAACCAACCCTTTAACAAATGGAGCCGTTAGAGACGTGATGCTTCAGTTACATAATCCAAAACATCCATTATATCATGAGTCATGTCTCCTGAGCCAGATGTTGTTTCCGAAGTCTCTCCTGTTTTATCCTCCTGCCAAACAGCTCTGACGCTTACACACACGCAGGCAGTTGTAAACACATTTCTGTTCATGTGTCAGAAATGATCCATCTTTTCACCTCTGGTCATAGCAGACAGTGTTCTGTGGGAAAAAGGTGTCTTTTTCAAGGTCAGCAGCTGCTAACCGTGGAGCATCATCCTCAGACATGTTGACAGCAGCGCAAAAACAGAACCACTGAAGAATGACATTTCCTACCAGCAAGGCGAGCGGCTCTGCACTGCGATTTCCAACAGTTAACTACCTGAGATGCTTTAAAAGTTAATTTAAACTTTAAAGTGTGGACCAAATATGAAGGATTCAGCGTGAAATGACTGTCTCGCTGTGATCTCTTTACATGACCACATGATTGATGTAAGCAAATCCTTTGTCCTCCTGACATGTCCTATAAGGCATCCAGTGATGTTTCATTAAATTACTGTGGTTTCCAGTCGAATGTCCTGATGTTTGTTCATCTGTTGACTTTAGTCCACTTTACGTAGTGTTCAAAATAAAGCAAAGTTTCACTCCTCCCTTCCTTTGCATCCTGAAAACATCCTCCTTCACTTGGTTCTCATCATTAACCTGCAACCGTCTGGCAGTCTAGCCGAGCCTTTGGGGAGACGAGCTCAACAACGGTACCTATACAACGTCAGACGTCTCAGGAAAAAAAGAGGGAGGCGGGGGAGCTAGGAATGGAGATGAATAACGATCTCCACTCAAACTGTGACTCACAAGGAAATTGTCAGACAGCTTTTGCAATTTTTTTCAAGTTTGTTGAGTAAGAACTCATATTGTTCACTGATATGCCAGAGGACAGGAATGTGGTATATGGACTTGTCTTGGACCCAAAGGGAAACTTCAATTTTCCCTATTTTCACAGCGGTGCAGGAGACAATTCCTCTGTGACCCAGAGCCCGAGGCTTGAAGACTTGATTCTCCTCTCCGCACCAACGCTCACTCTTTCCATCGTCCAATATACCTTGAGACAGGGTGCCTATTCATCTGCTACTTGCCTCATTCTTTCTTTATGGTGTTTTACAGGCAACATAAACTCCACCACAGTTTTTTTTTTTAATCATCCCCCAACATACTTGCCAGATAATCTAAAACATACTGTACAGTTTAAAGACATAAACTTTTTATTTGTTTTAGCTTTTGTTTTTGCCAGTCCATGATAAGTAGTTTGGCTGAACCATATTAGAATTATCAAGACTTTTGTTCACCTTTAACAATCAAGATTTCTGATTTTTTGGTCCATGTTTAGTCAATAGTAGCCGTCAAGCTGGAAAAGGACTGACTGTATTGACAGCTGCTGCTACTGAGGAGTCCATTGAGGAGTGATATTCATCCAGCAGATAAAGTCACAACATACAGCATTTCTTGATAGTACGAGAACCAAACAACTTCTGGTATGTAGAGATTTCACAATCTCTTTCTCTCTCTCTGTACACACACAAACACACACATACACACACACACACGCACGCATGCACGCACACACACACACACACACACACACACACACACACACACACACACACACACACACACACACACACACACACACACTTTGGCAGGAGTTACAGTGCATGCATAAGTGGAAAATATCCTTAATACTTCTCTGAGGCAAAGGTTAGTGGTGTAGGGGAAGTAGGGGAGGGGAGGCCCCTTAAGATGTCTGACATGTTTCTGCAGGACCGCAGGCCACTTGCTGGCACATAGCACAGTCTTGCGGTAGGCTGTTTGTCTGTGTGAAGCTGGCATGGCCTCCCGTTCCCTTGCATCTGTTCCCCATTAGCAGAGCCGAGAGTATAAAGCAGGGAGCTGACAGAGGTTGGGAACACATTTGACTTCCTGGCTGGATCATGGGGTTTACTGTCTGGCTGTGCGTCCTCTGCATGCAGGCGAGCCTGCTGTCACACGCCATCGACTGCTCAGGAGCGACACAGGGAGAGCTGTGTGTCAGCGGACAGACCGCAGACAGCCAGGTAAGAGACACACGTCTAATGGATGTGATAGTTAGGGCTGGACGGCCTCACCAAGCCGTTCATTAGGTATCAGTCATCAGCCATGCTTTTGTGACTCTACAGGGTTAGTGCAGCTTGTTGGAGTCTGTTTAAATGCTGTTTTCTGTATCAAACTACATAATAACTAACACTCTTCTCAAATGAATGTGAAAAGAATATGATTTATCAGCATTTTCTCCTGGACGGACGCCAGCAACTTTATGTAACACAAGCCGGTAGTGTGAAAGTCTGTTTTACATTCATTTTTAAACTATAGCATGCTTAATATTATATTGGGGTTTTTTCAATGGATTTCAAAAATGATTGACCTTTATGTCTGCCTTTTGTGTAAAAATCACATCTCAGTTGATTTCAAACTTAAAAATGATCTTCAAACTCATTTCCATTTCTTTGGCGTGATTCTGTATGTTAAAAAGGGACATCTTTCAGGATTATCCATCAGTTTAATGGAAAATAATAATGATTACTAACATTTTGTAGTTTCAGTTAAGATTTCAGTTCAGAATATTGGTTTAGATTTTACTCAGACATGCTGTGGTCAGAGTTTATGCAGTAACTCAGGTCAGAGGAATTCAGTAACTCTGCTGGAATGTAAAATTCATCCCGACTCCTTTGAAAGAGGTTGCTGTGATGATTATAGTGGTCAAGTGTGTTTAAGGATGGCAGGAGCCATATATTGTTGCCTTTACCCTGACCTGTGGAGATGTTTATTTTTTTCTAAAACAATATCTCATTGTAATGATTTTTAAAGCTATAATGCCACCATACCAAAAATATACCCCTCCTAGGAATAAAATCATTCAGATCCCTTTTTTAGCTATTCATGTGGCTACCGACTGTTATTCTTTAAACTTGTGGTTAGCATTTTTCAATGGACAGTCCTCGTGTTCTGTCCAAAATAATCATCCTCAGCTGGACAATGGATTCAACATCTGCATGAGGATTTCACCCACACATAAAAGGGTTTCCATTGGGAATTCTGAGGAACGTGGTGCCACATGTATGGCTACTCTGCTGGAGTTCTTTGTACTGTGATTACAGCATGTGTGGTTCTGAGTTTTAAATACAGAGGAGACTAACAAATACCCCATGCAGCTTTTTTCAGAGGCTGCACTTGGTTTCGTTTTTTTGCCTTTTCCCATGAAGGTCACTTGTGTTTATAATAAGCTATTTTCGAGAACAGACAGCACAAAGCAACAGAAACCCAAATGGATTGCACCAGATTTTAATGGAAGCTGCATTTTTCTCTACATACACACATTTACAGTACATATTTGCAAAAAAACCCGCAAGATCCAGACAGACGCAGAATCACTGCTAATTTGATGACTTGGATAGTAAAAAGCTATTTGATTTGTCAGGTAATGACATCAGTGGTGAGATTTAATCAGACAGGACTGGTTTGTCTCAGCTGGTGGAATATTTTCCAATTTAACCAACGTGACAGCCTCTTATACTGAATAGATATACATTCATAAGTAGTTAACACTGTACATGACAGCACTGTGCACTAATTATGCTACGCAATCTATTTCATATTTAACGTGTTAACATAAAGATAAATAATTTGTTTTAATAAAAAATACATGTTCACTGTCTCACTCTTCCTCCTCTTCATTTCCAGCATGATGAACAGAAGCAACACAACATGCCACCTGGAAAAGAAGCAGTGGTATGTTCCAGCACTTACATACGCATCCTACTCAAGGTTATCACTTCAGTCTGAATCCTTTAGTTACTCTGAGAGACAAGTCACAGCAGGCGTGGGGTATGTGAGCACAAATCATGAATCTTGAAAGAAGAGACACAAACAACAAAGGGAAATTAATAATGACATGATATGATTGTTTTAATGCTATCTGCCAGTGAAAACCCCTCTTGCACACTACAAAACATGCACATGATTGCAAAGACAACACTTATGCTGCATCTTGTAACTGCACAGAGTCGTTCAACAGCTGATTGTTAAGTGTTTCTCAGATCATCTCACAGTGAAAACTCAATCAACATACTGTATATGTCAGCAGCAATCAGCAATCTGTACACACTTCGGTGACACCACAGGGCCTGTAAAGCTGGTATTTTGAGGCTGATGGAAAGAGATGTAAATATATATACCAGAATACCAGAAATTAGCTTAAGATAATCACTTTGCACCTTAAATCAGGGCAGAAAAGGAGCACTTTTATGAATCTGCATTAAAAATCTCAAGTGACAGGAGATAGGAAAAGTATCGGATCAATGGCAGCATTTCCTTTACCGTTTGTACCTCCTAAGGTTTGATACTCTCAATAAATATGCAACTGAAAGAAGACACAGGCAGACCAGAGCGTGAGACATGATGATTCTGTTTACCACACAGAGAGACGTGCAGGAGGTGTTCAACTCTGTGGTTGTGGATGTGGTTGTGACTGTCTCACTCTTGTAGATTTCTTTCAGACGTAAGAGGCAGCTGGACCAGAGGGGTCATACCCACTTGAGCCACTCCAGCCTGCCTGGGGCCATTTCTGTCAAGGGCTTCCCTAATACTCTCATCCCGGTAAATCACACATTGGTTTGTCACAGAGAAGTGAGCAAAAACCAGAAGTGGAGGAAGGTGGGGACTGGTTTTCAGTATGCACAAAGCAGCAGCTGTATGTGCTTGAATGTGGAAATAATGCATAATAACCACATTATTTGTTCACTGACTTGATAACAGCAGTATTATGTAAGAGCGTCTATGTGAGAATAACATGTGGAAGGGTTTACAATCTGTTTTTCAAAGTCACTTTGATGGATTTAAAGAGTGTACATACTAGATATGGGTACAATATGTACATAATAAGCCATGCCTTTGGTTTCTCAGGCTGACAGGTCCAGGCGACACTTGGTTCATTCTGCAAACAAGAGAAAGAGCAAACGTAAATCCCGTGTTGGTTCCTTCTCCCTCCTAAGCAATGACAAGAAATCCAACCCACTACAGGTGAGTCTCCTTTGATAAGAGAGGAGAAAAGAGATTAATGTGTAGGCTGGGTTATAAAGGCACCATGGGTTTGATCTAATCACTGGTTTGTTTTACTTATATTTTGTTATCAGGTAACCATGCAGAACATATTATTTCAGATTGGGAATGGAAAATATTTGATATACTGAAGGTGATGTTCTCATGGATATGTAATTTCACCCTCCAGGTGATTAGAGCGAAGAGGCAGGTTAAGGCAGACCCACCGAAGAAAAACAGTTCAGGTCGTGCCGGGGCTCTGTCTGTCCTGGTGAGACATCATTTAGTGTGTAAACATAAATAAATAAATCACAAAAACAACTTCTTAATAATATTTACACAATATGTTCTGTGTCCCCCCAGGGAGATCCACAGAATGATGGACAGAATGACAGACCCAGAAGAAACACACAGATGACGAGTGCAGAAAATTAATATTTTGCCTCTTGGCCTAAACAGGAGTGCAAACAGTACAAATATGTCCACATTTGACCAAAAAGTTTGTTTAATTGTTGCATTGTTTTAATCAGCCAGTCTGTACTTAGATTTACTTTTTATATACAATTTTAATTCACTAATATATTCCTGCATGTTGTAAAATCATGTCACGACATATCCCCTAATATTCCATTTTGTTGCATTATATTTAATCACAGATTCCTAATGAAAATAGTGAGTATATTTTTGCATAATATGTCTTGTGTTGTATTAGATTTCAATAAAGGTTTAGAGGAGACATATTCTCTGAAAGTCTTTAAGTGTTAAACAGTTTATAGAGCTGCTGCTATAAAATTGGACAACTGAGCTCCAATAAGAAATCACCAGTTTTTGTAGCTGCTCAGGCTCTCCCTGTCAGCTCCTCTCCCTTTCCCAGAATAACACAATTTCACCACATAAGGGTTTGTGAAACTGCCTTCAATTGATTCATAAAATAAAGTGTAATGGGAGTTTTACAGTTATTATACATGATTGGCAAGGATGGCAGCAGAATGAACCAACATGAACCTCCTTTCCAAGATATGTTCTAATCCATTTACACTATGGTAGCTTAGGACAAATAGCCTGCATGCAGCTTGTGTGACAGAAAAAACAAAACAAATCAAATGTAGTCCAGACCATCTGTTCTAAGAGTTAAACTTTGTCTATTTAAATATCTGGAGTCATTTTTAATTCATTTGACCAGGAATGGAAACACAGTGTGGTCTGAACCAGGAGACTTGTTTGAGTGTTTCTGCAGGACAGTGACGTAAATGTGTGCTCAAAATGTGATGTTGTGGGCTGCTCTGTATTTGGGCTTCTTCCTCTTTGCAGCATACAAAATCCAACACCTGTCTCACAACTCAGGAAAAGACGGCTGCATCTAAGAAGGGTTTAACAAAAGAAGCAAAATCACACCAACAAAAATGTTCTCACCCTCCCAATGTGATGCCACTATGAAATCAGAGTATGAGACAATTTGATGATTAAAAACGAGCTGGTACAAAAATGTAAGGCCACTGAAGTAGGATGACTCATCCCCTGCTCATTCACTAATCAAAGCTCATGACGTTGGCAGCACTTACAGGATCATTATTATACTTTTATAGACACAAACAGATAGAAAAGGCAAAAAATGGAGTACAATGAAATACTATTTATAAACTTGCCATTTCCCTGAAGCACATAATTGATGCTGGATAAGCTTTAGTAGCTTTGGACACAGGAGAGCACAGACCAGTCATCAGATGACCTGGATTAACTGGTTGTGAACCATCTTGGTGTTTTCTTGCTGATGAACCACCACGGGATGCCATTGTGATTTCTCAGGAACAGCAATGCTTTAATAAACACTCTTGTCTTATTAATTCCTATTTAGGGGCAACAAAAACAGGCACAACCTCAGCTCATTCCCTGCCATCCTCCCACACACTGGTGTGACAGCTGCCAGCAGGGTGTCTGTGACTGAATGTAGCCTTGGACTAATGCATCCTGGGAAAGTTGATGACCTGATGGAGCTAGGAGTGTGTGTGTGTGTGTGTGTGTGTGTGTGTGTGTGTGTGTGTGTGTGTGTGTGTGTGTGTGTGTGTGTGTGTGTGTGTGTGTGTGTGTGTGTGTGTATGTGTGTGCATATTTGTGTGTCTGTGTATGCACACACACACACACACACACACAAATGATTCTTAGAAAGCTATATAATGACCACAAACATGTTACAAATAGAAACCAAACATATAACATCACGTTCTCTGCTGATCTAAATGTTAAATTAAAAGACAATCTGAGAATGTGTCACTGTGTGTGGTCAACACAAAGGGGATCGTCACAGCCTTATTTCAATCACTGAGGTTCTGCAATGTCGTGTGGTATTGTTACCCTCTGGTCTGGGTTGAGTTATCTCCCCGAGAACAAAGCTGACGATAATCACTTCGAACAAAATAATTCCGAAGCCTCCTACAGGACTGCGGTAGGAAACTGCAAGTAGAGTGATATGTCAGAATTTCCCATACGTTCATACGTAATTAGTGGCTTATGGTCAACATCCTTTTGAAGCAGTGGAAACCACGGGGTAAGTGTTAGTTTCTGTTGACTGGAGCATCTCATCCAACAAACATGTGATGCAAAAACAGATGGAGCACAAACAAGTTAGCATTAGTAGCAAGCAGCTGCTTTGTTTCTAAGGTAGATGGGATCTAATAATATTTTGTAGAACCCTACCGCCTGGAATAAAACTGACCTTTTGAAATCATGGATAATAAAAGCCAAATAAATAATCAATAAATAATTGAAAGTATGCCTGTGATCAGATGAGTAAAGTGATTTCAAATGAATTTCCACTAAAATTCCTCTGTTTCCACATCTCTATTGTGTTCAGGGATTTAGACAAGTCTGCCTGGGGAACAATTAACCAATCATTGCAAAGTAGGTCACTGTAAAAAATGGTGATGTCGCCATCCAACACGACTACCTAGCAGCCTACATTCACAATGAATAGAAGAAGGAAAATGGCAACCAGTGTGGAAATGACAGACACAGCTGTACAATTTGTTGTATGTCAGCTCACAGAAATAACTTTTCAAAGCTTTTTCTTCTGTTTATTTTCCTCTCGACATCTTGGGAAATTAGTTTATTTGTTCATTCAAGCTACACTACCTGCCAGTGACCGTAAAACCAACACATCAACTAGTGTGTGCTTAATCTGTGCCAATTGGGGAAAAAATAATAAGTGGAATTTATTTTAGGAAGTGAGTTCTTAATGAAGGACTGATACTCCAGAAAGTCACTTGCCCTGCTGCTAACTAGTTACTGGAGGTGGCTGGTTATTTGAGAATAAACCTTTTTCATTCTCTGGAAGAGGTGTAATGGTAATAAGCATACATATTCCTTTGGTATGTAGTTCATCTAAACTGTAGAATCTTGGTCTTACCTTCAACATCAACATTTAAAAAGTGTTTTGCTCCGGTGACGAGTTTTTTCCTCAAAGCAGTGTTATGTCACAGTGACTTTGATGAATAAAATGTCACCATGGCTGAAAGAAATTCTGTGCAACGCCACATAATATAATAAAAGTTTTAATATACCAGAATTAACTTTTAATTTCACTGGAAAGTATTGTTGGAACTGCATTCTTTCAGGAAACTTTCTTTGACAGTCAAGGTATTCCCCAGTCAGTGCTCTTTGCCAGCGCCCATCAGACTACGACCACACTTTCAGGCTGAATTTGGCTCCTTCTCTTCATCCCCTGTCACCTCCTATCAGATCTGATGCAGGGCGTTGACTGTCTTTCCTCACCTCACGTCACTCCTCTCTGGCCAGACAGCACCTCCGTCTCACCAACTCGGCCTGTCAAAACCTCCCCTAACTGCTGTCACAGCAGCCCAGTGCTGTCACATCGCTCTGGCCCTAATGAAGAAAAGGCAGCCAGACAGAGAGAGAGAGAGAGAGAAACAGAAATCTATATGTGAAATGTGTAAGTCCTCAGTAACAGTGCTGTGGTGTCAGCACAATATATCTGCCTGACCTTTCAGCACATACGGCAGCGGGTTATTTATTGGCCATTGCAGAATTCATTGACTTTTCCAGGCTCTGTCAGCTTCCTTATTATCAAAAATCATTCTCTGCGCATCCGGGGGCAGCTGCCATTTGCAATCCCACTTTGTCACAAAAAAAAAAATCTGTGACAAATACACAACTGACTACGTCTAATAATAGATAGAACCTAGAGTTACCGGTAAATATCAATGCAGTCATACAATTTAGCTTGTGTACGTACTGTATGGCCTATAAATTTTACTGCCATGTCATTTAGGGGCACATCTATCATGTTTGGAAGCACTTCTTTCATTCAGTGGGTGCAAAGAAATCTCTTTCTTGGCTAAAGCTGGTTTTACAAGATGCTTACATGCCAACAGCAACAGGCGGACACCAATACTGACATCCTCACATCCCACATCCTTCAGTGTTGGTAATTCACAGGCAATAAATGTTTTTATATTGCCATTATTTTCTAGAGTGAATGTTACTCATGACATATTAAAAGTAATGTTATTGAAAAGCACTGAGATGAACATATCCAAGAGAAAAATTCAGTAGCAAATCAGGAGGAAATGTATCTGCATAGTTCTCCTTGTAGAAGATGGATGTCTGTGAGTCACTAGGGTGGGCCAATCTCTTTCCTTAAAATATTGCTGAGTGTAACCCACTGCCCACTAAAGAGGTCCATGGAAAGTTGATTTATTGATAAGGGAATACTCTACAACAGTGTGAATACATTTCATAGATGTAGATCGGAAAAGGTTGGCAGAAAGAACTGATGATGATTTTTAGAAAATATTTCTCAAGGTTTTGTGAGCCATTGGATAATATTATGGCTACCAACTAGGCAAAACCAATCCCTGGATCCTTCGCAATTGAAATCTGGATGTAAGTCATTACTAGAGGAAGAACAAATTGTTTTGAATGTGGAATACTGTAGATGCATAGGCACAAAAAGATTTAAGCATGTTTGGATCAATCTGAGCTAAGTGGCTGAAACAATCTTTTTGTTTTTTTAATTCTCCTTCCTCTTTGGTTGGACTCAAAGGTCATCACAGGCTGTGCAGTGGACAGAGCTGTCAGTGCAGAAAGGAGTAGAGACGGGGACATAGGTTTCAGGGAGGTAAGGGAGGAATTAAAATCAGTCTGAGGTATTTAATATAGAGCCACGACATCTTGAAATCCTTTCAAGGACTGTTAAAGGCGACCATGTTTTCTGTTTTCAGGAATGGGTAAGGAGGGAAAGTGGGCTGAAAAAATGTTGTAGGCTTGGGAGTTACTAGATATCGATTGGAAAAATCTACCCCTTATTGACTTTGTAAGCATTGGTGGAAATTAAAGAAGGCTCTAAAGTGACACAATTATGTTTTGTAGATGAAAATGAGGGAGGATGAACAAAACCCCATTCCTTTTCTTCATTATATTCCATAAGGGCAGGAGATTAATGGCATCTCTGAGGCCATGATACACTAACAGTAAATGCCAAAGAGGAGTGCATTAGGTCAGTGTCTCTGAGCTCAGCTCACGGAGCTTTGGTGAAGAATAAGGAGAACATTAGTTTTAGCCTGTGGTTGGAAAAGAAAGCTACTTCCACCATCCAAGCCAGACTCACATGCAAAAGTAATTTGAAAAACCAAAACAGCAAAAATAAATTACGTCTGATTGATGGGATAGATTATGTCTTGCAAGGTAGCACTGATAGAAATCCTCTATGCTTTTTTCATTCCTTACCAATCTCCATTGTCTGTGAGAGCGTCCATATCCACTTTATCTCTTGTGTTATCTTGTCAAAAGCTTTGCACAGTGAGTGTGTTAATAGAAATGTCACTCAGCATTGCTAATTTACGATAGAGAACAAAACAAACGTTCTGTAGACTGAAGACAAACACTGGTGGGCAAATAACTCAGAAACTTCAAAATAATAATCTAAAAGTTCAGATGCCAGCCAAAGCAGAGGCACAGTGACATTTTATTTGAAGCGTCATCTCTTTGAAAAAGTGGGAAGTCTGGAAGAAATGGAGACCCAGGAGTTTTGAATTGAATTTTTAGCTCATAAATGGATGTCTGAAAAGTGCAGAGCGAGTGGCGCTTTCCAGCTCCTGCGAGGACAATAAATCATTTGGTTACACCCACTGCAGAAAAATCCGGGCCCCTTTTGATCAAAGAGCCCTCTCAGCATCTCTCGACCATACACTCCGCATCAATTTCAGAACTGTCGCTTTTTTAATTCAAAATTTTAATTTTCATTCAAATGCTGAGTGAAAAGTTCATATTCGAGCTGTTTGAAAAGCATCTGATCATTTGAAGTGCTTCACATTGTTATTCAGCAGAGGGCCTCCTATCAATTTGACCTAATACACGCTCCATTGACAAAGCAGTGTTCTAAACTAATACTATGGCTGTGTTCTTCCGTTACGAAAAAGGGGGGACAATCCCAAGCAGAGCTGTCCAGACCGGGCAATCACGACACCAAAACATCTGAAAAGCAGCGTGTGGAAATGTTTTGGGGTCTGCACCATGGATGGCAATAAAATATGGTGATATTTTGGGAAAGGGGTTGGAACTTTTTAGGGAACTGGAGCCAAAGTAAAAAATTCACAGTCTCACCAAAATCTCAGCACACATTGTGCAACTATATGACACCACATGGGAAAACGTAAAGCATCAGCAGTATGTTGGATGAGCTGCTATTAATTTATTGTTGCTTTGTATGGAAAATACTCTTTACTACATTCAGGACATACAACGTTTAGGATTTGCTAATACATCCAGTGTCGTTCATTCACTGAAACTGGCTTTACTCAAGGGGCTCAAGTTGAAAGCTGTTGATAAAGCTTTCTAGACTGAAGTAAACTGAAGTCCATTTTGGCAGATCTCCATCCAACGCCTGCCTGCTAAAAGTAAAGTAGGAGGTTCTCGGATTAAAGAGACTGATAAACAACGGTGTCATCAGATGATACCACCTACAGATGTGTTGTAGGTAGCAGGGCAGCTGTCACTGAACTTAAAGGAAAAGCTTGAAGGTGTTTTTATTTCTCATGCAAGAGGTTTCTTCAATTTTCTGAAGAGGCAAAACAACTTCAAGCTGTTCCTGTTATTCCAGTTGACTTCATTCAACACCAAGATCTACTATGACCTGGATCTTCACAAACAGTAACGCTCTGAAACTTTTCAAGGCTGGAACTCTGGTTCACTCTACTAATGCTTGCCCATTGTTACTGGTCTTAACTCTGCAGCATGTCACGCTGTCTCAGCTGAGTGAGATGTATTTGGCTTTTACTAAATTCCGTGCCTTACTGCGTACATTAGTTTTTTTACTCCAATTACTATCTCAAACACACAGGTTATTCACATATATTTTTGATAAGGTGTTCTAGAATTTTAGATAGCTTCTGAAAGAGCTGCACAATTAAATTTAGTCTTATTTGCAGGCCAGCTGGTGGCATTTTTGAAAAGTGTTACATTCAGGAAAGCAACAAATGGATGATTTTCAACCAGTGGCCTTGCTGGACCCCCAATTCTGCAGCTTGGTCCATGTTTCCTCGGAAGATCTTGTCAGTAATTGGTTATTTCTGGAGCTAAAAGAAAGTGAAACAGGGAAAATAAGGAAAGCAGTGACTACAGACAAAACAAACAAACATAAAAGAACAAGTGCTACCCAGGATGTGATGGCAAGTATGTTCATGGACTAGTACAGATCTAGAGACTTTGGCAGATACAAAAGCATTCTGGAAGAGATGTGAGTCTACATATAGAAGACTTTTGTCTCTTCAGACAGCAATCCACTGCATTGGTGGAGAGAAATGAGGAAAAAAAGATAACCAGATGTCAAAGCTGGCTCAGAACTACTTGTGTGTACCAGGTATATCAGTGTACTGTGTATCTGAGTGCAGGTTCTTGCCATCAGGTAAATAAGTCTATTAAAAGAAAGCTGGATATGATGGTGACCAGGTACATAAACTCCTGTTTCTGGTAAATGATATATGAAATTAGATCGGACCAGTGTATATATATACAGGTTAAATAAAGAACCTTATTGTCTATCCATTTCTTTGCAGATACGATACAGTGAATTCATGGGTACCTTTAAAATGTAGAAAACACAATGCAGTGTTCTCTAGTTTGTCCTTTCAGCAGAGAATTTGGAGTTCACATTAAATGTATTGATTCTCTTAACAACTTGATCGGCTGTACTTTTCAGTTGGTGTCCTTTTATTATTACCGTTTTTGTTGTAACAGGGAAAATTACTTTTATTATCAGTAGAAATGACACTGATAATTGACTGCTTTAATTCTGGGTGTAGCAGATTCATCTTCCCTGCTGCCATTATTCTCTGTCTGTGTGCCAATTGACAGCTGCCTTACCTCGCTTCATGAATCCTAATCAAAACTAGCTAGAGATTTCCCTCTTGTGGTCATTATGGCACAATGCATCATGTCTGAAATTCTACATGAGAGCGATGAAGAGTGGAAAGAAATTTGCTAAAATGATCAAACACTAGAGATAGAGAGCAACTATGATAAAGCATTGTTATCTCAGTTATTCCTTTGATGACAGAGGGACTTAAAAAAAATGGAGCGACCATATCAAAACTCCTTTCTTCTGAAGTCAGGAAATTTTTATCTGGAAATATGGTTTGTAACACTGAGTGGTAAAATGGACGAATGTATGGAAGTCTGAAAGTGAAGTACATTGATATTGAGTTACTATTCTATGTGCCAGAGAGTAGGTCTGCAAGGTCAAATTGTTGTCAGTGCAACTAGAATTGTCTAAAATCAGGTATTTAGATCTTATAATAAAGATCTCAGTCTGATGACATTGGCTTCATATTCATGTCAGACTTGAGACACTTTACAAAGTCATTAATCGCTTCATTGCTTTATAGCTATCTAAGTTGATTGAACTTTATTTACTACGTCATGCATCATGGCCTCTGACTACAGTGCTACTGGCTTTTCAAGAGTTCACCACAGGGGTGTCCAAATGTTTTGTGCGGAGGGCCAGATTTGATCATGTTAACATGTCCGAGGGCCAAATGTCTCTGACAACTGTTCAAAACAATAAAAGATCCACACAATTTTTTTTTGGTATTTAATATTTTCAATTATCATGATTGAAACCAGTTTCAAATACAGTATTTATTTTTGAAATCTAACAACGTTGTTCAGAATAAAAATAAAGAAAAATATCACTGCACGATGTTAATTTATTACGTGGACTGACTTTCGCGTTTTCCTATGTATCTCTCGGACGGTGTCTGACGTCATAAACATGCGTCTCCAATTTGTGGATACGATAAAAACCCTCGACAATAAATAAGGCAAAAACTTTCTTGTGGAAAAACGTTTAGAAAAGACCTCTGATTGAAAAAAAAAACCCCTAATTTTAATGGGTCTTCTTCAATGTAACGCAACATTTCAATTTCTCAACCCATTTCAATTTTTTTGTTGATTGTTAGCTTCAGCTGGGGAACGAACGCTGCTAGCTGTCCTCAGGAACACACCAGACGGCTGACTTCATGTGGCACATCCGCTGTAACCATGGCGTATTCACAGATATTGAAAGCTATGCACCGGAATCTACAACAGACGGCCACACAGTACTCCGTACGAAAACGTTTCCTCTTTTATACACACACGTCAACGTCAACCGTGTCCAGACTGACCTTCAACAGAAGAGAGAAGGCTGCTGCTGAGCTGAGCTGTTTCTTTCAAGCAGAGAGGTGGAGGACTATTTCCCTCGACTCCAAAACCAGGAACAAAAACAGCTCCGAAGAGAGAGACGGGTCTCTTTCTAGGTATCAGGGTGGGAGCCCAAAGCCATCGGCTGCACAGAAAGGCAAGCAGGCTCTGAAACGCACTGAATGTTTGTTAGCAGGTTGTAACACATGAACTTCACGTTTGTACAGAATGCAGATGATAAATCAGAAGGCATTACTAACAGATCAGGATTGAGGTGACTTTTTCTCCAACTCAGCACACACAGTTTATTTTTGTTATCTGTGGTGGATTAAGTCTTAAAAGTTGACCCAGTCTTGACAAATTTATAACAGATAAATGAAATAGCGAAACCTTGATTTGACCTTCTTGTCCTCTACATTCAGGAACAACCCCACTGCTGTCCTGTAACCGATGCAAAAACAAAGTCACTATAATTCATTTTGATACTGAACTGGTGAAGTAATTACTTTCTCTGTGGATTATCAGCATGATTGTTATAAGGGACAAAGATTCTAAAAAGAAAACATGACAGTTGTGTCACTTTCAACCACAATGTTAACCCCTCAGTAATATCTTCCTGTAAATATCTTCCAGTGAAAGATGCTGGTAGAGACTTCACCTACTTGCTGGTGATTCTCGTTGGGCTCGGAGTAACAGGTGACTACAACCTCCAGCACTTCCATTACAAACAAACAAGTTTCAATGGAAATATCAGATATGGGAAGCAGTATGTGTAACTGTGTGGATATGATTGTTTTTCAGGAGGGCTGCTGTACGTGGTTTTCCAGGAGCTGTTTTCTTCCTCAAGCCCAAACAAAATTTATGGAAAAGCATTCAACAAAGTCAAGCTACACCCAGAGGTAAGAAGGAGGTTGCTTAGGAAAAGGTTTATTGCACTGAAAGTTACATCATGCAATTTAGTGTTATTTACTGTTTAAAAGTGTGACAAAACGTTTGTGTTGATGTAACATATAGGTAATTGGTGCATTTGGAGAGCCTATCAAGTGCTATGGTGAGACCACCCGTCGTGGAAGGAGGCAGCAAGTTAGGTAGGAACCTTGTTCAACTTGTCCAGCTCAGCTGTAGATCTTTTTTTAAGCTAATGAGCCACAGTGGATGAAGCAGTAGAAGATGAATGAATGAATGAATAAAACATTTTCTGTCTAGTTATGACCCTCTTAGTTGTCTCTCAGATAGATGGATAGAGTCAGAAGGACATATTCATAGATATAGAAAATAATAATAATTAATGGTCTTTTTTTGATTTTCTACATTATAGAATAATATAGAAGATGTCCACATGAGAAAGATCATATAATTGAAAAGGTGTTTTAGATCTAAGTTTCTTTAAAGTAGCCACCTTCTGCTGCTCCTAGCATTCTCTAAACCAGCTTCATGAGGTAACCACCAGGAATGATTTTCCAACAGTCTTGAAGGAGATCCCAGAGGTGCTGAGCACTTGTTTACGGACTTGCCTTCACTCTGTGGTTCAACTGGGTTTAGGTCAGGTGACTGAGGAGGCAGGTTATGTGAAGCAGCACTCTATCAATCTTTATTGCTTCTAATAGCCTTAACATACCCTAAAATACCCAAAATAGATTTGTGTGTATTTATAAGTACTCTATGTATATATGTATAAATTTCAAACGCACAATATCACAATATATAAATTGGTTTTACTACATGAGCTATACATGGTCTGATTTCCTTGTGTTTCTTTTGCATTTATTTCCACCCTAGTCATCATGTGTACATAAAGGATGGACTGAAGCATATGCAACTGAAGTTTTACATTGAAGGCTCTGAGCCAGGCCTCAAAGGAACTGTACATACAGATTCAAGAGAGGTTGGTCGGTTAAAATGCACTTTATGAAATAGATGTTGGATTGCAAATCAGTACTACTGATGTTTAGCTATCTCAGTATGTAAGTATTTTACATATGAAGCATATACTATCCAAGCTAAAGCACTGTTTTACTTTTTTGTCCCATTACAGAATCCTGAGACTGGGAAGTATGACTTCCATTATATATTTGTGGAAATAGACACCTACCCAAGACGGACCGTCATTGTGGAAAACAATCAATAAGGAAACTAATTAACTCAGGAGTGTCCCCTTCCTGAAAATATAGTTTCTATTATATGCTGGATAACTGCTGGATAATGTGCTGTCAGTGAACCATTTCATTTTTAATTAAAAGGTGCTATATTTACATCAACATTTTTCGCCAGTTCAATCTTTTCGTCAGCAACACAATGGTATTTGAATAACTTGTACTCAATGATGTTTCAAAATTGGAATAAAAATGTTGATTGAACAGAAGCTTTCTTTTTTTATGGTGAGTATGACTTTAAACCTACAGATGAAACTACGGTCCATCAGGTTTATGGAATTGCATATGTGGGCTGAATCGTTTGGCTATTGTTGGAGTTCATGTAGTTATAGAATGAGTGATTATGAAAAATTATAAATTAAGATTATTAGAAAATGTTAACACCACAGAGCATCAGTTGTTTAAGACTAGGTGCAATTTTAATAGCAAACAATCAATTTTTATGAGTAGAGCTCAAAATCACAAAGTACAGCACATTTGTCTCAAGGGGCTGTACACTGCACAGAGGACAGATCCTGTTCTTGGACGGTACATCAAGTGAGGTAAAACTGCCGGGAGAAAAGGAAAAGCCTCCGAGAAAGGAACGTCTCTTCCAGGATGGACGAACATGCAATAGATGCCATGAAGAAAGAGTAGTTCAACAAAATCACGTAATAAATGGAAATGTACAAAAAGATGAGCAGTAGATGACCAAGATGACCTCTGCCTTCTTCAGCAGGACTGAGTTATGGAATAGCTTTGTTTGCATCAACACCTGCAGAAGAGGTGGAGAGACGGAAAGCTCCAAGGGAAGAGAGAGAGGAGGGACAACACAACACTAATATGAGGGAAGTGTAATATTAATAAAAGGATTATAGATTACTGTGGAACAATGAGCATATAAAACCAAAGAGGAAAAGAGAGTGCTCGGTGTATAAGAGGAGTTTCCCAGCAGCCTCAGCTATGGCAGTAACTTTAAAATTGTCTTTGTTCAGAAAACGCACAGTACTTTTGAAAATCTTCTTTAGGTGAATCTCTACTGGTTTTTCTGTCAACGTGATTATTTTCTAATTTGACTTTTATGAATAAACGTGATGTTAAAAAAAAATCAAATGTCTTAGGCTCTCTCTCTCTCTCTCTCTCTCTCTCTCTCTCTCTCTCTCTCTCTCTCTCTGTGTCTTTAATGTTTATCATATATCCCTATATGTGTGTATCAAATATTACAAAACAAAGCTATCGTAACCCTTCCATTTGGTTAGTGATTATTATACACCCTAACTGTCAACAATACAAATTCCTGCAGTTTGCTCAAATAATCTGGACTGATGGATCAAGGCGAACACTAGAGACTAAGCTTCCTTTACTTTCCCTGGATAAAACATACATTCAGTGTATCTATAATATACATTAATTACATGAAAACTAATTTAAGAAATGTGTTTGTACATGTACTTAAAGCAATAGTTAAGATTATCTTGCTCCAGCGTTACTATTAATTTTTTGATATCAATGGAATTGATTAGTTAGTAATTGTTGGGAAGTTATTTTTAAAATATCAAAAAATAATGTCTTTTCTATTTATTTTTCTCGAAGGCTGGAGCGGTATGCATTCCACCACAAAGACCGTGTTTGTTTACACCTGTGGTAATGGAAAACACTGTCATTTGGTTCAATACTGCCCCCTGTGGTTAACGATATCAGGCATGTTGATGCTGCATTCATAACAAATCTATGTGGATAAACTGATAATTAATCAATAACCATTCATGTTCAAATCAATAAGGCTGGAATAGACTAGTGGGACCTATCAGTTAGTACCATTTGTTTTGTAAACAATTGAACTTGGACACCAAAGTAGACCTCTTACACATATAAATGCATATATCACAATAATTTACTCATTGAATTTAATAAAGTACCGTTCGTTATAGTATTGATAGTCACAACCGGTGACGCTATGATTATGACCGTATTAATTACCTGCGTAAGTTTCTGAGGGAAAAATCGAATTCTACAACGCATTCAGGTGACGGTGTCAAATTGGTTGCATGTGTAATTTTCCAAATTCCGTACAGTTCTGAACACAGCATAAGTATGTTAGGAGCAGACGCGTGTTTGCGCCAGCTGGGCGAGGCGACGTGAGACGCGTTTTGGTACTTCTGTGCTTTATAACTGTGTCGTAACCAGCTAGTTACGCTGTATGTAATTACAGGTTAGCATATCTACAAGAAGGTTGATCTTGGCAGGTTTTGTTCATGGTGTCGGTAACTAGTGTGTCGCGTACTGCTGGGGCCTGTTTTACGTTAGCATAGCTACACTAGCCTTAGCCTCATCTAGTACATGGAGCTCTAACTTTTTTTTCCCCACCACAACCTGAGACATTGAAGGTAACGTTAATGACACACCTTTCCAGCTAACGCAGAGCTTCAAGTTGTCGTCATAAGGTAGGTTGAAAATCCCTCTGTTGTGTTTGCGTGTAGATGAGTTTGTTAGCTAAGCCAGAGGAATAGCTGCGTGCTACTTACCATATGTTTCAAGTTACAGTGGTTTCAACCAAGCTGAAAGTGAAATGTGTTAATTTTAATACTTTATTTGAGAGGACAGCTGTTATGACCTTATTGTAGTTAAAGCGATGGAAATACAAGTGACTGTTGGGGAAATTTAAATCCGTATCTTTCCTGTTTTCAGGACAGGTTGTGGTTTTTAGCCACGGATTGTTTCAGCTGTAGGAGCCTCTGTTCGGTGATCGATTGATTACTAAAATGGAGCTTTACTGGTACATGTAAGTGCAATTTATTATTTATGTTCACTTCAACCTCTTGGAAACATCCCGTTCCAATCCCTTTCTTCTTTCTGCTCCACAGAGTTGTGATTATTTTCATCATCATAAAGATATTCTTCTATGTTTGCTGGTACCGATCAAGACAAAGGCAGCTAGCAGCATACCTCAGCAACCCACGCAACGCCCAGATAGTTATTGTCGGAGGAAGGGCCTATCTGCATCAGATGTGTGAGAGACAAAGTGTAAGTGCAAACACACACATTCACACCAACACTCACACCCTCTACATTTGGAACTCAACAATGGACAGACACATTACGCTTAATCCAAAGCCTCTGTCCTTTGCACAAGTATTTCTTTGTACACTTGTGTGTGATGACATTAAAAGGTATTCTATTCTATTCTGTTATATTCTATTTTATTCGATTCTATTTAACCGATTTTTTGTCTCCCCCCCCCCCCACATTTCATAAATACCAGAGGTGTAATAGGGGCTTATTATAGTTGCCCATCTTAACTGGCTGTACAGATACTGAATGGACCAAATCAAGATCTTACAATAATGGACCAAGGAGGCAGGACAGGACAGGACAGGACAGGCTTTGAGATGTTTTGACAGTGTGTGTGTGTGTGTGTGTGTGTGTGTGACCTGCAGCAGGGGGATTTGATAGTATTTAGCAGCTGACATAAAGAACCGATGAAGAAATTCAATCCAGAATGTCTCCAAATTTGGGCGACCTCAAGGATCAGAACCTACATATCCTACAAGCACTGGTCGAGATCAGTTACCATAGAGATTGATCATCACGCATTAAAATGAGAAATCAACTTGAATGGTGATTGTTTGTCTGCTGGATACACATGAGTACTGGAATTACCAATTCATGTTTTTTTCATTCAAATATAGGAATGTGTGTTTCAAAACTGGTTTCTCAAGCTATTTTTTAAAATAATATTTAAGGTGCTTATCAATAATCTTCAGTTTCTGCCACGGACAGAAAGTTATTAGTTTAACAGGAAAGCAGTCAGATTAGTATTCCATAGTTGTGATTGTCAGTCTCTGTGGAAACTTTTATTAAACTTGAAAAAATCTAATCAAGGCCTCGAACACCCACTATTATTTTATTTAGATGTCATGCTGTATGGGGCAATTTCAAAGGTGGCATTACTAACAGATAACTGGCTTACCACATGCATCACATTTTCTCTTCTTTTCTTTTGATGGTAAGGCTACATTTTTGAGGATTTACTGGGATTTCACTAACTCACTCACACTGTCGTCAGGTATTAGCCATGCCATATTTAAACAAACTGGGCTGCTGTTGTGATGGTGTGTGAACTAGGTTGATTCTGACGCATACCAAGATCCTTTAAATAACGTTGCATTCAAGTTTAAGTCTGTGTCGTTATTGTTACTGTTTAAGAAATTTGCATTGTTTTCTGTTGCTGCTTTAGTTTTTTTTTTTTTTGGCCCACGTAAGCGTCGACACACGGTAAGCAAAGTTCAGTCTTATTCTCTGAACTGTTTGTAGGCCTGGAACGAGGGAGTCAAATAAGGTCACAGTTGTGTTATATTTTTGTAATGGAGTTGTTTGCTCTCTGTATTCACTCTGTTAGCTTCCAATTAGACTTCCTGTTGAGTTGACATTAACGACAGATGTGCATTAGACAACTCTCTATCTACCTCTTGGCTTCCTTTTTGCTTTTAAGTTCGTTTAACTTCTTTACACCAGTAGTCTGGCAGTGCAAGTCACAGCACTGAAATGTGTTCAATTAGAAAGTATGATCAGTATGTCATCGAGCACTTTTTAAAGCGGGTTTGTAAAATTTCAACCATGCATGTGATATTTTTTAGTGCAAACATCAGACAAGTCTCGGATGGGAGTAGATTGGTTTGCGGACAAAGCCTGCTTGCCTACTGCTTTTTAATCTTATCTACATTTGAAAACATCCGTTTTTTCCACATGAATAATTTTTTAAATCTCTTATTTAAGGTCATTTATGTGGCTTGAGTCATTAAACAACTGCGATGGCCTTTTACTGTGTGTTTCGTAACTTGCTGAATCTCTAAGCACCCGTGGACTTTTAGGTTCCAGACTGAGAACCCTTCCACCCCCCCACAGCAGTGTGAAAAGGGAGATTTTATTATTACAAAAATGGCTTTCACAAGCGTGAGACATCTCAAAGAGGCCTGAATTTTTTTGGTCATTTTAGCTATTTCTTAGACTGCAAACTTCTAGACCTCAGAAGCCTGGTCTGGTCTCTAAATGCAAGCACCTTTATTAATATATTATACAGTATATATTCAATTGGTTATTACATATAAAAATATATTATATATTTTATATATACTGTATTTTATTAATAGTATATAAATATTTTATAATATACATATGTACACTCACACTTTATTTTTGTCTCTTTATATAAAGTCACAATAATTTCAGTGAAGTAATAATACCTAAATAGACACGGCATTATTTTTAGGTATGAGCTACTCTGGATGATCTGTAGATCTCTATTGGTGCCTGTGTTCTCCATGTTGCTTTGTTTGCGTATTTGCTTTGAGTGAGCATTGACTAATGTCTGGTGGACAGGACGAGGGCAGCTGACCATTTTTGTTTCTTTGCCCAATGTATACAGGACCAGTCCAAAGTGACAAGTCAATATTTAAAACTAATACTTTTTATCAGAAAGTTTATTTATGTGAATGATGCGTTGCCTTTCGTCTGTGTGTCCGCTGGTTTTAGACTGTCATCATGGTTGTGGTTCTCCCAGCGCTCATCTGCTTTCTTGTCCCTTTATAACACCTGGAATCGATCTTTTTGTGATTCAAACATTCCCACAACAGTTTCTGTAAACTATCTGAAACAGGTTTCTGTAACGTTACCCCTGACACTTACGTCCTTCTGTTGATCCCCTACTAGTTATTACAGCCACATGAAGGTGAAGTCTTTATTTATTTCTTGCTAATCTTGAGCTTCACTGTTTTTTATTTATATATCCACTTAGGGGCTATAAACAGTGTTATTTTTAGCATTGTTTGTAAAATCTGTGCAACAGGAAATGCCCCTAAGAAGTGGGAACAGAGAATTTCTGAAGATTTTGACCTAGGATTTCTTAACATCCTGTGTGCTATCTGAGCTATCAGAGATAATAGAGCAGGGGCTTGATCTAGCGTCGCTTGCTAAATTGAATCGTCTCATTTAAACACAGCTGAAAGTTGATTTTGGAACAGTTGTAAGGAGAAACATTTGATGTATGGCCCTAGAGAGAAATGAAAGAGATAGATAGTTAATTATTCATTTGTTCTGACCCCGTTCTTCATGACTACAGATTTTAACTTTTTATATTTTTGAATGCACATCTTCTATGACCCCATGCTGCAGAGATGCAACAAGTCATCAGACTTGTCACTTAACTGTGAGGATCAGTTTAAAAAACGTCATGTTTGTTGATTATTATATGTGCAGTAACTACTTAGAATTTGGCAGTGTCTGTCTGTGCTTCGTGTTGCCTTATCACGATCTTATCACACCGAGGATAGCAGGAGGGCAAAGGATCTAGAGATCTGTCTGCCGTCTTCCTGCTACTGTTGCTATTATTTTTCTAGCACGGGTAAGAAGCATAGCGCTCAATCTGTGGTCATCCGAGGAACTCTGGCTGTGCTTTTTACTTCTTCTTTATGCAAGGAGAATAATTACATTCATTTCAGTTCTTTGTGATTTATTTGTGATAGATATGTGACATTACAGGCTCATCTTTGATCATGTTTGGTACTGAGATACATACCCAACCCCCACCTGTTTGTTTGAACCAACAGCAGACTCCACTCTCCAACATTTAGTGTAAACGACTTCATGGGTTGACTCGTTCATCAGGTTCGGAGTGAAAACTTTCCTCACTGGTCAGCAAAATATATCTATGTACAGAATAGACGCAGCCTGATAATGCCAATGTCTCAATATTTCCCAAGAATAATGCACCCTTGCCAAAGGGGCTATAGGATTACATCTGTCTGTCCACACATCCATACATTATTACAGCTGTGGTCTGTCCACATCTGCATAGACTGTTTAATCCAGTAGTGGAGACATCAGTGACTTTACACAAGTTTTGTAAGTCAAGTGATGTTTGTGCTTCTGTCTGCGTTTTGATTTTGTTTGTCATGACACAAAAATTCTCAAGTTTGTTACAGTACTCTTATAACATGTATTTGGTGTTATTGAAGGAGTATAGAAGCATCATACTTTTGAAAAACATAGTGAAAACCTTCAGGGGCAAATGCAAAAGTCTTGTATTGTCACTATCTAACAGTTTCTTGTCTGGTGATGTATTCAATAAAACCAGCTGAGTAAATACGTTATTATTGTTAGTACTGTTTTCATATTGACTGTTGTATTTGACTAATTCAGTTTTCTTTTGTACAAATGCAGACTTAAAACATGGATTATGGTGTAGAACAAGCCCCAGTTATGCCATTCAGAACACAATTCTGTTAGTTCTGCATTAAATTGATATTCTAAATGTTTTACCAACTCCTATGTCAAGTCATTTCTGTGCCTCTGCTTATAAACTTAAAACAGAACGTAAGGAAATTTGTGAAATTGTTTCTTTGCTTTAACAATAGGTCTTGGAAGCATGTTTATTCGCCTTTTAAATGCTGCCACACTTTAAAGGAACTTGCATTTGTGGTGTGGTCGAAATCCAGACTAAAATGCATTAAAGAGAATGTTCTGCATCATAAAAATTTCTTCTTCTTTTCCTTTCGGCTTTTCCCTTCTGGGGTCGCCACAGCGAATCAATTGCCTGGCTACATTGCATCATAAAACTGTGATCTGTTGAAAAATAGCCCATTCAATGATTTTTTCCAAAAATGTAAGATTTGATCCGGGCCTGTAGTTACTATTGTTGAAGCATCCAGGTTGGACTTTTTTAGAAGTGGTTTGATTTTTGCAGTTTTTAAGGCCTGGGGAAACTGCCCTGGTTGTAGAGAATTATTCACTATGAGTAATACTTTAGGAGCAATGCAGTTCAAAACATTTTTGAAAAATTTTGAAGGCAGCATATGAAGGCAGCATATTGTGGATTTTAACTTTAAAACTGTTTCTTTCCAAGTTGTGTGGTCTAGATGGTTAAAATGCTCAAGATAAACTAGAGAACAAGATTGCATAAGTGACATTGTGATTTTTTCTGAGAGAGAGCCGCTTACTTTTTGTCTAATTTGTAATATTTTATCTGTCAAAAATGCTGCAAAGTCATTGCATGACTTGTTGGGATGCAGCTCAGAAGGGACTGATGCTTTGGGGTTTGTCAGTCTGTCTACAACAGAAAACTGTGTGTGAGCATTATTACTGTGTCTATTGATAACCTCTGAGAAAAATGATTGTCTTGCATTTTTCAGTTCCTGGTTGTAGATAAGAAGACTGTCTTTGTAGATGTCGTAATGAACCTGGAGTTTGGTTTTGCGCCACCTTCCCTCTGCTTGTCTACAAACTCTTTTTTTGGGCCTTAACCAGCGTGGCATTTCTCCAGCGGGGGCTTTTTCCTGACTTGAAGGTGGTTGTTTTAAATGTAACACAGTAATGATCAGAAAGGGCAATATCAGTCACCACTAGCTCCGAAATATTGAAACCTTTGGAAATAATTAGATTCAGTGTATGCCCCTTGTTATGTGTGCAATCTGTTACATGCTGAGAAAGCCCAAAATTGTCCAGGAGGTTCAAGAGTTCTTTAGCATTTCCATCTTACATATTATCAACATTAATGTTAAAATCACCCACTAAAACAACAAAGGCATGTTCAATGCACACAATAGACAACATCTTGGAAAAGTCATCAATAAACTCTGTGTTGTATTTAGGAGGTCTGTAAATAGTTTTGACCGAAGAGCAACATATCCAAAAGAATCAAACTTCCCAAAGGATATTTTCTTGCACTGGAGATTGTTATTGAACAGAATGGCGACCCCCTCCTCCTTTCTTATGCATTCTAACTTCACTCATGAAACTGTAGTTTGCCGGGGTTGACTCAATAAGAACTGCTGCACTGTTATCTTGTCCTAACCAAGTTTCTGTTAAAAACATAAATCAAGCTTGTGCTTAGTAGGATGAAACAAACAATGCACCAAAAACAATGCAAACACTATAGACATTTCACTCTACCAGTGCCTAACTAGGCCTGTGTTGTTGTTTTTTTTCAATGCCTATTTATGATTTTGTATTTGTATATCCTTGATAGGTTATTTATTACTCTTTCTATTTGATGTTGGTACTACTTTCTACGCGCTGGTGCGTTCTGTATGCTTTTTTTGTTTTTTTGTGTACTCGCTGTGTGTGACGGAGATTTTAATTTCCCTGGCGGAACTGCCTTAAGGGATCAATAAAGTTATACTCTGCTCTACTCTCTACTCTACTCTAGTAATAAAATCTTTGATTAAAAAGGATTTCCCCACCAAAGACCTGACATTTAAAAGCGCTAAATTAGATGTGTTAAAAGCCCTATCTTTCTCATGTTTTGGAATAGAATGTGGCTGACAGGGAATAATATAAGACCTCAAAAGGCGATTATAGATTGAAATTTAGTACATAACGACTTACGAACATTTCAGCTTGCGAACAGGAGCTTGGAACCAATTGTGTTCGTAGGTTGAGGACTACCTGTATACATACATATGCATACAGCCCAACTCTGCATTAATCAGGGCTCTTCCTTTGTCTGTATGAATCACTTTGTGACTCCTTCCTTTTCAGCAAACCTCCGTCTGGCCCAGCTGGTATGGTCTCCAGGATGACCTGTCCGTAGAGGAGCCATCCACCACTCTCCCACCAGCTGCCTCTTTCTCCCAGCTGGACATGCCCCCACCATATGAAGCCGTCTCCGGTGGTAATGCATACACAAAGCACAGAACCACACCTTTATCCTGCTCCTGCTTTATAAATCCTGTAATATTTAATTTTACTGCCACAAAGAGCACAGTCACTCAGAGAAGATCTGCAGTGCAACTCAATTTACATTTGTATTAGGAGAATACGAAGTTGTGCTTTTAAAGAAAATGCTTTTCCCTTCCTTTAATCTGAAAAATCTCAGCTGCCATTAGAGATTTATTAAAGAAAACACCAGCGGCCCATGGTGATCAATTATAAATTTCTTAGTCCCCAAGTTATATCTCTTTATCCCACATCTGTGGTTATTTATTTTGTAATGTGCACATCAGCTCCAGCATAGTTAGTCCCCTCTGGTTTAAATAATCTCACACATGTACGAACATCTAGCATGAAGGAAACAAAAGTATCTAAAAACAACATTTAGAACATCTCAACAGCTTAATCTCTCTGTTGTCATTCAATTCAATTGATACTTTTCCTGATACGTGTGCTTATGAAATGTCTCTGACTCCCCACGTACAGGAAAAAGAATGATTACAATCCAGAAGCCGGGAATACTGTTGTGAGAATAATGTTATTTTGGGAAATTGTGAAGGGGAAAGAGAGCAGAAAAGCAGAGTGGTGAAAAAGCAAGCATAAACATTGAGTCGCAATAAGCTTAACTTGATCTGATTACACTCATTAAACTGCTTTTTAAATCTGATTTGAATAATTATTTTTTAGATGTGTTCACAGAAGCAAAACTAATAAAGAAAAAAAAGTCATAGACTTAGCAGGCTATTAAAACAGGCAGATTTCTTTTTGACACCAGCTTTATTTACTGATTTTGAAATATAAATTCTGTCGCAAGCACATTGATAATTTCCTTTATTCCCAGTCATTCTTCCGGGTATTTTTGAAAACTGTGCTTTTTTTTTCTCATTCAAATGTTAATATTTATAAAAAATTCCTTCATTGGTGTGGACTTTTAAAGACGCCATTTTTACGTATGCAGGTTTTTTGCTGGCACATTTGGTCCAGACAAGGCTTTTTTGCCTGCACCATTATCTTGTGCACCTTAAATGTTTTGTTAACATGTTGACAATCAGATGAATTATTTGGACAGAAATATTGAAGCTTATTCAACATCATACTCACTGTGAATTCTGGCTGTTGAACCATTTGACCCGTTTTCTTTTGTTTCAGAGGATGGTCTCAAGCCCCCACCTTACAGCGAGTGTGCTCATGGTGAAGAGGATACTGCTTCCTGCCCCTCCCACCACACGCCTCTCATTTCTGATGGACGAGACTCCAGTAGCTTAAATGAAGCCCCGCCCCCTTACACACCGTCTGTCCCCACACAAGTCCATCAGCAAGATGGCCCTGTCGGCCAGAGCGAGTCCGTGTCAGAGAGCAGGTCCGCCCAGTGAAGTCCTAGACGCCAGTTTGCCTTTTCCATGCACTGCCTTCCGACATTGAACCTCAGTGATCGTTGCCAGCCTAACGCTCTTCACATGAGAGCTGATGTTTATTTGGATGCAAGTATGTGTGTGTGTGCGTGTGTGTGTGTGTGTGTGTGTGTGTGTGGGTGTGTGTGTGTGTGTGTGTGTGTGTGTGTGTGTGTGTGTGCGCTTGGTGGTTTTTGCTACAAAGTTTTTTTTTTCTACTTTTAATTGTTTTTAAAAAATGCGGTCAGCTGACAAGTTTGGCAATAATCGATGGAAAGCCTGTGTGCCTCAGTCAGGATCCAAAAACGTCCTCCCAGCCTGATCAGCTGAGAAAGAGTCGGTCCAGATCCACGTTAATAAATGCTAAATTGACGGGTTTTACATCGCACCTTTTCTTTTTTTTTCTGACTGACCACTCAATTAGTTTCACAACAAACGTCAAAATTCACCCATTCATGCGAGGTGTTTGTCAGGAGCGGTAAGCAAGGCTCTGGACTTGTTGGCTGAGTCTGTGTGAGAGGCTACAGGGCTGTAAGGCCCGCTGTTTGACAGGCCTAAAATCAGCTTTTAGATGAATTTGGATTAATTTACCTTCTGTACACCTGAGGTCGCTTCCTTTCACAGACCTTCACACAGCAAAACAAAATAATTTGATGTTAGAATCTGAACTAGTATGAAATATTTAGAATAATTAGAAACAAGGACCACCAGGCGGGAAAAATCTCTAGTTTTAAGAGTTTTAATGTGACGACACACACATACACAGATCAGTACTCAGTTTGCCTACATACACAGTTCTGAACATGTAACAGTCTGCGTCAGGATAATCACGGTGCCAAGAGGGTAATTAGTACAATCATCAGGGAGTGTGTTGTGAGCATTTAGTGTTTCAACGTCTTAACACTGACTTTTCCATGTTTCATTAATGCACACGTTTAAGATGAAGTATGTGGAGAGAACTATTTGATAACAAACACACTAATTGGGTTGAAAAAATGACAGTAATAGCATATCTGGAGCTGTTAAATGTATCACAGTGTGGATCTTGACAGATTAGGCATTGTCTGTTGTATCTGTGAATGGAAGCGAACAAGTACAAAGTGATGAACGCTGTTACTGCATTTTGTCTGCTGCTGTTATTTAACAGCTTAAAGGTAAGGCTCTGTGCAATCAGCAAACACATAAATCCTTTTATTTATATGTGTTAAAAGTCCACAAAGTTGTGGTTGTAGATAATTGAATTGAGGAAAATCAAATGTATTATGCGAAACAATTCAGAATAAAAATGCACACATAACTTTGCGCTACGGCTCCAAACATGATGGTTGTTTCAAGGCTTCTTTCCATTCTGTTGCTCCAAAGTCAAAAGTCAAATTTAGACTTACTCCAGAATCACTGCAAAATGAAGACTAACCAAAAAATATATTTTAATGTAAAATCTTCTGTTCTTTGTAATCTTTGTTTTAATGAACCACAGACAGACAGAGATCACAAACTCTTTTACTTTGGCATTTTATTGCTTTGGGAAAGGTTATTACTGTGCTTTTCTGGCCCTGCATTTCAAGTTATCCATGAATAACTGTAAAATTATGCTTTCAAATAATCCACTTCAATATAGTGTGTACAGCTTCTGAACAATATGGAGGAAAAAGACTGAAAAAAACAATTGATGCTGTAAAAATGTATTCTGGGAAAATCTTAAAGGGGGAATCTGAATTGAAAATATCCAGATGTCACATGTTTTAAAGATAATCATTTGTACTGTGATGAAAAACAATGGAGCGTCCGTCACTGCCTGTCAGAAATCCTTCCTGTGATTTAACAGTCTGAAAGAAGCAACAATGAAGCTGCAGTGTCAAAATGTGAACTTTAAACTTTAACGTCACAAATAGCAGCAGTGTGATGATGAAAATGAAGATGGACAAGTTAAACCAGTGTTCCAGGCCTTTACTGTGTCCTGTTTGTCTTTAAATCCAGTAACCTTATGAGATTTAGCACATTTTTTGTTTGTCTTGGGGAAATATATCTTCAGTATTAAACTGTTGTTTCTAGTCTTGCTTGCGTCACTGTCTTATTTCATCTGTTAAGTCACTTGAACACTGTCTGTGCTGTGGTAGAACATGAGCAACAGTGTGGTTTCAGAATATGACATGTTTTTTCCGTTCATGGTCATTATGGAAGTGAAGTGTGTAATTCACCGTTAAAGCATCTTAACACTGAAACAGAACTAGTAAAACTCACTAATGACCTCACATCCTGACAGTGGCCTGGTTGCTTCATGTGATACTATTGATAGTAAATTTTACTACAGAGGCTGAAGGACATGGTGAACATCAAAGGAACTGCATCAATCTTGTTTAAATCCTGTTAAACTGATTCTGGGTTTATATAAATGTCTCTTAACTCCAAAATAAAGGTAGTTAAAGAGTTGCACAGATTTTCAGTTTTAGGACCCACTCTCTTCACTCTTTACATTTTTCCCCTGAGCAACATCATAAGAAAGCACGAAATCAGGTAGTAAAACTTCAGGAATGTCTTAAAGACAATAAATCCTGGATGTACGATAACCTTTTCAGTTGCAGTATAATTCAAGTCATCCTGAGCAATCAGAGGCACCTCAGGTTATACAACCACATAATTACTTTAGACTGCATTAATCCAGTTCAACTGTGAGAAACTCTGGAGTCACCTAGAAGCCAGGAGAAGAGATCATATTTCTATGTTGACTGTTCTACACTGACTTATTAAATCTTCCTCCTGACCTCTAAAGCTGTCATTGGTTAAAACCCAGCATATCTGTGACCTGATAATGTCCTACTACCCCAACAGAGCACTTTGCTCCCGGAATGCTGAGTAAATTCTAGTTATTGCCCTAGGTTTAGGCTGCTGGGAGACCCCCCTTACACACAGAGCACTCTTTTCTCTTTCCCTTTGGTTTGATTTTCTCATTTTTCTTACATGCAGTATTCTCTTACCCATTTATTTTTAATATGATTACACACCTCTCATATTACTCCATAATCACTGATTCTCTCTTCCCTCTGAGGTGTCTCTGTTTTGCCACCTCTTCTGCAGGTTTCTTCTACTGCAAGTCTCAGTGCTGATGACGCCATTCCAACATTCCAAAGTTCAGTCCCGCTGAAGGAGGCAGGGGTCATCTCCTGCTCATCTTATTCCACATTTCTAGGCGTTACATGTGATTTTTTTGAACTACTCTTTCCACATGGCATGTATGTATTTTTGTCTATCCTGGAAGAAGGATCCCTTCTCGGAGGCTCTTCCTGAGCAGTATTAGTTTCTAGTTTGAGTGAAGTGTCTAACAATCCGGATTCTACGTTAACCAAAATGCAGCACAATTGCCTCTTCATTTCACCCATCTCAAGTGGAAATTTCCTGCTGATAAAATATTGATTTTTTTCTCAATAAAATGCCACTTCATACCCAAAACTTAAAAGAACTCCCTTCTTATTAATGTAACATTTTAGGAAAACATTATGATCTTTATACTCACCGCTGCATTTTGACTGTTATCGTACAGCAGTAGTCATATTTCAGACATATTACTTTTGCAATAAAAACTGGTAACATTTTTCTCCTCAAGTCCCCTTTTAATCTTTTTAAAAGCAGAAAATGAAAATCAAACTTACTATCATTTTGTGCCACACAGGGATTTAACCATAAACTTTGACATAGTATCTAACCTTACAAATTGGTTCATAAGGTTTACGGTTAAGTTTGTGCAAAATGAACCTTTTTGTATCGTTTTCAGTGCTATTTAGAGTACATACATTTAGTAATTATTATTGTTATTGCGTTGCATTTGATTAACATCGGAAACCGTACATGATCATTTATACTATATCTATTAAAGTCATCAGCCTCCTATGAGGAATGAACCGTTCACAGCATGACGCGTTAGGTTAGAACCTTCAGTCAGAGGTGAACCTGCGGCGCGTCGCTAGAGGGCAGTGTTGTGCTATTGACGGTGTTGAGCCGCTGCACCTGTTGCTGGTCCGTCAGCGCGTCTGACGCAGCAGCGCCGCTTTTACCGCTTTAGTATTGATTGATGTCTCTTACTTCATCTTTTTTTTAATTCTGACAAGAGCCTGACACTGGCATGTGTTGCAAGGTTTTTGACTTGCAGATGGAAAAACATAATATGGCTCGATCAAGATCAATTGGTCAGGACTCTTGTTGAATGTGTTGTAGAATACACAGCCAAGGACGTTCATTTTTCATATCCCAGCTACCCGCCGCTGCAAAACCGGACTGCATACCAACGAGCCGGGCCTTAACAAGTCCCGGCGTGTGGTTCACCATGGACTTTTTTCATAGACTTAAATACATTGAGGACAAGGTGGTGGCTCAAGGGGGTGGTTGTTGCCTCACAGCAAGAAGGTCCCGGGTTCCAGTGCGCCTTGAACAAACACAATACACTTGTGTGGGTCCTCACTGAGCTAAAAAAAATTCGAATTTTGAACAACGTTTCTATATTGAAGTATGCAGGAGTGGAGGAATGCAAAAAAAAAAAAACATATTGAAGAAAAAGAAAAACTACATAGGAAATAGCAATACAAGAACTAGTGACTTGTCCAGGGAGTATCCTGCTAATGCTTAAAGGGACAATAAAGTTAATTTTAAGTGACATATATGTTATTCATCAACAGCAAAAAGACGACAAGACAAGGACCTGTCGTTCTTTAGAAAACCTTCTGGGAAGGTATCGCGCTAAAAATGCTAACGCGCTAGCCCGTCAATGGGATTGTCCATTATATTAGCATTGAGCTAACCGCCATTTATTACTATTGGACAGTGAATTTTTTTTGAAAGTCGCGTCTTTTTGCCGTTCTGTTGACACAACCGTTCACCGCGCAGGTAACCATGATACTTTTGGTGTTAATCGCGTCTAGAATTCCATTGTTTCTTATGATTTCTAAGCTATGTTTGGCCCCAGTGACCTATGACACCCACGTGACCACTAAATGCGGAAGCTGCTGCGGCGCAGATTTTTAGCTTTTTTGACCAAAGGGAGGATGCTACACACATAAAATTTATTTTTTCTTCTATTTTTCATAACATGTCACTTAAAATTAACTTTACTGTCCCTTTAATATCAGATGGAATATGCAACCCCCGCCCCACCCCACCCCGACTCTTGTAAGAATTAGTTGCTAAGAAAATGAATGAATGAATGAATGAATGAATGAATGAATAGAATACAAGATTAATGTAAGATAAAACGATTTGTCGGGCGAGAAGAAAAACGAGATGAATGAAAATAAATGTGAAAATGAACAACTGTATATTTTATGTATCAATGCATAGATGTAATGTTTCACCCTTGTTCAACAGGGTGAACAACAAAGTGAACATTTTTATTATATATATGTATTTGTATGGTTTTGTTTTTGTTTTTTACATTTGCATCTGGGTGAAAGTTAACATCATCTTCTCATGGCAACTGTGACATCTGGCAAAATAAACCATCAACTAGGTGTTTTCTTGGTTCTATTTTGTCTTGTTTTGAAGCTGTTATTCAGATATCACTATAAACAATGAAATGAAAGTAATCCATCAATAATACAGCTCTCATTTGTTGATTCATGCATGAATTTAAGTCAGATAAGCGGTCTGTCTGTCGCTCCCATGTACAGTGCACTTGTTTTGCCTTGAGTAATTGATGCTTTCAGCGGAAATATTTGCATTTTGGAAAACAGGCAGCTATCCATCATATAAAGTGCTTTGCTAGTCATGATGTCTTGGTATAAGCAGCTGTGTAATTGATGCAACTCTCTCCTAAAGGATATTCATTGAAAACCTCTCAAGATTGCTGAAGAATCCAAGGCTGTTTGAGAAAGAGAACTGATGGCTCAATTACCCTTGTTGTCTCATTAAAGATGGACTGTGCTTTCCTTTTTCAGAAAAGTGCAGTGTTTCTCACATGGTGAGTAATTTGAGGGTGGTATGTGTGCGGTGGATGTGTGCATCCTTTTAAATTCAACACATTCCAGGCATGGGTGAGGATGGAAATGATGCTCAAACTACTTCTGTTATAGATTCACCCCCACCTAAAAGTCATTTCAGAAGAGGATGCCCATCACTAGCCGGACAAAATGCTTCATTTTGAACTTTTTAATTTTTAATTTTGTCACAAACTCAAAACACACGACAAAGAAAATGTGATTCATTTCTTACACAAATGATTTCTTTCTTTCTTTAGCTCTGTTATACTTCAGTTAATGGTTTGATTCAAGGTTCCAAACAGTTCTATGCAAACTTACAATGATGAAAACTTGAACGTAGCTAGTATTTTTATGCCCACGCTTTACTTGCGTTTATTCTACAAATCTACTTTTTACTCCACTGCATTCGTCTGTCAGATGTTGTTAGTTGCATGCATTTAAATTGAGAAACTTTTTTGTTTGTCTCATCTTTTTGCGGATGTTTGTGTTGTGAATAATTTCTCCTGTTTGAAGCCCAATGAGGAATTTCTCATACATTTTGCATAAACCTAATTTTATGAAACATTCAGGGGAAATATGCATTAGAACTTTAATCTCCTTTCTCCATGAATCATCTCACTGCCCTTTAGATTTATTTTGAAACCCTTTGGGTGGGCCTTCCCTACTTTGCACAACAAAGATAAAATTTGCTTCATTTCAATCACCTGCACCAGTAATAAGTAAAACATTAGCATTTATAATCTTTTATTGTAATATCAGCTACAGAGAACACTGCAGTGTCTTAGAATATTTTGCCTCTGATTTTTATTTAAATTAAAAGATCTAAGTATTTCTTTTATCGCTAATATTTTTTCATGGTCCAAAAAAGCCAATTCATTCTTTCATTCATTTTCTTGAATATTAAAATCAGTAATCGTCTCTCTTCTGAATCCAGGTGGCAAATTTACTGTGGTACCTATCCAGGGGACTTCAGGCCGAGGATGGGGTACACTCTAGACAAGTTGCCATCACAGTTGCACAAAAATAGACAAATATCTATTCATGCACACATTCACACCCACAGAAAATTTTAAGTGACCAATCCACCTAAGTTGCATGTTTTTTGGTGGTGGAAGGACGCTGAAGAACCCAGAGAGAACCCACACAGACACAGGGAGAACAAAAACTTTACACAAAAACCCTCAAGTGTATTAGAAGAAAGGACTTTATTGCTTTGTGTTGCTCCAATTACTTGATCATTTTTATTAAAAACAAAAAGGGATAGTAATGAGGAAAATTCTGGTTAATGATTGGTCTGGTCATATTTTCTAGTATCAGATGAAGGGAAGGCAGTAGGCTTTTAAGACCTACAAGCGTAGGTGGCTTTCTTCAGGTACATTGGGGTCTGTGCTGGCAGTCAACGACATCAAGTGTCAGCAGCATGATAAGCAGGTTCATCATTTCTCCTTGGCTTGCCACTGTAGATATTATCTAGAGGGCAGAGACATGCCTGCCGCCGCATCTGTGTGATGACAGGATAAGTGAGGATGTCTGAATGTCAGGAGGGACGGATGAGTACCAGGTGCAGACAGGCCTGTGTTTGAGTATAATGATGTGACAGCCACCGTATCAGATTGTCCTTTTAAGTATTGGATATAATCATTATTTATTTTCTTCTGGGTATATTCCATAAAGACTCCTGTATCTGTTGTCCCACAAGGTGGCGCTCTCTCCCTAAAGGGGAGGTCATTGGTTACAGGTGTCATATGTTTGGCATTTTAAATTCTATAGAATGTCTGTGAATGAAAAGTTATCATCCAGGTAAGTGACTGTGACTCTTATCCACCCCTAGCTTGATCGGAATGGTGAAAATTAGAAAGTTTCTCTCCCTGGTGGACCTGTGGCTTGCCTCAGCACTGGATGTGAAGCAAAACATTCATCTATCCCATTGCTGCAGCTTCAACACAGTCAGAAACCAGCTGAGAGTTGGTTTAAGAAATGGTCTGGAGATGCATGCAGAAATGTAGGAATTCTTATCTACTTTCAGCATTCCAAAGTGTTGAATTTGCCCTTCAGCATATTGGGTTTCTTGACGTGATTTCTTTCATATTACAATGAGCGAAAGAAGTATGCCAGCTTTCTGCAAACAATATCTCTGTTTGTACAGTTCGTAGGAAAACTTCAAATCCGCAGGTGCAGAGCAGACTGAGTTTTTGTGGGAGCTGTCAGCGCACCAGACAAAGACCTGCAATGCACACAAGATAGTTAGTGTGCAGAAGAAAAGAAAAAGTGAGAGAGAGTGAATGAAACAACAGAGACCAGTCCAGTCTGTGAAGGCCTCCGAATGGCCTGAATCCTGTCGACGTCTGAACTTATATTAATTTCCCTCTTTGCCTGCTGGCCTTCTTTGCTCACCTGCAGTCCCAGAGAACAGTTCCCAATTCTCAAAGGAAAACTGCGCCTCCTCTGTGGCGTCTGAGGAACTGAGAGCCCTGTTGTTCACGTTTATCAGCTTAGTGAGAATTTACATTTTAATTGAATCCTGATGTTTGAGCCAAACTCTACCTGCTGGGTAACTGGAGCTCCTTCAGAAAACAACTTCCAGGCTTGAAGTGTGAGTCCACTGCAGATGACAGGCAGTCGAACCCGTTGATGGTCTGCGTTGAATTTGTCTGCCAAGATTGATCATGTAGCCATCGGTGCGTGTGTGTGTGTGTGTGTGTGTGTGTGTGTGTGCATGTGTGTGTGAAAACTACAGCTTGGCTTGGTGTGCTTTTATTGACACAGCAGCTTGTTTGTATTTTAATGAGTTTGATTGTGCCAAGATTTGTCATTTTTCTACTGCAAGGGCTGTACTTGGAATGTGTACGAAAAGACAGCAGGGAATTAGACTTTGGTTTTTGTGTGTGCTGTGTGTGTGTATGATCAATCACAGATCAGCAGTCTGCCACACTTATGAGGATAGATGCCTCCACTCCAATACTATTTGATGATACATGTTGGCCAAATCTTCTGACGTGTAGGATTTTTGATGCAAAAGTTATGATTTTAAAAGATATGGTCCATCAGCACCTGCATTTGTTTGGTTCAGAATTCATCTGGTTAGAATATTACAGCAAACATTATTGGTGATTAAGTTTTTTCTAGTTTGTTAATGTATTTGTTGTTACACACATCTTTGCTGTACTTTCAGATGATTATTGTATTAATTGTTAATCTGTAGAATTTTCCTCAATCACAAATTAAAATTGAATATGAAGAAACTGAAACTAATTGCAGTTCAATGAGTTCATATGTGGGTGGAATGAAGTGCTTCATGCTCAAATTAATAACATTACCACATTTGTTCCCAATTATGTTTTTACAGATCAAATTATCAATGAGTTCAACTGTGGCCAGTATTGTACGTTTTATTTAGATCCACCAGCAAAAAACCCCCACATTTTTTCTGCTCTCCAGTCTGGGTTCTTTATGTTGGTCGCTAGTCAGACCATGTTTCTATGTTAGAACATGTGAGTCTCCCTTGGTTGTCTCTGTATTCATTTTAACAATGCAACCTGGTGTGAAACTTTTGAATATCATAGCTCTATTAATATATGTTGTTGAAAACATCTGAGAAGAGAAAGTTATTACACAGCAAAATAATATGAATTCTAATTTTGATCCGGGCATGGGAGCAGTCTGTGTTCAGGAGAGGCTTTCCTTTTTATTCTAACTTAATTGCATGAATTATCTGAATGTCTTCTTTTTGTCTGAGGTCCTGGTGCTTTGCTGTAACATACTGTATATCTCACAGAGGCAGTGATGTTGTGTATTTCACCTTCAAGTCCTCTGTGAATCTGTTCCCACAATTCAGAAACATGTTAATATTGAGAACAAACCTGCTGGAAGCTCTGTTTATCATCCATCACTGGAGTGAATCAAGTCTTCAATTTGAGATATATGCTCTTTCCATTTTCTCATTAGACCATCACTATCACTGTTTCACAGCAGCTGGTCTTTGTTTTTGTCACATGAGGAACCAAACGAAGGATTCTACTTGACGTTAGTATAGATGAAAGTCTAATGCATTAAAATGGATTAAAATGATAATCTCCATTATTTTTGCTTTTTTTTTCAGACCTTTGCATCTGCGCTACACCTAGTAGGAAAATAGATTCCAACCTGTGGGGCATCACACTGATAAAGAGCAACAGACAAGTGCAAGAGTTCAAGAGCATAAACTGAGTGGCCGACTGCCAGCACCAGTTTCTGACCGACATCAACATGAGTCTGGAGAATTAATGTACTCTGATGATCCACCAAATAAATGCCTGTCCTGCTTTCTGCTTGTACCTCCTCTGTGTATGTTATATGAAAGTAAAGCTGCGATGGCAGCAGTGTTTTAGTTTATGCAGAGTCTGCTTCTGGGACAGTGTTATTGTAATGAAGAGCAGATAAGAATTAATTAGCCAATAATTAGACTCTATTCAGAGTCAGTGAATGGAAATAAAGGGCTGCAGTCAAAAAGAAAAATGGGATTCCTTTAGATCTAAAAGAAGAGGAGCTCATTTCATTCGTCTGGATTAAGTTTCACATTTGGAGAGTGTGATCGCTTGGAAAGTAGTAATGTTCACCACAACTGACACAACATCCAAGGAATAGGCTTTTCTGACTATTTCTGAACAAACTGCATAGCAAGTTTCTTGGATAAAATGATGCATCACAGCCTTAAATCTCTTGATAGCGACTTCTTTCATTCAGTCCAGCTTTTCTATCAAAAGACGGCACCACAAATCGATCACCAGAGCTGAGAAACCCCAATATTTATATGTGACAAGCGAAGAAGAAAAACACATTTCCTGCTTCCTGTGTCGAGCAGCTTTTGATCAACTTTTCCATTCGGGTGTGTCGTGGCTTTATCAGCTCTGTCCTCTCACAAAGATGAGAAACAATGTCCTTTATTCCATTACACTGTAAATCCAATATCATGCTTCATGCTCAGCAGAGGAGCAGCAGAATGAATGAATGAATGAGATAGCATGGAAAAATGTTGACACAAATCCCACAAATGGCAGCAGTTGGTCACTGGGGTACAGTTGAGGGATGCTGAGCAATTAACCAATCAATCACGGGTTGATTAGGCTCCATGTAGCTATTATGGGAATACACGTGTTGCTGAAATAGGGAGTGTGCACTTGGATTGACGAAGTCAGGCGTTATTCATTTGCCTATTCCAGCCAAGAGGTCACACTTGGGAAATCAGTGTTTTTCATGAGGGAAAGCTTTCAAGTCCACAATCAAGAAATAATTTTCATTTTGCTGCTTAAAACTCAGACTCACTGAGATAATTTCTATAAAGTTATCACCACGGAGAGATACAGAATGAATTCTGGTCTTATGAAAGCAAATGAAAATTTCTGAACACGATCAGCTTGAGAATGTAAGTCTCCGGAGCCATCCATTTCTGCTGTTGACTCTCCCAGACATCTGATGAATGGCTAAATGAATAATGGATTGGGAAGCAATAAATTTTTAATTTATTAAATCTGTTGCAAACAGCTTGTAATATTCGCTCAGCATGAAGACCACGATCTCACCAGAATGACCTCTATCTCCTGGCAACAGTTAACAAATGTCTCACTTGTGGAGGAGAGGTTACTGATCAATCAAGGGGGTGTAATTCTTTTAAAAAGTGTACTGAAATGTCTCTAATAGATAATTATAATTATATTTTATCAGACTGTAAATATATTTATTGATGTTTTATTTACTCATTAGATCCACTTGAGGACAATCTAACTAGAACACTGAAGTCTTTCACCGGGAAGTCAAGTACTTCAGTCCACACTTAAGCATTTCAACAACTATTAGAATATTTCCACTTATTCTGAGAATTATCTCAGAGGCTAGAAAAAATGATATGTACAATATTCACTATGCTGGTATTTGTTACCTAAGGAATCCTGGTGATCGGAAGATTGAGAAATAACCATCAAGATGAAGATCATCAGGATGAAATGGTGATGCTTTCATCAGGTTCTTTGATTTAAATTTACTCAATAACAGGTTCATGGTTAAATGACAAAATGCACTAATAACAAAATGTCAACAAAATGTAAACATAACATTAGATCTTAGCTCACAACGTCACTGGCATCATGATTGATGCATCTAAAGGCATACAAAAAAATGCAGCAATTAATAATTCACACAAATGGGACTTTACAGCTCTGAATAGTTATGATGGCAGCAGGTATTTTATTTTTTTATCCCACTGATGGGGTAAATAGTCCAAATACTGTGCACATTTTCCCACTTAAGCTACCAGGAATGGGTGCATGCATGTTACTGATTGGACATCTCCACAACTTACTAGGACTTAAGCTCAGATTAAATTTATTTTAACAACGTCTTCTACCAAATGTTGATGTTTGTTTATGAAGGGCTAAAGGCAGTCCAAAGGTTGAGAGTTTCTTCCTGCAGAGTTGAACAAAACTTTCTACTAATTCTTAATTACACACAGTTCGCTACTTTATCTTTTAAAATTTACAATAAAATGGTCTATGGGGCAGTACAGACAGGAGGCCACACATATTTGCTTCAGACAGCAATGTCACCACCTCTGAGTCTACAGCTAACTACTCTCATTGATTAATTATGTGACTTGATTATTAAGCAGTGCTTATTCCCTGCTCAATACCCCAGAGTATGTTTGTAGTCTTGTTCCGCAAAATGTTGATGCTTTTTCCATTTCGTGCAAAAGGAGGGAGTCTGGCCAGTCCCATTAAGCCGTTATGGACTGTCGGTATTCTTTAAAATTCTTGCTTTTAGAGGCAATTTACTTCACATGAGCTGCTTCTGTATAGCTTGACTGAAGTCTTCAGACATTTTCTTTCATCTTGTCCCAAGAGAGAGAAAAAAAAGGGAAAAGGTGAAAGTGGCTCTGGGAGGTGTCGGCGGTGATGGTGTGGGAGCGCATTCAAAGTCAAGGCAAAGAGCTGCTTCCTTTTTGCAGAGTGGCCTTAATTTCCTGAAAACAAGTAGGCTCTTCCATCTCATAATTTCAGTCGTTCTCATTCTCCTGTGTGAAGACAGTCAGAGTATTTTGATCCCAAAGATAGGGGAGATCTTAAGATAATGTAAGAGAAAAATATGTCTATATACTGTAAATATTCACAAGTACTGGTAAGTCTCTAGCCCGATATTTCATTCTACTTTGACTGGAAAAGTAAATACAGTTGTACACTCTATCTCCTCCACACAGCCTGGTCCAGCATTGACTTCCAACCTCCGACTGGAGTTCTGCCAGTAAGTGAAATTAATTAACTTGTCTAAAGTAAGGCAGAAACAATTACCCCTGCACCCCCTTGCTTGTCAACAAAGCTTATTTCTCAATGAACTGAATGGATAGTGCGTGTTTCTTTGTATTTGGCCGTTACAAGAGATGTGCGGATATGATAGATGTCTGTATATCCAGCAGGGCATTATTTTTAATGAGTTCCTTTACTGAAATGCAGGCTCATTACTGAGAATAATGAAAAATGATAACATCCCTGTGAAAATATATTCTTATTTTCAGTTAATGGAGGTTTTCGTTGCTGTTATCAGGGTCTAAGGTTATTTTCATACCTTTAACAAAATTCCCTGTTTTACCAAAGGAAATAATATTCATCAACATCAATATGTCACATTTACCAAAGTATACATATCCAAACATAATTAAAATTTTCCTCCAAAGATGCTGATATTTTTTCAGTGTGCCAGTCCAAATGGTTAAAAACCCCTCAGATTTTTTTCTGTTTTTTGTTTGCAGACCCATGAAGCACACATCAATCATGTTTTCCAATGCCCTAAAGATATAAACGCTGCGCAGTGAGAAGACCAATCTTGATTTGCTTGTGCACACCTTTGCACATGTGAAACTAGAGGGAGTCCATGTGAAAATGGACTCCCTCTAGTTTGGTCGGTCTGGGAACGTTGCTCCCTTTTGTTTTTCTATTTTAGAGTGAGAAAGACAAAGACAAAGGCACTAAACATATCACACACGTCTGCTTGTATTTGTATATGTAACAGACATGTCGAAAGAAGATGTGATTTAAAAGTTATTCAATTCTGGTGAAACATTCCTGCAGTCTCTGTGCACGAGGACTAACATACTATTTATTTGATTACTTAATCTGGAATGTAATCCTCCACTGAGTATAAAATGGAAGTGGGAAATTTGCTGTGACTGCAGTCTGATTTTCCAGAGATAAGGTTATATTTTTAGCCTATGGCATTGCCACAGTACTGCAAGATCCTCTTTAATATATTTTAAAATCAAAACTACACACAATAGATTTCTCAGCCAGAAAAAATTTGTTTCAGCATCAGATGATAGCTGGAATCTGACTTCCTTACTCCTCTTTAGATGTGTGCACAGGGACACTGGGGACTGATGAGGGAACATCTGGACCCCTCCAGCAGGAGCCTGTAGGTGGATGATGGGACAGGCAGACCACTGATGTATATCGGCGGTGGCTTTGACAGGCAGAGGGAGAGATGGGAAATGTTTGCAGCTTACATAGACCACCAATTGGATGGGTGTGTTCAGTGATGATTGAAGAGAATGAGGCATGTCACGTACGTCTAAAGCAGTGTGGCTCGAGTTGACCGCCTGAACTAACGTGCAGGCTTTGCTCTATTAGGTGTCATCTGGCGGTTCATTTGTTTTGCCTGGACATTTTAACATTTTAATTGAGTGATATTCCCAAAGCTAAGCTCTGGTGTGCCTCACAGACATGGTGTTAGTTTTCCCCACTTTGCTTTCTCAGGATTACATGCCTTGACTACTTAACATAAGTGGCTTTATTTGTCCAAACGTATACCCATGGGTTACTTTTGCATGCTTTATCTTCACTGAAATTGCTTTGGGCTTCTCAAAATTACTGACTGAAATTGAAATATCTTTTAAACACAGAGTAAAATCAGACTGCACTCTTCACTGTGAATGGCAAATGCCATAGCCGCCAGTATTATACATAATTGTCCTCTACAGCCTCACCCCCTCTATTTTGACATAAATTAATCTGATCTACAAACTTCACGTGAGGCCCATGACCTCAAACCTCCGAGTCTTCAGTTGGCATGACTGAATTTCAGTGTTCGCCTCCCCAGCCCTTAACTTTGCCACTTTGCTAATGCTGATCAGAAAAGAAAAAAAATAAAATAAAAAAAAAAAGCAGAAGAGCAGAAAAAACTCACCATCAGCCATATTCTTTTCACAATCCATCATGAGCGATAGAGGGGAGGACAAAGACAAATACAGCCAGCCAGAATCTGGGCTGAAAGTGAGAAAGATGACCCCCTTGGACTCTGGTGCTGCATTTCATTATCTCCTGCCGTCCATTCATTCACTACCTTTGGACAGACTGGGTCCTGAAACCACTCTATCATGTCTCTACAGTACATTGTCTGAGGTAGAGTGGACAGATACAGAAGAATACGTTGAAGGTGGAATAAACTTCCCTGATGATGTTATAACAAGGAGTCCAAACTTCAGGCAGTTTAGCATTCAATTTCATGGCAGAGTCAATCCCTGTGCTACATGCTAAAACAGAAGCCAGCCATACTGGCTGTATGCTGGCAATGTCAACTAAAATAAGATACAAGGATATACATCAATTATACTTATTATGCATGCTAATATTTGTTTATTGACATTAAACAAAAATTAAAAGAGGTTGTGTGATGGTTAGTTTCTAACTTATTTGGATTATAAAGAAAAAATGCTGATCTGATGACTGCGATGATGGAATGGAGAACTGAAGGAGAATGAAATGCAACCCTTTCAGGAGTCAAGATAATTGCCTGTTATCTAATGAAGAAAGGCATCAAGAGCATCAAAGTAAGAACTGTCAGACTCTTAGATGATAAATTAGCACCTAGAGACTGAATCTGAATCAGATCTTGAATTGCTGTCCCAGTACTTTCTCTGATGCCGTGACAGTGTCTTGTTGCTCAATCCTTCCTCCTGCAGAGAGTGGCAGTTAACAAAGACTTGGTGAAGACCTGGGACTACCAGGCCCTTGATGCTCCTACAGCAGAGACGTAGTAAGGCTCAGTAAGCCAGAGGAATCGCATGGCTTTGCCGCTGCTGCAACAAACGATGGCTCATTGAGTCTGCAGGTATGGAGCTGAGATTGAGCAATGGATGCGATCTTTCACAGCCGGACAGCTTTTCTCTCTCTCTCCCTGAACTTTATCTTCTTCCTCCTTGTATTTCCGTCTACTTTCCCCTTCTTTATCCCACAGCTGCTACTCCCCTCAGAAATGACCCCTCGGCTCTCTCGCCCACCTGCGCTGTCACCTCCTCGAGTCAGTCAACTGGACAAACATTCTTGCATGAGTATGTTTGTGTTTAAGCATCAATGTGAACCTGTATCTAAACCTTCACGTGTGAAAAATATTGCATTGAAGTGTCAAAGAGCCAGTGTGTGTTTTTCATACCCCGGTGAGCTGTCTGTGTTTGCAAGGTGGGAGCTGACCTGGGCTTGAATCAGCAGAGAAACTGCATGACAGATGGCCTACTTGAAAGAGGGATTTGGGGGCTTGGCTACGGTCAACTGAAGTTTGGCATGAAAGCATGGGGTTGGCCTGCTGTTAGTATCTCAGCTCCTTCCATCACTTTACAGTATGTAGACACATACACAGCACGCATACAATAAGAGAAAGGAACCAAAACAAAGGATAGATGCACCCTATTGCCAAATTCATATTCAGTCCCCTCTAGAGCGTCCTTTTGCTGTGCAGATAAAAGTTACTTTGGTCACTGCCTAGTAGAGTAAAAAATAAATATATAAATTAATATATAAACCCCATTTCTTCTAAAAGTAAAGAGATGAAACGCACATCTGCACACACACACACACACACACACACACACACACACACACACACACACACACACACACACACACACACACACACACACACACACACACATACTAATCTAATACAAGCAGGTGAAATACAGGACACTCCTTCTCAGAATGATTATTTTTTGGAGTTATCAGGTCACTTTGGTTCATTTACTTGTTACCAAGCAACAAAAGTCAACCCCAACTACCAAGGACACACACACACACACACACACACACACACACACACACACACACACACACACACACACACACACACACACACACATGCACACCCACAAACAAACAATGCTTGATTGCCTTTGTAAGTTTCATTCATCTTGCCTCAGACCTCCCATCGAGAATGTGCTCAAAATCATCCATCATTGAGTCTGACGACTCGTTCAGAGATGCTGCGTTGTTATGACTGATGGAATCCACCCTCTGCAGCTTCAGCAGCCGAAGCAACTCTCTGAAGTTTGGCTGGAGCTCCATGTTACGCTTCGCTTCGTGAATATGTAAAACGTCTATTATCTGAGGCTGTAAATCATGCAGAATAGAAAGGCAAAGTAGAAATTACTGAAGCACTAAAAAGATTCTGCAGGTCGCTGAACTATGAGTGGACAAAACTACTCGAAACTGTTTGTTTTTTTTCCACTAACATTTTACTTGAGCTCAAAGACAGTATGCTGTATGTAACTCAGTTTACTGTTGCTTTCTAAGTTGCTTCATTATGTTTATCGCTGCCATTAGTGTCTCTCATCACCATGCAATCGCTTATGATATTTCGAAGAGGCAGATGTGCTCACTTCCTGTCTTGATGCACATCAAGAAAAAGGAAAAAAAAACCTCTTACTGTTGCATTTGAAATGTAGCGTTTCTTCATTCTCATTGTGGTTTAGACACATTAAGAAAATTACCTGATCTGAATCTGCATTCATGTGTACAGAAGCTGAGGCATTTGCTGAGACTGCTTAACAGTCTATTATTTTTGTGTATATCAACAGCCCGTTGTTGACTCTGCTACATGTCTGTCAAAAAGACAGACGCTAGCTCACCGTTGCCCCAGAGCTATGTTTGTCTCTCTTTGGGCTGTTGGAGCTTGATAGAGGTTGTGTTCACAGGTAATTGAACTGCGGATGTCACTATTAAAAACACACCAAGGAGCAAAGCAAAGCCACTCTACTCACAAACACACACATGCGCGCATATAAATGCCACACCTTCCGAAAAGATCATTTAGGTTCTATTTAAAATGGAGTTGGGTGTAAGAATGAACCTTTATCTCCTACTTTTGTTTCGTTTAAAGAGGACACTTGTGTCCCAGTGGTTCCTGTCTGACAAGACTGAAGGCCCACTTTCAGTATAACTCCTCTGCTGATGTGTCCTTGAGACTGAATCCTTTCCAGCTCTGCTACAGAAAACATCTGATCCTTAAAATCGCAAAAACAAAGTGAAAAAAAAAAAAACTTTTTTCAAATACAGTATATCTGACAGAAAGGAAGCATTCACACTGTCAATAAAATACTACTGTATTTATAACTTCAACTGTTGTATTTTAAATATATTATACTTAGTTAGGGTTCAGTAGCATCAGGCTTGCAGATAAGCAATCCTGAAGGGGTGGCTGCGTTTCTGAGGCTGATGTTCACCTCTGACCTCTCTGGCAGAGACAGATCCCAGGAGAAGTCTTCAGCTCCAGCACCATATTGAAATGAGGTGAAGGTAGTGAAAGCAGCTGAAACCACCCATGTCTCACTCATTCACTTTGTAGATCAAGCGTTCAATGGGCTCTGCTCCTCTCCTCCACCTGCAGCACAGCTGTGCGCTTCTGCCACGTCTTTCCTCTCTGCCCGAGTGGACGCGCAAAGTGGGGGCGCACTCCTCAGACATCAGAACCCCTACTCGTGAAATGCGCAGCTAGTCAAAGGAACATTGGACACGCTTTCTTTTTGTGTGCCAGCTCTTGGCTGTTTTGGTTTGAGGGCAGTTATTTTGTGGCCCCGTTGCTTTTAGGCACCCTCCCCAACAGCGGAGGCGCATTGTCTGTGGCGCAGCGCGACGGAGCGGTGTCCGATTACACACCGTGCGCTGAGCAACCACCGGCACAGAGCGCCTCTCCGTGGGGCAGAAATAGCACGCTGGACTCCGGAGGAAGGAGAGAGAGTACATAGGAATCTCCGCAGAGAGAGGAGTTTTACCGTGCTCCATATTTTACAGGTAGAACTGAGGATTTATTTATTTTCAGGTCATATTTTTTTCTCCACATCAGTCTTCTCCCGCGGACAAGACACGCAGCTCCATCCCTTATAGATGAACGAGAGTTGGGGACCACACTTGGTAAGACGAACCATATTTTATATGTATGGATTGTGCCTTAATTCAGTCAGAAACTACACATATGTTTGCCAATAACTGTTCTTATTCTTTACGCGAGGTATTTTTGTTTTCTATTGAAAAACAAACCCGTGACTTGAAGTTCAACCACACCATAAATATAAACTAGGTAGAAATGTGTCATATAGCGGGAATATACCGGCGTATTTCCACAATAACAGACATAATGACAAATCCGAAATCTTGCAACGTAAATAGCCAGTTTCAGAAGTTTTTTTTTTGCGTTTTGCTCCGTGACGTCCAGCCGCTTGGTGGTGCTGGCAGAGTGCAGCGGCGGGGAGCGCTTCCAGCGAACCTTTATCGTCTGTACGACCTACTCCCTCCTCCGGTCTCTGTTGACAATTGATTAAGTGTTATTATTACGGCCGGTAGTTTCAGCGACTTGTGTCTTCAGCGTTTCCTGCAGCAAGTGTATTTTTAGGAGATGCATGAAAAATCTGTAAGAATCAAACAGGCAGCAGTTCTGAAAATGTCTTGAGGCGCAAAAATGTCACTTATTTATGTGAAGATGTCCGAACAGTGTTGTTTAATAGATGTGTTAAATGTGCATTTGCTGCTATGTATAGTAGATTAAATAAAAAACTACACTAGGAATGCATACAAGAGATGAATAGAACGTGTGACCTTTTATGAGAATAAGCTGTAGTTTGCATACAAGTGACTAGATATGCCAGGGTTCTCTCATTCTGCGTATTTTTTGTTATGAGTCAGTGCTGAGCTTTTGTGGATTTCTTACCAAGGTTTTATAAAACTGTCAAAAAAAAAAGCTAATTTAACAAGTATGGAAAGAGTTTCATTTGAACTTTTCAAACTCAAATCACAAATTAAACTGAGCTCTTCAGCAGTCTGCCTGAAGAGGGACCCAATTTGTCAATGACGCAGGTTTAAGATTATTTGAATCAAATATCCAAAGTGGAAAAGATTCATTTGGTGTTGTGATGGACCTCAGATGTTTGGTTCAGGTGCGGCGTGATTTCAATGCGTTTCAATGAACTCACAGCTCCATCCTTGGTGCTTGCTGGCCTTGCAGCAAATTGAGATTAGTTGATGCTAATCTCCAAATTTGATCATCCCGACTATGGTGTGTTTGTTTTGACACAATCATTAACTAAGCCATTTCCTCACTTCTGTTGTTTCAAGCCTGCAGCCAACACCTTTTTAGGAAGCGTGCAAATTTTGACTCAGATACTGTATCCAGACTATAAACATACAGCACACACTCTTTTCCACTCTGTTGGTATTCCTAGAGCTTTGTTGTTGTTTTGTTCAGGCTAACTTTTGGGATTTGAAGGCTGCAGTTCTGATAAACACTGTCAGCGTCCTCTGATCGTACGTCCTCATACCCATGAGAATGCTGTGGATCATCTGTCCGGTCACACACTGCTTACAAATAGGAAAAAGGAGAAACATCCAGATGGTAGAATCACTTTGGATTCTCAGTATCCAGGCCTCTTGTTTTGACACTGAATGCAGAAATACCCCCAGGAACAGAGACAAAAAATGAGATGTAAGATAAATGTCAAATGAAAGAGAGTAAGATGGGAGTGATGCAAAAATGCTAAATCATGGAATCATGTGACCTAATGCCTTTTGGCTGAAGCTGTCAGTTTCTACTGTAGCTGATGGGCAAGAGAAACCACATGGAGAAAAATCTAGTGTTGGTGCGATGCGTCAGTGAATGGATTCATACCAGTTATTATTGAGCAACAATTATACTGACCACCAAATCCAAACATGGTTGAAGCTGCTCTGCTTTCCAATCTAGTCAAGCTGCAATACTCTTCAATGGATTGAAAGCAAGGCATTGAAAGCGAGCACTGAAATAATTCACCTTGGACTTATAGAGTGGAAATGAACATTTATCATCACGTTATGACATTTATTGACCTAACAAGTTAGAATAATTTCTGAAAAAAATTGATAAATGGCACATTTTCTAAGCCATTTATTAGAGTAGAATGCCAATGATTTAATAAGTCAGACAGTAAATTTAATGCGTTTACTTACATAAAACAACAAAAAATCGTTATGTAATTCCGATGTAGATTTTCTGAAACCTTACAAACCAAAAGCTTTGTTGAATAACCGATTACTCCATAGGGGGTTTCGCATCCCTAAATGACACACTCATACCGCTGCTCATTACAGTCATAACTTATGAGATGCAGATGCACAGAGTATTGAAATCAGCCAGACATTCCAGCGCGTAGTGAAGAGCACCCTATGATTAACATGATTGATATTTGCGCTGCGTTGGGAATTCGCCTCAGCACTGACACAGAAAACCAGCTCAAACATGGCAATTAGTCCCAGCCAGGAGAACGCCATAATGAAAATGACCCCAGCGGCCTCAGTGGACTGTGTGGTCACCACGGAAACCCAATGAATGACAAGCCCATTGTCGCCGACCTTTGTGATTCGACATCCCCTCGGGGGTCAAACCCTGCTGGGAGTGAAAGTGAAAGGTATTATCATGCGCGTGTAAACTAAACAGCCATTACCCTCTGGCCCCTCTGCGCTCTTTAGGGCCCTTTGGTTACTTATTTATCTGACAACAGCAAGATGGTGCTTTGAGATTTTCCGTCCCCGTACACACGGGCTCACAAAAGATCAGCATTTATTGGCTGTAAACTGCATGGAAGCCCTCAGTTTTACAAACTCTTGGCCGTGGATAATTTATTTCGTTATTGCGAATCAACTGGGAACTCAAACAGCTATTGAAATGGTGGACTGTGCATTGTCCTTTCATCACCATGGGCATTTTATGCATCAGAATCACCGTACGCTAATCTCATTCCTCTGCTGTTCATCCTTCCACTTCTGATTCAAACACGGCAGTAGTGGCTTCAAAGAGTTTTCCCAAATGTGAGAGAAAATGCAAAGAAATTCAAAATATTTATGTCCATTTTTAGCTCTCATGTGTATCAGCAGGAGCACAATCAAATGTATTTCCAACCCAGCTCTACATCACAAAGAAAGTTGCCATGGTGTAAGCAAACAATTACTCTTTTCTGTCATTCTTGGTTATGTAGTGTTGCAATGTTGCTATGGCTACTCCAATATTTCCTGCAGAGGAATTGCACGCCACGTATGCCACAAAGGAAATGAAAACGACTGCAAAAAGTCTATCATCCAAACAACATTTGCCCTCTAAAGGCCAAAGAGATCACGAGGAAGCTATCAAGTGGGATACACAATGCCACCCCGTAGCATCTGTTGTTTATCCACCCAAAGGCCGACGTGACGTCTAGGTCGCTGCCTTGCAAACAGAAATCAGCTACATCTCTTTCTGTCAAGGTCAGCTCTGAAAGTTTTGTTGCGTAACTACACTGACTGACTGACTTATTTTCAAAGCACTAACCGTGACTGTTTCCTGACAAGAATATTAGACTGTAATGCTGCGTAGCTGGAGTGAAAAGACAGACATATAGAATGGAAATTTGCACAATGAGCTGCAGGTGAAATGAATCTCAATTAGGAGCAAACACAAACCGACTGATCAGACCTTGTGGAACATGCCCTCTAAACTGTGGGAACGGAAGATAGTAGCAAGTACAGGAAATTATTTCAGTTTGCTTGGAAGCGCAGGCAAGCTATATGTGATCCTGGATGCACTTTTATTGCTGCAACTGAAATCCAAGAGTGAATGTCTGTGGTTTGACTAAAACATCCAGTTTCATGTCCGCACGTCAAAAAGAATTAGTGGTGCTGAAGCAGCCTTAACTTGCCAGGACTGTTACACTACATTAGCCCTGTCCCTCTCTCCGCTACAACCTCAAAACCGAATCAAATACCAGAGGAATGTCTTTTGACCATCGGCCCAGCGCAAGAAGAAGAAGAGGGAGATTCTATTTGGGTCATGATTAAGTAATCCCCAAAGCCTCTTTTTCACTGAGGATCAAACCAAGTGGATGTTTAAAAGGTTAAACAGAGATAGATCCAAACGTCTGTGACAACAGAGGAAACGATTATTGTAAAGTCATTTAAGTTTTTTAGCTGAAGTGGTAGAGCGCCCACTCAGACGTGAAGACGACGGGAGAAGGGTGAGGCGTAATGAGTCGGGGTGGGGGGTGGGGGTGCAACGAAAATGGCAGATCGTGAATGGAAGAGCAAAGAGTCTCTGCTGGTCTTTGTTTATTGACTGATGGAGCACCACAGGGCCATTTGAAGGGTGAAATGAGTCATAAGTTGTCACCAAACACACAGTGAGAGAAACACACTCGTTTTGCCCTCTTTGGTCCATCGCCCAGCTGTATTTCTTGGGGAGATGAATGACTTTGAAGTACGAGTGAAAGGATCGTTTGATAGCTGCTCGCAGCTCGTATATTTCTGTTTTATAGGAGATTCTTCTTGTCTCAGGCTGCGACTCACACGTCTGAGGTGAGAGAAGAACTGGACTGCCTCCTGAGACACTGGCAGGTCGCTTTGTGTAGTCACAGCTAAAGGTGCAGCCTGTAACACCACTAAAGCGGCAGCATGGATGCTTGGTTCATACAGTTGTTTGTGACAAGTCATTTCTTTCTTTTGCCATATGTTTTTACATCAGCAGGAGGTTTGCCAAAGCTGAGGTCTTTCATGGGGCTCAGTTTTCTTCTCCTCATGGGACGTTCTTTTTCGTGTTATCTCTACAGAGCGTGTCATCACATGCTACGACGCTGTTTTGATATCACGTTTTTAGAAGTATCTGAGTTGTATCTATCGCATCATTGCAAACTGCCAGAGAGGCTCTAATTTGATCAGCGAGAGGACATAAATACAGAAAATCCTTTAATCTTCAGCAAATGAAAACATTTATCTGTACTTTGAAAACATTAAGACGGGCTAATCAGAGCCACATCCTCGAAGGAAAAAAATATTTAAATTTTCAAAGGAATACTTTCTGCAGCAAGAGGATGAAAAATTGTAGATTGTGGTATGTTATTTTTATCCAACCATATAAAAAAATTTGAGATAGCATCTGAAAGATAAAGCGTCACACTACTTGTAGTTCAGCTATGCAGGAAAAATGGGAACAGAAGAGAGATGCAAAGGTAGATTAGAGGAAAGGTACAAAGAGAGAAAAGGGAGATTGAACGGCACCGATAGAGGTGAAAAGATAAGAACTCAAGTTTCCCAGAAAAAGAGGGGAGGTGCCTACTTTTAAGAAAGCAAAGGGCAAAAGAAAAAAGGAAAAGGAATTACATAGAGATAGAAGGGTTGATACATGGATTGAGACGAAAGACGGGCAGGAAGAGCGTTTTGAGCGGAAGTTGTTTCGTATACAATACAAGTGAGAGCTTCTCTCCAGAGGAGGAGGTTTAGCGGTGCCCTGGATGCATCTGTCTGCAGAATTCATCCGACAGAGTTAGAAGTCCTCTGAGACGGATGGACAGAGACACAGGCAGGATGAGACAAGACATGGAGGAGAAAAGTAGGCAGCCAGAGAGGTGAAAAGACTGTCAGAAAAGGGAAAAGCTAAATGAATGGAAAATTAAGACAAGGTGAGCTTTCCACACAAGCATGAAGGCAACTTTTTTAACCGTTTCTCTTTTCTTTTTTTTTTGCTCACTGTAGATGCGCTGAAATACTAAACTGCTGAATTAAAATCTTATAAACCTATTCCCAAATATGCAGCTTATGCACTGCTGCATCTCTGTTAAAATCACAATGATTTAAGAAATACTGTAGTCATACATCAGCCATGGGAGACACTTTTCTACAAGGGAAGCTCTTTGACTTTTCAAATTTAGTTTGTCAATAATTTCAAAGATTCTGAATAAATCATTTTTACTGGAAATCATCATTGTGCATTATATTTCAGAAGGTATTGAGACTGCTGGAGCTACAGTGAGCCTCTGTGAAGCAAACATGTGTCATTTTAAGGAGGGTTATATGCAGATGTGTTACTATAATCTTTGACTTCATTGTATGAAAGTAACCAGACAAATGTCCTTGACTTCAAAGTGAAGCATAGATTGAGACGTGAGTCAGGGAGCCCAGTCGCTACGTCTTGATGGACGAGTGCCCCTTCACATACACACACACACACACACACACACACACACACACTATATTGTTTCCCCAAAACCTTGCCTGCAAATGCCACATGCACTCCAGACAGGAGACCCTCATGAGTCATGTCCTTTACCGGTGTGTGTCGGACATAAATGTGAGTGTGTAGTCTACCTTGCTTTAGACACAATGCTGCCTCAGTTCTGGGGGTGAAACCACACGAAGGATGTGTGGTCAGCTCCAAACCACTAACACAGAATAACAAACTTATTATTCGTTGTGAGCATTTTATTCTTTCTTGAGCGAACTGTCGAGAACAAAGAACCCTCAGTTAGAAACCAGGCTGCCTGGCCACTGGCCAGCCGTGAACACCTTATTTTGTCGATTGCAGGCTGATCTCTCTTAGCGCAAGAGGAACTGGTCATTAGAAGGTGAAAGCTGTTGTACACGATTGAGAGTTTGGCATCTAATGGATAATTTGTTTTGGAACATTATGTCTATTAGAAGTCTAGCCAGGTGCTGGGTTTCAGTGATTAGGGTATCAGTTGCTGTAAAAGACATTGAAGTAATTCTAGAGTCATTGCCGGGAGTGTCTTTTTATACCATACAGTGCTGGTTGACTCCTACAGTAGTCTGATTATACTGTTCATGAAACAAGAGAAAGTTTCTTTTCCTTTGCTCTGGCTCTATTGCATTACTGAACTCCCCTGAGAAGTGGGTTACGTTCAGCGAGATGTACTGACTCTGTGCCGTTGCTTCTTTTGTCGTGTTGGGACTAAAAAGGATTGTTAAAAGATTCTCTGGGATTTCCTTCCACTGTCTGGTGAAGACAGAAGACCCAATAAAAAATAAAGTAACTGAAAACACACATTCAAGGACATATAAAATAGACTGAGAGTTGACAGTCACGTAGAAAGAGGATACCAGCAAATATGCAGAATAAGTCAGACAACAAAAATGTGCCTGTGTGTGAATATGAAGGATATTAATAGTTGTTTCTTCTACATGGAGCTCCTCTCTCAGGTGCATGTGTCAGGTCTCCTGAGGGTCCAGAGGGTAACTGAAAGGAAAGGCTCCAGTTTCAGTTTCTCAGACACTCTGTTTGACCAGGCTCGACCCCAACCCTCACCCCATCAACCCCGCTGCTCTCTCCAAGAAGATATACACTATCTGAAAGGGCAGAGAGCAGTTAATGTTTAACACTCGCTGTCGTAGCTAGAGAATGTTACAAATGTGAGATGAAGGTGACACAGGGGGGGGATTCAGACAGTAAGCTGTCCAGCTGGAAGAACGACATGTACACCAAATAAAATATACATGCTCTCATTTGAGTAAACTTTAACTCAAATAAAGGGAGACAGAATGTTGGCTTTAGTGCTGAAAACCAATTGACATTGAACAATAGAACATAAATATTTGATTTCATATGTTTTGTTTTTATATGGCTTTAAATTACACTTGAAGGATTTAATGTTCTTGAGTAATATCACGTATTATCACAATGCATGAGGTTTGTTTGGGCGCATCAACCACTAAAAACGCAATATGTGGTACCGGTGAAAATAATCAAAACCATTTGCTGCAGGTTTGGATTTGGATCTCCACTCAAATTCTATGGAGTTTTGTGAGCAGGGAGCATGAAAACTTACTCTCACTAGTTAGCAGCAGCGGGCTAATTTTAATAATGAGGATCAGCTCAGTTAAATCAATACAAAAATGAAGGAAAAATTGATTTTTATTGCAGGAAACCTTCACAGTTGTTTTTCGCTCAAGCTGCTGCAGGACTTAAGACAGGGAGGAACTCCTATGCAGAGGATAAATCTCCTCTGGACTTTCCCTATCACAACACTTTGTTGCCGAGCTCTTGTTGTCATTAAAAATAGACCTTTGCACTTCTGAAGCAAGGGCCCTGGAGCATCCTGATCTATTTTGTGCTCCTCACTGTTCCCCAAAGGCTCTCCGGATAGAAAAGTACTCCCTTCTCTGCAGCAGTTGAGGGCAAAGGGGGATTCTTTCCTGCAAGGTTGACATCTTTTTATTGACTTCAGAAAAGCAGACAAAATCTGAGGAGGAAACTCTTGCTTTTTACCACAAGGCTGCTGATACAAGTCTGTTTAGATTTTTCTTGTTCTTTTTAATGTCTGTACCGTGTTTAAATTTCTAGCACGAGATCAACAAAGCATCCTGAATTGTTTTTGAAGTGATTTTTTTTTAAACATTTCCCATCCACCTTTTCTTTCTGGACTGAAAGCTACAGCATTACTACAATACTTTATTCATCCCCAGAGGGAAATGATCTTTTTGCCCACGCCCCTCCCTCCCATACGAGGTCTGAGTTCAGGGTCAGCTGGACCTAAGAGAGGTGCTGTAACTTATTCAAGGACACTTAAAACCTTTGTGTTCAGTTTTATGGCTGGTATTGTGTGTTAACAGGCATGAAACAACAGGGGTCTCTCCTGCCTGGAAACATTTCAGGCCAAACACACACATTTCTTGCAGGTTTTTCTGCACACAAGACTGGCTCACTGTGATCTGTCATTGCCGACAGTGGGGCGTCCACATAAACACATGTGTCCATGTGTGAGTTGTTGATCCCCCTCTATATACAGCCTTTGTAACTGAGGCAATTTTAGTAATTGACAGGTCATGGTCACTTTATTTCATGATTGAATGCCACCCAACAACACTTCTTAGTCATCCTATTTCTCTATTGTGTGTTACTGACATCCAGACTCCTGAATCAAATATACTGTTCAGTAGCTGGAAATGTGATTAAAATGTTTTTATCTGAAAATGCTAAAATGTTTTGAACATGGAGTATCTGCCTTCATATTTAGCCCTGGAGCATGATTACCAGGAAAAAGGTGAGTGGTGTTAATTGCAGTGTGGGGTTACATGGTTTACAGCTATTGTTGCAAAGCAGAACGTACCTACAGACACAATTACACAAATTACGCTGATATTTCTTCTTCAGTGGTTGGAGTATAATTTAGCTGCATATGCAATTGTGTGTTTTGTCACACACAATCTGTCACTTTAAATTCCCTGTTTCTCTTCTTTTCTTCTTTTTCATATCCGCACACACGCATACACACTTTCACACACTGTTAATATACATAAAAATGGAACTTCACTGGTTGATTAATGTAGATGGAGCTATGTCATTCTCTTGAGAGCAGAAAGCTTGCACATGTTAGAGACAGATTTTTTTTTTTTTACATGATGAATGTTCAGCGGGACCAAATATATTTATGGATGGATGTGATGCTGGGGGTAATAAAAGTTGGACAAAGTGAAAGTGGCCTTTTGGAGTGGAGAGGTTAAGAAGTAACAGAGATGGAGTTGGGCGCACCTGGAGGCCACATGTGGATTGCTTCGCCCACCCCCACCAGTGTCCCGGCTTGGAAAACGCCATCGTCATCATTACAGCAAAGGGTGGAGATCATTAAGTCATTATTTATGTGCTTTCTGCTGTTTTATCACCTCCAGACACGGTCTCACGATGCAGACACCCACTCTCACAGCCCCAGACGAATAACATAATTGTATGAGGCAGTCAGGGGGTCCCGTCTAATAGAAAAAGTGCAGACATTAACAGTCTGGCACAATTGTAGAGAGAACTAACCCACCTTTTTTTCCCCTTACCCCTGTTAGGCTCGTTTACACCTAGTGTTGTTTATGTTTATTTACAAGCTGCCGTTACAATGAACCTTCACTTCTAGATTTTCTCCAGTCTGAGCGATGTGGTAGAAGAAGGACAGGTTTTTACAGTCAATTTCCCCTTTACTATAACAGTAGTTTATTTCATGAGCTCCTATAAAAAAAAAAAAACAAGCCATAGGAATTTAAGCTCCATCTCAGCCAATTTCTTCTCCCTACTCCTGCCTCACCCCCTAACCTTTTAAAGCAGGCCTGGTTGTTATGGTTAGTTTTTGGTGGAACAGCTTTATTTCATTCTGCCTGGAGAGGAAGTCCATATGTTTTGGAACGTCTCCGATTCTGTTATTGCTTTGCACCTCTATCGATGATGTGATTGGGATTTACAATACCAAAAAACAAATAAAAAAGAGAGACTTAGAGAAAAGATATCCAAAAAATAAAGGAGTCGTGTGATTGCACTATAGGGATGTTGAACAGACCTACGCTGCATTGCACCTGGAGCTGTGGCTCCTTTTGAAGACCATATAGTCAGCTCTCCAGGAGTTTCAGTCCCAGATACTCTGAATATTGCTGTTTCCTCACTTTTGGCTTAAAATGAGTGGGGACTGTTGCTTTTCCAGCTGTGCCTGGCCACCTCACCCCAAGCCTGTTCCCTGTTGTTTTCATGTCCTGATTCAATTACCTCTGTGGGACTGCTCTCCTGACACATGGCATACACACTGGGGACTGGGGAGATGTGAAGAATTGTAGTTTTATGGCATGTGGTGTGTGTTATTCATGGAAGTCTCAGCCTCTCGACATATTAAAGCCACACATTTCCTATCCATCTTTCTCTCCCTGTGAAATGTCTCTGAACTACTTCCACCTAAATTTCTCTTTTAATAATCCCCCCCATTCTTCTCTTCACTCTCAGCTCCTTTGTTCCTGTTTAACCCCCTTAAGACCCCTCTCCTCCTCCCTCCACCCGAGCCCTGTGCCTTCATTTCATCCCATTGGACCTCTACTCATCATCCTACCCTGCATCTCCTCCATGCTTTGTTCCTCTATTTCCCTCATGATTACAAGCTCCTCTCCAGTAATCCACCTCAAGTGACCTCAAACGACTTTCTCACCTCCTCACCGCTCTTGTCCTTTTCTCCCATCTTTTCAGACTTGGAGGAGCAGGTCAGCATGAGCCTAAAAGCCTTTACTCTGTCCTGTCTTCACAGGCAGCCCAGTGATCCGGTGCCTCCAGGAATTCACTGACAGACATACATTTGATCTCATGCACGTTCACATTCACGGAAGGGTGTATATATATATACATATATTCACATTTTCACAATACGCTTACTCAAAACGGAAATAGTAGAGGCAGCAAATTTAATATATGCAGGAATCCAGATGAGGTCGGTGGAGCATAAATCACAGCTCAGCTATATGTTATCCTCACGCACGTACACACCTAAATTTGTTGTGACTTTGTACGCCGTTGCGAGCATCCGAACGATACAAGTCAGAGCGGCTGTGCGATAATGCACTTTTGGATTTTTGGTTCTGCTACGCTGCTACAGGACTGAAAATAGCAAGAGACTTTACTTCCATTAAAATGTCTGCTTTTTACAATTGGGAATATGTTCTGTGATACATGAGGGTAATCATAGAAATAAGTAGATCCGTGCAACTGACGTTGACATTGTAGGGGGGGGGGGTGTTGTGTTTGATTTGGATGCATTAAAAAAGATGACATTTGCTTCACTGATAAAGCAGTCTGTAGTATTACTCCCGGTTGTGACTGATATCTGTTCTCTGATTTCCTCCACAATTCATTAACACTTGTCATTTTCTGAATGGGACAATGCTTCTGGGACTCGTAGATCCACCTGACAGTTGGGTAATTTTTTTTATAGTGACTAATTATTGAAGAATTATTAGCACATTCTTTGGCCAAAAAAATGGAAAAGCGAAAAACGCCAATCGACATCAAATTGTTACCAACAAAAAGTAACAAAGGCTCTTGCTTTGCAGTTAAGAGATGGTAGAAAGATTTTTTGAGGACGAGATTACATTTTTATGGATTGACTAATTATTAATCATTGAACAGTGTCAGATTAAACAAACACACAAACACATGCACACAGTTTCTTATAGCTTTACAAGATTTTTATACATATAAAATAAACACAATTACCACATTCAATGACACATGTAACGTTAACACATGGAGGTAGAGACTATACGATTAAAAAATAAGAGGACATAGCCAGCTGTTCACAACTCTGTTAAAAGTGTGAACATAAAATACAAAAATAAACACGAGGAACAGGAACTCACACTGAGGAACATGCAAGTAAACAGAAACTGATACAAGTGGGTCAGGTACACTTACACTTGCTCATAGAGGCATCTGAACAGTAATAGATACGTTTGGGTAAGGAAGACAGCTGTGAACACACACTTCACACGCACACACACACACACACACACATGGTTCAGGCCTGGCAAACAATCCACACATCACACGTAAACACACATATGGGGCAGGAACATCTGTTTTCAGCCTACAATAAAGCCCAGGTGTACCTCAGGGCCGGTGCTTCAACAACAGACGAGACCACACATTAAACACACCCCACATTCTTGTGACGACCTCCCGGAGATTCATAGCAGTGAGGGGGTTTTAACCCCAACCACAACCTGTGACAGTCATCATGATGACATAGGATGGTATTTATAAATTCATATGTGACAAGTTTTCTAGGATATTTGGGTCAGTTTAGTAAAATCCAACAATCTTCATATGCGGTGCATGAATATGGATCAAGAGGCCAAGATAACTTGTTTCATCTCTGCAGCAAAATGAAACAAGCCTAAACATAGAAAGGGAATTTAAAGTCATGAATTTCTGCTTTGATGTTGAGCCATCAGACGTATCATGGAAGTGCATTCTGACGGGCAGGGCTGCACTGTACTGCATGTGTAGCAGTGAGCTTAAATTAGACCTGTCACAGCCATAGACACATGCCACACCAGCTCGAGTGGCTCTTCTTCTGTTGGAGTGGTTGATCGAGCCGCTGCTGCTGATTAGATAGTATCCTCTTGTTGTTTTGGGCGGGGCTGTGTGTGTGTGTGTGTGTGTGTGTGTGTGTGTGTGTGTATGTGTTTGTGTGTGTACTCACAGAGAAGAAGAGAGGAAAGTTATAAAGAAAAGCAAAAATTGCCGTTGTTTTTCTCCCTTTGTGTACATCTTCGTGACATTTTGTCCTCTGGCAAACTTCAATTATGAGGCCACCAAGCACCTCATTCCTGCCTAATCAAGAGCCTCCATAGCTGAGTCCTGCAGCTATGGAGGCTCAGAGAGTTAACACTGACCCAATCTCACTTCTGTCCCGGAAACTTTGGAGTTTCACCTACAAAACTCATTAAACACCAACATGAAGCCTGGAGCAGCTCAGCATGTTTACACGCATGCACGCTCGCGCACGCACACACACACACACACACACACACACACACACACACACACACACACACACACACACACACACACAGACACACACACGCACGCACACACGCACACACCTGCTCCTGTACCTGCTGACACATGCATTCTTTAAACAATTATAGACCGACTATCCGCCTTCCTGCAAGAAGGAGAGGTGGGCTTTTTTTTCTTAGTTTGTCTTTTATGACTTACACAGATGAAAAATAAACTTTTAGTTGTGAGATTTGTCCCAACAGATTGTTTTCATAGTCTCCTTTCTTCGCCTTACAGCTAATATTTCAGTATTAACGATGGAAGTGATGACATACGTATATCTATTTGATTTCTATTTGTGACATTTTGGTCAGTTGCATCAGTGGTCCTAACCCAACCCCCCAGTCTGTGGGTCACTGGTACCCGGCTGCACAGAAAGAATGCATAACTAACATTATTTCAGCTTTATTTCTAATCTGATTGGAACAATGGTTGTTTTAGGAAAATAATCATGTTCTCTGTCTGCCACATCTTGGGTCACTTTTGACACTAGATGCTTGCCTCGGTCACATGACCACCTTCTTAAAGGGGCTGCCCCTGCCGGTAACAGAATACATTACTGATAAATTGAAACTCCCAAGCTACCAAAATGAACAAAAAACAAGCGTCTTTGGAAAGTTTCTTTACGTGAAATAAAAGAGCCAGTGAGGAGACAGGAGAACCTACAACAGAAAAGGAAAGCTGCAAAATACCAGTTTTTATGCTGGTTGTAAGATTTAATTTTTTTGTATTTATCCCCCACAACTTAAAGGCCAGTCAGTGAATACATTTATGTTAAACTTTAAACCGGTTTGTGGCACAAAAAAGGTTGGGGACCACTGAGTTAGCGCAAGCAGATTTTATGTTGGTTGTGTTTTTTCTTTTGGACACAGTGACATTTTTGGACTTTTAAGAAATGTTTGTGAAATGGCGCCCCAAATAATAGCATGTTTGGCATGAGCTGAAAGCTGCATCGTTGTTTGGAGAATGAATGTGTGTGCCTGTGCCTATAAGCTATCTGGCGTGCCATTGTGCATTATTGTGTACGGGCTTGACATTTTAGTCAAAAAGCTGCACATATAACCATTGAAGTAAAGACATTGAAGTGGCAATAAATACAATTGGCACCATTTTTTTATACTGTTCCAAATTAGTTTTTCAGTTTCGTTTCATAGACAAAGAAGAATTGGGACATGTTTGGATCAAACGTGATTGGATTCATGGCTTTTCTGTAAAATCAAATGACAGTTACATGTTTGCTAAAAATTTGTGCCATTTTTATTTCTGTTGCTACAATATGATGAAAAAATAAATAGCAATAACCAAAAAAATAAAGGGGGGGGGGTCACGTTGTTTGTTTGGCCTACATGTGTTAATATTGGAGACTCAATATGTTTAAATAGAATTCACCATTCTGACTTAATCACCTCTTTCAATTTTTTACCACTTCCTCTCAGTTGATTTATTCTTTTTTCTTCCCAATCCAAACTGACATGCTTAATTAATGCTGGCCTGGACTTCCATAGTGTTTTTTATCTCTGATAGCATCTACAGGAATTACAGTGTCACTCTGCTACTTCTGCAAGGACTGCTTGGAAAATTGCATCAGATGTTCAAGGTACCCAGGCAAGGCATTTCACTCCCACTGCCGAAGACATGGTTCTATGAAGCTGAACGATTTTTCTTTTTCCATGTGTGTGCGCTGCCATTTGTGTCTTTTAATATAGTTGCAAAAAGCCTGTTGTTAATATGCTCATCAGTCTTTGTATGCTGAGCCACCATAGCCTGACTTTCCAACGGAATGAAATTATACTTTTAGAAAAACTGGAGAGACAAACACGTTAATTTTAGATTACTATAAATTACACTGTCAGCTTGTTCATTTTCACACAACAAAAGCCTGCGGCTATTTTCACATTAAAATGCATTCATTGTAAACGCATATTCAGGAAGTGATGATTTAGTATCAACGGCACTTCATTACAGGAAAATTGCTTGCACTGCAAGTAAACAGACCAAAACCAAAGATGGAATTTAATGTGACTGTGTCATGTGGTCAGCATCTGATACTGATACAGCAGATCAACCATGCTTTCCTATTTTTAAAGGTAATTCCTCAAAGTTATTTGCGTATCGTTTTTCTTCCTCTGCACTACTGTGATCTTATCTTATCCGATGTTATATTTGACCCTCCACTCTCTGCATCGAGTGTGGTATGTTGATAATTTAACAGAGTGGATTTACTGTGCAGTTCACACTTTCTGCCTAAGCTTTAAAGGTGGGTAAAGTGTCATTGATCAGAGAAAGAGATGTGTGGAAACATTATAGCGATGCCCAATTAGTAACAGTGTACAGTGTGACGCCCGTACGGATCAGCATCAGTAGTGACACATACAGAAAATCTGCTTTAGCCTCAGATTTTCCTCAGTCTTAAAAATTTTGCGACTCCCCTCCACAATGTCCTTGACTACAAAGTGTGGCAGCTCCTTAAATGTATCACCTCCCCATGCTGCCATAAAAATGCTTCATGTAATTGGAACATTATGGATTCCTGTGTAAATTTCAATTTGACACCGCTGTTAGAAGATAACCTTTAACTTGGTTATGTTGTGATACTTTTTTCTATGTAATCACCAGGTAGAAATTGTCAATTTAAACACCGCATCTCTCTTGACATGCTGTTAGTTGGTGTTGTAACTGGTTTGTTCTTTTGACCTTCTGGTTGATGTCCACAGAAGATTGCTACCTTCAGAGAACGGTTTGTCGCAGCGGTTAATGAGCGTACGGCGAAGGACGACTTGTTCATTAAGACTTTGAACCTCAATATGTAGATTGTGGCATACTGATGTGTGAGAAAGCGATGAGGCCATTTATAACTTACAGTAGCACAGTTGTATTGACTTGTGTGAGAGTTAGATGTAGGCTAGGGTTGTTAAAGCTGTCGGCCTCAGCAGTTATATATAGAGTGGTGAATATTCATGCTGCACTCAGGAGGATAGTATTAAGGTTAATAAGTGAGCTGACGTCATGAAGTAGAGTTTTTGTACTATATTTAGATGTTATAGTGAATAAAATCTACTCTCATTTATATTTTTTACCACTTTGTGAATTGTAATTAGGAATAAAATTACAGCTATCCTGAAAAACAACTACTTTTATATAATGATGCAACTAAGGATGGACATATTCTCATCTCTGAATATTTTTGTTTATAACCTTTATTCTTCCTTATTTTTGATTTTTTTCCCTCCCTCATCCAAGACTATGTTGTGAGAAGTTGTTATGCATCTTGAAAAACAGCTTGGCCTCCACACAAAGGAAATGCAATTACCGCCTCCCAGCAGATCCCTAATCACCGAGTCCTGATGTTAAAAGCTCGCTTCTTTAATGTGTTGATTTCAAAGGTCCAGCACAAATCATTTGATTTATTCACTCCCATCCTCACCGGATGAAAATAAGCTTATTAACCAGAAAGTTTTAATGTGAGCATCTCATGACCTCCAGAGGAGCTGCTGACTTTATTCAAATTGAGCCACCAAACATGCAGCAATGAAAAAAATATTTTCACAGTGAACATGTTTATTTAACACCCGTTCTTGATTTAAAAAAGTCTGTGGTTATTTTGGTTATATTGCATGTTTTACATGTTCCTACAGACGTATTTCGTGTATATCACCATTCGTGTAAATATAAGCCCAACACGTGTCAAATTTGGTGTGTACCAAGTCTGTGACTGACTAATTAAATCATTTTCTGTCCTTTGACTGGGAATCAAATGCCCAATTAGAGATGTGAGCCTTAGGCTCTGCTCCAGCAGAAATGAACAGAAATGAGGAGGGAGAGACGAATCACTCTAGCAGTACATCTCATAGTTAGGGTAAAGTTTAGCTTTCACATGGCCTCAACGAATTCAGAGACCCAAAGTTGCCCGGGGCTAAGGTGTGCTGGTGTGTTCAGAAAGTGGCTTCAAGTCTCAGGTGTCTCCATGGGTGAGGGAGATAACTGTCAGAGTGGACTCATTCATTTAGCTCTCTGTGAAACACAATCTTTCAAACTCCTCATGAGCATGCAGAAGAAGAAAGACAGGGAGAAGGACGTAGTCGTGGGGAGACGAGCCGACATCTGTTTGCTTGGTCTAGGAGAGACACGATGACATCAGATGCCTGCAGGCTCTGTCTCCGACTCTGCTGCTCTGTTGTTCCACTTTTACCCAGCGAAGACGTGTTCTGCAAAATGGACACACACACACACACACACACACACACACACACACACCAAGACAGACTTCTGATGCAAACAGCTGCCATTAACCAAACCCAACACTCATCTCATTAATGTTATAACTTTCTGTCTCTGGTGTTAAAGGGACAAATTACAAAGGCCATGTGACTGAATAGCACACACACATACACACACACACACACACACACACACACACACACACACACACACACACACACACACACACACACACACACACACACACACACACACACTCACATGCACACACACACTTACTCTCACACAGTAATTAATTGGTTCCACTGGAGCCAACAGCTAATTTACTACCCCTGTCACATTTTTTTCAAATACAGTAAGATGACTAATCTCAAGGAAGCTTCCTTGTTGCTCCCTCCCCATACGTAGATCTTCACATGTGTGTATATATTGGGTAGCTTTCAAGATAAAGAGGTGGTTGTTATTGTTCTCCAGGCGTATAATTTCTGAGCTGTATGTTGGCAGCCTGTTCGGCTTGTGATCTTGAATATGTTGATGTAAAAACAGGTTGTAAGATTGATTATAGTGCTTTTCTCCCTCCCTCCCCTGCCATCCTTTGCCTGCTTTGGACTAAAGACAGGTTTTTAAAAGAAATCTGATACCTTTTACTGTGAAACTCAAGACAATTGACTCAAAACAGTTTCATCTCTCTTACTGTAGTAAAAAATTATAACTTTGAATGGGCTTGAATAGCATTATAGAAAGAAGGGGCTGTATCATATTCATAATGAAGAAAAACGATGTTGTAAAAATCGAACTTCTTGGGGAAATTTTTACGTACATAAAAGAGGAAAAGATACTGAGACACAGTCTTCTCACAAAATACACTAAATAAAGATTGTATGTAAGTTTGTTTTCCAGAAAGTCGGAATAAAAGAATCAGCATCAAAGAAACAAACCGACTGCAAAAAATACCATGAAAGAAAAACCATAATACTCAAGTATTGTCTATATTTCTAACCTAGAAAAAATATGCAATAACTGCTTGGAGGCATCCAACATGTCATGTGTAGTATTAGGTTATATGGTGAATCTGTTAGCAGACAGTTACCTCATCACTCATCCAGTTGCTGTAAAGAAACACAAGCTTTTGTCTTGAGTCAAATGTCTGGCCTCAGTATGTGCTGTCCTTTAGCTCTGCTTTTGGTCTGAAATAACTCTGAATGCTACGTTCAAGAGCTACTTGAACATTTTGTCAGGCATGTATCAATGCATGTATCACTGCATTGTTTTGCTATAAACAAATACTGAAGCCTTCTGTAATGCTCCATAGAACCAAAGTAACAGAGACACATTACACATCACTATTTAGATGATATGTACAGATATTAAATACAGTGTACAATTAGGATGTTTAGCCCATTAGGTCACCTCATTAGCTGTAATCTCCAAGGAAACAAATTTTAATGCTTAATAATCCTGCAGTATCTGAGTAAATGTACTTTTTCCTCGTCTATTGTTGGAGATCCAACGGGCAATAAAAGGCTTTTTTGCTACTCTAACTAAAGAGGTTCGACCTCCCCTGCATTGGAATCTCTCTTTAAGAGATTTCATCCATCATTCCCCCAGTTATATCCTGTCACCGCTAAAGCTGATATGATTGATTACGATATAAGTAATTGGATGATTCAAAAGTTCAGAACAAAAAGAAAGAAATGTCTCTGCTCGCTACCCTCACCATCTCAGCTGAAGAGGAGGAATTTACCCTTGGATGAATGTAATTTCCTTTTAATTTAGAGTCTGGTTAAGACCAAGGCAGCATTTAATTCCTCTGTAAGGTGCTTGTCTGCCATTTTGAAGGTGTAGATCAATGAACTGGGCCTGTTGTTAGTAGTTACCCTCAATAGTGCCCTCACTATTCTTTCTCTCCAGAAGTGTGGACAGTGTGTTTGTCAGTTTTTGCCCGCTTGGGTCTTGTGCAGCTGAACACTCTGATAGTCTAATTTTGCGCCAAGGGAGACTAGGTGCTACCCGTTAGCGAAGCATGTAATTAAAGTTTTAAAAATGCCACCATCCCTCAGCGGTGGGCTTTATGCTGCTTACAGTCCATGAACCCATGAGCGTGTGAAGAACCTGGGTTTTACTACCTGTATCTCTGGCACGTCTTCATTAGTCGTCAGATGACGCTAACCCAGCACTCAAAACAAAGGTGCAAGAAATCTTTGATGCCAATATCACACCCAGGCAATTAAATGTTGGAAAAATGATAGAATATTCTTTATAATAAAGTTGATGAGGGGATTGTTTTACTCTTTCTTACACTGGAAGGAGTTTTTATACTTGTGATCTTGGATACTGTATTTAGGTTTTGATCATCTTCAGGGCTTACATTTAGTTAATTCACTGATAACTTTGGCCTTGAAGAAAGGCTGTGAACTTTACATTAGGGAAAGCAAACACACATTTTTTCCTGTCAGAGTTTTGGCTTTGTACCACCTTGCTGCGTAGGGAAATACCAATTCCCAGGGAGATATAGTTTTGGGACGACTGTGACAAACTCTTCTGTGAGATTTAAGCCACACCAGACCTCCAAGCTTGTCGTGACAATTTTACCCCTGTGAACTGTGCTTTCTTGACACTTACAGCAGTTCTGACACACAGTCCAGGCCCTCAGGCAAGTGTCTGAGCTGCTCTCAGTGTCATGAAAGCTCAGTTCACAGGGAGAGCTGTCTCAACAGTCGATCAGCGCCGGGGTCAGCCACAGGATTTTTTTTACGAGTTGATGTTGTGTTACACAGACGTCTCTCAGCAGCAGCCTGGCCATAGCGGTAGAGATGGGGCCTGTGGAATAATGCAAACTGGCACTGAGAAGCTGATCCATCTACGGATCTGGATTAGGCTGAGTTTCGTAGGTTCTGTGCTGCTTTTTGCCTGGTTTATTGGTTCAAGGATTTTTTTCCATTTTACAGCAAACTTTGATCTTTTGGGAAATATTTGCTTTCAGGTTTATGAGAAGATTGTATGTGTGCCAATTATAAATGTAAAGCTTAGATAACTAGTTGAACTTAGTATAAAGCTAGAAACAGAGGTCCTGGAAGGAAAATTTTGTTTCAAATTAAGTTTTCCTCCCTATTTCCAGTCCTTGTGCTCAGATAATTTTATTCTGATGATAGCTTCTTATTCAGCACACAGGATTGAAAGAGGAATCAATCATCTTCTAAATCTAAGCAACAAAGACATTGAACATTCTTACAACGATGGCAAACTTTGCCTTTAAGATAAAAGAACATTTTCAAAAGGAAATTTAGATTACTGGTACTTGGTTCCCCTTTTGTCACAGTTCCCTTCATAAATGATTAAATATCTGCAGTGACGTAGTCAGTTGTGTGTGGGCTGCAAGTCCTAACTGACCTTGACCTACATCTAGAATGAACAATTTTTATTTGAAAGACTCTGCTAGGTTTTCTGTAATAGTTTCAAGTCATAGTCATAGTCATCTACTTTCATAAATCAGCGAGGCAGCTAAACACGACCAGGTTGTGCTGGTGACCTGGAGGCTGGTTAGAGCTCTGACAGGCAGGTGTTACCCTCGTTTCAGTCCTGATGTCACTTTTCACAGCCATGTATTGCGTGTTACTGAAACCTTTCCTCATCTTGAGTTATGTCGCGTAGGTCCTTTCAGAGACCGCATACAGACATGCAGTAATGCATCAGCATGAGTGCGAAGAGGGTAAGCCAGCTAAGTAAAAATAACAGCAGGATTTGGGAATCTCTGGAGTCTTAGGGTGGGACTCGGATGAAATTGCTGGGTTTGTTTTTCAGGAATACAGTAGAGAGTCAGTGTGTGTGTGTGTGTGTGTGTGTATGTGTGTATGTGCTGTGGCAAATGTATGTGATATATGTCCCAGATTTAGCTGGACCAAAGCTATGGTTGTGGTCAGGAGACTCATCAGGGTTAGTTGAAAATAGCTTTTCATTTCAGCACAACACAGACCTTGGTGTGTTTGAGATTCATTGTGTTTTTCAGCATGTAATGTAGAAACACAGAAAGAACACCAGGAGCCTGGGTTGTGTTCAACCATTACTCAGGAGCAGAGGAGGGTGACATTTTCTTCAATTTGCTTCAAATCTATTTACTCCTAAAAGTTTTATCACAAGTTTTGTGAGACAAACTTTGAGTAGGAGTTCTGGTGTTGGTTTCAGCCCGCCAAAAGAGAAGCTGTTGTTGTTCTGTTCCTTATCAACTGTGTCCCTTCCCTCCATATGCTGAGAGAACCATTTACACAGAAAATCACAGTTCTGTTCTGTAAATGTAAGACGGGCAGCCTCAAGTCTATCAACAGATTGGAATCTCAGAAGTCATTCAGACACGCAGGAACTGATCCAGTATTTAAGTGATTCGATGTTTATTCCAATATAAAGCTGACTGCTGATGTAGTTCAGGCTCAGAGTTACATGATGTGCAGACAGAAATGTAGTTTCTTGGTGAGAAATTTCATCCACCATTGAATAGAAATTTGAAAATCGAAAATACAACCCATATCCGATGCCTGATGTGCATAATCGTCCATTATACTAAAGACCGCCGAACTGTTTTTTTTTTTAATGCATTTACGAGAAGTCTAAAGTCTCTCCATAATTATCCACAGCAGCAGTCAGAGTTAACATATGATGCATAATAACAACAAATGCATTATAATAAAAAAGCAAGCTTAGGTAATGCTGTGCTCAATTCAAGATATGTCACGTTGTCAGTAGTTTACACTGTGTTAAAGTGAAGGTGAAAAACAAACTGCACATGTGCGAAGGGTCCATCAGAATCCAAATGGTTTATCACAAATGAGGTTTTTGAAGCAAACAGGCAATCCCCTGCTGCTCATGGGGAAATGCAAAGATTCCTTCGCATTGGAGCCATTTACCTGATCTCGTGGGTCATCAAGCAAGAAGGACCTTGCTGTGCATCAATGAGCCTCTGATGGCGATGTCATTCTCTCTGTCACCCTCTGCTGAGCCTCCGTGAGATGCCCAGTGGACTGAAATGGACTGAAAGTGTTAGACAATGAGGAAGACGGACAATGAAAGGCATAAAAAACAGAAAAGGGCAGACAGAAAAATTAAGGACTTTGACAAAATCCTCATGACAGCCAGAAAACGGAGACAACTGAGTCAGTTTGCTGCCTGGGCTGGCAATCATGTTGTGTTTTACACAGCAGTTATTCACTCACTTAGGCACCTCATCAGTGTCTCTGTCAGTCAGTCACCCAGGTTGCTATTTTGTCAGCTCCTTTGTCATTCAGTCTGGCAGCCTGACAATTTCGTTTCTGAGTCAATCCTTCATGGTGGTGAGAATTTGAATGTGTTGTAATTGTGTCGATTTATCAGTCAATAATTTGGATTAATCGGTAAGCCTCATGTCCAGAAAATAAGAGTCAGTTGTCATTTTGAGACGGAAACAGTATAGTTACAAGGAGGTGCCCCTCTTGTTTGTGTTTGATAGCAACCAGCAAAGATACAGAATAACAGTAACGATTGACAATAGGTTATCTGATAGACAGAGTCATAAATAGTTAGTGCGCCGTCAGACATACAGCTATATAAAGCAGCTCTGCACCGACTTTATGTGTTGTGGTGTAAAGCAAAGTCTAGCTTGATTTTACTGGTGTATGTCCTGTCTGTCTGCAGGGAGGGGGGAGAGAGAGAGAGAGAGAGAGAGAGAGAGAGAGAGAGAGCGAGAGAGAGAGAGAGAGAGAGACAGAGAGAGAGAGAGAGAGAGAGAGAGAGAGAGAGAGAGAGAGAAGCATCTATCAGCACTGTGTTGTGACCCCGATCTCACTCCCCACTGTGTTTGGACAGATGGAGCACCACTCACGTTTGACAAATGAATTTGTATGTGAGTGTCAATGTGACAAATACAAAGCTGCCTTTTCATTGGGGAGTCTGTTCATTATTATGCATAGTGTAATTCGACCATCATGAAGTCGCCCTCACACAAAATCAATGCTGGTCTTTATATGATCTGCCCTGCACTCCTTAATGCTAGGATACTTCAATTGATTATTAAAGTGATGAATGTGTGAGCGTGCCTCTGTGTGTGTGTGATGTGATTTATATACAGCTGAATGTACTATCATTTAACTTATTGAGTTAAATACATACTTTGACTTGTTTTTACTGTTTTTGAGTTTTGTGAACCTCTTGAATTTATAAAGAGTTTGCCATTTAAATCTTTAATTGTAGAATTGTGGAGGTCGTTAACCCAAAAATAAACAGCATAATGTTATATGAAATAGTATAAATTTTGTGCCAGTCACACATTCAGATCGATCACAGCTCACAGGTTCCTCACTGAGCACTGTGCCTTTATTTACACGCAGTAATGATGAATATGTCCACACAATAAATTAATAGACTTTAATAGTATGTTTCACATCTAATGTTTTCTCTGGAACAAAAAAAGGTGGGCTTGTGGCGGTGATGTATTACATCCCTTTTAATGTTTTTTTTTTAATTATACAGTACATTTACTGCAACTGTGCACAGAAGCTGAAAATGTGTTATTACTCATTCGCTCATGGTAAGTGAACCATTTCCATTAAAACGTTTAAATTAAGATCCTTTAATTAAGGGCATTGATTTGTATTAAGTTCTCCAATAAAGGCCTTTGTTACCAGTATACTGATAAGTGCGATCAGAATTCTTTGAAGTAGCAAAAAACAGAAGTGGTTATTTTGATGCGATACTATTTTTGTGTGATATTTATTGTAATCTAGATTTCTTGTGTTAAGTACAAAGGCCAAAATGATTTCACATAACTCTTCTTTTCTCTTTTTTGAAATGCAAATGTAAAGCCACCACTGCTAAGTGAACGCATAATTTCAAAAAGTATCAAAATTATGTTAAAATATGGTTGTGCATGTCTGAAACGTCAGCATCACCTTTCTCTCTTCGGCCAATAACAGAGCAGCCTGTGAATTCTGACTATTCTAACTTTATTATATCTCTCTGCTCTCACTGTGGCTTGGATGAAAAGAGCTGCAGGTGTGTGTGTGGGTGTGTGTGTGTGTGTGTGTGTGCGTGCGTGCGTGCGTGCGTGTTCTGATTTACAAAATCCGGTGATGTTGCTGCAGGGTTGGGCAGAGAAGGGAGTGTTTTGATTTCTACTTTAGAATCTCATCACTGTGAAACAATCAAAAAACAACTTTTTATTTCTCAGTGTTTTTGTTGCAAGCACAACTCATTTTCTCCATCAAAAGTCAAACTTGAGAAGAAAGGCAAACACTAAATCCTACTCATAGTATGTGAGGATAATTCATGTATTTACGTCCCGAAATCAGGGATTGTTGTCAAGTCATCAAAATAACAGTTGCCTCATCTGTCCACTCTACGCCCTCCAGATGGATGACAATTGGACAGTCAGTAGTTTTCCATAAAATAGGAAAAAGAAAAAGCACAAACTGATCTAGTTCTCGATTACTCCTTTTCAGGCATAGAAGAAGGAGGAATAATTAACCCTTATAAACAGTGTTGTGTGTATACTCCATACACACAACACTGTTTGCCCCTCACTTACATTTGGATAAAAGGCTTCCTCTGCCAAGTACCCTGAGTTCACTGATGTGTTATCCATCACAGGGTCCCAGGGTGTTCGTGTGTGTGTATGTATGTATGTATGTGTGTGTGTGTGTGCGTGTGTGTGTGTGTGTGTGTGTGTGTGTGTGTGTGTTCATATTACCAAAGGTGTGAAAGAAAGATGTAGGATTGGTAGCAGAAGAAAGAGGAGGAGGAAGAGGAGGAGGAGGAGGACGAGGGAGGAATAGGAGGAGTTGGTGGTGGGGATGGGGGGTAATGCCCTGAAGATGATTTAGAGTTCAGACCCCCAAACAGCACAGACAGCTCTTCCAGTTTTCTCCCACAGGACCAGTCAGTGGAGATAAAGATAAAAGATAAAATAGGATCCAGTGAGCATCGCCTCATGGGAATGGAAGTTGTAATGGTTCGGTTTTAAATCAACTCATGGCTTACTGTGTGCTGTGTTTGTTAAACTTCATGTGTGGAAACGTGTGAGGTCATCTGGGGTCTGTAAAGCAATTCATCAATTTTATGCACTTTAATTTTTGTGATTGGTTTTATTAGTTTGTTTTAATTCTATTACAAAGAGGGAAGTATTTTAAGATTCATTCATTACAGATGTATAGAAGAAAGAAGGACAAATATGTTCATTTGGACATAATTTGAAACAAATAACATTACACAAATAATGTTGTTAAAATCTCATTTGCTGCATGTTCAAATTCACATTCAGTATTTCCCTTGAGCGCAGACTTGTACGACAAATGCTGTAGTTAGACACTATCTGAGGAGGCTGGCTCTCTCGCTCTCGGCTGCAACAGGTAAAAGAGCTTTTTGGTGAAGAGAAAACATTTAAAACTGTCAAGGAATCTAGCAGACAAAGAAAAGAAACTTGTAAAACGACACATTGACTAAAGCAGAACTGTGAAGGTGTACATAAGCTTATGTGTGTGCCGTCAAGACGAAAGGGAAAAGGAACAGAGAGGCAACTGGCACTGCTTGTCACATGCTTTCCCTGTCATGGCTGACAGGTGTTTTATATTACTCTGTGGGTGGAAGGCACATATAACAACTGTCTGTGCATTTCACTTAACTTTGAACGAAATCCATGGAGGCATCAAGGTTACACCGTTTATTCATGCACACTAAAGGCAGAGTAAACTTTCCACTGAAGGAGAAAATGAAATAACATCACCACTCTCGTAGCATTAAAGGTTTAAAACACACACACGCATAAAGCTGTAGTAGAAAGACGCCTTACAGTATGTTCTAACCTACATCCCCTTCAAGCTCTCCAGCACTAAGGATTCATACTTCAGAGGGGAACGGTTTGTCTGATGAGAGCAAATGTGCTTCAGTTCTTTCTTTATCAGCTCATGTTAGTTTTCCGTTTTTCCTTTCTACCAGCCTGCAGATTTCCTTGTATTGCCTTGCCTTCCTGCAACAAACATGATATTAATAGTTTTTGCTCATTTGCAACCCACCATTCACACTAAATCAACTCTGTCACGGAGGGAGGATTGTTCTGTCCTCGCTCTATGAAGCATGCTTCTTTTTTTTTTTTCTCCCCCCAATACTGACTTGACAACAGATGAAAAGCTTATTTCACACATAATAACAATAATCAGCATTCTCCTCTAGTTCAGCTACGGGATACATTGTCTGTCGAGAAAGCCTTACAAAAGCAAATGCTTGCCATTAGTAGTGCATTAAGACAAAGATCTGCAGTATGTTTACTCACTCCACTGCACATGCTGCTCAGAATATGGTTTACAGTCAGGGAGGCTTATTCATCTGTTGTGAACACCAGGAATCATTCTTGGTATTACCACATAAATGATTAAAAAGTAATGATGTAGATGTTATAGGCTGCTCATCAATTCACCTTGACAGAGAAAAGAAGCCATACCCAACTGAGTTGTAAAAACTGTTCTGCTCCCAGTGACATCTGGGAGGATAGAATTTGCTGTATTCATTAAATAATAGTCATTTGCAGCAGTTGGTGGCTTTTGATGGTGAATATTAACATTTTACTTTCCATTCATTCATCCATATTCTGACCAAGAGGTAACAGGTGGGGTACATCCCGGATAAGATGCCATCTCATTGCGGGGCACATTTCTCTTTCACAACAGCTATTGATTTTAATCAACCCATGACTGAGGTGCAGATTCTAGTATATATAAGTCAGACTTACACACTGTAGACTCTAATAAATAACATATTCACGACAACACATGTTCAGTTGGCCTTCATCGTTACATGTATTTAGATATTCGAGGACATGCGAGCACGCGCACACACACACACACACACACACACACACACACACACACACACACACACACACACACACACACACACACACACACACACACACACTCACACTAACACACAAACACACTCACACTAACACACAAACACACACACACACTCACACTAACACACACACACACTCACACTAAGACACACACACACACACACACACACACACACACACACACACTAACACACACACACACTCACACTAAGACACACACACACACACACACACACACACACACACACACACACACACACACACACACACACACACACACACACACACACACACACACACACACACACAGATTGTGCCGAGCTATGTGATTCATGCAGCGGGTGTCAGAGGTTAGAAGTCTCTGGGTGTAGATGGGGGAGCTGGTGTTTCTCAACAAAACTCCCCACACTTTATTTTAATCCAGTCCACACTCATTTTTTTTCCACACTTCTCTTTCACATTTCTCATTTATTTTTTAAGCCTTCCATTTCTCAGAGTGAATCCTTGTTAATTGCACTGAGGCACGATCCAGACGGGTTATAATGTGAAGTAATGTCTCGTGTTAGAACTCAAATCTCTGCCTTGATGTTCTTTCAGGTCTGTCTCTCCAATGTTCTTGGCCTGTGAGGCCTGAGGAGAAGTGAGCCAAGCCTAGGTCCCTCATGGGACGTCCTGTTACCCAGCATGCACTGCTGCTTCTGCAGTGCATGCTGGTCCTGCGACCTGAAGGCGTTGCCAGCAGAAGAGGACCAGTGCTGCTGCCTGAATCACCCTGTCACAAGACAGAGCACCCACTCATTCCACAGCCAGGTCAGTCTCTTGACAAGCAGACACAAATACCTACTAACATTAATACGTTTTCTATTTCTCTAATTGTAGGAATATTTCTGTTTTTCTTTCTGTAATGTTTGATTTGGATTATGGAGTATTGTATGATTCATAAGAGATGCAGTCTTTAACACATGTCAGATGCAAAAATATTGACATCCAATGATAATAGTATACTTGTATGTTTTATGAAATGTTATAAGTAGTGTGCAATGTGCCTTTTGCATAACATAACACATTAAGTCACAATCTTTGATTGCATTGCAGTAATGCTTCTCTGTGAAAGAAACAGTGAATCAAAGCCTTACAAATACAACTTAAGTGCAAATTGACTAATAAACAAGGAACACCACAGTTTCTGATTTGCTCTGAAGATACAGCCATTAGTATGTCTGGCTAACTAGATTAGGCTACTCAACTTTGTACTCATTCTGTAAGTAGATGGCGCGTTGGCTGTTTCACCTTTTCCTGCAATACATCAGTACATCCATAATGAAAGGGGAAGACTGGCCTGTGAACAAACACGATTGAGCTTTTATGGATTAAAAAGGTGTATATTTTTCAACTCTGCGCTTTTGATGTAGGGGAAAATACAAATGAAATGGAATGTTAACATTTGCTGATTCCCTTTGACTCAAATAAAAGCAGCGGAAGGAGAATACATTTATGTTTTACCAACATTTGTAGGTGTTACAAGCAGCACATTTCAAATAAATTAGGATGGGGAGAACAAACGACCAGGGAAGTTGTGCCAAAACCTGGTAGATGATAGCATCGTGATTGGGTATAATGAGCTCATCCCGGAGGGGTTTGCCTACGGATGGGATAAGGTTCACTACTATGTACAACAAATATTGTATGAAGGACATGCCTGCATTGGTTTAGAATATTTATACAACAATTCTCCATTCCTTTCCTCATAACCCTCCTCTTTTTTTAAAATCTTTGTTCTTCCCTTCCTTCCCTTGAGACACGAAGCAGACACAACTAACTTCTTAAGCCTTTAATTACTACACCACTCCGCAATTTTTAGACACAATATTCTGCATCAGAATTCATCTTCCTTATCCTTTGTCTTGCATTGCAATCGGATGTCTAAACTGCAATGAAATGCTGAGAAACTTTGTAGAAAGAAAATATCAATAGCTTTCGATGCAGTCTTGTCTACCCACTGCGACAGAGCGAAAAAACATTGAGCTGTTTTCGGTCCAGTAGAGTTCCTGTCAGATAATCACAGTCTAGTACAAAACTCACAAGAACACCAAGGTCACTGCTTGTATCCAAAGGGCTACATGCATTAAAAGTCTCAATCAGCATCAGTTCATACATGGTGACTCTTTTCTTTATGGCCTTCATCACTTCATTGTTAGGTGAGGAGACACTCTTCCTTCTGCGCCAATTGAGTGAAATGATGAAGACTAACTGCCCACTTAATTTGATATGTTCCTACCTGGTGTTTTCTGCATGATGGCGCTCAGAGTGAAGTCAGTGGGTTAGCAGTGGTCAATGCGTTTGTTTTCTCTAATGTACCAAAATGGCCCATTAAGCTTCAGAGGCTTAATGCTGAGTGAAATATAGTAGCATTAATAAAAAATGGTTGCAGTTACATTAAGCAATTAGACATGGTTCAGTAACACATAGAGAAGAGAAAAGAAAGACATATTTGAGGCTTCGCTGTCTTGTTCAGTATCCTTGGTCTGAGTAATCTGCAATGGTTACTCAGACCATTGCAGGTTAAAGCTAGAAGGTCAGTTTATAGTGATTCCAAAAAAAATTGAGCTTACATTTATTCTACTTAGGTTCAGGTTCAGATTCAGATTCAGTTTCCCTGAAGTTGTGTCTTGTAATATTTGTTTCATCAGAGGGAAAAAAAGGCATCTTTTACAAACATACCCGACAGTAATTAATCTGGTAAATCACCTTTTGGGCTACCAAGCCACATACACAGTTTGGTTTTGTATTTTGTCAGGTTGTTACTAAAATTTCTGCTCCCATTCCATTTGCAATAAATCCATCTGTACTGCTTGCAGCATTAAAAAGGTCTTCCTATTCCCCGGGTATAATTCACAGACCATATTGTGGACACATTTTACTGGGACTGCTTTCTGCCAGAGAAATAATCCCCATGAAAAATTTTGATATGTTTTTTCAACCTTTTGTGAACGTCCTCAGGTAACTCCTTTGACAGTATTTCAGTCTTCAGTGGCAGTGGGTGGTGCCAGTATGGTATTTCAAGATTCAGTGTACATTTAATGGCATCCTGTCACACCTTCAGCATTTGAAATTGAATGCTTAAATGAAAGGGAAGGCGGTGTGGGTTACAAGGAATGCCGAAGCTGTTTAGTCAGTGCAGCACATCTGCATCTACTGTTTATGTTTAAAGGTCAAATTGTTGTTCATACAATTAAAATGAAATGATGCAGAAACATTCTGAGAATGCATGATTAGATCACCTTTATCTCTGCATTTGACGTCTTTCGAAGGCTGACGTATAAATGTTTACTTTATAGATGGCAATACTTTAGTTTTTTAAGTATTACCATCATGTGGGGACAGAATGGAAAGGAACTTTGCCTTTCCTAACTTTTATTTTGTGTTTTATCATGTGTTTGTACATCCCAATCTTAGTTATTCTCATATTGTGTTAGAATCAGCATGTTTGCAGAGCAGCTGCTAATTCCTGTGGTCTCATTAAGATGTGCATTAATCATATCCTTCGCTGTTATATTTTTGTTGCTGTAGTTGTACAGTAGCACAAAGGTTTGTCAGACTCACCAAATTACACTGCTTACTTTTTTTTTGCAATTAACATTAAAATGGGTCAGTCAATGTAGAATATGCTGAAACACACACGCGCACGCATGCACGCACGCAGGCAGACACACACACACACACACACACACACACACACACACACACACACACACACACACACACACACACCTAGTATTGTCCCTGAAATTTGAGAACATGTGGAGTGAAGCTGCCATGGCTCTTCCCCCTGTGCAGCAGTGATCTGCTCCTTCAACAGTTAACACTCCTACATTCAAACTTCTCAAACTTTATGCTCTATTATCTACACAAAAATGTAGAGGGCTGGCCTGAGTCTACCACTGAACATGCATTTAATCAAAGAAAAGTGCATATGTGTTCAATGTGAAGCTTAACTTAGCCTAAAGAATAGAAATAATGGTAAAAATCAGCACCTCCTAGCTTCACTAATAAACTCTTTCAAACTGTGACACATTGATTTTTCTATTGATCTTAAAATGGATGTAATTAATGATGCATTAAATATAATATTTTTCCTAACATTTGAATTGAGAGGATTTGAGATTATGGACTGTTTTATATCAAGAAACTAAATTTTCACATATCCCAATATCTTTAAAGGGCAACAGTAACTTAAATAACTTAAATAGTGTAATGGTTTAAAACAGCTGATAGTTGTTGGTCTGGATAAAATTTTTACAAAGCTTTAAATAGCTGGCAAAAGCTGGTAACTTGGCAAAATAAACCAACATCTACATTCTCCTGAGTGTGTTCCAGCAACAGCATTTCTATCTTCTGTGTAATTTTGACCTGACTGTAGAAGGGTGTGGTTCACATAGATTTGACCCCACTGAGGAAGGCGGTTTTTTGACATGGAACAAAATTTGGCTGACAGATCCGCAACTGTGGTGCAATGGTGCTATAGTCTAAAGAGCACTTTCTGCTTTCTATGATGGTTTGAGAAATGCAGGGTTTCAGAAACAAAGTACACTCTTCAGTTTGTAGCTCTGTGAAATGTGAACTCAGAAGGTACGCTCTCAAGGAAATCGGTCTGAATATAACTTCAACAGAAGTCCAATGTAAATGTGTGGAACATAAACAACAATTTTAGGAGTGGTGTTAAAAGACTACAAGTCTATTTTTGGTTAGGCGTATGGTTTGGCAAAGATTGTCTAACCAAGCTTTTATGGTGTTACTGTAGCTCAAAGCCCCCAAAATATACAGTATTAATGAAGTGTTGCATTTAACAAGTGTTGTTGGGTGTTGGCTCAGAGGCATTTAAAGGTTATAAACGGTGTAGTAAACAATGCTTCCACAGGGCAGGATGAGGGCCATGTCTCTGAGGAGTGGACCCGGCAGACTTGTTTTACAGCCACAGACCGAGCTCATCTTTTATCATTCCTGAAAGGCTAACACATCGTCAGACCAAGGGGAGTGATAGCAGAAAAAGAAATGTCCTCATAACATTCATAAATGCAACAGGCTACCGCTAGTATTAGAAATCGTGGAAATGGTCATTTGGGGGTGATTTTAAACTCCTCAGTGATCTTTGGAGATCAAAACATGAACTATTCATGTCCAAAAGCAGTTATGTTACAGCCGTGTTTTATTTTAATGGAGGGCAGATTACCTATAGTACAACAGGCCAGTCCATATATATCAGATTTGTTTGTCCAGCTTCGATAAAAGTTCCACATGTCATTTTTATATCTCATTTGACCAGAGATTTGACCATTCTGTTAAAGGGTGTCTCTTCCTCCTCGCCCGTTGAACCAAGGGAGTATGCTCCCAAATACACAATGAATTTAAATATTTTATTACACACTTGTTTGTGGTTTTACGGTGGTTTGTTTTGCATGATTCTGTCACAGCCCTGAGGGCCACAGCGCTGCCACAGTAATTTGAGCCAAAGCGCTTTTAGTTGTAAAATGCACTTCTTCTTCCTGCTTGGAATAACATAATAGGTAGAAACGTTTTTGAGAACAGATCCATGCACAAAGGTTTTTACTGACCTTGCCTTTTCCTTCGACTTTAAACTGAGCAGGTGTTTGTTTTTCCATCGTTCAGCCAAGTCGTTTCCTCACATCAAGTTGACCAAATTGTTGCCATTCTTTCTGCTGCCCAGAACCACAGGCCTGCATTTAGAGGGAATTGGCTCTTCATTTATGTGAGCGCCTGCTGCCACACTCTATTTACACTGCTTACAGAAAAACCATTCAAGGCTCAATATTGGTTCCAGATGCTGCCATTGTTGCCGACCTGGCAGTACTGTATAGAACCCTAACTTTTGAGAAGGGACAGGGGGTGTCATCCAATCCAGGGTGTAAATATTTATTCATCCTATCATTTTCTCAGTTTCCCAACTACTTTGTGTCATTGTAGGAAATATCAAATGGCATTTGAGTGATAGGGCTGTTCTATTTTGAGGAGAAGGGATACAAAGGTTAAATGGATAAGATGAGATGTTTTTAGTATGTTTGCTGTTGGCTGCCATCTACATTATTGTCCCAGTCCATGCATGCGTGAGTCTGCGTGTGCTATTATACCATCATCTCATGTTCAAGCATCCCCTGGTTCAACCACCTTCTGTCCGAACATGGCTGTGAATCCATGTAACACGTGAGGCAGGACAGAAGTTTAGGGTGTTAAAGAGGATATTGGATTAGTTTTCTATGTAATATCGGGTACAGCACAGATTGCTTATGGCGATAGATGGGTGCACTGAGGCTTTTAACAACTCATAGGCTATATGGAGAAGCAAGATATCGATGGAAGGGTGGAACAGGGAGAAATTCAGATAACAATGACCTTAGTTATTTCAGCACCATGCTTATTGGTTTGTCATGAAACAGCAGATTGTTTACAGTGCACCCTCGTTCTTTATGGTTAATTGCATGCGGTCCAGGAACCACATGCAATTAATGAATTACATTACAGCTACGAACTATTTATCTAATTATTTAGGGTAATTTAAACATTTATGATCCTCGCCATACTGATATTAAACCACTTTCTATCTGTATTACCTTTTCCCACACTCCGCTGTTTATAGCTCTTTTGTGTCTCACGTTAGTCCAAGACTCACAGAAACGAGCACACTTCCGGATGCCGTCAGCCAATAGAATGCGCGCACGGTATCACATGACTGCCTACCAAAAATCCACGATGAGGTGAAGTCACTGGTGTTGGACTCCATTGCAGCCTCACAGCTATAGTGACATGCAAAGTTCAGTAATTTAAATTTCTGCACCGTTTTTGCCCTAATTTGAACCTGTAAGAATGTTATACTGACAAACTGAACCTTTTTTATCTTGTAATTCTACAACAAAACCACTAACAAACTCACAATTTTTGAAAACATCTACATAATCAGCTTCTGTGACAAGATGATGTCATCGTGAATAATGAAGACACAAAACAAGTTAGCCACAATGTTTTCATCCAGCAACTGTCAGTAGCAATCAAACTGACATCAGTGGGATGAAATCCCTTCAAGCAAAAACTCCAACACAAAACTTTGAACATGCCAAACCCAAATACATCCTCCTGTCCCCCATCCTCTTACTCTTCCGTTACAGCCTACTTTCCAGCTATCTTCACAGCCTTTTCACTTTCTATGCTATGATAGTGTAGGTTCCCATTCATTCAGGTCATGGTAATCTGGATAAATTATCTGTACCCCCCACCAATCAATTTAAACTGATGAAGCCTGTTGGATAAGACCCGAAAATCAAAAACAGGAGTCTGGTTGTGTCAGATTAATCCTGCAAGGAAGACTTTCTTTGCTAGTTATGCAGCCTGTGGCAGGACAACGACCAGACTTCGACGGATGAGATTTTCACAGTCAGCATATTATTTGAAACAGTCAGTCTGAAGAAAAACAACAATGGAATGAAAGACAGTCAATTCTACTGTGAGTGGCTGGGTTTTAGTAATGGTGTACTAAGGGCTTGGAATCAACAGTAACACAAACAGTGCCCTGCTGGTGGTGTTCACAGCTTTTTGCTGCAGATCACTGCACCTCGCCTTGGTGGGGGGCCTGTTTCTCTCTGCTCTGTGGGAAACATGAAGTGATCTGAGACTTTTTATTGCTATCCATTGTCAAGAAAAAAATTGAATACAAAATATTCAACTAAACAACAGAAATGTATCTTCATTAAAGAAGGTTGGGCCCTTGGTGTCCCCCTTTGTCAAGACAGCTTCATGGGCCTGGGCAGCAGGAACGTCTGTGCCCCCAAATGCTCCTGTACAGGGCAGTGGTATTTATCAGCTGGGGTCGCCCTCATTTTTCCTTCTCTGCGGGTTTAACGATGGTTATTTTTATGAGAGCATTAAACCCCTGTGGATGCCCTTAATATATTACAACCCAACCAAAAGCAAATAAATGTCACGAGTTCAAATCAGCGTGATTAGTCTCAATGGTGAAGCGAAGCCTGGATCCATCAGTGTTGCCTTTGAAAAATCGTCTTAAGTGAGCCATTTTTGTTTCCTTGCAGTAAAACCCAAACTGCTAAAGCCCCCTGAGTTTGACTTCATGATGCTGCGTATATTTAGCTGCACAGCCTTGGGAGGGCCCATCCATGCTGGTTATGAATGTTTATGAATGGTCCTTGGCCTCGTCACAAAGGGCCATAAATCCTATGAGTGCTGTTGTGTTCAATTAAAACCTTTGGCCCGTTTTACCAACAAATATCCTCTCTTCTACCTTTCTGTCTCGCACACATCCAGGCACACTCTCCATCACCCTGTTAGCGAGACTCCCCTGGTGAGTCAGGGAGATTTATGGGGAGAAGCCAGGCTCGTCAAGCACCGTCCTCCCTCAGGGGGTGTCACAGCTGCATTTGTATTCCAGAGATCCTTTCGATGGCGTGAAAAACAAGCTCAGCGGAGCCAGAGGATTGGCACATCCAAAAGTTTGTGTTTCCCTCCAGAATAAGCAGAACAGCAGCCATTAAGGAAAATTAATTCTTCTGGGGCAAAGTTGGTTCCGATCTCCGTGATATTTATCTCACCATGGCTAATGAAAATGTATCGGGCTGCAAACTCAGACATGGCATGCATTTTCCTCTTGCAGTTTCCTTGTATTTGCCACTGGGGACTTGAAAAAGAACAAGAGAAAACATCTTTGCATACAGTTGCATTGTCTCACAGCATATGATGTTGTTTTGTTTGGGGAGCCAGAGTTCGGTCTCACTACGTGATTTGGAGGAGGCAGATGTTCTTTGGAAGCACATATTTTCCTGCGCTGCTTGTCGTTGTCTTGAAACGCTTCGAAATCCCTCGTTTGCCATGAAACCCAAAGTGTTTGCTTTTGATGCAGAGAAGGGAGGGCGTCCTTTCATTTAAAATAATGTTTGACAGGTGTGCCTGAAGAAGCAGATAATGTGTTTCATAAAACATATTCAAGCTGTCCTGTCCTTGTGTTCCGGCCCCTGATGGAAAGAAAGTAAATTAACAGAAAAACGTCCCTTTGAAATGCTTATTGTCAGGGAATATCCCTCAAATGTTGTTTTGAATGATTTCACATTATTGTGGCTTACACTCCCGGAAATGCAGGTTTTGGCAGCTTCCTCAAAAAACAAGGAAGAAATTTATAGTCATTTGGGGGAAATGTCCAATGTATCACAATAAGTTTTGTAAGTGTATCCAACCTGCATATATAGAAATAGAATTTAGAATGGAGACAAGACGTCACAGTGACTGATTGACCACCCGCATCCAAACCTATCGGGTAACCAGACAGCAGACAGTCTCTCCTCATCTCTGGCCAAAGCACTGGGGGTCGGTGATTCAATTGGTCAGGGGTTAATGGGCTGGGCGCCACGAGAACAGGCATGTTATGGATAAGATGTCAGTGTCTGTCTGGGATATATCTCTTGCTCTCTCTTCATGTTAGCAAATATCACCCCTATCATGCAGGAGGGGACAATATCAATCTCCATTAAAAGGCAAATCTACACAGTTCATCTGCAGTCATGATGGTTGTGAATGTTGAGCAGTTTTGGTTAAAAATCAAAGAAATGCTAACAGATCCACAAGAAGCTGTATTTCATTATTTTTACTTATAAATGAAGGTTTCAGGGGAATTTTTGTTTGCTTGGATAAAAAAAGCTGAAAGGCACTAATGTAGGGGTCTTGTGAACCATGCAAAATGATTTTTGAATGGGTGACCTTATCAACTGAGGACAGTTTGAAGCATCTTTTATTATTTTTTTCATCAGCAAATCACTAAATAATTCAAGTTGGGTTAGGTCCATCGAAAAGTTTGATTTCTTTTTTAGTGTATGAATTTAGATAGTCTCAGTAAATTTTATTACATGACTGTATTTAAACATAAAATCAAAAATGACTCCTGAGTTTATTGTAATGTATTATATGCAGGTAGTACTCAACATACGAACATAATTGGTTCTGAGAGGCTGTTCATGAGTTTAATTGTTGAGAATTCTTTGTGTATTAAATTTCAACCCATATTCACCTTTTGAGGTCATTTAAATGCTGTCACTGCTCTAAATACAAAACTACTATTCTCTAAGACTTAACAGAAACAATAAAAGGACATAAAAATAACACATTAATAAAATACAGGTATAGTTCATACAGAAAAGTAGCTAATTTACGTCGGATCACTTGAATTCATGTCTGTCCACCGCAAATATTGGACTCTTAAAAACACTAGAAAACTGTTCAAAGCACAAAATATCATGTTACTTTACATATTAAAATATGTAGGTATAGTCACAATATCTACCATTAAGCATTACTCTACATTCACTCTGTTGCTTGAATTCAGATTAGTTTACGGGACACTTTTGCTCCTTATAGTTCAACACTTCAAGGAACTCTTTTTTAAGCGCATCCAACAATAGCCTGAGTCAGCTGCTGATGTTGATGATCTACTGTACAGCATGTGACTTACCTTGAGAGCAAAGGAAGAGCAGGAGGAGGAGGGAGTTATTCTTAGTCAGAGGCAGAGTTGTCATCGGAGAGATGGTCACCACTACCACTATCACCACAAGACAATAGTCAGATATTCAGGCGCATGTCTTTTCGTGTCTCCAAATGTTCATAAGTCGAATGTTTGTACATTGAGGACTACCTGTATGCATTTGAAATATGGTTGAAGCTAATTGTAACTACTCTGTAAACTCTTAAGTCGCCTTTTTAACAATCCAATTATATTTTTTTTATTGTAAGTGCTGTTAAATAAATGTTGTGGGGTATGTTATTGTCTATAAACAACAACACCCATATAAATTATATTTAAACCATACTTAAGTCAATGTACTTCCATCCCTGGTTGATTATTTAACCAATGATATCGCTCCTCACATCTCTGTCGAGTGTTTTATGTTTGGTCTGAGGCTGAAAATCTGAAACTTAATTGTGTACATGTGTTGAAAGTTTATCATGTAATCGTTCTATTGAATATGGGTGCAGGTGATTTAGTGTAGCCCTACTTTTTCAGGTTTGATCTTAAATTAAGAATGTTGTGTATGACCATTTTATTTCAACTACAGGTTAAATTAAATGTAAAAGTCAGAGAGGTACCAGCATGACTTCTTGTTGTTATAAATTAGCCTTTAACACTAAACTCCAACATTGAGCAGCTTTAGAAAATTTACTGCAGGCCTTTGAAGGCATTCATCAGCCCAGCAGTCATCTTCAGTCATAAACCCTTTCCTCTCATTGGCTCATGTTGTCTCCTGTGTTGTCACCAACAGAGATGGAGCCCTGGATCTTCAGGTTCAAAGCAGAGGGCACAGTGGATTATTCACAGCTGACCTTTGACCCTGGCCAGAACGAACTGATCGTCGGTGCAAGGTAAAACATCTGAGGCTGTTTGTTTTTTATGGCCATCTTATTTTTCTTCCTTCAGTCTTTGACTTTTCTTGTGTGTCCTTTTATTGTCTTGTCTTTCATACCTTTTCTTCTTCAGTGTTTGTTGGCACATCACATCAGTGAAAAGCTAAAAAATGTCTTTGAGGAATTTTGTCTTTTGTCAAGCCCAGCCAAATCTGTGTGTGCGCGTGTGTGTCTACGTGTGCATGTACACTGACTCGATGCATGGTGTACATTCACCCTGTGTGAGTCTCCAGTTAATGAAGTGTGCGCTGCACTTCACTTAATGGCCTAGTTGTCAATAGAAAGAAACACTCAGTACAATGTGAGCAGGAGATAACAGAGGAGCCGGCAGGAAGGGGCAAAAGCAAACAAAGTGAGCTCAGGGAATTTACTAATGCACCATGGGAACTTAAATGGAAAAGGCTAATCAGGTAAATTGTTCATGCATGAATGTCGGAACGGCAAAGGTCAAAGGGAGAATTTCCCTGAAACTGTAAGTATTATATAATCACATCATGCAATATAAATACAACAGAATCCAAAGGTTTTTGCTGTCTTTTGTCTTTTATATTCAGCTCCAACTATAGTTAATTCTATTAGCACAGGTATTTGGAGAACTCAAAAGATAACAATTTAGTTTAGTTCAATTCTCAGTGCTGATTCCTCTAACTGCAGCTGAGTTAGAGGGCTGAGCGATAATGGAAGGAAAGACGGATCGATGCAAATGTCAATACAGTAAAAGATGGGGGCTGTAGCCACACTGAGATATGGTTGTTGTGCGTTTGTGTGTTGTTTCTGAGTTTCACTCAGACATTAGACATCTACTTTGTTAAATAGCGATATTTGCTCTTTGAGATGATTGTCGAGTTGGAACAAAAATACTTGATGGATTCACATTAGAAACTGTTTCAAGATCTCTGCCAGCAAAAGGTCAAACAGACAGGTCTGTAGTTTGTCATAAATTCAATAAATTGTTTTTTCTTTCTTTTGTCTTTCTTTTTACTGTGAAACTCGTAAAGAATGCAAAGATACAAACTGTGCAGAGCTTTTGCCTCTGAGCAGAGATGCTGCAACGTCCAGCTATCTTTTATTTCTTGGTTTACTAAAAATCATGTCATTTCACACACTTATACTTTTTTCTTACAGAAATCACCTGTTCAGGCTCAATCTGGAGGACTTGACACTGATCCAGGTGAGTGCTGATTCTTTCCTTCAGTGTCTTCTTGCCCCTCCATCCCTCTGACTCACCCACTTTTCTGAGTGACTCACTCTAACTGGTGGTATGGCTTTTACAGCCACACTGGAAGTGGCATCCAGAGCCCTGCCTGCCTCAAACACTGTGCTACGGTTGCAGCAGGCTGCCAGCTGCCATAAGTTAAAGCTGTTACAGTAAAATGGTTTAACATTTCACATGTCACAACAACTTCCCATCCAGTGTGGAGACAGTGGTTTTGGTTGACTATACTGTGGCTGATACACAGATGGAGGTAAAAAGTGTTAAAATCCAATTAGAAAGCACATATGACATTTAATCTGACATATACGTGACAGCTGTACGTTTACGTATTTTTAAGACCCAAACACCTTAAATTTGATCACACCATTTTGGTTCAACTCGTCTGCTTTCCTCAAGCTTTTAAATTTGAAAAAAAATCCACTGAAGATAATCTAATTATTGGAAACACTCAACAGGAATTAGAAATTGCTAACTTCGGGCCTTGACATGTAAAATCTGCAGAAAAACATGCTGAATAATAATTTCTGTATTTCTGTGTTCTTCTCTCTAGTGTTGTCCCGTTTTCTTTGTGAGTTCTTTTTCCTCCTGTTTTCACTTTTGTTCGTGCCCGTACCCTCCTGTGGACTTCAGCAATTTGTGACCCACTGAGTTATCATACAAACATTGACATAACGTTTTATTTCTAGGGGATAACAGCAAGGCCTCTTTGATGATGTTTGCCATTTATACCCTGGAAAAACAGGGGAGCCCATGAGGAGGGAGAGAAAGAGAAATAGTAGAGCGAGAATAGCTGGATGAAAAAAGGGAGATTGGTGTTGAGCGCAAGCTGTGTTGATATAAATCTGCCTGGAAAGTGAAAAAGAAGTAAACAGTCAAATGAAATTAGAAGCAAGAGTATATTTGTTGGCAAGGAAGGATCGTAGGGGGTATACTAAAAGGAATCAGTGGTTAGAGTAAAGGAGCTATCATGCAGAAAGACAAGGATTCTTATAGGGCCAGTCTTTTGTGGGTACACACATAGTTTTGCTTTTAAAAGTTCTCTGGGCCATCCTTGTACCCAATCATCCCTCTCTCTTTATTTCATTCTCTATTTTGCTGGCCCTTCAGAATCAGCGAGAAGATTTCCATAGAACAAATCAACCCCTTATATCTGAGACGTCTTCATTTATGAAAGTAGGATGTGGTAATCCCTGCCAAGACTTGTAGCCAATTTAAGGTGACCTGTGCACTAGTCCCTGCTTTGCATTTGACTGGACCATATCTTTAGAGTCAAGAGGATATTTAAGTTCAACTGCTGAGGTGGATTTCTTTCACCACCTCCATATGAAATCTGTTTCATCCTGGCATAAAACCAGAGCTGTATTGCTCAGAGACTCAATTGCCTCTTTGACTGGCTTTACATATATTTGTCATCCTTATTGTTGCTGCACAGCAAACATTTGAATGGATTTCCCCTTAGGCAATGTTGCTCTTCTCATGTTACATGCAGTCCCTGATTGATTAAATTGATTTACAAGATAATGTGACATTGAAAGTGCCAGAAGGATCATATTAAGTTTGAGCGCAAGCAGCCCCCAGAAGTTCAGGTTGCACCAATGTTTGGTAAAGTTGCATAAGAGTCATTCTTTTTTTACTGCACTAGAAAAACAAGCGAAAAGCTACACCTACACTTGTCTTTGTGATTTCACCCCATCCCCATGCATCAGCCCTGTCAGATAATGCCCAGTGGCAGTGATTTGTTCGTGCATGGCTGGCAGCGCTAAGAGGGAGTCTGTGTATGGTTTGACAGAGAACAAGGCTTAGAGCTGGTGTAATGCAGGCAGCCTATAATACTATAAAGAGGTGGATATAATTACCATATGACTGATGATGAGTTGATCTCATCTTATATGTACATGCATGAAACATTTATGAAGACGGCAGTGGACAATGTCCAATGCTGCACAAAGGTAAAATCAATCCCATCCCCTTTAACTGCCCTTGGTTCCAGAAGAATATTAAGTTTTTCAGGCAGTTTGGAAGATGAAACCAGGGTACTTGGTAGTCTTTTCGATGTATAATGGAGAGTTTAGACAGTAGTGACGCTTAGGATGTGTTGGAAAATATGGAAATCCCTAAACTCAAGAGCAGAAGGAATAGAGGGAAGGTCAGGAATAGATGTCATTCCTGTACAACTGGTCATGATAGCAGAACACTATTAAGCCTTGCAATAATGAACCTAAATGTGCCAAAAACAATGCTAGTCTTATCCAGTCTGTTGTGCATATCGAGTTTAGACCTAAAGATCGATCAGAGTCTGAGCACATAAACCATAATCTCAAAAAACAAGCAGAGAACCTCAGTTGTTGGAGAGGGGACCTATTTTAAGAGGTGGTGATAAGCCATCTGAGAACTTTTGTGCCCTTATTGCCCCTGTGTTTTTCACATCAGTAAGCCTTGGGAGTGGAAAGGGTTCAGTCGCTTAAGAGAGATATACAAGTTTGTCTGAGGGAGGACACTTTTAGAATCATAAACAGTATAAAAACAAACAATAAATAGAGTTGCCAACATGTACACAAACTGAAAAACTGTAAAGGTTAAAGAGTAAGCTCTCATTTTGACCTTGAGTGTTGTTTTGTTTTTAGTCTAGTAACCTTAATGTGTCTTTCTGTAATTAACAATGAAAACCAAAAACCTGTCATAAGTAAAGTTACTTTTATCTCAGGTGAGTATCTCAATTCACATTAAATGATCTTCTCCATACAAAGGAATAATACATATCCCCATGTGTCTGGTGAACACTCTGCAGCCATCATAGCCAGGTTCTGCCAAAAATGGTAGGATGTAAAATGATTTAGTGGCACTGGCTCATCTCCTCATCCTTGCTGATCTGGAAAACACTGTCAGGAAGAGAAAGTTGATTATTGTTTCCTTGCTCTGATTTCAAAGCCCTGCAGCAGAAGTGGGATTTAGCATGCCTTAGAGACACTAGCACTACTGCAGCATTTGTGAAGCAAACCAACCTTTCCTCCATCTCCAGGTGAATGCCACTTCCCATCTAACATCAGTTTGATATTGCCCTTCTGCCCCCACTGTCCCTCATACAGTTCCCTGCCTTCAACTGCTGCCAGCAATGGGCAGGCCAATCAATGCTTTCATTGCCAGCTTCCATGGCCCAATGCAGTGGGAACAAACACTGATGAATTGGCACTTCTGCACTTGTATTGTGTTCAATTTCAATTTTCTATTGCCAGTGCTGATGAATGGCCAAATAGGCTTTGTGTACCACTCAGCCTTGATTTCCCACCTGCCAATGAGCTCTTCAAATAATCATATTTAATTTTTTATTAAAGGGTGCTCTGTCCTAATCTGCCTTCCTAACTCTTTGCCCTTGAACGCCTGGTCTAGTAATATGATACACTCTTATATGCTGGTCCTGAAAGCCCACAGTTTCATTCACAGACCCAATAAAAACTTGTTTGTGCCGTAATATCCGCAGCAAAGATGCCAGTGTGAGAAGAAAATACTTGAAAAAAACACACACATCCCTTATAGGAATCCAATGTGATCTTGCTGCAAAGCAAAGTCCAAACAGGATGCAAAGACTGAGGCAGAGTTTCAGCAGAACCATTGTGCCATAGCATTCGTCAATAAGCACTAGAATGAGGAATATCACTGACATTGTTCACCACTCAATAACAGCACCAGTGGAAGAGAAAAATAGTAGATATTCGCTGCAGCCTCTCTTTCCTTCTGCACTGGCACATGAAAACACTATCAATAGGAACTACGCTTGGCAGCAGACGCTGTTGGGTGTTGAGATGTACATTCTGCATTCATTTTTCTTCACTTCCCCTACTATTGTTGTGTTGTCAAGATGGAAGGGGACTCCATAAAACACAAAAGACACTCTCCAATCCCACATGCTGTATTTCACAGGTCCGTCTCTGCAATTGCACTTTGTCAGACAGGCAATTAGCCCTGCTAATCAGTAGCTAACAGCAACCACCCTCCATTGCTCTGGAAGCATCGCTAATTCAATTACGAGAACCTGATAACGTGGCCATTTAAATGCATAGAATAAACAACACAATTGGGATTGGAAATACAGATACCAGCACATTTAGGGATATCATAGCATGACGTTGAAGCAGGAAGGCTGTGACAGAATAATACATAGAATATACATAGCAGGGGGTCCCTATGACATGCACTTTTCTTTTTATGTGATCTGTGTATTAACTTAGGCCTACACGCTCACTCAGGCATCAAGACCAATTTCATATGTAAATCTCCCCAGAGCTTACATCTTACATCAGACTGAATGGTAAATATTATACCAGCACATCAAAAGATAATATCAGCTACTCAAAAGAAAGATTAGATTTCCCCAACAGGATTTGTCCAGCTCTCATTCTCAACCCACCATTCCCTTGTTATGGGAATCACAGCTAGTCATTTCACGCAGCTAGACAGCTGTCGGCAGCTAGTGAATTTTCTGGACCAATTTTATGCAAAAAAAATTTTTCAATAACATGTCTGGAACAGTGTTGTTTTAGAATTTTTCTCCTCACTCCCTCCTCCGACTCACTAACTATTTCACTCTTCCCACACTGTTTCCCTTGTTCTGGCTGACTCCTGAGTTGGACTCTGTTTTGTCTTTGTTGTGTTTGTTCAGTCTGCTTGTCCCTGGTTTTCTCGTCTCTGTCCTCTCTTCTGTCTCGGTCTATCTCCCTCTCTGCCCACTCACTCCCTCGGAAACTTTCTAGCACCCACCTCCTGGTGACAATAGCTCCTTCAGTGTAGGAGTCCTGAACACAATGGTTCATCTCTGAGGATTGCACCCATTACAGGGGACAGGAGAGAGGGTGGACTCATGGAGCACAACACATCTTAGGAGGGGTTTTCTTCAGCTTCCCTGAAGCAAAAAATAACTGCTGCCAGCTGCTCAAAGATCTCACTGCCTCTCTGTGAATTTCATCATCTTAATCACACTTAATCTTGCTTAACGGATTGTTCTGGTTGGTTTTAACATCGGCCTTGTTTTTTTTTTTAGTTTTGGCTAGGGTGCCATTTTGTCTTAAAATGACTACATTCGCTCAGCCAGACCTGGGAGGGTGGAATTATTGTCAAGAAAATTCAGCAACCAGTTAGCTACACAAGTTTTAAACCATGAGGTGAGCCAAATGTGTATGAAATAAAAGGGTTGTTTTATTTTGAAGAATTCATTGTAAGCATCCTTTTCCCCCCTCTCTTATGAATGTTTCCAGAAAACCGCTTTCTCAGATGACACCGCCTTAATTCCTATGAAAGTCGCTCACCAAAGCCCAAAAATGTTTTTAAGGCTTCTGTGAGATTACCCATTTTCAGGGCCATAAAGCATGAGCACTGGAGTCTGCTGTGGCCAAGCTGGTTGAGTGCATTTGCATTAGAGGCCTCCTTTGGCTGAAATGGCTTCCGTCCTCTTGGCTTCCTTACACACAAGTGGCACAAAGTCATTTCCTAATTTTATGAAGTAATTTAGCCATGTTTGTGGCTCCCATAAAAATTAATTCATCATTTCATCCTTTTGTAATTATTTTTCCAGGAGAAATGCCATCTTGGGGACCTGTGTCAAAATTGTTTCACAACCCAGCATGAGTTGTGATTGGTACTACAGTACTTGTGAAATTTTTACCTGCATGTGTAGCTTAGCAATGGAGATTGGCAGCTTGGGTGTACTCACTTTCACTTTTATCTCAAAATAAAATGCTTTAGACACTCTGGATAAAGTGTTGGCTCGTTTAAATCTATTTGTCATTAAACACTGATGTGAAAATAAATATTTTTGCCAGGTCTGAATTTGCTGCAGATTTTTCTCTTTAGTTTGGTGATGAGAATTTATTACACCCAATGAAAATGATGTCCAATAAATAAATAGTAGCAATGAGCTATAATTATCTCTAACACCTATAAATCTCTTCCTTTTCTGCAATACCCTATGGAAGCTTTTTTCCAAAGTTTATCACAGTGGCAGGAAAGCTTTATTCGTTCTTTCGGGCCAGTCACCACTGTGCTCTTCTTACTAAATTTAATCTTGGTCCCCTCTTGTTCCCTCATCTTCTTCGTTTCTCCTCTAATTTTTATTTCACTTTATTTAACCTGACAAAGGCACAGAAAATGGTATTTGTGATGCACTGTCTCCTGATAAAGCCAATTATTATTATTTCATGACGGCACATTGCAGACATATTTCTGTTCAAGACAGATTTCTCTGAGGAGTACTGTGGCTGAAAAGTCGCATGATAATGAGATTTTAATGTTTATTAATGACACTTGCACTTTCGTTTGCATGGCTGTGATTCTGTTCTTTTGTCTGGATCATTTGAGACAGGGCAGATAGGCTGACCTTAATGGTCAGAGGTGTCAGCACAATCCCCACTTCCAGGCTTATGGCCATCGGTGGTGAGAAAGATGGAGTCTTTAAGTAATGGTAATAACATTATTTAAAAATACAATTGATCATATTATGATTACTTTTTGCAACAACCAACTATAGGAATTAGCAAAAGTGGATTTCAGCATCCACATTCTACTGTGCTGAGACATGCTGTGGTGCTGCGTGTGCAGGCGGTGCTGCTACTGCTGATGTGTGTGGTTTGACTGTGGTGGTTACACGGCCCTAGAATAGCCTTGGTCTGGAATGGGAACTGACACACATGCACACACACCGAGAAGAGTAAGAGGGGAGCCAACTCCCATTAATACTCATATCTTATTCTCCCTAATAGTGCATCCCAAGCTCTCCCCTCCCACTAAGTTCCCTCCTGTTACTGCCTGTGTGCCTGTGTGTTTATGCAAGTTTGTGCATAAAGGGTGTCTCTCCGTCCCCCAAAGGCCAGTGAGGCAGAAAGCAAAGGCCTTGTCATAAAACACACAGTGGAAGCTCACAATGCTTTTTCAAAGAGGAAATGAAAGAAGTTTTCCTAAGTGCTTTGGGGGGGATTTGGTTTTCCTCTGCCATCTCATCCTGGCATAAAGCAGTTATGATACCAGCGTGAAATCTAATATTCTCTCTCAGTTAGTGATATTTACTGTTTCCACTGGGAGTGAAATCCTTTGTCCGTGGCCGCAAGCCAGGTTAGCACTACAGCAACATTCAATCTCTATGTCCAAGGAAGAAGTTGAATAGTTTCACTTTTGGAGAATTTTTGTGACATTAAGCATTTCTATTGCACCAGCCACTATTTCTCTCCTTGCCAGTGACATGGAGCTGGTGGGAGTGGCACCTAATTCCGTCTGTCACAGGGGTAAGTGCCTTAGTGGCCAGCTGCTGTCCCGAGGCCAACATTCATTTCATGAATAGAGAACTTTTATCAATGGGAGCCCCCCCAGAGGTCACAATGAAATTAAATGCCCGAAATTGGAGTGTGCTGGTGTGTCTTCAGCCTCGGAGGAGACAAGTTAAGATTTTATTCTACTCCATCCTCCACTAAAATATATGCTTTTCCCTACATGTAAATCACATTGACATCCCTCTCCAGGGAGTTTCATGTTATGTCTTAAGATCCCTCCTTTTACCTCACTCATAAATCAAATTGGCATTTGGTTCTGCATGCACTTGCCTCTCATTTCTTGAGGTCTCTTCTCGGTATGCACCTTAATTGGATTTTGTGTCTGTATTTAACATAGCTTATAAACTTGCATGTGCGTTAAGTGCATACACGGGAATATGTCTATCTGGGATTTACAGTGCAGATGTCAAATCCCTTTACTTTTTGCTTTCAATCCATCCCACCCACTGAAAGCTAAGAAAAGTTGACACCTGGAAATTAGGGCCAAAGCAGCATCTACATCATCATAGTAAAGGTTTGTGTTCAATTTTATTTCGTATATTCTGTGGGATTTTAATGGCTGTAATTAGCTCAGACATCAAGTCACCCGATATCAAACTGATTTCAAAAACATTGAGATTTGAGCCCAACATTGATTCGTCTGGGCATCCCAAGTGCTGTTCAAAATGGTTCATGGTGCCGTAGCCCAAAGGTTGTTTAACATTTCTTCTTCTTGATGGTTTATTGGGATCCTTGTGTTGTTTTTCTCTCCCTCTCTGCAGGAGGCGGAGTGGCACTGCGACGAATTCACTAAGGGTGCTTGCTTCAGCCGTGGAAAATCTGAGGTGAGTTAAAATGATGACTGAGACTTTGAAATGACACGCTGTTATAAATGTCTTTGTCGAAACCGTGTCCTTCTATTTGGAAAAAAAAATACTGTCATTTAATACTGTCAGGTTCATTATTTAGGTTCAGGGTGATTCCTTAACAGCTAAATGAAAGTATTGTTATCATTGAAGTCAACTGAAATTATATTCTAGCTGTGTCTTTATTCACGGAATTTTTTTGAGAAGTGTTAACCTTAGATACTACACTTCCCAAAATGCTGCTCAATCGAATCGTTGTTGTAGTTAGACCCTACTCCATGCGTTCATTCATCTGTACACTAACATTGCTGGAAATGATAAAACTCCCATGCTTTATAATTTGTTTTAGCATGTAGTGAACTAATTTATAGTAATTATCACTAAGCATTAGTTTCATGAAATATTTTTGTGTAGTCAAATTTCAGCTTTCACAGGATTGACCAATTCTCTACACTACTGTTAACATGACAAAAAAGTGTAATAAACATAAAATTCATGGCTTCATAATTTTTTTTCCCCCTCAGGCTTGACAAAGCATTGAAGATAATTACAAACAAATGTCAATGTGTAAAATCATTGACTAGGAAATTCACCTCCACTACCACTTTTCTAAATTGCAGAGCTTTGCCCTTCAAAACCACCTACAATTGTTGGACATTTCCTTGTGGGTTTGGTTATCTACAAAAATAACTCATGGATGAACTCAGTTTACAAGTTGAACTGAAGTCCCCAGATGTGGGACTTTCCCACCAGGGCATCAGAGAGCACTATGGTTAGAGAAATCCTAGTCTATCCGCAGCCGTCTAGAAGGAGAGATCACAGGTCTTCCTTCAAAGAGCACAACAGATCACGAATTAGCTGACTAAATCATAAAAGTATAATAAAGGGCATTGAGCAACGTGGATGTTTTAACAAATAACACTCACTGAAAATCCCTTCTGTCTATGTGGGTCTTAAATTGCAGACCAGGCATAGAGGACTTCCCATGTTTTGTATTTTAATTCTGTGGAGCAGCGCCTGTTTTGTGTGTTAGCCGTCATCATCTTGCCAATGAAACAACTAGTTACAAGCTGAACTTGACCTGTGGGTGAACTATCCTGTGCTGCTTACTCTTTGTGTGCACCGCTGTGTATTTATCCTCCTTGATAGGTGGTTAGGGGCCCATAACAGACATGCACAGGCTGGCCAGCACTTATAGCCACGGTGAATTACAGACTAAAACTAGCTCAGTCCTTGTGAGTTGCTCCTGCTGTGAGTCAAATTGTTTTCCTTACTGCGCCTTTCTGAGGATGAGCTCCCGTAATGTAAGCTAAGAATTGTATTAAAATTACTTAACAGTTTTTGGTTTTTTTGCAAGAAACAGTATTTGTGATCTAACCCTATAAAGGGTCAAAGAAGATGGTGCTACATAGTGAATACGTGTTAATTGTCGCCTACATTTTGGATTCTTTGGTTCTGCAACTTTAATGGTCACGACTATGTGCTGTAACATTGTAACATTGATTGACCAGCGTTTACAAATGGTAATTCGCATTGTGGTGAAAAAAAGGACAGAAAGCACTGAAGGTGCAGACAATATGTCTGACGTGTGAAATTGTCACTCATCAAATACAAACACTAAACCTGCTCTGGGTAACAGGTCTGATATTTTAGGAAGTAATAAAGAGGTTGAGGTTCAGACATAAATATTCACCAAAGAAAACAGACAGTTTTTAAAAAATTCTGTGCAGACAGTTGACATTTCACCCACTGTCACCAGAGACAATAAATAAACCTCACTGGGCCTTCAAACACGATCGATGTAAGACAATATAATCTTTTCAGGAATCCTAGAGCCTCCATTTTGAAGTAAGTGAAAAAAATCCCTTTTCTGATTTTGTGGTTTTCTACTTGATAGTACTATTTTCTATCTGACACTGCTATTATTAGCCAGTTACATTTCAAGTAAAAGTGTGATTTTCATTCCTTTCTGATCACAGGCAAAAAAAAAGGGGGAAAAAATGTCGTATTTTTCAGTAATAAATATAATTGTAGGTAAACCCGAGCACCTGTTCTAAACCTCACTATTCTGGTCTGAATTTTCAAATCCTAGCTCATTTTGAAACTGTCATCACTCACAATGAGAATTATGTGTGAAAATGAAATATTGCACCTCAAAGTTGGAAAGAAGGGGAGGAATTTGTGAGGAATTGCTCTGTGGTCTCTTCACCTCTGACACAATGATTTCACACCACAAGTTTCCAATACAATGAAAGGACTGTACCAAATAGGAACTGATCAAGGGAAGGAGACAACACATTAAACATAAATGTTAATAAAACTATGATAACTGCCATGAGGGTAGGAGGCAAACTTCCATAATCATAGACTAATGCCATCAATGCAATCAGTTCATATCTGTCATTTATGCCTCACAATGGGTCAAGTCTATCGCTGTAACCTTGGGAACCATTTAAGATAACAGTGGTACATGATGTTACAGAACAACTGATTATATTCTCTGTGTCGACTTCACATGAAATGATTTTTTTTCTGTTGCTTAAATATGCAACAGGCAACACTTTGAAAGGTTTTGATAATGATGTCCATTCCTCTTCTAATAATCTGTTCAAAGGTAATTATAGGGTCTTAATCTTTTAGTTACTAGCTTGTGAGCTAGCTCACCAGAAGTTACTTTAATTGATAATAAGCCTGTCGAACATAGAAACAATATATCTAACTCCATCATTTGTCTCATAAATGTATCCAAAGCATTTTTCACAATAATTTCTACGTCAACACAGGAATGTTAATTCTACTGCAGCTGACAGGGCTTTTGGTGGTTTATTACCAGGCTCAGTGCACAGCAATCCCATCGCTTAAGCTATTACAGAGATACAGTACCTCTACTTTGAGTGAATTTACAAGTGATTGTAATTTTTCCCCCCTAATACACATGTCGTCTTTTCTCTTGTGTATTTGATTTATTTCAGTGGGGTAAAGAAAGGAGTGTTAAATTGATTTGACAGGACTTGATTGCTGCATCTGTTCATAATGCAAAAACCAAGCACAGCAGCTTCTGTATTACTGTCAGACATGGAACATTTGTCAAGAAGTTTTCATAAACAAGTCAAGAATCTTTGGCCGTGCAAATATTAAATATGCTGATATTTACTCTAGAAACAAACTGAGGAAAAGAACTGAATTATGCAGAACCAACGCAACCCACCCCACACATGTACACAAACATTCAAATGCAATAATCAGCACCAATGGCATGGATATACTGGTACATATAATGAGCTTTATGACACACACATTGCATGCATATTTTGAGTTTGCTTAGTACCAGAAAATGAGCCATATTTTCAGTCACCCTCCATCTTCACTGGGGGGGGGACAAAAGCCCTGCCTATTCACCCTCCCTTCATCTTCACTACAGTGCCCTTCACTACTAAATCAGACCCTTGTAAGGGGAAGGAGAGGGAGGGAACGCCGCCCCAAGCACCTACAGTGTCTCAGACAATAGAAGATTTACAATGTTTTAAATTTTCTACGAGAGGCCCTCACCAAACAAGCTGTGGACCCTTTCAGATGCAGGGGACACTATGAGTTTATTATCTTGTCTTAGGACAAAATCAGGTCCTGCTGTCTACCAGAGTGACTGAGTGTTGTTGTTACATTCATTGTATTGATAGAAATTCCCACAAATTCCCAGATGAAGTGGAGGCTAGTTCATGATGGTCAGAGGTAATCAATCATACAATTGTTCCCTCCATTGCTCAGCTGTCCTCTGTCTTTTTTCATTTGAGTATGCATCACCATAACTTAGAGAGTTGTAGTCCAGATTGATTAACTTAGGGAGGAATGGAGCATTTGGCTGGCTACACTTCCATTTTGCTTTTGGCCTAGTCAAAAAAACAAGTTAATTTTCTGAATGAATCCTGAGTGGTCCTCACACCACTGCTATATTTATCTGTCTCCCACCTCATTCAGATCCCTCAACAAATCTGGTCCCTGTTGAATTAAGATGTGACATGGCTAAGCCATCTGAGCATTAGCCTTGATTTGACTCTGTCAAGCTTTGCCACGTTTTAGAGTAGTACTCCCACAGTTACAGGTGTTTGTCTCATTTATAGGTATAAAGTGTCATTTTGCCCCTCTGCCTAATGCTGCTGCTCGTGCCTGGATAGATAATGGTACCACTGCTAAGTGCTAGCTGTGATGTGTGTGTTTGCTGGTGTGTTTCCACAGGAGGAGTGCCAGAACTATATCAGGGTGCTGTTGGTGAATGGAAACAGGCTGTTTACCTGTGGGACCAATGCATTCACCCCCATCTGCACCAACAGAACGGTAATGTGATGCATTTGGAAAAAAATAAATCATTTCACTTTAAAGAATTTAACAGAATAAAGAAATGTAGTAAATGACAAATATTTCCCTCGCCTGTTGTTTCATAGTGTAGTTATTATCTCTGTTGCAGTGTGGAATAGTTCACAGGTGCTATTACTGCTCATTTTCCATTTCTGTAAAATCTGGTTTACTAAAAAAAATGGCTTTTACTTTTATTTACCTCAACTGCAGGTAGAAGGCCTTTACATGAAATAAATCTGTATTAGAGGCAGACCTTTATTTGTATGTAAATCCCTCTGTTTCATAACTTTACAGTATAATTCAGTTTGATTCTTCCTATTTTTCCTTCCTCTTTCAAATGAAAATCATTCTACTGTGGCATTTGCCAGAAATCCTTACGGATTATAAGGCATCTATTGAAAGCTGCATGCTGATTGAATAAAAACAAGCTTGTCTGACATAAATTTAAAAAAACTAATAACATGACAGCATTATATGGTACGGTCTTCTTTAGTTGCTAATTAAGTAGTTCACCATTTAACAAATTTTGATGCAAGAAAGATATAAACTCAAAATATTACCTCCATACAAACATGATCACATTTTGCCTTGAGCACTGATGACAATAATAATGAGGTCATCTTTGGTCCTATTCATTTTCACAGACTACAAACTCTGAAAGACTGAAGATCATATCCTTGTCCGTCCAATTTGTCTGAGGAGGCAATAGCCCAAATCAAATCAAACTGCAGGATCATCCATTGTAATGATGTCCTTCTCTAAAATCCTTTAAGAGCTTTTAGACCTTGCAAACACAGTGAGTAAATATCAGTAATTCTTGGCCGGGCTTGCTGTTGGAATGTCAAAGTAAGAGGCTGTACCTCTACGAAGATCTTCACAGCCAACTCCTGTTAGCCACAAACGTCGTGGCTTCCTTCCATCTTTTAATAAAACTTAGATCAATATAGATGCACATATTTATAATTGCTGTCTTGAAGTAATATAGACAAACAAAATAACATATATTACTTCAAGAGCACATCTAAATACATGATTATCCTTGACTAGCAGTGATATTTTAAGCAAAGTAAGCCTGACTACCTTGTGAATATGATGATTGAAATGTTATTTATTGAACTGACAGTGTCAGAGGAAAAAGCCAAGGTTGATCAACACATCTAATATGGTCATGATGTTGGTAACACAAAATTTACAATTTGTGCTCACTTGGCTGTTCTTGCCTTCTCTTTGCAGCCCCTGAATAATCATAGGATATGTTTGATTTATGTAGATTATTAAAGAAGTGTAACATCAGAACTTTTAAAACAATTTATTACTTTGGTAATAAACATTTAGTGGGCTCATTGCTGTGACTTTCTCATGGGTTGTTTTGGTTACTTAGAGTTCTGAAAGAACCTGAGCTGTCTTCTTTCTTTACATTTTTGTTTAGTCAGACCTTTCAAACACTTTTGTATGTCAGCAGGCCCTAATGCCTGCAGTCCTAATAACATTTTCTCAACTAAGAAACTTTAATCTGCCATTCTTGGTGGCAGGTACAACAGGAGTTAAGTATAGACCATAATTTAAAATGTCAGAGAATTGTCCTTACCTGAGAACAGATATGTGTGTATCCTTTGTGGGACACCAGAGGAAGTGGAGTCAGGACTTTACTATTAGGATGACATTTCTTTTTGTCCAAAAGCACTACATCCAAAGGTCACATGCTCATAATGTTGTTTACTGCTGTGAAAATACATATAGTTGAAATGTCATGACATTATTATAGCAGTATTTCATCAAGTGCTGTCATATTTACCCATTGAATGTCCGCTAATGTGAAACACTGGTCGTTCATCGAAAGAGCAGTGGAATCACGGTCTGACAGATTTACTACCAGCTGTGATGGATGAACAGAGGAGGAGCAGTATACTTTATTAGTTTAATAATTGCTTTGAGGTTATAGATTAAACAGCTGTTAATTTACCCGGCTTTAAACTATGCTGTCTCCACTGATGATGGTGATGGTGGTGATAATGAGAGTGATCATGGCCATGACGAAAATGTTTTTCACACCTTGTGTGTGATAAGTTTTCGGCAATAGCAGTCAGGTCGGTGTTTTTAAATCAACCTTTTATTGCCTTTCTCACCATTTTGAGATGATATAGTGTCAGTGTACTCATATTTCATTGCCTTGCATGTTTGAATTTAGTTCTATTCATATACCAAATATGAATAATGAGGGGTTTTTTTTTAATCAAGTAAGAAAACAAATTATCTTGTTGATTGTAAAATTTAATTAAAAATAAGAACAATACTAAAATAAATTGTAATCATATCATCTTTAATACAATTTCACAAATCTTAATTATATGACAAGAAGAGGGTCTGTATATTTTTAATTGGAGTTAGTGCTGTTGAGTCTGTCTCTGTAAAAAAAGTGTCTTTCAGAGACATTAACTGTCACTTCAGTGTCTTGTCCAGCTGCTAGGTGCACTACAGAGACAACTTTCTCTCCCGCTCCTAAAAACTCAATGAAAGCACTGCAGTCTATTTATTTATCACTCCTCCGCTTGTTTTTCTAAATGGCCCAATTGACCTAAACACAGCTATTCCGGTCCATAGAATAATTCCCATCAATGCCAGGCTTTCATCTCAGACAGGGCTGCTCTGTTTTATTGAGGTTTAGGTTGGGTAGAGGTGGTCAGAGTTAACAGAAGTCTTGATCCAAATTGAGCAGCTCTGGGATATTGACAAAAGAGGTTGCCAGTTTTTTCTCCAGCACAAGAGATGAATAGGAATAGAGTGAGTCCTCATCCCCACAGGATACTGTTTCAGTGAAAATCCATGAGGAGAGATTGCGTTTATGAGATTTATCCTGTCACATAGGATTTCTAAAATGGAAATGGAGTAATTGTAGTTATCAAAACCTTAGATTATTGGAATCTTTTTACTTTGCATGATGCATTTGCCCTCAGAACTTGGTGAGCTTGGATGGATGTAGGCACTATGAGCTAATCCCCTTATAATGTGTTTACTTTCACGCCATAAAATATAATTACATCTTGGATTTAAAAAATGCATTACTCTAAGTCAGTCAGTCATTTCTCATATTTTGAAACTACTACCCAGTGCACCATGTCATTGCTAAGCCAGGGTCATGCTGTAAAGTGTTTTGGAAAAGTTGTCAGATTGGACCTTGTATTCACATGTAGAATGCAAGCTAAGATGTCATCTCTCATGAACTCTTGAGCTTCTAAAAGATGTGACATAATTATGTTATAATGAGACACTGGTCCTGTAGAGGTATCACAAACACAAGCAAATATTCCATTCAGGAGTCTGTTTCCAACCCATGAAGTATTTAGCACTCTGAGTAGGTAGTGTCTTAACATTGGACCTAAGCAGCTGCTCTGTTTGTGTGTTTTATGCTGCCAATTATTCTAAATGTGTTCTTTGATTATACATCCTGCTCCTGAAGGTTTTGTTCATATATCTTTGTGTGTTTCTCAGTAGACTTAAACCAAACAAAACATAATGAGGTTAAGTTTTTTTTTCTATCCTGCACCATGTGCATATTGGGAGGAAGAAACAATACAAGACTTCTCCAGTTTGAATTTTAGTGTTGCCCTGTAATATTTTTTCTTATAATTTTTACACATTTTTGACCGTGAGCCATTATCTATAAAAGAGAGAATAAATCTTATTTTCACTTCTTAACCAAGAAACATTCCTGTTATAGGCAATCAAAATTTTATATAATAGAATGTCTGCATCATGTTAAAATCTATTTTTCATCATTATAAACTTCCAACTTTTATCACATGTCTTTTTATGTTTAACAGCTAACCAATTTGACAGAAATTCATGATCAGATCAGCGGAATGGCTCGATGTCCTTATAACCCCCTACACAACTCCACTGCCCTCATCACCTCCAGCGGGGAGCTTTATGCTGCCACCGCCATGGACTTCTCTGGCCGAGACCCCGCCATCTACCGCAGCCTGGGCGGCCTGCCACCGCTGCGCACCGCACAGTACAACTCCAAGTGGTTGAACGGTAAGGGCTGCCAACATTGGGGGTTCAGATGGAGATGTTACAGTTTATGTACATGTGAATGAAATTCATTACATAAAGATAAAGAAGCACAATGAAGGATAAAAGAATCTGTTCGCTTTCCCTGTGACAGCTTTTGAGCATTATGTGTGCAGCCGGTGGAGATCAGGGTTTTGTTCAAATACGCACAAGCATGGCAGATGCTTATCTAACATGAGCTAAAATCTGTTCACTCAGATGATCACAGGTGCATGAAGTAGCAAGGAGCCTTTTCATGAGTGTTCTGTTCCGTCATTGCTTTTAATCAAACAAATAATTATTTCTAAAGTTGCCAAGCAACTTGAAAGATACGGCTTTCTTTGAGGAGCATGAAATTGCAAATCCCCCATAATCAATGTCTTTTTCCTCAGACATCATGCACAAACCCACTCGGTGCAGAGTGGAGGACTTAAGGCAGCTTAGTGTGTCCATCCTATAGAGGAGCAGGTCAATCAAGTATCTTGTCACCAAGTGACTTTTATCAGATTCACATTTAAGCTAAATTGAAAAAATAAATTAAAAGCCTCCACATACATTGCTTTGCAGAAACCTTCTGGGAAGAGGCTTAATAACTAATTTTATGGCAAATTGATTTTCCTCCTCTGTCTCCACCTGCACTGCCCTCCGAAGGTTCAGAGGAGAAGGGGGTTGAAATGAGGTGGATGGGGGAACACTTTCATTTAAAGCTGAATTAAATCACTGTCAGGGAGAGTAAAGAGTGCGGTTCACATCCAATAATGTCATACATAAAGATGAACGCCTTCACGGCAACCGTGTCATGGAACTTACATGTTTCAGATAGGTTGACAGCTATTACGCTACACCTGTTTGGGTCATTTCTTATCCCAACCTTTAGGTTCGTGGAATGAAAAATGAGTTTTCTTATAACAGCATAATGACATTAATAACATGGCCTGTAGTTATTAATCCTGATCACCTGCTGTTGTGTGGGCCTCGTGTTGAGACTCCATCAGTCACAGCACGTACACGTTCGCTCTCCCGCCCCCTCTCACTCCCACAGCCGTAGATATTGCACTGTCAGTATTTCTTCTTCCTCTCTCTGCACTTTTCACCTTTGTCTCAGCTCCCTTCAATTTTTCTTTCCACTGCCTGTATCCCACTCATTTTCCTCTGCTCTTTTTGCCTCTTCTACAGAACCGAACTTTGTCTCCTCCTACGATATTGGCAACTTCACCTACTTCTTCTTCCGGGAGAATGCAGTGGAGCACGACTGCGGTCGGACGGTGTTTTCTCGAGCAGGGCGCGTCTGTAAGAATGACATTGGTGGTCGTTTCCTCCTGGAGGATACGTGGACCACCTTCATGAAGGCCAGGCTGAACTGCTCCCGACCGGGAGAAATCCCCTTCAACTACAATGAGCTGCAGGGAACGTTTTATCTGCCTGAGCTGGAGCTACTCTATGGCATTTTTACCACCAACGTGTGAGTAGCACGAGATTTTACAAAAGAACAACGACAATAAATTGGTTACAGTATTTACCTCATCTGAAGATGCCGTTCCCATAGAAGCTAAAGCCAGGCTCATTCAATTACTGTTCCTATGCCTGTCAAGCTTCCTGTTCTCCCCACACATTCAGCTGACAATAAGTAATGGTGACAAAAAGACATCTTTTAAACAATTTTCCTTGACTCCAGAATCATGTTAGTAAAATTAACGTCCCATTTCTACTCAACAGCTGTCAAATTTGCCAGCTGAAGCTCTTAAATTGGTGTTAATTTTTCAACGTTAACTCCGGGATGACAACAGTGTACAGTGAATATTTCAAAACGAGAACTCTGCTTAATACGTGTCCACATCGTGCACCACTTAATGATCCATAAGGAACCACATTATTATAGCTTGACAGGTAGGCCAAATGTTTCCTACTCTTAAAATATGTCTTCTTAATAGTTTTCCTTATATTACTCTTACAGCCAGTTTAGCTGCACTACTCTACTCACAGCAGTTATGCTGACTTCATTGTTTAATAATTATACAAAATTCACCAAATTATCATATTGACAAATGGTTTTTGCTTGTATGCCATAAGTGATTTGTTTACAAATGTATTCACAATTTGCTATTTCCCTAAGTTCTTGATATTATCTATTTTTGTATCATAATTTGTGTGCAATTTCTCTGAAACAAATGCAGCCTACGTAAAATAGTTAAGTCAATTATCTAGCTGCTTGAATGAAAGCACATTCATTCCAGTTTCAGTGCTTATATTCAATGTTATCTATTTTGCATTGTAAAGGATGAACCAAAGTCAGACTCAGCCATAGTGCCTTGAGATAAGATGAAAAATATTAACACACATCATCAGAATTTTCTGTTACTCTATCGTCTTTATTGCACATGCAGACGAGTTTCATGTATTATTCAAAGTGTTTTTGGCATTACATTGTCATTTGTGAAAGCACAAATGCTTCAACTGCATCCACATAAACTTGGCATGTGGCCTTTTTGTGCAATCCACACTGAGTATATAAACTTGAGTGATATGTGACAATGATGTTTGCATGTCATGTCATAGCATCATCTTAAATTGAATTTCCAGTAGAAACCTTCCATTAACACTCAGGCCATCTTACCAACAGTATCATTTATTCCACTGCTTTTTTACTGTTTAAACACAAAAAAGATTCTCATCAAATATTAGAAGTGTTCGCCATATCGTGTACACTGGCGATGTATGAGATGAGATGCACCCATGGATGAAAACTATTATTTCCTGTTTTCATAAACACTCTTTCCTTTTTTTGTCTCTTCATCTTTTTTATCACCCACTCATAATCACAAATACACACACACACACACACACGTGCCCTCGCACATTCGCAAGGACCATTATTAAAAGCTGAGCAATCCATTCTTTATGGTCAATGCCCCCACTTTGCTGAAAAAGGAGTCTTTTGAAGGGTATTGGAAACATTTCCCCCTGCAGGCACAGAGTTTAATGAACAGCTGCATTGGGTTATAATTCACATCGCCCAAGTCTCACGGTTTGAGTTGAGAGTTAATACTCTCATTCTTTACTTTCTCTTCAGCGAGAGGAGCCTGGTACTTGTTGAAACTGACAGATTAAAAAGTCAAAGCTGTATTTCAGGTCTGAGATGTGTACAGTTAATCAGACACCTCGGACATCTTAATTGTATTCCATTGCTAGATTTATAATCCAATCATGAAGATCACTTACAATGGTGTCTGTCTGTCCACTGTTTGATTAATTTCTTGCTTTCTTTTTTTATTGGTTGAAAGCAATATAAGCATACAGAGGTCAGATCTACAAACACAAACTGAACAGGTTGTCTTCTTATGCTAGGGAGTCTCTTTTCCATGTGTCTTTTCTCTAATACTTGTGTTTCTCTCTCTCTGCCATCCGTCTTGGTGTCTCTGCCCTTTTTTATTCTTTCCTGACATTCAGAAACAGCATTGCTGCCTCTGCGGTGTGTGCCTTCAATCTCAGTGCCATATCACAGGTTTTCAGCGGGCCCTTCAAATACCAGGAGAACTCACGGTCAGCATGGCTGCCCTACCCCAACCCCAACCCAGACTTTCAGGTAACAGAACTAACCCGGCTGAGCCATGCGTGTGTCTCTGTGAGGGGATGCAGATGAGATGAATGCTAATGCCAGGATGCTAACATGATTGAACTGACTGAAATCTATTTAGTAGTTCGTCATCTAAATTCGATTTTGTATTTTATCATTTGCTAATAAGCTTTGAAAATGAACCAATGGCTAGACCCAATCAACGCATTGGACAAATGGAAATTTTGGCATCATGATGACGATTCATGAATGCAATTTACAAAATATGTCTGTGTGTGAGTGAAGAGCCAGTCTAATTGATAATTTACTCATGCATAAGATGGTTTATACCAAACCCAGGGCCCAATCAGCCTCACAATAAAAATGCCTGGGTGAGTGCCAAGGGAAATTTATGCATGTTGTATGTATGTGTGTGTCCTGCTAACTAAATGTATTCACCCTGATCAGCCAGCGTCAGACCCAGAAAGCTCTTCACTCTCATTAATTTCCCATCTCTTTCAATCATCCCTTTTTCTCTTCATGAGCTCACAAATTACGACCGCTCGTTATAAAACCCAGTGATTTTTACAATGGCACAATAATTCCTTTAAGACGTTTCATAGCCTCATTGTCTGAACTGTAGTCCCTTACTAATAAACTGTCCTTGTTTAGCACAAGTGGCACTTTATGTTTATAGCCCCCGAAGCATAGAGGAGCCAACCAATCAGCAAAGGGGTACCTTATCCCAGTTCTAGGCACTGCTCCTTACTGGTGACCCAAAGGGAATGTTTTATTAGCAAAAGTGGCTCTCAGTTGTCACAGGCTTAGCTGATAGCAAGAGAGCTAATCCATGCAGCTCTACGTGAGGGATTGAATTCTCTCCGAGCTCTGGCTGTCAATGGATGGCACACGCCTCACTTCTGTACGTTTTTCCATCACGGGTTCTCAATCATGTTTCCATCAAGTCAGCAGATGCATGAGCATTTGCGACGCCTGATATCGAGAAGTTGCACATGCATTATCTATAATGACATACTCATACAGAAAAAATGCAAGCTGTGACAGTTTTCTCAAGGAAATATACATGAACATGTAACATTATCTACATGTCAAAAATTCACTTGCCGCCAAGAAAACTAATTTGCTCTACCTGAACAGTGCTGACCACAGATTTATCCTACTCCTGCTACATGGTAGAGAGAGTCCCACACACCATAATGCTGTGTTCCTCAAGGATAAACCAGGATCAGTTTCTCCATCCACATCTCTTCGTTTTTGCTCCAGCAAAATAGCTGCTCCTCACCGCTGGACCGATGCACACTTTATCTAGGTTTCAGTGACAACTTCATCAAGCATTTGTCAATGTTGGAAGATTAGATTTACGACCGTAGGATTTATGGCTCAAGCATTTTTTTTCCAGTCGTTTGCGCACATGCACAAACACAAACCTAGTTGGAGAGTAGCATATACGGTGTATACCCGTTGGACACATACACTGACTGCGGTGGAAGTACACGTAGATGGCTGCAGACCGCTGGTTACAATCATAATGAATTCAAAATTCACACTGATTAATGATTGAGATATTATTTTCTAGTGTGTCTGCAAAGAAAATCACCCCTATTTATCAGGAACACACCCGATTGATCCTGCTGGGTTGATTCAGACTGTGAGTTGTGTTGTGCGGAATTTTGCAGCTAATACCATCTCGGCCTTGCATAGGTTTTCTGTCACACTGTAATTGCTTACTGTAAAAAACAATTCATTGTTAAGCTCCGTACGTTATGAGAGAGTCTTAGTCAAATGCTGATGGAAAGGTTTGATATTTTAGAGATTTCAAGCACTAAAAAGACATATTTCCTCTACCTTCCTCTTATTTGTCACATATTTTAGCAAAACACTGTCATAATATTAGAATCATACCTTAATAGGATGCTGTGATGTTGAAGAACTGCAATGCATTTTAGGCAAAAGACCTTTAAAAATACCCAACAGGCTTTAATTCAACCTAATTTCTCATTGGCACTTGTCCTGGCAGAGCCCAGTGCACTGATGATGAGCGAGACAGCCCAGGGTTTGATGGGCCCTGAGCCAAATGATGGTTCTGTCCCTCACCTTGACTGCAGAGAGGAAATCACCACATTTATCTCCATACGCATCCACAAATGTCATAAACCCTTTCAGGTCAGCGCCTAACTTTTTCACAATGTGGCAGAATTTAATCATGCAGACATTTTTAAATTCACATACATGCAGGCAATGCAAGGACAAACCCCCACAGGAAATTAGATGCCACTTCTAAAGCCCACAGGTGTGTTCCCTACATTCAGAGCACATAGTGTAAAATATCCATGTCCTTCTGGACTTTCATTTCTCATTTCCTGATGTGGTGAGGGCACCGATCTATTGCCCATCAAGGGGAATCCCACTATTATTCTCATCCATCAGCCTACAGAAGGCAGGGAATTGATCTGTGTAAAGTGCCCGTGCCCATGCTACTGTATCTACTCATCTGGAACTAATCACTAACCTAGTCCAGTCTCAACTAAGTATGATGAAGCCATGCATAGTTAGCCTGGAGCGAATTTCGTGCAGAGCTTCTGTGATGCTGTGTTCAAAACAAAGCAGTCCCAGTCGTTTGGGTTGGAGTAATTGTGGAGCATGGCTTGTTTTTGTTTTCCCTTCTGTGTCTGGGCGTAAGCCAGTTCCTTGTGGACGACACTTTAATCCACAGTCCTGACCCCAGTCTTAGACTCTTCTACTGTCGAGGACATGCATGACTACCTGTGTACATTCATTTCTGCCACAGTTGGACTGACTTTATGCCTTTTTTGTTTCGCAGAAAAAGAACAACACTGCATTTAAAGCAGAAATTCAATCTCCTTTTGGTTTCAGTTCAGTCTTGTGACAGAACATCAGCCGATCCAGTGGGTTTTAAACATTAGGCTCACACTTCATCATTCAAAATACAAAAATCCATGGTTCTTACTTTGCGTAGATCGCATACAACTTTTGATGCTACTCCCTATGTAGTCAAAAGACTACTTATTTATTTCTTGCAGTTATTTTTTGATATATCAGCAGTGGATCGTGATAATACAATATTCTATAAACCATCGTTATGTATATTATGTTTGCTTTGGTTCCCATATAAAATAAATACATTTTAAAAAGTTGTTGAACTAAAGAAATCAATAGATTAATTGTTGAAAGCAGATATGACATTAATCTACATTATCAGACAAAAATGTATATACTTTTGAGTTTGTAATATTTTCTGACTTATTGTCCCATGTGGAAATAGTTGACATTATTGAATTTCACGCAATAAAATTACTTCGGGAAATATCTTACGTATTAGATGTTTGACATTACGTCTGGGGAGCTGTGGGGATGATTCTGGAATGAAAACATCTCGGCCACAAAAAAAAGAAAGTGCCAGGAATACCTGATAAAAACATATGAATCTATTTTCACGAGATAATTCTGTTGTTCTGGATGGTTTTCCAAGCAGGTCTTAACATTTGTGTGCCATTAATTTAGATCCTTTTTGGATTATATTTTTACGTCATATAATATATGTAATCAAGTTTTTGAAGATGCTAGTTTATTTTGCTGAAATCTGAAACATTAGTTTTGTGAAACAATAAAACTCCCCACCACTATGTATGCAAATAAGAATCTAATAAAATAGATAGCTACTTACGCAGTTAAAATGTTTAACTCTAATTCACTCTTCCAGCCAGTGTTTTACTAGAAAGCCTTAAGGTTGTGAGGATAGCAAGCCATCACAGCGAGGCAACAATTGACTCTAACGCTTGTTCATTTAATCATTCAGCCCCTCTCTTTTCCCATCTCTAGAGATACCTCTGAACAAAAAGCTGCTTATTAACATATCTTGCCTCCCCGAACAGCTTAACTTTTATTATTGTAGTCAGTCAAACATGTGCTTTCTGTCTTCCTACCCCCTCAGTGTGGCACCATCGACTCTGGCTCTTATGTGAACCTGACTAAAAGGAATCTGCAGGATGCTCAGAAGTTTTTGCTGATGCATGAGGTGGTTCAGCCCGTGGTACCCGTGCCCTACTTCATGGAGGACAATGTCCGCTTCACTCATGTGGCAGTGGATGTGGTGCAGGGGAAAGACATTCTGTTTCATATCATATTCTTGGCTACAGGTTAGTTCTAAAATTATGTGTCTGTCTAAGCTTCTCCCTGTTTGTGTCTGTTCATGCGTGAATTTTGTCCACACATGATACACATTATAGTCTCTTTGTTTAATTACGAAACTATTTTTTGAGCTCTTGCATGTGTCTATTGTGATCTAAATATGAGTGATGGGGCCTTGCATAAACAACACAAGATTTCCCTTGTGGTTACATCTCTGGAAAGATTTTTGTATTATTTTGTTTGCGTTCACAGGTTTGATGTGGGTGGGGGGCGGCATGGGAAGAATGCTTGCATACTATTGAGCAACAATACTGGAATCAAAATGTGCTGTTATGAGGCTGTTTGTCACTCAAATCTGTACAAATCACATCTGCACAATACTGAAAAACCACATTAACAAACTTTTAAGAGTGTTAATCTCTTACTAAATAAAAAATCAACCTTATTTAATGCTCCTATTGTCATTGATATTGATTAATAGAAATGAATACCACCAAGTTCAGTAGATGTAAGCCTTTAAAAGGCACTTCTGGCATTAGGGGGGGGGGGGCTTTGTGTAGAATAAGAAATCCAGAAGATCTGGAATTGTAGCGAGGCATCAAAGTTTTGTCCTCTGACAAAATTTTGATCTGGCTTTACCTCCATATGTCCTCCATATGCACAGACACACATCACATCACATATAGCTCCCATCAAGACATGGGAGACGGCATGGAACAGACAACAGTCATGTGTCAAAAGAATACAGATGGGGTATTAATAACACAAACACATTGATATGATTTAACCCCTCCATATTTTTTTTTCTGTCTGAACTACTGGCACTGCCTTCTTATCCCAAGACTGTTTGATTAAACTGGGGTGGCGTATGTGACACTAGACTTGAAAAAGTGCTGAAAACAGTATCAGTAAGATAAGACACCCAGCAGTGTTTAGTGTCTGTTCTGTACCATGATAAACAAACAGTATGGATTAGGAGGGGATGTACCAAACAGAAGTTGAACACAGTGACCCATTTCACTGTGCTAATGTACTATGGGGCCACTGGGAAATGTCAACATGATCCTCCTGATATAGCGTCGGTGTTATTTTAGGATATCACACATTCAGGCACACACACACACACACACACACACACACACACACACACACACACACACACACACACACACACACACACACACACACACACACACACACACACACACACACACACACACACACACACACACATACACACAACTTGTTCCAGTTAACTGGCTCTGTGCTTGGCATTTCCAAAACTCCCCTCTCATTGTTTGCATTGTGTTGTGATCAATGTAGCGTCAGGCCACAGCTGCCCACACTGCAAGCTCCCCAGACAATAACCAGACGCTAATGAAAACATCTGAAACACTGCCAAGGCCATTGGGTAGCGCACATATTGCGCCTAATCACATTCAATAATTAACGCTGAAACACTCTTGGATGATTGGGGCCGTCGGGGGGATACCTGATATCTGTGACTGGGGGGCTGAAGATGTCAAGGTATAGGGTTCTTTAATTTATCATGTGGCATGAAGCAAAATTTGCCCTCTTTAATCTTCAAACGTCATTAGCATTTGTGTTTGTGCAATGACAATAATGTGAATTCAGTTAGAGTCAAGAGAACTTCCCCAGTCGACCAAACTCAGAAGAAAGAAAAAGAAATAAAACAGTTGTTGATGACTGAGAAACAAGTTGTTTCCCATTGAAATGAACAGTTTATATGATCTATGATCATTTAATTTTAAATTGTAATCCTTACACAATTCTTTACTTGAAATGGTCATCACATTACTCTTATTTTTATGTTTCCCAGGACTGGTTGAGGCAATCCGCGCCTTACTCTGGAACTACCTATTAGCAATTCACCCTTCTTTCCTTGGCATATGTACCTAATTATTTTTCTTCACCTCGGGGATTTCATGTATAATGGATGATGTTTGTTTTAGCCCTCCCACAAGAAAATATGCTCCCCTCACTGGGCCTACCTTACATAAAATGAAGGTCAAGGCATAGTCACAATGACTTGCACACCCGCATTCCTCTTTCTCAGAACTACAAAGTCGTTCCGTCCCATGGAATATCCCCTCGAAGAAAAGTAGGCCAGAAATCATGCATTCAGTTGCCATTCGCACCTAAAGCGCTGCATGCTGATTGTTTAACCAGGTTCGGCACAGAAGCCACCACCGACCTGTTTGAAAAAGGCAGTGGTTGTTGTGATTGTTGAGATCACATGGACTTGTGTGCAGTTTTGCTCATGCAGAAAACGTCTTTTCATGTTTTTCCCTTTCAAACACTGCTGCTCATCCTCTCCTCTCATTTCCCTGCCAATCACTTTGCCCTTTCTCATGCAGATAAACACTCTCCATGCTATGTCTGATCAAACTCCCTCTCCTCTTCCAGATTATGGGACTATCAGAAAAGTGCTTTCCCCCCTCAATCAATCCACGGGAAGCTGCCTGCTGGAAGAGTTTGAGTTGTTCCCACCCAGGAAGAGGCAACCGATCCGAAGCCTGCTGATCTTGCACAGCCGGAGCGAACTTTATGTGGGTGTAAGAGACCAGGTCATTAAGATCCCCCTCAAGAGATGCAGCTACCACAAGAGCAGAGAGTGAGTTAATTTCTAAACTGACGCCATTAATCTCGACTGATGCTGTCAAAAGCAAATATGCAGACAACAAAGTTTCGAAGCTCCCAGTTTCATAAGATGCTTTTTATCTGAGAAGACCAGGCCTGTGTGTTTGTCAGGGATATTTGCTGAGGTCTAAAACCCTTTAGCTCAGCTTTTGCCTGAAACACCATGGCAGCCCACGGCTGCCCTCTGTCTGTCCATCTCACTGTCTCCCTATTGTCATCACTGAATTGTGCATTTTCTGCTCTGTATGCATTTCTGTTATAGATGTGTGTACATGTGTGTTGAACAGATATACTGTATTTTGTCCCAAGATGCTCCATTAAGGCATAACTACTGGCAAAAATAATACAACAAAAAGAGGCCGGTCTGTGACTACCCACCATAAGATTTAGATTCCATCCATCATGTCATGCAGAAAAAGGAATCACATGTGCATTATCTCTTATCTCTGGCACAACGAACTGTTGCAGGAAGAATTAGGGCTTCATGCTACAGCTGTGCATCTGTGATATATGCAACAGCCATCATGGCAGTTTAGAGTTCTCTCGTTTTTCGAGTCCGAAACTGAATAGGTAAAAGAAATAAAAGCATATTGGCTACAGTATAGGGAAAGAGACTGGGTTCATTTTATTTGACGTTTATCAGCAATGTTAGTGGGCTTTTTGTTTGACTGTGTTTGCCGTATAGCTCATTGATAATAGGTGTACAATCCTCAAAACCCTCAAGCTCCTCTGAAAGATGGGTATCATCTTGTTCTACAGCCCTTTCATTTTGCACGTCTATCTTCAGCCTACTGATGTCCTTGTGCATAACTCAGCCACCGTCTTTGTGTTTTCCTATGCATGCATTCATGCAATCAACCTGTCTATACTTTTGTGCCAGTGAGATATTGAGTCCCTGCACGTTGTGCACATGTGTTAGTGCATACACTTGCTTAATTGTGAGGAATGCCACGGGCAACTTTGGTTATGTTTCACTCACAGCATGTCAAGCAGCGCTGGGTCTTAGGCTGAGAAGTATGTCATTTTCCTGTCACTGTAGACTCGTACTTGCATGAAAAGGGCAACATCAGGCTTTTTATTGCAGGCAATAAACAATACACAGCAGATAGGCCAGAGACAGATACAGCTATCTTCACTACAGTATACCCAAGGTGAATATTTTTTGGGTTCATAAGCTATTTGATTTAGATCTGTGTGTGCATGCAGTTACACAACTATAATCCTGGTTCCCAGATGAAGATTATTTAGGCTTTTTATACAATTAACTATTGGAGATCATTGCAAGACCCTTTATGATCTTTACTTAATGATCCTTTCCAGGCTATTCCCTGCTATTTTCTGGTCTCTCCTTGCATGTGTACCTTTTTTTCCTATACCTCTCCCCCTATCTTCCACTTCCATCTTATCGTTCCCCTTTCCTATATTTGAACCAATCATTCCTCTCACCACCTTATCTCACAAATATCTCTAAAATCTCCCTTCTTTTAATATCCCTGTCTGAATGTGATGTCTGCTTTCATGTTTTGTCACTGTATGCAGATCCCGCTCTATTCATATATGACAGTTCAGTGAAAGCCAATATAAAAGGTTACCATGTTGTCTTCTTTGTTATTTACTCTCAGAGCCTGTGTGGGGGCCAGGGATCCGTACTGTGGTTGGGACCTGTTATTGAAGAAATGCACCACACTGGAAGAGAGTGTAAGAATGAGCCAGTGGGAACAGAGCATCACAAAATGCCCGGTGAGTTGTTGCATCATTCATACAGACATCGTTGTCTTTTGCTTGTTTGTTGCAAGCTTCTTTGTCTTTGTCTTTAAACTTTAAAGATATTACAAAACACAACTATCCCACTTCTATCCATGCTGTCTTCTTGATGTGAATTTATTCTATTCATCTTTGCTTCTCTCAACACACTTGCAGCTCCTAAATTCAGTCAAGGAAACCTGTCTTCATTGAAATAGTCATCTTGCAACTGAATAACTTGAATTTAAAGAGCAACACATAGCAGAGTGCTGCTTCAATCATTCAACTGCTTGTTCATTAGCAAAACTGCTCTTCCATTTATTTTAACATGCACCAAATTTGGGAGCAATATCAGCGGGCGGTGAGCCGATCAATCTGAGCTTGGCTCTGCTGTTTCTCAGACATCATTCTCAGGCTGGTCACAGCGGAGAGCGCCGTGCGCCTCTGTACCCTTTAATGTGGCTTCATGTTCCAAGAAGTACTTGGTTGCCAAGCCACTTAGCGCCCAGTGGCATCTGTCAGCAGAGCACTGGCACACACTTGCCCAAATATAATTCACATGTGCATTTAGATAGGCACATGGTCTCACACAGTCATTAATACATATGTGCATGAAATGGCTTATACGTTATTATTCTGCGAAAGTCACAATTGGATACAACTATGTTTATGTTCATATTTCAAATGAATAATTATTCATTTCAATATTTCAGTGTCCTGTTAGCCAACTGAAGGTGTTGTTGAAGGGACCTGTATTCTTTTCTGCCCAGCATCCTTTTCAAATCTTCCTAATTCTTTCTGTTTCCTCCTCCCTGCTGGAGGCACTCAACTCTCCGTCGAGTCAACATTATTTCAGGAAATATGTTCACTATTCACTCTCTTGCTAAGTAACATTAAAGATCAGTACCAACTCATTGCATACAATAGAGCTTAATACAAAGTTCTGCTTTGTGTTGGGACTGGGAATGAGTAGTCAAGAGTTAATGTGACTCTGTTAGTACACAAACTCAATATATACCTAAAGAAAAACATGTTAGGTACCATGCAGGTTATATCTCTCTGTGATATGTACTTCAAATTATAGTCTCAGTTGTATGGCTAAGGCAAAGATGCATTCTTGTCTGGCTAGTTGTTTTCTATCTCTGCACGCCATTGATGCAAATGTTGGATGTATCCATGGAAATGTGTTCTATTACCGGTAAGAGCTGAGGGCAGACAATATTTCTGCATCTGTAAAAGCAGATGATGAACACTCTTTGTTTTCTACCCTGTACGAAATTGTTTTTGCATTTTTAGATCACCCAGAAATGTGGCAGCGATATGGCTCATATCATCTGCAGCCCTGAATCCACACCGGTGCCTTATTGTATTTAGCTCAAATGCCCAGAACATCACTCGTAATTCATAGCTCCTGCAAAATCAGAGCCTTCCCGTTTCATTCTGTTTTGCTTCAGATGTCTATTTATGTTGCCATTTCTATTTCCTCTTATTCCTGTCTTTTGAATGGGTCCATTCAGACCATTGATTTGCCTTTCTGAATTTCTCTTTCACTGTTATGAAACCTCATCATATCTTTCAGGTGTTGACAGTATTTTTTTTTCCTGTATGCCTGCATAATTTCGGAGGCGTTGTAGATAATGCAATGCTGTTATTTCTGTCTATTTATGAAAAATCAATTTGTACCTATGGGCTATGTTTCCCAGAGCAGCACATCCCAGAGAGCAGTCTTATAAAATGACCACTTTCTGATAAAATCCATTACTTTTTATTTTGCCCTTTGCATTGCTAACAGATTCGTAATGTGACTGTTGATGGGGGTTTTGGCGCCTGGTCGGGCTGGTCCACATGTAGTCATAATGATGGAGGCAGTGCGGGGACATGTCTGTGTCGCACACGGGCCTGTGATAACCCCACCCCTCAGTGTGGAGGTGAGCAGTGCCACGGCATCAGTGTGGAGGTCGCCAACTGCTCCAGGTAAAGTGATCTAACAGAACATACTTAAGAATCTTTCTTCTTTTTTGTCAGCACCTCTGAATTTGCATGAAACTGTGTCCCAAAAAAAAAAAGGGTGGTACACTTGTTAATTTATTTCCTGCATCGTTATGCATTATCATCACATATTCATGAACTAATTGTACTGTGTTGTGTATTCATTGTCAGTTTGAGATATAAAATGTGTTGATTGGTTATGGTGTTTTTGCTCATTCAGCTGATCTACTTTTTTTTTCACACTTGGAGTTAAAATTGATTTAGATGTGGTTCCTCTTGAACGGTGCGTGTTATCACATTTTATCTTCATGAAAAAAACAATGTATGAGATGAATGCCAAGCAACTCGGATCACGTTCATTATTAGTTCATTTATCTATTGATTTTAAAACATCGGCATTTAAGACACCAGGTCACCTGTTATTGCTTTTATTACTTCAGCTATTAAATATATCAGCATCTGGCAAAATAAAACACCCTATATAACAAAAAGAGATGAGAGTCACTGCCATTATTTGTATTGGTGTTATTTTTTCAAAATTAGATTGGTTTAAGTCTCTGAAAAACTCTGAAAAATATCATGACTCAGCTTCTAAACTATCATTTAAATCTTCTGTACAGAGAGAAAGACGAGCCTTGAGGTGTTTCATAAGTTGATGAGATTGATGTGACTCAACAGTAAATATTTCCTCGTTATAATCTTGTTGCATTCTGCCAGCATCCATCATCTCTCCAACAGTGACTAGATTATCTTAAACTGATGTTGTTCTGTGGGTCTGCATAGAAATGGAGCGTGGACTCCCTGGACCTCCTGGTCTCCCTGCAGCACCAGCTGTGGCATCGGATTCCAGGTCCGCCAGCGCTCCTGCAGCAACCCTACTCCTCGACATGGTGGACGAGTGTGTGTGGGCCAGAACCGCGAGGAGAGGTAGACGACAAGACACACACACACACACACACACACACACACACACACACACACACTGTTCATACATGTGTTTATTAAAGCAAATAAGTACTTTATGGTATACGTACATTTAGTGCATGTTAAGAGAACAAAAACAAACTTCCTTCCATAATTTGCAACCTATTATTTCGCTTTGACAAAGTTTTTTTTCTTTTTCCTTCCCTCACTTCTGTCCAACTTTGTGACAGCCAATTAAGAAATGAGGGGGATAGGCCCGTGCTTGGGTGATTATCTTTCTTTCACACACTGTCTTCAGTTTGAAGCTTTGGAGGCTTTGGCATACAATAATCGTCTTTTTAAAGATGTTTGTGTAGTTTCTAAGCAACCTTCAGGGCCAGAAGAAAAAATCTCTTCTTGTTTTTTCAAGGACAGAGATTGTGAAACAGCACAAAGAGACGTACAAAGCAGCCCAGGTAGAAAAGGTCAAGAGCTGAGAGGTTCTACTCATCTTACAATTTATTCTGGTTATCTCAAACTTAAGTTCATTGTTTGCAGAATCGAAAAATATCTGAAAAACTGACAGCCTTCATGTTTTTTAAAAAAAAATAAATCATACCTATGACTCTAAAATCAGTTTTAACATGGCAGTCAGAGACTGCAACCTGATTATCTCATCAGGTTTGAGAGATGTGTACCTAAAAAGGTACACAATGCGCTGTCGTTCCTCGCGGATAAGGCATTCCAGGAACCACACGTGATTAACGAATTCCCGCAGTAGAGCGACGAACTATTTATCTTATTATTTACGTTTATTTAAATTTAGGCATAGGGTTCATAAATTTAAACTCTTATCGACTGTGTGAAGCACTTTTGTGTCTCACGGAAGTCCGAGACTCACAGAATGTAGCGCACATGCGAGTACGGTATCACGTGACTGCCTTCCAAAAATCTGCGATGAGTACAAAAGTTTAAATTTGACCTTGAACTAGTTTTGTCAAGGTCAAGATTATCATCTCATTGTCATCCCCTTTGCCGCCCGAGTAATGTGCTTTTTCTTTCGTCTTTCTATCTGCAATGGTTGTGAAGATATTTGGTGGACGGAGGAACACACATACACTAAGAATTACAATACATCACCCTTAGCAGGATGTAATAAGGGGCATTTACTTAACCACCTGAAGTATTTTCCTATCCATGGTGTCTGTATTATATAGTGAAGCATCACAGTGATGTTTGTAAACTGCCATTAATGCAGTTTTGTAGCAGAAACAGTGTAAATAAGTACGGTTCAGATTGTACAGGGAAGGAAAGGGAAGAAATCAATTGTTACCAGTCATTACCATGGCAACAGAAAGAGGTTCAGAAATAGTACAGGACCTTCAAGGATGAGCTTTATATCTCATCTATTTTCTTCACTTTTTCTGTGCCTCTTACGCTCCTCCAATCTACCACCTCCCCTTTAGTAACCCGCTGCTGCTCCTGGTGGAGCAGCGCCTTTCTCAAGGACTGCTCCACCATGAGCTCAGAGGAAAATTCATGAAGTGACTGCCACAGTCCAGTTACTCATGAAACCCACACCTGGAAACTGCTGGCTGGCACTGAAGACCACAGGAGGTCTAGAAACAGGTTTCGCCGCCTCTTCTATTCCTGTCTGTGTGCTTTAATCCCCTTTGTTTCTTCTCCCAGTTCCTGCTCTGCTCAGCTGTTTAAAACATCTTAGGCCATTTAGGGGCTAGCTGTTAGGATTGGAAAAGGATTTTTTGCAAGTGGTGAGAGTGAAGACAGTTGGAGAGAGAGAGAGAATAAGAGAGAGACAGAGCTCAACACCAAGGCAGAAAGACAGAAAGAGAGATGTTAACAGATGAATTATGTCCTGTCACTTAAAATCTGTCAGGGGAGAAAAAGACAGAGATACTGTTGAGTGTGTGTGCGTGTGTGTGTGTGTGTGTGTGTGTGTTTATGTGTATGGGTGTGCATGTGGGTGGGTGGGTGTATATATCAGAGGAAGCGCGGGGGCACTTTAATATGAGCATTTCCACATATTTCAGGTGTGTGTAACCCGATGATAATGTAATAGATCTTCTTTGATGGCATCCAAAAACTTGCGCCACATCTGTTGTTTGTAGTTCCCCATGTGTGAAATAGTTAACGTCTTCTTTACAAGCTTAATCGCCACAGCATGAAAAGGACCAACACTTTATTAGGTATTTGCTAACTGAATGATTCTTTTAATGCAGTGAGAGGCTTTTATTTTACGGGATGCAGGCCTCCTCTGAGACGTGTGAAGCATCTCCAATAAGCCTCATGACTCACTTTGCTCTCACCACGTTGCCTTGAGTGCCTGCTTGTATTAAATCTCTTGGCGTATGTTCAAATGCTTTTGCATATGGTAAGAGCTCATATTTCATGCACATGCGTATTTCAGAAAAATTATTAGTTTAGAGGTGAGCGTCTCTCACTTTGCGTTGTGTGTATTCAAACCAACATGATTCCTGTAAGTTTGGCTCTGATGTTTGCAGCATGCAGAGTTTTTATAGATGAAGCAAATGTGCTGAAGCCGACCATGTACGGCAGTGCCATGGGCTTAAATCTGGCGAGCTAATGCCTTCATTTATGAACCTTCTGTTGGTATTTCCCCTCAGCATTCTGACATTGTCCACACTGCTTACTCAGCCTATAGTGAGTAATTAGCAGCATTTTAGTCTGATCAGCACTCTGTGTTGTTAAAGAGAAAAGGATAAGATGAGCTAAAGCCTCTGATTGGGTCTGAAATGATTAAAGAGTGTTTGGTGATGATTTTGAAACTAAATCTGCTCCATATTGATTGCAATAGTTTTTCTTTGGGCGTGAGCTCAGGCATCTTTCTCTTTCTCTCAGGACCATCTGAGTTTGTAATACATGTTCTTCCTCACTTTTCTCTGCTACTCATCCCAGCTGTATCATCCCACTACAAACACACAGATTAGTCAAAGTGGAAAAAGAATACTCCGCTAGGAGGATTTTAACATCCAGGGTATACAAAGATTTTGATTTGCTGCGGACAATAGGAGAATTTTTGAGAATACTGAAATGGAAATACCCAGTCTGAGCCTCTGGAGGAAGGGTATTAACTTAAAGCTACTTCAGTTCAAGCAAACTTAGTTATCCTCAAAAGGTAGCCATGTGCCAAAACACAACAAAATAGCAATAAAAGCAGTTTTATAGGATGCATAAAATAATTAAAATAAATTATATAGCTCTAATAACCCCGGCAATTGTCTGTTATTGTATAATGAGGACCGAGTAATTAAGTATTTTAGACATTGCAGTAATACTGTCTTGTAAAACGATGTAATTAGAGATGATGCATGCATCGTTGTGGCTTTTTTAATAGGCTGTGTCAATGAATTATGTAAAATGCATATGCATGTTCATTAAGATTTCAGATGGAATGTTCTTGAATGTAATTTTATGCAACACTGTCCATTACACCAGGGACAGAAATATAGCAAAGACTTGTCTGTGGTGGTACGAGTTAATCAGGTGTTCTGGTGTACGGCGTTCATCTTGTTCTCTGCCACATCAACAATATAAGTGGAGGTTTAATTGAAGTGAAGTTTACACATCTTTTCCCAAGATCGTCTGCCTCTTCCTGTGGTGTGAACTATTTGTCAGTTGTAAGGATTCAACAGAGTGGTGACAGCCTCACAGCCTTTTATGTATCATTTCTGTGTTCAGTCAAATAAAGTAGCTGTAGCTCAAAGATGTATAGTGTACATTCACTTTACAGCTTTAAAGTTGAGCTATCAGATCATAAAATATTTTAATATTGTAACTATGTTAATTATCTAGTAAGTATAATGCTTTAGTAACAGGGATCAATCTTTGTGACTCACCCTGTCCCACTGGTCAGCTCCACATGGAACTTTGAGCATCTTCTAAACATTTTTTTTTAGTCTTGCTAATCTGTAAACCTGCATTCTAGCAGCAGCTATAAGTCTCAGATTAGCCCACTGTATACTTCCAGCCCATTGTCAAACAGAACACAAGCAGAGGGGATACGTCATTGTTCCATGGGACAATTATTTTGAATGTCTTGTCTAACCAAAAGTCTATCCGATGTTTTATCCAAAAATACTTCCATTCCTAAAAAACCCCATTGTTCCAACACACAGACTCAATTTATGCACAAAATTTAAGTCACATTTATGACAGTTCTTTTACAGAAACCATCATTTTTTAAAATAAGATGTTTGGTGCAGTGACACTGTGGCGCAGTGGGTAACGCTGTTGCCTCACAGCAAGAAGGTTCTGAGCTCAAATCCTTTCTGTGCGGATTTTATATGTTCTGCGTGGGTTCTCTCCAGGTTCTCCAGCTTCCTCTCACAACCAAAAGCAAGAATCTTAGGTGAATTAGTCACACCAAATGGAGTTATTTGTCTTTTGTGTTTTTCGGGCCCCATGAAAAGCTAGCGTCTTGTCCAGAGTGTACCCCACCTTTTGCTTTAGTCGGCTGGGATAGGCTCTCGCCAACCTGTGAGCCGCAAAACAGATAACCAGTTGTAGGTGATTGAGAAGAAAGAAATTAGATGGATGGATGGACGAATATTTGGTGCGTTGAATTGTTACTCAATGAATATAATTGTTGCCATGATAATGACTTCTACCTTGCACAGCAAAAGAGAGCTTTTTCAGAACAATGGGCCTTCAGCGAAATTGGATTTGGATTTGGGGATAATGTGCTGTTCGACAAATAGGCTTTTGGTACAAAGGGACATTTTGGGGACTTCAGAGGTTTCAGAATAATTGACTGTCTTAGCTAAAAGCAAGCCTCAGACAAAGATCGCAGCTAGTCGGTGAGTACCGTCACAGTTCAGCAGCTGCACAGCCACATATTTCCCTCAAGAGTTCCCTGCTATAGTGTTACATACCATGTACTTAGTACTGCTTATAAATTCTTATAAATTCTCACTGGGTTTTAATTCTACGTCTGTTTCCCGGCTGTCATCCTACTTTCCTCTCAGGTACTGCAATGAACACCTACCCTGCCCTCCTCATGTCTACTGGTCAGCCTGGTCAGCATGGGAACGGTGCAATGTGCCTTGTGGCGGAGGCATCCAGTCACGACGCAGGACCTGTGAAAATGGCAATGACTGTCCCGGGTGTGGTCAGGTCTGTCACAAACTCATCTTTCTTTTGTCTGTTCATTGTTCAGCAACCAGGCTTTAGTCATCTGATGCGAGGAACCTTCACTGGTTTTTGAATTGGAACATCTAACGTGACCAAATCCCCCAGCTATATTTATACAGTGGCAGCAGGCATCCGATTTATTACCCAGACCTATTTAATACCACACACACACTTAGTAATCACTCCACATATGAATAGGCTTATTTTTATGCTGCAAAGCTTTCTCCAAGGCACAGATGATGCAAGGAAGCGTTGAAATACGAGCCTTCTTCGTGTTGACAGAATTATGTGATGCTCATTTTATTTCTGTTGCTATTTTCACTCAAACGCACGCGAGCTCTCATCCACAGACTGGTGGAAATAAAAGTGGATGAATATGATAGCTGTAGCCTCTCATGTCCCTCTTGAAAATACAGTACATAAAAAAAAATATAGGTCAGAGTCGATGCATGGGATCCTTGAAGTGTGTTCTGTTTGATTTTGTTTATTTTTGAGTTTTTCTTCAACATTTTGAGTTTGAGTTAGTTTAAAGGAAAAGCTGAAATGGTTATAATCAAGATTACACATAAAGGCATCCTTCATACTCTGTTTTCTTTTATGTAAATCTGCTTTTTCATGTTTCGAGATATAAAGACAGCGTGTAAAATTATAGCAATGTTGAGAAACACTGCCAAATGCTGAAAAAGCATTCAATGAGCCAAATCACATTTAGCTTTAAAAGCGCATCCCACAGGTCGCGTAATGTTCTGTGGTGAAACTTAATAACACACTGCAAGCTTTATGAAACATCCCACACAAGGCTTTGCAACCTTAAAAGTATATATAGTATCAAATAATTGCCCATGACACATTAGTAGCTGTAAAACACCCAAGTGAAAAGACTGACCTCCCATTAAGTCACAATTTAGCAATCACTCTACATTATCTGCTGCTATGTGTGCTTGTCTTAATTTCTAAAGCTCTTGTCAGTTGGCAGCTGTCGTGTTTCTGCCATAGCGTAGCAACCATTATTCTCACTGAAACATCCTGGGAATGTAGCGCCATTCTTGGAGGAACTTCAGAAAAGTGAAATGATGACAAGCACACAGGAATCTGAGGAACTTGTCACTGGGAAAGCCTGTCTTTGACTGTCTGTAGTTGTGGGTATTTTTGATGTTCGGAAACATGTTCAGGCTGACTGAGTAGGAAACGGCAGCGATAGCTTCCGTTGGTGTCAGCTGAGAATTGGTTTTTAACGATTATAGAGATGAGCTGGGTCAAAAGAGCACCCTGTATGAACTCAGTTTTCTCTCTCTGCATTTCACCTCCACCTCTCCTGTCTTTGACACATATTTTCTCTACAACTCTCGGACTTTAACTTGTCATCCCCTTTTGTTTTGTTTACTCATTTACTCCCTGTCTTCCAACAGAGCAACATGGACATAATTGGGGCCGTGGCAGCCACTAGAGGTTTAATTACATTCATTTTTCACAGACGGCTGCTCTTTCCTGGGGAGGGCTTTATTTGGACAGCTTCACCAACTTACCTGCTGCATATTTATTCCCAATCAAAGACAATTCTTCTCATATTAATGTGTAACAATTCATTCCTTGCACTTGCAGCCCAAGTGTTGAAGGCAGGCAAGAGCTTTTGAAATGCCATGCACCTTAACTGTGGAGTATAAAAATTGTAACTTGGTGTTTGATGATCAAAGATATTGCAGATTTTTTTTTTTTTTATTTCGTCAAGGACCCCCTCCTGGAAAAAAGGGAAAAGTGTGGCGGAGTTCGTTTTTTATGTTCCATCTGTCTGTTTTCTCCACCCCCGGCCAGATCCATGTTTAATTAAACAGAAGGAGACCAGACACACAATCTCACGCACACACGTTGCAGCGTCTGTCATCACAGCTACTTTTTTAAACCAGACACCCTACAGAGAACTGAAAAGAGGAACACTGTTTGTATCTCCGATGCTGGTGCGTGTACGTACGCGGGTGCATTCTGTCAGGATTGATATCGCCGTAGCCACCTGTGGTCAGCTTCAGGCGTTTGCCAGACTTTAATCAACAGCGGCAAGCTCACATCTGCTTGGTGTTTGACCGAGATGTCTTATTTTGAAAAGTGCTACAAGATGGACTGAAGTTGGCGATACCCGTCTCAAGTCAAGATGTGCTTTAAGGAAAAATGCTTAACAGAAAATCTATTTCGTTGTTGCCCTTTTGTGATTCCTTGTTGATCCCTGAAGAAAACTTCTCAATACTTACAAGTTCTCCACAGGGAGCTGACAGCAGAGTCAGATGGAGAGCCGCTCAAGTGAATCCAGTAAGGATTTGGGTCAAGGACACTTCATGTTAAACAAAGGTCTCTTGTCAGACTTTTGCAACCTACCCTTCAAACAAGATGCTGCCACGTGCATGATTAAAGAAATAAATTCCCTTGAAGCCTAATTCCCATCAAACCTGCTCTAATGTCGTCACATGTGTCGTTGCCCAAAGCCTCAGCAGTCTTATTATCGTGGAAGAATTTAGTCCTGAGGTGCTCGGTGCCTCATTTTGCTGATGCAAAAGGCCACATGGCTGTAACTTCATCAGTGGATGCTCTGGTCCATGCAGCGCTGCTCCATCTCTCTCTTTTTACTATATCTGCGCCACAGGCTCAAATCCCCCAAAGAGATGGCAAATTATGGGGTGAAAAGAAACAAGTGAAGCTTGCGTAGCTTGGTAGTGATGTACTGCCCTCAAGGACTGTACTAACTCTGTCATCCCATGCGTAGTGGCTCAAAAACTCAAAAACCAGGAAAGAGGATGAGAGCTCAGTCAGCCAACCTTGGATGACACAGAGTAAAGACATCTTTCATTTCCAAATCAATGAAGCAATGTAGCAGTATTCATTAAAGATTAGAATTGAAGATAATTTAGAGGCTAAGGTGTGTTGTTGCTAAAACCATGAATAAAACAGTTTTGATGCAGTCCCCATGTCATGTTGAAAGCCACATGTATTTTTTCAAGGCTGGCTGAGGATTAATGGCAAGTTCTTTTGGACAGAATCAATGTTCCTGTGCCTAATAGAAATAAAAGTAGTTTTCTATTTATTATTATTCATGCTACACTCAGTGTATCTGCTAGGAGTTATTTTTTTCATCTTTAGAAGCAAAAAAAAAAAAACCTCACACAGACTTGTTCTACCTACATAATGCATCATAGCAAACATAGGCTTTTACTTCAGCTTTGTCTCTGACTCGTTAACACCCACACAGATGGATTTCTGTGTGACTATCTGTTACTCCAACAATAAGTTTATCAGAGTTTTATAAGAGAAACTGAAAGGCTCATTTTTTTACATTGTGAGGAGCATCCCAGTTAATGCCTGGATCCAACGCAGCTACATAACACGACATCGCCTGTCTCTGGGTGAAAACACTGTATCCACACAACCATATGTTTCTTGTTTGCAAGGCGAGGAATCGTCACATTTGTTCATTGTTATATTTAAATAAGCCCATTCACTTTTAACTTAGACTTCCACACGGTGAGTTCTCATTCAGGCTGCGGAGGTGGAACTTCAGAAACACGGCCACAAAGTTAAACTTTGAGACTGAGAAATTTTCATATTTACCACTTTCATCCGATCGTGATCAACTCAAACATGTCAGCCACACCACAGTAATGAAACTATGTTTGAGAGTGCGACACATACATAAGTACATCAGTACATTTACTCTAATGTTGCACTCGAACACTACATAAAGGTACCTGAACTTCTAATTTACATAATTCGGAAAATACTGAACATTTCACTTCACATTACAGTATTAATTTTATACTGTTTCAAGTTTCTTTTCAGATTACAAAGTCCTAAAATTACAAACAAGTTTATTATTTTGAGTCTGAGTGTTTCTGACAAACTGTTTATTGATTATTGTGCTATGAAATTTTGCTACTTCTTCAAATATTTTTTTGAACAATCCCTTCATATTTTATTAGAGTTCAGTGAAAACAGAGCTGGATGTTAAAAAAAAAAAGCTCACTTTTAGTGACATGTGCTTCTGACAGAAAGCAATGCTACAACCTTACAGAATATGATGCATTTTCACAGATTGAAAATACAGTAATGGAAATCATCCGAAGAAGCAGCAGTAATATTAATTTTAAAATGCGTACAGTTTTATTGCCTAAAAGACAATTGTCTTTTATTGTCACCTACAATTGTAATTTATTGTCACCTACATATTTGTTTGGTATTTGATATCAGTTGATGCCCACAGACCCCACAAGCAAATAAATCCAATCAGTTGCACCATATTTTATGTAGCTCCAAAAGAAAAAAGTTAAATTAGATCCAGCTAAAGTTTAAAAAGTTACAACTAGACTGTAAATGGCTCCCTGGAATTCTCTTTAATTCTTAGTATTTGATGAAAGAAGATGTGCTCCAGAGATCAGCAGGCTTTTGGTATTTCCTACTTTCGACTATAAAGCTCATCAGACATCTTTCAAAACCAAGGAACATTCTTCTCTGCTGAATTCTTTCTTTCTGTCACTGTTAAATAAGTAAAATAGAGGGCCATGCATAACTTCTGATGGGCAAGCTACTTAATGAAACCGAGAGCAGTTCTATTTACCTGTAGAGAATTCAGAAGTGCAGCTGGGCTGTGAAATGAAAGTTAAGTGCCCGGTGTTTGTGAGGCCAGACACTGGTGTGTTCTTTGTATTGTTCAGTGTTATTTTCTTCGTGTGCGTGTGTGTGTGTGTGTAGGTATGTGTGTGCGTTTGTGCATGTGTGTGCATGTGTATTGGTACAGAGCCAGGAGACCTGCTATTGGCTGACAACGGGCTTCATTACAAAGTCCAACTGGTGGAGAGACAGGCGGAAGAGAGAGATAGAGAGAGAGAGAGTGTTTGATAAAGTGTGTTGCGGTCGGTGCTGCTAATTGAACTTATGTGTCACCGGGACTTGAGGAACATTAGGACTCCGTCTCTGTGGACTCGACCACAATAAAGATTTAGGCACTGAGATTAGTCACTCTCACATCTCACATCTGGAGTGTTCACTTAAACGTCAGGGTACAAGTGTGTCGCCAACTCTCATGCATGCTTCCTCTCCCTTTACCCCCCTCCTTCTCTAACAGCTCTGCCAGTCCAATAAGAAGCATAATGTCTGTAATGAGGGTAGAAGACTGGAAAGTCACGATGCCTTATTATTCACCTCCCACAGCTGGCCAGACACCACAGAGAGCCTTTGTGCCTACACTGCGCTCACTGCTCTCCCCAAATACAAAGTAAAAATACACATATTTCACTCTCGACTTCAAATTCATATATTCTTCAATAACAATAATAAAGAGAAAGGCTGGGGGCTTGTACTTCCCCAGCACTCAAACTCTGTGCTGACATACAGACCCTCTATTTGTCTTTTTTTGCTCCTCTTCCTCCTCAACTTGTATTCCCTTGGCCTGTAACGGCTAAAAAAGAAGCAGGAAAGGTCTGAGGAGGGAGACGGAGTGAGATAGGAGTTGCCTGAATCCATAACGCAGCCATAAACTACAAGTACTTCACACACACACACACACACACACACACACACACAGACCCACACACACAAACACACACACAGCCTGACCACTAGTTCCATCCTGACTAACCAGGCCGTCTTGTGTGAGGCTGTGAAGATGCTATCAGGCGTCTTCCCACCCGGCTCTCCTGAGCTCCGGCCAAAAGCCCATTTCATCGCTCCACTCTTGCAGCAGCTGCCAGTTAAAGGTATTGCAAGGCATAAAATCTCTGCTCTCCAGAAATCAAACCACTGACTGAATTTAATTTTGCATTCCAAATGCCACTTGTTACGTTTAGCAGCTTTTCTCCAATAGATTTCGGTCTCAGTTAATACCTCTAAAATTGAGATGAGAGTGTGGTGGAAATATTTCCTGTTTTTGATGTTTTTTTTGTGAAATGTCACATTTAAAAAGCACATTTTCACCGTCTTTATGCCTCACCATCTGAACAATGAATCAAACTTTAATTATAATATAGTTTGTTTTTTTTCATGGGAACATTTACACAGTCAACATGTAATATATGCCCCAAATGACCTATTCTCTGCTCTGGCTCTGAAAATGCCATTTGCTAGCGGGTGTAAGTGTGCGCTTGAATGAAGGAATTTTATGAGCAGAGACATACTGATGTTTATTTTACATCCTCAGGTCCATTTTTAAATGCATTATTCAAAATGTTATGAAAATTGCTACGCAACGCAGGTGGACTGGATATGTTTTTGTTATTCTAGCAGATTTTATATTCGGGTTGCAGTCGATATAAAAGGGGTCTTTTTTTTTGCGAGAAAAAGCAATAAACTGTCTCCAGCCCTTTAGCATTTGTTATTGGATGTCCTTGTCCACAGCAGAGGGTCAACCTCTTTTTTCATATTTCAGGCCCCTATGAGTTAGAAGGGCAATACGGGGGACCACCATTATACCTTCAAGACAGTATTTAAATTTTCATCATCCCAGATTATTAGCATTGCTATCGGCGTTATATTTATGGTTACTATTCAGCTGTTTTTATTTGATTTTCAAAGTAACAGTCAGCAAACAGACCATTCACACAAATACTTTCATCAGAGCCATAGTCGTCAACAAGTGGCTGCTTTCCTTCTGTATAAATATCCCGAATTAAATTTGCATCATTCTGACTCAACAGCTGTTTATCGGTTGTGCTAAGCTTCACCGCTGCACTCTTTATCGAAATCCTGGCACATTTAGAAAGCAAGCAGTTGAACACCACAATTAATATAATTCATGGTTCTATGACGCACAGTAAATGTCAGAATGGAGTGAGAATTCTTTAGTGCGCTCTTTCAGAATAAATTTCTGACAGGTAGGACTCATAGCATCAGTATTGTATGTCTTGGAATAATTTTTGTTCATCAAACAAAGTTTAATGTTTTGGATTTTAAAAAGGGCTGTTTTTTTATTTTATAACTGCCACCAAACCCTTTAAGTGCCACTGAAAAACCTGAGGGCAGTAAAGATGAGGCTTTTAAGCTTGGAACCACTTAAAACGAGCAATATCATCCAAATGTCACAATGTTGTGTCCTTACTTTGGAGTTGTGAGCATCACAGCCAATTTCCACTCTCTGATTGATCCATTTAAAGGACTTTAGTGGCCTAAAGAGCTTTAAGGTTACAGAATGTCACAACAGGAGAGGGAGCAAAATTTTGACCGAAGAAAGAAACACACTATAAACCCTCTGGTTTGCTTTGAAAAGGTTCCCGTCGTAGATGTCAGTCCTCTCAGCATGCCACACAGCTTTTGAAGTTTGCTCAGTCAATGGGACATCTCTGTGACTCACACATTGACCACCTTGCTGCATATATATTTAGCTGCAGTTGATGTGAATGCCTTCACAGACTTTGAATGAGGTTTAGCTCTAAATCCAGTAATTATCTTCTAAGACTTCTGCTTCAACACTAATCCTATGAGAAAACAGGAGAGAGAGAAAAAAAACGCTTACCAGACAAGTCTCATTAAATATTTACTCTGTTTGGCCACCATCAACAACTCACACAACAAACACCCACAGATCGCCCCCCCCCCCCCATTCATGCCATGTGTTGCTGTCGTTGCAGCCGGCGGCGAGACGTTGAGGTGAAATTTTTTCTCCTTTTCATTAGTTGCTGATAACCACAGATTGTGAGCTGGTCTGTGATGCGTGATGATATTAAATATTAATGTCTGGAGATGATTACCGTGCTAGATGGAGAGAGGCAGGAAGTGCAGTGGAGGTGACACCCTCATTCATCACTTGGGCCTAACAGAATCTAAATCTTCCATGTGTTTTTAACCTTGGTACCCTGGGGAAGAGAGTTGTGGGGAAGGCAGAGGGAGACGGAGATGAGCGTAGATAGAGACCAAAAGAAACAAGAAGAAGAGAGCGTGCTGACACAATGCCACTTCTAAACAGGGTGTGAAAAAGATTCGGAAAGAGCTTAAAGATAGAAAGACGGATGGAGAAAGAGCGACCATGAAAGAGCACAAAAGAGGAGCTAAGACGGACCTGCACACCGTATAATGTATGGTGCACCTCTCTTCGGCTGACCTGTCAGCCTATCCCATGTGACAAGCTGACGGATGTGCAGAAAGGAACTCTTATCTTATTTTGTCAAGGTCTGGCAGTCACTCAAGGGCTATTCAGCATAAATAAACAAGTACAGGGAAAATGGCAGTCATCTCTCCTCCTCTGCGGTGTCATTTTCTCCAGTCGTATCACTACCTCCACCTTTATATTCATTTAGCTGGGTACAAAAGGGGTCTATTACCCACCTATTATCTGCTTAAATCATATCACCCTATATAAGGCAGCGCCGAAGAAGCAGACTATGTTTCTCAATCGCTAGTCCAAATAGATGTTGGCCAAGAGAAGAGGTGGAAAAATATATACTTTTGTATGAGAAACACACATCGTACCGTTAGAGCTTCATTCCTCTGTTTTTTGTTTTTGCTTTTTGGCTCTCAGAGCCACATGCTGATTGAAGAAACACTTCTGGTTGCCTTCTTTTTTCTCTTCTTTCCATTTATTTTTTCATTCAACATTTCTACCCTTCTCTTATTCCTCCCTTTTCTCCTCCACCCTCTCCTTTTGCTTATACATTAAACTTTATCAATGACCTTTCCTGCCTGCCTTGTTACCAGGTACAAGTAACGTACATGTGAATACATCCTTAGTCAGTGCTTTCAGGCAGACTGGCATGCTGCGTTTAGTCAGGAAAACAGTGCTTGCTGGGTTTGACAGGAGCGTTTTGGGGAATGAGCAATACGGGATCTGGCATCATGCAACACAGTAAAGCAGCCAGAACTGGAATCAAGAGGCTTTGAAGGATGACTGATGATAAAAGCTTTGAAAAGGATGTTTATTTCCTCATAAATTAAGTTGTGTAATTTCATAGTAGTCACTGCAGAGAATATCCAAGGCCATTGTCCTGTCCATTATCAGGTTCTGGAAACACAACATAAATACCTGTCTGAGCTTGTCATGTGTAATTATTGATTTTAATTATTTGTGATGATCTACTCTGGCTCTTAGGCATGACTATCATGCTCACCATGAAAATAAAAACTAAATCCAGCAAAAGTGCTCTCATTGCAGGAGTACCAGTCGTGCAACTCCTTGCCGTGTCCTGACCTGAAAAAGACCACGCCCTGGACCCCCTGGACCCCGGTCAACATCTCTGACAACGGTGGCCACTATGAGCAGCGTTTCCGCTACACATGCAAAGCTCGCATCCCAGATCCCAGCCTGCTGGAAGTGGGCAGGCAAAGGATCGAGATGCGCTACTGTTCCAGCGATGGATCCACCGGCTGCTCCACCGATGGTGAGTGCAGAGTGGAGGAGACGGAGGGTCTCTTTGCAACCATCTCAAACTCTGAACGCGGCCTCCTCGCTTCAGTCCATTCCTTCTGTCTGTTATTCGTAGATCTTTCCTCTTTACTTTACTCAAACTTTCTTCCTCTCTCTTTTTCACTCTGGCGTTTGCATCATGTCCCCTTCTACCTCGGTTTTATCGCTAAATCAGAGCATCAGGCCTGTTAATGAACATCCAATCCACAAAGCCGATAAGCAGTTTACAACTAATTTTAGCTGTCCCATGTCGACGCAAATGCTCGACTCAAATTATCGTCTTGCAGAAGCACAAACACTTCTTATCCATCACCTCAGTTACTCCCCTTTGCTTTTCCCTGATCAGTCAACCCCACCCTGGTGAATCGAGCATGTTTGTGCAAACAGGCTACTAATTGACAAGTTGTTTATGTTGTCAAGTGGAAAGATCCATATTATAACGGAGCCAGGCAGGGTGGCACCTCACCACAGCAAAGGCACTCCAAATACAGATACAGCAGTTAAAGTTTGTTTATGACCTTGTTGAGGAAAAAACGGATTTTCTTTTTAGAGCTTTGGAGTTAGCGCCTGGCTAAGCTGCGGTAGCCTCCCATCACTTTTGAGTTCATGCGTGTCTCTGGGTGGTCTGTCGCCACGCCACTTACACACCACATACAGCAGTAATAACCAGTGTTAGCCTGTATGAACACCATCATTTGGGTTTTCTCTCATGTGATCTCTCTCCATCTGCTCACTTCTGATTATTAATTCTTCTTGGATTGCTGTCACCCACACAAGTTGTACTTCACAATCTGAAGCCAACACTTAAATGTTCCTAAAGGGTTTTAAAAAGAGTGCTGACAAGAACAGAGAAAACCTGACTGCATACTCAAAGCTTAAAGAGAGGAGACAGCTACACATTCAAGGCATTGGCGAACAAAGACTTGAGCTTTAATAGGTCTGTTTTGTTCCTGATTAGTGGGAGGAAGTAAGAGACTCTATGTGTTTCATTAAAGGTTGTCACCAGTAGCTTCGACATCACATTAGCTTCTGTGTTAATTATACCAAATGAGAAGTGAAGGCTGGGGGTGCAGCACTCACTCGTATGTCAGTCTGTGCAAGCAGATGGAGTTCTCTGAGCCGCGTGGCATAAGCTTCAAATCCCTCCAAACAGCGATGTACAAACATAGGTGTTGTTTTCATGAATTTTCATCTGGTATAACTGGAAACAGCACCCGCTCAGCTCTCAAAGGTACAAATTACCAGCAGTGTGGTGGGTTAGAGCAAGACTAGTTAGAGGTTGTAATTCTCCTGTTAATAGACTCAGACTTCATTATATGCTCAGTGCTAAAGGTTATTAACAGCAGTGAAGTGTCATAATGCTACTGCACTTTCCACCAGCACTGGCATTTGAACTAGATTAGTAATTAACATCACTGCAGGCAGTTTTGCACTTGATGTCAAATTGTGGCCTAATGAACAAAACTGGGATTTGATATAAAAAATATGGATTTTTTTTTTTTGTAAATTAAATAAATTCCTCTCTGAAATCAAATCCTCATTTACCCAGATATGCAGTTCTTCTTTTTAAGTACAATCCATGTACATTTGATGACAACTGCAATGAATAAACTTCAGTATAGAATATGAAAGTTGGTTTTTTTTCCTCACTCTGGTTGCAGGGTACAGGCTGAGTGAAAACAAGACATATTGAGGTGTACAGTACTTTGCCTCTATGTGCCGCTACTCTCCTCTTGTCCCATGATGATTGTTCATCTCCAGACTTCAATATGATTCACTTCTCAGAGGAGTTTCAGGTCATAACTGTCAGAAAAGCAGATGGGCTCCAGTGATCCACTTCTTCATTTCAACCATTATCAAACTTACCATCCATCTTAAGAGCACTGGTGGGGCTTGAAGTACTTTTTTATTCCCGTTTTTGTGCCGGAATATGTACAGTTGTTTGTGTGTCTGCATGCACATAAGGGTGCATGTGTGTGTGTGTGTGTGTGTGTGTGTGTGTGTGTGTGTGTGTGTGTGTGTGTGTTTACATCATATTTTTTCATCATATGTTCTCTTACCACCCTTTACCTGTCACAGATGCATGGGGGTGCTGAACCCCTGAGACAGTAGTCAGCTTCACTCAAAGCAAACAGCCACTGCAGAATAATTGCATTCACATGGTGGTGTGTATTGATGTCCACCACTAGAGCAAAGATCCCCCCGAGAATCTCAGCACCCAAATAAATGCTCTCTCAACCGATAAAGATTAGGTATCTGCATCAAGGGGCTTATTTTCGATCAGCAAAGTTTTTTGAAAAGTATAATCAATCCGTCGTTTAGAAATAATTGCATTCATTTGCAAAAGACCTTAAGTAAAGATAATTTATATCATTACTTTGTTCCTTTACTTTCATTGCTGAGCGGATAGAGGACGCTTTTGGAATATTAACCGGCCATCGGCATCAAATATGAGCTTAGCCAACCTGACTGACAGCGTGGGGGTGTCTGCAGGGATGTTCTGTCCACAACTACTGGTTACTAACCCAATGACGTATGTTCCCTAACAGATAGCTTGAGATAAACTGTATGTGCAAAACAATGCCATGCACATTTCAGCTTAGCGGGACTTATGTCATATCCCATAATAAACTCATAGATCGAGCAGTCCATTCTTTTAACCAAAAAACAAGAATATTCTACCATTTCATTCCCAGTCACACAGCAGAAAATTTCACCAAATTCTAAAAGTGACGAGTATTACTAGAATTTTAAATTGTAGTGTAAAGGATTTCAAATGTCATCCTTTATGCGACTTGATATTGAAAATAATAATCTATACTTTAATCATCCCTCTTGGGGAAATTCTTTTTACACTCACACTTCACACATGTACATACAGTATATATGTGTTAATTACACACACGGGTTACAGGTTACAGGCCCCTAAACACAGCACACACTAGGGGCCTGTAGGCATGCAAATAGTCAATAGAGGACAGATAGAGTACAAGGGAGGCGGAGTGACGGGTCGCTGCCCAATGAGCATCTTATGGGGGGGGTGGTGCCTTGCTCAGGGGCACCTCGGCGGTGGCTGGGAGGTGAGCCGACACCTCCCACCGTCGACTCACACTCAGTTGGATGTTCTGGCGGGACCCCTGATGGCTGGGCGATCCTGTCTTCAAGACAATTGCTCTACCGCTGAGCCACTGCCGCCCCACCACCATGTGAATAGTGATCAGATTTTCGTGAAACCTGTGTTTGAGCGCAGATGATGGGTAATTTTCTGTTGTCAGTGAGGTAAAACATGTCTTCAGGTTGTGTTTGTAAAAAAAAACATCTCCTACGTATATCCGTGTTTATCATTCAGGGAGTTTAAAGGGACTTACACTCTCCCCTGCAGCCAGATCTCATTGATGCTTCTTCCCAGCTACTCAATAAAAAGTCCGCTTTGCCATGTTGTCTCAGATCTTCTCTGTTTCTTCCTGTATAGACAGAATCTCACCATATATTGAGCGTCAGAGCCACAGATAATCCCGATATTTGTCATGTTATAGTGTGGTTGGGGATGCAGCACATGCTATTGACATACACCTGAATGTCTCCTTTGTGATGATCAGATATGAACAAGTACCCCCATTCTCCCTTCAATTCAGAGAATAAATTGTGCAGATATTTTAGCGATTTGCCCTATTGCTCCACAGCTCCTCTTTCTTCCTGTCTCGTTGTCTCTTATAGTAAAATCTCTATCTGTCTTTATTATGAGAGATGAATTATGAATCTATGAATTAACCAAGCATTTTACAGTGCTCTTTTATGCAGCAAACTGACTGGTTTCATACCAGTGATCATAGCTTAATGATAGAGATAAGTTAATTGCTTAATATCTGTGAGTTAAAGACCTCTCTTGCCACATGCTATAGACTTACAGAGATGCATTTATAAATGGAACGTCCTGCAGGCTTGTTAAAAATGGCTTTTGTTTTTCTGCCTGTTATGTGAGTCTTCAATTCTTAATGGTGTGTGCCTTTATTTATATATGTATTTATTCATCTATTCATTTATTTGACAGGGACAATGCAGTCAAACATAGTTACAAGTTTGCAGCTGATTTGATAGACGTAGAGTTTACTGCTCGTGATAATTCTCAACTCCAGTTTTCACGCTAAGCCTACAGCTATACATTAATTAACACAATTAATATTATTAAGTGGTTGACACATTTTTTTCATGTGCTTTTTTTCACACTGTTTTAATGATGTGTTCTTCAGAAAGAGCTGCAGAAGAGTGTCTTATTCAAAGAAAGTAGTGGGACTGTAGTGGGACTGTTTGTGTGTGTGTGTGTGTGGGGGGGTTATTAGTTTTGTGTAGTTGACAGATTTAATGAACCTTAGAGGAAGAGTCCGCATGTGGTAAAAAATATTTTGCAGAGTAAAACCAGTCAAAGGGAAACCGTATCCTTTTTTAGATAGTGTTAAGATTGCTGTTCCCATATATAATGTTGGCAAATACACCTTTGTCTTAGTAAGTGTTGAACTATTCATCCTTTATTCAAAAAAGAGATACACAAAAGCAGGCTTCACATTCCTCACTGGTGACGTTTTATTTTGTCAGCTGAAATAACAAGTGTCCCCAGAAGATCTTATCAACTGTTGTTAGCCAGGTTATTAAACTAATGCTTGTGCCATGAATTTGTAGAAAGCATTGGCAGATTCTTTTAAATGTTCCCAGTGAGCGCATTTCATAAAGCAAGACTGCCGTAAAAGAGGTTTTAATGGCAGCACCACAGCACCTGAGAAGGCAGCTACATGTCCCTGGCTAAAAAGACAACATTCTCTCCAGTAACAAATAGATCAAGGAGACACGGAAGAAAAGCATCACTGTTAATGTATTTCAGTTTAGAGCCAGTATTTCTTTTTTATATATAAAGGGATTATCAGTATTAATCGCAATGTACTCGTTTTTCTTTGTACAGAACCCTGACTAAACTTTATATACTTTTTAACATCAGAACTAATATACTTTGGTAACACATAGTATCAGTAAAAGTAACTTTTGCACAGATTGCCTGATTTAACCTCAACTTCATCCAATATAAACAGCAAAATACAGGTGCTAGCCTAACCATAGTGCATGATGTGTTAGTTGCCAAGACTAATTCTCACACAGTTGTGAAATACAAGTCAATGCACGATGACTTGAATGTAATCTGTAACCTTGAAGTTCAGCCAATTATTAAACTCCTTTATATTTCAATGTAACTATTGATTAATTTTCAGATAGTAGCTCCACATGCAGTTCATGTCAGAATAGACACATTAATCCATTTTTTTTTACATTTTGCTCTTCATAATATGGTTTTGGGAAGGCTTTAGCTTTTTTAAATGCATTTTTTAAATGCATCCTTCACCACACTGATAATAAACCTAGTCATCAGCCCCATGAATGTTGTTTCATTCAGCTGCTAAGCTCTGACTTGATACGGGTTGTTTCCGCTATAGTAAGCAAACTTAAAACTAACCTTACTGCTACGTTCGGCGTACAACTGGAAGTCACATCCCAGCTGTCACCAGGATTGAAATCAGCTTCACGTCGATCATTAGTCAGCCTAGAACCAAGTAACTTCTCTTATTAACTACTTTGTCTCTGCTGCTCTCGTTCAGCCCTCTGCACAAACCGATGATTTCTGTGAAGTCATACTTCAATGAAACAGATATGCCCCCTCAATGTGATCAATATCTCTACATAATTGGAATGAGGTCAGTTTTATGGCGCAGCTGTATTAACATCAAGCTTAGAAAGGCTCAGTTTCCTCCTGACTTTTTTGTTCTCATTTGCATCATAAAGATTGAAGCAGACCTGCAAAGGTAAAAAAAAGACTGAGAAGATGAAAGACATTTCTGTAGAAGGTTTGAATTTGTGATTTTGCTACCTTCTGTCGGTGAGTGATGGCTTCATTTTCGCTGTAAAGAAACGGCGGCATGTCAGTCGCCTGATGGTTTTCACTTCAGCTGATCTGATATCAAGGCCAGGGCCTTCTCATGGGCGACAGATCCGTTTCTCCCATAAGGCTGTTGTGAGCAGGCACTGAGTAGACACAGGACACTGCTGAAGGATGATTTTGATGGATGGCAAGCCTACCAGTGTCCTTATTGTTTTTCTGTTTCTCTGTCTCTTGCTACAGTCAGAACTCTCTTTATCTACAGATGTCTCATGGTTTATCAAGAAAGAAATTGAGCTATGTGACCTAATGAATGGACACAGTTGGGTAGAGCTACACAGCATGCCTGGTCCCTGAGCTGTTGGTTCCTATTGGAGACTTCTAGACTGCAAATAATTATGAATGTAAATTTAGATTTAGAAAGAATCCTGGATTATAATTAGAGCATGAAGGGTGTGATCACACACTTTTGCAACTTGTACATTATCTCTTTGGTGATTAAACTCCATCACTGTCAAGCATCTTCATAAAATACAGGTCCATAACATCAAAAGGCTGGACACGATTTCTCTAAAGATCCCCCCAGACACTGGTGATATCAAAGGTGGAGTAAATCTTGATGGAAATTGGAATCTCACTTTTGAATTTCCCCAAAACCCTTCATTAAAAGTGTGAATTCCATAGAATGGGCTTTTTTTTTTTTTTTTTTTTTTTTTTTTAAAGAAAAGCAATAGCCATATTGGCAGTTACAATTAACTACTTTTATATTGCAATAAATGAAATACAGTAGGTCATTTATTTCTCTTCCTTTCACCCTCCGTCTGTCTTCCTTGCCTGCCAAACTGGCACACTGCCTTAAAATGAAATTACATCTATTACAGCACAGATCTTTCTCTGTATGGCTCCCTCTGTCTATTATGCTTCAGTTAAGCATGTAACCTTTGCCCTGTCTCCACCTTAAGGTCAGATGGAGTTCACAGCCTCAATGCAATTATCCTTGACACCAAATTTGCTGAGTTGCTATCAGGCTGCCAGTGACATGCTGTCTTTTTCATATTTGCCCCCAACATGGCACTCACATAGAGGTAGAATTTGGTGGCATCAGCATGGCCTATGAAATAAACACAAGGGCTCTTCGGCAAAAAAAACAAACTACTTTGTTGGCACAAACCAAGTCAGCATGCCTGTATGAAATTAAAGCTCTGTGCTCTTTAAATCACCACAACAGAAGGTTTTAACAATACCTTCTAGGTTTCAGTGAGATTAAATTAAGATTAATTAATGAAATTAATAAAGATTAACAACTCCCAATACAACTTTTGCTCTCGCACATTCAGACTTAGTCATGAGTGTGTCGTCATCTGTCGTCTCTGGCATTGGTTGGATTTCTACTTTAGTGCATTTTTTGACCAATCAGGCTGAGGGCTGCTGCAGTAACTTAGAATACCAAGGAAAAGGAAGTTTCTTTAAAAATAGGTCTGCTTGTCCACAATTCCCTGTTGTTGGAGTTGACTCATCATTTTTATAAGCACCCACAATTACAAAAATTGTGTCTTCAAGACCCTATTTATCCAAAGTTTTGACCTCTGCGGGAGGAGGAGGCACACTTGCCATCAGAAGACCAAGAGATCACTGAGGGACTAGTTGCTGTTATAGACACACTTTAATAATGGAATCTTGGTGATTTTATAGCTCACCGCAATTTTATTTTGATGCTATCTAGAGTATATTACATCTTATTTATTATGTGTACTTGTTGTGTTTACTGCTGTTTATCCGATCCAATCGGTTTGAACTCCACTGTAGCCAGCAGCACCAGCTGGTATTTTTGTGTTTGATTGCATTGACAAAAGCGATATCTGGAGCAGAACTGGTTTCAAATTCCCTCTGTTGATAATTTCTTTTACGCCAATGTTCCCTGTGAAATAAAAACACTGCATGTTTAACGTTCAAAACTATTATTCTAACATTTACATTGTGATGATTGGTTAACATTACACATTAGGGTTTTTTTTTTTCATTTCACAAGTGATGCCTTGACACCTGCCTGACACCTTAATTTTCTTGTCAAACTTGCTCTGGTTTAGTAGGTTTGAATGATGAGGATCAAGGACAACTTATCATTTGAGTAGTTAAAAATTTTCCATCATCCTGAGTTAGCTTGTCACAAAATCAAACTGAACACTTGAATGGTGTCAGGGAAATTGTTCCCGGTTAATGAGAGTTGCTAATTCCCTGAAGAATTATTAAGACAATGTAATAAATTATTTCTCTTTAATACATACCAGTATGGAGAGCAGCACTTTATAGAGGGCCACTGTAGACAGTTGTAAAATCATTTGGTCTTATAGCCCAACTGATTTGCATTTAACAACAATCAGATGTTTACCCCTTGGCTTCTTGGAAGGGTTATAAAACTTTATCACCTCCTGAGAATTGACCCTTTTAGGGTCAGTGACTTAACCTTTACTGTGTAAACAACCCTCCAGCTCAAGCTGTTGTAATACATTGTCAATCCCCATAGGAACAGTGTCTCCCAAAACTTTAATATAAACATGTCCCTCACAACAGTGAAGCAGCAGCAGCAGCTACTATTATGTTTTTAGTTAGTACACCCTTTTAAGCCCAAACATTGCAAACAGAGTCAGTAAAACTACCTTAATATGATGAATGTTTAGTTACAAAATAGCAACCTGTACCATGTGAACAAAACTATTAGGACACACATTTAACATTGGATTTGGGTTTTTCATTGAATTGTATTTCCCTGTCTGGAAGTCTGCTGAACAAGTCAACTTCTAGCACAGGCCACAAGAACATGACCTGCATGGGGTTTTTCTTCAGAGGCTGGGCTAGGCCTTAGTCTCAGTGAAGGAACATTGTAATGTCTTCAGCATACCAAGACATTCTGAACTAGTTTGACAAATGCTCTTTTCTGTTCTCTGCATGATAATGCTTTAGTGTAGAAAGCAAGGTCCATAAAGGTGTAGTCCATGAAGACGTACTCTTTATGGACCTTTGGTGAGGTCTGTGCAGGGGTAACTTCGCTGACCTGTGCAGAGCCCTGACCGCAGTCCTGTCAAACATCTTTGGGATGAGCCGGGCCTCTCAAATGCTTTACCTTAGTGAAGGTCAACAATTCCCACATACACTGACACAAAATCTTGTAGAATGCCTTCACAGTTTGGAAACTGTTCTATCTACAAACTCTATTGTTAATCAATTGAAAATGGGATGTCTGAAAAGCTCCTTTTTGGTTAAGGATGGGTGACCTAATACATTTGCATAGTACCTGTATATTTATGTCTTTGTATTTGTTCATTTGTGTAATTGTACATTTAAAATTGTGTTTTGTGGACACCAGAGTTGAATTTTAATTATGTTCCAATCAACCCTTGAATGGACTCTTCTACAGGATTATCCCTCTGGAGTATTTTTTGTTGACCATTGTTTTACAGACGTCAGGACAGCTTTGGGGAGATCTGTCATACAGCATTGTCCCACTGTAAGCCAAAATCTTTTGTTTAATGGTTTTATATGGGAAAAAGTCCTGAAATGGAATGGAGGGACACAGTGATGGGGAGTAAATGCGGAGTCCTGAATTTAGGACATTCAGGAAGAAGTACATGTTTCTTTCTTTTAGGTCCAGCTACTCTGGTGTTGACAAAACTCCCACATGACACTGTATCTGTCTTCGCGTCTGATTTTTTTTCCCACCTCTCTGTCTCTCACATCTGTCTGTCTAAAAGCAGAGCTGTCTTCTCAGTTGGCAGATGTCATCGCGCCTGTAGTTCTCTTTTTCCTACTCCCTCTGTTGTCATTTCTTTCGCTGTTTGAGTGCTTTTACAGTTGCCTATACAGTTCTTTAGATTGCACAACATTGCCTCCCTTTTCTTAGTTTTCCCACACATGCATACCTATAAATTCTCTCTCACAGGAGTTCAGAAATGTGTTTATAGCATACTTTGCCTTTGAGCAGGGTGTAAGGTTGAGCAGTGTGAGAGGAAGATTCTTGTGTCCTACTTTCTTCGAAGCAGGGACTGTCAGACGTTGAGATGGTTCCCTTTTACTTTTGATTCTTCTCATCAGGGGTGTGAGGATTAATTCTCTCAAGCTGTGTGTGGTTCTTGTGCTGATCGATATATCCAGTCTCCACCTATTTAAGGGGGAGGACAACACGCTGGTTGTTTTGACAATGGGAGGGCAGCCACTGTGAAGTACTATTACCAATACACTCAGTACATGAGAGAAGACTCAGACCAAAGCTTGAGCAAGCAAAGTCAGCAAATTGTAAGGTGAGAACTAACATAGTTAAGTGTCCATGTTTGCATTTGCTCTTCTTTTCATTGGGTTGCGCATTCAGATCTGGCTCCTGTGATATGTGTGCTTGTTTGCATAAAGACGATTATAAAGCATTCAGTGCCTTTAAAGATGAGCAGCAATCCAGTCTCTTGGGCTACAGGGGGATTGATAAAGACTGTGGGTCACAGTGGCAGACGCGATTGTCTGTGTTTCTGCCTGCTCAGAATTGATAAACAGCAGGAGCCTCCACAGGCGCGTTAGTGCTCACACTAGCTTTACACCAGTGCAAGTCGGCCTGTGCACTGCCAAGGTTGGGCATAGTTATGAAGGGGTCGAGGATCCGAGCTAGGTAAACATACTATAATATCCATGGGAATACAAAGCAGCCACGCCACATTAACTGTCAGTGAAAAGAGCATGCTGACAAACAGCTCCTGAGGACGGAGGGCTAGTGAGATGTTGCGAAAAACACAAGATAAGGTTAATAGGACAGATAGACAAGAGAGGAAGAGGGGGATAAAGCAGGAGCAAGTAGGATAGTCAAGGTAAGAATCATGAAGATGAGTGGAGAGATTAGATGGACAGAAAAGGCAGAGGAGGCCATGCCATGGTCGAGCTTTTGCGACTCCAAGATTCTGTTTCGACGCCACAAAATGTTCGTCCCTTAGAGGCGAAGAGATTTGGACTGAAAAAGCACAAAAGAATAGAATGAGTGTACACTGGCATAAAGCAGAGGCAGCAAAACATCAGAGTGAAGTCATTCATTATTATCTAAAAAAGTAGATAATAGAGCAGTTTGTTGAATGAGTGAATCATCACAGTACTCGGACATTGACTGTAATTTATTGGAGGTGATTATCACTGGCTCAAATAAATGAGTTCAGTCTTCATTCAAAAAGACCAGAAGCTTTCTCCCGTTCTGCTCGTTTCCCCGTACTGATTAATGCATGTGCTAATTATATTTTAATAAGAATCACTGTTTCATATTTCATTAGGACTTCTCTGTCAGAGTCATCCCTGTACACAGATTTGTCAACTGATGTTGTTTTAGAAAGGGCCACGTCTGAGTGTTGACAGAACAATCACGGCTCTTGCTGAAGTCATTTTCAGAGAATGAAAAAATCTTTGAAGAATTAATAGGACTTTGTTCGTACAGCTGTTTTATGACACATTCACAGTGATATCTTTTTTTTCTCTTTTGCATTGTGGCAATAGCACAAAATACAATATTTAAAATAAAAATACTGAACAAAATACTTTTTTTTTTGTTACATGCTAGCATACATAAGACCAAGTATGCACGCGTTTTCAACAGCATAGCTCCTAGACATATCCCACACAAGAATTTCTTATCTCAGCTTACTGGATTCAATCAAACATCCCAGAGTCAATTGACTCTTTTCACTGTTTAGGCAGACATTTCAAGCTCTGCACTTTACAACTGTTTATGTTATTTAATCAGGAATGATGACATATTTTGAATGTCAAATATATATTCTAACATCTTCCGAGCCACAACCCACAGGGGTAGGTAGTTATCCAACCATCCAGTTGGTTTTACCCCTTAGTCACACAAACCATTGTAGCCAACACAGCAGAAGACATCCATGTCTTTTATCTGTTCTACAGTGTTCCGCATCTGCACCTCAGCAGCTGAGAAATGCACATCTCGATTCAATTTAACAAAGTAATGAATGGCTGATTGAAATATTTTATTTCAAGAATACAGGAGATGGACCCTTAGGGAGATTAATATGCGTTTATACCAGATACAAACCTGTTTTCTTATATTTGGACATCTACGTACTTGAGGAAATTGAAGAGAAATTTTATTTTATGTACTGAGATCACCCTGTGATAGACAACCATTACTGAACTATCATTTTAGAACAGACTCTGAAAACAAACTGTCCTTTTTCTGGATAGTTTGAAACCTCAGGGGACATTAGTGGCCACAATGACACTGACAGCAGTCAGTGTCATTGCTAACACGCTAGTTTTAAAGATAAATATGCACAATTTCACTTTAAGGAAATGTATGGATTCAAAGAAAACTAGGCAGTCAGAGACTGCAACATCCCGCGACACCCCTGAATCCAAAATTTAAACCCTGACCTACTTTCATAGGTCAGAATCAAGACCCATGATCCAACATGTAACTGGTGCATTCTATTTATCATGACGTTTCAGAGATATGTACCTAAAAATGTGTAAAAGTGAAAATGTGATCTTGCCCTACTTGTTCAAGGTCAAGGTCATCATCTCATTTTCATCCCCTTTGCCCCCCGAGTAATGTGCTTTTTGTTTCATCTTTCTATCTGCAACGGTTCTGAAAATATTTGGTGGACGGACGGACGGACGGACGGACAAACACACAAGTGCTGACAATTACAATACATCACCTCTTTGCGGGATCTAATTACAATATATGACCATTTCATGGGATGTAATTACAATCTCATTCACGACTTATGACCCTCTAGAGGTGGCTTTTTCTGCAGACGCTGCCTGTAATCTTGCGTTCCGCAACCGGTGAAATCAAGCAATCTATTCAGTCAGTTTGTTGTTTGCAGAAATACAGAAAAACTACATGTTCATGCTAATTTTTCATCACTCTGTCCAGATTTAAACTTCTATCTATTTGTGTCTTTTCAAATGCTCTATCCTAACTCCAAGTTTCAGGCAAAGTTATCAAGAGATGTTTCCCGTTAACAAACAGACGCCAGTAAAAAATATAATCTTTTTCGCCGGAGTTAATAGCAACTCAAAACACATCAAGTAGGCACTGCTCTTTCAGCACAAATCAAGTAAAAGTGAAGTACTAATTCTACAAGAGCTTTTCGGTTTTTATCAAGAGTTCCCTTTTCACTTTCCCCACTTCTTGTGTTCAACATAAGTGTGCACACTGATGCTTTTAAGGGATGGATATATCACCCTCTTCTAACAGAAAACGGGCATTTTTACAGGATATTAGAAGGTTCTAGGTTTAGGAAAAAATCTAGTTATGTCACTGGTTTGATGTACAGTAATCTTAATGATTTGTCCCTTATTTTTCCCAACAGGAGAGGTGCTTCGTCTTGGTAGGATGTCAGGTCACACTGTAAATGGAGGTTGGTCGTCCTGGAGTTCCTGGTCCCAGTGCAGCAGAGACTGCAGCCGGGGAATCCGCAGCCGCAAAAGGACCTGTACTAACCCAGAGCCCAGGTATGGAGGTCAGACCTGCCTGGGGCCAGCACAGGAGTATCAAGAGTGCAATATCACCCCTTGTCCCGGTAAGAAATTCATGCATATGGAAATGCTAAAAGTCTTTTTTTTTATTTCACACACACTAACATTATCTACACTTGTTCCACTAGTTAAATAAAGATAACCCCAAAGAACACTTTCAGAAGAAGTCTGTTCTTTGCCTGGTCTGTTTTACATTCATTCAGATACTTCAAGCCATTCTTTTTTTCCTTGATTAATGTATAAAGAATTGCACTGACAAAATGACTTACCAAATCGTCAGGAGCCACAAAAGAAATCAGTTGCGGATAAGACTCAATTTACACCAGGAATCAAGACAGTCCCTGTGGCGCTCCAGTGTGTAATTACATTGCTGGGTAATTATGTACCCTGCCGTGGGAGGCCATTCTGTTGTGAAAAGCCTTGAGACAATGCATTTTCAACAGTCAAGACAAAACGTAGGACGAGAGTGAGAGAAAGATTTCTAATTAAAAGAATGCTCTGACAAGCTGTCTAAATAGAAATCTAGTTCTTGGTTTTGCATGGAGTACACCTGGTCCCCGGCACAGGCATCAAATAGACAGGAACATTGTCTCGTATGATTAATAATCAAGCCCCATTGAGCAGGGCTCAAGGATCCCACTAAAAACCTGGATCTACGCATCATCCTCAGCAACCACAATCTGTCTTCATAGCTGCTGCCAGCTCCATATGCGAGCAAAAGAGCACAAGCATGTGAACGGCCGTCAATAGTATTTTACAGCCTGTTAATTCATTCATTGAAGGTGTATGGCATTCATCTCTCAACAAGTCGAACGCAGCATCTAATAGGGTAAGTTTCCACCAGCTGCAATCTGAGATGAAGACTTCTGATGGATTTAAGAGATCAGATTTGTTTTATTTAAGAGAGCTCTGCTCAAATGACTACCACAAGGATTCCCCTGGAGTAAAATGTTGAGAGAATTTACTTTGATAAGTGGAGTACGCTTACTGTGCTACAGTGTTAACATGGTTATAGCATGTTGATAGACAGCTCCATGCTCCTCTCCCCCAAAGGAACTGGTTTAACCGATCCTGAGTAGCAATGAATACTGATGTAAACTCAATTAACACCCCACTGAAAGTGAAATTTCCTTGGAAGGTTGACAGACCATGCTCGTAGACCAATTTTAATTCTTCTGTGGTTATCCGATGCTTTTTTTAGATGTGTTATTGCACTCTGGAGGAGAAGGAGGGAAAGGGCGTTATCCTTACCAGTGTATCTGGTTTGGAAACAAATGAGCATATGTTTTTCTTGTGTCTGCACCCGAGATTAGACTATCCGTCATCGACCGCCCTGAATCGACAACTATGTCACTTTGTGATGGAGAAATTACACTGAGATGACAAAAAGCATCGGCAACTTCAATTACCTGCACTGTGCTTCCAGCCATCATCACATCTTTAAAAGCCATTCTGCAGCAGGTCTGAAAGGGACAAGCTTCTGTCAGTGAAGTTTTATCCAGATGATTGACCAAAAGATATTTACTTCTGCTGTAATTCATAGGAAAAGATTCCCCACATTTTATTGCTCTTTTCCCCCGCCTCCTTTTTTTCTCACAACTGATTCATCTATTTATATCGTCTTTGTGTGCTGATACTGTCATGGATTTTCACATTCTTAACTGGGTGTTGTTTGCCACTTGGCACCACATAAAAAGAGGAACAACAGCAACAAGTGGATTGTGACGCCTCATTTATCTTTATTAATCAGAGAAGAGATGGTTTAGTTCTGGAGGGGGTCAGGCATTTGCTGTAGCAGCTGGGCGAAGCACACTTCCTGCCACTTCAAAACGCTCACACACGCATTTTCAAATCACTCCATCTTCACGCGTCATGCATCATTGTTTGAAGTGGCTTGGAATGACTTCCTATTACTTGATGTTCACAAGTAATTGTCTTTTGAAATGACCTGGAACCTAAATCCTAGAAAACAGGAAATCACAATTTAAGGACTATTTTCTTAGAAAACAAGAAACCATGAAATTTAACTACATCTTTTTGTCCTGTGCCAGTTACAGAACTAAGAATATGATATATCAAAGACCCTTGTAGTTCTGTATCATTAAAGTTAACACTGATATCCCGGTTTAGTGGATGGCAGCTGGTCGTGCTGGTCTTCATGGTCCAAGTGCTCTGTGACGTGTGGAGGGGGACACTACATGAGGACGCGGACCTGCAGCAACCCTCCACCAGCTTATGGTGGGGACATCTGTCTGGGCCTGCACACTGAGGAAGCGCTGTGCAATACACAACCCTGTCCAGGTATGCACAACCACACACAATTCAGTAATAAGCAGCTAAAGTCTCTGACTTGGCCAGCAGTCTGTCACAAAACCATGACTGAAGTTCTTCAGTTCATGCAACTAGTATACAGCTTACACACAAACTGTATGTATGGACACACACACACTTCCAGCTATGTGACACTGTCATCACTTTTTCCAGAGAGCTGGTCCAGCTGGTCAGAGTGGTCCCACTGTGACTCCAATGGAGCCCAAATGCGTGTGCGTCATTGTGATGTCCTGTTTCCCACTGGAAACCAGTGCTTAGGAAACAACAGTCAGACAAGGCCTTGCTCTTCTGACTCTAATTTTATACCAGGTGATCCCCCACTCTCTCTCTCTCACACACACACACACTCACACACACACACACACAGAGTCATGCCTTTTCTTCGAGAAAAAAAATTGTGCACTCATCTATGACTGAACACACAAATTCTAACACACACCTATCCTGTGCTGCCATATGCCCACAGCGGTAATTACGTTTATTTCCAAGAATTCTGTGATAATGAAATGCATTACTGTTTGCTCTGAGGTGCTCTTTGCAGGTCAGATGTCAGGTTCATTGTCAGGGCAGCACTTTTGGGGATAGTTGGGATTATTGTCTTGCCCAAGGACTCCTGAGTGCAGCAGGTGATTACATGGGGGTGTGAACCCAGTTGCTTCACTTAAGGGTGGTCTAACTATTCATTTCAACAACCCTGCTGCTATATTAGTTTTATTATGAGCCTAAGAGTCTAGTCAGGCCATGCAAAAAGCTTACACCAGCAGTTTTACTTTTTCTAAATGGCCCCTGTATGCTGTTTTCTGTACCTAGTCATATACATAAGCATGTAATTCATTCTTAAGTATTTCTGGTGTGCAAGTTTAAGTCATCATTTGCCCATTCAGAATTCTACCTTTTTTCTTAAAATAAAAAAGTAAAGGTAATGTCAACATTAATTATAGTGGATTCTGTTACAGCAAATGTAACTGCGGCTATTTTTAAATTCAATTTTAATCCTATGTCAAATGTCTTTTTTAGGTTTTATCATATTTTTTCAAAATGATCTTTTTTTCAATCAGTAGTCGTGCAAAAGACGATTTTGCTTTAATGAAGTCAAATAAAGTACAGTATTTCATTTCAGTCAATGTGAAGTGATTTTATCCTTTTTTTAAGCAGTCAGTTTATTATGAACAATTCAATCAATGTAGTGCAGCAGAAAATCAGGATTTTGAGTGTTTTACTTTATTTTATTCACTTCACATCAGATTTACTGTATGTGATTATTATCTGATAAAAAAAGACAGGTGGAATGAGAAGAGTACTGCAAATCTGGAACCATCTGGTCTAACCATGGTAATTTGTTCCAGATATGTGATGAACATGTTTTCATTCTCATATTTATTATGAATTGGACCCATTTTATTTACTTAAGGTTGAGAATATGTTGATATTGTTTTGTTCCCTGCAAATTACTGTCTCTAAAGGGCCATTATTGACCATCCAAACTCTTAAATTGACAAGAATGGCTGTAAACGCAGCAATTACACTCACTAAGGTGTACAATCAGGGAATTTGCAAAAGGTCAGATGATCACTAGTATGAATATTTATAACTTTTTTCTGTATTGCAAAATGTTTAGAGAGTCCTTCTCAAACTTAAACACAAATCTCTAATATTTGCCTGCTCTACAGAGGTGCATTCAGGTGGGTGTGAGGGTTGAGGTATTTTTGAATGGTTTTTCATGCTTTCAGCTACAACCTGGTCTTCTTTTTAGGTTGACTTTTGGGGGTAATATGGTTTAAATAGTATTTTAAATAGTATGTTATTTTGTCATGTGGAAATCATAAATTGATAACTTATCATTTCAGTTAATTTTTAATCTTTTGGTGCCAAAATGAATTAAAATTTATTATTTTCATAAATATATTTTTCCTATTTATGTTAAAATAACTGAAGGAAAGAGAAAAAAATCAATGTGACAGGTGAGTCCAAACTTTTGGCGGGGCGCACATACACAAACTGAACACAAACACACACACACCATTAGTATTGATATCTACTTAGACAAGCATCACCCTATTGACAGCTGGTAATGTGAGATGGTCTGGAGCATCGATCTTCACCACATAGAGATCATTAAAACCCCTCCCCTGCAACAGAGGCTTATCTTATTTACATTGTGTCAGAGCAGTTGTTGTGAAGTGTTTGTATATGTTTGGGAAAAGTTATATGGAGTGTTTGAACCTAATGGATTATTAAGTATTAGATAGAATAAACATTAGATTAGAGGAAAAATGTGTAACCTTTTCTTTATTAATTAACAGGGATTTAATAGTCATTTAAAACTCTTCACCGGTCTCCATAGAGTCAACCATTTGCCTTTATACCTTATCATCCATCCCTGTTAATGGGAAAGGTAGTCCATTAAGGTTCATTAGCAACGTCTTGTACTTCATTTCCTCTAATGAGAGCTGATACTTTTCATACACCACTCCAGGTGCCACAGCCTTGATTAGCTCATTGAGTTTTTACGATAATTTGTTTCATATTGAGCACAGCTTTCATCTGCATACTCACCTTCAAGGGTACAATTTGTCATGCTAACAGGAGTGTATGTGAGCATGGTTTTGGCTCTAATTCTGCTGCCTTTTGCCATTTTTTCTCCTTCATCAGAAGTCTCGATTGCACGCTCCAGCCAGGAAGAGAGGCGCTGTGGAGGTAATATTTTTGTGTGTGTATGTGTGTGTGAGTGTGTGCACGCGCGCGCGCGTGTGTGTGTGTGTGTGTGTGCGTGCGTGCGTGCGTGCATGCGTGCGTGTGTGTGTGTGTGTGTTGAAAGAGATATGGGAGGACAACACCTGGCTTTGCATATGGACAGCATCTTTAGCAATAAGAGCGTTCCAATCTTTCTTAACGGCATACAAAACTAGCTACAAAGAAGAATGTTCCGATCACATCTTGGGGGACGTTACAGTTGCACTATTGATAAATAAGGTTTACTTGCAGTGATGTCTTGCAAACATGAAAGAATTTCATCTATATATTAAAATTCTATTCCTGGAAGCCAATTGCTTTCATCGCTCAAGTTACAGCTGGAGATTTAGAAATCAATGAAATCTTAACAGCCCAGTCACAAAAATCTAGATATGAAGATGAGCTGACAAAAACAAACACTTATCTGACTTGCATGCATATCAGCTAGCCACATGAGAACTGGGGTTTTGGAAACGTTTTTGCACCCAGAACTTCTTGCAGTCTGATCTGGGGTTCTGCAGCATGCAGACCATGCTCAGGGTAAAGAAAACTACTGTTTTCTACCACACATTATTTCAAACATAACTGAAAACCAGCAGAGAGCTGAAATCATTATGAAATAGTTTTTTATTTTGCAGCTGATAGCGAACTTATGTCTCCACTGGTTTATTTCTCTCCAATGAAACATGATGTTCAGTTTGTGTATAAGTTATGATGAAACAAGTAGGGATTTGTTTTTGAATTAGGCTACCATTATTATGGAAGAACAATTTTCTATTTGCTATGAATAATTAAAATATGTTTTAAGTGTTTTTTAACTATCCTTAATTGTAATTTAGTAGTATGTAATAATCCACTAAAAAGCATTTTTTTTCTCTGTTAATGTATTAATGTCTTCAGCCTGTTTTATTCTTGGCTGAAATCAATCTTTTGAAATGACTCAGCAGGAAGTCACCCACAAGAATTTAAAGGTAAAACAGAATGGTACTCAATTGAGCACATTCCTCCATTAAAGCCTAACAGTCCCTTCTAATTCAATTAAACCCAAATTCAAATTCCAATTTATGTGCACTACAGAATGGCTGCCCTCAGGGTTCTGTTCAAGCAAGAAAAAAAATAATGGATCCATTTCTATATCTACAATTTATTGGTTTCTCACTTCCACCAGGTTTTGTGAAAATCCATCAAGTAGACTGTGTGTAATTGATTAAATGTTAAAGCAGGTGGTAAAAATTAATTGATCTGCTCTTTTATCTGGATCCACTCCAATTTTTAATAGGTTCTTCCCTTTAAATGCCAACCACGTCTGTCCAAATCCACCAAATTGCAGAAAAATCAGTCAAGTATTTTTTGCCTAATCCGGCTAACAGTCAGATGGACACTAGATAAAACATTTATCTATTGAGCATTCAGCGCAAGAAAAGGTGGATTTTTATTTGAAATCTGAGGGTCAACTCTTCCTAGACTTATATCTGAACTTGAATTATTTAGATGAGTTATATTGCGGTATGAATAGCGTATGTCACAAAAATGCAAATATTAAAAAACAAGTGTTATTAATTGCAGAACATTTGCTATGAGAATTCCCTTTGGACGTGGCTTTCTCTTTGGACATATCATCCCCACTTCTTACTCGTCTTTCTTACTCAAACTGTCATAGCAAAGGAACCCCACCTTGAGTCTTGGTCCTGCTCAAGGTGGGGATCCGCACAATGTCTCCATGTTCTTGTGCTTAGGGAATATTGGGCCTCTGTAGAATAAAGAGACAGTCTAGACCGTCTCTTCTTGGAAAGTGACATGTCATTTTGTGGTTTGGCGCTCTATGAATAGCAATGGACCTGACCTACTTCCAGTAAACTGAACAGAATTGTTTTTGCTCTCTCCCTTTCTATCCTTCTCTCTTTATCCAGACTTCAACCTCTTCCACATGATTGCCGTGGGACTCAGTAGCTCCATCCTTGGCTGTCTGGTCACCCTGCTGGTCTACTCGTACTGCCAACGCTACCAGCAGCAGTCACACGACGCCACTGTCATCCACCCCATTTCGGCTGCCCCGCTCAACACCAGCATCACCAACCACATCAATAAACTGGACAAGTACGACTCGGTGGAAGCCATCAAGGTCTGTGGACAGGTTTGCTCTGCATTCACTGAGGGAAAGCAGAAGTTTGAAATATTTCTTTATTGTTTGACTTTATCAGTTAAAGTTAAATTGAGTCAGTGAGCAGTTGTTTGCTCCTTCTTTGTCAGTTGTGATTAAATACACTTGCTGCATGACTCTCACTGTCACACCACTTCCTGTCGCGCACTATTGCTCTTTCGTCACATAGCAGATAGGCAGTAATGCGTACATTCTCTCTCTCCGTTTGTTCTCTGCTGTGTGTCTCAGTGTTTGGTTTTGTTCTGTGTCAGTGTTCGTACACTGCTTTCTCATGGCATACTAATGCAATTACTTGTTAATGCGTTGGTGCTGGAGGTAATTAGCGAGGATTCTCTGCATCCCTGTGTTTCTCTGCTAAGACAAGCTCTGTGTGTCATTATTACATCCTAAAGTGCAAAACAGTCATGCGTACCAGAGCCAGCGCCAGAGATCCAGCTACTCTCATCATACATAAAGCCTCTTATCCGCTGATACATCAGGCCTTCAGTGTCTGACTGAGTTGGTGATTAATGCATGTTCACAGCTACTTGGAAGTCAACATAAGAAGATTTGACTTCCAAAAACTCAAAGCGTAGACATTGCCAAGGCTGTGATTGGACAATTTCTTCTCAGGGGAGAGGTTTAGTGGATATTTAAGTCATCATTTTCCAAGCTTTACGCCAGAGCACAGATTGTTAATGTAGATGTTAATGAAGACAAGTTGATTTCAGTGTAAGACTGAAGACTTTTAGTTTTCGTTGTGCTCATGTTTGATATCCTCTCTTCAGTCTCGGATATGCATTATATTACAAATTAAGTTAACTGTAATTGCAAAACCATTTCAGACATGTCAAAGTTCCACAGAGAGATCGGATCCTTTGCCTCAGAGCAAATGTTTCTAAGCATAATTTCATTGTGTACTAAAGGTGTGAAGACCATTCATCAGTCATGCAATTAGAGTCCAGTGCATAGAGCATAATTCACTTAGGTCCCTTGTAGATACAGGTGGATATGAATGATTGCAATGTATGGGTAAATACAAAAAGAAGCTGCAGAAACAATTTAACGCTGACATTTTTTTTCTCTCGGTGAGCCTAAACGGTTTGGATTATGCTATGAATTTTTGGTCATTAAGTGTGCAGAACCATGATATGCCTCCTTCGAGCGTTTATATGGAGGAATGATGAACACCTAGTGCCATATTTTTTGGCTCAAAACCGGATGATCCCAGTCATTATTATGTGCAATGTATCATAGGTGCTGGTTTGTTGGCCAACTAGTGTTTTTCTAGCATTCTGGTTTATGATCACAAACTCATCACCATTAAAATGTAGTTTTTGTATAGTTATCACATTTTCAGGCTTCCTGTAAAACAAAATGCGGGTTTCTTTGAGGGTGACTCTTGCCCATTCCTCTCCTCCCTGCAGCCAGACGTGTCGGTACTCTTGCCCTTGGACGACCCTGCCATGCACCAGCCTCTCTCTGCTAACATGGGGGTGTCCATGCGTGGCCTGGAGATTTTCTACTAACCACTGAACTCTGACCTCTACAACATCCCGCCTCTTGCACCCCCCAACAAGCTCTTTGACCCCAACCACCACTACTTCCTCTTCCCCCACCGTGCCCCGCCCTTGCACTTCCTGTGGCACTTCCTGTGTGTGGCAGGTTGGAGTACAGACTTTAGTTTCTCTTTCTCTGCTCAGACCCTTTCATCCCTCCATCACAACACCCCCCCTGCACCTTGCTTGTGAGAAGGCAGTGTATCCCCCACTTGATTTTTTTCTCTTTCAACAAGTGCCTCCATTTGCATGTTTTTTTTATGTTTGTCTTCTTGTTTTGTCCTCCACTTTTGGTTAATGGTTTGATGGTTGAGAATGATGATTCATTGGTGATGCTGTTTAAAATGGTCCACTGTTACCTCTCTGTCACCAATGCCACTTTATAGTTTAGGCAAATTTTGTTTACAGTAATGAAACATCAAATGTGATCATTCTTAAGCCAATTAAAGAGGTTTAGGTTGAAAAGACAAATTAGATGAAGCTAACAAGCGTCTCAGCACAGCTGTTTAAAAGCAGCCATGGGGCCACCTGCCGAGATCTTCTCAGAGTGTTGATTATACTCCCTTTGTGTGCAAATCGCATTATGGTAAAGAGGCAAAATACATGAGGTTTTTTTTGGTCCGGCACACTCATTCTCTATCAGTGTCTATTGGAAACATCCATCAGCAGCAAATGCTACATTATCAAGTGTTCAATTACACAGCCCCAAGGGATTCCTTGCACACACTTTCCACAACAGACTGTATATGAACACATCCGTTTTCCGAATAGCTGATGCTGTATTGAGCACCACATCAGAAGCTCATTCCATGTTGACTGTGTTACACAGAGACGGAGAAGATGCCCCCATGGCTCTTCCTTATTGGTTAACACAATAGAGCCTTTTTTGATAGATTTTTATGGTTTTGATTTTCCTAGAGGACCAACAATCTGAGGGCCATAAAAACTGCTGATGCTGGGTATTAGGGATGACAGAGGTGGACATACGGACGCACATCAAAATAATGCAGCCCTGTGGTGGCTTATCATTTCTCCAGCCTGTTTGGAAATGCTTTGACCTTGCTCTGTGAAATGTATGTTTCGTTCACTGAGCGGCCTCCCATTAATTTATGTTGCTCTTTTTTTTTCTCTTGTTTGGGCTGGATGGATTTGATTTTATCTTGCCATCTGGACTGAATAATCACTTGATCCATGTGTTGCAAACAAGTCCATACTGACTCATCTCCCTTTCTCCTGTCCATCTATTTTTTTTATCCGCAGGCCTTCAACAAAAACAATCTGATTCTGGAGGAAAGAAATAAATACTTCAACCCTCAGCTTGCCGGGAAGACCTATACCAACGCATACTTCACCGACCTCAACACTTACGATGACTATTAACCCTCAATCCAGTCAATTAGACTTCATACAGGACACATCAACCCTATCATCTTACTGTATTTTTTTGTGATTCATATTGAGATTTGTGACGCCGTACTTGGGATAATCCCACACTGAGACTGCTAGTGTGCAAACACAGACACACAGTGTAGCCAACAGAGGAGAATACCCATTTTCTCTCAGGTGCCTTGGTGTACACTCGGAGTGTTCATTTTTTTGACTCTCAATGAGAAACAAGTCAACTGGATTTCCCAATGTGGACAAAATGGGAAAAAGAAATCAACTCACCAAGACTGTGGGAAATGTGATCCCTTTTAACTCTCCTGTGATGCCTCCAAAAAAAAGACCTGTGTTTGTAACGACGAGAAATAACCACAAAACTGCTTTGCATGATTTCATCTGACATGTTTCATTTTGCATGGTTGATCGCATTCCAGAGTTTGGTACATGCAAGCAGCTTTTTTGTTGGTCTTAAATTCACGACTGATTTTGGAAACCTTTCCTGCTGCTGTAGTGTCCAGGATCCGACCCCAGTCCTCCAATCAGGATGTAGATATTTGAATTCTGTGGCCAAGTTTGTCCACTATTTTTGTTCTTCTTTCTGTTAACAGGCTTTAGCAGCTAGCAGTGATTGAATTTCTCTGTAAAATTTTCTCTTTTTTTTCCTGTCAATGGGTAGATATGTTTTGTACAGAACGTTTGAAGCCTATGTCTAGTTTTTCTAAATACATTTATTCAATGTTTCAAATGTTGAAAAAATAAAACATTTCCTTTTTGAAAAAAAAAAAAAACAGTTTGTGAATTCTGAAGAGTAATGGGGAATATCCATATCAGCCTGCTTCAAGTTCAGTCGTTGTCACCGTACTTTTTCTATTTTTTGTAAAAAAAAAAAAAAAAAGTTTTTGAATTTTGATAGTGTTCGCTTTTCTTTTGGCTTTTGAGTTAAAATATGTATTGGATGTTAATGGTGTTTACTGTACAGATGGAGTGTAGCAAAGTTTATCCTCCTGAACCCCAACTGGACATACTATAGGATGAAATCCATTCATCGACTTTCTGTTCAGAGTGTATAACCAATATGGGGTTCCTCGATGACTCAGTTGCAACTAACTCTTTTTACATGTTTTCTTGTGTTACTGTGCATAAATTAAAAACGCTTCAGACACAACAGACTTGTCAAGAGTGTGAGTGATACGGTTTGGTTTTTCTCCTTCTTCAAGTTTTGTTTTCTCTGCTTCATGGCACAAAGGCAGCTTCAACTGGAGGGAAAGCAGTGATATAAAGCACTGAGACTCCTCTGTCCACTGTGGTTTGCTATGACAACTTTGGAGACTTTGTTATTTTTTCGAGCAAACCCCTGTAGAACCACAGTACCATTAGCGCATGCCAGCACTTCATAAATCACTCAGAATCAGACTGGAAGAAATGGGTGGACTCCCCCCGCCGGTTTTTTAGAAGAAGTCTTCAGTGTGGCCCTGCGGTGACAAATGGCATTGGCAGAAGCAGAAGGATACCCGAAGGATACGAATCGCATGAGGCAGTGAGGTAAAGGTGGAGGGGGACGCTGTCTGAAGTCCAAACTCTAATCTGTATGATGGGGTACAATACCACACGGCATGCTGTTCTCCATCAACCTTCAACCTGATGTCCCATCTGTGTGCAGAGGGTAATGGAAGAGGTGTTATTAATCACCAGGCTCTTTAGATGGAGCGGGGACGGTGCTGATGTTGCCCGATGTACAATCCAGCGCTGTCTGGCTGCAGAATCAATCTCTCTACCTTGAGTTGAGAAAATAGAAGTCGCTCCATGGACACAAAGGAAGCTAAGTATGATGGGTGCTTGTGCAAGAATGTAAGTAATGGGTGTAAAAGGGAGCATATTGGCTTTTTTCAACAACACCTTTTCAGGCTATCTGCCCGTGGTCTAATAGGAAAACGTTACACATTGACCTCACAAACCTTGATTGATGAATCATTAGTGGATGCACACATAATGAACACTTCTCACCAACACACACATCGTGCACACACCTACAATCAGCAGACCACTTTCATCATTCTGCAAATTTGTCAGCAACATGAGTTATGCAGCGGCAATCAGTCAGACACATATGACATTCCACTTTGACAGCAGAGGCCGAGGACAATGAATGACTCCCAAAGTGGCATTTAGAGGCTACTAAAGGTCACAGTTAAAGGTCGTAAGAGCAGGGCGTGTGCCAGTCAGAGAGCAGTGTGAGTGCTTGTATGTTTATAAAAAAGTCAAAGTGGCATAAGTTGTGACCTGATGGATGAGGTGGGGTATAGATAGCATCTTGTTTATCTGGAAGGTGTTATTGCGCTCACAACAACTTTGTTCCAGGCTGAACTATCTTAACATCTTGTGGATGGATTGCTATCAGGTTTTTTCAGCATGTTCTCCAGAGGATGAAGCCTACAGTCTTTTCCTTTACAAAGTATTTGCACAGAATTTCTTCAGATGATTTAACAAGGACCTCTCACATCTTCATGGTTTGCTGTGATCCTAGTTTTCTGGGGGTGGTTGTTTGGGCTGTACAGTATATATTCTTAGAATGACATTCATTGTGCAACAATCACATTGTAGTACTTTACATGCAAAATCATGCTATATCGAATCAATAAAAAAATGCCAGATAACTTTCTTGATGCTTTATTTAACAGAAACACACAACTGTTTTGTTTTTCATTTCCTAAAACCGACGTTTAAATCAATTATTTTATTCATAAAATTGTTTTTGTAATGTAAATTATCTCTTTATTTTTAAAGTTTATTAAAAAAACATGTCAAAGTCTCAAAGACCTCTGGAGTTGTCTTCTCCTTACTTGTCCACATCGGTGTCAGAATTACACACGAGAAAGTCTGAGTATACAATGGTATGAGAATTAGGATTGGCTGGATTTGCTCAACTAAAACACTGCATGTATCTTGTTGGGTGACCTGCATTTTTGTTATACAGAAGTTTAAATTGCAAGAAAGACAAATTACTAATGTCAGGTTTTTTCCAACTTGTCCTGGCAGCATTAGTTTTCCTCTGGAAATCATTTCCAGTTTGTCTACAATTATGATATTTAAACTGTAATCTGACTATAATCTCTAAACCATTAAACCAAGACTGGCCAGCCTGTGCATCTGGCACACAGCAGTGGGTGGACTAGGTAGGTAATCCAAAGAGCCACAAAACTGGTGTATTAGACACGAGAGCTTCACAAATATTGTCTTTGCATTGAGGACTCGTTCTTTGGTTTTTAGGAGTCTAGTCCTGCTAATATACCCTGGTAAAAATATATAAACCTTCAAGTGAAAATATGAAACAATAACTGGCTAAGCTGGTACCACACACTGTCTGCTTCAAGACATTTATTGAACAATGCTCACTTAAGCAGTTAGCTTTCTATAGCTTTGACTTTGTATTTGTTAATTTTACGGTACGTATTTCTTTCTTACTTCTCTTTTCATAAATATTACATATAATATGATTATGAATAATGATTTTAAATATACTGTTGAATATTCAATTTGAAAAAAGTTCTTTTTCACCAACATTTGTTATTTATTCAGGAATTATTTCCCCAGATATTTTTGGTGGAAACTTGCCAAGATTTTTCAAAATACTGGGTTAGGTTTTGGAGGTTAAAGAATCCTATCGTACATGCCAGTATATGCCTTCTTGACATGTTTACTTTGTCAATATCTGTTAGATTAACGCTCTTATGGTATGGTTTGAATACAAGGTGTATTTTCTATAAATGTACCAGCCCAGCTTCTCTTTGAATGTATCCGTTTTGCTCCTGAAGCATTCAGGAGCTTTTGTTAATTAGCAGCCTGTGTACAAAGGCCTCTGAGTGGCAAACAAGGTGAGGGAGTGAGATTGTTCCTGCCGGGCATGTAACAGAGCGTGAACATCCCATTAAACATACATTTTCTCGCATTCACATGGATCACTGTGTTTTAGACTGGCCTCTCAGCACCTCTCCGAGCACATCCACCGGTCTGTCTGCGCAGTAATACCAGCAGGACTAACTACACAAATGTCCCAAAATGATGTCCCCAGACCACCACCAGCCACTGCAGCAGCTGTGGTTATTCAGTGCCAGTGGTTAATCCAGCCAAAATTAATGAGTCATTGATTGTGGAATTAGAGGACGTGCAGTCAGCACAGTGGGAAAATGCTGTAAAGGAGGAAACGCTGTGATTAATGTACTGTTACATTATGTTTGTATTAGCCAGGAAAAGTGATGGAAGTAGATGTTGACTAAACAACCCCAGGGTAGACTGAAGACTACTAAACAATTTATGAGCTGTCATGGGATGGTTTTTTTCTCAGTGGGAAAATAACAGTGATTACCGATGGCTGTCATGCGGTGGAATCCTTGAGCAGGCTAAGCATTCCAGTTGAGTTTATCCGCATGCGCACACACACACACACACACACACACACACACACACACACACAGAAACACACACACACACACACACACACACACACACACACAGAAACACACACACACACACACACACACACACACACATACAAAACATACTTACCATACTTACAGCATTAAGTGCTGATCTGTAGCTCACCTTCTTACTCACCATGTGTTTATTTCCACCTGAGGCCAAAGACAAGCCCTGAGGGATTTAACACTTCATTTGTTAGTCCTATGCTGCAAAAAGGGCAATTCAGTCAAAAGATTCTTTAATTGCATCCCGATGCATAAGAGCTTCCACTTGAATATGATTTGTCTGAGCGGTGCCATGCTTCGAAGCAAACACCCCTTAATGCAGCTTCGGCCCAGATTAACGCCACTATGTAGTCAAAGCAAACAGATTAAGTGTCTCTAATCTGCAGAACACCAACGCTTCCGTGCATTGACATCTTTGAGGATAATTGTGTCTCATATATGGAATCCTACACTTACTGCATTTGTATCTGTTGCTCTATGTGCAGCTTTCCAAGACTCCAAGGAGTGCAGAAGCTCTGTACAAATTCTTTTTTTCAGCCCAGACTGGAGGAAGCATAAATTCTAACAACGCTCACTCAGACAGAAATGTGAGGGTAGAAAGGAAGCTGGCTCCATGTCGCTGGTTCCGTTATGCCAGACTGAAGGCTAAATGTCACCGTGGGCACTAATGCCCATTGAGAGATGCCACCATAGATTCCATCCCAAGACATCTGGAATCCCAGGTGCCCATCCAATCGATCCAGACTTCAGCTGCGGCAAAGCTAAGACTCCTTGCGAATGCCAAAAGGCCATAAACACCAGCCAGGCCACACTGACACTCATTAGACCCACCACAAGCCTTTATGGGCCTATTCACCTCTATCAAAGCTGTTATTTAGATTATGAGCCAAAATGGCGGATATCACTGAGTTCCAATTACCCCACTATGTTTCCTCCATCTTTCCCTGCCAGCTTCCCCACAAGCCCTGATTCTCCTCAGCATGCCCAGCTGCTCTGGCGCTGCTCTGCTTCCTCTGCAGTCGTGCAGAGGGCAACCGCTCAGAACGGAAGGGCTCTGTCAGTTCCAGTTTTACTCACAAGGTCTATTGATGAGTGCAGCAGCAAGTAGGAACGTGTCTCCCAGAGAGCAATGTCAGCGGTAAACTACATGAAAAAAATTAAGTTTAAAAAAAACCTTTAGTGCAATTATGCTTGTGTCTGTGTTGATAAAAAACGAACTAACAACAAATCCATTATTGTGTCCAATTATCTTGATAGTCTAATAATACTTTATGTATTTTAATTGACTTGAAGGTTATGACATTAAGGGGATCTCACAATTTAAATATTCAAAACTTCATTCAAGCTAATCCAAGTTACATGACTTGGATGTTTGTTACTTGATCCTTGTGTAGAATGTGACAGTTTTCTTGTACTTGTACAGTTAGGTTTCAATTTTGAATGCTCCCTACCTGTCAATGTCAGGAAGAAAACGACATTACCTGCCATATAGACCACCTACTGTAGGTAGAAGTACTGTACTCCCTAAAACCTAGTACCTACATAAACCTACATATTTTGGTAATTAAAATAGTGTAGTTTCCCCTTTGATAAACTGCCACTTCAAGGGCCAGTCTCAAGTTGCCTGTCTAAATGATCCCAATATTTAATGAGAAATTGAAATATATTCAAAAGGTGACAGCATCTAGAGTAAGTGTTTCAGTGGGGTGCTAATAGATTCCACAATCTCACAGAACAACACAGTGCACAATGGAAACAGGAGAGCTATTGGCTTCACCGATACCTTGGGGAAAAATATTGATCACCACTTGATGCACAGCCATCATTAGTTCCTGTTCTCATGTTTAGAATATTGGTGCTGCTTGGGAAAGCACTTGAGAGTGAAGTGAATCTCAAACCTACAGTAATACTGTATGTCCAGCCAAGTACATCCTTTTAGCAAAAATGGAAAATCTATTGTTTTATAAATTAGGCTTAAGAATTGGCTTTAAAATGATGTCACAGACATTAATAGGTACTTTTATCTCATCTGATTGATGGGCCTTGCAAAAATGCGACACATAACCTTTTATCTCCAAGTCGTTTTTCTACATTACCGGCTGTCTCTTCCTGCTGTTGCTCAATGTCATTGCTTTCAGAGCTGCAATTCAGTCATGTTGCTGTTCTTAAAGTCACCGCTTCAATCATCTTCTCCAATTCTTCTTTCCCATTGGCTGTCAGTCCACTGCATGTAATCTGTTTTCTTGAGCGTGCTGAGGGAAAAGCAAGTAGGTGTGTCAATACTTTATCTGCACTGAATATAAGTGTAGTACACAGCGGAAGAAATAATCAGCAGGGGGAAAAAAGGAACCTGAATCCCATGTTGTTTTTTCAAGGACTGCAGCTTCTCGTGCTGTGTCTTCTTTGTGTGTGATGAGATGTGTTTGTGTTGTTTACTCCTTCCAAATGAGTTAAAATATTACTATGAATCACAGTTGATAAAAGAAAAATCATTCATTCATTCAGAAAAGTCAGTTCCAGAAATGAAATGAATGAAAATGCCATTTTATTATACAATGTATGAAGTCATTCGTAATTCAGTCAAAGTCTTGGAATACTCTCCTATTGCTCTCATATTCTCTCCAAAACCTTTTAAAATACCACCTGCAGTTGTACTTCAGTCTCAGTTTTGTGTAGCACTCATCTCAGAGTGGCCTCTTCGTCACTTTGATCAGTTTTTATGTCAGTGGTCAAACTCCAAGCGGCACCTGACATCTGCTAACCCCAGAATTATGCAGAAACAAACAGAAATTGATGCTAATATGATTTCAACATATCTACTCTAGTACTTAAATTTTGGCAATCATGAAAGTATCCTGTTTGAAGGAATAAAAATAAACAGATATAAAAGTTAAAAATGGAAAAATGATTGACTGTAGAAACTTTTCAATTTCCAATGACTCGTATTTCATTGAGGAGCTGACAGTGAAGCGGGAAATGTATCCATATTCCTGTAAATCACTGTTAATCATTACATATCTGCTTCCTTAATGTCAGGTTCCAGAGCTCTATCCGCTTTATGTACCAGAATAAGTTTATTCAATAATGTTCTGCACTACACATTAATCAAATATACAAAAGGGAGCAATAACTGGCATTCTAAAGTAATGTGGGCACAAGAGAATGTATTTAATTCAAAACAAATTCAATAGAATATGATTTACAGGAATTATTTTAGAGTTTGGTATATCCTCTATACAGTGCCTTGCAAAAGAACTTTCTGACATTTTGCTACATTTCAGGCTTCAAACTTAAAGATAAAAAACTGAAAATATTTTTCAAGAATCAACAACATGTGAGACACAATCGTGAAGTGGAACCAAATTTATTCAACGTTTTATATTGTGTTTACAAATAAGAAACTGAAAAGTAGGACGTGCAAAAGTATTGGCCCCCATTGAGTTAATACTTTGTACAACCTCCTTTCAGCGATGACAGCCGCAAGTCTTTTGGGTATGTCTCTATACGTTTTGCACATCTTGAGACAAATATTTGCCCTTTCCTCCTTACCAAACAGCTCAAGTTCCTTAAGGTTAGATGGAGATCGTTTCTGCACAGAAATTTTCAGATCTTTCCACAGAAGCTCTATTGGATTGAGGTCTGGACTTTTGCTTAGCCATCCTAACATCTTTATATGGTTAGTTTTAAACCATTCCATTGTAGATTTGAATTTATGTTTAGGATTATTGTCCTTTTGGAAGGTGAACCTCCGCCCCATCCTCAGGTCTTTGGCAGACTCCGACAGATTTTCTGCCAGAATTGCCCTGTATTTGGCTCCATCCATCTTCCCATCAACTCTAACAATCTTCCTAGTCCCTGCTGAAGAAAAGCAACCCCAGAGCATGATGCTGCCACCACCATGTTTGACTTTGGGGATGGTGTTTTCAGGGTGATGTGCAGTGTTACTCCTACGCAAAACGTAACATTTTGCATTCAGCCCAAAAAGTTCAATTTTGGTCCCATCTGACCAGAGCACCTTGTTTCACATGCCATCTGTGTCTACCATGTGACTTCCTGCAAACTCCAAATGGGACTTTTTATGGTTTTCTTTCAGAAATGGCTTTCTCCTGCCACTCTTCCATAAAGGCCAGATTTATTCAGAGTATGACTAATAGTTGTCTTATGGACAGATTGTCCCACCTCAACTGTGTGTGTCTGCAGGTCATCCAGCGTGATCATGGGCCTCTTGGTTGCTTCTCTGCTTAGTTTCCTCCTTGTTTGGGCTGAAAGTTCAGAGGGACGGCCAGGTCTTGGTAGGTTTGCAGTGGTTTTACGCTCTCTCCATTTTGATATTATTGCTCACACAGTGCTCCGGGAGACATTTAAATATTGTGAAATCTTCTTGTATCCCATTCCTGCTTTGAACATTTCCACCACTTTATCTAAGACCTGCCTGGTGTGTTCTTTGGTTTTCATGACGCTGTTTGTTCTCCAGTGTTCCTTTCATAGACCTCTGAGACCATCACAGAGCAGGTGCATTTAAACTGAGACCAAATGACATAGGTGCACTCTGTTTGTCATTGTTAGTCATTTAGGTCAACATTGGATCATTCAGAAGTCATCAGGGAATTTCTGGAGTCGGTTAGCTGAGCTGAGAGAACAGGGGGCCAATACTTTTGCACATCCTACTTTTCAGGGGGGGGTTTTCATCTGAAAACACAACATAAAATGTTGAATACATTTGGTTCCACTTCACGATTGTGTCTCACATATTGTTGATTCTTGAAAAAAATTTTCAGTTTGTTAATTTTAAGTTCGAAGCCTGAATGTAGCAAAATGTCAACAAGTTCTCGGGGGGGGCAATACTTTCGCAAGGCACAAAAGTTAGAGGAACTCCAGGCCACTCTTATGCTTGTACTCAATGAGGTAGGAAACTAACACTTAATAATAAAGAGCTGGAAGAGGAGAAGACCCCTAGTGGGGTCTGTCTAAGGCTCACCTCCTTACATGTTTAACTTTATATGGAGGCAAACTATGTGTCATAGAGACATCTCACAGATACCCCCACCCTCGCTTCCAATCTTAATGCTTGCCTACAGGCTTTCAGCTTTCCAAGGCCGTTAACTCTGTGAAGCCACTGTTTGCAGGCCATAAGCCCAAATAGTACTGTCACAAATTAACAGTTAAGCCTTAAATTCAGGTCTTGTGTCCAGGTCTGAGAAAATGTACTGTGGCCCTGTCAGCTTGTCTAAAGGAAGTTAATATTTATTTGTGCTTCTGGCCTGTAACTAAATCCTGCTTATGGCCAGTGGTAAAAAAAATAGCTTATTACATACTTCATGCTTTGTTTATTTGAGCCTGTAAATGTAAGGATATATAATATTTTAAGAGTCCCCTAAACTGAAACACATATTTATTCTACCACCATTGTAGCTTTGATAAGTAATGTTATTCCTTTTCAGTAGTTTAGACTCAAAATTATTACCTTTTATTACTTGCCTGACATCTCACTGAGAAATTAACAGCTACAGAACCAGATATTTGACTTTAAGATACGAATAACTTTTTAACACCAGATGAGACTTTTGTTCATCTGGAGGCCAGAGAAACGTCTCCAAGTGAATAAAAATTTCATCCTGTAATCGCCGAATGTGTGTACAAAAAAATAAGGTCATGTGACGTCATGTCACATGTTTAGTTTACATCTTTTGCTACCCCCAAATGGCCAAAAATGTTTACTCAGTTAAGATAAGATAAGATGAGATAAGATAAGTTGAGATGAGATGAGATGAGTTGAGCTGAGATGAGATGAGATGAGATAAGATGAGATAAGATCAGATCAGAACAGATCAGATCAGGTAATTTGGGGAAATAAGATAAGATAGAGACATTAAAATGCCATGAATGATTTTCACATCACAAACACACAGCAGTACAACAAACAACAGCAATAATAATAATACTAGTAGTAGTATAAGTAGTAGTAGTAGTAATAATAATAATAATAATAATAATAATAATAATAATAATAATAATAATAATAATAATAATAATAATAATAATAATAATAATAATAATGAACTCTGTTACAAACTCCTGCACATGCAGGATATGTACTGTCTCAAATAAAATGCTTGTTAGAAATTCACAGCTAGAGGAATGAAAGATCTCCTGAAACGATCAGTGGAGCATGTAGGCATCACCATCTGCTCACTGAATGAGCTTCTAAGTTCACTCAAAATAATGTGTAGTTGGTGGTTCGTTGAGAATAGGACAGCGTGTACTTTGGTTCTCATCCTTTTGTACATAGTGTCCACAGTAAATTAAAGCAGTACTTGGAGGATAATACATAAACAGGGGGTTATCAAAAATACAAGTGATTAATAAAACTGCACAATACATAATAAGAAGCGTCAACAATTTATTTTCGTAATGGAGTGAGGCCTGCCAGCCAGTTTTGGCAGACAACCATGTTGTACTGCTGTCATCTCAAATACACAACATGACAGGCCTCATTCTCCTCAATCATCATCAAAAGCATGTTCACAATTTAGCGGTTTATTTAAGCTGCAACAATTTCCCGTCACTCCGTCTGACTGTCAGCACTCCTGGCACCCTGTGTGTGTGTGTGTGTGTGTGTGTGTGTGTGTGTGTGTGTGTGTGTGTGTGTGTGTGTGTGTGTGTGTGTGTGTGTGTGTGTGTGTGTGTGTGTGTGTGTGTGTGTGTGTGTGTGTGTGTATGTGTGTGTGTGCGTGCGTGCGTGCGTGCGTGCGTGCGTGCGTGCGTGTGTGCCTGCTCCACCACCATCACCCCCAGCACCACAGCATCCACCAGTGGGCTCTGATTAAGGGAGCTGAAAAAGTTTGCTCATCATTACCCCATATGACTATGTAGACAGATCTGCAAGTAGTGATGAGGTCAGAGAAAGGATGTGATTTTCTCCACTGAATTTGTATGAGATGTGTTTTTATTGCATCATTCTTGTTCCAACTCATATTTCAGGGAATTTCAGAGAAGATTTGATCTCACTGCTGCAAATGATGTCTTCAGGTTTATTCAGGAGCTGCCCTTCAGATATTTTCTGGCAATCCCCCATAACTTACCTCTTACATTTAAACATCATTTTCTCGTGTACATTAAATGCTTTTCTAAAGGAACATGAAGGCCAAGCATGTATGAATATGAAGAAGGTCCTGTTGTGAAAAAAACCCCAAATCTTCATTATTGGAAAGTCTTTGAATGTTCAGAAGTTCAAATTAAGGTTATACCAACATCAAATGTCCTCACACTAAAAAAAGATGTTTTTTAATTTCCCAAAGGCACCACTATTCATCTTTCATTCATTACAACATCTGCTCTCTCCTGGTTTTCTTTTTGCTGCATTCAGTCAAGCACAGAGCAAGTGACGAAAAGCATGGAGACTGACATTGACAGCTTAGATAAGAATTTTAACAAAAGATACGGTGCATGTTATGGAGCTAGATGAAGAAATATGACTGTGAAAGCTCTGTGAAACTTACAGAAAAATTTCAAGACCCTGATGGCAGGGAATGTAGGGGATTAAATGTGTAAAAATTGGGGAGGGGGATTGATTGTTCTCGGACAGGTGTAGCTTTTATGTCGTAAAATCTCAAACTGCCGCTAACCTTTATAATACTGTTAGTGTGAAAATATAAATCGAGCATGAATTTTCCTTTCTTAGTGTTGAACACAGAAAAATGGAAAACTACTGACTGGCAACGTGTTATGGTGACTGATTTTTGAATGGAGAGACTTTGTTTATCATTCATCTCATTCTTTCTTGTGGAAAATCCCCAGTTTGAAGTAACCAAAAAAATAGTTTTCAAACATTTTTGACCCAGGTCTCGTCATGGATGTGGAGTCATGAAGTAGAATAGCTGATAACTCTTTTGTGAGGGAGTAGAGGTCAAGCTGAAAAACATTTCACTTATCACCTGCCAGATGACAAATGAAGGCCTTCATGAGCCACAGGAAGGGAGGAGACAAGAGAAAAATGGAAGCAGGAAAAAGAGAAGGCAACAGATACTAGAGAGCAACAGTAGAGGAGAGAAAACAAAACAGAGGGAGTTACTCTTATTATTGTCTCCGATGATGCTTTAATAGCTCTCAGTTTTACACATTTTTAATATTTTTGTTGTTCCCGCTGTTTATAGAGAGCAATATAAAGTATCTGCTTTGTAAAATAGCACACAGGAGCGAACAGTCCTCCGAGGTATGGTTTGTCTGTTTGATGAATGAAAGCACTCGACATAGGTAGCAAAACACTTAAGGGTTTCATGCACATGAGAAAATTGATTACCTTTAACAAGAAAACAATGGAGAATGAGGAACTGCAATGACTGGCCACCTGTTCTGCTTCACGATCATTACAGGGTCCAGGAAACCAATCACCATATTTAGTAATACTAGTATTTATGGATGTTATAAGAGTAAAAAGAGATAAAAATACACACATTTGCTCCATAGAAGATTTATCACCACCACCTTACAACAAAATGAACCATAAATATCACAATAATATCCAGTTCTGTTTGACTTCTTACAGCTTTCCCTTTTCTTTCAAGCTCTTTAATCACAGTTACACCAACATGTAAATCTCAAGTCAAGCCCATCACTACAGTTGTTAAGGGGATTAATTGGTGTTAATCGGTAACATATTTCAAAATACAGCTGGTGAACCCTCTTTTTGTACTTCTTCATAACCAACAATTAAAATCGAGCTTTACTGCTTCGGATTAAACCAACTCTTTCTCATTTTACCACCCCATTAGATTCATCCTCTCTGCTAATGGGCCCTGTGATGAGTTATTGATCTACAACAAGGTGTCTCAGGAGGTAAGACTGCTCCAAACAAAGTACAGAAAAAGAAAAGAAATCTGCAATCTGTGTTTCAATATTCAGCATCTGAAAATAACTAGTTGTTAAGACCCAATTTACTGCAGCTACAGCTGTCAGCCTTCCTATCCCCTCATGGCCCATAATGCAAGTTAATGATAACCAGAGCAGGTTTAGCAACCAAAATATAGCAATCTTTGGAAACAATGTCTCTTTTCAAGCAAAAGTAAACAATTGCAGGATTCTTAGGTCAAACTGATGACTGGACTTTAACAATTCTAATTGCAAGTGTGGTGTGCAGCTATCGACAGCTGCAGCAACCTCATGTAAACTATTGAAGAAGAAAAAGAGAAGAGGAGGATGTGTGTGTGACAAAATCATGGCCACCAAAGAATACATGCACTCACTGATATTTCAAATTTCATTTATATTTATTTGGTAAATGTTTTAATCCATAAATAAATATAAAGCCAGAGCAGCTCACAGCAGAATTCAATCTTCCACCAAGGCCCAACAGCACTCTTTAATTAAATGAAGGCTTATTAAAAATTGAACTTGTGACACTTGATCACAACAATGATCTAAAATTCAAACACTTAAATGTGGTGGTTCCATATTTTTACTTCGATCCACACTGGAATATATCAAACCCCTCAAAATGCTCAGATTATCATCAATATCCCTGAAATGAAAATGTGGAAAACTTCTGTAAATCCTGGATCTGTGTCTTTATCCAGATCTGCACCAAATGTATTTCATCTAAAACACATTCTCCCACCAAGTGGTCATAGAAACTCATTCAATAGGTTTAGCACAGTAGTTCTATAAATTTCTTCATAAATAAATCAGCAAAAGGCCTGCGTGCGTGTGCGTGTGCGTGTGCGTGTGTGTGTGTGTGTGTGTGTGTGTGTGTGTGTGTGTGTGTGTGTGTGCGTGTGTGTGTGTGTGTGTGTGTGTGTGTGTCTGTCTGTCTGTCTGTCTGTCTGTTTGCGTGCTTGAATGTATATTTCCTCTATGTGAATAGTTCAGATGTCTCAAAGCATGCCCTCCTACATTCTCAATCAATATTTGATGAAGTTGAACGACAACAAAAATTCAACACTTTAATGCATATTTATGCTTCTACAAATGATCAAAATTCAAACCATCTCTCCTTGCCATTAATCTTGTCAGAATGTCACTGACAAGCACCCTGCCTCTTTCGGTGACACCACCCAGTGAGGTCATGTGATTTCAGTGTCATGGTATCTTTGTTAAACCCATTCATCAGACAGGTGATATGCCATCGAGCCGTGGGGCTTGTGGGTATCATTGTTCTGGAGGGCACTCAGGGAGCAGAAGAATAAGAGCAGGAGAAGAGCTCCATCAAGGCCAATCCACTTTGCTTTGTGTTAAAATCAGTGAGCAGATCCCCCCCCCCCCCCATGTCTGCGTATGATAGAACAGAAGCATCCGCATCACCTCTCAATCAGCACAACCAAAGGAAGTGTGAGAGTGTATCTGAGGTGCGGCAGTTTATTTTATTAATATCATGTTGCTGTGTTGATGGATGTTTCTGGGCATCGGTCTTTAGGTTAACAGTGTGCAGGATGTGAGGTCAGACCATGGGATGCAGTGAACAGGTAACATCTACTGCTCCAGCTTTATCCAGGATGTAGAAAGAACTGTAGGTCTAATAGAGGTGAATTCACACAAAATCTGATAATAAGATGTCTTCCTACCCAAAGGCATTGATCTGTGTTTTTAAAAAAATGGAGTTTTCGTGCTTCATGACTGTAGCCTCTTTTCATTCACGGTCTAACAAACCTATAATCTAATCCTTCACATTAAAGTGTAAAATAATTGGTGTCTCAGCTCAATGCTTAAGCTCTGTCCCAAAATGTAATGGATTCTTGCTGTGACTTATCGTGAACTTTTCAACAAAGCAGTCTTCATTTTGTTTTGAAAAAAAAACTGGGATGAAAATCTTTTTCATGTCTGACTTCTCCAAGACAACAACAATGTCTTAAAACTCTACCTGTGACTAAATCAGCATGTTTTTGAAGGAGAAAGGTGAGTCTAAAATAAAGATTCAAAAACATAAAGCTTTGTGAATGTGCGATAGGACACTAAAGCTAGTGAGCTCTGTCTGAAGTTATAGCCTCCAAGACTATAACTTCAATGGAGACCTTCTGAGGTCCTGATGTGCAAATCGGTTTGTCTGACCCTAGTTTTGGTGAGAAAGATTGATGGGAGCCTGCAGTAGCTTTTTCCCTCTGAAATTTCCCTCAGGATAGCTAGTGCTCGGAGTCTCAGTTTTATCTGGTAAAGCATATGATTAGACGACTCAGGGTCGAGATGAGCTCACCGTATGACCATGCTGCAAAATGAAAATGCTAATTTTTATTGTTGTATCTCTCAAGTTGACATTCTGCAAAGCTGCATTTTAATGATTCAACCTGATGTTTTACAAAAGACTACAACTCACAAACTTTTATTCAACCAAAACTTGAAGATACTAAAAAGACACAGTTGATTATTAATATGATAAATACTATTGACATTTATAACAGGACTAGAAATAGCTGACACTATCAAAAGATGGATATAGCTCTTTTTAAAGCAGATAGAGATGCATGAAAAGTTCTTAAAAGTGAGCATAATTCTGGTTGCTGGTTGATAAAATCAGCCATATGGAAATATGGAAGTAAAGGTCATGACATGTTTACCTTAAGGAAATGTTGAATGCTCATTAATTCTTAAATAGTAGTTTGTAAAGAAGCCCTTTCCTTTCTGTAAACAAATGATGATTCATTTACTGTAACCTCAGACCACCTTGACGAAGAAAAATGTAAAAATTTCAGCAAGAAAATTGATTTGTCTTTTGAAAGCCATTCCTCTGCTGTGTGATATCAGTTATTAGTAATGAGAGTTTTTTATTTCCAGTCATGATCAGATACGTTAGGGGCTGATGTGAGTGATGACGGTAATTAGAGTGGAGTCGTCCTTTCTAAACCTGTGCTCTTCAACCTTCTCAAGACCTTAAAGGACTGTTCTCTTTCCTGTGTCAGGCTTGTTCTGAATAAAAGATTAATAACATTAATAACATTCATCAGAAGACTGGGGTTATTAATAAGGCTTCAGATTTGTCTCACTGTCATTCAGCATGTGGAAGAATATTATTTATCTATACAGTAATGTGTCTACAAAGACGTGATTATCATGTACTTCCCATCCACATTCCCCATCAGTTGCATATATGCATATGAAGTATCTTGTATTTATCTATTTATATAAGTGGATCCAGTACAGTACAAACACAGCTCTGTATTTCTGATAGTTCACTATTTATTCAGTTTGCGCTTCCCCTCTTGGTGAGATTTGCAAGGCTGTCGAATTTGATCCCTCCCTGAACAAATTGAGATGTACAGTACTTGCAGTGCTCAGCAGTGGGCTATCCAGCAGCTTGGAGAAGCCATGTTGTGCTGACTAGACTTGACTGCTCACCTCAGTACACAACAACACAATAGACCTTTATTCCCATGGGCAGCAGAGAAAAACAAACAGTGTGGAAGCATGTTTTGTGCATTTCACTGGATGAAAGCGTAAGTCGGTATAAGTACACCCACATATATGGTGTAACCGCAAGATGTGCCATGTGTGTGGGTATTATGTGCAGGCACAAGAACGAGGATGTTTTTCCTATTATACAGCAGGACTAGGAGACAAGATGAATCTGATTCTGATGTTCTAGACACACAAACTCTTCTGCGATCCAGCTAGGAGTCCCTACATTCCTAGGATTGATTGTGCAAAGCCTTTTCTCCCACTTAACTTCTCAGATGGGCACATACGTACATACCCAGCTCTCTTTCAGACTCTTTTCCTTTTCTTGACCTCCCCATTCACCTCTACTTGTGCTGACATTGACTGGCTCTGTTTTGAGACCAGCAGCTCAAGTCTAGAGGGTCACTATGAAAGGGAATTACATTTAATCGAGATTAAATTCGTCCTGGTTTGCTGTTGGCTTTTGGTTTGAGCCACTTTGCAATAAAAGAGGGAGACAGCTTCTCTCAGATAAACTCTATGAATCATCGCTGTGTTTGCAGCTGAAAATCAATTAGCATGTCCAGTTTATGTGCAATCTATATTGATTAACAATTCAAAATCAAAGAACAAGATCCACTCCATGTGATATTAGCTTGTTCTAAAAAAAAATTTCCTGTTTGACCATCATGGGCATCATAATGAGTAATTGACACACCTCTGTACCAAACAACACAGTGCACATCAGTCGATTTATGCTTACACTTGCAATCCAGATGGATGCTGCATCTTTTCTTTTTTTACCCCCTGGCTTCTTTCCTCAGGAATCGTATCAATTTGTCCTCATTTCTCCTCATCCTGTGATAGTGCTGTGAAAGCTGAGATGCAGACAGGGTAAAATGTGTGTGTGCTTGTGTGTGCGTGTGGGGTGGGGTGGTATTTTTTTTTTTGCAGGGGAGCGTTAGAGGGATTTTGGGAGGAGATAGAAATGGAGAAGAGAAATAGTGTAGATGAGGGCAGGTGCAGAAGGAGGGTAGTTTGTGATTCTTTCCATGTCACAGGAAGAGTATTTGGCCCATAACGAAATGCCAGCCAAATGAGGACGGATCAGGGGGGCAAGTTTAAGCCATCCTGAGCTCCCATTACTGAGCACGGAAGACGGATGGGACTATCAAAAACACACGCTCGCATCAATACACTCCCTCAAATTTACACTGATATGTACAGGCCTCAAGGATACAGTCATAGATGCCAGCATATAAATATACTGCGAACAAAAGCACAGAGGGAGAAAGACATTGACGGGGAGATAAAGTACCTCAGTCCTTGAAGAGGTACAGATACCTGAACACTCTATTCATGCTGAATGTTTGCAATCAGAAAAAGATCTCCATAGAGGTTATCAATCCAACAATGTCAGGGATAAGCAACCAATACTTACAACTGTCTCGCTATGGACAAGTCATTTTTGCAGTTAGCAAATAATCAAACTCATAGGCAAAAACAAGAACTGTGCTCCGTCATGATGATGATTTTTATCTGAAAATGCAAATTTCAAACCTTCATTTGGCAATCTTGAACACTTAAGGACCTGTATTGTTTGCTTGTCTTGGCTTTTATTATGCTTTGTGCTATCTTTGGAAGAATTTGCATCAAAAACATGACAGATTGTATCCTCCCAACATTCCTTAACGACTGCAAAGTCTGACTTTATGGGGTGTGACTGAAACACTTTTTGTTATTAATGTTCCTGGTCAATAGCTTCCATCAAAAGGAGAACAGGGGAGCAGAGTAACAATGAATGAGGGAGATTTATGGAGCAACCCTGGCGGTGGTAGAGACATATCAAACAGCACAACTGCAATCAAGTCTTTTGTAATGGTTCAATGAATGAATGAATGACAGTTCTAATAGCGTATTACAATTCTAATACCACCCCCGCTGAGGGGAAAGGGGTTCAAAATGTTCAAGAGCACTTACACTACCTGCAATTAAAATTAGTCTTAGTGGTTGCACACAAAGCCTCATATCCATTTAAATTACCAAGGTGCTAATCCTTCCGATATTGTTACATACTCCCTTTTTCAGTACACACAATTATTCTAAGTGGCATATAATAATTGTTTAACATGGATATTGCGATGTGTATTACACAAGAAAATATAAAAATATCTTCTTGCTGCAAGGTTATGAATAAAGCAGATTCTGCTCTCTCAATTGGTACACATGTTAAGATGATGTAGATCAACAAGTGGGATACAAAATACTCCACACATAAGAATATATAAGGCGGTGTCTTGGAGCGGCGAGTATCTCTAGCAGGTCTTACCTGTTAGTCATGACGACACAAGCTACGGCATTACTCTCAAGGCTAAAGACTGTTTCATGGAACATAACTGTGCTGCATAGAAAAATGTGCTGCTCCAGAAAAATAACAAAATTATTTCCAGTCCTCATCCACTTGTCAGTCTAAAAATGAAATTTTCTGTGAAAATAAAATTAAATAAATCTAACCTGTAGTACTCTTTTTTGGCAGGTATGCTACTTAGTTTCATTTCAAATCCATTGTGTTGGTGTAGAGAGCAAAAAAGGTGAAAATTGTGTCAATATCCCAAGAGTTATGGACCTGATTATTTTGAAGTGTATGTTGAAGATAAGTTTGAAACAAACAGTCCATAGATTTGGTCATGCAACACTAGCTAAAGAAAAAAGTTCAATCAGCTAGTGGGGTTTATAAGCTAGGTAAAGCCAATGTTATTTCATCCAGTGAAATCAGCTGTCACCGACTGGAACTGAAAAGTCTACATGTCTGTGCCCCCAGGGTGAAATCAAGGGCCCCTCATTTCAAAAATAACAAGTATTATTATAGGCACATTTGCCCTTGTTATTCTCAGCTCACAATCAGCTTTGTTTAGAGGCAACAATAACCTGCAGTTCTTTTATTCCTATTAAGGTCACTCATGCTATGTGAAATACGGAGATAACTAAACATAAAAGCACTTAAGTGAGAAAATACAGGATATTTTAAGGAAGCCATCTGCATGCTTTAGTGGTCTAAGCAATTAGTATGGATAAGTATGCGTTAAGGTTGTTTTGTTCTTCCCCATCTGATGAGATGATATTTGGTTGGGAGAACCAAAGCAGAGATAGAAACAAAGCAGAGAAAGGAGGTGAAGTTAGTTTGAAGTATTGGGACTTCGGTTGTTTCCTCTCTGCTCCCATGAGGAGGTCCTCATTTCCATTAATCCCTAATCAGAGAGGGAGCAGCAAACATGATCAGATCTGGTATCTTCATGCACTCTAATCAGATTTGCTATCCAATTAAGTTTTGGAGGGAGGCCAGAGGACACGCATCACCTCTGTTTTTGAGATTGTCCTTTGATATATTACCGCGAGTGATACGTCCTACCACGCAACTCCTATTGATGCAGAGGGCAATGTCACCACGCACAGTTAGGTAACTGTAAACCTGAATGCAAGGTGATAGAGAGCCTGGCAGGGTGCTCTGTCCTCAAACGAATTGATGACTCTTGAGTTTATGTGGCACCGGATGGTGGAGGACTGTAATCCCTGAAGGGAAAGGAACGCGCACACAAAATCCAATATGTTATTCACATCTTGGTAAAAACGTCTTCAGATGCTGTGATACATGATGGCATCTCAAATCTAGATACCTAATGATTCTGTCTGCAACTACCAAATCTCATCAAGGGCATCAGCTGTTGCCCCACTGTGGGACAAAACAGGAAACTACACCTAAAGGCAGAGCTTCTACTGCTATAAGTAGCAGCAGGGAACTGCAAAGCACAAGAAGAGCACTTAGATCAATCCATTAAGAAGCTGAGCCACAGAAATGGTGAGGAAATAAACACAGCATGCTGAGACATATTGGGCTCAAGAAGAAATTAAAAGTAAACTGAATGAGACACACAAATGGAGAGCAGGAAGCAACGATGAATACAAGTCAATGAGGCAAAAGGGGCAGAAGCAGTTGGAAGTTAAACAGAGAGATGATAGGAGAATTTTCCCAGACATTGAACATCTTAATTGACCTTCCTCTCACATTTTCCACACACAGACATTTCCAGCGCTGGTATTGCAAACTAATATTTCACCAGCATGTATGGATACAGAGAGAACAGAGGAGCCATTTTTGTAGCAGGACTCACACCAGGAAGAAAAAATAATAACCGTACAGAGATGTGTGTTGCAATGACAAGAGTGTGCCTGCTGGAATCTGAGCACAATGTCTTATAAATTATGTTGACCTGAGGTTAATTTGGTAGTTCAGTGCCCCCTGGAGGTTACTACCATATTTCAACTACTTCATAAACCAGACTCTGCTTCCTATTTCTACAATATTAATTACTTTGTCCATTTATGGGAAGCCATATAACTGACTCAACTTTGTCAGACCAGAATGAAATCAAATCTTAGTGTATTACATTTCTCACAGCTTGCCTCATCTACTGCAACTTTTTAAAGACCTGACAACATAGTTTCAAATCTCAGTAATTCTTCGACACCCTAATCTAATTTGATCCTCATGAATGAATGTGCTAAAGTCAAAATGTGGGAGAAAAGAATTTATTGAAACTTAATGACTCAAATCCTCAGCTGCTGCATCAGGACTGTGTCTGTGTGAGGGCTGGCAAAATAAGCAAGTCCACACACGAGTCATCATTTGCATTTCACCAATGTTGCATATTGATCAGTCCCCAGAGGAAGGTGTCTTCCCTCCATTCAAACAAGTGAAGTCGGATATAATGAAAAAACAGAGAAATAAATAGAAAAGAATCAGAGTGGACAAAGTAATATTGTTTGGTTTGACCAGAATTCAGATTAGCGTGAGGCTGTTGGTTTGATGGTTTGTATTGGGTCTGCTAAGACTTATTGTTGGAGGAGGATCTGGTCTTGTTTGATTGTTGAATGGAGGAAAATGGAGGAAATACCTTCAAAACACCTGACATGTGCCATCAATGGGTCACATGACTTTAAAATATTCAGACCCTCTTACACCAGCAAATAAAATATGCACAGGAATACAAAGCTATAGTAGTCTTGAGGGTTAAATCATAACAAGGTGGATTTTTCTAAGTACAAACAGCTCACACACAAACACATTCACAAACAAACATTGTTCATTTTGTGGTTCTTAAGAGTGGACGTGTGCATCAAAGCGTACTTCACCTTTCATAACGTGTTATGGAAAACAAACGTCCACTTCACTCAACTCTCAAAACATGAAGCATAGAGGGAGTGCAGGTATGGTGAGCACCTCATTTATCAAACCCCAGTTGGTCGCCGGTGGGTGGGCATCACTGTCAAAAGGCCAATTAACAAGACGCCCATTGTGAACACCACAGAGCAGCACTAGATAGAAACATTAGCAGGGATTCATCATCAGGATATAATGAGTCCAGAACAGGAAGCACATCCTCACCCCAAAATCCTGTCAGGTATGAGAACTATTTCTAGCTATTTTGAGGATGATGTGTCTATTTTATGAAATAACTCTTTACTTGTGATGTCAGCAGTGAAGGAAGGTCTCTGGGCTCACACCTGGATGCAGGCAGGAGGAGAAGTGAGGAGACATCCTGCATGATTAATCAATACAGCATGGAGGATATGGGAGGAGAACCGAGACGGGCTCTGGAGTTCAAGAGACCACAGGAGATTCTGTGTTTTCAGAGACCATTTGATAAAATGTGTTGTTTTTTTTGTTTCGGGGGGTTTTTTGGTCAGTGTAAACCGTAATGATTTCTAAAGCCCTTCAGAAGTGGGGGATTTACTCTGTATATTTCTAATAACTTTGTATTGAATGTACTTTCCGATGACGCTGTCTGGAAATATAGTCTGTGAACTTGTTTGTTTTTGTCTTACTGGTTTATATAATTTTTGACAGGAGAACAAGGCCAGACATGTCGCTTTTTGTTAAAAGTTTATTTTCAGACATGATGCGTTTGCAGAATATAGAGGTTACATTAAGAAAAAATAACACATATCGTGCATATGCATGATTAAAAAAAGAAGCCTTCTAAAAAAATCCTCATCATTACAAAAACCAATGAGTCTAGTTTCAGCATAAGCATTGTACTGCACCATAAATCAACGCAAATAGAAACAACAAGGAGACATATATTCAAAATGGAACCATAAACATTAAAATTAAAGATAAATTGTAAATGGAAATACTGTACTGAAGAACACCTGGTTGCATTTCCTTGTAGCTGTGCTTGTGCCTAGCAGATGTCAGTCAGATTTGAGTGGAAATTTTTAAAGTAAATGTCAACCATACATCCCACAGCCCTGAGAACAGAAGTGAAAAAATCCTCATCTTGCAAACTGCCTGTTCTCCTGCCTTTGGTTTACATTAAAAGTTAGTTTTTCTGTTAGTGCATCATTTCAACATTTATGCATGTGTGTGTATGTGTCGTGTTTATACTACTGTAAGAGAGCATTGATGGTGCTTTAGGTCAAGGTTTTATGCTTTGTGTTTGCTAAGGAGTTTTTGGAGAGTGTATTGCCTCTGAAAGTCAACAGTTCTACAAAGGATTCTCCACCTGTGACCCCAGATGTCCTTTTCTCCTCTGAGGAAACCCAATCCTGAACCAGAACCTTGTGAACCTTCATTTCAGCCAGTCAACAAATAAAAGAGGAAATTCTCCATAAATACCAGTCGATGTAGCCACAGATACGCACCCTCAATCCTCTCTGTCTCGTTTTTAATGTCAGCCTCTGTACCTCTGTCCCCCTGTTCATCTGCCTGTCTCATCTGTTTCTCAGAGCAGTTCTGTTACTCATCTGCCTATCAACCTGTTTTTCTTCATTTCTGATCGTTTGTCAGTTTTTTTATTTGTCTGTAACACACAAACACACACACACACGCACACACACACGCACACGCACACGCACACACACACACACACACACACACACACACACACACACACACACACACACACACACACACACACACACACACACACACACCACTTTCTCTATCCCTCACCATCTCTGTCTGACTTTGTGAGCAATATAACCTGTCAAATTGAGTCACAGTGATTTGCTGTCAATCAATCTGGCATAGGCAGAGTGGTGCACATGCGCTGAAATTAGTGAGTGATGAGGTGCATGCATAAACGCTGGAGTGTGTGTGTGTGTGTGTGTGTGTGTGTGTGTGTGTGTGTGTGTGTGTGTGTGTGTGTGTGTGTGTGTGTGTGTGTGTGTGTGTGTGTGTGTGTGTGTGTGTGTGTGTGTGTGTGTGTGTGGTTCTTGTGCAGCGAGAACATTTCAGGTGTGGGAGACCAGATCTGACAGTGTAATGGCTAAAAAGATACATGAAGGTGATGGAGTTGGTAGGGATGACCTTGCTACATGGCAGAAATACCTAAGCGATTATGAATTTTTGTAAAAAATGAGATTAATGGCGAGCACAAATGTTTGGGATGGGTGTAAAAAACAAATAAACACATGAAAACATACAAAAACAAAAGTTTAGAATAAAACTTGCGGCAACTTTTCTGGCATAACTCCCATGAGTAAAACATAAAGATGATAACTATGAATACACAAACACAAAAGAACAAACTATTGTGTTGAAAGTTTTGCCAGAGCTCCATAACCTCAACAATATATTAGGCACAGGATAAAAGTTTAATGAAAAAAAATAGAAAGTTGAGCTCTTTGGCCACCTTCTCCAAGCATAAGCCTGAGCATTAAATAAAATAAATAAAATAAAAAACGACCCCCAGACTTCAATTACCGGTATTCTGGCACTTCATTGTTTTGCTTATGCTCACTTTTAATTGAAAGAAGGTTCATAGCTTTTCATGGAGTATAATTTTGATGCGATGGTCTTTAAAATAGCTGTGCTCAGGAGGTGCAAATTAGCCTCTCTAACACAGCTACACACATCCACAGTGTCACCTCATTACTGTTTTCTTGTGTTTATTGCATTTGAGCCTCAATGGGGATGAATTCACCTTGTTATATGTGAGGGGAAAGACTGTTCTTTATCTCTTCCTCTCTGTTACACTCAAACAAAAATACTGGCAGACACACACAGACACATCAGTCCTCAAGGGGCATTACAGTTGATATCAGTGTTAACACAAGAAATTGCCTCCCTGCTCGGGAGCTTGTGAGTGTTAATCAGGCTTGACAAAGTTTGCTCTTCAGTACGTGACTCAAAGCGTGGCGTTTTATCTGCACTCTTGCTTCCGCTGCTTCTGTCAGGGCAACCTCAGCAACACATGCTGTATTCGTCTTGCAGCTGATAGTACAGAACACAGGCCAGCACAAATGAAGTGACTTTATAATCTTTGGGCATAGAGAAAAAATAAATCCCCCAAACTGCTGATATTGAGACAAATTCTCCTTCTAGTGTGCAAGATAAGGAGCATAGTGAACCTTTTTAAAACCCAAATCTCACCAAATAAATACATTATCACATTTCCCTGTTGGAGGCAGACAATGGTGGAATTACTATGCCTACAGCAGCTGCAGGGTGTCTTATCTTTTATCCTCCGATAAGATAAAACATTCTCTCATTTCCTTTGTTTTACATTTCACACATTGGCGGCAAGGTGATCTCTCCCGGTGGTGTGGACTCCCATGTTAAGCAGCCTGTTACTGACAGAAGAGATGTCATTCATTATGAAAAATGCCTAATGAGATCTTTCCCCCGATGCAACCTGTGATTCAAAACGAGTCTATCCCACTTCTGCATTTTTTATGACAATATTAAATATTTAACATATGAATAAAGACTGAGTTGACAAAGCAATTAGATATTGACTGACCTTTTCAGTCTGTTTAGTATTCTGTATCACTCACTCAAGACTCATTTTACAGCCGCGCTGAGCGGTAAGGAGAGGAGGCAGCGGTAAAAGTGCCACAGATATATTCCAATCAATCAGTGCCTGAGGAGTCGGGGGGACAATTACAAAGTTTTCACGTCTTAGGCAAAGCTTATGCAACAAGGCGCGAAGATATGAGAAAAAGCAACGCCGCGCTTCAAAAACAGTGGAAGTGCAATCTTGCCACTGACTAGGAAAGGATGGCGCCAGGTTATTTTTGGTCAAGAACACACTCAACATAAATTTCCAAGCGCCTCCGAGAAAAAGGCTGGAGGTAAAATGCCAAGCTTATTATTTCATGTCATCTTTATGCCATACATGCTGAGACGTTGCTGTGGTGTGAATTTTCCTCAAGTTTGTGCTTTATGCTTAGTGACATACAAAGAAACATTAGAAACTCCAGCGACTGTCGGTTTGTTTGGGGTTTTTTCCAGAAAGTACTGGATTAAAGAAGAAGTTGTTGAACATGTGAAAGATAACTCAGACTGATTTACTGCAGCAGTTTGCTTTAAATACTGTGAGAGATGGAGACGGATGGCAGCTGTCGTTCTGGAATTCATTCTCATGGCTCAGGATTTTTTAATATATTGCTAATATAATAAATGAAACTTGTACCCAAACAAAGGCGACCACATCCCAATCAAAGTCAGTAAAGCCATTCCAACCACTGACTGATGGCCTTACAGGAGTGGATAGCAATTAATGTGACGACTCCAATTTTCTGTTCTTTAGCAATTACAGTAAAGTCTCATCATCTCCTCTTGCCTCGAGATAAGAAGCGGAGGGGAAAATAGCAGAGTGATATCTGGAGGTCTTTGCATATTAGCTGTTCTCCATCTCCTTCACTCAAGATGCCATAGGGAGAGAACCTCCACTGCAATGCATGACCTGGGATTGAGATGGGATCAGGTAGATGTATAAGTACAGGGCAAAGCCATTACATCGACAAGAAGTAGAGACAGTAAGCCCACATGTAACTGCCCACGCCTGAAACTGATGCTGAAGCTGCCATTTCTCACATTAAGTAAGTGCCATATCACCAATATGTGACAATTTTGCACTTCATATTTGTGCAGCAGACTGTGACAAAAGCCAGCATATTGGCTTGTGAAAAGGCTTCACATGCATGCATTTCTAGATTTGGGTGATGAAAAAAGAGAGTTCAAAGGTCCCTCGGCCTCTTGGGTCATGTCAGGTGAGCAGCACTGTAGTCTTTTACCCACAACAGCTGGAGGGAGATTCAGTATGAAAAGCTGCACAGACAGCAGCTCGAGGACCACAACGCCTACTGACGTGAACCCTGGCAGGAGTACCAGCTGGAAGATGGCTGAAGACTGTCTGCTCACTAAAACCAAAAAAGGGATGTCTGCATCTGAGTAGTTTTTGACAGCACCTTTCCTCTTGTGTGCAAAATGAATCCCACACATCTGCTTCAACTGACCCTGAATACCCCATAAAGAAATCAATATATGTGAGGATCGGCTGTCAGATTGCAGTCATAATGTATCAATAACGTTGCTGACACAAGAAACCTGCCTCTATTGCTGTGAGTCAAGGGAGAGAAATGAGGTAAAAGGTGAATTTGATGACCAACTGCAAAGGATTTGTGTTGCTATGTGTTGTCAATTGTAAATTCAGTATTTTTGCTGTATTAGATCCCGTCAATGAACATGAACAAACAGGTATCATCAGTCATTAGATTGGTCTTTTTCATTGTTTAAGCAACAATAAGAATACATCCTTGCTGATAATGCCGGCAAGTTTCCTCTTATCCTCCGTCTGCATCACACACACATGCACCCTCCCACACACATGCTGTTAGAGTAGAAAGGCCAGCGACACTGGCAGCTAATTAGTGACTTGCCTCATTAGTCGCAGAGTCTCCATCTCTGGCCCCAGTAATTATCCTCTCACGGCCGCACCAAGGTTGAGCATCCCTGGATGTCAACATTTGTCATCAGATCTTCTTTTTTTATCCTAAATATGTTTAGGTGCAAATGTACTTATTGTTTATATATTAATATATTTTATTGTTTAAATATTACTATATTTGTTTGGATATTAATATATTGTTATTAGTGCTGTCGGGCGATTAAGAAAATTAATCTAATTAATTACAGGATTTGTAAATAATTAATCTAATTAATGGCATTTTAATCTCATACCTGTTAAAGGCCCCCAAATAAAGAATTTTAATTCTAGGACATTACAAAATTGTAGTGCATGACTAATCAATAGAATACACCAAGAGAAGATTTGAAATCCACATTTTTATTGGTTAAGTGTGATTTATAAATGAAATTCAAAAGAAAAAAGCAAACTGATTAGACCAGGTGCATTTCTCAAACATGCAATACAAATACAGTTAAATAAAATAAATAAAATGCAGAAATAAAATAAGGCTGTCTCAAATAGGCACATCAGCAGACTCTCGATCAAAATGAAAACTAAAGCTGACTCAATACAGCAATTCAAAATGAATAGAATAACATGCCTACACAACTGGGCTTAATATGATTAAATCTGGTGCGTTTGTGGTCCCCAGAGGATGAATCACACTGAGTTTGATATCCTGAATCTTCATCCAGGCCATCACTTGGGTCAGAATGTTAATTTACCCAATTTTTACCTTCAAAACAAGCTAAATTCGCAACACTCTCACTGGTAGCTGTTTGCATTAAATGCTGATCATCTATTCTAACAAATTAAATGATCAAAATTAACTCAAAGAATGAGCTGCTGGCATGACATGAAACAGAAGGCGATCTGCCCCATGAGACCCTTATATAACAAATAGCATTGCTGCCGTCGTAGACGCAGAGACAAAAAGAGGAATTGTGATCACATGTTGAGGATGAGCACTTGGTCTTCTGGGGTAAAGGCACTCTGCTGGAGTAATGTATAAGTGACCCACATAAAATGTGAGTATTTGCCAAAGCACTACTTTTCAGCTTTTAGATATTAGTACCATAATACATCTGAACTATTTAATCAGAAAATATTCAAAGCAATGACTGAAGTGTGTGGGATTTATTGCAATGGTGGTGTGGTTCTGGACTACGACCAACTAAAAGTTAGGGACGAAGGTGTTCAAATTTGAAAATGAAGAAAAGATCTTAAAACTATACACAAACATAACTCTTTGGAGTGACTTGCTGAGTTGTTATTTGTAGTCCCATAGATATTCACACTACACAAAGTACTTACTAATGTTTAAATGTACAGATGTATACAGGTTAAAGTGGTACTACTTAACAGCAGGTACTTTTATCAAAGGGCCTACAGTTTGGTAAACCGCAGCCTGTCGTTGGTGACATTGGTGAGATGAAATAAATAAGCTACCATCTTATTCAGTTAATGGCTTGTTCTCTAAAACACTGAAAAGAAATGTAAGTCGCCCACAACAAAAACAACTGAAACGTACAGACTCAGGATACTTATCAAAAATCATGTATACAGCATGCATTTTGATGAGGTCACAGAGATTGCAAGACATACAGACAGACCTCTGTAGAAACTGTGTTTAGTTTGTCTGTTCTGGGCCACCATAAGAACAACACAAAAAGTTCATTCCAAGAAGTTAAGGATTCTACTTTTAAAGTGTTTTACATCAGTGAAAACGTAATAATTTTATATTTATTTTATGCCAGTATTATTAACTGGCCCTTTAAATCAGTAAGACACAAAGTAGCTTTGTAAAATCTTGCAGCAAAATATCTGGGATTTGGAAATATGTCGGTGCTCGAACAATTCAATAAACAAATTATTGTCGATAATTCGAAGCCAGTTTCTTTTCCGTCTGCTTTATTATGACAGAATGCTCTTGATTACATCAACTGTCTAATAGAGGTATTTAAGAAGCAGTCTTCATGGGTGCAGATGAAATAAGCTGCTGGAGATACTTATTAAAGTACCTCTTTGCATGAGGATAAAATATTGAATGGAATTTTGCCCAAAAATTGTACTGCATTAGAAGCGGGGTACAAATAATCGTTTAAACTAATTGCAAATGAAATCCTGTTCGTTATTTTTCCATTCCCTCTCTTGTGTGTGTGGAATCTTTGATTCTTCATTAAAACTTTTAAGTCTAGTTTTCACCTATTTTTGTCAGAAGAAGTGGAATAATTGCAGTTTAGAATTTCTGTTGCAGTTTACTTTCCCAAAGTAAAGCTGAATTTTCAACTACTTTTAAATAGGCCACCAGGCTGGTCCAAGTTTCAAATATTTGACTGGCATATTATTTGGATATCACCGTGTGCATATCTGCCCTCCCATCTCATTTTAACCACTCGGGGAAATACAGAATTTGCTGTTCCTGCTCAGAATGCTTCAAGGTACAGCAGTAGCAGCTCACATAAGGTTAGATTAGGTAAATCTGTTCAGGTCAGGTCCAAGCCTAAGGTGAGTAGTAATGCCACAAAGTTCACTCTCAGCACTACTCACTGAGCAGTAAAATCACTCTGGCATTACACCCAACTTTTCCCCGGATGCTTGGCTGACTCACCTATCTTCTTAAAGCTCACAAAAAGGCTCTGATAGTGCAAGGTTTCTCTATGGTACACCAGACCTCTCTAGTCCTCATCAGTCATCAGACCATGGCAGCCTATCAGCTATCACTACCAGATTCCACATAGAATATCAAAAACTATCCAGTGGAAAAAAGAAAACTGATAGGACAATCGGGGTGGGGATCGTAGGTGTTTGTCTGGCTGGGAAGACAGATCAAACCTCCGGGATTCAAATCAAGATGTGAGTCGTTCCACCAGCTCTCGGCACGCAGGTGGAGGTGGAGCAATCTTCCTTCTTCTGTGTCATTCCAGACTTTGACATGCATTGTCAACAGTTTGAGAAAGAAATTTCATGCAAATCTGCCAATCAATTAGTTGAAACAGATTAACAGGCAAACCTTGTCTGCGTAGATTGATTTAACATTGGGTAATGGAGTTTCACAGTATCTTAAATATGCGGTTGCTCCTGCTAACCAGTTCCGAGGTTGACATAGCAGTCAGAAGCTTAGTAGTTTTATACAGCACCAAAAGAACTTACATATATAGGAAAAGTCAGCAAATCCAGAGCATGACTGAATTTTGCCTTCGTTGCTCCTCTCTCCTGAGAATTTGATTCCTGTGACATAATAACAACTGCATTACATCGTCCCACTGAAAAAGAAACAACCTGACAGACGCTCCTATGAGCACCAGGCAGGTCAGAAAACTGGATGGAATTTGTAATTAAACCTGGAATAAAGACATTGTCAAGACCTTGATGGTGAATGTTTTATCTGCTTTGTTTGGATGTAATATGTAGTGATTTGTATTTTTAGAATTATAACAAAATGTTTTTTTAATCATAATTAATCTTCAAAATTAGCTTACAAGTATTTGGATGGTACTGCTAAACAACACCTACACTGGACCGTACAGCAGTATATACTTAATAGTTGTTAAATTCAAGTTTGTAAGTCTACATTTGCTGTGTGAGCTCAGGATGTTTTTTACATAACAATTCCCGGTCTATTTTTCCCAGTTTTGTTTCCCTACCTCCTCTGAGGTTTGCGGAAAATATTCTCAGCTCACAAATGTCTTTTTCAGTCCCTCAGTTTTTGATGTTCATGAGCTCACATGAGACCCAAGATACATGTGATAACAGACCTTGATTTATCACAGAGCCACCGCGGGAAGACAGATTAATGACAAGATATACACCTCAGCAGTATTCTTGTGTGTTTTTGTGTGTTTGTCATCAAACCCACAATCTTAAGCACGGGAGGGAAATGTACCAGAGACTTGTATGTAATGACTTGACATTATTGCGATTATTTTACTTTAAGATAGGTAGGAAGACTGGATATCTCCGTTTTGTAATTTTAATGATATTCTTCACAGCAAATAGAAATAGGAACTGTGACCTCAGATCATGATCCGCTGGGAGACAGAATCAGCTGCACTGTGACCAGTGAGGAAATCCAGGATCTATGATCACTTTAGTGGACAGGAGATTTAAAAATGTTGATTAAGTTTCAGGTTATATATTACTGATGTTAAAATACAGCACAGGAACCCGACATGGACAAGAGGACAAATATCAAAGTCACATCAGTCATGAATGTTCCCTAAAGTTGGTCAACTCTGGGAATGTGACAAAAGAAATGAGTGTTGGCCAGATGAATAAATCATCTTATTGGATGGGAGGTGGAAGTTTTCAAGTTACATTCAAATATGACCCCAAAACATTATCACTCACTGCACAGGAGCAAAAATCTGGTATGACTTTTGCTGTGACTGAACAACGTAGACGTAATATAATGGTGGACATTGTGACTTGTTATAGCAGCCAAATCAGTCGTGTAACTAATAACAGCTTTGTACTATTGATTTGAGCCCCTGGGTTACACTGGCACACCTAAAAAGAATGGAGCAATCATTTGTATTATTAGTTACACCAGTGTTTTTCTGTTATGTCAATTTAATACAGCAATTCAATGCTGGTCTTAATTTAAATTTAACCTCCCAAAAAGAAAGGTGTTCTATTCAAAATGTCATGAAGCACAAATATGCAATGTGACAAATCCCTTATTCATTTATTTTTTAAAATGAAGTTACATCATTACTGAACATGTTTAATTCCAACCATTCTTAGTGAAGAGTAAATAATTAATAATTGTGCCCTTCAGATTTTCACAACAAAATTAATTGTTAAAAAATAATACAAAGGAGCCTGAAATGGATTAAGTATAGAAGAACTGTGGAATCTGCCAGTCACGAATCCTCCTGTCAATAATGTCTCTCATGATTCCTTAGATTGATGCTTCTGCTGCAATGGATTTAGAATAGCCACACTGTCAGGCCACAGCCATTGTCTGATGTTATATATCGCCTGATGTTGTGGAGGCTGGTTCTCTCTCACTCCTTCATCTTTAAAATATTAGACGAAAAGCCTCAGTGTTTACCTACTGGTTAAATACCCGCTGTTGGAAAAAAACAGCCTGTTTAAAATGAAAGTGTCCTTGCTGATTGCAAATAACAAAGTTCTCTCGAATATTAATGCAGTGATGGAAAAATTTGGTGTCATACCATTACTGCCAGCAGTGAATGTTTATAGATGCAGCATCACAGCCCCAAAAGACAACAGCATGTTCATAAAGCTTCTTCCTTTTTAATCACTGGCTCCGGATCAAACTCAAGTGTAATGGCTCTCTGGAAAAATTAGATCCTTGACAGAGTGTGTGGGTGTTCCATTGTTTGGTTCTTCGTTGTGATGCATTCTGGTATATTATAATGAAATGCATAGTTTTGCACTCAGGAAGGAGCTGCACTCTTGGTTATTGTGATCTCTGCATAGTGTAGGCGAGATAAGAAGTTAGATCTGAATGTACTGTGTACTGTGGTTCGTCAATCATTTCATATGCAAGTCTAAAACAATAGATAAAAGGAATTTACAACAGTCACTTGTGTGTGTTGGGGTCATGGTCTTGCATACCAAATTATTTGGCCAGCAGCAGTAACCGGGCAGAGTAAAAGTCATAGACGCCTATTTTCCAGTGGTTCTGTGCAGTTTTTCATCTTCACCCTTAGCACATGTATATCTGTGCAGATTAAAGTAATAAATGTCCAATAACCACAAAACAATCCCTGTGTTGAAGCATGATTCACCTTGAATGCTGAAATACTGCAATACAAAATATTTATGCTGTAGCCCATTTAATTGTTCTATGCACACAGATTTTTAAACGATGCTGTAATTACAGAGCAAAGTCCCAATTGTGTCATTACATGCACAAAGGTTGTCACGTTATGAGAAGGTGATTAATTACAAAAACAGTTGCTTACTTTAAATGCATCCTTAATGCATTATTTTATCTCAAGGGTTTTACATCTATTTTCATCATTTTGCGTTTGATGAAGACACAAAGTTTTGTGCAACATTGCAGAAAGCTTGTTCCAAAAGATGTTTGGGATGTACGTGTGTGTGTGCATGCGTGCATGTGTGTGTGTGTGGTTAGGGGTGACTGAGGTCATCTCCGCAGGAGTCTGGAGAAGGGTCAGATTTATATTCTGACTCACCTGGTTCATGTCCAATTGCAGAGAAAGCACAGGAAAAAAATTCAGCAAGTCAACTCTTACATTCTGCTGTTGAACCCCTGTTGTCAGTCACTATTTTATCCCCTCCACCATTATCTGTTCATCTCTCTCTCCTCAGAGAGAAATTGCTTTCATATGCCTCTCTGAATGTCTGCTCCTCCTATATATTTCACCCAATTTCTTCCTCTTAACAGTTAATCTTTTCCTCTTTCAGATGTCGGTCTGTTTTCTGGCTCGCTTTGTCCATTCCGTACACAGCGTGGTGCTCCGAGTGTAGAGGGACATTAATTTGCCATTTATGAGCACCACTGAAGAGATGTTCAAGGCTGCTTAACAGGCACTATAGGTAAGGTGGGGACCATCCCTGCATGGTGGAGTTTTTGATAAGAAATATTTCCTTCCAGATGCCTCAATAAAGACTCAAAGCCCCCTCACAATGAAAACTGGGAACACAATTGATTGTGCTCACGTTGGCATGATAGCTACATAACTAGTCCTCTCTGTTTGTATTTTATTCCATTCTTTTGTCATTTCATTTTCTCTATGTGGAAAGGCATAAAATTGAGCTAAATATAAAATGACAGTTGACACCCCCGTCTGACTAATATTATAACTTCAGCGTTATTGTAAAAATGTGTTATGGAAGATAAAACACAAGAAGAAGCTATTTACTTTTCAAATAACCATGTGCATTTTTAGATACATCCAGAGGTGGAAGTATCAATTGAGCGCCATGGTAACGTCTAGCATATGCCATTAGAACAAATAAAACCTGAAGAAAGGTGCAGAGTTTATCCTTCAATTTCTATTATTCTGCCTTCCATCTTGGTTACGCAGTCATCCTTCCTTTTTTTGGTGAGAAGTTTCATCTCAGCACTTAACCTCCAATTTGCATAAGTCATTATGACTGAGAAATGAGGAGGCCATAAATTTAGCCAAGTGTTCATCCATCGCTGTGAGTTTAAAAATGCCAGCCAATTTTTATATTTCTTTGACTAATGGGGAAAGAAAGACCATCCGTCCCAGAGACATCATTCACACATTTGATGACCAAAGCAGTTTACACTTAATTCCTCTGTACACACAGTAATTAATTTATGTCTTCAACACTTCACATGCAGTGTCATTTCTATAATTAAATTTTAATGTGGTATATTGTATAGTTGGTACAGAATATGATCTCTGAACTCGGGGAGAGAGACGTTTCCTTACAGAGCACTTTTCTCTTCCTGCCAAGATCAATTACAGCAAGTGTTTGTTCTGCCGAATCAGAAAGAGGAATATCGCTCGTGTTTTATCAATAAACAGAGACCAGAACAACATCGGTATCTCACTGGAAAAAACAGGAAACTCAAGAGAAGACCTGCAGCCATTTTTAGAAAAACAGATTTTCCTCCAGCAGTCCTGACAGATGCTAAAGTTTAAATGTGCACAGCTGGGACAGGAAAGCAGACTGACAGTGCCTCTGTGTGTGTCTGCATGTGTGTGTGTGTGTGTGTGTGTGTGTGTGTGCGTGTGTGTGTGTGTGTGTGTGTGTGTGTGTGTGTGTGTGTGTGTGTGTGTGTGTGTGTGTGTGTGTGTGTGTGTGTGTGTGTGTGTGTGTGTGTGTGTGTGTGTGTGTGTGTGTGTGTGAAGGTCTGTCGTCGATGCCACATGAAAACGCTGAGTTGACATTCCTGGGTCATTGACTGCAGACTGAAAACAGAGACAGAGCAGAGAGGTCCTCTGTAATGATAAAATAAGAGAAGGTAAAAATGGCGGGACTTGGACAGGAGGCTGCCTGCTGACTGCATTTATGCATAAGCACTATTTGCCACCCCTGTAGTAGTGCAACTTTCAAACTGAATGAAACATAATTTTTCCAGATCAGGAATCATTGCCAGTAACTGTGCAGCAGACGGATGAATTCTGCTGCTGGTTTTCATTGGTAAACATATACAGTAAGTCAAATTTCATGAAAACTTAATGAAATGGCAATGACGGTTTGTAACGCAGACAAAATACCCAGGATCTCCTATCAGAGATGTGTCAATGGTTATTTCTAGACACTTGCACTAAACATATTCAATAACTGTACGCAACTAGACAACTGCTACTAGTGCCACATTTGAACAACAGCAGTCACAATAAATACAGGTAACAGGTAGATACACAGGGAGAAAACGACTACATTACAGAGACGGTACAAATATAAGGAAATATAATGAACTACTCTGCAGACAAACACATACTACCCCTTAAAAAGCAGAAATAAAGAATGCATGTTTGCACATCAAGTTAGATGCCCACCTGGTGGGCAGGCACGTCCATCATAACACAAGATAAGACACATCATCATCTCCAAGATACCCTGGTTCCACCACAGTGGATGTCAAGTCCTTCACCAGGTTGTACAATTTAGCCAAAAATGAATGAATGAATGAATGAATGAATGAATGAATGAATGAATGAATGAATGAATGAATGAACGAACGAACGAACGAACGAATGTTAGTAGGAGATGAATAATTTCTTGAAGAAAGGGAAAAGTTGCTTATGTTAATAACACGAGTCTTGCTCATCGCATATCTGAAGACAGCGTTTGGTTATCAGAGGTCAATGTTAAAAATTCACAGATTATTAAAGAGCACCTCTCCAGTAGGCTGTATGGGAAATGTGTGCATAAAGTTTTAGTGAAAAATCCATCTCACTGCATGAGATGGATTTTTATTTTTATTATTGTTTTTGTTATTACAAAGAAACAAAAACTTTCTTTGTAATAACACAAAATTGGTTGACTTGTGTAGAAAGATTCTTGAAACAATAACCGGTTTTTGACTCATACTCCGGAAAAATGAGGAATGGAACCCTGACTTTGTTTTTGGCGGTGGATAATACACTGGATAAAGCTGCTCTCCTCTTGCATCCCCTGCCTCTGTAACATGCACACACAATGTGTTCAGACTTGAATCTCTGCTGCAGTTTGTCGTTAAGTTGGTTTCTACTTGCTGTTTACTCCTAAGACGAGTTGTTTTGAAGTGCGGTCGTATCTGCAGTCCTGAGCCAAATCCATTGTACATACTGTCACTTGCCTAATTAAGGCACACTCCCTGCAGGGCTCGGAAAGGAGAGCGTTGGAGGTTCCAGTTCTCCTCATCATCATCACCACTTGTACTTTCAGCACCAAGAAGTTGAATGTTAAGCAGGTATTTCTAAAATCTCTCACCTCGTTGATACAAATTGCATCTCCTCACTTGGCTCACTCGACTCTTCCATAATAACAGTCATTATCTTCAGCACACATCTTTCTGCTTCATTTAAGCCATTCTTAACAAGGAGCATCTATCATGGAGGTGCTCCTCTGCGGTCACATTGACCTCAAACGCTGATTTATACCTGACCGTCTCTGCACTGCCGTCTTTACCTTCGCTGTGGGACGATGCCACTGGGAACCTAATTATGAAGACATAATTTAAAACTTCATTAGTCCCTGGCGGTCCTGGACAGGGTGACATACACACCCGGCAGCTTCTCTATCCTACGACTGAGAGAGGAGAAACTGTAGGTAAATAAGTGCACTTCCTGTTTCTAAAATATTCACTATTAGTGGACACTTTGATGAAACTGTCCTCCTGAAGGTTTCTGTCATTTCTCCAGTAACAAATTGGTGTTTTGCGTATCATGTGTGTGAGATTGATTGGTGGTGTAACAAGTTCATTATTCTGATTTTGTCCTCTTCCTCTGGTCCTGACTTGGAGAAGCACCACAGCACAGACATGCAAGTCCTCTTGGACATGTACAAGCTCTACCTACGACGGCCCTGTATTAAACCAATTATTCACCATCAGGAATTGTATTCTGTGCCAGTGAATATTTTGTTTACTGGGTGTCATCTATGTTGCAGGGGGCTGAGATTCTAAACATGTTTTTCTCTCTCCTACCCTCCCTGCAAGAGAAGGGATAAAAAAGACTGCTGTTAGAAGATTTAATTCTGAGAAGCCTCTCTCCAGGGCTCTGCACCGCACTAAGAAGCTCATTGCAAAGACCCTTCAATTATCCGAGTACGCCTTCATCTTCTGACCAAAGTCACCTTGAACAATTAAATTATCTCTAAATTTAAATAAAACAATCACTCCCAATCAATCTGAGTTCGTTAGCCCTGGAATGATTTACATTACCTCTGAAACATGCCAAGAAAACTTCCGTCAGCCCTGGTTCCCACTCACACATTTCTAATACATGTGACTAAGGTCATCCTTATACACAAGAAAAGAAGACTGTACTGGTTTGTGTTGAAAATTGTTTTTATTCCTGATCACACAAGGCACAGTTGTGTTTGCTTTCTTCACATTTCAATTTTTTTTTCTCTCAGTGTGCAGAGCTTTGAAATAATGGCGACTGCGGTCTCCAAACAGGCATTCTGACAGACACAAACACTTCCATTAACAGTCCCTTGCACTCAGCATCACTGAGATTCATGCCACAAGTGTATACTTAACACCATATAATGATAAGTGGCTAACAACAATCTGTAGAAATGAGGATTTCATTTCCAAAAGGATATCTACTTTACTGTCACTTCTTTTAAAACCTCTACTCGATCTCCAATATAGGATACAACTTCTGATAAAACGATAACATCTGACATGAGAGAAAATCAATGCATTTTTAATTTGCTGCATTTCAAACCATCAGCCCTGAGCAACTTGTCAAATAACTGACATTAAATAAAGGTCCATTTTATCTTATTTAAACAATAGTCGTCTAAATGTGACATCCACCATCCCGAAAACTTTACACAGCAAATGCATCAGTAAATCACACATACCCCGATCCTTTTGGGAGCCTGCAGAAGTGAAAACAGTCATAAAATAATTTCTTAATTTGAAAACCTGAAGATCTATGGAAACTACAAATTACTAAAAGGTGTAACTACTCTTCATGGTTCGAATTTATCATTTCAGTGTGAAATCTGGTGAATTCATGGTTGAACAAAAAAATAAAGTCAGACAGATGGACAGACAGGCCAGCAGACAGACACACATTTTGAAAAGAAAAGAAGAACTGAATTTCTACAAATATGGACGACATGCTCCACTCAGACTGAGCTGGTTTGGCGCATTCCAAAAACAATAAAATGGCAAATGAAAATTTTTTTCTCAGTCCTTAGTGACGATAACCAATAACCAATTTACTGTGTGTGTGTGTGTGTGTGTGTGTGTGTGTGTGTGTGTGTGTGTGTGTGTGTGTGTGTGTGTGTGTGTGTGTGTGTGTGTGTGTGTGTGTGTGTGTGTGTGTGTGTGTGTGTGTGTGTGTGTGTGTGTTTGTGTGTTTGGTTTAACGACTTCAGATTGCTGTGTTGTTTCCATCTAGGTTGGAGCGATATCCCACTCCCAGTCTCATCAAAATCACTCCATCACAGCTGAAGAAGTAAATGCTCTTTCTCCAAGCAGGATGAAGGCGGCAGGCTTGTCTACACTAAAAGCATTTTCACACTGCAGGGCCAATCTTCAACGCTGCTGCCCTGAAAGGTCATTTCTGTTCGAACAGCAAAGCCCAAGATGATGTAGTGAACCGATATCCCCCGGGTCAGCGTGGTGCATTCCATCTGGGTAGCACTTGGTGATGTATACCAGCTTTGTGCGGCTGCAGAGGCTCCAGCTGAATGTGCTGCTGTTGTCTTTTGAGGAGGTAAATGTACCCTGAAGATGTCTCCAAAATTGTTCTCATCCTGTCATCTGCTGTCAACCCCAAATGTCCTGCAAGTAGCGTTTCTGCTCCCTCAGCTCTGCTATCCTCTTCATGGCCTCCAGCTGGTCCACCTGCAGCTCTTTTTTGATCATCTCCATCATTGTGTCATTCACATCTCGAGCCATGTTCTTAGCATCTCTGATGAAGGAAAGAATAGGGCATTCAAATCAATAACTGTGTTTTAGACTTGTTGTAGTACCAAGCCCGGGAGGCTTCCTCCCATCCTGCAAGGAAATTGCTGAAATTTTTATTTCACTCTCGCAGGATGTTAGGATATTCATCATTCCATGGACCTGGGGTGACATTTTTGTTGACTCGCACAGTCCTGACATTTCAAAGATAAGTTACTGAAAGTTAAAATTAGTGGAAAAACACTAAAAAACACACATGTTGAAATGATTTGTTTTATTCCTGGGCATGTTTTGATTAGTCTTGCTGTCTTCGCACAGACAGAAACAATGTTTAGTGATGTGGAAAGGGTTGGATATACTGCAAACACCATAAATGCAACAAATTCTACAAAATATTGCATCAGTGTGATAACGTGCTTAATTTTTTATGAATCAGGTTTGGGGTTTTTTACTCCTTCAAGCTGATTATTGGTCAGAAAACGTGAAACTCTGATAGTCTAACTTAGGCATTATATTATTTTATTATCATCATCAAACAATTAACCAACAACTGATCTAATTTTTAAAATGCCCATATGAAACAGGTTTATATATGAATTTGTCGTCGACTATGAACAATACAAATCATTTACAACTTCACATCACAAAAGCAGACCAGGCGTGCAAAGAGACAGCGTAAGAAAGGGCTCTGTGGTCACAAACATTAAATAAATAATGATCAGTCTTACCCACAGACATACAGGAAACCGTTCTGTTTCAGCAGGATGTCAGTGATGCGCTGGCTGTGAAGTAGAAGGTTGTGCTGGACATATCTGCTCCGTGGTACGGAGTCAGTGACCTCGTCCAGCTGGTCGTCTCTGGAGAAACACACCTCGAGGTGGCTCAAAGTACCGCTGACCGCAAAGCCCTCCAGCTCCTCTCTAGGCAGTGGGGAATGGCACACATTTAAACATTCATTATAAATATAAATGCAACTTCCTGCAAAGTTAATGCAGCATTGTGGACAAGTTGTTCAAGGTTTATGAGAATTGATAATGATAATGAATTGATAATGTAGAGAAAAGATGCAAAAGAGAACAACACACCAACACATTTTTATTGCAACTGGGAAATAAATATAGAACATTTAGGCCTGTTACTACACCCATCAACAGGTTTTCTATACTGACTGTTTATCCTTTAACACTCCCTTAAGATAATTAACAAAAGCTTTGCAATTTAACAACGCAGAAACCAAAGCACATTTCAAACAAGCAAAGAAAGAAAGAAGCATTTTAAATAAACATGGCCAAAAGGTCAGAGCAACACTGTTCCAGACAACCAACACACCTCAGAAGTGGTGGAAAAAAATTGATTTCATGAGCAAGGTTGAGCGCTATTAGTATGTTTTGGGTTTTTTTTTTTTTTGCAAACAATAAAATCCCCCCATCCCCCCTACAACCTCAACCCACAGGCTGCTTGCCAAGTACTCCTTCTTCCGCCTGTTTCCACAGGGCCTGCGGTGCTATTGGAAGGGAAGGATAGGCAGTGGTAGGGTGGGAGGAAGGCTTTAGTGTGGCTCGGGGCGTCTCGCGGGATGTAGGCAGTCAGAACAAGGAGAAACACCCACAGAGCAACCACACACACACACTCTCCAAATAAGCCGCAACTTTACGATCATGGGTGAAGGTCTTTGCTTCAGGGGTCTGCATTTCGCAGTAACCTCTGGAGTAAAATTAGACATTTTTCAATAACACTCCGCCACAATATTGTGAAAAGGGAAAGTATCATTTGTGTTCTCTTGGAACCATCCAGAAAGGCTGCTTCTCCTGTTTACCATCTAACCTTCAGTCAGTAAAAAAAAATTCAGGAAAAGGATGACAAAATCTTCTTTGTTTGACTTCTGAATATGAATTAACATAGACTGATTGTTATGTGTGTAGAAAACAGAAAAAAAGCTTGATTTCAGAGAAAAACACAACAGCGTTGGCTTTGCGAAACCCACCACCTGCCAGACCCCTCGCTGCGTTAGCACACATAGCCTGTGGCAAAATCCTGAACCCCAACATGAACCCTGCGGGCCCTCCAGTTGATTTCCCCCCCAAAATTAAATCATTTTAACAGTGAGAAATCAGAAGAATGGAGGAGGGAGAGGAAACAAGTTTAATGTGACAAGCAAACTGATTGGCATCAACCTCTCACATGGATGTTAAGTGCAGCAGCTGATTGAGGAGCTACACTTTCATTTGTTTTTGGTTTTCTGGAGGGAAAATTCACATCAGAATTGGTGGCATCCTGCTTTGGCATTTTATATTATTTATAAGTGTAAAGGGTTTATGCTATATTCATGCGAGATCAAACCCTGCGGTACTTACAATGACCTCAGATGAACTTTTCCTCAAAAATCAGTGACTTTGAAAAATGCTACATGCTATGCAAAGTGGCTCTCTGCATTCTGAGGCGACGCCAGACATCAAATTACATTTGCTTCCACAGAAATCCAACAGAGATGAATGCAAAAGGCCAGACACCTGCAGCTATGTTGTTCTTTCTCTCGTTCTCTCTGCTAACCTATTTAAATGGAGTGCAACTCTTCACAGGTAGCTTGTGGAGAAAAAAAATACTAATCACTGTGGTCAAACGCTGTAGGGGTGTTCATCAGAGAGAACCCACACTGTGAACAAACACTGACAACTACCTGGCGGTGAGGTGATATGTAACTAAGAAATAGAGGAAACAAAGGGGGACAAATGTGATCTAGTTTTGTCTGATTAAAGATGCTAATCCATTCACACTTTCTAATCCTGATCGGTGCACCATTGAGTCCTGCAAACTGGCAAAGACCGATGTATTAGTGTGTAACCAGGGTGGAGTAAAGCCAAGACCTGTTTATCAGGGCAGAGAGCTACTCATAGGTTGGTGTTGGTTTATATCTCATTAATTAAACAACGAACAAAGGCAATGTGATATATGTATGGTGTGTTTTCACTGAGATACTGAGTGAAAGCCTGGCCTGTTTTTTCTCCACACGGAAGACAGCAGTGAGATCAAAACAACAGAAAAAGCTGTGGGGCTTAACAATGAGATGAAGGTTGATCAAATGCCCAAACGCTTTTTACAAAGTAACCCAATGCCTTTGTTTAACACTTTAATTAATAGATCGCCTTTAATAATACATAACGGTATACTGTTTGGCCAGAAACACTTCCACATCCATTGAGTAGGTGAAGTGATCAGTCTGCTTTGCTTGTCTTTACGTTTGTTGGTAAGAATTGCACAAAAACGAGGTGTCATATTCAACTGGGTGTCGGACATGAAGCTGAAGAATTGAAGAAAGTATTGATTTCATGTGAAGCAGTTGACCCAGGACTTTTTTTTCCACTTTTGTTAACTTTAAGAAGTTGGCCATTTTTTCCCCACAATTTTCAACAGTTATAAACAATCTACCAGAGGATTTTGATGAAACATAGATGAAGAGTTCTGCATGCATTGAAGGCAGACCCATAAAATTTTGTAATGGAACCAGAAGAATAGGTGAAGATTTATTTTGAACCCTTTTTGTCAAATATCATTAAAATACTTATAGAGACTACCATGACAAAACCGCTGATAAAGAGGTGCTTTTCCCACTTTCTGTAACTTTCCAAAAACCCTGAAGGTACTCATTTAACTCAAAAAGTTATTGACAAACCTGCATGACATGTTCAATAGAAGGTATGGAGAAAGGCGATCAAACTACCATCCTGACTCAACTCAACCTCTTGGAAGTTTATTCGTATTAGAAATGTTTTTCTACTATAATACAAACTTACAAAATATCCTTGCAATATGATGTCAGTGATTTGGCAGAGGTACCGTTCTATGCTCTATGCAAACACAGAGGTGTTTTGTCTGTCCTAATGTGTGCCAAAATAAAAGTGAAATTTAGTATTATGTCCTTGACTAAGAAATGTTCAGACTATTCATAACTTTTACGAAACAAACTTACAAGTAAGTCGATTGTCTTACAGTACAGCCTTGAGCTGATTACGGTGTCCACATTTCTTACGTACTCACACCCCCAACTTGTAAGCAGACAGTGAGATTATATGCAACTCACACTTCAATGCGTGGAATATGCAGCGGCAGCATAAAGCGTGGAATGTGGGTATGTGAGACAGAATGTCTGACAAGAGTTCGATGAATGTATGCATTGTGTGAATATATGAATGCAGAGGCTTCGTGATGAAAAGACAGACATCCTGCTTACCTGAACAGGTAGTCTCGGTCTCTGTGGCGACAACCGAAGAACAGCCAGGTCTCGCCAAACGTCGCCTCGGGGTTCCCCTGCCTCTGCTTCTCTCTGAAAGTCAAACAACGGATGTTGGTCGTCAATCAATACGAAAAACTGACCGGAGCAGATGGGGGAGAGTGAGTCTGTCCTCACAGTGGAGGTTAAAGAAGAATGGCAACATCATTAAACACGATCTGCAATGACAGTACACTGAGTGCCACAATTGCCTAATGCAGGGAAACAACTGGGCACACTGCAGCGAGGACACTGTGCGGTATTAAATTTCACCCAAACAGAGGGATGGATCACTATAATCAGTCAGTGAAAATGAAGCTGGGTGTGTGGCTGTGTGTTTCGCATAAGCTTGTGTCCGTGTGTCCAACTGACGGAGTTAAAAAAAAAAGTCCTGCAAAAGTGATTCTCTTGTAGCTCAGAAGTCTGGCAAAGCTCCCAGAGTCCTTTGCAAGCGATAGCAACACAGCGAAACTAAGCGGCTCTGAGGACGGCGGTATCTTTGTCGTGCACCTGCTGCAAAAGGTGACAGCTCTGTCCCGGTTAACAACAGTTGACCCCCAACCTTTCATGATGCCATCAGTCAGTCGACTCTCTGAAGAGCTAGGAATTATCTGTTACCCCACGTCTTGAGGGAGGGGGTGAGATGAGACAGGAAAGAAGGGTATTGAAGTGACCGAGCAGGATGAGAGGCTGGGGATTTCACCGGTGAGACAGAGGCCTTTGTGCTGTGCTGCTGCACTCTGAGGATAAGGTGCTGCTTAACCTCTGATATTCACCCACACACTTGATCCTGCTGTTTTCCAGAATTCACATAATTAAAAGGGCAACCAGCCCTTATGGCCCCATAAAAACAACATTAATGCACTCATTCAGTACCGGAGGACACATCTAAAATCATTAGAATGAGTGACAGAAAATTACCAGCCACTTAACAATGAAAGCCTCCTACAGGTATGTTTCACTATATATTAAAATCCTTTACAAAATGTAATTCTAAATATAAAAACTACTCTTCTATTCCAGAATCTATGAACATGTCTAATGCGGTAAAAATACATCTATTTCACTAAGTACTCCTTTCCTGTGCATTGTTACATTACATTACCTAAAACGCTTGCGTAAGGAAACTAGATGTGATGTCACAAAACTACACAAGTACATACATGTCTTTAAATCATTTAAAATTTAAAGTAGAAAGAAAGTTTTCCCGCTCTGCTAAAAAAAAAGATGAGTCAAACTAGAATCTCTTCGATGTGGAAGCCATGTCTATCAAGAGAAAAGTTGTTTTTAACTGAAGTTGAACTTTGATTCCACTTAAAGAGATTTGGATTAACTTTGACTAATTTTGTTGCCAATTCCTTCAAAGTTCCTGATGTTTGAATAACTACGACTGGTTTAAAGGGCCACAGAGGACAGAACATTTGAACTGAGGCGCACTTTTTCTACCTTTTGCTTTCTGTTAACATATTTTGAATTTGTAAAATATTAAATAAAATGAAACCAAGATTTCTGATGCACTGACGAAGCCTCTTGTATGAGAGATGAAATGTCCAGTTACTTTTTATTTGAAATCTTGGTGGATTACCATGACCTTAATGAAGGAGAAGTTTGGCCTCAACCAACACACTCATGATGACACATATTTCCTGTTTTTTTAATACAAATTTAATGATTAGTATATATGTTGTATCCTTTAAATCACAAAGAGTTAACTCATTCATCAATTACAGCTACAAACATTTAACTTTGGTTAAAAAAAAAACAAAACCAAAATCAATATTTTCAGGATGAAAAAGCGTCCTCATGGAGTGAACTTCCAGTTGACCAATAAATAAAAATACCTTGGAGGAGTAAATATTTAACTTTCGTCCATGACAGGGTCACAGGGACTGAATGGTCAAAAATGACTTGATCCAAACACTCAGCTCCATCCATTAGCATCCTGGATGAGATTCTTCTGACCTGCAAACAGCCTCAAGTAAACTCATTTTAGCGGGCTCGTCTCTATCCTCTCACCGCCTGCCCTAAAGGGATCAATACCAATATGAAAACCTGGATTCCATTCTGAGTAGACCACACTGGCGCCTTTCTCTGAATACAAATCACATCACATCACATACCCACACTATAACAGCCTGCAATACAATCCCAGGAGGAAGGCAGCATCTACAGAGCACTCCATTTGGGGTCGAAATCAGAAGTGGTTGCCTTTCAGCGCCATTCAGATGATCAGCAGGAGGTGGAAACTGCATGGAAAGCCGAGGTGAAGACTTGGTAAACATCCCAATTATCTCTTATCTTTCATCCATTTTCTTTGCAGTTCAATGCGACAGACGCTGAGCGGCTTTTTAAGCATGGAAATACGACAAGACCAGAAAAAAAAAGCCAAAATACAACAACAGTTTGAGGCTTAATCACTGAAATTACATTGCGGAATTACACAAATATACATCCAACATGCTGAATTAAAATTGTTTTCATAAAAGCGCACAATTGCTGAGAAGCAAGATGTTTTTGTTTTTGTAATCAGCTGTCTGGTTGGACTGATTAATGAAGCCTCAGTATTTGTTCACACAAACTTTTGTAAACAGTGTTATACTTAATGTGCCAAGTATACCTACCGGCAAGGCAAAATATTAAACTGAAGAAACTGATTTTTTTTTTTTGCGAAAGAAAAGCTTGTTAGAGCTGTTAAGGAGATTAAGGCTAAGCACTCAGTATAAGAACAACATTTGTTTAACTGTCACTGCTCCCAGCTACATAGAGAGAGACACTGGAAATCTCTCCATAAAATCCTTCCACGCATTCACAGCAATCAATATTGGACTACTGGGGGGCCTTACTAAAATCTCCAGGCACCACAAAGTGAGCCTATGACCTTTAAAGATTTTCCTAGTTTGTACCAGCACTACAAACTCATACAAAGTACTTCTGAAAACAGACATCGATTAACAGAAGGAGTGGAGTGGGAGGGAGGTCCACAGATAGAAATGTCCCCGTGTCTTTTTGTTGCTAACAGGACCCGTTTCAGGCCTCGGGGCAGATGCTGTGTCCCGTCGACAAACAGATGATTGTTATCTCCGATCAGAGTGCTGCGTCAGCAGCCGTGACTTTGTTCAGAGTCTCAGGTTAGATTCTGTATAATGCACACCATGACAGGTTTTTACAAACCTCCATTACAATCCTCAGCCAGCAGGGGAGAAGATGAGAGACGCAGCGTGGGAGAAGAGACTGAGGAGACAGTTGAGCTGATGAATTCATTTAAGAGTTTATGCTCCAAATAGTGAACAGTCTCTTGAGAGTGGGGGGGGGGGAGAAATCGTATGAAATGTAATAAAAGAAATCCAACGTTGAACTCGTCTGATGATGGTTTGTGGTTATAGTATTAAGGATAAAGCCAGACAAAATCAATCAAGGCTGTTTTGCTTCTACTAAAAAAATCATATCTGCTATGACACGCCATTAGCAAAACACATAAATGTGTATTTCTATATTTTCAGGTGTTAGAGATGAGTGTTTGGCTTCCACTGTAAAGATCAAAGTATGACTGATAGGTTCATATCACTTCCTCCCACCAGAGCATCCCTCTGGCCCAACCTTGATCATTAAGAACAGGAGTGCTGTAACAAAGTTAGTCTGAAAAACCTGCCCTATCTTAGGTCCTACTGTACCCTAAAGGCACAGACACCTCTCGCCCCAGATGAGCACTTCCCTTCTGAATCTTCACTAGCCAGCTTCATCACTCCGGCGGATGCAGAGTCACTTCTCAGAGAGATCGCCCTCCGACGCCGCCCTCCACAACAGAGCAGACGTCTGGGGGATTTAGAGACAATTGGAGTTGACTGGGGCACAACCTCATTTACACAAAGCCGCCCCTGAGTTAGACGTGTCATGCCGCCTAAAAAGATTTACTCCGCTTTGGAACAAGTCATTGTCGGATGTGGGTCTGGTTCAACACATGGGCCTGGATTGAGATGCTTCCATCTCATTAAATCCATCTGACAGCTCGATCGTGAATTAACAATCAATTCACAACCTCAGAGAAATTATCTAAATGTCACATTTTCCACATATAGACTCAGAGCAATGATGAAACGTTTAAACAAGCAGCACTAAGCTAACAGTGAATATCCTCTCTCCACCTCTCTCACAAGTTAAGATTTAATCCGACAACACGGGGTAGCGACCACCTACTGGACTTAATATGCCATCAATAATACTTCATGAGCTTATTTGACTCTCTACTCTTCATCAGACCTGATTCATAAACTGAGCATAGAGGAGAGGATTTTTTCCTCGTGAGACGATCGAAGCATGTGAAATAATTCCTGATGTGATCACAGCCCTCACACGTCATGTGAGTTGCATGCTGTTGACTTTGACGGATACGAACAGGGTCTCGTTTAACTTTCTTTGTACAGTTCACATACTTATCACTTTCAGAATATTGTAAATAGTCATTACTGGGTGTGGAAGTTCATAATAATTGTATGACCGCATTGGTAAGATGAAGGCTCATACAACTTTTTGATAAAACACTTCTTATTGTGAAAAACTAAACATTTGAATGTATTCTAAATTTTCCGTACCTTTGCTGCAGGAAGCCAATGAAGGGCGCGACTCCTGTACCTGGTCCAACCATTACGAAGGGCACCGATGGGTCAGAGGGAGGCCGAAAAGAGCAGCTGGATCTCAGCTGTACATGGATCTGGGGTCAAAGGCCATTAGCAAACATTTATAAAGATGAGAGTGAGTACAAACATGCTGACAAGCCACTGTGGGACGACCAATCTATTAATTGATCTACTTAATATTCTAAGACATGCTAATAGGAAAACTCAAGAGTTCCACAGTAATCCACAGAGTCTGTGGTAGACGGGATTTGCTTGCTTTAATTTAACTTAATTCTTTAATTAATCACAAAAGGCTTAAAATGTGATCTGTTTTAGTGTCTCGCACATCACAATGGAGTTACCTCGAGCATAAAGTAAGACAGGCTGAATTCCTAATGGTGGGAGTTTTGTAGTTTCAAGGAGAAAATACCAAAGTTTTGGGGATTCTGCTCCTTTCTTGCTGTGTTTTAGAGACGAGACTCTTCAATTGTAAAATCAGAAGGGGGAACTCTAATGACATCTTTATCCAAATAAAACAAAAACAAAGACAAGAACTGGATGGTAAATTAAGGCGTGGCAGGAATTATGCCTTGTCATGCCATGATCCCGGTTGAGGTGAGGATTGTGTCAACCCAGCCTTTCACACAACGTCTGACTTAAATTGCAAAATAGGATGCATAGCAGTGCCATCCAGATCTGCCTACCTTGACACCGAGTCGCTATTCCTGGACGCTGTCTGTCGTCTACAGAGGTTGTGGCCCAGTAGTGCTCGAATAATCCTGCAACTGATGACCAGAGCACTGCTGCTCTCTGCTATGATTCACCTTCTATCACGACTAGTGAACAATGGCTTTACTTCACACTATATTTGGGGTTGTCTTGTAAAACCCACAATCGCGAGTTCATTACCAATCATCATTTTTCAATCCAATAAAAAATCTGAGCAATGGCAAAAAAAAAGTGAACACACCTAAACATACTGTAAAACAATTAACACAATTGCACAGGTTGTCATTGAGTGACAGTGTAATCTTAACTCTCCACCACTCATTACCTTTGGCCGAGCTGTAGCGCCTGAGGATTCAGCATTCCCTGGATAAACTGGGGCAGGATTGATGAGGTCAAACAGCCAACTGGTACACAAGCCTCGCCTCCCTGCAGGCCGCCCAGGGCATGCTGGGAACTCTACTATATTGAAGACAAAATGCAGCTTTCCTGGGTGCCGAAGACAGGAGCTACAGAGACGATCCCCCAGAGAATTTGAGATGGGGTAGAAGACAGAGAAGACAACATGAGGGAAAGTGTGAAAAGCAGGAAGATGAAGTGAAAGAAGGAGGGAAATACAGAAGCATCATGAGGGAGGATGAACTGTTAACAGGAGACAATGCTCCAAAAATGTAATTATGTAAGTATTTAGAAAATCCACATATTCAACATCTTATGAAAAACATCAATGACACACAGATATCTTACACACTGTAAAGACATCTCCATATTATTTGGCTGCGTAGGCATTGCAGGGGCATTATGGGAAGGAAAAAATGTGTTCCTGGCTTACATTTCTTTAGAAACAATCAAAGCATCTTTGGAGTGCTAAGCCCAATGCTGCCCCTGTAAAATAATGCAATGCAGATAACAGGAGAGGAGGAGAATCAAATCCCCCTGCACCCACCCACACACACCTGCCCCAGCATACAGTAAACCCACAGCCTTCCTCCTGTCTGTCACTGTTCTAAGCCACCAGCTCCTGTTGGATGAGCTCAACATCCTTGATCAGCACCAGCCACTGTTCTCTAAATGTGTGCTTTATACACAAGTTTGAAACTGTATGATATCGAACTATTGATTTTACCAATAATAATAATTAAACTATTTCATTTGTTTATCCATTATTTTAAGACAACTACTTAATCTGTTAATTATTGTGTTTATCAAATACTACAACTATTTTAACCATAGATGCACCATCATAGTTATTTCAACCACCCATCTTTATATTGAGCTCACTTTTTCAGCTTTTTATCCATTGCTTGAACTTTCTGCAGCCACTGAAACTGGTTAGCACTTCCATTTATACCCATTTATACCCACTATTTCTCCATCTCTTTTTAGCTAAATCTTCAACCATGTTTCCATGACTTTGACCTGAACGCTGATCATGTTTACTTCATACTTACATTTACTTCATACTTCAAATATGAAGTAAACCTTTTGTACCTATCTGGTAGTGTACCTGTATCACCTATTCTCAACACAATCACACAGGTTATTCAATGTGTGGGTTTATTTTTTTCAATCTGAACAGATTTTTTTCATTCCAGTCATAATGAGCATTTGATAAAAGAATTGAGCTGCTGGTCTTTCCACAACCTAAGCAGTGATAACCGAAAATAAATGACTCCTACATCTTCTTAAAATAATATTCCTAAAAAGAATCTAATCTACAAAACTACTAAAAACTACAGCAACAAGTCCGCAAAACAGACCTTCTTGTCTGTTGCTGTGATGAAACTGCCTCTCTCTCTTCTCTCCATTCCGGTCCATAGTGTCAGCTGAAGAACTCTCACGCTCTCTCATCCTTCACTCTCCAATTCCTGCGGGCCACTAGAGACCTCTATTGACCACAGCATCAATAATGTAGGCTTCTAATGTCTCTGCACCATCTGATAAGCTACACACACCGTCTCTGGTGTCCACTGTCTGTCTCGCTACACAAATGTGTACGCTCACATTCACAACAGCTAATAGAGAGACTAATGACAGGAGCAGAGAAGTTTGATGTTAGTTGTTGATGCTACATGTGAGCTTAAAGTAATCCTAATGGGTACTAGCTTAACAGGAAGAAGAAATCAATGACTGCCTAAGTGAAGCGAAAAGCGAAAACGCTTGGGTCTATTTAAAGTAAGTACACCTGGCTTAAGTCTGTACAACGTTTCCATTCCAGTCGTACACATTTTTAACCTTCCTCAAGGTTTCTGTGGAATGGCACCAACAAATACAGCGCAAAACTGAAGCAGGCATACAATAGACTACAAAAACACAGTAAAAAACTAAATTATGTTATTCATTGATCTTTTCTATGAAATCATTTTAAAGCTCTGTCTACTGCTGTGAAGGAATTTGTATAATAGTTCATCTGCTGCAGAAAGCCATGTGTTGTCGACCAGCTTACAGTGCAAGACCAAAATATTGTTGTATATAAAATCACATCAACTCACTTTACTTGTCTGGTAGAACCTAATAAACACAAACAGTATACCAAGAGACTTCCAATATGAGTTTTAGCTTTGGAAGACCAAAATGTGTGCAAAAAGTTTTCTTTCCTTTATCAAAGCCCAAATGAAAATCTGACTCTTCACTGATAAATAATTCATTATATGTATCATCTATACAAAAAAAACAACTAAAAAAATGATATGATTAGGAACATCAAGACAAGCATATTCAGTACTGCAAAACTGCTGTAATGTAAGTCTGAAATTGCAAAGTTGTTTTGATCAATAAATCATGCATGAATTTCCAAAAAATTCCATCTTCCAAGTTTTAAGGAAGACAGATTGTCAAAAACCCATGAGCAGTTTCAATCAGAGACTTTAAAAATATTTTAGCAAATGATTGTAAGGGAGGTTGTAATTCTGTTATACCAATACAAAAAGATATTTAAAAAAAACAAATTTGTCAACATTACATCCTTCATTATGACGTATCTGCATAAAGTTACGAATCTGGTGTTCCAAAAATAAGGAATAATACCCCATGACTCTATTCTTCTAAATGAATTATTAATATCTACGCTTTTTTTTTTTAAATCCACATTCATTACCCAGCAAGAAAACATCATCAGAGTTATGGAGCAGAGGTGAGAACAACACAGCCATACTAACTCATGGATCCTGGTTATATCAAGTAATTTAAGGTGGCACAAAATATATTTTAAAGATCAATATCTCATCACAAAACAATATATATAAAGTAGGGAAAATGTGCTGTGATATGGTGATGTATATTTATTGCAAATTGTGCTTGTCATTATTGTTTGGTTTGTTTAGATGGCCCTATTTGATTTTTATTTAGTAATTTTTTTTAGATCTAAAATGTTCATAACAAAAAGGGACTAAAATCCTTCTTCCTTGTGGCAAAAAAGATACAATTTTTACAAATGAGTATTACATCTCCATTACAGAGGGGGAGGACATTTTCCAGCCCTGATAAGAATTAGGATTTAAAAAAACATACCGAACAACCGTATGCTCGTTTTCTGTGACCTACCTGGCTGCTGAGTAAGGCCTGGGCTGCAGTTTTGGCAAATGCTCTGAAAGACAAGCACAGCTGTCAATCATCCTGCTGTATCAGTGAGACAATGTTACAGACACCCGTGACAGAGAGCAGACAAAATAAGTGAAAGTCATATTGTTCTGCAAGACATCCTATCTACCAATTTGTCCTTAGTCACCCCCACCCAGGTTGCAGTCTTGTTTCTAGGACACACTTCTATATTTATGAAATTACAAACTCAGGGTTATGGAATCCCAAGTGTCCAGATGTGGAGTCTGTAGGAAACAGATTGCTAATGCAGACCTTATTTCAATGCCAGGCATGAAGGTGCCCTCTTTTGAATAATATGTAGTGCATTGCATCTGTGAGGATGTGTCAGAGAAATCAGGAAAACTTTCAAGCATTCACTGTAACTCTCCCCCCCCTACCCCGTAGCACCGAGTCACCATTTGCTACACTAAAACCACCACCAGCAAGGAGATGTGGGCAAACTGAGTGCGTGATGTGCTTGGTACGTACTCCCTTACATTTCATTTACACCTCCGTGATAGATGACCTTGGTAAAGTAAAGCTGCGCCATATGTACCAGCTGAGCCCTAACAATAACACATTTTTCTGCTAAATTGCTTGGAAAGACAAACAGCTGGACTAGATCTATGCTCTCCTCTCTTTCTGGATTTATCAGGCGTCTAAACAGCTCAGGGTGTTAGTGAGATGACTTCACACTTTGACGTACACTTCATCTCTTTGAGCCGAGGATTCGTTAGGTGTTTTCTTTTCTCTTGTTATTTTTTAATGGTGATGAATTCGCAAGTACATTTGAAAGAAGGTTTCTAAAAAAATAAGTCCCCAACCTTTTAGACGAAAAATTCTACACACATTAAAGATGGTAAATTATAGGAAAAACGAGGAAAGATTGTTTCAATTAATACGGAGAATTAAATTATGCGCCTACTTGAAAGCAGGTATGTCAAAATATATGACATTCTGAAATAAAAAAACAAATTTGTTCAATCTGCAATCTAAACTTGACAGCATATGCTCTATATTAGGCATATTATTACTAGTTCACTGAGAGCAGACAATGAGCTCGACAATGAGCAAATGAACTCATGAATCAATCAACTAACACTGCTCTAATACCGATGTATTAGCAGTATCTATGCTTGGCACAGCATGGCCATAAATATTTCAGTGACGGTTAATTTTATTCTTTATTAAAAGTTAGAAATAAGTCCTGAAATAAAGTTAAGACTGGAAGGCAGGCAAATTAGAAAAGGAGAGCCAAATTTACATATTAGCTTTGGTAATAATCAATATTCATAGAAGATGCAACTCACAATTCTTGCAAACTTTTAAATCACATCCTTAGAATTAATTAATTGCAATGCAGTGGAATTCATTCTTCCCATTAGAAAGCATTAAGTAACCACCCGCTAGTTGTCTAGCAATCCTTTCCGTCGATGGAGACACATATTTCTTCAACCATTAGTGTGTGAGGTACGTTAACACAATCTCTCCAGCCACACAGCACTCAGGTTCCTGCCTTTAGAGTGACAGCATATGTCCAAAACGGAGGAGAAGAAATCCGTCATCTCACATCACTGCACCACGATGATACTGCTAGTGGATACAAAAGATATATCATTTTTAAAATCTCGGGGTACAAAGCTTTTTTGTTGTTGCAGTGAGGGAGTTCTAGAGGGCAAATCTTAGAATATGTATTCTGACCAAAAAGAAAAGTATCTGCTCCAAAAAAATACAGTCCCAGGGTCCCTGATATGTTTTCAGGAATGATCATTTTCAGGGGTATCATCGATCATAACTGCACAACAATATAATCTATTCCATCTCACCAGTCTCTCTGCACAGTAATTTATATGCAGAGGTTTCATTTTCGTGGGAAAAATGAGCTGGCAACGTGGCTGAACAGAAAAAGTGTACTTCTTAAGATATATGGATAGTTTATTTGCCTACAGATGAAGATATTGGAGGATGGGGGGGGGGCTGCTGGCATTAAAGCATTAAGAGCAGATCTCCTTGAGAAGATTTTTTTCTTTTTATTAAACAGCCAACTAATGCTAATTTTACATACTTCTGAGTAACAGACATTCAAGTTCAGTTTTCAGTGGCATTTCACTATTTCTCAAATGAGAAAAATAGGAGGAATAATGTGTGATGTGCACACTTCTTCCTTTTAATTTCACATTTCATGCTTCTCTACAGAAGGGGGGGGGGTGCAAAGGGACTGATTCATTGTACTTTTCTTTTGTTTTCTAGTTTTCTTTAGTTCCTCCACAAGATGCTGGGCAGCGTTCTAAGGATATGACCCCCAATATTTTTACCTGACCCACTGTGGAAAAAACGTGGACCATTAAACAAGAGAGCTGACTCTAGGAAGCAGGTATCCTTCTCAATTTATACCCAGCAATTACTTTTATACCCTGTCTGCACTTTGCCAATGACATCTGAGCACAGGCACATCCCACCTCGTTATTTATTGTTAGTGGGAATAACAGCATAGGCTATGATCAGCAAACATCTTCCCGTCTGTCAGGGCAATGAACCAAGAAGAGCGCTAAAAATGCAATGGCTCCTTTAGCCATCACACATTGAATGAGAGGTGACCATTAACCCGTGAACAAAACTGACCCTGCATGCTAATGTCCTTGCAAATCTCAGTGGCTCACCACCTAAACAGCCAGCCTGTCCCCCTAAGAACAGCTGGTGCCCTGAAGGGCCTCCTAAACCACATTTTTCATGAGGGCATGATTGTCGCAACTCCCAATTTCTGCATCAGTTCACCACAGGAAAAGAAAAAAAAGGTGCTGTGGTTGGCAAGTAGACCAAAAATAACTCACCGGGGTAGGCCAAGAGCTGTGACACAGCTGTTTTAGAGGACAAGTCAACTCGTATGTAAAAGCTATAGCCAACTAATTTCACTGTCTGGTAAGTTTAAGTCAAAGCTTGTTAGATTTGTAATGAATGAACGGCCAAATACCTAAATGAGCTGAGAGAAAATGTTACTCTTCTACTAAGAATTGGTTGAAAGGTACAAATCACGAAAGGAAAAATATCTGCGATTGTAGCGAAGATCAACAATATAGTTAGCATGAGAGGAGGATGAATAAAATGTCTTGACTTGCAGCAACAAGGATGCCATTTATATGACATAAAACCCCTATACGGCTGACGTATATTTAAAAATGATATGGGGAAATAAATGAGTGTTGATCCTTTGGGGAACTCTGATGTAGACCGTCTGACTGTTCGATATAATTAAATGCCCTGACAAAATTAGACTGAAGGCTGGGCTGCTGAGGAAGGCTTTACTGGTGCTATAGTGACCCCCATTGGACCGAATATATACACACATACAGGCAAATCTGACGAGAGGAGTCAGAATAAACTACAAGTACAAGTATCTTTAAAGGTGAAATTTATCATTTTGAGGTTATTCATTTCACTGATACTTAGTGCAAGTGATTTCTAAAGCCCAATGTCATGTCACTTCCCAAATTACCTCAGGCTAAATGAAAGTCTGCATTTATTAGAAGAAAAAAATGAAAATTTATAAACCAACTGAAAAACATCTTAAAATATGCCAGATTAATGGTGTGTTTTCTCATTATACATTTGATAAATGCATGAAATGTACCTATTTGGCATGGACATCAAGTAAATTTATGTTTACTTTCATCAGATGTTATGTTTCAGGGTATTTATTTGTGCAGACCAGTATACAGTTTATCTAAAAAGGCTTTTATACCACATTAATTATTAAAATGGATATTAGAAGTGAATGAGTGAGGTGAGGCACCTATGAGGATGCTGAGAGGAGGCGAGCAGGAGGGGAAGGCTATAAGAAGCTCCCCTAGACTTAGACTTGGGTCTCTCACAAAACGATTGTAGTCTGTAGCGCCTTGTTTACTGCAGAGCTCCTGCAGTCTCCTCTTCTGAACACCGTCCTCCGTGTGCTCCACTAGGGCCCGGAGAAATGCCTGATGGAGACAGAAAGCGGACTCAGACTAAGTTGTTGACCTGGATCATTTTACAGGTACATCCAGACTCCCCACCTTGTTACACAACCATTTTATTATGCACATTCCACCCTGATGAAAATACCATTCAGTTTATAATTGCTTTCGATGCAAGTTAGAAATGAGAAGAGACGAAGACGCATTCTTTTAATCTTCTAACAAAATTAGTGCAATCGATCAATACAGTCTATCACGTTGTTAGATTAGAAGACAAGCTGCTGTTTAACCGTTAATCTTTCGGAGGATGTGATGTAAATTAGAGGATTTAAAGAGGATCATGAAGAAATATTGCAATGCAACTCCTGAGCAACTTTTAGATTGATTTTACTTTCTACAGCAACCATTAATCACTCTGATGCAGTAATCACAACTTCTGAATATTTGTCAAGCCCAAGTGTTCTGTATAAGTTTAGTGATTCATTATAACTTATGAATGTAAATATGGAAAGAGATGGCATATATCTTCTGCTGTGCTATTTACAATTCCCAACCTTCAAACCTACACTGCATGGACAATTAGGACCTTTCCTGTCTCTGTCTACCACAGTAACTATAGAATCAGCAGCAACTTCAATAATTGTCTCAGTAAAAATTCTGAACCAAGCTTTGTATCCCATTTTCTATGTGGGGCTATTGTGTTTACTACAGGATATCACAACATTTAAGACCGTAAAGTCATTATCTTTCATATCCTAAAAATTGAGGAGTGTAAAGATTATAGTGCGGTAAATGCTTTAGAGAAACAGAATAACTGCTGGGATTACAAAGAGAGGTGTAAAATAAAATGCTTGTCACCTCATAAATACGCAGCAACTGTTTGACCTGAAACAATTAATTTTTGAGGAGTAATTTAATAGAGAAGACAAATAAAGATTGTCTTTCAAAGCAGGGAAAATAAAATAACGGTAGCTGTTAGAATTAAAATACCTTACATACATAGCTTTTATCACATTATCAAAATGAGTTTGGATACATAGGAAGCTTTAAAAAAAAGTGTCTAAATCTGTAGTAATCGCTCCCCAGTTACCCTTTATGGATGTTTAGATCCAAACTTTAAGATGCTTTCTAATGATTCTTATGCTGAGCAGTTAGCGATGTGTCTTTATGTGACTGAAGCAGTTCTACATGCTGAGAAAAGCACGATTTAAAATTTATTTAGGAGCAAATAGAATACGAAACTTCCCTCTTTTGTCATTCAGTGTGCCGTGCATGAAGAACAGCAGATCGCTGATGAAGCTCATGCCACAGGATAATAGATGATTAATAGCTGATTAAATTAACCTGAGGACTATTAACCACTATTATTGCAAAGACTGTTGCAAATGTTAGAGAAGTTAACCTCAAACTGGCCACACCCCAACACAGTTTGTCATTACCAAACCTCCTGACTGCAGTCATTTTTACATTTCAATGAGCAACAGACATTCTTGTCTACTGCCACGGAAAGCAGTCCAGTTTAGTCATTAGCTCAGCCTCAGACCTACAAGTGTGAAAATCAAGTTTGTTGATTGGATTGAAACAAACTCAACCAATGTAAATCACCTGAGTCCAAATGTTAGCTCAAGTGAGAATCGTTGTCTAGTAAGTAAAGCATTATACAAAGTAAAACAACAGTTCATCCATGTCAAAATGTAATTACACGTTTTCATGACATACAATACTCTTCTTAAAGCTTGAAGACAAATAAAGACTCTTAAGTGGGCAGAAAGATGACATTGAAGAAATCTCTTCACTATCATTACATTGCCATCATTCACCAAACAGGTTTGATATGGCACATAAGAGGATCAGTAAATAAGTTCTCAAGAGTGTCTAACCGTTAAACTTTATATATTGTTTGTAATCAGACTGGAAAAAAAATCAATAAAAAGCTCATTGAATAAAAAAAATCAAATCACCAAGACAAAGCAATTGAGACAAACACAGCACCTTCTTAGGAACACTTCTGATCTCAAGACACCATGTGAGCAGGAACAGCAGAGAAATGTTCTGGGGGATGTACAGTGGCAACTGGGCACCTATACGCACAGAGGAAGAATATTTATTTAATTATCATAATATAAGCTGAACTGTTGGTGTTCTTTTCAAGAGCACATTTATATGTTGTTAATATGTAGCGCTACATATCACTCGACAGACACATTGTACCTTTTTTCTTGGTGTCTTTACGTAGAGAGATGTGCACTCTGTGGTTACTCTTCTCATGAAGGCCCAGTTTTCGGAGGATGTCGTCCACTTCGGTGGCTCTGTTTGGGCAAAACACATCAAAAGAATCCCCAGGTTGATAGGCCATCATTGTCGGGTAAGCCTAAAAAACCAGCAAGGTGTTTCAATGAATTGATCAAAATCTTTTTTACATAATATAAAGGTTGAGAGAAGTGTGAAAAAAAACCATCTTACAGAGATGTCCAGCTCTAAGAGAAGGGCCATCTTGACTGAATCTCCTCTAGTCATCTGAACTGCATTGGATATGGGAACCTCATGAAGAGTCTCTTTGTTTAATGGTCCGACAAGCTGAAAAGAAAAACACGAATGAGAAACAGGGTGTTAAACAAACAGGTTTTAAATGCAACAGTGGTACTCACCTGTTCCACTGTATCCACAGCCTGGAGAGAAACTTCCAGGTAGGAAGGAGGCAGAGCAGGAACATTAAGAGAGGATTCAGACAGCGGCGGCAGGGAGCGTGTCAATGTGGCCACTGGTGTGACATGTCCATCATCCACGGTCAGTGCTTCCTGTCCTGATGTGGAAACATTGGCAGCACCACCTGCCTCAGATGCCAACTCGAGACGCACAACAGGAGAAGCTGACTTGAGATCAGCGACAGCAGTTTGTGTGGCAGAGGCTGATGTAGGAGATGCAAATTTGTAGACTGTTTCTTTCAATTCACTGACTGACTCACAGTTCTGGGTGTCAGTGATAGTTAAGGAGCTTAGTTGGATGTCTGGTAGGGATGAGTCCTGAGTTTCTGCTGCTTCTTCTTTTAAGTGACCAGTCCTTTGAGTATTCATTTTTGATAACGCTCCTTTGATTGCATCCCAAAGTCCATCAAGCCAGGGGTCCACAACAATTTCCAGCCTGGAGACAACCAGATGGTGCATAAATTAAATAAAGAATAAGAGAGTGGCTGGCTTAGAGCCATATGCTCAAAGTTTGACAGCTATACTTTATTTCTCAGCTGAACTTACCCCACACCATCATCTGCATATCCCGTTGCATAGAATTGTTTGGCCCCTAGTTCCAGAAGACGTTTCTCAATTGTCTTTCCACAGTTGCAAAAATTTGCATAGTTTGTGTCTCCTAAAGCTAGATCAGACAGAAGACAACAGAAAGAAAGCTTTCTCACACTATTACAGAAACCACTGCTGTGCAGCACTTTTGAATGGAGTGGAATGATCTGCACAGATATAATTTGCAAATACGGTGTGTGTTTACAGAGGAGTTACATCAGAGCTTCATGACAGAACTTACCTAAGAGTGCATAGCTGAGGTGTTTGTAGTGGTCACTGGAGAGAGTTTTCTTCTTGATGCACTTTACAAATTGGAATGCGTTGTCTGGTGGTTCCCCATCTCCGGTGGTAGACACAATAAAGACCACTGGGGCATTTTCCTTCTCCAAATTGTACTGGAATAAATTGTATGATAAATCAGCAACGTGTGTTTCCACAGACCAATTTGAGTGATTGTAATAACATGCATAGAAAAAGTAGTAAAAATTACTTTTACTAAGAATATTAGTGCATTACTATTTTATTGCATGTTAACATCTATGCACATCAGTTTAAATAGCTCTGCCTCAAGAAAACAAATACTGTAATGAGCAACTTTTACCTTTTCATTTTGGTCCAAACAGCCCAGTTCAGCAACCAGTCCATGTTCCTCTGCCAATTCAGCTACCCCTTCTGCTAATGACTGAGCTTGGCCCTTCTGAGAACCATATAGAACCACGAATCGAGGCTTCACTTCACAGGGCATGCTGCAGAGCCAGAACGAATACTGTAATTGTAAATTAAACACACTGAAGACAGTAAGTATACAGGGTTGAACAAACAGAGTTTTCATTATATTTATCTAAACTAAAATTAATATGAGTTTATCTTGTTCTGGAAATGTTCTTTCTTCTAAATATGAAGGCAATTACTATGACTGAAACGAGAATAAAAACGTAGAAACAAAGATTCACTTTTGTAATTTTATTCAAAGCTTTGGGCTCACTTCACACAAGCAGCACGTTGGTTGAGGAAGAGTGAAGAGTGTAATATCTGTTTATCCTATATAGAGATATGACATTGCGACCTCTGACACCTATGCAAAATTGATGAGTTTGGACTTGATCTGAACCCAATTTGGCCAAATGATTTGATGTCCTCAGAGAGAACAGTCAAACATCTGATAGAATACAGATAATCCAACAGCAAATCATTAGTGACAAGCATATGTGGGTGTGTAACTTCAGTGGGGCAGAGTGCGTCAGAAATTGTCTCAACCAGCCATGAGGATTAACACAGGGCAACACAATGGTTGATACATAAGTATACAAGCAATAGCAACATGTCACATGAATATAGCATTCTGCTCACACAACCAACAGACAGAAACTTCTCAATAGGTAATAAGACTGACATAACCCAATCACGACTGGTCTGCCTACCAACATATGGTATGTGACACATCCTGGTTTATCATGACGCTTCAAAAATTTATTCAAGATTCAATACCTACGTCTAATTCAAATCCATCCAAAACAACAGAGAGAGCATAATTGCATGCTTGTTGTTAAATACTTGCACTGAAACACAATGCTAAACAATCAACTGTGAGATACTGGAGACAATCCCTGTTGCTGACATCTGATGCTCGGGTGGTGACTTTTCAGTCTTTTTAGCGTATTCATATATCACTACATGCCGATCGTCGGCTGTTGGACTTTCCAGAAAATATTAGTCTTACCTTATCGAAACAGCTGAAATGTTCCCAGCCTTCCTCGTGGAATGCTTCTGTCAATGGAATTCGCCTTCTTCTTCATGTTTAGGGTGTTTTCTTTGGTTATCAACTAGCATTTAGGAGTATTATCGCCACCTATGGGTTTGGAGTGTGAAAAAAAAACGCTTAAACGTCACTTGAACTCTCGCGATATTACGTTAGAAACTGAGCTCGAACGGGATCGGAAGATACCATCGTGTTAAAAAAAAAAAAAAATATATATATATATACCTTTTCTACCATTAACATATTGTGCGTAAAAACATCGTGATTATTTAAAGTGTCTATTTAAGGGCTAATTTATTCTTGGTTTTTCACATTGGTTCAAACAGTGTTTAAATAAATAACAAGACACATTTCGGGCTACTTGGTTCTGCCCTAACCGCCCATGGATCCTTCCTGAAGTCGCCGGCAGACCGTGCGGCTTGTGAATCAGCCTTGGTCCGGGGTTCCATCACGAAATTCATTATTTTTTATCAGTTGAAGACATACTAGGTGTCACAAAACATTGATCAATATGTCTGCTCTTGGGACACTGGCGTTTGATGAGTATGGGAGGCCTTTCATCATTATAAAAGACCAGGACAAGAAGACGCGGCTGTCAGGGATTGACGCCTTGAAGGTACAATGAGCTAGCTAGCATGTGACGTGATTAGCAACTTTCTAGTTTGCAATCACTTGCATGACACAGTACAAACATACGGCAAGCTGCCACCGTCTGTCAATGTATGTAACGATTATATGACATTAATCACACAGTTGCATCGACATACAGTGTTCAAAGTTTAATCGACACTATGAAACATGATTAGCTCCGCTAACAGCGGGGCCCATGTGCTCTTCGCTTAGCCGGTGGGTGTTGCTACACAAGACTCCCGAAATGGTCTTATTAAATGTACATTATTTCACAGTTAAACTCCATTTAAAAAGTAACTTTCGCTACATTTTGGAAAGGGATCCCCGAACTATATCTAACATAAAATGTGAGTTAATGTAGAAATATCTTGTGTTTTGCAGTCTCATATTATGGCAGCCAAAGCAGTTGCGTCAACACTGAAAACATCTTTGGGACCTAACGGTAAGTAGAAACCAATGCAGTGCAGTCGCATACAACTTCCATGATCAGCGATGCTTAGATCTTTAATCTTTTGAGAAGGCCATATCTGAGAATTGATACTGAATTGATTTATTCCTCTTAATCTAATGTCACACACAGATTCTTTATTTTTACACCTTCATTTTTGTGTTCAGGTCTCGACAAGATGATGGTTGACCGGGATGGAGAGGTGACAGTGACCAATGATGGAGCTACTATTCTCAGCATGATGGATGTGGACCACCAGATTGCCAAACTTATGGTGGAGCTGTCAAAGTCCCAAGATGATGAGATTGGTGATGGAACAACTGGAGTTGTTGGTATGGAAAATGAGGAATAGATGTCTGTTTTCTTCAAGTAGCAGTAAACTTGGATTTACAAATTCCCACTGAGTACTTGTGATGTTGTGCGTAGAATTTAACCCACTGACAATCACAAGATAATGAAAATGATGCACCAAGGTTTCCTGTCATGGCATGTCAGCACCTTGAGACATTGCTGTTAACAGACTTGCACTGTTAATAGCAAGATTTGTCAAACTTTAACAAAGTTATTGTTGAGGATTACATTTTAAAATTGATCTTTATCATTTAAAATAACATTTTTGTGGTTTGTCTTTCGTGAAAACCTAAAAAATTGTGTTGTACAATTTCATAATTTTTTTTATTTTATATACTGATTATGATCCCCGCAGGGAAATTAGTGGCACACTGTAATTAGTTATTAAATCATGCGTATACAGTATATGTGTGTACAGGCCCTGAACACTCAAACACACACAGGGGGCCTGTACGCATGCAGAGGAGGTAGAGCAGCGGGCAGCTCCTTTGTGGTGCGCCCTGATGCGCAACTTGTGAAGGGGAGGACTCTTTGCTTAAGGGCGTCTCGGCAGTGCTCCGGAGGTGAGCTGACACCTCCCACTGTCAGCTCACCTACGGGTGTTTTTTTGGGCGGGAGCGGGAATCAAACCGCCAATCTTGAATCATAGGACAACCTGCTCTAGCGTGCGCTTTCATGTACTTAAAATACATAAAATACAGTGTCATTAGTCGCTATTAATGTCATGTCTCGGTCACTGATGCATTGAGGGTGTTTCATAAAGTTAAGAGCATGTTGCATTCAAGAAAACCGTGTATTTGGAATATGCTAAATAGACTTTGTGTAACATGTTTGACACCAGCAAAATACACTGTATCCAATCAGATGTAGGTATTGATCTGGTGGTGTTTTGATTGTCTCATAGTACTTTTCCTTTTCAGTTTTGGCTGGGGCTCTGCTTGAGCAGGCTGAGCAGTTGCTGGACCGTGGAATTCACCCCATCAGGATCTCCGATGGCTATGACCAGGCTTCACGCGTAGCAATTGAACAGCTGGATAAAATTGCAGAAACCCTCCCATGTGATCCCAGCAACACAGAACCACTCATTGAGACTGCTATGACAACACTGGGATCCAAAATGTAAGACTGGATTTTGCTATTATTGTTCATTACAGGAAGCTGTAATGAGCAAGGGGAGCAATTAGTCATAATTTTAATGACATTTTGATCTTTCTGTCACCTTCCAGTATCAATCGGTGCCACAGACAGATGGCTGAGATTGCAGTGAATGCCATCCTCACTGTAGCTGACATGGAAAGGAAAGATGTTGACTTTGAGCTGATTAAGATGGAGGGCAAAGTGGGAGGCAAGCTGGAAGACACACAGCTGATCAAGGGAGTCATAGTTGACAAGGAGTTCAGCCACCCTCAAATGCCTAAGGTATAAACAATACAAAATCACTCTCTATCTTTGTCAACTCTTTCATAGAATCAAATAGTTGACAGTTTACAAGGACAAATTACATGAGTTTAACTTCTGTCGTTAGAACTGTCATAAAATGTCCTAGTGTTTTATTTATTTGATAGACAAACATAAGGATGTGTTTGCTGAATTACGAGTGTAGCTACTAAGAACACTCTATGTATCGCCGTAAGAATAAAGAAAATGTTTTAGTAGTGAAAAGCTAAACTTAGGCAGTAGTTTAGAATTTCTGCTATATGAAACTGCTATTTGCTTTGTGCCTATGCACAAAACAAATACCATAATAATGACTTAATAATGACTTGATAATTTGTCACCAATCAGGTTCTGAAGGACGTTAAAATTGCCATCCTCACTTGCCCATTTGAGCCCCCTAAGCCCAAGACCAAGCATAAGCTGGATGTTACCTCTGTGGAGGACTATAAAGCTCTTCAGAAATATGAAAAGGAGAAGTTTGAGGAGATGATTCAACAGGTTAGTGCTGCTGGATTAGAAGTTACTCAAAACTGAATTCTTCACATTCACACTGGTGGCAAAGCTATAAACAACTATTTCACTTTCAGGTCAAAAGCAATGGCGCTAACTTGGCCATCTGTCAGTGGGGATTTGATGATGAAGCCAACCACCTTCTCCTGCAGAACGAGCTGCCTGCCATTCGCTGGGTCGGCGGCCCAGAGATTGAGGTGAGAGACACTTCAGAGAACTTGTTTTCTCTTCCATCAGTTTTATTCACGTAGAATGGCTACAAGGTATTGATGAAAATATAATCTCTAGAATTTTATTCATTATCTAAGTACCATTTATGTTCCCTGCAGTTGATTGCCATTGCCACAGGAGGTCGCATTGTGCCAAGGTTCTGCGAGTTAACTCCAGAGAAGCTTGGTACAGCTGGTGTGGTGAAGGAAATCTCTTTTGGGACCACGAAAGATCACATGTTGGTTATCCAGGAGTGCAAAAACACCAGGGCTGTAACTATTTTCATCCGTGGAGGCAACAAAATGGTAGGCACAAATATGGCTGACTGTGGGTTCCCATTTATGGTAATCCATTTGTATATGTACAGCTTTTTATTGTATCTATTTCATTAGATCATTGAAGAGGCCAAGCGTGCGCTCCATGATGCTCTCTGTGTAATACGCAATCTGGTCAAAGACAACCGCATCGTGTATGGAGGAGGAGCTTCAGAGATTGCGTGTGCTGTGGCTGTCAACCAAGCTGCAGACAAGGTGAGGAAGACTAAATCCCTCCTTTACTCTCAAAATTGTACAAAATGAATCAGGGTATTCTATTAACATTACAGTTAATTTGTTTCTTACACTTTTAGATTGCTGTTGTTCCTGCTACTTTGATGATTTTAGTTCCTCCCATCTTTCTAGTGTCCATCATTGGAGCAGTATGCCATGAGGTCGTTTGCTGATGCCCTGGAGGTGATCCCAATGGCCTTGGCTGAGAACAGTGGGCAGAATCCTATCCAGACCATGACAGAGGTCAGAGCCAGACAAGTCAAAGAGTCCAACCCTTTCCTCGGTATAGACTGTCTGCATAATAACACCAACGGTAAGAAACCAACTTGCAGCCCTACTAATAAATGTCAAGGCATGACAGTGTGATATTGAGTTTTTCTTGTTCATACAGACATGAAGCAGCAGCATGTGGTCGAGACTCTGATTGGCAAAAAGCAGCAGATACTGCTGGCCACTCAGGTCGTCAAGATGATCTTAAAGATCGATGACATCCGAAGCCCTGGGGAGAGCGAGGACTGAAGGCCTCTTGTAACAGATATAAGATTTATGAGCTGTTCTGTTCTTGTTTTAGGCATTTCCCTGAGCACAATGTCTGAACTTTGTGGCATATTGCTATTTATCATTTCCCAAAAATGTTCGATCTGTTGTATCAAAGACACCATTAAAATGATCAGTTGAAATTTGTGGACTCTGATTTATTGATGGATTCCTCCATCGGGTGTAGACTGCATGTCTTAAATGTCAATCATAAGTTTGTAAAATGTGACGCATTCTGATGAGCTGAATGCTTTTGTTCTACCATAAACACTGGTTTCATATTTTTATGAGAAAAAAATGTGATATTTGGCTACACAATTAAAATTGACATTTCATTAAAATGACCCATTGAAATACAGATGTTTCAAACATTTTGAATAACTCAAATGTTTGATTATTAAAATGTTAATCTAAATTTTATTAGTTAACATTTGCTTGCAATAAATTGCATGTACACATTTTACGGGCTTAGACTTCTGTAGGCTGAAACATGATTCAAGTGCTGTTCGCAGCTGCAGTACTGCATGAGACTGATCTCACTACTGCTGATGAACTTAATTTTCTCATTTACATGTACTTCTTCAGCCAGTTGAGCAGGTCAGCTCTGGCCTCCATAATACTGGCTTTGTCATAGGCGTTGATGTCCTCTCTTTTGCGATGGACAAACCCATGAGTCTGACCAGGAAAGATCTTCACCTGGTAGTCCACTGTGCATTTCTGCTTCAGACTTGCTTCAAGGTTGCTCACCTAGGGTGAAAACATGAAGTAAAGTTAACTTGTGCACTTTAACATTTATTCCTACTAAATGTTTCAGTCTGGTTGCATTTCAGAGGTGTATGGTTTAAGCATCAAACTATGACAGTATGTTTCTGTAAGCTAACTTCTTGCACACTGACCGTGTCCAGTGGGACAAAGTCATCATTTCCTGCAAAGATGAACAGTGTTGGACTCTTCAGTGCATACTTGTCCTCTCTGTCACTGATGATCCCTGCAAAGAATCATATATGTATACACGCATTATAAAACTAGTGTTCAGCTACCAGTATTGCATGAGTACAATGACTGGATCGAAATGTGGAAAAAACTGACAGACCATAGTTTGACACTCCGGCTTTGATCTCTGGATATTGCAGGGAAATGTAGTGTGTGGCAATCCCTCCCCAACAGAACCCCACTACACCAATTCTCTTGGCCCCACACTGCTCCTTAAGGAACCTCAGCACTGCATCCACCTCTCTGGAATAAGAAGCATGACCAAAACACCTTAGCCATCGCACAAATGAAGACTAAAATATACAATGCAGCAAGCCTTTCAACACACCAGATCATACGGCCAATGGTCACGTTTAATGATTTAGACTGAAGTTACTTATGGAAAAAAAGCAGGACATATCCTAAGACTAGATGCTGAAAACAGAATCTGTTTACTTGTTCATCTCTGTTTGCTTTCTGTCTTTAACCCACTCCCAAAAAATGGACCAGTCACCAGATGGACTCCATGGCTCCTTTCCAACAAAGAAATCAGGACAAACAGCACTGTTTGAATGTAACAAGGTCACAAATTAACATCAAATTGGCCAGTATAAGCACAAATATTCATTTATTTTTACTTACACATATCCATTGGCAGCCAGCATATCAGCTATGTATCTCGTATTTGGAAGTTCCCACCCAAATACATCATGTATGACAATAATGGCCTTGTCAGATGCAGATGATGGTTTCACCACATAAACTTTGAGGTGCTCCACCTGGACCTCCTGACCGAGGCCCCCATAGTCCATCACATCACCAATATTGCAGGGACAAGGGTTAGCTTCATTCGCCATCTGTTGACAGACAAGAACAAACACAGAAAGTCTACTGAAAAGAGACAATCAAGGTAACTTTGACGGCTTTGCAATGAAGTTCAATCTCATTTCAATATAATTACATCATTGTTTCATAAGGCAATATTTCAGAATTTTGCACAAATAGTTTTATCTAATATTTGTATTAATCAAAATTTAAATATTGCTGCAAAATGTCAGACTTACTGTGCTGCGTTTTTTTGGGGGGGGGTTTCTTTCATTTTTAATTGTAATGGACTGTTCTGATCTCCGTAGGGAAATTATTAATCCACTCTAAAGACGTTAATCCAGTACAGTACTAAGTTTGCAATTAAATTCTCCGAACTTCATTGGAGCAGAGCTTAATGTAAATGGCTGGACTGACTGTTCGGTCTAATGGCGACGCAGTTGGCAGCGCCGCTGACTAGCGGGCAGAAGGCCGAATACGCCCGGGGCATTTTTTGCATATTCCACCGTGTCTGTCCGCCTTCTGGCGAGATGCGGCGTCGTAGTTGCACGACTTGCAAATTTACGGTTAGTGTGTGGAAAAACTTTCGAAATTGACTGACTTTAGTCAATCCGTTCACAACAAACTCTACAACTCGTTACTTTGGCTCCAATGTACCCATTAATCCACGAGTCACATGTTCAATTCCTGACATGTAGCATGTACACCAGATTAAATGTTTATTTACTGACCTTGAGTGAAAATGAAGGAGCAGCACGTCGAGCTGACGGTGACTTCACTGCAGCAAGATAAAATGCAAACGTCACGACACGTCACGTGTAAAAGCTGTTCATTCATGTGAATGTAAACGAATAATTAAATGAATTATTAAATGAATTAAAATACAGGAAAATATTATTACAAAAACTTGCACGGGTGTCTGTTTTTCTCTTGTCAACTTTTTCCTGCTGGTCCAAACGCTTACAGAACAACATGATCAACATGTTTATTAGTTTATTTGCTGTCTGTCCTGCTTGGCGCATTTCCATGCCATCTATCCTGTAGTACGTTGAATGGAAACTGCTGTGTTGGATCCCTAAAAGGCACCGCTGGGATTCGAACCCAGGATCTCCTGTTTACTAGACAGGCGCTTTAACCAACTAAGCCACGGCGCCGGTAATGTTGCCTAGCTGACTGATGGACCTTGACGATTGCATAGAGGGTTTACATTAGCTTTTGTTTAACCACAGACTGTACTGTAGACTTAGGTCACAAAGACATGCACAAACAGATTTACTCGTAGGAAGGAGATAATTTTTTTTTCTTAAAAAAAATAGTTTTTGGGAAAAAACTGGTTTTGAACACTCGATGCTGTAGTCGAGGGGTGTCAAACTCATTTTTACTAAGGGCCACATCAGCATAGTGGCTGTCCTCACAGGGCCAAATGTGACTTGTAAATGTAACTAAATGTAACTCAACGTAATGCAAAATAAATGTAACTACTCCTTAATGTTAAAAAACTCAAGTTACAAATATTACACCAAGGTGCACCGGCGTCGTGTCTGGAGTTTCCCCTGCCTCACGCCCTATCCCAGCTGGGATAGGCTGCAGCTCCCCGCGACCCACGACAATAGAGCCAGCGGTAGGACAATGAATGAATGAATGAAAAAATATTACAGTTGCACGGAAAAACTATGTTTGCTTCTTGCTCTGTTGTAACATGAGTCTTTTTAATATGTCAAGTTATGTCTATGTAGGTTCTCAGTCATCCAGGTCACGAAACCCACATAACTCCATCAATCAAGGTTCAAACTATCCAAGTGAATATAGACAAATGACGTCAAACTTTGTTCTAAATGTTTTTGTCAAAGTTGAATTGGCCTCAATGACTGCATTGTGTGAAATTTAGTTTAGACATGTTTAATTTTAGACACTCTGACATTTATGCTCTCACGGGCCAAATACAATGATGTGGTCTTGAGTTTGACACATGTGCTGCAGTTCGTCTTCCAGGGATCACATGGCATTACATTTGACAATATTATTTTGTAGCCAGATGACGAAATCCGGTCTCAGAAAACATGTTTATTTTCTCTATGATTTCTCTTAATTTTTGTCTTGTACAGAACAAACATTTGATAATCAAATCGGCTTTTTGTATTTTATTCCTGACATTTTGGCCAAATGAGAAGGCTTTGTTGTCTATTTATTCTATTCCTTGGTATATTTTAAAACGAAACATCAAACAGAAACCTTTTTTGCAGAGTCGAAAATGAATTTACCGAGAGATACTCGGGCATAACAAAATAATTGTTAATGATGAAATAATGAAAGGAAAATTGCGATTACAGTACTGAAACAAATCAAAACCTACTTAACTTTATTTAACTGCTTTTACCACTTAAACTATCTGAGAAAAACTTAAGGGAAACTTTATCGGCCAAATGAACAATGGTGAGTAAATTATAACCTGTACTTTTGACAGGACATGGGATAATTTAGAACTTCTTAACGATCACGTGACCGTTGTCAAGACGTTTCCCTGCCGTAAATCCTGAACCGCTGCGGTGAAGAAAAGTGTTATGACGGCAGATTTGGCTACGTCAGTGAGTCGGTGACGTTAGCGCATGCGTTAGCCAGTTCAGCTAGCCATTTGTCTTCTACGTTAAAACTGTCACCTCAGCAGCACAGATGATGTATCTTCTGTCAAGTTTGTTATTTTACATTTAAATTTCACTTTTAAATAAATCTGTTGCTTAAAGGCGAAGTCTGACAGTGACAGGGCACGACGAAGCAAGCGTTAGGGTGCAGTCTATGGGGAAACCATTTTATGCTTGTCAATGCATTCGACACATGAACACACTCATCTCGCTAGCTTAATTTAGCTAGCTGAACGATATTGTCCGTTCTTTGATGGGTTCGTTTTTGAAGGTGCTCCTTTAAGGAACGGTCAACGGTCAAAAGTAAACAACATGGATACGGCCGAAGAAGGTAAATCGTTTGCTTGTTTCTCTTTTGCTGGGATTTAATAGCATTAGCTTCCTAGTTGCATCACCGAAAACCCTGGCCTGCTAGTGTCTTATTTAGCCGGATAGCGTACGGACAGTACCCGTATCAGTGTTGTGTGTGGTTATTCAGAAAGAATGGTAAAGATATACCCTGTTTGTGAGTGCTGGTGTTCACTATAAAACATTATTGTGTAGCTGCAAAATATTTAAAAGCGCCAGACGGCTTTAAAGCACTCGTGATATCGCTAGTCACCTCATTTACGACTATAATTGATGAGATCAAATTTCTCAGATTAACACTGCCGGATTTCTTTATGATGCTTTTCTATGAATCTGAACATACCGGCTCAATGTTCTTGTTTCTTGTGCTGTATAACCCACAGTTGCTTACTTGGATCTGTGTGTATTTGTTTGCTTATTTGTGTCCAGCGGATATTTGTCGTGTGTGCCGCTCAGAGGGGACCCCAGATAAACCTCTGTACCACCCTTGCGTCTGCACTGGCAGTATCAAATTTATCCATCAGGAATGGTAAGTATTAATGGCTCTCCAGCTATTAATATTGTGACCTTCCCTTTTCTCCACAGACAACCCCACTACCCGAAAGTGTTTCTAAGAACTTTCCTGTTTCCTCACAACTAATGTTACTTTTCTGAGAGAACAGTTTTGTATTTCGTATATATAAATTTTTTAATAATGTCTTTTCTTGCTGAAAATTTAAAATCATATTGATCAGAATTATCATGGCAGGCTTGCTGTTGTGATCTGTTGAAGACGTTAAAATTAATCTTGAAAAACACTGATTAAGTAATTCCAGTGAGTCCCAATAACATGAATATATACTCTGTTCTTGTAAACGAGTCTATGCAGGCTTTAATACCAAAGTGTTGTTGGAGCATGCTTGCAAATTATTCAACAATTGCTGCATTTTCAATGAACAAAGTAAGTTTGGTAACAATCGAACACATAATCATGTGCACTAGTCCAAAAAAGAGATTTCAAATACACGTTTCATACAGCAGAAGACCTATCTCTAAATAGGTAAGACTGATATTGTGAGTTTACATTTTTGGTACACTATGAGAAACTACACATTTTCCCCAGTCTCAAGTCCCTATTTCAACACTTTCAATAAAAATAAGTGCATGGTTGTCAGGACAATGAATTACTCTTGAAGTAATTTTGGCAGTGATTTTCAGCATTCAGTTTCTGCACATAGATAATTATGACTGAGTATAAATGTTTGCCCACTCATAAAAAAATACTTGAAAACTATCCTCAATTTCTGGTTTTATGTGTGGCGTTGGCCAGCTGAAAACAATTCCTGCCCCTGTGGGCATTTTGGAGATATTGTTTTGTTCTCATCTGTCCTGTGCGTGGATGTCGTTGTGTACAAGAGGGTCAGGTGTATGGAAATTCCCAGGCAGATACAGAGCCCATGTCTGGATTGTTCTGTGGCAATTGTTGAACCTTTTCTATATCCTTTTTTGTTCACAGCTATCCCCACAAAGTTTAGAAAACCAGTGTATTGTGTGCTGAGTGTGAGCGTGCTGTTGCTAAAACATGCTATATTTATCTAATGTCCCTGTGGTTACTTTAGTAAATAAATATCAAATACTGACAACCCTCCACAGTCATTTAACAGGCACACAATATATGATAAAGGCTTAAATGTCATTCCTCTGAGTGATATTGATTGCGATATGTTAGTTTCAGAATTCATTTCATGGTTATGTTAGAAATGATTTGCTTTCCAGATGTATACCAGGGCATGGGTTGCAATTTGCTTGAGCAGCAGCTCATCACATTATATGTCCCTGTGAAATTCCATTGGTTGTGGTGCTGTGATGCTGATCTTTTTTTGAAACTGAAACACATTCTTTGGACAATCTAGGACAGAATAAATGTGTTCTGTCACACTCTGCCTTGTTTTGTTGTGCCACATTAAAACATCAAAGTTTTTCAATGAGGTGGACAAAGTGGAAATCCTGATTGAATTGAATCTTATGTTGTGTATAGGGCGCAACTTTTTAATGTCTTTATATGTGTGGCAACCTGTTGACGTAACCACTGGCTTACAATATCCAGTTATTCCAAGACTCTAGGTCTCAGCAAACTGGCATGGAGTTATGATGGGCAACCTACAACCCTAAATCAACCCAGTAATAACTAATGTACAGTGTTTTTGGTAATTACTAATCAGGGAGCGAAATGTAATGGCGCTCATAGTCGTTGTTTGTAGGGTCCAGAGGTCACAGGCAAGCTGTCGACAGCTCGGTCTGCATCTTTATCGAATCACAAGCTCCTTTTTTTGTTGTTACACCTCCTTTACTTCCCAAAGACTTGTATGCAGTCTCACACTGGTCTGACATTGTATGGATGGTGTTTGTCTCTGTGTTTAAAATATGTAAAAGGCAAGCCCAGTGTAAGACATTTCATTGTCATGGTAGTGATGTGCAAAAAAAAGATGCTTGGTCAACAAACGTCTTTGTTTATGTCTCTCGGGGTTAAAATCTTGTGGTGTAAATCTGTTGTTTCAGTGGCACATAGTGGAATATTACTAGTGCAAAATCTTTGGTAAATAGAGGCAGTGTGGGAAAATGTTCATGTATGTTGTTTTAATCTCCTATGTATCAGGTTTCCATGGCTAATGATGTTACTAATAACATCTTGTCCAACATGTTTTATGTTGTTGTGCTTCTTCTGACCTTCTAAACATTGTATTGCAGTCTGGTCCAGTGGCTGAAACACAGCAGGAAGGAGTACTGTGAATTATGCAAACACAGATTTGCTTTCACTCCAAGTAAGTGCTTGCTGATGGATCATCAACTTTAGTATACAGAACGTCCTCAGGATAATATATTTATTTTTCTCTTTTTCAGTCCTTTTAACATATGAAAGTTTAAAAGTTATGTTTCCTAAAATTATGAATTTGAATTTGCACATAAACCACAATGAAAATATCATTAAAATGTCTCAAGTTCACACTTCTTTCACTCTTGTCCTTTTCAGTCTACTCCCCGGATATGCCCTCGCGTCTCCCCATCCAGGACATCTGTGCAGGCCTGCTGACCAGCGTGGGCACGGCAATACGCTACTGGTTCCATTATACACTGGTAGCCTTTGCATGGCTCGGGGTGGTTCCTCTCACTGCGTGTAAGTAAAAGCAGAGAGAAACTGAGTAGGAATAAAAAGGTTTACTTCTTTCCTACAACTCACATTAGTTGTTTTACAGTTTTAGTATGTCAGATGTGTAATTTACCTATAAATTTAATAGAGTATATAGTAGTTTTTATCTGAGGGTTTTGTTTTCATGGATATAATGAAGCTATATACTGGATGTATTGCTCTGTATTGATCTCTTAAAGGTAATTTCATGTCCAATGTTCCCAGTATGATTTAAAAAAGTCTTCCAATTTGGCAAACATGTAGCACATGGATTACACATGACAAGCTAGTATTATTGTTTAAAATGGTAAAGAGAATTAAAATGCGACGCTGCATATGATCCAAGATATGTGTAAATACCTCCTCTTCCTGGGCTCCATGAAAGAAGCATAGGGGCAAGAGCTGTGTAATTTCCATTTGTTTGCTAACATGTTTCTTTGCAGCAGTTCTGAAGGATTTCCATCGTGCAAAGTGACCTTTATTTATTTGATCTCAGGTCGCATCTACAAGTGTCTGTTTACCGGCTCTGTGAGCTCTCTTTTGACACTGCCGTTGGACATGCTCTCTACGTGAGTCATTCTATTGTTCTCAAGCATTATACACACTAGCATGTAGAATTATAATAAACATTATAGCCAATCTGTTCTACTTGTTGATTCTTTTAATTACCCAGTAGCTTACTTGTCAAAAAATCATTCCAGCTTTTGCATGTGTGGTATGTGGGTAATGTCTGTGCTCCTGCAGAGAGAACCTCCTTGCAGATTGTCTTCAGGGCTGTTTCGTGGTCACCTGCACACTGTGTGCATTTATCAGCCTGGTGTGGCTCAGAGAACAAATAGTCCATGGTGGAGCTCCCCAGTGGTTAGAGCAGCACCAGCCACCACCACCGAATGCAGCTGGACAAGCCAATGAGGTAAACTAATCTGTTATCTGAACAAAAAGTAAAAGAAGACCAGAAAAGGACCTTATTTAATACTGCATACATTTGTAATTATTGACTTATAACTGTTTTTTAGATATCAGAAAGTTAAACTTAATCCCAGCAAATTGCACACAATCTCATTTTATACCTTCTCATATTAAAGCCATGTATTAATTCTCCTTCCCTTCAGGCACAAGCTGCGGGCCAGGGAGCAGCTAATGAGCCTCCTGCAGCTCATCCTGTTCCTCCTGATCCACCAGCTCAGAATGAAGCAGAGCCTGAGCCGCCTGATGTTCCACCAAACCAGGGAGATGAGCCAGATCTTGAAGAAGAAGAGGGAGCAGCAGCAGAAGATGCAGACCCAAACAATGGAGCTCAAGGTTGGAGTTTGACAGAGAGCTAGTTGTCAGTTCATTATTTATGTCAATTTTGCTAGTTTAAAATTATTTTAATCCATTGCAGCCTTGTAAAAAAGGCCAATTGTATCAACCAATTGACATGCAAACTTTGCCTGTGTGTAATTAATTATATAAAAGTCACGGAAACAATGAAAAAGTATGAAAATAAATGCAAGTCACGATCACACACGCGCTATGTCCTTGAAAGAGAACAAGATCTGGTCTCAGCTGATTTTGTATGCATCCGCCAATAGCGGGACAGAATAAAATCTGGTCTCAGTTGATGTTGCGTCCATCTGCCAACTAGCCATGGTGTCCCGAAGCACAGCTGATATCTCAGATTTAGCTTGTATGTCGACTAAAAATATTGGACAGCGCGACAGCTACTTCAAATCACTCATATGTTGAGCAGCTCGTATCTTGAGATACTACTGTACCTGTATATTTATAGTTTGGGTCCATACTGATGTACTTTTGGTTTTTAAACCATTTGGCATGTATTGATATAAACAAACAGTGGTGGTGTGGATAAAGCATATTGTCCATCTGAACAAACATTGTTCCATTTTCAGTTTTTATGGAGACATGCTGGAATGATTTGCCATATGAGCTTGACATTTTTATTATCTCAAAACAGAGTCTGCCTTCAATGGGCAAGCAAAAAGGGTCAAAACGTCATGAATGAAGTGTTTCCAATATTTTTCATTTCCAGGAAAGTCAAAACAAGATTATTGATGTAGTTGGCATCGAAGCATACAAATAGATTCCGCAATGGCTCCATTTGTCTTGTTTGCCAATGTGTCACAGTTAATTTTTGAGTTGTCAAATTGCTACCCTCTACCCCGCTGGGCACTCGCCAGTTTGTTATTTTGTATTCCAGTTGATGTTCTGATATTGCAGCAGTCGAGGAAAAAGGGCTGAGCATGAATTGTGATGTGACATTATTCTAGCTGTGGGGTGTCGATGCAGCCAAATGAATGCAGTGAAAAAATCCTCACAGTGGGTTGCTTTGCATTTCATAGCTGACAAATTCACCAATGACTCTCAGTAATGTAACAATAACTGCCGTCTTTTGTTTTTGCTAAAAGCCAATTTAAAAGCATTACGGGTCAAACACAGTAACAGTGCCATCATGTCTTTGTAATACTACGGCCATAAACGACAAAGGATCTGGAGTTTAATCAGTGGTATAGAATATGACGTGTGTCACTTCAGCTTCTCCTGTTGGTACTTTTTATGTTCTAAACTTAGTCATCTTCATTTTGTCTAAAGCTGGTATGTTTCTCTGTAGATGACATGAATTGGAACGCTTTGGAGTGGGACAGAGCAGCAGAGGAACTCACCTGGGAGAGGGTAACTCTACATGTTCATGTGTTGCCACTAAACAGTCCTGTCCCAAGTTCACATCAGGCTTTTTTCCATTGATGTTCTACCGTAATTGACATATTTTATTCAAATATTTAAATGTCCTTTTTAGATGCTTGGCCTGGATGGCTCTTTGGTATTTTTGGTAAGTCTTTACATCCCTAACTGTCAGTCATACTTTTACAAGAAGGTATTTTAGGTGATAACTTTGTGAGTCTCCTGTGTGTGTTTTTTGTAGGAGCATGTATTTTGGGTGGTGTCTCTCAACACACTTTTCATCCTGGTCTTTGGTGAGCAGACTAAAATTAAGATGTTTCATTTTACTAAAACCTTTTGATGGAATATGTTCAAAGTACAGAACAAATGTGTAGCCTGACAAACAAATACATGATATGGGAAAAATAATATTTAAATTGGCATCCTATGACGGGATGAATGTTTTTGTTTTGTTTTTTTTGTCTTCATACAGCGTTTTGTCCCTACCACATCGGGCACTTCTCTGTTGTGGGTCTTGGCTTTGAAGAATACGTAAGAGACTGTTTTCATCCTTGGAGTATTTTTATAAACTTTTGTTCTTTTGAACTACATTACTTGAATAAAACATTGTGCTTTTCTTCAGGTCCAAGCCTCCCACTTTGAAGGCTTGATTACAACCATAGTGGGCTATGTTCTGCTGGCTATGACTCTCATCCTCTGTCATGTATCCTTTTGTATAATTACAGTACATCAGTCCCCTGCAATGCACCGAAATGTAAAGCCTAAAGGAAACAAAATGCCTCTTGCTGATGTTTTAAAATGTGTTTTGTTGTGTTTGTACTGGTGTGTAAGCTTCGATGATCCTTAATGAATTTCTCAGGGGCTGGCGGCTTTGGTCAGGTTCCAGCGTTCCCGACGTCTCCTGGGAGTCTGCTACATTGTTGTCAAAGTAAGGCCTCTAAGTGCGTTTCTGATCATTCCTTGGTGGGAAGAGACAGAAATACTCACTTGCACATTACTGTATTTAACACCTTTTATTGACATGTGAAGGCTTTAAATAATATTCATGATGCTGTTATTGCTTAAGTGTCACAGAAGTATATACCTGCTTCCATTACAGGTTTCGTTGCTGGTTGTTGTGGAGATTGGTGTTTTCCCGCTCATCTGTGGCTGGTGGCTGGACATCTGCTCTTTAGTAAGGCATCCTGTCTTCTGGTTAGACTTTCAGTGTTATTTGTACGCCATTCGTTTTTCTCATTATTATTTCAATACAGATATCTTGGTTTAATTCTAAAATGAAGGAAATATTTTGGGATGTAATAAAATATCCATTTTTTTGAGAGATGCATAGATCTAAGTTTTGGTCACACTTATTTTCAAGCCAATTTGAACTATTTTTATCAAGGATGTCCACAATGTATTTCTGTCACACTAATGAGTGATCTGAGTGAACCAAATTCAAACAATTACACTCAAATTCCAGAACCTGTTGCATGTACCTCACATTTCATGACATCACCAGCTTCGTATGGATCATTTCAAACAGCGAGTAACAGAATAACCCAACTTATGGAAACTGTTTTCCTCCTCTGTTTAACTAAATTATTGTACTACATGCCAGAGCAGCTTCTTCTATCCTACATTAACACTTTTAAAATTAACATGTACAGTATAATTGAATATTAAATTTATATATGTTCAATGCAGTTATGCCAATGAACTCTGCTAGCTCTCATGAGGACATTTTGTATGTCGAATGTTAAGTGTTTTGCAGGTGCAAATGTTATTCATAACACATTTCACCATAGCACGTTCTTCTTGAATTATCACTGAATATGTAGCAGTTTGAATGTTATCTTTATTTAAAGTGATATTTTCCTCATCCTGCAGGAGATGTTTGATGCCTCGCTGAAAGACAGAGAGTTGAGTTTTAAGTCTGCCCCTGGTACCACCATGTTCCTGCACTGGCTTGTGGGCATGGTCTACGTCTTCTACTTCGCGTCTTTCATCCTCCTACTGAGAGAGGTCTTCATAGCAGATTTGTTTAAGGATTTCTGTATATAAAACAGCATAAAAGTATTTCACTAACTTTGACATTGTTCATCCACCAGGTGCTGAGGCCAGGAGTGCTGTGGTTTCTGAGAAACCTCAATGACCCAGATTTTAACCCAGTACAGGAAATGATTCACCTTCCCATCTACAGACACCTGCGGCGGTTCATCCTGTCGGTGGTGGTGTTTGGCTCCATTGTGCTACTCATGCTGTGGCTGCCCATCAGGCTGATCAAACTACTGCTTCCTGCCTTCCTCCCATATAATGTCATGCTCTACAGGTAACCAGCTGCAACAGACATCTAGGCCACCTAGCAGTAAACTGTGAAAACTGCTGCTTTTCCTTTCTGAAGTGGTGCATGAGACATCATCTTCAGGTCAGACAAAACATCTTGGTGGAAAGCAGGAGGAGTAAGAGAATCGTTTACCCAGAAATCTGATTTCGAAAAATTAGTTTAGAACAGAGGGTTTTTTATTTTTTGTTTTTTTTAGGGGGGGGGTTCGGTTTTTTTTTTGTTTTCTCCCCCTTGTGTTGTTATTTGTTAAAACTGAAAATGTAATAAAAACATAAAAATGAAAAAAAAAACACCAGATTTTGGTTGGTTGTCAAATGTCATTGGTGCATCCTTGCTTCTTCTGACCATGACCTCCTCTTTCCTTTTAGTGATGCTCCAGTCAGCGAGCTCTCTTTGGAGCTCTTATTACTTCAGGTTGTGCTGCCGGCTCTACTGGAGCAGGGACACACTCGCCAGTGGCTCAAAGGCCTGGTCAGAGCCTGGACAGTCAGTGCTGGATATTTATTGTAAGCTGATAAGTTTTTTTTATGTACTCACCCACAGTGTTTTTGTCTGTCTGTCTGTCATCAACCCTCACCACACAGTTTTGTATTCAGCTGTGGATTTTCATTAATGCATGTTAATCCCCACAGAGACCTCCACTCTTACCTCCTTGGGGAGCAGGAGGACAATGATGCCAACCAACCTGTGAACAATAACAACAACAATAATCCTCCTCCGGGTCAACATAACAACAATAACAACCCTGCACCAGCTGTGGGTGAGGGGCTGCATGCAGCTCATCAGGCCATCTTGCAGCAAGGAGGACCAGTGGGATTCCAGCCCTATCACAGACCCCTTCGCTTCCCATTCAGGGTGAGATAGTCGGCATAGTCCACTTGAGTGTGGAGCAGTCTCTGGAGATGTATATGTGGGGGTGATGGTGTGTTTATTTTTTCTTAGTATAGCTTCTGCACTTGTTTCATAAGGTTCGTATTAAGAAATGAGAGACTAGGCCTACCTAGTAATTATGGTTTTCCACAAAGATTTAGAATGTTCAATGCTCAAAGGTACCACTTATAAAAAACTTACTTTTATTCTTACACTTGTCCTGTTCTTCCCAGATCGTGCTGCTTATAGCTTTCATGTGCATCACTCTGCTGGTGGCCAGTCTGGTGTGCCTCACCCTACCAGGTAAGATGTAGTAGAATAAAATACCAGCTTGGAGCAGTTCTGTAGTTTTTAACACAACATCTAAACCATAATTAAATGATTAATTTGTATGTACGTCTCTACTTTTTCACTGGTTCTTTCTAAATTGCGAATCAATAAATTTTATCTCCATATCTAAATTTCTGGCTCAAATAGAAGCTCTCTTCCGTGATTGATCACTGTCCAGTTGAAGATGGTTCAAGTGAGGTCGTATTTACTTTCACTTGTTTTTCAGTATTCACCGGGCGTTGGTTAATGTCCTTCTGGACAGGGAGCTCCAAAATCCATGAGCTGTACACTGCAGCTTGTGGCCTGTATGTCTGCTGGCTTTCTATCCGTGGGATCACTGTGCTGCTAGCCTGGATGCCTCAAGGACGCACAGTCATCATGCACAAAGTGCAGGAGTGGACACTCATGGTAGGCTTTTATGAGAAGCCTGTGTTGTTTGCAAGCACCATTTCTACCAAAGTCAGTAATTATACCATGACTGGAACAGATTAGTTTTCAGATTTGGTGTCATTGAATGGAATTAAAACTTCTGCAATGATAACAGTATGTATAATTCTGTGCAGATTATGAAGACCCTGGTTGTAGCTCTTCTTGTCGCTGGAGTCATCCCGCTGCTACTGGGACTGCTGTTTGAACTGGTCATTGTGGCTCCACTCAGGGTTCCCCTGGACCAAACACCCCTCTTCTACCCTTGGCAGGTACGAATGTTGGTCTTTTTTTTAATCTCTCGTTCCCTCCCGTCATACATGCATCACTTCAGGTCTTGACATTTTTGTTCCTTTGCTGTGTGATGAGGATTCCCAGTTCTTATATCCATCCAATCATTTGCCTGTTATCTACAGGACTGGGCTCTTGGAGTGCTTCATGCCAAAATCATTGCTGCCATAACGCTCATGGGCCCACAGTGGTGGCTGAAGACTGTTATTGAGCAGGTGGGTTTTAAATGTTTATCATGAATAAACATGTACTAAAAAAACTATCAGCTATATAACAATGTAGTCTTCTGATCAAAAAAAGAAAACATGAGCATAATCTTGCTGTGTTTTTGTTTTGCACTATATTTTAAAAACAATACAAAGAGCAGTAGGCGGGTTGAATAATGAAAAGTTTAAGCACAATATCCTGTGTTAAAGCTCCTTTTCTTCTTAGGTTTATGCAAATGGAATTCGCAACATTGATTTACAGTTCATCATTCGTAAATTGGCCGCCCCGGTTATCTCAGTGCTGCTGCTTTCCTTATGTGTGCCGTATGTTATTGCTGCAGGAGTGGTGCCTGCTGTAGGTGAGTGCAAAGTACATATGTAGCAGTTACATTGCAGATTTTTCTTCAAAATACGTTTCTTCTTATCCCAGATGACAGACCAGTGGTTACAGTGTCAGGTAGTAGTGGGCTCTCCCCACCCATTTATAACTGGAGTGCATTATTTTGCAGGTGTCACCCCAGAGATGGAGATTTTAATGCAGAGGAGAATTTACCCCTTCCTCCTAATGGTGGTCTCACTTATAGGAATCCTGTCCTTCCAGATCCGCCAGTTCAAACGACTTTATGAACACATCAAGAATGACAAGTAAGTCAAGAGTCAAGACTTTTTAGCTAAAAAAGATAAATTTCTTGTATGCTTTTTGGACTTTCCCCAAAGCTCATACAAAGTACAATGGTCCCCTTCTATTGCAGGAGTTATGTTCTAAAAATAACCCCCGATAGGCAAATTCCACAAAAGTCTGGTTTGTTTTTTACATTTAATGTACATGTTTAAAAACTGTAAGACAACTCATTACATACCTCATACAATTTTCTAAGACAGTAACTGATCTACAAAGCTAAAGCAGACTCCGTCCTTATGATGTAGTTCGGATTGCAGATAACCTTTTTTGAATCTTTGTTGAAAATTATTGCTGCTGTGGTCCTTATGTTATTTTCCTTCTTTATGTAATCAATCAAACTTTCGTTAATTCCATAATGGCACTCTACAGCTGTGTAACTTCTGCCTTCTTTTACCGTGTCTGTAAGTCCAACTTTTTGTGCGATGGTCAGCATCTTCCTCTGCCTTTTGGGTGCTACCACAGGTGCCTTTGACAGTGCAGAACGTTTCGTCAACATTGTTGGGTCTGATGGGGGGGGGGGGGACTTGCAAACATACAGTACAGTACTTCAGAGTCAGACGACTAGCGATCAAAGATTTATGTAAATTTTACAAGCTGGACACATTTTGTACACATTCAGAGGTCTACAGCCAATCAGGATGCAGAACATGATGCCTTGTTTAAAAAAAAAGAGCATGCAAAATTGTGCTAAAAAAATTCCACAAAACAGCAAGGCCACGAAAGGTGAACCATGAAAAAGCGAGGGACCACTGTACATCAGAATATTAATGTTTCAAAGTTGGAAATTAAAGAGCAATCAGTGTAATTTTGATGCTGGAAAGTCAAAAATAAGATTTCTGAAACAAGTATTTTTATAATCTCTCTTTACAGGTATCTGGTTGGACAGAGGCTTGTTAACTACGAAAGGAAAGCTGGAAGAGCAAGTTCAGTCCCACCATCCAACCCTCTTCCCGAATAGTTTTTGTGTCAGACTTTGCCACATATTTGCACCCGTTCCCTTGTTACATCCTATCTTGTCTTTCCATCCACTGTTTTTGATTTTTAGCTCAGATCTTGAGCCAGAATCTGTTGGAACCTTTTATGGATCTTAGTGGATAAGATGGATGTTGTTAATTTCCTGAATTCTCCCTCACCCTCATCAAAGGTGGGATGAAGTAGTATAATCATTGGACAGCTGAATAAATCCCCTCAGAAATGGAGGTGGCAGAAGGGCAAAGGATAGAGGTTTGATTTGAAGCTAAACATTTGTATTGTCATTCATGCTTTGCTTTGTAAAGTCCTGCCTGACAAATGTACATGTGTAAATACTTTGAACTCAGACTTTGTCTTAAAAAAGAGAAGGATATGGATTAATACAATGGCCATTGTACATCTTAAAAGTGTATGCATAATTTATTAAATCAAAGTGAAAATGTATAATTGTTGCATGTTATCAAGACAAGCAAAGTACAATGTAGTTAAAGGGTGAGGCGTTTTTAAAGTTCTTTTAGAATTGTTTATAATTAGTTAATAACTCATGACTTACATTTCTGAACCATTTGGGTCATAAAATGAGACCATTTGTCTCAGATTGAAGGATATTCCGAGTGGAACCAAGATCAATACATGACTGGTGGGGGTTTGATTGTCTCATCCTTTGGTGTGAGCGGAGAATTAAGCACAACTCCAAACTGCTCTGCCAGAACACCCTGGATCTCCTCATCCTTCAGTTCTCTGGTGGTGATTTCCAACGCTCCCCCTGGTGCTGCTGTTGGAAATGTGGTGCTGACTAGTCTATGGCCAACGTAGGAAAGACTCCCACTTGGTTTTAAAAGCGAACAGAGGGATTTGCAGTAAAAGAGAGAACATGGAGAGCTCTGGTGGTACTGGCACATCTCTGCAAAGTCTTCCAAGCAGCGAGGTTCAAGGGTGAACTTGTAGAGTTCTACCCAATCACTATCCACCCCGCTTTTCTCCTGCTTCCACGCCACAGTCTTCATATCCATGTCTGCTCTGATGTTGTATACCCGATGGCCCTGTTCCTGGGGGGCACTGGTCTCCAACGAAAGAGGGAAAAGGAAACCTCTGGGACCGAAACCAACATCGCACAACCAGCGCTGCCCATCAAGGGTCACCATGAGGGTCAAATGGTCAAAAGGTGGTCCGTATGCACAAGTCTGTTCATTCCTCACCTGGCCTGAGAGCAGGGTGACGTGGAATCCTAGGTTGCTGAGCAGCCATGAAAAAAGGCCGTTCAACTCAAAGCAGACACCACCACAGTACTGGTTCACTACCTTTTCGAATAAAAGAGGAAGATCAAGTTTGAGGTTTCCGCCGCTGTGTATGGCGAGATTTTCGAACGGTACCGATCGCAGATGACAGATTTGAACCGACCGAAGCACGTCCAGTCTGGGCTGAACTGGGCCGGAGTAGCCGATGCGAGACAGATACTGATTCACGTCCATCGCAGCGAGACCCGTCTGTAAACGTCAGTACTTGCAGCCCTTTCACTTGCAAAGCTACGCTCAGATCGAAATAGTGTCGCTTACTGAACAGCTGAAATCCCCGCTGCGCTCCGTTGTCTTGCTTCCGGTTTCTGACGTCACGTGTCAGACATGAGGTCAACATCGGAACAAAGTACAAATAAGGTATTCAGGGAAAAAATAAGGTGAACTTTCCTGATAGCTGGAGATCACGTGTGCTTTTTATATTGTGCATAAGACTACAAAATAAATCCACGTGGAACTTCAGAGGATCTGTACAACCCGGATCTACTCCATCGTTGAAAGGTTCCGTTTGTGGCACATGCACACATCGTGTTTCATAAAACGTATTTTACATATAATTTATTTTTTGAAAAAATGTCAAAGCAGTACTTGTATTACTAAAGAGTATCGAAAAAGTAATCGATGCACCCCTGTCCTAGATCCAGATATGTTGATATATTCCTCCAATGCATCGAGTAAATCAACCACAGTTTGATAATAATTTGTCACGCAGTTGATGCATGAGTGATGAAAAAAGGCAGAAAAAAATTCTTATCTTGCTTATTCAGTGTAGGGAAAACTCCTGAATCTACCGCCACATGCGGTTCCACTCCAAATGTAAGTGGGGTCATCCTTGCAACTACACCAACAACGTTAAATAAAAATCTGGGATGTTATCGTCATGTTAGTTTTCTGGATGATCATCATCATGATGACTGACAGCACCTCGCTTTACTTTGGTTCCCTCGTCACCATCTTCATCTCGTTGTTTTTTCTTGATTACACTAACCTCATTACAGCCAGCTTGGAGCATTTTTGATCTGTAGTTTCCAATCTTGTACTTTATTCATATTGTACAAATAGCATGCCTTGTGCCACAACTAGTCTCTTCCAGGCCATGTTTTTTTACCACTGTAACGCGAGAACATGAGGTGTACTGCCATAAATAAACCACTTTCCCTTAATTGGATGAAAAAATGTCATTGTTGAGTGTCAGTGCTGTAACCTGGATTCCAATGTCTGGTAGAGTAATGCAGTACTCTTCCACACCACTGGGTGGCAGCAGGTAGAAAAGGAAAAAAATACAAAGCCTTTAATGTCATCATACACAAGTGCCCAACAAAATTTTTCTTTACATGAACAAGTGTAAAGAGCAGAACACAGGTACAAGAATTACTAGTTATAAAGATGTATTTACAACGAGCTGTCAAGAGTGTTGGAATGTACTGTGCAGCAGAGGGCTCGATAACAGCAGTCGCAAAAAATACATTGTACAGAGTACCTAATTGGGAAAGATTTCCGACAGTGTATCGTCATTTACTTTCAGAGTACTGTGTTTAGTACTGCAATCGCACTTGAATAAGACATGTTTATCAGTCTTGAAGTCAGTCTTGATGGACCTATACCTCTTCTCAAAGCGTATAGGTCTCTGAGACCTATATGCTCTAAAAAGCACCGGTGATACTTGTGGTCCTGTGCAGCTATCTGGTGTTGTGGATGTCCGACAGAGAGGATAACTGTACACCTACAACCTTCTGTGCTGACTTCCTGACTCTTTCCAGAGTCTTCCTGTCCGCCTGAGAGCAGCTCTTGAAACACCACGATGTTGTCGGTGAGGATTCTCTCCACAGAACACCTGTAGGAGGACAGCAGCAGGTTCTGGGACACTTTTACCCTTCTCAGCGACCTTAGACAATGTAGGCGCTGCTGCAGTTTTTTCACAAATGCATTGGTGTTGGTGGACAAAATTCTAATCCCAGGTGAACGCCCCAAGATGAGTGGCGGTCAAAAGAAAGCAAAGACAGTGAGCTGGAGGCAAAACAGCGAAAGCTTCTTTTTTTTTAAATTTTGTTGAATGTTCCTGATCCTATCCATCCTGGTCACTCCGAGAGCAAACCTCAACATCTTCATTTCCACCTCTTCCAGAAGGGCTTATCCAACTTATCCCTCTATAGTTCCCACAACTCTGCACATTACCCTTGTCCATAAAAATGGGTACTGGCACACTTCCACCATTCTTCCAGCATCTTCTCACCCACTAGAATTCTGTTGAACAACCTGGTCAAAAAGTCCACAGTCACCTCTCCTAGATGCTTCCATACCTCCACAGGAGTGTCATTTGGACCAACTGCCTTCCTGTTCTTCATCTTCTTTAGTGCCATTCTAACTTCACCCTTGCAAATCACTGCTACTTTCTGGTCCACCACACTTGCATCTTCTACTCCACCTTCTATCTCTTTCTCATTCATCAACTCCTCAAAGTATTCCTTCCATCTACTCAGTACAGTACTGGCACCAGTTAGGACATTTCCATGTTTTTCCTTAATCACCCTAACCTGTTGTACATCTTTCCCATTTCAATCGCTCTGTCTGGCCAACCTTTAGGGATCTTTCTCTTCCTCCAAAGTGTCCAACTTAGCATGCATGTCATCATATTTTACCCTTTTGTTTGGCCTTTGCCACCTCCACTTTGGGTCTATGTCGCATCTCAATGTATTCTTGTCTCCTATAGCCTCTGTCCTTGTATTGTTTCCTGTATTTCATGGTTCCACCACCAAGTCTTCTCCCTTTTCCTACCAGAAGACACCCTGAGTATTCTCCCGCCTATTTCTCTGGTCACCTGGGCTGTAATGGTCCAATATTCTGGGAGGCTCTCCTGTCCACCAAAAGCCCGTCTCACCTCTTGACTAAAAGTCACACGACACTTTTCCTTTCTCAACTTCCATCACGTGGTTCTCTGCTATGCCATTGTCTTCTTAATCTTCTTCCCCATCACGAGTTACAGTGCCTTGCGAAAGTGTTGGCCCCCCAAAATCTTGTTGACATTTTGTCACATTTCAGGCTTCAAACTTATACACAGTTAATTGTCTGTATATATAGTAATTATTTTATAATTTTATTGAGATGATCAAATAAGCAAAATGAGATTTTTTTTTACTCAAAAATTATACTTCTGTGATGATATTAGATCTGTAATCTGTTATCCGATATGGCTGTTACTGAATACATCGTATAAACAGATCTGTTCATCGGACACAAATCAGAGATAGTGCATTCGAACAAAAAAAGTGAATGTTAAAAAGAACAATAAGTCACTGGCTTGTTAAAAAGAACAAAAGCAAAGAAATAGAAGTCAAGCAATATTTTTAAAAAATCATATGGGTAAATAAAAACGACACGATCGCACAAGCTGACACAAAGACATAATGTATTGAAAACATTTAGTGTCCGAATTGCTATTAAAGTTAATCACAGTAAATCGGTACTTCTGTAAATTTAAGTTGATTTAATTTCCAAAATTAGGAGGTGTCAACATCAGATTCAAAGGAAAAATCGCATTTGCATTTTTTTTAAGCCAATACAGCCGAACGAACGCAACATCTCAAGTCTGCTGTACTGAATTCGCGTTGGGCTCTCGTGACGTCACACGTCGACACTCCCTTTTCACCCAGTAGAGAAAGATGGCGCCCACACACGTACTGAGATGCTGTCAGCGGGGTTTAGCGTGGATACCTGTGGTTTTTATCGCCCTGGTCGTCTGCTGGTCGTATTATGCTTACGTGGTGGAGCTGTGTGTGTGTGAGTACACGTCTAGTCTGTCGTTTGCTTAAGCGGCGTGGTTGTTTTCAGCGTTGCCGTCCACAGCGCTGCTGCTGTTGGCCAGCAGGAAGTAAATGGACTGGTGCTCAACAATGGTGAAGGCAAGCCTGTCCGAATGTAGGTGCAGCTAATTAAATGTTAGCCACCGGAGGTTTGGGGGAAATTTAATGGCTTGTACGCTCTGGACATAGAACAATGCTGCTAACATTGCTGTTGCCGTCTTTTAAGGTGAATGCAGTCTGATTTAAAGGCGAACCAAACGGGGCTGAGCAGAGAACTTCTTCCCTGTCATTAGCCTGCTGGTAATACTAAGGGCTGAGGGTTTGTCTTTGATGGTTGTAGGCTTCAAAAGATCTTAGAGCTATAGATCCACCAGGGAATTACAATATAGGTCTGGACTGTGAATGATATATTGTTCCAGTTCCCAAAACTTTTTTTATATCAGCATCACATATTTGGTGGTCAGGTGTCATAAGAATCATCTAGGGAGGAGATGATCAATAGACATTCAATCAGAAATTGATTTTTTTTTCTTCCCATTTCTGATTGAATGTTAGAATTCAAATTCCATTTTTCATATGAAATGCTTCAAGGACTTGGCTCACATTGACATGACAAAATGTCTCTTAAGAGCTACTCGATGAAAAATGACTGAGTAAACACAGTGGAGGAAGACTGTGTCATGTGCCAGAGATCGTCAGATCAACCCCGGAAGACCATGTGGTTAGATTGTTATGTCATCTGGAAGATAGCCCTAAAAATATAAGCATGGCTTTGTTTAACAGTAGTTTGTATGCAGTATTATCAATAATTCTTTAAACATTTCTTCTTGATTCTTGAATTCCCGCTGTGTCTAGACAGGAGCCAGGGAACCATGAGAATATGTAATTGAATTGGACTGGTTTTTTTTTTAAATCCAAATGAGCTCACAGACCATCTATACACACTGATTTTAATTTCATTATGTATGTCATTGGCACTTATGTAATGGTTTTGTTTTCTCTCTCTGTCTATTACAGTCACCATCACTGGCGCAGGAGAGCAGAGTAAGTATTTTGAGAAATCAAAAAAAAATATTTAAGACATTACACATCAAAATTTGAGCCAGGTTGCTCTTGTAATGGGATGATATCATGTTAATCAAGTGAATTTTTGTCTGTACATTTAGCTAAAAAAATCAACAACCCTGGCACATAAAATATGCTCACTGAAAGCATTTAGGTCAAAATAGCTCCTCCGTCAGCACTAGCTCTTGTCTCATTAATTGAATATGCGGATGCAAAGTGTTTCCAAATGATTTGTGTTAAAGCAGCATCTCCAGTTAACCTTTTAGCAGTCCTGTGCATATGTTTAGAGCAATGCTATTTGTCTTGACACTTTGCTTCATGTTCCCCTCCAGTTGTCTACCTGATCTTCTTCCACCTCTCTTTCATCATGTTTGTGTGGTCTTACTGGAAAACCATCTTCACCAAACCTGCTAACCCCTCCAAAGAGGTGCCAAAACCAAAAAATATGTTTGTTTCTTTCTGCAATCATTTGCAACATGGTTATTCCAAGCAGCCTCAATGAGACATAACAGTAAGAATCCCAGGTTGAATAAAGAACACTAGAAAGAATGACCTCTTGCTAAGAGATGTGAACTCTGACAAGTCAGTCTGTAAAGGATAACATTTATTGATCGTGTAAAAGACTATCACACAACACCAGAGCTGCCTCTATTGAGTGTAGACCTGTCAATATGTTTTCTCCTCTGCCAGCATGGTTAGCTTTCTTTTGCAGACAGATAAGTAAAGTTTCCACAGAAAGAAATCATCTACCCATTTTGGTTGTGCTACAGCAGATGTGCAGATGCTGAAAGTGAGGTTGATAGGGATAAATAAGAGCGAGGATGGCCTTTTTTTCTTTGACCTAAACAATGTACAGTTCATGTTTATCCCATAATGGGAGATGTAGCCATAAACAATTTTTCTACTTTCAGTTCTTTTCTTTTCTTCATTCCAGTTTTGCCTACCCAAAGCTGAGAAGGAGCGTTATGAGAAGGAAGAGAGACCAGAGTCCCAGCAAGAGATCCTCTGGAGGGCAGCCAACAGTCTGCCTCTTTACACGCGCACAGGAGCTGGAGGTATGTTTAAATGTCTTGTGTGTGCGTGTGTATTTGAAACTCTCCTTCGCAGCTGTCCAATCACGAGGAACCTGTTGTGTTAACACAATGCAGCAATCCGTTACTGTGACCGCTGTCAAGTCATCAAGCCAGACCGATGTCACCACTGCTCTGCATGTGACATGTAAGGAAATCCATTTATTGAACAAGAGCTGTTCCATTTGTCTTTTACCATTTAAAACACCATCAGTGAAATCCCCTGTTCATTATCTGTCCACCTTTATTTGGTAGGTGTGTTCTGAAGATGGACCACCATTGTCCCTGGTATGTCCCTGACATTTACCCTTACATTTTATGGCACAATGTTGCCATAAAAAGAGAATTAATTATGAATACCTTGCAAAGTATTTTTTAAGAGGAAATAATGTTAAACTTGACCTTCCTGTGGTTGTGCTTCTGCAGGGTGAACAACTGCGTGGGATTTTCCAACTACAAGTTTTTCATCCTCTTCCTGGCATATTCGCTGGTGTACTGTTTGTTCATTGCAGCCACTGTACTGCAGTATTTCATCAAGTTCTGGACAGTGAGTAGCGTTGTACATTCAGCGTGTTACACAGGATGCATATCTGGTTACACATCAAAGCTTGATTTATCATCTTTTTGCGCTTGGTTGTGCATGGTGCTGAACTTTCTGTTTTTCTCTGGCCGAACTCACCCTTCACCCCCTGACCTATCCTTCTGTGTTTTCCCCCCTGTCCTCCCCAGTTATCTCACACTAGGTCATTGTTCTCTGATCTCGCTCGTTTCTTTGTCCCCCATCATTATCAGGAACATTAGTCACACCCCGAATGCCATTGCAAAGGGCGTGTTTTTAACTCTCATTAGAAAATGTTCCACAACAGTTTCCTCTTTCTGATTAGTCCCTTTTTTGTCCATTCAGGTGAGTTTGTATATTCAGTCACTCCCTGTTCCATTCAACATGACCTTGACTTGTGTTTGCCCACTAACTGTAAGGCTTTCCTCCCCTCTAACCTGGTCTCTCCTGGTGTTGCTAATCAGCCTTGTTTTTATTTGTACTAAAGCTTTGCCGGAGGAAATCGGCAGAGAACTGCCCAAAGGTAATCATGCCTTCTTCCAAAGCCTTTTGTGTTGCACTTATCATCTTGGTTTGTGTTGTAACATGCATGGAGTGATGTAATTCTATTCTTCTTTTCTATTCGTCTGCCTATCTTCTTACACGTATTTCCTTTCTCGTACTTAAAGTACCGGTAATGCAAAATGACATTCTTTTTTTTTTTGTCACGACCTCCTCTCCCATCTCTCTTCCCAGAATGAACTTGAGAATGAAGCACGAGACCCTCAAGCCAAATTTCACGTGTTGTTCCTTTTTTTTGTGGCGGCTATGTTCTGCATCAGTATTCTGTCCCTCTTCAGCTACCATCTGTGGCTTGTAGGGAAGAACAGGTCTACTATAGGTAACAGTCACACACAATAAAATGAAAAGTAAAACATGTCTTTGTGTGAATGTGTCCAGCCATGATTTTTTGAATTCTTAACTTTTCCACTGTTACTGGTTTTTTAATGCCATCTATTCTATTTTCTCTGCTTGTTGCTTCCTCCTTGCAGAGGCGTTCAGAGCGCCTGTCTTTAGGACAGGTTCCGATAAGAACGGCTTCTCTCTGGGTTTCCGCAAGAACATCGCTCAGGTCTTTGGAGACCAAAAGAAGTATTGGCTGCTGCCCATCTTCACCAGGTAAAGGATACAAACAGATTTACATTATATGGAGTTACTGAGTGCTATTCTAGCTGTCTCCTGTTTTATGAATGGACATTAATATTAATATTTTGTGGAATTCAAACAATCAGTCAAACTATTGACCTACTTTGTCAACTGATAATTCTTCAGTCGAACTGACATTTTGACAAAGGGAACAATTTTGTTGCATGAATCTGACACCAGTGTCTTCATGCTAATGAATGAGTGAACAGTCAATATCTTTTCAAATGCAAAGTTATCTTTGCTGAAGTTAAAGCAGAAATCGACTGCAACTTCTCCTGACTTTCCTTTGCTCTCCTTGTTTATTCTAGTCAGGGAGATGGTCTGACGTTCCCGACACGGCTCGTCAACGCCGACGTGGAGCAGGCCACAGTGAACCTGCACCCAGAGCCCAATAGGAGGTGATATATTTTAATGCAATAAAAGATTAATTTCACAGGAGACACTGACAGTTATTACCTCCTGTTTCAATGCGATTGTCATTGTTCGTGTGTTCGTCAGTCCGTTCGTTCATTCGTCCGTCCGTTAGTCCACCAAATATCTTCGCAATTGTTGCAGACAGACGAAACAAAAAGCACATGACTCTGGCGGCAAAGGGAGTGGAAGTGAGATGATGGCCTTGACCTTGAAAAAACTACGTCACGGTCAAATTTAACTTCTGTACACTCAGTAACCGGATAGGATAGAAAGATGAGGGAGGAGGCCAGTGTAAAACCATAGATCAAAGCACAAGCTTTGATCTATGGTCTTACACTGGCCTTCTCCATATGCACTAGTCTATGCACTAGTCAGGTGCTACTTTCAGGGTACTCTGACCTACCTTGAAAGTATGTAAGGGTAAGTCGCAGGATGTTGCAGTCTCTGACTGTCTTGTTTATACATTGGATGTGTAGGTGCATTATTTTTTATTTGCTGGGAACGTTTCTAGGGCTGCTGACATCTCTGTGGGTCCCTTCGATGAGCCACAGAACAGCCTCCTGAGCAACCAGCAGCACACCAACAACATTGGAGACCATCTGGTTAGTAACGCCGTCACATCAGGTGAGCGATAATATTTCAAAGGTAGAATCAATACATATCAAATCACTGAGTGGTGTCCAGTTACCTTATCAGCCTCTCTGTTTCACAGCTGAAAGTGAAGCTGTTACACTCTCCTTGGAGAGCGAGTCTTAACAAGGTGAGCATGAGTCAGCATCAGTCTGAATGTATTTTTTAAATTTATTTAGTAAATTTTTTTCGGACATGTTATTACAATAGACTTCACATCACATTTGCAATATCAACAACAACAACATACGAAAAAAAGGGCAGACGGGTAGAAGCCATTGGGCTTGTAAAATTCCCGTCCTTAGCATTAACAAACAATTTAAACACTTTTCTCATCACAAATTGTTTTCAACCAATTCATACATGTCACCATGTTGGGAAAACTTTAAGTGTAATCAACAGAAATGTAGCTAATATCTGATTTTTTTTCTCCACAGGACAAATTCCTCAGTCATCTAATACGATGCCTTAAGCGACGCAACAGTTTCATTTGTCACAATGACAACGGTGTTCCAGCGCAGCCTCGTTCAGCATAACTATGGAATTAATTCCTTTTACACATCGCAGCAAAGCAATTCATCTGCAGCACTGCATTGCTCATTTCATACCCACCCCACAGGACATGAAATAAACTAGTTCCATCTCACATTGACACAAACAAGTCACACATTCATCTCTATACATACTTCACTGTGCTATTTTTTCCACAGTCGGAGCATTCATTAATGAGCAAAATTGTGATTCCAGGAGGGAGTATGAGCTACTTTTTCTTATTTAAATGAGAATATTTTTGTGCCAATTGTTTCCGGATTTTGAAAGGATTTGTTTTCTTTGGCACAAAGCTGCATTGAAGAGTGGCAGCCTGGAGTGGCATGTTTTCATTTTTCAGTATTTCTCTTGCGTTCAGAAATGTAGAGATGGATCACTACCTTTTGTTTTTTGTCTGTAACTCATGATGTTGGAGTGCAGTTTTGGTCCACACCTTTTTTCAGATGGATGTTTCCCACCAAAACCTGGACAATCTTACAGAAGACTCTACTGCACGGTTCAGTGGACTGGACCAGTGCAATACGATGAAAACTATAATTGGGCCTTTGGTAGTGTTGTTTCGGATCACAGAGCACAAGATGACACATTTGCACTTTGTAGGTTATCAGTTCATCAAATGGCGTGCTGCTTTTTTTAAATCACCTCCAAAAAGCATCCCAGATATATTGGATGTTGGCTGATTGTGTGGTTTCATGGAATTGTGTGTGTGTGTGTGTGTGTGTGTGTGTGTAAAGTTGAACTGGCAGTGTGTTTTTTTTAAGAACAAACAGAAGTAGAAGAATTTGTTTTATGCATTTTTATGGTAAAATTCTGTTAAATTATGCTGCCTCTAAGTGGACAGTTTGACCTGGGAGATATGTCTCACACTGTGCAATGTGCAGCATATATCACTTCCTATTCTTTTTTAAATCAGTTAATTATAGCGCATGTTGATCAGTGAGTCTTAGCCCAAACGGTCCACGTCCTGTTTTGGTACAGCTTCAGCCTTTTTGAAGATATAAGCACTCATTGCCAATTAAGGGCTGAGTTGACAGAACCTCTGAAACTGAAGTGTTTACAACATCCTACCTTTATCCTCACTTGCTATCACAACCAAACTTTTTGCCGGACGTTGTGACAGTATTTTATACTGCACAGGTGTCCCTCCTGCCCGTTGTGGGCTATGATGTCCTTGCAATATCAGTGCTCACCAGCAGGGGGAAACCACGCTGTTATCTGATATCAACATGTGGCTCAGGGCTCAATTCACTTTCAGTCTACTTGCAGGTACAATTTTCTTTCGCGATGTTTCATCTTATTGATATGCAGTACCCCAAAACGTATTTTATTTTAAGTGAAGGTGAATTGAATCCATTGGGTTAACTGTAAAATTAAGGTATTGACTACATTAGTTCCTCTTGTCTTCTCAGTATGTACTTTGGGAGTGACCTTGAACTGTTAAAGGAACTTGAGGTGAACATCTGTGATGCCGCTAATGAAAGACATCCCTTTTCAGTACACTTTGTTACTGTTTTCATTGATACTCAGTGGAGGGAGAGCTGATAATTTCCTCACGTTTGTTATTAGCCCATTTATTTGCGGGCAAACTTTCCAACTAGATCCCATCAGACTCCTGTGATGTAAGGGTTTACAGCTGATGCTATTTTGTAGAGTGAGTTAGTGCTGTCAAATATTGTGTTTTCAAGTCATCAAAATAGTGCTGAAATCCAAGAGGAGCTGTTCATGAGTGAAATGATTGAGAATTAAAGGCAGGCCTTGGACATTATGTTTACTTCGCATCCCTCTAATTATTTCAGCCCATGTACATTATATACGCTTTGCAAACAGCTGACCAGAGTATTCTGTTTATGTTCAGGCTCACTGTGGATTGATGTCAGTTTAGCAAATTCTAGAACTGTCAGATCTCAATCCAGGCTGATTTTGTCGATCTTTTCTAAAAGTGACACCAATGTTTGAAAAAAAGACAAATGTGTATATCTGTCTGCTTTGTTCTTGTTATCACTCATCGGATCTGTCATTACATGTTCCCTGGGGTGTTTGTCTTTGACACTTAAATGTGTGTGTGTGTGTGTGTGTGTGTGTGTGTGTGTGTGTGTGTGTGTGTGTGTGTGTGTGTGTGTGTTTTGTAATGCTTAATTGAGTGTTTTTTTGTAATATGTCTTGGGGGGGAAATGCTACTTTGCAGTCATGGGATTTTTACATCTGTGTACATAAATTCTGACTAATGCTCTAAAGCAGCTTCTGTAAAATTGTGTCTTGCCTTGATAACAGTGATTTTGGCATTAAAACAGACTTCGGTGGGTGTGTCATGTTTCAAGTAAGCTTAACTGTTTCAACTTCATATTTAAAGCCATAAAAACTTCTGTGAAAATGGAGGATCTAAAAATGTCAGTTTAAACACAAATCTCTTTTTGACGTTTCACATCTGTGTTCAGCGTAGCAGATGTCACCGCTCATGACTTGCTCACTGCATTTAGATTTCTTGTTACAATGTCCTATTTTACAATGTGTGTAAATATAAATTGATAATGTATGAAGAAGCCTACATATATTTTTCTTGTCTGATTAACTTTACTGTTCCTATTTTGTGAATGAAGTACATGCCTTGACTAAATTAACATGAAAATAAATGTTTTTTTAAAGTCTGAATTTGCTCGTCAGTTTTTTTGGGATGTAATTCAAGACATTTTTTTACAGCTTTTTCTTTGGTATGTCAACACAATCAGATTCAAGTTGAGCAAAAAGGTAAAAACATACTTGTTTTCATTCCACATGTAAAAGTCATGTACTACACATTTATAGGGATCCTATTACTAAAAACACATTTTCTGGTCTATATATATATATATATATATATATAATGGTCCTCCCTAACTCCTTAAAACAACTGGAAAACAAACTGGTCCTGTATCAACTGTAATGTCTAGAAAAACATCCAAGAATCTGAAATATCCAAATTAAAATCAGCCCCTGTCGTGACGTCACAACGGGAGTGATTGACAGGAATGCTAGACATAGCCTGCCCCGTTTGTGCGAGAACACCCCCACCTCCCTGGAAAAGAGTGTTCATTGAGATGAAGTTGGTGTCCAGCGCTAAGGTAGCAGTGTGTGGCTAGACTTGCAATTTACTCAATTGTTGTTGAAGTTAGCATGTACAGTCAACCCTCGGTTTTCAAACATAATCCGTTCCAGAAAGCTGTTCGAAAAGCGAGTTGTTCAAAATCAAACTATCCCATTATAATGTGAATAATTTTAATCCGTTCCAAGTCTAAAAAAAAACGTTTTCTAAGTTTTTTTTAATACTATTTTACACAATAAACTTCACTGTATACTGTTTACCATAAATAAAAAGGGGTAGAAATAGACTCTGTGTTTTATTTCAATAAAAGATATCCTATCGAACTTTGAACATGAATGCGCTACGGAGGAAGCATCCTGGGCAGTTCACTCGGCTCCCGAGTGAGTCGCGTTCAGGTACACTCGGCTTCTTTCGGTTTGGTCGAGAGCCAAATTTTGGTCGAGTTCAGAGGCGTAAAATTCTCAGATTCTCTAGTCGAAAACCGATTTGGTCGAGAACAGAAGCCTTCAAAAACCGAGGTTTGACTGTATTTGACTAACTAGTTAGCTCCACTTCGGTTTCTGTATGTCTTGCCTGCCTGTGTGTGTGTGTGTGTGCGTGCGTGCGTGCGTGCGCGTACGCGAGAATGGTGAAGCTGAGATGAGGGAGATGGGTGTTGGAGATGCGTGTATGGAGCGGTGCTGCTTGATGTGGGTTGCGATAGAAAGAGAAACTAATCGGATGTGGCGCACGGTTCAAAATACAAACTTGAAAACATAACACTGCATTTCATGAACATTTAGACATCAGTCAGCAGTTGTTTGTATCTCGGGGACCACATGGTACATCAATCACAATCACAATCAGCATACTTTATTGATCCCCAAAAGAGAAATTGCTTTATGTTGTAGTTGCACTACTCCAGAAAAAAAAAAGGAATGTCAGGAGAATGTAAGAATGAAGAGCTAAAAATAAATTGTAATAAATACAGAATTGATGAGAATAAAAATGTACAGTATATGAAGGTATGTACAGCTTTTAGTGTCTGCTTCCATTCATCCTCTCCTCCTCACTGCAACGTAGGGGTGGATGAAGGTATGTAAATATCCAGATAATAGACTGAGCCCAACAGCTAACAGGTCAATATACAGTAGTTCATGAGAACGGTAAGACCATGTTTAATTTTTACCACTCCCGGTTCCATCCCTGTCAGCACAAACAGTCTGGAAGCCCTCAATGGAAACATAGCTATCCGGGTTGCCATGCGTCATCACGTTTCGCTGGTTAGCACACGCTCTTTGACTCTAGACAAGTCCTGTTAGCTCCTCCACCTTGTTAGCCAGCAATTTCTCATTGTCCATGATGACTATCAGGAGACACATCTTTTATTATCTCCTGTTCACACTCATCCGTTGTCTCCTCCACTGATTTGCTTTCTTAAAAAACTTGTTTTTCTCCACAATTCCACCGGGATGTCAGTCGGTCTTGAAGTTCAATCAGCTGAACTTGTGTTTACACCGTAAGCCACAGAGTTTTTATGGTCAACTGAATGAGATTGAAAGTACCTCCATGATTACTGGAGAAGAAGAAAAAACAGTTTTATAATGAAAAAATAAAAGAGAAAAATAAAATGAATGAAATAAGTAGTAATAAAGTTAATAAAGTAAATTCATTAATAAAGTAATGAATATGCGCATAAGTGTGCCTGCACGCTGGCGTATGCACATGTATGCACATCAACAGCAACAAGGCACTGTAGCAGACGTTGACAGAAGGAGCCCATTGACATTTAATGGCTCATCCAGACAAAAAGCCTGTTTTCAAGAGAGCTCATTTCAACAACTTTATGACAGTAGAAATTCAGGACCACGGATCAGTTTGGGCCATGAATGAATGAATGAGTATAATGTGGGACGCTTAAAAATACAACCTATTTATTCTGAAAATGTGAGGGGGCTGTTGGTGTCTCAACAACAACCTGTATTTGGTTTCTCATGAAATTTCAATGATTTATCCATAGCAAGATCAAAGGAACATAAGCTTCATTCATTTCTCAGGTAACACTGGGGTGTACGACATTTACACAGTTTGTTACGATTGTTGGCCCACTAGTAATCCTCTTTATGGACTGGTACATCCTCTGTATCATCCTCTGTGTCATCCTGTGTGATGGCAGCCCACTCTAAGGCAAGTACTGTCTTGAGATGCTGCTGAGTCTGTGCAGGATTTTATCACTATCGCACTTGTTCAATGCAACACTAGAACATCCAGAACTGTGGCATCTTTCCCCACAAACTGGACAGACATGCATTCCTAGGCAGCGCCAGTGGAAGGTTGTCCAGTTCGAAGTCCATCATCAATCAGATATTTCTGATTGTTTTGGCATGGACAGGCCTTTATCTAGTCAAAGTTGGCCAGACTGAGAATTTTTGCTTATGTAGCTTCATCTTTGATTGTGGAAACATGAATTCTGAATTTACAGTACATCACGCTTTACAGGAGATGGAGAAAAGATGTCAGTTTTCAAATGTTCATTACCTAAAAGTTTCTCATGCATTCAGCACAAACAGGTACACGTGTTTAGCTCTGTGCTATCAGAGAAAGACAAAGAGCATTAGATTAACTCAGAAACAAACTAGAACAGACACGTAGCTTCATACTCCCTGCAGACTGAAACCAGATGAACTCTGCCTGTTTGACACCCAGGGCCTTGACTTCTACTGTGGAGACCAATGGAGACAGCTCTGCTCATGCCCTCAAACATTCCTGATGCCTCACTTTAATTCCCTAAGAAAAATGGTTGTGTGTTGTTTTGTTTGCCTTCAAAGCATAATTCAGGAGAACAGACCTTTAGTTTATCCCTTCTGTTTGGTTGATCTGTACTGTGATGATAACGTACTACATGGTGTAATGTCAAGTTGAGGTCAAATATTGCTGCATCTGATGCAGTGGAATCCCAGTATAATTTTAATATTATGTATTGTAAAGTTAAAGAATTGTGACTATGGCGCTTTAAGAGTTTGACAGAGCTTTTTTATTTTTTGCCTATGGGTGTTTTTAAGGTGTGTGTCCATGCACGAGTGTAATCTATGAAGTTAATGACCTCGGTGTCAGTTTTTGAAGGAGGGTAAACAGTGACTTGTTAAAAAACCAACAAGGTCTAATGTCCACGAGCCCAAAGGAATCACACTTTCACTAAAGACTTATGGATAGCTTATCCATTAAAGGGAAAATTCAAAATAAAGCGTGATAGACAACAGTATCGCTTAACAAGAGGCTGAAGCATGGTGCGATCAGGAGACAGCTCAAAGTTGGTCCATTGATTCAGAACCTGCGATTATAATCTCAAGTTCTGATTTTCATCTGCATCTACAGTAATTCTCCAAGTTGACTTCATCTTCCTCCAATCACAGGTGAAATATTTCAGGAAATTTTCCATTCATTCTCATTCTCTCAATCACATCACAGTACTATCAATTTCACTAACTCAGGCCAGTCAGGACAAATCTTCTCTGATAAGATTCCTCAGGGTGAAGGTGTGCCTTGACGTAGTCATTATAAATTACTCAGGTGATTCATGAAATAGACTGTGTATAATAGCGGTGAAAGCATCTATGAGTACAAATGTATCTGAAAAAAATCAGAATTTCAATGAAAAATTCAATATTTTAATCAGTTATTTGAGAGAGTGAAAACTACAGTCATTGCATGGAAAGTCAACAACCATCTGTCCTTCTGCATTCCTCTACTGAATACCAAACCTGCCCATCACCTCCTCCCTGCAACAACATGTCCATTGACTTATCACATGTAAAATATAAAGGTTTTTGTAAATAATTATGGCCTGAATTAAAAAACAACAACATGTACAATAAAGGAAACTTTCACCACTTTAATGAAATTACAGGAATAAAAGAGCATTTCCATGATATTCTAATATTTTTGATGGACATATAAAGCTTTACAAAACAAATCAATAACAAATGAGTCACATTTTACGTGACATCCTTCCTTAATGTTCGAATGAGTGTTGAATCACCAGAAATCTTTCATTTTTGTGGCCTTTTTTTAACCTTTACAAAAGTGATAATGCAGCTCAAGGTTTAATAGATTTAACCTCAGAGCAGAAGAAAAACAAACTGCCCTGACCTCATCTTTGAGACACAGACAGGCAGAGGATGTGGTAAAGAGTGACAAAGGTGACTTTTTCTGTCAATGTGAAGAAGGTTCATGATAATCAAAGATGATTTAGAACAAATTATAACAAGAGACAACAAATATATGAGTGTTTTATCTGATGAAACTACATTGTAGGCATCATGGTCATTCACCGGAAGCTAAATCAGCGACGTCTTTTCTATACAGGCCAGTCAGAGCTGTAGGGAATTATTCAAAGCAGCCAAAGATTTGCAGCAAATGCCTCACATGACAATACCCCCCACACATGTTGCCATGGGAATGGAGGGCGAGTAGGGGTACTGGCATGTGATGTGACTGTATGTGTTTTCAGCAGCCTCTACCAATAAGGTGGAGCATAAATATTAAGCACAAGCAGAAGCTGCAAACTTAGTTTTCCATTATGTCACTGCAAATAAAAGACACAATCCAGTGATTTAGTTGGTAGTGTGTGTGGTAGTTTTAGAGAATATAATCACTATATTTCACCAGTTGTGTTCTTCTTCAGGATGTGAGTCAGCAGCTTTTAAAATGCCAAATGATTCAACACAATTTAAACTGTGACTTCATCTTTAAGTTAGAATGGAAAATGATCACTTCCAGCAAAGTTGAACAGATTCAGGATCCAGATGATGATGATGATGATGATGCTGTGGAAGTGACTTCCTCTTCCTCAAGCAATCTCTTTAAATCCTCTCAGGTAGTCTCATGTTCAGCACATTTATTTATTTATGTGTGAAATGAATGGACTCTTACCTGACACATTTCCTGGCCTGGCACAACGTTTCACAAAAATCCATCCAGTATTTTTTAAAGTATTCCTGCAAAAACAAGACTCCCAGTAGAATGATGCCCTACTTTTTTTTTTTTCTTTTTTTTTTAGCCAGTTTACGACGTCGGGGAAGAGGCGGGTCCAGTGATTGCAACAAGTGTTTCGGGGTGTCACCGGGCTGGAAGCGGTGGAGCACGCTCTTTTCGGAGAGAGGACACTCCTGAATTTTACGCACCGGGCGTAAGCGGGTGGAAGCGGGGCTTGAGACATCACTGTGGAAAATCCAGCCAGCATGAATAACGGATCAAACCGAACGATGGACCCGAGCTGCAGCAGCAGTCCTCCTCTCGCCATAGAAATCATCCTCAGTGAGTAGAAAACACCAGGTTTGTTTCAGGTCTTCACCGAGAGATCACGTCAGGTAGAGAGGCTCGTTAATCCTATCGTTAAACTATCTCTGTGGATGCGTTTGAGGTGTGATGGGATATGATCTAGGATTCCCATGGTGACATCTGCAACTACTATCAGGAAACAACCAAACAGACCAAAATAGAATTTTAGAATTAAACTTATTGTATAAAATATACATTATAATAATCCATGTGTGTGTGTGTGTGTGTGTGTGTGTGTGTGTGTGTGTGTGTGTGTGTGTGTGTGTGTGTGTGTGTGTGGTGGGGTAATTTAAAGAACATTTACAGGCATTTTATGAAGGTGCATAAATTAATTTTATTATTGCATTTATCTTTTTTTTTAACATATATAAATTAGTTTTTAAAGCATGTGTTTAATTTAGGTTCACCCAGAAAAGTTCCTCCAAGAGAGCTTTCACAAACGTCAATTTTGAAATGGTCTTATCACTACATACCTCTGTTATATTTCTTTAAAAGAAAAAGAATGATAATTGTCTTAGTTTTGTTCATATACTGTAGTTTGCTAAATTGAGCTCTCCATGCCATATTCTAAATTTGTTTTGGCCGGAGTGCTTCTGGCGCTAAAGCTTTGAAATCCTCACCTGGATCACCTCACCTTGACAATGTGTCTAAGCTTTACTGCACACTAGCTGCACATGCATGTGCAGCTGCATAAATTAGATGGTTAAGAGCATAACTAATAGAATACAGAAGAATACTGAAGAAAAAATAATTTGTTAGAATCAATCCAAAATATCAGAAGAACTTTAAACTCTGAAAACCTAGATGTACAAAGTCGACAGGACCATGGTGACCACCCAGAGAGACACCAGTAAATACTACTGTTTGTTTTCGTGTCATTATTTTGGATACCAGTGAATAAATGATTCAGTTATTACCAGAATACCCACAGTCACTGGCACCATGTTGGAACAATTTACTCCAGCCTTCCTCTCACTTATTGTTTCATCGTGACTGAAGTAGCAACTCTGACAGCATCCACCCATGTCTGAGACATCTGGCAGAGAAATTATCAAGCCCTCCATTTATTGATGCAACGTCATCCATCTGTGAGCGTATTTTTAGTTTGTTACCAGCTGAAAAAGAAGTAAACTACTTTGATGCACATCATAGACTGTTCTGTTTCATCAAGCAGAATCATTCCTTTGCTTAAGTGATCCAAATAAGCACAATAAGGTGGACAATAGAGCTGAGGTCAGCGTTTAACACACACTGCATGAACAACCCTTTAAATGTTAGATCCATTATCCCTGTCAAAAACTTTTGTCACATTTTGTTTTCAAGGCATAACTCAATAACTGTCCAAAATTTATTCATGTAACTTTCTATAAACATCATTAAAGTATCAAAGTGATGCCTTTTGCCAATTTAAGAATTATAATAATTTCTGTTTTCAATTTCTGTGGTTTTAAAATTAATTTATGCTCATTGTGTGAGTGGGGCATGTCTCAGGTGAGGGCTCCTGGGGTGTAGCTCAATAAATATTCTGTCCACCATAGTTTCTCAGCAGATACACCATTTTGCTGCAGAGGCTCCAACATAAATACTGGATAATTACTTTTAAAATAGTGCAGATCAAGTTTCAGTTCCTCGACAACGACCTGAGGGTCCAGCATGACACGTTTCAGTCTTTGTGACTTCCAATCTCTTATTCTAGAGCTGAACACCCTTGGCATCATCCTGTACTCTGTGCTCACCTTCATGGCGGCTGTGTCTGTTCTGGTCTACATAGAGGAGTGTGTTTACATCTACAAGAAAGTGCCAGCCAATAAGAAGAGTGTAATCATCTGGGTGAATGGGGCAGCACCGGTGAGCATAACACTGCAGAAAAATAAAAGGCACTGCCCATATCTATCATCTGTAGATTCTGATGAAAAATAGCACACCGTCATAGCCCCTCTTTCTCCCGTTTGTTTCAGGTGATTGGCACCATGGCCTGTTTGGGGATGTGGATCCCCAGAGCCACCATGTTTACTGATATGACTTCAGCCTGGTGAGACTTTCTGTCTCTGCTTCTCTTTTACCCACCTCTCACACTGTGAGGTGTTCATCTTACCCACAGATCCCTTCTGTTAAAAAAAAAAAAAAAATCACAACAGGAAAACTTGGTCTTTACAACCTGCTGAGAATTTATGAGAAACAGTGATGATGTTATGTAATGTCTGACTGCCATATGGCTTCCATTCTTTACCTCTCTAATTCCAAACTTCTTGCATCTGTTATTCTCCCTGCTTCTGTAACTCTGCTTCCATCATTCCCACTCATGGTCTCATCTCTCTCTAGTTATTTCGCCGTTGTGGTGTTTAAGTTCCTGATACTGATGATCGAGGAGGTGGGGGGCGACGAGGCCTTCCTGCGGCGAGCAGGGAAACATAAACTGAAGATCAGCACGGGCCCATGCTGCTGCTGCTGCCTCTGCCTGCCACATGTTGCCATCACAAGGTCAACACCCTCCCCCACAGCCTTAAACAGTCTGTAGTTTGCTGAATCAATACATCCTTTCTGCTTTTTCAGGACGTGAGAGCTGAAATGAACATTTTTTCCCCTTATGAACCTGGAAATGAAAAGCTTCTGAGGAAAACAGAAGCACATATTTATCTTGGTAACGGCAGCAGATGAGTGTTGGTCAAGGATTACTTGATTGTATTCTTAGGAATTTTGATATCAAAATTTGGCCTTAAGTCAATAATGTTAATATTTTGCCTGGCACTGACCTCCAGTTCAACTGCATGCTCTCTGTTTTGATTGTTTACCATGACACTCTCACAGCCTGACATTAATTTATTTTCACACCTCCGCTAACCTGAGCAAGTGTAGCTTTTTCATTCATCCTTGAAGGATGAGTTGTACATTAAATAGAAGGCCACAGTCTGCAAATGGCTGTCTTAGCCAGCTAAAGGGAAATCTACTAACCTGGTTTGAATTTTCTTTTTTTTCTTTTTTTTTTTTATTTGGCAAATAGAACAAACAAAATATAACCTGTTAACAAGTGAGATTTTGAGATTATGAAAAGGATTGTTAAGGGGCTCAGATAACAGGGAAATTACCCATTCATCCAGAATCTAACCTAAACTGACCAGCAGTTAGCTCCAGCTCAGAAAAAGAAAAAGGGGATTTTATCCCCATATGTATTCAAAAACTTTTTAGCATAAAGATAGCACTCCTATTGCTTTGTGGGATTCCACCTTCTCCTTACTCTCTGTTACGCAGATAGTGAGCGCTACCTGAAGAGAAATACATCAGGGTCTTATACTTTTTTATTCAGCAGTTGTTGCCTTTCTGCTAATGGAACACAGATCCTGTGCAGCGTCTGAGACTGACATGACTGGCTGCAGTTTGAACTGTTACATCAGAGATGTGCACACAGCATCGGAGGGTTTGATGCAGGTTGAGCACACGACTGGTCATTCAACTCTGTCAAGGCATAGCACAAGATATGCAGCAATCACATCATGCTCCTTTCTGGCTGTACTTCCAATTTGCTTGATTCGATTTGTTGTGTGCATCAGATATACTCGATTCATCACAATTGAATCACATCACATTCATCACATGTGAAACACAGAAAATCCTTTTCAACAAATCTTCCTGCCTTCCTACACAAACCAAACAGTGATGACGATCTCTTGAACAAGTGACACAGGTCTGATGCATTTCAAAGGAACTATTAATGTTGTTGGTGTGTGAGAACAATTGAACATAGAGAAAACAATGTTCCCAAGGCCTCTTTCAGTTATCTTAAACATCCAGTAATCTACATTAAATCTGATGGGGCTATCGGGAATCCCACAATAGATTTCAAATATTTGTAAAACCATTAATAAGTGAACACCATTTGTTTTCTTCAGAACGTACTGTAAAACCATTTCCTGTCTTCCAACTCCAGGCGTTCTCTCTTCCTGCTCAAACTTGGCTCCTTCCAGTTTGCTCTCCTGAAGCTCGTCTTCACCGTTCTCTCCATTGTCCTCTATACCAACGGAACTTTTGACCTGTCTGATGTGAGTAAGAAAAGCTGCTTTCTTTTCTATTATCTCTGATTTCTGTTTAAATCTCCAATTTCCTTACTTTTCACAATTAATGAGGCAGGGAAACACAATAGTTTTGAACTACAGTCCAGACTGACATTATTCTGAATTGTTTGATTGCAATTTAGGAATTTTAAGAAATGAAAAACACAACGCTGCCGAATCATCATGTTTAATGAACAAATTATGTCTTACTCTTGACGAGTCTAGTAATTTAAACGTCCATGAACCCTCCCCATAATGATATTAAAAGTCCTTCTATCTGTATTACCTTTTCTCGCACTTTTATCGACTGTTTAAAGCACTTTTGTGTCCCACGAAAGTCCGAGACTCACAGAATGTAGCGCACTTCCATGTGCCGTCAGCCAATAAAATGTGCGTACGGTATGACGTGACTGCCTACCAAAAATAGGCTGGGAGCAATATAAGTGAACCCAATGTTGGGTGATAATGGCTCCAGCTTGCTTTGACCCACAAAGTACAAGCAGCTCTAGAAAACGATGGATGAAGAAATACCTGAGCCTTGCAGGCCATTTTCTAAGTAGCAATTAATTTGTGGCATAAACACCGATTCATGAAGCAACTGGGAGATTACGTTCAATTGCTCATGATTCATAAGTGCCTACTGATCACATACCTACACGGTAATTTGATCCTAATGATGGGCAACAGGAATTCAAATTACACACGGAATTAGTTGCATGAAATTTCCATAACTCACTTATTAATAAGTATGTTTTTGCAAAGTTATCACAACGCATGTCCTATTTTGCTTATGACATAATAGCTTACAATCAGAATAAAGAAACTTGGTGTAATGAGAAAGCTGAGAAGTAACTGACTACATTGCATTTAGTCTGTTTATAACCCTGGCAGTATAGACCGTGTTTTCTTTCCTCATTGGTGCCTGCTATTTCCGTTCACTCTGTGTCATTATTATTATTCTTCATTGCATTTGCCTTCCTTGATTCTTCTGCTGTATGTGTGTGTTCATGTTTCCATTTTTAGTTGACCATTACTGGAGCTGCTATATGGATCAACCCATTTGTGGGTATCTTGACAATCACAGCCCTATGGCCGGTCGCCATCATGTTCATGCACCTGAAAACAACCTTGCGGACAATCAAGATTATCCCCAAATATGCCATGTACCAGGTAAGGTTCTGAAGGTGCCTTACACACATAAGCTGGACACTAGCACTGGGCTTTTACAAGATTTTTTTGGTAACCTATTTGTCAGTTTAAGCAGTATATATTTGTTTATAGCTGGTGCTGGTCCTCAGTCAGCTGCAGACAGCTATCATTAACATCCTAGCTTTGAACGGAACCATTGCCTGCTCACCGCCCTTTTCTGCTCCAGCCAGAGGATACAGTGAGTGGACATAGAACTCATCCATTGATCAACAATCCATCTTAAAGAACTCTTGTAGGTTTTTTGTGATCCTCATGTGGTCAATTCCTTTGCTCTCTTACTCCTCTTTGTCTCCATAGTGATGAGTCAGCAGCTTTTAATCCTGGAGATGTTCATCATCACACTGGTGACGCGACTGCTGTATCGTCGACAGTATGACCCTTTACCGGAGGAAGAGGATTATGACAATGAAAACTCCAAGATGGCTGTCTCATCTGAATCTGCGTGAAGACTGAGGCTTGTGTGTGTGTGTGTGTGTGTGTGTGTGTGTGTGTGTGCTTGCGTGCGTGCGTGTGCGCGCGCAGGTGTGTTACCTGTACTCCCATCATGCATATAATTTAGGGATTTTCTAAGTATATAAATAAATATAAATATGAATTATTTGCAAATTTATATTGTGGGTGTTTATTCAGGGCCACAAAATTGTAGACTGACTGCAAACACCAAAGACACACCTATGGAATGCTGCTACAATAATCGACTGACTTTTTTCCTATTTCTATCATTTTAATTCATTAAAGGATGTGATGAGCTCATTCATTCATCAAGCTAGGGTTGTCAAAAAGGGGTATGGTAGTTTGTGGGTTCTTTATAATAGCAACATTCAGATGATATACCTACAATTGTGAGATTCCTTCAGTTTAGGGGCCCAGTTACACCTATCACCAATTAGATTCTTTGGCTTTCACTTTCTATATCTGTTCCTGTTGTTCCTATCCTGTTATTTTGCAAACTTGTCTTGGTCTTTTTTCTGTCTGTCAGCTGAGATTGCCACATCGATCACAATTACTTACCCGCTGTCAGCATTTTAATTGTTTTTTGATATATTGGAACCAGTGTATCTAATGTAGTTTATTTAATCAGATTTCAAATTCAGCTGCACTGTTGCGCCTGGCTTTGGTTTTGTCCACTAGGTGGCAGTAAAAACATTTAAGTAGATTCCTGAACAACCTGAATTGGACTCTGACTACAGTATTTTCATCTGTTAGTTATTATCACTTTAAGGGTTCTCGTTTTCGTCTCTGTTTTGACCCTTTTGCCTCCAATCTCAGTCATCACATACAAGGATGTACAAGGCTATATTTTCTGTAGAGATGTCCATAATGTATTTAGAAAATCTATTTTACGAATGGATTTTGATGTTCTGTCTGGATGGATCTTGGGCCAACAATCATTGCATTTTGCATTGGACATAATTACATTTTGAGGCACATCCAGGTACACAATACAGATTTTGGCCCATTCTATTGAAGATACAGTAAATTTTAAGCATTTGCTATATGAAATGATTTTTTTTTTTAAAGTTTAAATGAAAATTATGCCGGCATAGATGTTATCAAACAGACATGTTAAAGACGTCAAACGCCGAGAAAGCTAAGACATCTAGCAACAGTCCACACGTCAGTGTCCAATGGGGCCTTTGTTGTTTCTCACATCCGGGTTGTAGACCAATCATCGCAATGTAGAAAACAAGCCACGACTAGTGCGGTATACGTACTGCCCAAAATGTCACAATAGGCCGGAAGTGTTAAAATGTGAACTTCAAAATAAATAGTTTCAGGCGTTCGGGTATTGTCTCGTTTGCAATTAGGCAGTTACAACTCACTATTTAGAAAGCCACTGGCAAAGATGAGTATTTTGCAAATATAATCAAGGTATTAATAATCGGCTCTTATAGAAATCAATTAAATCTTCATTCGGAAATGTCGACACATTTTTTAAATACACTTGTCTAGCTTGAATATTTATCATTTTGAAATCAATTTTTGAAGAAAAATGTATTAAAATAAGCTATAGTAAATATTAGGAGGCGGAAATAACGAGAGGTTATGTTAAAACATGATTATCTAAACGTGTTTGGTATTAACCGATGCGTTCCTTTTGTTTAGTCCAGTCTAGTGTTTTATTCTGAAAAAGCGGAAGTCGTCGTTCGATTGGTTTTGACTGAGTGCTTAACTGATGCAGTGAATACATGGACGCTTGAGACGGAGGAAGCACTCTGGAGCACGCAGTTTCTGTCATGTAACCTTAAGGACATGTATTTATCGCTAAGCTATTTATCTCGAGTGGACGAAACAAATGTGGACACAAGCTGGACCTGAGTTTTCGTGTGGCTGTCAACATGATCAGGGATGAAATGGTCGTGTTGTGTTGATTCTCATTCACACGTTCTGATCCGGGCATCTTTATTCAACTTTCAAAATGAGGATCTTCACGTCTTTGTTGAAAGACGCTCACCCCAAAATCGAATATTACTCCAAATTTTCACCGTCCCCACTCTCCATTAAGCAGTTTTTAGATTTCGGTAAGTAGCATCTTCAATAATAGGACCATTTGGCCTTTTTATTGCCTTTCATTTTGTCATGACAGTCCTTATTTGTGTGGATTTCAAGTCTCCCGGTCATACTATGATGGTTATTAATAGGAGTCCCCTCCAAGCTGCTGCGAAACATAAAACTTGCTAATGCTCGGATGACATTTGAATTAGCTGTTTACTTTTAGCAGCTCAGTCATGACAGCACCAACAATCCCGCGCAGGTTTGTTGACTCTGCTCGAGTACTTTCTGTTTCAAGTTTACTGGGAATGACATCCACCTCATTGAAAGTCATTTCAGGAACAACATCATGCCCACAGTGATGGATGCAATTTATTTTACCGTACTTGTCAGTGTGAAATTATGTTGCATGAAGGCTCTTTGTTTGATTTTTTTTGTCCTCTGGCGTGTGTGTCTTGTCTCAGCATATAGTCAAAAACACTGAAATGAGACATAGTATGTAAGATGACAGTGTAGAAGCTTCACTCAAAGCTTTTCTTAATCCATCCCTGATTAAATACAGTCATCTCCTTATGTAATTTGTTCTGACAGCTGTGGATCTAATGTGAATGCTGTTTATGTTTGTACAAGGAACATGCAAATATTAATTGTCCGTCCCATCAAGGCAATCCATGGTGTGTGTCAAAGGGGAGCAAGTAAGACATCCCAGAACAGTTATCTGCAAAGGGTTTCTCTCTAGTGCTGAGTCAGTGTTTGATGGTTTCACTACCCTGTTTTCTAATTATTTGGGCCTAATTTTACGCCACTAAAACAGACCAAATGTGCACTTTTTAGCAGCGATGACAGGACATTTCGTTCCATTCATTTGTAATTATGTGTTTGCACTGATTGTGTTAGAAAACATAACCATTGTTCTCCTTTAGCTGGCATAACCAAAACACATGTTCCCTGCAAATTTCCGTCATATATTTTCTGTGCTGAAGGTTAGGGATCATATGAGTTCTCACATGCACTCATGAGGAAGGCTGAGATATTTGCATGCTGAGTTAATTACATTTTATCTTAGGAAAGAGTTTATCACGCATAGTAGTTCTTCACATACTCACTACACTCACTGTAGTTAAAGTTACACCACAATAATTGAGTTTTTCCTGTTTAGACCTAAACCATAAATCCCCTCCAACCTTTCCATGACTCCATCCTCTCTATTGGATAACAATATTTATGATTTCCTTGTATGGTTCAAGCTAATGTTAGCAAACATGAAAGAGGGGGATTGTGAAATTAATTGCCCCTCTGGCATGAAGAAAGTTTCTTGAATCAGGAGTAAATGGAGAAAAGTTAAAGATGGAATATTAAGAGCCACAAACTGTATCCCATCCAGATAATTATGTTTTAGATTTACAGTAGTTCCTATGTAAACCTCCTCTAAAAGTCAAGTAGTTCATACTTTTTATCCGATGAATCATTGTCAGTGAGTGAAAAAAGAGGGTATTTTGTGTTATTTCATGTTGACTGAAAGGACTTAGCCTGGCGTTTTACATGAGGTAAATTTTGTTTCATATATGTCACTAAAATATATTTACCATAAATAAATACCTTGGGTGAAAAAGTCCACACCCCCATTTGCCTGTTTCTTCTATACTGCATACTTCCCTTTCACAGGAGCAGCTTTCAAATAGTACAGCCATTTCTTTCAGGCAGGGAAAATGCTTGTGAGAAAACATCCTACATGTTCCTACGTAAGGAGCTGCCGGTGCGTCTAGCCAACACTATGAGGGAAGTCAACCTGCTACCTGACAACCTGCTGAACCAGCCCTCTGTCAAACTGGTTAAGAAATGGTGAGACACCCTGGACCAGTAACTCTAATAACACTGTCACTCGTGAAATTTCATAACAATGGTATTTAAAGCCGCCTTCTGGCCTCTCCTTGCCTTATAGGTACATGCAGAGCTTTGTGGAGCTACTGGATTATGAGAACAGAAAGCCAGAAGATCCCCATGTTCTGAATGAGTGAGTGGATACAGCCCGGATTAATAATTCAGAAAAGCAGGTGTGATACCAGTGGAATAAATGCCACCTTCTTGGAACTCTTCCATTCTGGATTTACAACATGTATTAGTGACTGCAAAATTTCTTCAGCTGCAGTTTTCATACCCACATATCTCTGCTGACTGTCCTGGTAACGGTGCATATTTATACTATAACAATGACTGTGTGATAAACACAGTTAGGAATTTGGATAGGGCTGCCTGTTTAGAGAGCACATTTTCAGGAATTGTTCAGTTTGCTGAAAATAAAAGATAAGCGACATTGACCCTGGTGCCTCCATACAATCAAACAAGGTGGATTTAAGATGGATGACTGTTACTTTTTTCCCCCCTGAATTTAAATTTACAACTATCAATTTGTGGAGGATAGCAATGTGCTTTTCTGTGACGGTTACTGAACTACTGATTTATTTTCTCCCTTGTATTTCTTTGCTTTTCTATTCAGTTTCCTGGAGGCCTTGATCGACATCCGTAATCGTCACAATGATGTGGTTCCTACCATGGCACAGGGAGTCATTGAATATAAGGACAAGTTTGGCTTTGACCTCTATATTAGCGGCAACATCCAATATTTCCTCGATCGCTTTTACACCAACCGCATCTCTTTCCGCATGCTCATCAATCAGCACAGTGAGTCTTACAAACTGATCCTGTTAATTTGTATAAGGAGCACATATTTCATGCTGTCCCTGTAGCTAACATATTTCAACATGTTTTGGTGCAGCGCTCCTTTTTGGTAATGACATCAACCCTGCTCACCCAAAACACATTGGCAGTATTGATCCCACATGCAGTGTTGCTGAAGTTGTCAGTGGTAAGTCGATCAAGTCATTGTGTGAAAGTTTTGTTATCCACAAGTTCAGATTTCTGTCTTTGCTGCAAATATTTTGATAGTTTTTATGGTTTATGGAGTTGTGTCGGTGGTCAGTATTTACACAAATCAAACAGACCCGTTTCTATCTGTATTGAATGTCATGTTTATTTATGAGAGCTTGTAAAGATTCCAGCTAAGTTTAACCAAAGTTGTCCTCTCAATGACCCAGAAACAGAGCACTACATTTGTTTAACAGGAATTCAAGTTATTCTCATTCTGCATGTTCTGCTCTGATTTGTTTTGTCCTTTCTGCTAATTAGATGCCTATGACACTGCTAAGATGCTTTGTGAAAAGTACTACCTGGCTGCTCCCAAGTTGAGGATCGAAGAGTTTAACAGTAAGTCTTTATTTTCTGAAAAATTGCAGCTGTTCATGTTTCAAACTGTAACTTACATTTTTGGACAATTTTCTGCCTGTTCTAAGTTAGCTTCCAGCTGCTACAAGCTGCTTTATAAATCCCCTGGATGCATGTTGCACATGTAATACATCAAAATGTCCTACCCCTTCCTTGTCCTGTTTCATCGCTGTCTCTCTGTTTCAGCAGATATGAATTCAGTTCTGTGTCTTTCTCAGATCTGGAAGTTCAAGGTCCCCAAATTATGTCTTTGACTACCTTTTTTACAGAACAGCAAGGGGCAACAAATGCTAGGATCTTGCGGATGAAGCTTTGGATGATTTTAGCATCCACCCTCCCGTTAGCATCAAGTTTTGTAAAAAAAATAATTTGTGACTATTTCATATTCTTATCTTCCAGTGAAGGCCCCTAAAAAGCCAATCCATGCAGTGTATGTTCCCTCACATTTGTTCCACATGCTGTTTGAGCTCTTCAAGGTGAGCACAGTCAGTTTGCTTCGCTTTAAATGTAATTCATATGTAGAAATACTATGATTCTAAAAGGATTTGTGGTGAGGTTATTAACTTTGGGACTCTGTAGAACTCAATGAGAGCCACCGTGGAGCTTCATGAGAACAGCATAGAGGAATTACCACCAGTAAAAGCAAAAGTTACTCTGGGTAAAGAAGACCTCTCTATAAAGGTAAATCTAACACAAGTGGATATGCACCAAATAAATATATGTAAATTTGTTGCTTTCACTCCTTCGCTCACACACTCCTCCTTCAGATTAGTGACAGAGGAGGAGGTGTTCCTCTAAGGAAGATGGACCGACTATTTAACTACATGTACTCCACTGCTCCTACACCAAGTCTGGAGCCAGGAGCTGTCCCTTTGGTAAACTCTCTCAAATGATCAAAAATCAAATCAATATTGGCCGTGGTTATTATTTCAAACACAATAGTTACCCACAGCCATAGAAATTAAAGTCTATCAATCTCCCTCCTCCATCCAGGCTGGCTTTGGATATGGTTTGCCAATTTCTCGACTGTATGCTCGATATTTCCAAGGAGATCTTAAACTGTACTCCATGGAAGGTGTTGGCACTGATGCAGTCATCTATCTGAAGGTGAACTGATAAAATGTGGAGTATGTTGTAAAAAAAAAGTCATGTTACACAGCATGGTCAGAGATTAAAAATAGATGAATCTGCTTATACCCTTTTTAAGAGTTGGATGCTGCCGTTCTCATCCTGTGTGACAGGAAAGCAAGCAGACACTTAGCATAAAGAACAGTCTTAGTTGGAAGCAGTTTTTCCAAAATATGACTCCAACATTACCATATTTTTAATAATAACAACAATGTAAATATGTCTACTGGAACATTCTTAGAAAAACATGTCAAACATGACTAAATCCACAACAGAATGAGAACATTAGTGGTAGTTTGTTTATTTAGCAAAGGTGGAAGAATTGGTAGCTATTGCCTGGTAACTATTCCACTTCGCGACTAGTCATTATGCTAAACTAAGTTAATCACCCCTGGCTGTTGTATTCATTTCTATTCAGTTGTGTTAGGTAGGAAAAGTTACAAAACAAAGTGCTCCCTTCGAGACAAATACCCAAACGTTAACTCATATTGGCTCTGATGTTTTGCTCCTCTTTGAAGGCCCTTTCCAGTGAGTCCTTCGAGCGCCTGCCTGTCTTCAACAAGTCAGCCTGGCGACATTACAAGACCAGCCCTGAGGCAGACGACTGGAGCAACCCCAGCAAAGAGCCTCGTGATGCCAGCAAGTCCAAATACAAAGCCAACAGATAACTGCCTGGCATGCTAGTGCATCTCCCAGCTGGGAACCCAAATACCGGCGCTCTGCCCTTGAGCATGTTTGATGAAACGTTGCCCTTGGGTTAACTCTCGGTTTCTTCTCATGACTCATTTTTCTTTTCAGTTCCTAAAGCTTTGGAAAAGACGAGTGACCACAACTTGTATGTATACCCAAAGGCAATGGCATTCATCAGTGTAGCTTTGAGCGTTTTCACATTACCTCTGGCTGTCCTAGAAGTTTAAAATGAACCTCTTCCACATTATAAATTCTCACTGTCGTTTAGTCACTTAGTCACCACTTATTCATTTCCTCTTGTTTTATTATTTTAAGCAAAATTCACTAGAGCACTGTTTGCTTTGTCTCTGTCTCATGCTCAGTTTGACGTTGCTTATCTGTGCTGACCGAGACACTGCTCTCTTTTGCTGAATAAGCCATGCACAGCCTTGCACAGTCTTTGCTTCCGCGGTGTAGACGAGGATCCTGTTGTCGTCATCTGAAATACAAGCAGAGTCAGGGATTCTGAGTTTCACTGCAGATAGGAAGGGGAGGAGGTTCATTTCCATCCTTTGGGAGACTCTTCATTGAACAAATAGGCCAGTGGGTCACTGATGGAAAAAAAATTGTGTAGAAGAGTATTTTCAGGATAGATTATAACTCCTTTGCAAACATTCTAAGGGAAGTGCATCCAAAGTTTAAAGGTCCCAGATTTTGATTTCACATTAAATAGAGAAAGCCTTACTTCTGGATATTTAAAGTATGATTCAAGATGAAGAATCTGCCTTGAAGGTTCTGTTGGAACTCTGGAGAATGTTGGGAAGTATTGTTTTTCAGTATTTTGTTTAGAGTATAACCATTAAACCCTCACCAGATATCCGTCACTGATTTACCAACTATTTAAGGACCAAAGTAGCACCTGTAAGATGCTTATGAAACACCACCATTTCAACCTTGTCTGTCACTTAGCTTTGACCACCAGCATAATTTATTATATGAACCATCATAGAGAGAAAGTAACTTATTTCATTCAACCAGGCCTTTGAGAAATGTATACTTCACAGATGTATTCTGCTTTCTGCAAACCTGCCATGTTGGATACATAACTTTCTCGTAAACCTAACAATGCAATGTTTGAGTGAAGCTTGTGTATTGTTCAATTGTGTGTTACCATATGTTTAATACGTGGAGAAAAGATTGATTATTGACTGCTTTTTATTTTCTCTAAGAGCAAAAAACAGTTTAATAACTGCGATTTCATTCTCCTGCACTGTTTTCTGTTTTTCACATTACTTTTAATGATTATTACTTCCAATTTTGTTTTCTTTATACATTAAGAAAATAACTATTGCAAAAGCTGGAAAAGGAGTATTTAGTTAAAGGAGCAACTACTGGAATCAAAAAGGTCGCTCCAATCCAACGTGATTGTCTTTGAATCAAATTCAATAAGTTTTTAAAGCACTTTATAAAGTTTTTTTTTTTAATCAGTTTTCTCAAAATGCTATCCAGGAATAATATTAGACTTCTGTCAATAAATTTTTTACAAAGGGAAGAATATTTCTGATCTTCTAAGAACCCAGGTCACCACATGCACTCCCAAAACAGCTGTAATTGCAGCTGTAGTTGCCTTTGAAACTACTAAAATTGACAAATTCCAAATAAAACACAGTCAAAACCAGATAGATTTTAGGACTGAATGGATGGGAAATTAAAATAATCTGAAGTGACTTCTTTTCTCATCTTGTTTAGCTCCATCAGATGTGAAATGAAAAGAGTATAGATGAAGAATTCACAAAAGAAAGCCGCCTCATCCTTGTCAACCTCACTGTAAGATCTCGTCACTGATGCCTTCATTTCCTGTGAAGTGACAAACCTGCTTTAGAGCGAAAACAATCCTCATTAAAGGACTCAGTTCACCACTTTTAAGGTGAAAATCATTAGTAGAGGCCTGAGGATCCTTTTTCTTCAGTAGTTGTTGAACTTCAATGTTAGAGAGTGTTTCTGCACCTGCTTTATTGTGTACATAACTTTAATAGTGTGTTTGCTGCCAGTGTGGCGTTCCTGTACCTCAAGCTTAACCAACAAATGTAAATCCACAGGAACCCATCACTTTAGAGGTAGTCATAGAAAGGGGTGCATTTAATGCAATGTAAATACATACATAAAACAAGTCACAGAAAAGTTTGATAATTTCATCCAATGTTGTCATTGTCTCAACAAATGTTGAACCTGACAATAAAGAGAAATGCTGTTGTCCAGGGCATCCTGCCAATAATGCCACGTTTGTAGTGGAAAGTCCCCAAATAAAGATTGAGATTAAACTTGTTTCTATTAAGCTAATTAAAAAAAATGATGGACTAACTGAAAATGGAAGCATTTGTTATTGGTGAAGCCAAGTGTGTGTGTCTGTGGCCAGTATATATTTGGATACAGAATAAGTAATGTCTGCATTCATTCCTGAGATGTCTTTGTGGGGTGAGGCCTGAGGCAGCACGTTTTTGTCTTGTTGATTAGATAACTTAATAATCCCTCAACAGTTTCAGAACAGACAACAACAAACATTTTCTCAAGTAGCTTCCACCTTAACTTAAAAAACAATCAAGAAATCAAGACCAAGAAAAGTTTCTGAATTCTAAGACCTTATAGCAGCTGTTACAAAAAAAAGACTTCCTGTATCTCTCAGATTTGCACATTGGTACAGTCTCTGGCTGAAAGTGTTGCTATTGATGACCTGGAGTGGGTGTGTGATTTTGGTTATTATTTAACCCTCTGCTCAGAATTCTGGCCTCATCCACCAGCTAGACCATTTGTTGGCCTTGTCAACAAGCTTATCTTGTCTGGTTTTGCCTGTTGTGTGGGGGCCGTCTCCACAAAAAAACAGGGCAGTCCCCACAGTGAGTTTTAGACACTGCACAACAGGGGTTAGCAGATGCTAAATGACCCAAACCCCCAAATAGTGTGTGGAGCTGAGATTGTGTTAAGTTACTACAAAAATAGCAACTTAACAGAATCAGAGTGTGACCAGCTCAGAACACCTTGAGTCACAGTAGGTCCACGGAAAAGGGAAATCAGGCCTACTACAATTAAAAAACTTCCATCAATTACATCATTTGTGATTTTCTGCATGCTGTGTGTAAGGAGTTGAAATGCACTACAATCAACATTCAGCTATAGTGTTTTTATTTATTTACACAACAAGCTGCTTGAACAATAGAAAAGACACACATTCCCAAAGTTTGTACATATAGTGCAGATTAACATGTATTGCGTATGCGACATTAAGGTCTCTACATTGCATTAGGGTAATTATTGTATTATTTCGATAGAAGAGAGGTCTGCTTCAGCCTGCATGAGCGAGTACACCTGAGGAATACAGTTATTACATACATCTCCAGTAATTCCAAAGGATGTTCTGGCTTTTGAGGACCTGACAGCAACCTGGAAAGCTTCAATTCTTGTGTGTTTCAAGTATTATCAGAATCCTGGAGAAATTCTTAAACCAAGTTCAAACAGCTGACATCATAATCCAAAGAGCAAGAGCGACTGCAAAACATGGAGTACTGTACTGTCAAGAAAGAGATGGACTTTATCAAATCAACACACTTATATTAATAGAAGAACATACAGTATGATGCTTGTGTGGCTGATTGAATGTTGAAAAAGAATTTTTGTGTTTGTATGGCTTGTGATTGGAAATTAGAGTGATTATATTTATTCTCTAACATTAGTGTGGTCTCAAACACCCAGTTTACATTCAAGAAGCTAATAAATGAAGGCTGTTTTTCTGTTGCATCAAAATTAGACACGGTCCTAAAACGTTTCCTGTGTTTGGGAGTCTAACTGGACCTTTGATTTTTGCACCGATCTTCCAAACTGCTGTTGCCAAATGCTAGTCTTATATATTTCTTTTTACGCACAGTACTAATTTTTTTCTGTTGTATAGCTGGGGACAAGTGAATCAAAGTCTGTGAGTCTGAATTTTATTTTTCTTGCAAATCATGCTAAAATGTTAAACTAGCTTTGAGTCTTGGTTAAAGTCCGTTTGTTTCGTGTCCTTTTGTTAATTCCGGTCAGTTGAACAATGACCCACACACACACACACACACACACACACACACACACACACACACACACACACACACACACACACACACACACACACACACACACAGTGACGAATGGATCAAGTTCAAGTCACTGAATGCACAGTGTCTGTAACTCCTATTATTCACATCTAGTGATTACAGTACTTACAAGTAAGCATCATCTTAACCAGTAATGCTAACCAGAATATATTGAAAACAATGAAGTGACAGTCTGCTGCAAAGCATTCTGGGCCATCTTATGGTACGTGATCCTGTGTACATACATCTTTGTCCTCATTTTCCTTTCTCAAGTCGGCTCTGGTGCCCTGGTAACAGAGACGGTGATGGCTTCTATGCTCTGCAGCACAGAACTTAATTTCCCATGACCACCAGCTACCTTGCGTATCAGCCGTTTCCTTGAGAAGACCTATTTTCAGTGTCCGGCCAGTGTTTGCAGGAATACATGTGTGAGTGAAAGGTGTGTGTGTTTTCAACAGTCCTTTCACTTCTCATCTTCATCACCTTCACTCATGCTGCTTATAGATGCAGACGCTCCTTTGGGGGAAGTTGGGGGTGAAGGCCGTGCATTATGCCAACGGGCAGGGGGAGATGGGGGCGAAGGAGATCGCAGAGGAGACAGTTCACGGGGGGGACTGTTACACGGCGACTCCCGTGGGGACAAAGCGTAAGACAGCATCCGTCCACTGCGCTCCTGAAACACCTGTTTCTGTAGGAGCAAAGAAGAAGTTAGCAGATTCCTCCAAATATGACCATGATGGTTATTTCCTGTATTAATATTATTGATTACCCAAGTCCCATCCGGTCCGAAAAGTTCCAAGAAGTTGCCAATAAACTCCCTGGATTTCTCTTCCCACTTCTGAATGAGGTCATGACTTTTCTCCTCCACGCGATAAACAAAATGTTTGCTCTTCTCCTCAACAGTGCGAACCTTCTCCTTCATTCGGTCCACTTGATTCTGCAGGCGGTATTTCTTCTCCTGCTCGGAATTGAAGGTGAAGAACAAGAGTCACAAAAAATTCATACCTTATTAAGGTGACATGTACATCTGATCAGAATCTTACATTTATGTAGCTGACGTTGAGTTCTTTGGCTGTGTAGCCACGTTGGAGGTTGCGTCGGGCGTAGACGTCATAGTCTCTGACGATTCTGGTAATTATGTCAGATGTGGAAATTCCTTCTGTCCGTTGAGTAGGCACAAACATCCCTAATTTAAACACATAAAAACATGGCCGAAATGTATTTGAAAGAGGAAATATATGTTGTTTCATCTTCCTGGCATCACAAACACGGACCTGCCTCCTTGATGTGTTTGTAGACGTCCTCAGTTCCTGCTGAGGAGTATGGGATGTCATCATGAGCAACAAAATCGATCTGAGGAGCAATCAGAGGACACATACTGTATAGCAGAAAAGACAAAACACACATGACAGGGATTTCATTCTATAATTTATGTCAACACATGTTATTACATGTATTAAATTAAAAGTGGACACTAAGTGGAAATGAATTACCTTAACATTAAAAAATATTTTATAAATTTTACAAAAAATCAAATGAAACACAGTAAAAGATTGATTTTTTATCCTGTTTTCTACATTCACCATAAATTTTTCACACACTCTTCATAGCATGGAATTAGCTTCATTGCATTCAGAAACAAGTCTCTGAGACTGATGACATATTTCTCTCAGTCATTTAAGGCTAACCAAATATGTGTTAAGTGGTCTGAGTCAAACATCAAAGACTGACATGACTGACATGTTTTGTCCCTTAGAATTTACTTTTGCCTGGAGACCTTATGCGCTGTTTGACTGTAAACAATAGCAGTCATACACGCACCTTATGTTTCTCTAGAAACTCTGGCGTGAGAGTCCAGGGCGCGTCTCTCAAAATCTCATCGACGTATCGACAGTGTCTCAGGGCCTCGTAACGCTCAGTCTCCGTCATGACTGTGAAACCCTTGTACTTATGGGTGAGCTCGTCACTGCACACTGTTCCAAACACACAAGATGTCGACCCCACAGAACACAGCAGTGTTTCAATCAAGGTCAAATAGGAGCTATTTTTGAATTTCAGTGCAGTGTTTTGTCAGTGGCTGAGTCCTACCTCCTACGATGAGGTAGGTGTTGGGGAAAAGGTTCTTGGCCTGCATGAGGGCACGAGCATGTCCAGAATGGAACAGGTCAAAGATGCCATCTGCGTACACTCGGACTGGCCGATCCACTGGAGAAAAAAAAAGAATAATCAAACATTTTTCAAAATATTCAACAAAAACAGTTCATAGTGTTCTTTTTTTTTCTACTAGGTTCGTAATCATTTTGCTGCAAGTAAAATCAGTCGATTTTCCACTTTGTTAGTAGCATGACTAGATTAACCTGCTGGGCCAAAAATTTGAGCTGCACAAAAACACATTTGTTTTAGAATATCCCCTACAGCGTCAAACCACACGACAAACATATTTGAAGCTGATTAAGCAAAACACAAAACAGAAGTATGTCACTAATTCCTGTGGTGATAGTGATAATACCTTTGCTAGCCATCATACCTGGGGTGCCTCTGCGGGCCTGAGCAATGGTAAGTTTTTCATGAGGGGCACGACAATCACAGCTGGTCTCCCTGGCAAAGATGGCAGGCTCTGTCAAAGTCTGAGACACAGACACGGAAGGTGATCACGTATGGATGGTACAGCATGTAAAATACCATCAGACACAGCCACTCATGCCTTCAGTGGGACACAATACATCTCCCTTTAAACGCTGGACAGTTACAGTAACCTCCATTAAGTAATTGACCACAGCCTATCCCTTCTCTGTATTAGGGCGATGGATGGAGAGACATGCAGAGATGCACTCAGCTTTATTGATTACTCCGTGTGAGAGCAGACTTCTCTGCAAAACCTGTGTGTGCAATAACATGTGGTAGAAAGGTTAAACTAACTGATCAGTGGTCAAAGACCTTTGAAGAATAACTTCATATTCAAAAGGAAGGAAGATGTAGATGGTTCCAAAACATGACAGGGAGAAAACAATCAGCATCTTCAGTTATATAGAATTAAACATGTTGAAAAAATACAAAATGAGCATGAAACAAATATAAAGACTGGAAGACATGTTGAAGGATGAGGCTGGTTTTGAGCTTAACAGGCAGACTACATCAAGGTTAAAGTGGTGCAGTGTCTCTGCCTGGAAATTTGTCTTTTCATGCCATCTGTTGACTGCAGGGAATATTCACTGAATCTCATTCACACTGTTAAAAGAGAATCAGAGACGGCATCAAACACAATGCTGTGGGAGTGTGAGAGGAGGAGGAAAAAACGGAAACAAATTCAGTGCCAGGGGATGAGATATCGCCTGACGTCATCATATCCTCTAGGATCAGCAACAACACCAATATATGCCGTGATAAAACGGTCCACAGACGCAGATGAACAAGTTTGGAGGGTGAGAGATTTCACATATACCTTATCGCAAAAAATAGACACCAGAGAATGTCAGCTCAAAAACATCTCGCATAGAATTATCACCTTGATGCTGTGTGACCGTTCTTCATGTAAGGAAACTTTACGTAAGATGGTTTTGAACTGACTACTCCACAGGAGACTCAGTTCGTTGAATGAAACATAAAGTACGATGGATTTCATCTGCTGTCTATCTGTGATTGTTTATGACCAGCAAACAATGAACCTAAACAACAGGGCATCACTATTAAGGAAAACATATGGTGCACTCCCTCTTTTTGTTAATATATATTTATTTACAACCCATATAAATGTATATTTATCACTGATAATAATAGGAAATAGGACTTATTTTGAAACATGTAAATGTCATGGTAGAAAACAGAGTTTGCAACAGTTTGGGATCTTGAGACAAATTATACATGAAGAGTATGACTTTTAGGAAAAAAAATGTTTCTACATGTTACCTTACATTTTAATGTAGATTCACTGCTTGATGTTGGCAGCAGTAGTCCACCCTGCAATCAACATGTAATTCATGTAGGCATAAAAAAAATGTAATTCCAGTAATGGGGCCCATGTGCCCCAGCAGGGCTTTATGTCTCGTGACGCCCCTGGAGTTTATGTTCCACTTGGTTGCACATATTGTTTAAAAAAACCCCCCAAAACATTAGTCCTGCTGTCTTGTGTGTCCTTTTTCGAGAAGCTGGTTGAGGGAGCATCCTCATCACCCGTGATCCGTTGAGCAAGGTGATAACAGAGGGTAGGTTTACTAACAACCAGCAGGATAAACCGTAAACAGTAAACGAAAGGACACGTCAGTCAAACAGTCTCTGGATCAGGAAAAGAACATCTGGCATGTGGGGATTAAAGGAAAAGCCATGAGAAAACAACCACAACAGACAAAGATGTGCCGAGGGGACATGCAATGCCAGGATGAGGAATGGCATCAAAAAAATGAGGATTAAAAAGAAAAAATGCAAATACAGAATTACACCAATGCATGTGGTTCATTCATATGTCCACTCTGCATTCTGAGCATAACCCATGATAGAGGAGATGTGTTTCGTAATAGGAGAGAAAGCAGGACCCTTTGTCTGCATCTTTCTCCCACACACAAGAAACACAAGAGGTAATAAAACACACAAAACGCCCTACCGTCCGAGGATGAGGGCAGGTGTGTTCAAGCTCCTCCATGATTCCCAAAGACACATGGGATTTATCTGTGGTCCCTCTATTATGTGACTCAGCATCAGTCGGACGATGCCTCTCTCCTCTCCACTCAGCCTCTGTCTTCAGCAATTGTTCACCCCTCCCTCCCTCTGATCTGCCTCCCTGTCTGACCTCCCTTCTCCTCCTCCTCCTCCTGCTGCGGTCTGATCCCCTGCTGCAGAGGGGAAGATAGAGCGATAAGGTCTCACTCTGCAATTATGTCCCGATACCACAAAATCACAGATCTCTGTCTAAATGATGTCACACAAAAATTCAAGTAAATTCCGTTTTAATATGTTTTATACTCCCTATTTACAGCTTAACGATGTTTCAAAATGTGATTAATGTGCTATATCTATATTCGCATTCAGCATTGATAATACAGGTGTTCAATAACGTCAAAAATGCACCTATGTAAGAATGTTTTTTAGGGCGAAATTGATATGGAATCAGACATGAATAATTTATGATAAACAATACAGCGCTATTAATGTGTAGTGTTTCTAATATTATTATTTTGGATTTTTAAAAATTATTTTTAAAGCTGTGCGTGAGTGTGTTGATAAAGAAACGATCTTCGATCACAGAGCGACGAGCTCTCGCCATGGCGACGGAAAAGAGGAGACGGCTGTAGAGGAAGAGCCAATCAGAGAGGAGGACTAGAAGTATGGACGGAGATGATTGGTGGGGTGATAATCACTGAACATACAGCATGTCGTGATGCTCGGGACCATCTGCTGATTATAACTACATAACTGTTAAGAATATGTGAACATGCGTGTTGTTTATGATTTCAAAGATGTTTCGAAAGTTTGTTGCTGACCTAATTAAAAAAAACCGACGAGAATAAAACTTTCAACTCACTGTATAGCTTGAGATACCATTACAATGGTAAACCTCTGGTTGGCTCTTTTATGGCTCGATCTTCAGCATGTCTAATGTTGATTATTGTGTGCAGTCGGAAAATTGTATCTTCGTAAAAGCTGCAAATTCACATTTATTTATTTTTTTTAAAAAACCTGGTCTGTATACTTTTTATATTGCAGTGTAATCGAAACAAAGTTTTAATGTGGAATTCCATTGAAAGGGATGCGTGTTTACCTTCAGTGGTCCTCTTCTGCAACAAAGACGCGCCACAGATGCGCAAGAGGAGTGTGCTCGGGAGCGCCGCTGTTTCACCATGGTGTCCAAATCCAAACAGATGAAGCAAAAATATTTTTTTATTTTCTTTTTCTGTTTTGCGATGAACTCAGGAGCACAGCACCTCCGTAGTAAGAACTGCGGAGCGTCGACAGTCCGTCCGTGTGTGGAGGAGAGATCGTCTGTTCACTGCTGATGAGTTGTGACAACTGTGGGCCACTGTCCTTTAGGCGGACCTTATACAGTAGACCATATGGTTATTAAAATGCGCATTCATTAACCCTCATCCTATGTGCAGTTTGTTTCCTTTTGTAAATGGATAACAATAGATCTCTTGCAAAACAAAAACCATATCAAACTGTTAGTTTAAAATTGAGACTAGATATGGTACAAAAACTTAGCTTTGGGGTTGACTGACAACCCACGCTTTGTGTTTTTAGTGCCACTGTAATATCTCTCTTACCCAAATAGGACAGGAACCCTTTGTCCTGTCCGATGTGCCATGGGTACGGACTTCCTTGGGATTCACAGGGCATTGACACTGGCCTCTTTAAACAAAGACGTCTATGTTATAATTAGGCTACAGTATATGCATATGGAATCCTGGTTTAATGACAAAGTTGTGATATCATTCCTTTGAGACACCATCGACTCACTAGAACCTAAGATATTGTCGATAGATGCAGTCTATTAGTTGAAGAATATTTACATACATACATGAATACAGTAAACCGTTTTACTTCATACCTGGAGATTCTCTATCGAACCCTTCCATCATTAAAGCATTTTTACGAGGAACTTTATCAGTGTTTTTATTTATGGAGTAAAATATGCTGGTTAAAATTTTAAGTAAATTGTGTCGATACTTTAAAGTTGTAAGCGTTTGAGTGCCAGTTTCAAGGATTTTTATTTGAAGCAGACTACACCATATCATATACCCATATTAAACTTTTATATCAGTTGCTGCTGATGAAATAATTTTTGCATATTATTTTTAATGATATAACATTTTTAAATTACATCTTTAGATCATAAATACTCTATACGTACTTATTAAAAACAGATAACCCGTCTCAGTCTGGGGAAATTACAGTGCTGGTCAGTTTTAGACGTAAACAACACTGCTACATGGAATAACACTGCCGCTGTGTGGACAACGTGGACGCTGAGGATTTTTATTGGTTGACAGTGCTATGACGTCATTTCCTGCATGTGACATTCCCCGGGAATTTGACGCGGGCTGTTCTGTTGTTCTGTTGCATCGCAAAAGCTGTCAGAACAAATTTAGGGCGGATTTTTTTTTTTAAAAAAAGAAGTATGGCACCAGTATCTAACCCGGACAAAGACATGGAAGGTCCGGACAACGGTGAGTTCTTGATTCACGTCACTTGTCTGCTGGTTTTCGGTGTTTTGCGCCGGGAAAATGATCCGTTGGCTATCACATAGCTAGTTAGCTAGTTGTCGTGCCAAGTGTATTGTTGGCTAGGATAACGGACTCGGCTATCCAAGTTAATGCAAGCTAATTAACGTTAAAATGCAGCTTTCTTGGCGCTCTGCAGACGATGTGGTCATAAATTAAATCTCGTTCCTATTTCAGAAATTTCAAGTTAGCCATAACAAAATTAGAAGAAGTGAGGAAAAAGTTGCACATGTTCAACGAAACAATAAGTACATTATTGTGCTTTTGCGTCACACAAACAATTCACCGCGATATGTCTGATTTATGTATTACCGTATTATGAACACGGTGAAGCGAGCCGTCATGGCCTCTCTGTTGCTGAGTCGTTATGTTGATGTGTTTTTCTCGTTAGTCGATGGAGACGATGCCTGCGGTCTGGCAAAGTCTCGCTCCAGACGAGAGAAGAGGGAGAAGGTCGGAAGGAAGTCTGCGCTGGAGCAGCTGAAGAAAGCCAAGAGGGGAGAGAAGATCAAGTATGAGGTGAGGAACTTGAGTAGTTGTCAGTATTCCACGATCCCAACCTTATTTGGGTGACAACATGATGTAATGTTATTTAATATTACAGGAAACTCAAGCAGCACCTGGATTAAATTTGGTTGGATTAGGATCTGCAGAGATGTTGGCTATTAATGTGATGTCATGAATGTTTTTGATCAAGTTTACTGTGATTTAAGCTTTTGAAAAAGACGGAATTATTTCCACATTTTTAGCTGTCTTTTTTCATTAGCTTAGTCATTTTACCTCTTTTGTTGCATTTGTACAGGTAGATAGATAGATAGATACTTTATTAATCCCGGAGGAAATTGCATATATCCACTGCTCAGGCATTACATAACAAATAATACTGGATAAACACCAGGAGAAAAGGAAACATTGACATCACAGGACATACCACAAGACATACATTACACTAACAGACAGGCACATGCAGCACTAACAGGACTTATATACTAAACTATAACTAAAATATAAACAGTATAAAATTTAAAAATATTACAGTATTAAAATATAAACAGTATAAAATAAAATTTAAACAGTATAAAATTGAATTAAAATATAAAATATAAAACAGTATAAAAAAAATAAAAAAAAGGTGTAATTTATAAAAAAAGGTGTAATTATATAAAAAAGGTGTAATTTCTTCCCAGTATTTATGCATTTTTCACAATGGAGTGGTCCATTTGGGATTACAGTAGTTGAATAAAGGAGTTGTGATTATTATTTGTTTTCAGATTTAAGACTCTTCTTAAAAAATTGGTCAACATGACCAAATCTCATGTTAACAATGATCATACAGCCTTCCCTACATATTCAGAAATGACGTAGTTTTTCTTCTCTTATCCAATAGCGAATTATACTATATTTTGGACATAACAGTGCAGCTTTATAATGTTTTCTAGGTGGAGGAGGTAACTAGTGTATATGAAGAGGTAGATGAGCAGCAGTACTCAAAGATGGTTCAAGACAGACAGGAGGATGACTGGATTGTTGATGACGGTGAGTCTCAGTCTCCTTTTCATTTTCATATGTAAACATTTAGTCACACCTAATTATCATTTTTCATCCAAATCTAATCTTTGCCTCAAGTCGTCTGTGTTTTTGATGCTTTTTCGGAGTCAGTGTAAACTTGGATTTGAAAATATAATTTGGGTTCCATATGTGTAAGCATGGTCTGTGTTTAATGGGGAGATATGATTTGAGTGTTTCTGTTTCTAAAGATGGAACAGGGTATGTGGAAGATGGAAGAGAAATCTTTGATGATGATCTGGATGATGATGTACTAGAAACCAACAAAGGTAAAAATTCATACAAGGTTATCCACATCAGTTTTTGTAATTTGAACAGAAATTTTGGCAAATGTGAAGTACTATTTATTCATTCAATCCAGGAAAAGCCAGAGCTAAAGTAGCAGACTCCAAGAAGAATGTGAAGAAATCAGTTGTCACTAAGCCCAACACTATAAAGAGCCTCTTCATGAACAGTAATGTCAAAAAACCTGTTGAGGTATGTGCTTACTGTCATAATTGACTTTCTTACATGTTTTCTTTTATTACACATATCCCTAAACGTCTTCTGTGCAGATTGACTTCAAATGCCACTTTAAGTCAAACATAACTTTGTCTCTTGCAGAAAGATGTTGACTTGTCCAAAGACGATCTGTTAGGAGATATCTTACAGGACCTTCACTCTGAGGTTGGTGCCATATCATGATGACAATGCAGAGCTTTACCATTATTAAGGACCATTGATGGTTGACTGATTCAGTTAGGGGCTGTGTGTTAACCACTATTAAAAAATAAATAAGTTGCACATTTATTTTTCAGTATTGTGTCACAAAAAAGGACACAGAGTGCTAAAACTAGAATTAAATCATGTTCATAGCTTAGTTTTCCATCTTTGTTCTATCAAGCTAAAGTGTGTCTCATTATTCTTTGTCTCCTGTTGTCCCTGAAGCCGATTCTGACGCCTCCACCTGTTGTCACTGTGAGGAGGAAGAAGTCTCTTGGGTCCCCAATGAATCCCTTTTCCATCAAACCTCAGAACACAAAGGTATCCTTTAACCATAGTTCATTTTACTTCAATAAAGTAGATGCGCTCCAAGAAAAATTTGTGCATCCCAAAAGTAATAACAGAATATACGGTCGAAGCGTGTGCAAGGATTGAGTTTTGCCAGTAGTACAATATAAAAACAAAAAAAACTGTTAATTTTAATGTTTTTATTCATAACATCATAACTGTTTCAGTAAAAAGAAAAAAAACAGTGGAATTAGATATTAGTTTTATCAGAATGTTAAAGCTTGATAGTCATTTAAAAATAAATAAAGATGTAATACAGTTTTGTTTTGTTTTTTCACTTTTGCTTTTCACTCAATAGTTTTCTTTGCCTTTAATTCATATACTGTATTCTCCTGTGGACACTGCACCAAGCTGACAAAATCTTCTCCACACACACATATCAGTAATATGTCCAACCTTTGCATCTTTTTCAGAGGCATGGTGATAATCAATCAATCATTCATTCATTCATTGTCTACCACTTTATGCGTTGTTGTGGGGAGCTTCGGGTATGAAATGGAAAAATTGTGAATATTTTTGTTGAATGGAAGTGCGTTTAAAGCTTGCGTTCCAGGGACGCATGCTGTCTGACGATTGTGCATCGCTGTCAAAAAATGTGCTTCAAAGGCGCAAGGACACACGCAGACGAGAACACTGTTTTAACCTATCGTAGTCTTGAAACTATATAAACTCATTAACGTAGCTTATTCTAAACCACATTATTACCCAAATTATTTTTATTTCAGTTCATTTAATCACAAGCCCCCTGTGGTGTACTATCTTGTTTTTGTGATTATTGAAATCCATAAATGTAAGATATTTCATGTCGCTTCTGTAACACCAGGAGTCACCTTTATCATCAGGGCTGAAAGCCAAAGTCATCAGGCCGCCCCCGCCTTCTGAACCGATCCCTAAGTCATCAGCCCGTCTCCCTCCCTCCACCCCTGCACCCACTGTGGAGGAACGCAGGACAAAAAAAGAGGTTGTTGAAGAAGAAGGTAGAATCGACTGATACTACTTTACCATTGTCTTGTTCTTTTTCATCCTTGTGACATCTTAACTTTTGTGTTTGTTTCTATTTGTATGCCAGTAAGTGATTCCCTGGCATTTAGCGAGGTTGACTTCGATGAGCCAATGGAGGTTGACGTCGAACAGGAGAAGCTTCCAGTGACAGAACCCAAAGCAACCGCTGAGGTAGAACTTAAAGTGGAGCCCAAAGTGGAGCCTCATGTTCCCGTTTTACTGTAAGCTTTCTTCCACATTACAAAAATTGTTTTTTTTACATTTTGATGGCTTGATATTGATATGTTTTCTGTCCTTTTCCAGCTCCAGCACAATTGGAAGCTCATGGGGACAAGAAGTAGATGGGGCAAGTGATCCACAAGTGGAGATACAGGTAGATTCCAGTCAACTTCCTCTGGTGACGGGGGCAGATGGGGATCAGGTTTTCCGCTTCTATTGGTTGGATGCCTTTGAAGAACCTTATAGCCAACCAGGCAAGACTCATCCTCACCTATAGTGAATATATAGTCCACGTTATTCTGTAATCCCATGATTCAAGGATCACTGTACTTATTTATACTTGACTGTGTGTAGGTGTGGTGTATTTGTTTGGAAAAGTGTGGATCGAGTCTGCAAATTGTCACGTCAGCTGCTGTGTTACTGTCAAGAACATTGAGCGGACCATGTACTTCCTGCCTCGCGAATATGTAAGTGTTCTTCATGTGTGACCTCACTCTCAGTATCATTGAGGTGCATCAGTTTTCACATGACTTTATTCATGGCTAAAGAACTCTGATGTCACACTGATGGCTACTCAGCAGTATCCTCAGCACACAAAATGGGACACTGTTTTATGCCTTTGCAGATGTTGCATTTTATGAAGGAATTTTTTCCGTTGGTTTGTTATTTTTTCCCAAACAGAAAGTGAACACCAAGACCGGCGAGGTCTCGGACACTCCTGTTGAAATGATGGATGTGTACCAGGAGTTTAATGAGCTCTCTGAGAAATTCAGGATTATGAAGTTCAAGTCCAAGGTCAGTGATGTCTGTTACACTACTATCTAAAACAAATGTCATCTTCTGCCAGACAAAAAAACTTTATAATTGCTGCTTGTTTTTTATTCTCTTGCAGAAAGTGGAGAAAAACTACGCTTTTGAAATTCCAGACGTGCCCAGTCAGTGCGAGTACCTGGAAGTCAGATACTCTGTGAGTAGATCATGCATCCTGTCCAGGTGATAATTAGTAGCTGTCCTTTATTACATGAAGATCTACCTTATTAATGCTGTTTTTGCAGGCTGAATTCCCTTCACTTCCTGCAAACCTTAAAGGGGCGACCTTTTGTCATGTTTTTGGGACCAACACCTCCAGTCTGGAGCATTTCCTGCTCAGCAGGAAGATTAAAGGGCCTTGTTGGCTGGACATCAAGACCCCACGTGAGGAGGACGGCACTTTAAAAGTTATAATTGTAAAGTTCACATGTTCACTAGCTGTCTGCCTGTTTCAGAGCTGATTGGCCAGCCGGTCAGCTGGTGTAAGGTGGAGGCTCTGGCTCTGAGGAGTGACCTGGTCACTGTAGTCAAAGACCTGTCACCTCCACCTGTCATTGTCATGTCCATCAGCCTCAAGACTGTCCAAAACCCCAAGACTCACCAGAACGAGGTCAGAACACTCTATTTATACACACAGTCGATAAACTGTTTCAGCAGGGGGCACACTGGACTTTGAATGGATAGTCTTATGGCCCAAATGTGTGGTTTTATGGTGGGAGAGACATGATGATAAAGTTATGCCTCTTTAGATCGTGTCCCTGGCAGCGCTGGTCCACTATCAATTCCACATGGACAAAGCTCCTCCTCAACCTCCATACCAGACTCATATTTGTGGTCAGTCATCCACACTTACAATAATGATTTTAATGCAACACAAATGAGGAAATAAATATTTATGAAATATTAATTTTTCCTTTTCAGTGGTCAGTAAGCCGTCTGACTGTATCTTCCCTTACGACTTCAAAGAGGTGGTGAAGAAAAAGGTGAGTGGAGAAGGAAAAAGTCTGTCTTTATGGTTTTCATAGAGACAGGCTTCACACTCAGAACACCAGATAAAATAATGTCAAACTAACTGATGTGGAACTAAATACAAAAGCAATGGACTGAGAATCTACTGCATCGTCACAGCACTGGAACACATGATGACATGACTCCCTCTCTCCATTAGAATGGGAAAGTGGAGATAGCTGCTTCGGAGCGGACTCTGCTTGGCTTCTTCTTGGCCAAGATGCACAAAATCGATCCTGATGTGCTGGTGGTGAGTAAATGTGATGCATTCTGTTTCATCAGTTACATGCTTCTGTGTGTAAATGTAGCACAGGTAAAAAACAAAAAAGATGTCTTTTATGTTTGTAGGGTCATGACATCTTTGGTTTTGACCTGGACGTGATTCTGCAGCGGATCAACGTGTGTAAGGTTCCCCACTGGTCAAAGATAGGACGCCTCAGGAGGGCCAATATGCCCAAGCTCGGGGTAAGAACAATCTTATCCCGCCATTATGTTTTTATCTTGTGCAAAATCAAAACATAATGCCGGTTTCCAATGGTGTTTGGCAGGGTCGGAGTGCATTTGCAGAGAAGAGTGCTACCTGTGGCCGTCTGGTGTGCGACGTGGAGATCTCAGCCAAAGAGCTGATTCGCTGTAAAAGTTACCATCTGACTGAGCTGGTTGCACACGTGCTGAAGATGGAGAGAGCCACAGTCCCTCAGGAAAACATAAGGAATCTTTACAGGTTATTTTTTTATTTTGTTTGTTTTTTAAAAAACTAGCTGCACAAACTTGAATTACTCAGCATGGTTGTCACGTATTCCTGCCACTAAAATTCTGTTTTTGTATTATGTACAAGTTGGAGCTGTGCTTATTGTGTGATGTGTTTGTGTGACAGTGACTCTCCTCATCTGCTTTACCTGTTGGAGCTGACGTGGACAGATGCTAAGCTGATCCTACAGATGATGTGTGAGCTCAACGTGCTACCACTAGCCCTGCAAATCACCAACATCGCTGGCAATGTCATGGTAACACACAGCACTGTCATGGTAACACACAGCTATGGAGTGAACCTCCGTTCACTCCATAGCTGCAACAATTTATACATAACACGAATGCAGTCACTTTGAATACAAACAAAAAATCGACACGCATAAAACACTTCAGCCTAAATTAGAATAGAAAATAATATGCACCATCACAGAACACACCAGACAAAAGAATCAGATGACCAGTTTTACGCTATAGGATTTCTTTAAATGATTTGAATACAAATATTGAAAAGTGAAACAAAACAGTCTCCAGAAAACAGTAAGACTCTTGTCTCTTGTGAATGAAATGCAGAGAATTTATTCACTTGATCAAAAGAAAATCATCTATTTTTATTACTAAATCATTTGAAAATGCTAAGAATTAGTTTCCTCCATCTTCGTAATTGTAAGGATTTGTCATTTATTTAAATTTCCCCTCTCTGGAATGAATAAAAGATTATCTGATTTTATGTATTGAATGAAGAGTCTTTATATTCTGTAGACAAAAACAAGATTTCTCATTAAACTAGATTGTTGTTGGCTTGTTTTAAGTTGCACAAATTGAAATAAGTATATTTCACTATTAATCCTGAAAATATTGTGTAATTTCTGATTAATACAATCATTAGTCAAAGCTTTAGGATGAAGGGAAAAGGCTTGAAGGTTTATATCTCAAGTCAGAGCATGGAGCCAGCAAATTTTGATAACCCAGTTTGTTTCAGGGAGAATTAACACAGAAATTGTGATGGTGTAAAATAACTCAACACACTTTGGTCAACTTCTGATTAACCTCTCTTTACTTTTGAGTGTCATTTCCTCCTGCTCCAGTCACCCGGTGTCGTCCTTTTTCCTCTGTAGTCTCGTACTCTGATGGGCGGTCGGTCTGAGAGAAACGAGTTCCTCTTACTCCACGCCTTCCACGAAAAAAACTACATCGTCCCGGACAAACCCTCCTTCAGAAAGGCCCAGCAAGAAATGGTGAAGCCAAACAATCACACACTTCTTTTTTTTTTTTTTTTGAAGTACATCCTGGAGAGAGATGCTTCATGCTCTTCTACTCTTTGTTGTTGTGTCCCAGCTTGATGGAGAAGAAGATGTGGATGCAGGGAAAGGCAAACGGAGGAAGAAGGCAGCCTATGCTGGGGGTTTGGTGTTGGATCCTAAAGTTGGTGAGTCTCATCTCAGTTTAAGGTCAGTCTCCTTGTGTCTGTGGACATACGTCTAAAAAGTGTCTCCCTTTATAGGTTTCTACGACAAGTTTGTTCTGCTGCTTGACTTCAACAGCCTGTATCCCTCAATCATCCAAGAGTTCAACATATGCTTCACCACCGTGGAGAGGGAGGCTCACAAAGCACAGAAGAAGGAGGTGTGTGTGTGCGTGTGTGTGTGTGTGTGCTTGTGTGTGCGTGTGTGTGTGAATAGTTTGCTCTCCATTGTTATAAAATAACCCTTTTATAAATCATCTTAAGGTAAAATTACCTGTGAAGGTCAGATGTGACTTGTACCTGTACATCAGAGGCGTAAACGTCAGAGCTTACCTACAACTCTTGTTTCCATGGTAACAGCATGAGGAGCCAGAGGAGGTTCCTGAGATTCCAGATCCAAGCTTGGAAATGGGAATCCTCCCCAAAGAAATCAGGAAGCTGGTAGAGCGACGCAAACAGGTCAAGCAGCTGATGAAACAGCAAGACATCAGCCCAGACCTCTACCTGCAGGTACAAACACACTTACATAACTGTTATACTGTACATCTTATACTGTATACACACTTTAACCAAGGGGGTTGGTGCAGATATTCACCTCCCTCAGTTTGGATTTATTATTATTGAGGAAAATGTTGACAGTGTTTTATTATTTGGGGAAACAATTATAATATCCACAGAAGCTTCACAAACACTTCTGCTGAAGTATTGACTTTTCTGTTTGTTTATCACCTTAAAATTTAAAGAACCACATCACGTAGTTTTTGTAAATCACCCATACTTGTCTGTTGTGGCCTGTTTAGGTCATTCTGAGCATTCAGGCAGCTGATATTTGAGTGGATTATATTAGTCTATTCTCATGAAGATTGTTGTTAAGCAGGAAAAATGAAGAATACAATCAAACTACAACTTTATTTAAATAATTATTTTTAGCTAAAGTTAAAATGTATTAAAAATTATTTTTGTCGTTTTATTTGCCATTTAAGCACAATTCAACCTGATCGTTTTCATGAATGATCCATTTAGTCTGATAACCTGATTGTTGTAACTTTACGTCTGTGTGTGTCCATCAGTACGACATTCGTCAGAAGGCTCTCAAGCTGACCGCTAACAGTATGTATGGCTGTCTGGGATTCAGCTACAGCCGTTTCTACGCCAAACCGCTCGCTGCTCTGGTCACGCACAAAGGTAGAGAGGTGAGTTGAACCCCTCCGCCGTTCACACATCAGCACATCTGTCGGCCTTCACAACCCTGCTAGGTTTCACAACCTCCAAGTTAACAAAGTTCAAAGTTCTAACTCAGAGTTAACTTGCTTATCTTCCACAAGAGGGCAGTGCTACATAATTTTCCACCTCGTGCGCAAACCGTTCCTCTGTTCCATTGTCTTTGACTTTTTTTTTCTCCTCCCCTGGTTGTTTTTGGTTTTGTCCTGCCTTTTATTATTTGTCATTCACAGAACTCTTTTCTTTCACTCACCATGTGCCTTTCCATAAATATGACATTCCCTTCAGGTTGATTTGTCAGATTAAGAGACCTGTTGTAGTGTCCGACACATTAATAACATTATGTAGATGTATTTTGTGGTAGAAAAATACCACAAGAGCATGCCTGAAGCTCACGCTCGCTCCATTAAATTTGACTGTTCTATCAATCCACATAAATGCAACACTGTGGGCGTGCACGCTCAGTAAATTGGTGCAAAGAGGCGTGCATACTGCATCACATGAACAGCTAAATCATGTGGTATTGCAACCGAACACCACACACACACTCTCTCCCACCATGTCGGTGGTAGTACTCATGTTCATTTAATGAGCTCTAACAGTACACATCCTCAGCAGAGAGCGTCAAGCTTAGCCTCAGGGGAGTCCTTCATTAAGATCCCCTTACACACTCATTGTGCTCCCTAATAGAGGGCAGGGCAGTTAGTGTGTGCGTGCGTGTGTGTGTGTGTGTGTGTGTGTGTGTGTGTGTGTGTGTGTGTGTGTGTGTGTGTCTGCGCACCGTTTTGTTCATTTGTGCCTCCAGTAATGCTTGTTTGGCTGACAGCTACATTGTAAAAGGCGAACACTTGATTTGCTGGGACAGGTGGGAGTTCCTCTCCCTCCAGACTGCTTGTATCATCGTCAGCAGCCAGAAGTGGATCCCTTGATTACATTTTACATCATTCTGGCTGGATTTCGTCCAGGAAATGTTGCTGCTTTCATGCGAGAAGCCGGCTACTCTGCACTGAAATAGATAGTGGCATTGATGCACTTTGTAAGGAGCGGTAGTTGAATACTCAAATATAGTTGAATTCTATTGCTAATAGTTTCGGAGCTTGTAATAAATCCCTCTACACTAAAGATTTTTTTTTTTTTTTTTAAATATCAGAGGTAAAATATAAGTTAAACTAGATCTAAGGACCCACAAACTACTTACTATGAAAATTAACATTTTTCACTTTTAAAACAACAAAGTTGATCAGTTTCTTTCTTTCTGTATGTTTTTTTTCTCTTTCAACTTTCCTGGAACTTCTCCAGTCACATGGTCTAAGTGTTTTCTAGTGTCTATGTCTGTAACTAACATCAGTGGTGGAATTTAGTTATTTTCAAATTGTGCCATTGCAACTTTTGCTTTGATTTTCAAGTTGGGCTTTTTTTTTTTTTTGAGAACCAACTTGTAATACCATGGTTGAGGAAAAACTGATTTCTCACTTATTGTCTGTAATATTTCTGGATACTTTTTTTGCGTGTAAATTAGCCGCCTACTTCAGCTAGCTTCTGTTGAAATCTCCTTTTTATACAGAATGGGGAGGTGGTATAAATTCATTGTGAAGAGGCTGTGCACAGGGGTGTCTGGTGATGGCCTAGTCTGCCGGTTGCATTTTCTCAGCCTTCTGAAGTTAGCCACCGTGTTGAAGGCATCATAAACAAATGGGGTTGTATTTAATTAGGACTTAACTGCATTCGTACATTCCATACAGTGGGGAGTAATATGACTGAAGAGGACGTGGATAAAAAGGTCATCAGATCAAGCTGAACCCACAATGTGCTGAGGACTAAGCATGGATGTCTGCTTGCACAATCTTAGTGTTTTGTTTACTTTGTATCTATGATCTGAGATGCATCTATTTATACTGCAGGTAGTGTGTTTGAGGAAAACACGGTGTTGACACAACCACAGCGTGTTACTGTAAAGAAGATAGGGTAAATAATGTGGAGGGCAATTTAGTACTCTAAGAATGTGTGCCAACATTTCTTTTTTGTGTGATCATCTTTCTTGAAAATTCTAGAACTGAAACTCAAGTTGATGGATTTTTATCTAATTATATTTGTGCTACTGTTACCTGTATTATTTTTGGTTCTTGTCGATGTGAAATTTCTCTCATTACTCTCGATGAATCATCTAAACCCTGTTTTTTTTGGATCGACATTAAAAAAGTAAGACCAGCTTCTATAACACCACCAGCTGTACTCCCAGTGTATCAGCTGTCACAGCATGACCCTTTTCAGACAACTGTTAAAAATGAGGCAGCTTCTTATTTGCATGGAGCCCTCAGTTTAAATAAACCTGATCTAAGTAGTTTTTGGTGGTTTCCGACTGAGTGATCCAGATCGAGCTGGCTGGAATTTATATCCATGTTTCTAGTATATCTGTGCCGATCGCATTTTGTTGCCAAGCCCGGGTTTTAATTGTCACATTTGCACTCCGCTTTCATATCATGATTTAAGAGGCTTTTTATTTTTGTAATTTAAAATCGCACTCAGGCAGCTCCTCTGTTTGCAGGGTAAATCTAGCCTTCCGCGGCTCCCTTCATCCATTTGGACCTGGTGCATGTGTTCTATGTATTTATTGATTGGCTCGGCTCTCATCTTTCTCACACTCTCGTTTTAATTTGAGGCCTGAACTCCCTCAGTAGTGGGACGGGTCAAGCCGGAGGCAACACTGGCTGACAGAACCTTGGCGGCGTCTCTTCTGATCAGCCTCACAAAGTTAAGAGAAAACCCACACTCCCCTTTTCACTCCAGCGTATGCTCCTTGAGTATGTCTCACATCTATCTGCGGCTGCATGTATGTGATGATGTACATGTGTCGATGCGTGTGCTCACACAAGTGCTACTGGCCGAACTCTGCCCTTTGTTGGGGGACCATTTGTTGTGGCACTACTCTGTCCTGGTATGTGTGGGTATTAAAGGGGGGGATGATGGGTATTAAGAGGAAGGTGAAGGTTTAGGATTACACATCCATAAATTGATGTCCCCCTCAACCCCTCAGCGTTATTTTGGGTTCTTTTGTATATTAGCCAGAGAACAGTTGGGTGCAGAGAAACAGATACACAAAGCTGAGACAGCTTACATGCATGCAGATATAATGGGCTGATAAATGCATTCCTCATGCCTGAAAGACTTTGATTGTCCACTGACTGGTGTAACCCTGACTTAAACTGACAAATAGACTTAAACATAAGACAGGAGTATTTTCTGCAGACACCCTTTGATATCAGAGGGGTTGCAAGAAAAAATGCACAGGGTTTGGCTGGTTGTTGGTGTTAATTTGTTACACTAGTCTTAAAAGTTACCAGTCATGACACATAGAGAAGTGTCTGCTAACAATCAAAGGCAACATTAAAAGCTGCTTTTGCTGGAGTGTAGATAATCTTTCACTTTGGCATCTTGTAATCTGCTGAATGATGCAAAATCATTCAGCAGACTACTTCTTTTACATTTGAATTTTTCTAATTTTTTGACATGATTTAGTTCAGAAGGCTCGTTGACCTTCTGTGATATCTAAATACTAACTATACGCATGTGTGTTAATGTGTGTACGTCCCTCTAATCAAGTAATGTTAACAATGGAGTCTAGTGGAAGCCGCTGATTGTTGCGGAACGCAGATTGGTTCGACCTTTAGACCCCTTTGCCAGCAAATCTGACAACTATTGGCAGGTGTGTGTTCCTGTCCGGACAGAGGACGACTCTTCAGATCCATTCTGCTGTAATTGAGTCCCTGTCCTTGTGTTTAAAAACAGCCTGACAGGAGCTTGTAGTTGACATTATTGGATGGCATGCAGAGCGAAGGCTAGAAGCGGGCTTGGGTAACAGAGCCGGGTGTGTGGAGGGGTCAGAGTTGGGTTTAGGTTAAGCCCCGATGCGCACTTGTGTGTGAGCGCGCATGTGTTTGTAATGAAGTCTAAGTAAATATTATTATGCCTGGTGTCCCTCGATCAGGTTCGGTATCATTCCCCATGTCTCAAGAACCACAAATCATTTCCCAGAATTAGACACAGGAATACCTAACCCAGCCTATCATGACTCATTTGTGTGTTAATGGGGCATGTCTGTCAGGCTGTATTGAGACAAAGTGCAAGTAAATGTCGCTGCGCCCAGTGCTTCCATTAAGGCCCTCGGTTGCTGCTGCTCTCTTAGAATCACAGGGGTCCTTCTTGCATTTCCCTGAATTACACATAAGAATACATAAGCCTTCATCTGTTGATGTGTGTGTATGTGAGCATATGTAGGCTAATGTCTGGGGAAATGTGGGGTTGCATGTTTCCATGGTCATGTAGTCCTCATAAAGAACTGGCTTTACTCCTAATAGCAGTGGGCTTAACAAATAGTCACATGGGAGCAGCGCTGCTATTTTGGCTCCATCGGCTTGTCTGTGAGAGCTGACAGTGGACAAGTATCAGAATCTCAACTGCGACTTTAGTAACACCTTCTAATGAGGCCGTGAGAGACCAGGCTAATGGCAGGGATTATAATTTAATATGGACTGATCTGATACACGGTGTCTTTAACATGGAGCTGTAAATGAGTGGGTAATTAGTACATCGTTTTAGCTGACTTGGCAAGTAGGTGATATGTATATTCTGTTCTATTAAACCCTTCAAATCTCTTGACCTCACGAACCTGATAATCTAATCAATTTCAATGCATCACAGAGACAATAAATGCATCATGTATCTGGTTGTAAGTACTAAATAACAACATGATATGACCTAGTCTTTTTTTCTCTCTTTTGCTTGTCTTCACTTTGACAGTGGGGTAAACTGCAACTTATGATGTTACCAAGTTGTTAGAGAGTTATTTTTTAATATTTGTACATATAAAACAGTTAAAGATCACTGATCATTTGTTACCTAATGAATGAACGCCAGGTAGTCCCTCCCTTTGAGCTCTGTTTTGGGCTCTATTGATCTCTGAGGGAAATATTTCTGGGAAATGCTTCACTCGGGTGCATCGTGTGGATATGAGTAGTTTGTGTACTGTGGTATTTATTGTTTTATAGATTTTCAGCCACTTGTTGAATTGTGCTGGTATACCACCCATTGTTGCACTTGACTCAGCAGTTACCCCCATTGAGCCCATAAAACAGACTGAAGCAGGCCTGAAATCCAACAAGACACCTTTAACACATGTTGATGTTTCTGTTTCTCACAGTCATTAAAGTATAGCTGTCCTCTATCCAGAGCATCATACCAAATAACGAAATAAGGTTCGGTATCATTTTAAAAAACATTTTAGTAGCTATGTTTGAAGTGTGAGATGCTTGCAGCAAGTCATTACTGATGATAGTTCTCTCTTTTATAGCATGCTCTCAAGTAGCCCTACAGAATAATAAAACAGGGAGACAACATCCTGATCTGACACCTCCATCTGATAAATGAAGGTTGAGTTAGTTTGCAGCTAATGAGGACAGGTTATAACAGCTCATATAACCGGCTCTAGTTTTTTTAGAGCTTCCCTGAATGCAGTTTACAGCTGCTGCTGGAAATGATGCACATAGAGTAGAGTGAACCAAAAAAAGAAAAACAAAACAGTGAAGTTGTTAAACAGGTAGCAAAACACCAATCTGAAACTCATGATGAGAATTTGTTCTGAGTGGAGTTTAGATAAAGTATAAATATGATACAAAAAAATATTACAATCTGTAAATCACTCCTCAGTCCTGCATGTTCTCTACTTCACTGAATTGTAAGGATTCATTGGTGTCTGGTTGATCTGTGTCTGGGCTAAAGGGACACATCAGGTTTCGTCTTTACTAACGATTGAAGCAGAATATTTTTAATTGACCAGACAATAAGAGGATTGCTATCATTGAGCTATTTTCAACTAAATGCTGTGTGTGTGATCTCATCCGGTTGTATTAAATCAGACATGGCTTACAACAGATTGACCCTCCCAACAGCAGACATGAGAACACAGCTATGGCATCTGCCAGAACAGGTGTGCGTGTGTGTGTGTGTGCGTGTGTGTGTGTGTTGTATATGCAGCCTTGCACTTTTGCATTTAAGTTAAATTGTTATAACGAAAGAAGGATTTTCATTCTCTGCATGTGCATGGAAGTGTGTGCACATGAGAGTTCACAGCAGAAAAAGGGAACCCAAAACTTTTATGCATCTTTGTGTGAGATTTTCCTCAGTGAATGAGCATTTCTTTGTGTGCGTGTGCATCTGTGCATGCATACTCATGCATCTTGTGTACTTGTAGTGGATAGAAGCCCCCCCCCAACCCCACCCCAGCTCCGACAGTGGTGTGTTCCTTCACAGGTGCTATTTCAGTCTGACTGTCATCCCAAAATGCTTTTCAGTTGAATGCTTTTCAAAACAATCGTCAGCGGTGCCCCAAGCGCTTTTTACGAGGGTCCTCTGCTGCTCTGAGGTTTAACATGCCGATCAGAGCTGCGTGGCTCACATCAGAGTGAGGGGAAGAAAGACGCAACTAATTTTATTATGATTTGTCTCTGTGTAGCAATTGTTTGCATAGCAGTGATGCAGTTTGTCTATTTGTGGCCTCTTAAGATCACTAACTGTAATATGATAATGATGATGAAACAATCTTACCTTTGTTCATGAACATCGTTTACATGTACCCCTACAACTACTATTAGTCCTAAATGTGAAGAGAGAAGTGGGTTAAAGAGATTATATGAGACCAACATTATTAAGTAAATCCCTTAGTAGGACAGACAAAAATTTAAGTTTAGGTTGTTTGCGTTGCACCATTTACAGATCACAAAGATAGAAATAGACAGTTTAAGAAACAAACTAATAAGTGGTGAACAAGGATTGCATAGCAGCATTGTAAAATACATAGCAACAACAAACATGTACAAAAAAAGCTAACCCAGACAGGGAAAACGCCAATAAGAGAAGTAAATAAGATACATGGAACAATTTTTTTAGACAGCTTTCAGCTGCATCATAAAAACATCACTGGATTCTAAAGATGGCAGTGGTCTGGGACTATTCTGTAATTTGGGTGCTGCAGCTTGAAAGGCAATATTCACCTCAGGTTTTGCAGAGAGATTGAGGGACAGCCAGTAATTTTTGAGCACAGGGCAAAGAATAAGAGTCAACTAAGGTCGATTAATGTTAATGGTTGAGGTGTTATTTACATTTGAAATTAGTTGGCAGCCAGCAAAGGAAAGATCAATTTGCAGAATATATTTTTTATTTGTTTTTGTTTTTTTAATAAGGCATGGTCGCTGCATTTTGGCCAACTTCAAGCTTGATCACAGATCACTTATATTAGCACCCCTCATCCCCCTTGAAGATCAAATTAATTTTATTTCATTTTATTCTCTATGTAGCACCAGATAACTGTTTTGTTATTAAACAAACTGAACAGCTGTGTGTCATTCCTCTTATTAACACAATGGCCTGTCATTTCTCTCTCTACATGTTTACACCTTTACAATTGTCCTCTGCTCTCTGTATTTCGCACGGGTGAATTCCACCCAAAACATGCACTCACAGGTGAGCCCACTCCCACCGGGAGACAGAAAGCAAGCATCGGAAAATATGTGACATCAACCACCTGAAAAGACAAAGTATCTAGGGTTGTTGTTTTTTTTTAAACTCTCCTGGAATGGTGAAGTTGACAGCTTTCGCTCTCCTGTGAGTAGCAGCCGTAGTCGCTCTCTGGGTCCAGTACAGAAAAAAGCCCGAGTGCAGCAGACCCTACCCCTGACAAGCAGCAAAAGACTCTGGAAATGTTTTTCCAGAAGCCCAAAAAAAAAATACACTGTGGTGACAGAAGCTCTACACTTTGTGTATAATTGTCAAAAAAAAAAAGAAATGTTGTGAAAGGTTCAATAAATACAGTTCACAGAATTGTTCAGTTGTCATATTGACTGCTGTCATTAAAAGAAACACCTGACCACCATGATGATGTGTTAGTGTGTGTGAGACAGTGTGATGCTTGGGAAAATTGACTCTGATATTACCGACTTTGTCCGCAAAACATTTTAGAAACACCCCAAATGGACATTTGAGCATTTTCTGTTGGAAGAAAATTGATTAAAACAATAAGCATCTGTGGCACCTTTTTAGTAACTAATAACTCATCATTATCACTGAGTAAAACAGGGTGTAATAATAAAGTGAAGGGCAGAGCTCATTCGCAGGCATCAAGTTACATGTCAACATACAGCACGCATTTGCGCATTAACTCTCGCGACTTCACCTCATCGTGGATTTTTGGTAGGCAGTCACGTGATACCGTACGCGCATTCTATTGGCTGACGGCATCCGGAAGTGCGCTGTGTTCGGTGAGTCTCGGACTTACGTGAGACACAAAAGTGCTTTAAGCAGTCTCTATCATAGTGCGGGAAAAGGTAATACAGATAGAAGGTGGTTTAATATCAGTATGGGGAGAGTTCATAAACATTTAAATTACCGTAAATTACAAGATAAATAGTTTGTCGCTCTATTGCGGAATTCATTAATCGCGTGTGGTTCCTGGAACACATTAACCGGAAAGAACGAGGGCACACTGTATTGCTGAAAGGAATTAAAAGGGTAGCAAGTGGCAAGATGCAACCCTTTTTCACTTGTTTCTACTTTATATCAGTTCTGTAGGACCCGCTTTGGGTTTACGCAACTGCACACTACTCAGTTCGACAATATGTGTTTTTCGTCACTGACTTGTGCTGCTGCAGTTGTCTCCCAGGACACTTCATGGCAGCTTTGAGTGTTCCAGACTGCGGTAGCACCACTTAACCCAACTACACCTTTTAGCAACATTGGCAAGGTCAGGTGCCCTGAATCTGTGCCCTCTGTGCTGATATTGGGGTAAATTATGTTTTTTTTTTTTTTAAATGGGGAGTATGAAAGAAAATGTCACTCATAAGTTGTGCAAGTCACTGGTGTATCTGTTAGAATTGAAAGAGCTATTCTTAGCACTATCACGTTTGACTGTCCAAAGCTGTTGAGTCAGAAAGCTGCAGCTACTTTCATCTGTTTGTCCGTCCATCTATAGTAATTGTTCAGTATTAATTTCACCTATTTCACACATTAACTCTTTCATGCAGATTGTATTTTGTTTTGTCTATGGGAAGATGGTTGTGAGGTGACTCTGAAGGTTGGTCATCTTCTAGATAGACAGACGATCCTCAATATACTATTAGTAAGATTGAAGGAAATGATAATGGAAGCAAGTTTGTGTCCCAATTTTTCAAATGTTTTTCCCCATTAAGAGACGCAGTCGCTGTGGTGACGAGTATAGTTATCAGAGGGAAGGCGCGCACTCTTTTTACCCCCTGGGGTATGTGTTTATATTGGTTGGTTTTGTGTATGTGTGTTGGTATGTGTTTAAAGATGAGGGCACGCATTGAATCATGGTCAAACGACTTATCTTTCACAGAGTTGATACCACACAGCAGTTCATCCTGCTGGAACTGACAGCATATGGAAAACCCGTCTAAATGAGTCCACACATCAATTACATCAACACGTTCTCACCTCGCTCTGTGCCCCCTCCCGCCGCCGCCGTGTCAATGTCTTTCCTACATCTCTCTATTCAACACTTCTCTGCCCTTTCCCTCTGTCTATTCTTTGATCATTCCAGACTTTGCTCCAGTCTCATTTCCTCCACTGCTCCTCTTCTGCTGCCAGCAGTTTGAAATAAAACATGGACTTTTATAAGTCTTTTCGACACGGCATTATAGGCATGTGTGAAAATTAAACGATTTGCCTTTATTGTTTCTTTTTGAGACGTTGAAGGATGTGCTTATCCGTAAAGAACCATCAAAGAAATGCTGCAAAGCATGTCTGCACATATTCAACTTACCACACTGTGGTTCTTCGCTGAATGACTTTGAATAGAAGTTCAGCCAAGTTTCATCCAAACAGATTAAAGGGCTCTGCTGTTTTCTAGTGTAGTGTTGTTGTGTGTGACCACTGTCAGCATCTATTACATTTTTGTTTGCATCAGTTACATTACTATTACATTATATTACACTTTGATTATCGAATTAATTTAATTCGAATTGCTGAATATTCTTCTCATTTGGTAATTTCTCAATACATTATTTTGTAATTGATGTGATGTTCAAAAATTGTCGCTGTATAATCTTGTTTGTAGTGATTATTAGAAACTTTGTATTTAAACCAAATATTAGACAACCGAGCAGAGACTTTGGTATCTATATGCTCTGGTATATCTGTAGCTTTTCTGCGTTGCATCCTCCTTTACCTACGACCTTTACCCTTTCCCAGTTGCAGCATTCAACACAGTTCACGGTCAAAAATGTTTCCATATGTGTGGACTTTCTAAAAGTGAGACAATAAATTTGACCTGGCAGGATTTCAACAATGAGGAATGCCTGCTGGCCCGGGGGGAATAAAACGCCACTTTGGTTTAGTAAATCTAGCTATTCAGCAAACTGTGTCTGATTTGGCAGAGGATGTAGTCATAACTTAAATTATGTATTACACTGGTTTGAAGGGCGAGACATGACAGATTCAATATGGTGGTTAATGTGGTCTTTGTTGTCATTTGATCATCTTTAATTCATAATAATCATTGTTTATCAGCTTAAAACATGATTTGATGATGCATTGTGTCTAATGGCATGACTCTTTTCCAAAATAATTGTTTAAAAGCAACATCAGTTGTTTTTTATTAATACTTAATCTAGTGAGGTTTTCAAAACTGAAAATTAACACACCTTGAATGGAATGAGACAAAATCCGGATTCAGGCTCTTAATGAGGACAGGTCTACTTTACAGATTACATCCATTGTATATGGCATTTCTTCAGAGTCATTTTTAATATTAGATGCTGCTGCAGTTGCTCACATTTCACTATAAAAACAAAGTATTCTCCATTTCATCTCAGGCTCGTAGTTCTTAATCTTAATGTACATTCTGTAAGAATCTAGCTGGAGACAGGCTAGTCACTGTCTGCTGGAGAGCTTTGCTGCACAATTTAGTGTGAATGTGCTAACGCCAAGATTTGTGTGTGTGTGTGAATGTGAGCGTTAGTGCCGAGACCTTGACCTTGACTGAATGGAGAAGGCTGTTCTGTGAATGACTCAAACTCCCTCTGTCATACAGTGGTATGTAGCAGCCTATAAAGCATGCTTAAGTCCCACTCTGGTTACAGGGAGTGGAATGCCCCACCCCCTGTCCCACTGTAGCCTGACCCCGCCCCTTCCTCACACTCTGAAATAGCCACGTCCTTGTCCCCACGGAGCACAGTGTGAGTCGGGGTGTGTATATATGCAGCCGTGGTTGATTGAGGAGCAGATTGCTGGTGACAGGTCACACTGCGTTCCGTCCCTCCTGCCCCCCAGATTAGCCACCCAGAGCGCCCCACCTTGCCCTCCCCTCCCCACCTGTTGGGTGGGGTGTCAGGAGGGAAGGGCAAACAAGGCCTTCATCACTTTACATGTGATGAAGGCCATTATGAGTGTTTCTGTCTTTCTGTGTGTGTGTGTGCGCGTGCGTGGGTGGGTGCGTGTGTTGCCTAGCTAGGAAGTGTGTGGGCTGAAAAGATGCCTGTCACAGCAAATTCACATAATTGCCCTTTTAGCCAATTATCCCCCGTTTAAAAGCAAGTCACCTGCTTTTGCTTCCTTGTACACACACACATACACACACACACACACACACACACATATATATGTGTGTGTGTACTGTATATATATATGTATATATATACGTATATGTGTCTATTATATATATATATATATATACATATATATATATATATATACCGATATACATATAAAAAAAATAAAAATAAAGGGAACACTAAAGTAACACGTTGTAGATCTGAATGAATAAAATATTTGTATTAAATACTTTTTTCTTTCCATCGTTGAATGTGCTGGCAACAAAAATTATCAATAAAAATTAAATGTATCAACCCATGGAGGTCTAGATTTGGACTTATATAAAATTAAAGTGGAAAAACACAGTACAGGCTGATCCAACTTTGATGTAATGTCCTTTAAACAAGTCCAAATGAGGCTCAGTAGTGTGTGTGACCAAAACATCATCCAGAAAGGATTGGAACTGAGTGGTCCGTGGTCACCACCTGCAGAACCACTCCTTTATTGGGTGTGTCCTGCCAGTTGCTTATAATTTCTCCTGTTGTCTATTCCATTTGCACAACAGCATGTGAAATTGATTGTCAATCAGTGTTGCTTCCTAAGTTGACAGTTCGATTTCACACAAGTGTGGTTGACTTGGAGTTACATTGTGTTTAAGTGTTCCCTTTATTTTTTTGAGCAGTGTATATACTATATATATGATATAGAAACATAGAAACTAAGTTTGTAATGTTTGCTCCTGATTGTTTACTGTACTGAAATGCTACATCTTTTGTCATACTTGGTGTTTTGTTGTTGAGTTGCCAGTTATAATGTTGTGTTTGCTTTTTTCCCTATAGATTCTGATGCACACTAAAGACATGGTTCAGAAGGTGAGTCTATTACCAACTTTAGGTTGTCTTAACAAGAGTTAATTTTCAGTACTTCAGCTTCAAGTATAGCCAAGTAAAACAAATTGGTTTTGTGTTCAGAGAAGTTTCTAAATCTATAGCGGTTCATCAAGTTTGTGTCTCGCGTGCTCAGCAGGTGTTTGATAAATTGATTATACAGTCCCTTTCAAATCTGATAATGCCAATATTGTATATAAAATAATATAATGCTGTGTAAAATAAACTTGCGCTCAACATGTTAATACTTCTTACATATCTGCTGCCATTGTAATGGTATTAGCAATGTATTGTTTTCCCTCCTTTTACTTACACAACTTTTTTTTATTTTCTCGTATCTTCTTGTGGGATTCAGATGAGTCTGGAGGTCATTTATGGAGATACCGACTCCATTATGATCAATACCAACAGCAGGTCTCTGGAGGAAGTCTTCAAGCTTGGCAACAAGGTATGAAGTAGAGATTCTCTGCATTCATCTTTATCAGCTCTTTTTGTAAGTTCACATTTTCATCCATTCACATTCTTCTCATCCCCAGGTGAAGGCAGAAGTAAACAAGCTCTACAAACTGCTTGAGATTGACATTGATGGTGTCTTTAAGTCTCTTTTACTGCTGAAAAAGAAGAAATATGCAGCGTTGGTGGTGGAGAATCAAGGTGATGGACGATACAGCGTCAAGCAGGAGCTTAAAGGCTTGGACATCGTCCGTAGAGATTGGTGTGACCTGGCCAAGGAGTGCGGAAAGTATGATGAGTACACAAGACAACATCTTAGAAACACATCAAAAGCAAGGGGTCTTAAGCATTTCATTCTAACCTGCTCCTGCATGCTGCTCTTTCAGTTATGTGATCGGTCAAATCTTGTCAGACCAAAACCGTGATGTCATTGTGGAGAACATTCAGAAACATCTTGTGGAGGTGGGAGAGAAAGTAACAGCTGGAGAGATTCCACTCAGCCAGTATGAGATACACAAGGTGAAGATACTATTGTTCATGTGTAGAGTGTATGTTGGGAGGTGATTCAAAACAAATTAAATCAAATCCACTTTTATTCGTCCACACAATGGGGAAATTATGTTTTCCACTCCAGTTTTTTGTACATGCATATATATACGTATATATATATGTGTTAGTCAGAATACACACACACAAACATCGTATACAGGCCCCTGAACACAACACACACTAGGGGCCTGTAGGCATGCAGTTAATGACAACCAGTACAAGAGAGTTGGAGGGACGGGTCGCGACTTCGGGGGTGCAGCTTGTGGGGGGGACGGCGCCTTGCTCAAGGGTGCCTCGGCAGTGGCTGGGAGGTGAGCTGACACCTCCCACGGTCAGCTCACACTCCGAAGATGTCTGGATGGAGTGGGAATTGAACCGCCGATGGCTGGGCGCTGTCTGGTCGCAAGACGTCCGCTCTACCGCTGAGCCACTGCCGCCCCCATTGCATACATTCAATAAAGTACAAGAAATTCAAGAGATGAAATGGAAAAATTAGTAAGACCTGGAAGAAGCCAGAGCAGATATTTCATTATGATCTTTTTCTTTCTTCCAGGCTCTCACTAAAGATCCTCAAGACTATCCCGATAAGAAGAGCCTTCCTCATGTCCATGTGGCCCTTTGGATCAACTCCCAGGGAGGTCGGCGGGTCAAAGCTGGAGATACAGTTTCTTATATCATCTGCAAGGTGTCTATACATGAAATGTTTCTTTAGTGTCATGTCAGTCATGACTGTACTGTACAGCCATTGCCATATAAAGTACAAAGTAAATCAGTTATGATTGCAGTGATTTTTTTTTCTCTCCATAGGACGGCTCCACGCTGGCAGCCAGTCAGAGAGCCTATGCTCTAGAGCAGCTCCAGAAGCAGGAGGGTCTCGTTCTGGACACTCAGTACTACCTTTCCCAGCAGGTCCACCCTGTGGTATCCCGCATCTGTGATCCAATTGAGGGCATCGATGGTGTGCTCATAGCCTCCTGGCTAGGTACAGTAGAGTGGCTGATTGATTGATCAATCAATCAATCAGCCTTTATTTGTATAGCGCTTAGTCACACCAGCAGACGTTTCAAAGCACTTAGATGCCTCTAGATTAGAATGGGTGGCTGTTGTTGAATTATGAATGAATGAATTTTTAAAAATTTTTTATTTTATATACTGATTATAATCCCCGATGGGAAATTAGCAGCACACTCTAGTAATCAAAAGCATGCATACACATATTAGTTTGTATAGTCCCTGAGCACACATGCACGCACACACACACACACAGGGCCTGTAGGTATGCAGTAGGAGGTAGAGTGGCTGGCAGCTCCATCTTTGTGCGCCCTAATGAGCAACTTGTAAAGGGGGATGGTGCCTTGCTCAAGGGTGCTTCGGCAATCCTCAGGAGGTGAGCTGACAACTCTTACTGTCAGCTCACAGTCTGGGTGGCTGGGCGGGAGTGGGAATCAAACTGCCAACCTTGTGATCATTGGACAACCGGCTCTGCCACTGAAACGCTGTCACCTAATTTAAATGACTAATAGGGGAAGTGTAAAATAAAACCAAATGTTCAATGAAATGATTAATTAGAATTAAATGAGTGCAAGGATTCTAATTGGTGGTGTTTAAGTCAATTCCCAGCTCCTTACCAGAGTTGTCATTTTAGGTTAAATCTGCTCTGTAGTATTTATAATTGGTGGCCTTTGGGTATTCATATGGTGCCATATCCAACTACTGCAGTCCCCCTTTGGGACACAAATCCATGCTGAGCAGTATAACATCAACACCCCATAGACTAAGATTTCACATCATGTCAAAATAACTCAGTAAATATCAAACTAAGTGAACAGTTTGCTCTGTTTCAGACTGGTTTTTTTTTGGGGGGGGGGGTTGGGTTTCTATTGGTGCGCCAGCTGCAGACTTTTGTCCTTCTCTTATCCACATCAATGCGAAATTGGGAGCAGGAAACAAACCCACATTGTATTTATGTTTCTGGGAATGGTCGCGAACATCCGGACTGCCGACAATTTGGGTCAGGTTGAAAGTTACTGTCAAAATTGATTCAAGTCAAATGATTTGAATCCATATTTCAAGTATAAATACAAGTATATATACAAGTATAAATGGTCATTCTGATTAATGTAAAAAGTGAAATGCAACAAATCAGTGGTCTGGCTAGAATTATTTTTTATCCATACCAGGTCTGGACCCGAGTCAGTTTCGATCTCAGCAACAGTACCAGAGGGAGGAAGAGGCTGATGGGACCCTGGGAGCTCCGGTCCAGCTGACTGATGAGGAGCGTTACAAAGACTGTGAGAGGTTTAGCTTCACCTGCCCACAGTGTGGCACAGAGAACATCTACGACAGCGTCTTTGAAGGAGCTGTGAGTCGACACACGTTGTTCTTATGTCATTCCTTTGGCCATTAAATAATAAATGAGCATGACTGACGCTTATCATAGTTCCAGAGTTGAGTCTGCTGTCTGTTTGCCATATTTCAGATCTGTTTGTCAGCTGGTACATTGATCATTTTGCTAATGATGTATTTCAATCATGCAATCATTGTTGTCTATCCAGTATAAAATGTTGTTTGAATGAGGTATTCACTGAAATCATGCAGCTGCAAGGTTGAATATTCCAAAGTACTCAGGGAAAGGTTTGTAGTTGGAAAGAGATCAGAATATCAGTCACTGCGAATTCTTTTTCTTCAAGAGGAATGAAAATTATGTACAGTCTAACAACAGTGTACATCATCCCAAAGGAAGCATATCCAAAACGCCTCCAGATGCTGCCCTGTTTAAGAAACTTCTCTGCATCTCAGAGTTCACAAGGTACACCAAGCTAAAGCTAATGCACTTTAATCCATTAGATTTATTTAGCCTAGCCTCATAACATACTGTACAAGCAATAACTAAAGATGAGTAACACAGCTTTCATGGAGGGAGATTTGCTGCAGAACTGTCATCCAATGAATTGGAACCCTGATGTCTATCAAAGCTACACAACTTAGGATGTATAAGTTCTGTAGTCAGGATAGTTCTGAAATAGATTTTTCATATGACTACTGACGTGTTTTGCTAGATAAACGGATGAAAGAGTTGAGCAACCAATAAAGAGAATCGTGTTTCCAGAGGCATTTCAGTCAAACTTCCTGTGCTGGAGTCATCCTCCATATTGTGTCTCTGCCTGTATTTTTAGACAGCTGCCTGGCTCCAATACTGACTCTGTTTTCATTGGCATAGTTTGGACTCCACAACTTGAAAAGCCTTTCCTTAACCCCTGCCGCTCTATGGATGCACACATACACACTGGTCTCCTACCATTTGTCAAGCCAAGGTCGTGTGTGTGTGTTTGTGTGTTATCGGTGTCTAATGAGGAGCAGGGCATGCAGCCTTTTCTTGTCAGAAAGGCACTAATAAAACTGACAAGACTCTGGCACGGAGAGCTTGCATTGAATTAGAAAAGGAGAATTATACACACACTCCATTAAAAGGTTGATATAATTACATGCTTCAGCTGGTGCACTGCTAGGTTTCATTGAGAGGCATTCTCACTTGTGCAGGAATCATACCAGTAAAGCTGTATTAAATTAATTTAAATGAAGCTGTATCCTTATGCACATGTTTTTAACAGTAGAATACAGTCTTTAAATGTTGATTTCTTTAAACTCGCTGATTCATGAAATTACTATGAGACCGACTGTTACTATGAGACTACACATGTGCGTATACACACACACTCGCAGACATAGTGAAATTGATAAGACAAGAAGTTAATTAGGGTGGTCAACATGGTCTAACAGCTCAGTGAGAGGGGAGGACAGATGGGCCTTGACTCGACGGCTGACACCGAGCCAAAGATGGTTGGAGGAGGCGGTGATGGATGGAGGACAGACAGAGGAGGAAAGTTGTTTGAAAGATAAAGTATGCAGGGAAAAGAAATGCTGGATGGAGCTGCAGGGATTTCCCTGAGTTCAGTTTTAATAGAATGTTGCATTGGACGGTTCAGTCAACAGGCTTTGGAAGCCGCAGATTATCTGACCAAGACATGGATGAAAGCAATGCGTGTAGATAGGGCAAATTTTTAAACATTTACAACTAAGTTCAGACTTTAGGGAGTCTAAAAGACAGATGTGAAGTTTCACACAAAAACGAGAGAAATTTCTTTCGCTATTTCATATTTAAAAATTTTTTTTGCTCAGCCATAAGATAACTGGCAAGTCAATGTTGTATAATCATTTTTAATTACTGCTTGGTTGGGGAGTTTTCTTTTATCAGAATGAAGTTTGGAATGAATCAAGGGAGATAAAATGAGTAGGAGGAAAAGTGATCATGTAGAGAGAAGAAGGGAGGATGCTTTCATCCAGAGCAGACAGGAAAGAAAAGCTTGAAGAGGGTTTAAGTGAATAGCTGCATATTAGTCAAATACATTGATTGACTGAAACTGGCAGACTTTTTTTTTTTCTTTCAAAGAAAAGAAATGATTTTGGCAAATAAAAAAAAAACCCTGTGTGGCAGAGTGGGGGGGGGGGGTGTCACATGCATACCTGCGTGTCGTTGACTTCCCTGCAGAAACCATTTTTTGCTGCCATCAATTTGACAGTTAAATGGAGTTCAAGTTTAAAGGAGCAAGTGTTTAAAGCTGTTCTGTTTAGTCTAATTGTAATGTACTGTGGCTTCATTTTAAATTGCATTAACTATAAGCCTGGCTGTCAGGTGGACAATTGAGAAGTACCGGGGTTGCATTGACCTGTTTTCTTACTTACAATATTATTAAAAACATATTGGACCGGATGGGGCTTTAAGCCCTCCACTTCCATGATTGTGACATGTTCTCTGAGGAGTTTCAAATGTAAGCTGAGACATTACAAACTTGGTTTTCCGACTATGTGTTAGTTATATTACAAGAAATGACGCTGAACGCCTTTAATGAGGCTTCTAGTTTTGCTCCTCTGTGCAAACATAAACTTAATAGACATTCATTATGTCGACAATTTTGGATGCATCTAAAGTTTGGGGGAGAGGAATGTAGAAATGAACTTGTGGATCCTTTCTCACTCTGTACAGCTGACAATAACTGCATGAAAAATGTGTGAAAGTAAGATGTCAGCTGCTCTTGAGAAAACAGACTACACAATCGGCATCTTTGATAGAGTTTCAATTTTGCTTCTACATTCACATTTAAGTGTCCTCCAATCCATCAGCGTGTTGCACGTTTGCTGGATTTTGCTGAATTTTTTTCTGACTTTTCTCTCGGTCAGTACTTTTTTACCACACTTCTACGAACATTAAAATTCAAGCTGCAGTATTTGTGTTCATAACCTGAATGGATTTTGTGAATTAATCTCTTGTCATCTTTTTCAGGGATCAAGGTCAGAGCCTAGTTTGATGCGATGCTGTCACATCCCCTGTTCCAGCCGCCCCATCGACCACGCCGTCAAAATCAGCAACAAACTGCTGCTTGACATCCGTCGTCATTTAAAAAGATACTACTCAGTAAGTCACTCTGTGTTACAGTATGTGAATATTACTGATTCTTTGGTTTAACACACACAAGCACACACACGCACTCCTTTATTTTACTTCACCGCCTGAAGCATTACAAATGGACTTCATGTAGTGCCAAAATGGTTAGACTATCACAGCTGGCTGGCTGAAGCTTACCCCATTGTCTTCCGTTTTTCCCTCTTTTGAAAAATAATGTTTGCTCACGAGATACCTCTGAAGTGAAAAGAAGCTGCGTTTTGTGTAATGAAGCAGTCAAAACCTGTTCAAATTGAATCCACAATGTGTTCATTATAGTTTTGGATTGTGTTTGATGCAACATGGGATCAAACTGATGCAGTAATATGAAGAAAAGCCATCAAAAACAAGCTGGACAGGAAATGAGGGAAACCACAGCAGGGCAGTGTTCCAGCATTTTTGACTAAAATGAAAACAGAAATGGAAAGATTAGAAATTGCACGAACTATGAAAATAGTTAGCAGCCGTTCTGACTTTGAATACCAAGTTTTCGATGTTATTTTAGTTTTTCCAGGTACAATAAATTGAACGTATTGACTATAAGGATTGTATTGATTTTGTCTCAATAAGGTACGACTTGCCCTAGCTTGATAAAATAATCATTATGTGACATTCTAAACTTTAAAGGATAACCTGTTTTTGCAGTTAATAAAAGGCAGTCATTGTAAATAGAATGCAGCAAAACGTCGATGCTTTGAAGACATTTGATTAGCATAGTCACTGTACGCATTTCATCAGATGCTTGTCTCGGTCCTTCCTGTTACTTTTGACTTTTGAATACAGACTACTGCCTCCTGCTGGTGTGGAGAGTCACTTTCTCTCTTGCTCAGTGTCAGTAAGCTGTGCCACTTTTTGACCCCCCGACACAGGCAAGGTGATGTGACACAAGCGCCGGTCTTCTTCCCTGCTGGTTTTGTGTTGTTCGGTTTGTCTGCAGCTTCAGGCTGAAGGGGAACCGGAGGAGAAGTAAAAGTCTTTTTCTGAGTCCGAGATGTAAACTGGATGTCTGCGCTGCGCTCTTTGGAAAGGGTTTCTTCTCTCTTGGTAGCGTCTAACACCTTGGTCGTGAGTGAGTGGAATGCACTGTCTGTGAAAGTGTGTGTGTATGTATGTGTGTGGGTTACTCTCCCACAGTGCTGAACAGAAATCAATTAGTTTGGTGAATGTGTGGGGAGCGAGCCCCCTCAACTCCTTTGTCACTATGTGTGAAACAGCTGCTACCACTGAATACTTACACCTCACACAGCAACACACATACACTCACACCGATTGAGGCTGAGCAGCAGTGGACACAGCACACACAGCGGGGCAATGAAGAGGGGTAATATTGTGTAATTAAGGATTCCTTTCAGGCTGAGGGAGAGTTCAAATAGAGCTGTTTGTCTGGCCAGATAGTGAAAGCTCTGCACCTCTCTCTCTCTCTGTCCATGTGTGTGTGTGTGTGTGTGTGTGTGTGTGTGTGTGTGTGTGTGTACCAATAGATGTGTAGGTGTGTTGGCCTCCTAAGCTAGAACCAAAGACGTTAATCATTAGTGAAATTACCTCCTGTCCCCCCCATCCCATCCCTACCATTATCAATAAACCAGCACCCTGAGAATGGGCAAACACTCGTTCACTTCTCACTTTCTTTAACACACACACACACCCACACACACACACACACACACGGAGTTGTCTTTCTTTCCTTCTCCCGTCAAGGGATTTGCTCGTTTCCTGAACCACCCAATTCTTTTTTCCCTTTTTTTTAAAAAAACCCTCCCATCTCACCACCGTTGCCATGGCATTTAACAAATTATTGCAATTACCCTCGTCATGTGGGTCGCCCCTGGAAACGGGCTGAGGGGCAAGAGAAGAAAGGAGGAGGGAGAGAAAAGGGTGAATGAAGACCAGAGAAGGTGATAATCCTGTTTTGAACAAAAGGTCAAATTGTTGAATAGAGAAGCTTTGATTAAGCAGAGGAGGTACAAAGTGGAACCATTTGAGCTCTGTGTGTGCATGTGTGTGTGTGTGTGTGCGTGTGTGTGTGTGTGTGTGTGAAGTAGACTTATTTTATCTCTATTCACTCCAGAGCTGGACGTGTTGACTGCTGAAGGACAAAAACGGCGCCTTGTCTGATGCTGGTGTGTGTTGTGTGAGGCAGGTGGATTCCTCTGATGCAAGAGTCATGTCAGAGGGGCTTCTCCACTGGGTTAGCATCAACAAGGGAACTGAAACCATTAGTCTGTTAATGACTTGGCATAATTTGCATGAATAATAAATAAGTGAGTATTTTTTCACGAAAAAAGTTCTCACAAATGTGTTTATATGTTTTGTCAAAGTAAAGCAAAGATTTGATAATGAAAAACATTGACAATCATTGATGTTGGATAATGATTACAGTATTTTCCGCACTACAAGGCGTACCTAAAAGCCTATAATTTTCTCATAATCCCGTATTGCGCCTTATCACCCGGATGCGCCTTGTATATGGATTAATATTAATACTAGTATTGGTTAAAAACAAGATCGCTGAAAAAAAGCCGGCAGTCATGCTGCACTATGTCACCAGGGGCTCCCTCACACAGTATTCAGGCCGTGCCACGCCCCCTAACAACGGGAGTCAAGGGGCATCGCCAAAGTGCCGACTCTCACACCTGCTGTTTGATGTCAGAGAAGAACACTGGTGACCGGCTACGACAACGTAGCAAAACATTGGGAATTTTCAACTATTCTATTAATAAAGTTTGACTGACTGACTGATCTCAGTATTTCCCAACTACTGTGGCGCCGGAAATAACCCACTTTAAGTTAATTGGTTTAAAAAATGCTATTGTCGAGTGTCAGTACTGGATTCTAATAACAGTCAATTCTGTTAGTTTGCGGAAACACACGGAGAAACTGACATAAAGGCGAATGAAAGACCATCAAAGCTGAACTTCCAGCCTTTTCTGAAATATCAAGAGCAGAGTCACTGCTAGACAACGGTACCTGGTGTGCTGCACTGATTTACAAATGTAGTTGATAGCTCTGAGGGGGCGGCAGAGGGGCGCGTTTAGGTTAGTGTATTCTGTCTGCAGCGGCGTGCGGTGAGATTCACGGCGGTGAGACACCGACGTTAAAGTCAGTTCTAGGAGTAAAACAGCGTCGCATTTGCCAGTAAATTAGCAGCCTGACATAAAAAACTGGTTAAAAATTGTTTAGGCAGCAAATAGGTGCACCTCACCACCAACTGGACTACCGATCGATCGAAACAATATTTAATAAATGAAGACGAATGTTGCTGCTTCAAAGTTCAGATCAGGAAATAATCCGCCGTGTTCGAACTGAGTGGACTCGTAATGAATTTAACCAGTTTTTAATGTCAGGTTTTTTAATATGAGTGTTGACTTCTTTCTAAAATGGCAACATTCCTCTCCCGTCAACATCAAGTGATCAGGTTTCCTTGATGAGGCTCAAATGGCTTCATTGAAATAACAATAGGGACCGTTCACAGCTGACTAAAGGTACTCACAGTCATGAATGCTCTGGCTAGTGGACGGATAGCGCAACTACAGCCACTAGTTTTTTAAATCTATTTTAATATTTTTTATTATATGCGCCTTATAATCCAGTGCACCTTATATATGAAATAAATTATAAAATAAACAATTCACTAAGGGTGCGCCTTATAATCCAGTGCGCCTTATAGTGCAGAAAATGCTGTGGTTAGCTCAGTAGAGTGAAGATGAATTGATAGTGAATGCTGTATTGTTAATGTAATTGATCTAGAGGACGATCATCTGTTAGTGCTACATGTAAATATAATACGATTAAAAAGGAAGCAAGCCACAGCTGGCGTTTACAAAAGCAAACATTTACTGCTGCTGTTCTTACAAAAAGGCCAGTTTAGCCTCAACTGAGAGGTATTATGCTACTACAGACTATTTACTCTTCCTCAGACAAATATTTTTATAAAAATGTCTCCATTGATGTCAATAAGCAGTCAATCTGTTTATTAAGGAGCTCATAATTGGAACAGAAATATCAAACAGACCCTCAGCCATGAAATGGTTCGCTGTATTTGTCTCTGAATCCTCAGTGGATTACAGTCATGAAGATGATGAAATTGTGCCGGATGCCATAAGATGCACAAATAAGAGGTTGTGCAGGAGATGAGAGTTAAAATAACAGAACAGAGGAGCAGAGAGAGGCTAGATTTCGTGGCGGGCTGAGTCGTGGCCTGGTATTGCCTCTGTTTGGTTAAATTATGTGGAACTCATTTGACGTCTGCATTCAGTGTGTCAGGTATCCACTGCTATAATTATGCAATTACGGGCCTTTATTCTCTCACGTCCGACTGTACACCTCCACCCCCACCCTCACGCTGTCGAAATACCTCAATTACGTCTCATGTGCTCTTTGTTTTTTGTCCATTCTGAGCGACTCATATCATTTTCTGCACTTTATCTCAGTGATATTTTGTATTTTTCTGACTGTGTTGTTATGTGTGGATGGGTTTTGGGACACTGCAGCAGAGCAGAAGGGCGTCGTGGGTAGATTTCCCCACATGAATAGGAAATAATGTATTTATTTGCGCTGGAACTGTGTGCGTGTGTGTGTGTGTGTGTGATGAATCCCATGGGAACAGCAATGTGTGCCCAGGCCTGTGCCCCAAAAAAATAAAAACACCGACCCACACACTCTGATACTACTTATCTCCCACATCCATGAATGATTGTCCTGCACATGTCTTTATCAGAGATGTTGAAGCAGTCTCATTTCCCATGATGCCCTGGTCTTTGTTCAACTGCAGCAGAGGTGTTTGGATAATTATCCCCGGAGCTGGGTTTTTGTATATGAAGCTGTGATCTCTGGGACTTTCTAATTGATTTGGACATGCGTGTGTTAGTGTAAACATGTGTGTTTGGTTTTCATTTAGCAGAGATTGGCTTTCCGTGTGTGTGTTTGTGTGTGTGTGTGTGTGTGTGTGTGTGTGTGTGTGTGTGTGTGTGTGTGTGTGTGTGTGTGTGTGTGTGTGTTGCAGGAAGCACTCTCTTTACAATATCTTTTCATTTTGTCTTTTAACTTTTTTTATTATGAAGTTACAAAAATTTTCATGATAGGATGACTAGAAACATTCAGATTAAATGTTTAGTAGGTGGAATTGTTCATCATCATAGAAATATGATATATATTTCAAATATATCCTATATTTTCCATATATGCATAATGTAAAATAATCAACAATGGCTTTGTCCTATTTAAGACACGTTTACGGGTATCTGGTGGTGTTTTTTCCCATCATCAGACAAACTAAAAATAGGTAGTGAATGCAAATTTGTTTCTCTTAGAGAACCTGGTAGTTGTGCCTCTGAGGATGGTTGTACGTTAATTGTTATAACGCTGACATTTGGGATGCATGATGCAGTGCAAGTTGTCTCCAGCAACTTGAGTGAAGTCATTTGTTCGATTGTTAAAAGTTTTGTTGGGAGACGCATGCTTGTGACCACTTTGTTCTGATTGGTTCTTGCCATATTGACAGTTTTTGCACCTATACTCCTCAAGACTGCTGTAAAAATAAAAATCTTTATTTCTTTTGTTGCTGCTCAAAACTGATCAAGAGACAAGACGAAGCTAAACATAAAAATCAATCAGAGACGTGGCGGCTGCTTGTGTTTGTGAGGGGGATGTGGATGGAAAAACAGGTGCAGTGGTTTTGAGGGGGTTTATTTTGAGTGAATGGAAGGAAGGAAAGAAGCAAAGGCGTTGATGGTGGTGGGTCTAATGCTCTGTCATTAGTTGGGCATTAACCCCCTCTCCTATAAACCCCCTTTAGTAATGACAGGCCATAAGAAGCAGAGGATTCTGGAAGAATATGGTGAGATTGAGAGGGTTAGACCACAGCACCTGCCCAGGGTCACTACCTCATCCCAGGGGGTCCTAAATACTGCCGTTTTAGCTGTCCGCTGCTCTGCCTGTCTGACAGGTACTCTCAGAAGAGGACCCTGACACAGCAGCTTAAGATACATTCATATGTAAAGAGTGAAGTCAGTTGTAAACAGCTGTTCTTTATCTCTACCTTACCTGTTGTTGCGCTTGTTTTTTTATTTTACCAACACTTTTCTTGTCAGTTCTGTTGTGCACAATTACATTTAAATGGCAGTGACAATTTTCAGAGAAATTTCCTCATTACCAGAAAGTGTTTATAAAGTGTGCAGAGGCAGCAAAAGTTTTTGTTGGTCAAATTTTTTTTTTTTTACCAACATCTTTATCAGCACAGTTTACAAATAAGTAATCATGTCGGGCTGTAAAGGCTGCTGTGATTTTTTTTTTATCTGCTTATTTGTTTTTCTTCTGTTGTAAGTTTTTATGCTGTAAAATAAAAAGGTTATAATTTAAGGTAATAAATTATATGCTGCAGTGTTTTGAAAAGTGCTTGACATTGTGGTTTTTAGTGTTTTGGACCAGCCAGACTTGCTACAGATAAATAACTGAGGAAGTTCAAATAGTATTTTAATTAATTTTTTTGTCTATAAAGTACAATTGTGATGGAAAAATGATGACCCTAATATTTTTTATAGCCTTAAAATATTTATTTCATCAGATTGAGAGCCCAAAACTACAAAACATTCAATAAAATGAATAGAAATACAGCAAATCCTTTATTATTTACATATTTGCCACTCTACAATCATGTCTGTTAACTATATGTGTAACCTATCAATTAGTTAAGTATAAAAGTTTCACGTTTCATATTCGTAATGTTGACCGGTTTGTCTCTCCCAGGGCTGGCTGGTGTGTGAGGACCAGACCTGCCAGAACAGGACCAGACGTTTGCCCATCACCTTCTCCCGCCACGGACCCATCTGCCCCGCCTGCACCAGAGCTACCCTCAGACCTGAGGTATCTGCGACACGACACGCAGCACGTCCCCGTATGGTTAGAGAGCACTTTAACCAATTTGAACGGCTGAAACAGTCACTCCAGTCCCAGGTTTAGACCAGCGACCCACCACTTTGTTGACTGCTTTGTCCAGGTGGTGGTGCTATGGAGCTGAAGCGCTTATGTTCTGTACATCTTGAATCTTTAGCGTCACATTTCACCATATATTAACAGTAAACGATCAAAACGGCATGTTGTTTTCTCCCCAGCGTGTGTGTGTTTGTTAGTGTGTGTGCGCGCTCATGTGTCTACCTTCATGTGTGTATAAGGCACTCAAAGCTGGTTGGTAGTTAAACCATTAAAAGCATCTGTCCATCTCACGGCGACCGCTGCCATGTGAAAGCTTTGTTAGCTTGACCACTGGATTTAACAGAAACCCTTTCAACACACTTTCAATTTGAGCCTGACAGTTCAATCTGGGTTTTTTTTTTTGTCCTCTCTTTCTCTGTCCCATTCTTCACAGTCCTGTCTTAACCCCTGCCTTAACTCTCTTGTCATTTTTTTATTTTTTTTTTGGTCATATCTGCTCTTCTCCTATTTGCCCCCTTGCCTGCTTTGCTCTGTCTGACTCTGTGGCGACAGATTGTAAACCAGAAGGCCAATTTCTTCTGTCACTGTAGCCACTTAGGCGGCCATCGCTGTGTCTGAGGGCTGTGGCACTTTAAACTGCAACGCTGAATAAAACATTTAACTCTCTGTGCGCACTCATGCACCCCTTCTCAGCTCTAAAACTTATAACTTCTCTTCAGTTTCCCTGCTCCTGAAACAGACTGTTTGAGATCGGCGCACTCGTTCATGACATACTCCTCCTATGAGTGCTGATGGTGACAGTGCCAGCCTACAATAAACTTCAAAAAGGTTATTAATATTTAAGACAGTGGTTACATGTTAAATGCATAATGTCACAGTCGTCTGTGTCACTGTCTGATAAGCTGGCAGAAGGAACCTTAGACAAACAAATCATGGTCTCTATTTTTAATTCATGACTTTCTTTTTATAAACCACTGACTATATAATAAAATTATTCCGTCAGCTCTAGCTGGCCCGTGATAGCCTCCATCTGTTAGATGGTTCCCTGTCAGCAATACTGTATGCTGTTTTGATCTTGTTAGCACCACAACCTGTTGACTGCAAATAAACCAACAGATGGCATGCTATGTAGGCACTGCCCCTGTAGCAGTTGAAATGCACAGCATACATTTTTTTTAAAAGATAAGAGATTTTTTGTGTGGGAAAGTTTAACGAATGCATCTTGTGTAACAGTAAAGTACATACTGTAACTTTACGTTACTTTACCTGGAGGAACATGTGAAAGAGTTCATACTGTGCTTTATTATCTGATACAGTTTTCCACCTCAATTAATGAAACGACTTATGTTTCTATAGCAGGCTAAAATTTTAAATCCACAAATCAAACATGGACTTTTAGGTTTTGATGTACCGTGTCCCAGATGACAGCCAGGACCCAAATACTGCGCTGGAAAGGATTTCTTCTGATTTTATTTTTTTTATTTGGATTTTATTTTGTCAGAATAATAGAATTTACTTCAAACCACTACCCAATTTGTAATGTTGTCATTTAATTATGAAGGATTTTCTTATTTCCTATACATTCTAGCTCCAGACTGTCTGATTAGCATTTTGTCATTCAGTTTTATTTTAATAGCTCAAAGAGATGTGGCAGTCTGCTGCTGCATCTCTACATCTGTTCATTAGTTTACAACTGTGCTGTTCCTTACATTTTATCCTGGCCCATCAAAGTCTGTAATGAAGGTTTAAAGTAAAAATAAATGAAAGAAGATTATTTGATTATTTATATTTCCAAACATATATATTTAATAAATGAATGCCTGTCCTTTTTAATACTTGTAAACTTCAGTGCTAATTAGTCATTGTAACTATTAGTATTGCATTAAAACTCAACCAGTGCTGGATTGTCGTTATACAAATGATACAACACTAATATTATTGTAGCCTAATATGTGTGCAGGAGAACAAAGTTCAAATTAATTTAATGCAGATGCAAACAAAATTTGAAAATAATTTTTAATATGAACTTATGAATTTGAATTTCTTTCTTCAAGCTGTGTTTTGGTATAATAAATATTTCTTCACACTAGTGCTGTCTTATGACTGTTGGCTGAGCATGGAGGGCTACAAGCAGTTTACTTGTTAAATTCCTGCCAGTTATGGCTGTTTGATTCAATGGTGGATCGGCCACATTTAAACAAGCTCAGACGATGGAGGAGCATCCACCGCTCTTTTTTTCTTATGAAAGTTGTTGTTGGATGCTCCGCAAATCTTCTGTGCATCAAGCCAGACTCGGCCTGCTGCATCCCTCTGGCAATGTTTCCTTTTGCTTTTTCAGTGCCAGTTTCATCATGAGGATTGTCAACCAATACCAGCTCTAGCCTGAAAGACAATCAGGGTCTCCTCTTTGTTTATCTTACGCTAAAAACACTTTTTGTGCCAGAGCTTCTGGAGGAAAGGCTCTGGTTTGTGACTCTGCGCTCCCCTGCCTCTCTCTGTGGGTGCTGCCTCTCCTCCCTCCATCCATCTTTTCCACTCTGCCTCTTCCTTTTTTCCTCCCTCCCTTCCTGGACACAGATTCAGAGCGTGATCTGATCTCCATGTAATGGGAGAGTAATAGGCACTCTGCCTTGATTGGTTGGTAATTTGGGGGAGTTATGCACAGGTGCAATTTATAATATTTTCAGTAAATTAAATTTCTTTCTCTTCCCCCTCTCTCCCTCACTCTTTATCTCTCCCACTCTCTTATCCCTCCCTCCACAGTGCTTAACTCAAATGGACTATTTTTTCTTCCAGTTGTCTCAACCTTCTGTCCCGACTCTCATTTTTCTTCCCTTTCTTTATTCAGTGCTTTCTTCCTCCGCTCCTTTCTCTTCAGTTTCTCTCCCTCCTTGGCTCTTACACCCATTCTCTTTTCTCTGGCTTGTTCTTTCTCTCCTCCTGTCTCCCTCCCTTTCTGTCTCTCCACTCGTTTTATTGATGTACGCTCAGGCGCCCATTAGAGCTCCCTTTTTCCCTCTAGTGGAAATTGCAGCATGTTAATTTTCACACAAATTACGGCAATAGCAGGTATCTCTATTTGATACATTATAGCGGGAGCAATCAGAGATAATTGAGTGCCTTTCAGAGGGAGACGGCTGCATTCACTGTCGGCTCAAAGCTGCCCCATTATCGCCTAATCGCTCTTTAAACACTGAATTTTGTCGAACAAAAATTCTTGTCATAATTTTGCTTAAGTGTATTTGGAAATCACAGTCCTTTGAGCGAGGATAATTGAAATCAAATCCCTTTCACTGGAGCTGACATTTCTACATTTCCCTCCAATTGAAATTAATTTCAAAAATTGAGCATGAATATCTTCAAATAGCAGGCAATTATGCCTTTCAATGGGGAGAAATTACCGGTGCTGAATCGTTTGAGGCTTGCGGGCGAGAGCACCAGTTAAATGCCTTTGTTTCCTGCCGTGTTTGCCGAGTAAAGATTTACATATATTGACTCATTATGGTGTCTTGTGAAGCTGATCGGTGTGACTACCACAACCGGCAAGAACGCTCATTGCATCTAAAAAGCTCAAGAGTTTTAAAGCCTGGTGGCCGCACAGCTGACGGAAAATGTATGTTTGTTTCTCTTCACCTCCCTCCCCTTTTCTCTCCGTCTCTCTTTCTGCAGCTGTGGTTATGTGCACGGGCTCTGATACTGTAGCTCCAGTATTTACAATGCACGCTTGACGAGTATACGGAAGAGTGTGTGATGCTGAAGGCCTTGTTTTGTGTCCCTGTAGTCATTTTTCTCCCCCCCCCAAAAGCCACATCCATGTCAAGGCACTAAACAGTTGTAGTTTTTCAACAGCTTGGACGCTTTCCAACCACCATAAACTTTGCATGTTTTTGTTTTTATCCTTTCTGGTGTTAACAGAGACATGTTGTCTAACTACCTTTTCATTAACTGTTCCACTGGCCGGGGCAACAAATAGGGAGTGCAAAGGTTTTTTGGAGGTCATGTGTGTTTATTTGTTGTTTTAGCCATTTTAGTCCGTTTCTCTGTAATTAGGATCAATTTATGTGGTTTAGCATCTTTAGCTTTTCTGGATAGCTTTCTGTTTTCTTCTCTTCTTTCTCTGTCTTCTACTCACACACTTACATCTCTCCTCTTTTTCTTTTTTTCCCCTTAATTGTCTGTGTGTACGTACATGCAGCAAAACATGTGTGGTGCGGGTCGGTGGGGAGGGGCATTCAAGGGAAGAGGGAGGCAAAGGACCAAGGGGTACGTTGTGGGGGGTTGGAGGGTCCTACACTCCCGGGAGAGAGGCAATTTCACAGCTGGTTTGCTCCTTAGGCAGTCAGGCTGAAAATGCTGCAGATTTGTGGGGCAAATTGAAATGGTGTCAGTGCAGGAACAAAGCTCTGAGCTGAATGACGAGGTGTGTGTGCGTGTGTGTGTGTGTGTGTGTGTGTGTGTGTGTGTGTGTGTGTGTGCGTGTGCGTGTGCCTTGGTGCGAAAGAGAGAAAGTAAGGTGGGGTTGAGGGGCCCTAAATTCAATAACAACCCTGTAACATTTTGGCCACGCCTTCCTGACACCTGTCAGTCAATCACTTTGCAGCGGCTGACCCGCCCTCAATCAGCTTTTCATTGTTTGAACGTGTGTTCAAGTGTGTGTGCCGTGTCTGTGCCAGCCAAGTTTGTTCAGCCTTGGCAACCACAAACTGGGTTCCATTATTACATGCATAGCTTGGTTGTTGACTGATCAATAGCTTGACGTGCTATGTGGGGAGCTATAGAAAGCAACTGAATTCACACACACACACACGCGCAGACACACACAGACACACAGTTTGCGTTTTGTTGCATTAGATACACTTGCCACTCAATTATGCCTCAGCAGCGAAAACTGAAATTACAATTACACACATTGTCGATTGGCATTTATAATGGGCACACACAAACTCTTTTTAGCTTGTTCACGCGCACATACACACACACACACACACACAGCTACTGACACACAGCACTTGTCAGGGGATTCTTCTTGGTGGTAATAATAAAGCACTCGTTGCACACCTGATGGCAGTGTGGGGTCGGGGCTTAGCGTGCCCTCTCCAGCGTAGCAGGGAAATGACGAGCCAATAACTGCAATTAAACATGCAGTATAATGGCTAATCAAATTGACAGCCTCGCCTGCTCACATGCCTCTCTCACAATGGCTTATCACAACAAACTATTATGAGGGAGGGTGTTTCAGTCCTGATCCCCCTCTTCTCTTTCACTCTTCCTTGCTGTCTGATTCTCTCTGTCTTCACTTCTTTCTCTTTCTGTTCCTCCTTGTTTTCTCCTTTCTGTTTTCCTCCCACCTTGTGTCTCTCATCCTTTCAGTCTTTTTCCCCCTTTCTCTCTTTCTCCATCTCTCTCTCTCTCTCTCTCTCTCCCTCCCTCCCTTCTGGCAGGCTGTCGTGTGGCTCCGGTTAATTGCAGTGGAGATTAACAAAGCAAGCAAATTTGTTTTCTTGCTGTACTGTGTCACAGAGGAAGGGAGATGTTTTCAGGAAGAGTGCAGTGAATCAGGGCGGTGCACATTTGTAGAGTCATGTTCAGTCTAGCTGTTTCTCAAACTGGTAAATATGGGTTATTAATGTGTTGGAATGTTTGGTTTTGTTTTTACTTTTTAAATTTGGACAGTCTCGAGTCATTCGATTGAGATAACTGGGATTTACAACTTGAGTATACAAACGTGAAATCAAGTGAATTAGTGGCAAGTATCGACTTACTGTGTGCTTCTTTTATCTAGTTGGTTTGAAAAAAGAAACTAGAGCGATGCTTCATTTGCCACATGTTATCAGAACTGGAAAACATTCCAAATTTTTATTAAATATGGGTTTGCCTAACCAGTCAGGTAAACCCAAAGATTTCTGGATAAAAAGCACAAAAAAAAAAACTATTCACATTTGAGAAGCTTAAGTAGAAAAAGTCAAACTTGCCAAGCAATCGTGAATAAATGGTAAAATAAACGACTGGATACGTTTTTGTTCACCACTCATTAATTGGACTGATTGATTTGCTAACCTACAACTCCTTGAACAAGTCCCTGTGTTTCATGTGTGTCAATGCATGAAAATGGGTGCAAACAGGTTAGAATCACATTTACATTCCAATCAAAAAAGCTTCTTTGATACTGATTCCAATCATAATCTGTTAGTATTGATAACCTCCCGTAATAAGTTTAATCAGATACTTATTTGTGTACGTTTTGGTTAACTTTTGATCTAATACTCTAATAGCAACAGCTGCATCCTTTCAAATTCAGACCTGCTTCCCTTTCTTGACTGACTTCATCCAAATACTGAAGGACCCCGGTTCAAAACTATAACATTTACGAGCATAATTATTGATATCATGTGAATTAAAGGTTAACTGGAAGAATTTAGTTGAGTCTGCTTCTGGCGGGGAACACAAAAAAACGCCGACAGTTTAATTTTGGCCTGCCATCTGCTTGTACACATGATTATCATAAATTAGTGACAGATGATATGACCTGCTGCAGGTTCCATTTGTCATTTTAACTAGCAAAAGCACCGGTTTGCACAGACTCCAAGGAGAAGCAAGCAGAATGTTTGCACAATGAGATCTGCTCTTGGGAAAGAAATCACCAATTTGTTACATTCGGGGCAGACAAATCTATGCCTACCTCGGAGTCAGGAAATAATCAAACACCAACACAATCTGAATCTTTTGAAAATTCATACAATCAAATATTTACCCATATGCTCTTAAATGTTTGCGGTGTCTAATTCAGCTGTCGCCGCCCTGTTTTTTCTTCTTTCAGGTAACAATTGTCCACCACAGCAAAGCATTGTTTTTTTGATAATATTTTTTTGTTTGTTTGTTTGTTTGTTTGAAGGTACCAGTGTTTTAATCAGTGTTGGTCTGTGTGTCTTTCCTCAACAGTACTCAGAGAAGGCCCTGTACAACCAGCTCTGCTTCTACAGGTTCATCTTTGACTGGGATCATGCAGTTGCCAAAGTCCTACAGGGTGATGAGAAAAGTAAGACCATGCATACACAAAGTGTTCGTTACAGTTTTGTTTAGTCTGGACATCTCTTTTTTTATTTGCTGTGGGATGAAAGAAAAAAAACTTTCTTTTTCTGCCTCTTCCTCTGCGGTTCTTATTATTCTACAGGTTGGATTGTCAGTTTTACCACTGGTGAGGTTTTAATGTGCTAATAGTGCTTTCTTGCTAATACACATATAACATAGTATTAGCAATCAATTTCTCAATGTAAGGCTTTTACTCTGTCTGCACTATATTATAATATTCACCAGCGATGATGCGTACGCACACACACACACACACACACACACACAGAGTAATGTAATGGGGGATAGGCATTGGATATGGGGAGGGGGGTTAAGGACATTCAGCTCCTCGAGTCGACAGCCCTAATTTAGGAGACGGATTCAATCATGCACACATACAGAATGCAAAACGCTCCAATCACTGGAAGAAAGAAGGAAAGGACCCTCGATCGCTCTCCCTCCATCCCTGCCCTCACTGGCCATCTCTATCACTTTTTCTCTCTCTCTCCCTCCTGTTTCTCTCCCCCTCTCCCTCTCTTGGACAGGCACTTGTTTGGCTGTGTTGATTGAAAACAGGTTTTAGATTTGGGGAAATGATAGGGGGAGTAATGGGCGCGCTGACGAAAGGATAGCCCTTCTCCTATAATGGGACATGGAGCGTATATTTCACCCCTTGGACTCAAATAGACGCTACTCCATGGCTCTGGGCGCGCTCGGGAGGCGTCAGCCACAAGGCCTCTTTACCCATGGTTCTCACTGATTGATGTCACTTGATTAGAAAGGGCCGCTGGGCTGAGTGATTTATTTATTTGATTAAATATTTATGTATGTATGTTGTTTATGTATGTATTCCTGAATGCTGTCAGGCAGTACCTGAGGAAGGCAGCAAATGAGAGAGACAGCAGAGGTAAATATAACGTGTAATCAACAGATGACCACTCACAGGATGGAGGGAGCTGAAATAGACGGATTGGCCATTGTATGTGTGAGGCGGGGGAGAGTACTAACATGATTATAGCCTCCATTTTTGCTTTCTTTTATTTCTGGCTTTAGCCAGATGCAAGAAATCATACCCAATCAATTCCTGACTCGCCTTCTTTATGTGTCTGAGTTGTGCTACGTTTTTGATTGGTTACCTCTTTTTGAGTTTATGCCTTTTATTTTTTTGCTTCACATTGCAGTGTAACACAGGACAACGCTTTGACCTAAAGCATGGTAAATATGTTCTCACAGCGAACAGTGCACAGATGTGTTCAGTGTGCAACACATGTTCCATGGTTGTAGAGCAGTTTGACATCGCGTCATGACCATAACAAGTTTTTTGTCTTCGGTTGTCAGCAGCTGTCAGACATCTCACGTGTCTGTCCACTAAATATTGAAAATCAGACACAGTCTGAATAAGCCTGTTAAGTTCTCAGACGGTACTGTGGGCCAGAACGTCCCAACGTTTTGGGTTGGAGACCCTGGAAAATGAGGTAACGTCTATTCTTAACATGCTGTTTCAGGGAGCATGGTGAGTTGTGAGTGGTTTTAGCTTTCCAGATAGGATAGTACTCACACACTTACATCTGTGTGTAAGTCTGATGTTTAACCATCAGACTGTAGACGTTCAAATGATATAAAACTATTATTTCTTACAGGAAGCAAAGATTTGAGATGAATGTGACGCTTTTATTTCACCTGTGTGCAGTAAAGCTTTAGATTGTTATAAAATCACATGCTGTTAGCATGAATATAGTTGTCAACAAAAATGTTGCATTTTGCAAAGTGTGCAAGAAAAGTGGTTTAAAGTGTGGGTTGGTCTCTACACTATTAATTCACTGTTCCAATTTTATCATGACCATTCATCAAGAACAATGAGTTCAACTTTTCTCAGTTTTTTTCCCTAATTTTCTGTTTCATTCAGGCTGTGATTTGGTAGTCATGCTAAAAAGTTATATAGACAGGAAAATTGACTTTATGAAAAGCTGAACATGTTTCTACAAAAGGTGCCAGATATCGCTGAATAGCCACGTAAATGTAGACCCATTTTTCCCCTCACTGCTTCAGGTAGAAAACCACTGGTCACTGTACAGCTGGGCTGCCCCTGGCTGTTCAACCTCTTTTCATCCATCCATTCAGAATTGCATCCACTCCCTGTTTTTTGATATTTGATGTTACATTGATGATGAAGATATAATGGCGTTACTGTTCTCTGAGCTGTGCTTCCCAAACGCAAAATCTCCACATTGCTCACATCATCCCAGCAGGACATGAAAGCATTCTGTGTGTCCTTATTGTAACTGAGAACTTTATTTAAAAATAATGTGGTTGAATGAAGCCGAAGATAACTCCTCTTAACAGCCAAGAACGACAAGAAAAGCAGAAATAAAGTAATTTTAGTAGTGGTAATAGTTGAGGATGTTGTCCGTGAAGGTTTATTATCATCAGGTAATCTGATGAACACACATCCACAACACATTTTCTCCTCTTTTTTTTTTTCAAATGGGAGAGAATATATGTATACACATTCATGCTGCTATGAAATATCAGCTTCAGGTGTTACCCCTCTGTCCTGGGGTAGTAATACCCCATATTACTGCATTACACACCCAGGATCCTCACAGCTCAGATTACAGGGTGGAGACCTCAAATTCTATATGCCTGCTCTTCTCTGGGTGTTGCGCCTATGGCAGTGTGTGCACACACAGCTATAGAGATTTATGAACCTTGTGTTTGTACACCAGCTGACCTTAACATAGTTGTCTTTTCTCTGTGTCTTTGATGGCTTTGTGTAGTAAATCTAGTTTCATCTGTTACAGTGTCACCCTCAAATGACGTTGCCAATGCTGGGTGTCTACTCTGTTAATATTAGTCTTTGAGTGATGACAAAGAAATTCCCCAAACACGCTGGTTAGTCTGTCTCTGAAGCCTGGCGGGGATTCGACTCAGGCCCAGCAGGCTGTTTGAGATAAAAAGCTGGGGCTGTTCATCACTGGTCTTTGTGTACGACTGTTTACAGGAAACTCAGCTAAACTGCAGTTTTACAAACTTATCACATAAAATCATTCTCCACAGAACATATATGAAAGTCCACTCTACCATGTTTTTTATAAGTTCAGCATTTTAATTCTCATCACCACTTTATTGCAGATTTTACTCACGTACTACGTTTGTCTGACTGTACTCAAGCTAAAACTGACAAACTGCTAATGTCAGTCATGATGTCTCATTAACATAACGTCGTGGTGTGGGGAAACTTTTATGTTTCGTAACTGAACAACCTTCAACATCATGAGCTGAAATTGTCTAATCACACACTTGTTGCATGCGTTTAAATTTGATGCATGAACTTGGATGACATTAGTACCGCTTGGAGAAAAAAATACTCCAGAAACACCTGTTGGGAAAAATCCACAGGTAAGCTGGTTAAATTGTAACTAGTATCATGATTATGCATCTGTGGTGCAGTCACACATTCAATTAGCCCACCATGCATGATTACTTAGAGGACCCAACACCCTGCTCTCAGTTTTTCTATAGCTACAACCTTTTTTTAAAGCTTTTCAAGGGGATAGATTGTCACAAAAGTGAAATTCCAGATGAACAGCAACTTAAAATGTTTGTAAAACTATGAGAGACAAATGGCAGGCTAAAGAGGTCTTAAAGTACTGTGCGACGATGGACACATCTCTGGGTGTGCAGTCGTTCGTTTGCAGACAGGTTCTACTGAAATAATAAAGCACAAGAAAATAATTTGGCACAAAAGATCTTGGAGTCCAGGTTGAATGTGTTTTCTTCAGCTTGAAGGTGTGTGTGTGTGCACATCCACAAAGCCCATGCCTGTCTTATCTATATGTATATTGCATTTTTGTGCCTGATTGCGGTGACTGAGTAAAACATGGAGGTAATTTCATCCACTGCAGGAGACCTCTAATAGATTATACACACACACACACACACACACACACACACACTATGACTAAAAACACTCAGTCCGTTTCTTAGGTGGGAACATCCCATATCAATGACTTTCAAATCATGTCATGTCACTTCTCTTCGTCTTCTCTGCCCCCCCCCCTTTTCTTTCTTTCTTTTTTCTTTTTTTTAAAAACCCCCTCCCTCTGTCTGTGTTGCCTTTCTCTCCCCACCATCACCCCGCCCTTCCAGGTCTCAATCTCGAGTGTGCATGTGTGAACAATAATGTAATTTTGTCGCATTGATAAAATATAAATTGTCCTTGAGCTTCGCTTTCCTAATGATCCATTTACCGACAGCTTCCCCGCCACCTCACAGCACTCTGCGTTTGCTCCTCTTCCACCCTCCCACTCTTCATCTCGCATTCTTCTCTTTCCCTCCTCTCCCTGTCCATCTTCTCTCGCTCTCTGTCTCTCTCTCTCTCTCTCTCTCTCTCTCTCTCTCTCTTTCTATCTTCATCTTCCACTCTCTTCTCCCTTCCTCCGGCGATACAAAGCAGGGTTGCAAAATCCACGGGTGCGATTGTCAAATCAATTATTCATTCTGTGCAATTACACTCACACAAAGAAGTTTCCCTGTGCTCCGAGTGGTGATTAAATTAACTGCTATTCCAGCTGCCCGTCGCGACCAGCTTAATAGAATATTCATGGAGGCGGCCGACGGAATGGCCGATCTCCATTAACTTCATCATGCTCACTTAATTACAGGCTTGTTATTGTATTTACACCTAGTTAGAGCGTGCAGAGCCCCGATCTACTCGTGCCTAGCACTGCCAGACTATGTGCGAGTGTGTGACAACACCTAGTTAGAGGAAAGATAACCCTTGATACACTCACTGCGCAAGCGTTCGTGTGTGGAGAGGGATGGTGTCTAATGCAATCAATTAGGCAGAGGTTGTTGTTGTTTTTTTCTCTGCACCTAACGCTTGAGTCTGCTTCCCATCCGTACATCATTTCCCATCTTTTGGTACAGCCTTCTGAGCGACACCGCCTGCCCTCTCTTCCTCTCTTTCCTCCTCACGCTCGTTCTTTTAGGGAGGCCATTTATTTGAACTACACTCCCCACTGTGCTCCCGACTTGCAGCGAGAGCTCCCTCTCTTTCTTTTCCTCTCTGACTCTCAAATCATTCTTTTATCCGTTCGCCACAGAGTGATTGAGGTAAAAAAGGGAAAGGAGTGACGAAAGTGGAGGATTATTTTCTCCTACCTTACAGAAATGATGACATGATTGCTTTCGCTTGATCACGCATCATCACCCTCCCCCTATTCCATAGTGAAGTAGACTAGTTTGACTCTCCTCCTCTGCTTCCATCCGTGTCCTTGTTAACATGAGGATTATTTGGTTACAGTTGCTGATGGTGTGTGCGTATGCGTGCGTGTGTGTGTGTGTGTGTGTGTGTGTGTGTGTGTGTGTGTGTAACAGGGATGTTTTTTGGTCACCATGACTTAGTGTGCTTTTTAAGTGTTTAACGACCATCAATTGTGTCCGTGTGGGTGTGTGTGTGTGTGTGTGTGTGTGTGTGTGTGTGTGTGTGTGTGTGTGTGTGTGTGTGTGTGTGTGCTCGCCTCACTGTAGATCTCTGTGTATCTAACCTTTGTTCCCCTGGGCAGTCATTGGGATGGTATTTATCCAGAAGCCACTAATGCAGTGGGCAGGAAGGAAAGGACAGGAGATAGGACTGGAGATGACAACGGGCCATATGGAGCGCGCGCGTGTGTGTGTGTGTGTGTGTGTGTGTGTGTGTGTGTGTGTGTGTGTGTGTGTTTATATACAGTAAATGTGTGTGTGACTGACTGCTCATTAAGATTTTTTTTATTGTAGTAAACAGCTTTCATTAGAAGCATGTTCATTTTAATCTTATTATCAATGTTCAGAATTGTAAATAATGGCTGAAAACTGATCACTGATGGTTCTTCCGTGATTAATTGGTCTTTTTATTGAGTAACAATTTAAAAAAATAAAACAAAATCTTTTCCTTCTTCGGATTTGAGGTTTTGTTCTTTTCTTTTGAACCGAAAAGTTTGAGCTTTTGTCATTTGTCAGACAAAAGTGTTTTATTATCCTTGTAAAACAGTGATGTGGCTACAAAGCGATGCTGCCACCACTAATGGGAAACGGGGCGGATTAATTCACTTATTGTTTCCTTTTTCCCTGTAATGATCACCTGATTAGAAGTTTTGCACATTTGCTCCACCTCCAGTTTAGTTATGTTTTGGCGTCCCTTGACTCAGTGACTATTCATCACTGATGAAGAGTCACATTCATCAAAACATGAGTTAGCAGAAAAACCAAGTTCATCAGAATGAATGAGTGACTGCTCCAGGCCATTAGTCCTGATTTAGTTCTGATTTACTTGGACCAAATGTGATGTGAAAGCATGTTATTACTCGTTCCCATTATACTTCATCTTTACTGGAAGCTCTGTATAATATTTTAGATCTGGTGACCACCCTGCCACTACTGGCAGCTCTTAGTCTTCTGTCTGGCTTTATTACAGCCCACCTGAAGGGATAAAAGTGACAAGATATTGACATCATGCCCTCATTGGGCTTTTTTATCGATCCTATCATCTTGTGTGTGTGTGTGTGTGTGTGTGTGCGCGTGTGCGTGCGTGCACATGCTGCCATCGACCCATCAGTCCGGTTGTCAAAGTGATAGCATTACATGAAGCATTACATGGCTCTTCAGTGGGATGAAATGCTCGTCGGTGTTTATTAGTGACCAGTCAAACCCAGTGTGTGCTCTGTTCCGTTTGGCAGGATGAGAGTCATTAGAGAATCATTCAGTAATTTGAAATGCTGTCATATTGATTTCAACCCAGTTAAAGAAGTCAATGATCTTCTGATCTAACTCCTCATTTCTTCCCTTCCTTAATGTCCAGATCGTGCAAAGCAGTGGAATGGAGAAAAAGAAGTTTATCGGAGACTGAAGGAAGTGCCAGACAAAGCCTTGGCCACCAGCGGATACTCTGAGATTAACCTGGCCAAACTCTTCCAGGCCATGTCCTCCCTTAAGTGAAGCGGCACCCACAAGTTGATGAAGATCGCCAAGACCCTCCACCATCTGAGTCAGAACCGGAGATTCACACATTTATTATATCTGGACTGGTGATTTTAGGCTATGACCTCCTGACTCTTATCATCCAGTCTGAACCAAATGGCCTTATTATATTCTGTAAAAACCAATCACACCTCATGCTTTCTCCACGTAGAAACTCGTGACTTGACCCCGTCATCCTGAATCTGTTTGAGAAAAGGAAGAAGCAATCATACCTAAATGACAGCCTATTGTGTGTGCATGTGTGTGAGTGTGTGAGGCGGAAAAAAGTGACTTGTCCTTAGAGCAGCCAGTACACTCCAAAAGCTGGTAATTAGTCAATGATAGTGACCCCAGCCACTAAGACCACTGGATGCCTGCAGCGATCGGACACTTGCTCTGATTACCACCATTCATCCCCCGTGTGTGTGTGTGTGTGTGTGTGTGTGTGTGTGTGTGTGTGTGTGTGTGTGTGTGTGTGTGTGTGTGTGTGTGTGTGTGTGTGTGTGTGTGTGTGTGTGTGTGTGTGTGTGTGTGTGCGTGTGTGTGTGTGAGAGAGAGAGAGATCACACGAAAGAACGGAGGAAGCAGCAAGTGATGGGTGAAGGAGGCCACACGTTGTGCTCCCTCACTCTTTTGTCTCCATATCGAACAGCTGATCTTCTTCCCCTTCAATGCCTCTGTTTAACATGTCATTCCATCCTTTTCACTCCTTTCCTACCCTCCTTCCTCTATAGATTGTGCTTTTTTAATGCCTGAAATTGGCTGTATTTGAGTTGTTGCATTGCTGAGGTGGGTTTATGTGATTGTTCTTTTTCAATGACCAGCAAATTTCACATTGGTTATTTTCATATTGTTCAGGAACTTTTTAATAATGAAACCTTAATAAAAACCTGTATTTCTTTGATGTTAGTCTTTTATTTACAATATTAAGGTGTCTTACAAATGATTTGGTTTATACCTTGAAGGTTCTCCATGTTTCTTTTTAAAAATCGGACTCTTAACAAACATGATAAAAGTTTGTCGAGGAAGCAGTAGATTAGATCAATTTGCTTTATTTGACACCATATTGAAAAACAGGTGATGTTCTGAATTTTTATTCCCCAATCAGTAATTCTAATGTACCGCTATCTTTTTAAAAGTATTCATACTATCTGTACCAAATTAGCATATTCTAACATAAATCCTTGTGCTCTTAGATATTTTAAATTTCTTGCTCTTTTAAAGATGGATTTGAGGTATATGTGATTTTTTTTTTAAGTTGACACTGGACTTTGACCAAACTTTGCATATCAATATAAGAAGTTTTGCATTTTAATATTCAGATTAAAAGACAAAAGATTTCTCATCTCCAAGCCTTCTAGACTCGCCAAAAGCATGGAGGCTTATATCCAAAAGAATTTTTGCGGAACTGAGGTATGTCATTTTCTAGTGATTTCTTCAATATCAACAAATATTTAGTAATTGTATACAATAAAAAATATAGAACATCAAATTTAATCTTTCATGTAGTGTCAAATCTCAAGAAAGATATCCTCAAGATGTGAACTTTTATAATACAGTATGATTCTGTTACATGTGGTGAATCTACGTGGAAGTAATTGCATGAAAAACCAGACCGGCATAAAGCAGCATCACAGCGTCTCTTAATCCAAGTCCATTATGCCGCAGGACATTTACAGTAACTATCATATACATTCTGAATGACTTCATACCATTGTGGTTGAAGTTCAGTTGTTACCTCAACATGACGTGTTTCACCATTTTCCTCCAAATAATTCTTTGTGTTAACACAGTAGAGGGATGCAGGGTACATTTCCATAAATTCTGCACGCTTCATAAATCACTTCAACCCACTGTGACTAGTGAAGGCAACCTTAAGTGAGCTGAACACTCAAACCATTCTCAATACCATGGATAGAACACGCTGTGTGTGAGAAGGTGGGTGCATTTAAATATAATAATTTTGAATATTCAATCATATCAACTCCACTACTACTACTCCCACAGTAGCTGAGCAGGTTTGGTTTTAATCATCTGCAGCCACACATGCACATGTCTGCCGTTCCCAGTACAAGTAAGGGCCTCGTTTTGTCCTCCCAGTTTGGAGGAAAACCAGTCAGATTGAGTCCTTGCATTAATTCAAACCTGCTAAGCTAATAAAGCCGAACAAATCTCTTTGTATTGTTGCGTTAAGCTTTATTGCTGGTCGTTTTGACCAGCGATGGACAAGGTAGGCTTTGATGAGGGAATTAGTCTCCTATTCTGTCCCCGTTATTCATGGCGCGGTGGAACATACAAGCACCAGAGAGGGTGTCAAAAAGAGAGCCGGTCCTATTGCAAAGTGTCTCCCTTGTTGGAGCTGAAAGGCCGGTTATGAGACGATAAACCGCTTAATACACTGAGCTAATTGGATGAGAGCAAGAGAGACGGGGAATTAAGGGGCGATCCGAGAGAGGAGCGGAGTGCCATGGCTCCGCTATTCAGCTCTTTCATCGAGGCCGGTTCTCCGCCTGGTGGGAGGAGGAGAGAGGAGGGGGCCGTTCATCAAAGCGCCTTTTAGAGATCCTCTCCCGGGGACTGAGTGAGGGCTGATCCGGCGGAGTTTGTGGAGTGATTGGACCTATTCTCTAAGGCAAGGGCTCGGTGGGAGAAACGAGGCCCAGGAGAATCCAAATCACCGGCCAAATCAAGTCCAATCGCTGGGGGAATGGTGCTGATGAAAATGGGCACGACAAGTCAGTGGGAGGACATTTTCCGGACACCTGGATTAAACCTGTGAGAGGGCAGACCCAGAGCATCGACACAATCCATCAAATCATGCACATTTCCTTCTTTTTTCTTTCTTTTTTCTTCTTCTTCTTTTTTTTTTTTTTTTACTGCCAATTTGTTAGAAAATACCGCATGATTGAACTGTATTCACATTTCTTATATCAACATTCATTATCATGCAACAGAAAAACCTCATGGGCCTAATCCTGAGTACATGCCTGTCTTTTATTCGGGCGCACACACCCAACAAGTGTGACTTTATAAATCCAGAGCTATTGCCCCGCGACAGCATTTCAATTTTCTCGCCTTTTTTTTTTTTTTTTGCGCTGCAAAGAAAGTTTAAGCCTCACTCACAGCAGGTCACCCGTCTCTCTACATTCCCTAGATATTAGGGACAAATTGGTTTGGTATTCATTAGTTATACTCACATTAGAACTCCCACGACAATCTCATCAAAACCCTACAGAAAAAAAAAAAAAAAAACACGGTCTACTGGGCTTGAAATTAAGAACGGGAATTTAAAAAACACACATCTAGTTTGTAGATGTGGTTTTAGTGCAATTGAGAAAATTATTTCCATCACATTTTTCCCCTCATTTTCCCTCATGGTCAATTACGCGCAAGGGCGTGTGTATGCGTAAAGATAAATGTATAGTCCCCATCTTTCTCTTATCAGACGTCATCCGTGCCTGTTTGAACTAAATTGACTGATTAACAGGTGTAAAACCTACTGAAGGAATGAGTGGAGGTTTTTTTTTCCACATATGAAGACAATGAAAAAGAGGGACTACTTTAAGCCGCAGGGTAATTTCACGCGATTTGGCTGGATACCATGGATGGGTCAAACGGAGGAGAAAAACCATTGATTGCTGTAATAGTCCTGCATTAGTTTGACATCCAGTTGGTGGTGGGTGGAGGGGGAATTAAATCTGCGAGATTTGTGCGTGAAAGCCCTAAAATGAAGTGGTTTGTAACTTCATTAATGACAAAGGAGACTCGCTTCCATCGACAAGGCATTACAGATGTTAAGACCAATTTAGCGCCTTTAAAGGGTTTTAAAGGAAGTTTTGTGACGGGTCCCCCACATAAAGTGGGGGATCTAATTGAAAAACCCTCGCCTTTGTCACCCGTTTCACATGTTGGGGATTAAGCTCATGAATATATGGTCAGTATTTTGTCAACTCCGTTGAAGAGGATAGACGCACGCAGCGCTCCGGATTACGCATTTTCCCTTATTGAGGTGGAGCAGCGCGCCTCCACCTCTGCTCTCTGCAGACAAATTCCTCTCAGGAAAAATGTTTTTTATCTTCCTCAGCAGGCATTTTGAGCACCAGAAAACCTGATACTGAAGTACTTATGTTAACTCCCAGTATACTATTCAGTCAATTATATCAAAATAATTTAAAATTAGAAGAAAAAAACAGACCCATGAATTACAATCTTATCCTCAAATTTAACACAGAAAAAAACACATTTTCTTCATAACACCTTTTATTAATAGTTCTATGGTATTCTATTTCACATCGTTTTCCTGGTTTAGTCCTAAAGTAATTTGAAATAATAAAAGTAACTCATTAATCCAATGTCATTTATTCAAATTAGAATAATTGAACCAGGAAACTCACAATCACTTATAAGAAAGAAAAAGTTCCTTCATTCATTTCCTCGGGTAAAAGTTTTGACATAAATAATTATCTAAAAACCTAATAATTCATGAACACAGGTGAAATTCTACACGGGGCGACATTCATTGAACACTACAACGAGTGCAAATTATCAAAACATGGTCTCCTGAAATATACACGACCTTGTTTTGAAAATCATCCTTTGCTGTGGTATTTTCCCCCTCATTGTACACAATATTTACAGTTTTCTTTCATACAGTCATGTCAGCAGAGACAGATCTCATCTTTGCTCGCGTGTCCTCGAGTCAGACTCGGAGAAAAAGCTGGGATAGTAATAATAATAATAAGGGGGGGGGGGTGTATCTCAAATAGCCACACAATACAGAAATCTGGCGTTTGAATAACCTCAAATAAATCTGCTTTAATTTAAAAATATACATCTAGTGGTGGTTCTGAGTGAGACTGGTGGACAGGTGAGCAGTGGAGATGAGTCAGGCTTGTGGAGAGGGGTGGGGACAGTTTTCCTTTGGTTCTGGTGTGTATGTTCGTGTGTGTGTGTGTGTGTGTGTGTGGGTGGTGTGTTTGTGTCGGTGGGTGGGTGAGTGGTGTGTGTGGGAAGGGGGTCTTCCAAGTTGCCTTTATTAAAGACTGCAGCCCACATGCAAGCATACAGATGAAGCAGTGTTCATGTCGAACACATGATTTGTCCAAGTTTGACGTGAGAATCCTTTCTATAGTTGTGGGTCCCCCCGTTTGTGCGTGTGTCAGTGCGCGAGTGCGTGCACGTACGCACATGCATGTGCCTTCAGGACTTCTTCAAATTAAGTGGAAATATTGTAAAAAAAAAAGAAGAAAAAAAAAGACTTAATCAAAAGTGAAAGTACCCAATGCACAAAAATGGCCGCTGTCAGCAACACCACAATATATTATATTACTGAATTATTATAACTGATGCATTCTTGTGTAAAAGCACTGTAATTGGTTGACATTATTTTTTTTACACAATGGCTGATTATGGAAAACGTACATAATATATCATAAGCTCATGTGTTTTTATGTGTATAACCCTAACATATAAAGTGTTTGTGTATCTCCATTAATGCCACTATCCTACACTGGATAGTTTCATGCAAAACGTTTTGAATCAGAAAAGAAAGTGGCATCAAATGGAAATTGCAGCACAACTCCTTCAAATTTCTAATAGATTCGATTACATACCTGGAGTGGCACTGCTTTGTATTTATTCATGTATGCCTGTGCAAATCAGGTCTTAAAATATATGTACATGTACAACAATAATATGGAGCCTGATTTTAGTTTAGTTAGCTGACAGTAAGTATTAAGAAATCTCTCCTTTTTTTTTTTTTATAAATCCATGAAGGTGTTCTGAAAGAGTCTATTTTATAATTGACGTGAAAAAATGTTGATGTGCTGTCATTCAGGTGCGGGTTTAGAGAGTAAAACAATGGTAGAGTAGCTTTGATTAGGGCGCACACACGCACACACCAACACACGCACACACACACACACACACACACACACACACACACACAGACACACACTTTTTTAGCCAGTGCTCTTTTGAATTTGGTCGTGCTATCTGGTAGGGAAACATGAGGTAAAATGGACGGTTGAATGAGGGGACATCAGGACATCAGCCTCCTGAGGTATGAATGGGTTCGTAGAAGGGGGATAGGGGTGCATGGAATGGGACATTAGCCCTGGACGGGGGGGTGGGGCCTAGCTGGTGTTGAGTGTTCAGCACACCTCCTTCCCTGCGGCTCCGGTGGGCAGGATGTTAAGCTGGGTGAGCTGAGCCGAGTGTTCCTTGGCCTTGAGGCGCAACGCAGCGATACTGGAGGCCCTGCGGTCTGCCGAGGACGAGGAGGAAGAAGAAGAAGTGGATGGATCAGGGAGAACAGGACCCGGGTGGGAGGGATTCTCTACAGGGGGGGCAGGCTGACGGAGGAGAGCTGCAGCTGTGGAAGCACTGGTCAGGGGACCCATACTGGAAAAGAGCCTGAAAAGGGATAGAAATGTAAAAATCTACATTTATTTTAATGAAACATTTGTTGCTTCAGAATGTTATCTTAAATATCATTGTTTCCCAGTTGACTCCCCTAATATAAAACAGACGGCAAGATGAATAATGATGTGTAATAGACAGGCTAAAAGGTCGACAGAAACTGTGACATATGTGTGCAGTGACACCCCCATCACAGCTTGTCTTGCAGGATCACACATTTGATTAATTTATGAAAACATCTAACAGAGGGAACTACACACCAGTATGTGACAGTATAACATATTTACAATCGGTCAATGTGAGATAAAAAGTCTGTGGCTGCTTCTTATTGTTTAAATGTGTTTGAATTGAACAGATTTAATAAAAACACAGATCAAGCTGGAGCAGTGTAGGAGTGGCTCACCTGCCAAAAGTGGGTCCAATGAAGGCAGGGTGGCGAAACATGGCAGCCGTGCCCAGGAAAGTCCCCAGGCCTATAGGTGTAGCCAGGGGTGGGGCCGTCCCATTGTGAGGTGGCGGGGCCAGACCTGGGAAAGCAGCGGCTGCTGCTGCCGCCGCCGTCCAAGCGGACTCAAGGGCAGGATGGGGGTGATGAGGGAACGGCCCTCCCTCCAGGTAGTGGCTGAGAGGGTGGCCTGCTGCCAGGGGGCCTGGGAACGGCAGGCCTGATGGGTGGGTCTGCACGCCGGCCTTCTCACGCTTCCTCCACTTGGCTCTGCGGTTCTGAAACCACACCTGAGGGCAGACAGGAGTGATGACATCACAGTTATTATAAGCAGTTAGAGCTGCGATTTCATCTGTCATACTACATTTCTGGAGTATAATGCAAAAATTGTTTAGGATTATCCCAAAAAACTCAATCACACATCAATCATAACAGGAATCTAATGTTCTCCTTCTCTCTACTTGTGAGGTGCCTTGGATGTTGAAACATTTTCCCTGTCTCCTCAGTTAAAGAATTTATAATCTATGAGTCAAGCAGGGAATTATTGGAAATTATCAGATTCATTCAACAAAACCAGGTCCAATTACTCCACAATATAAAAGGAAAATAGCAAAACCCTTTAGTAGAGTATATTCCATGTCAGTGTTTTATGATTGCTGCCTATTTCTTCATGATAATCAGTGGCCAATATCGGTAAATATTGTTCTTAAGTTGCTTAAGAGGCCATGGGATCTTCATCGACCTTTATCCTTCAGTATTGGGGATCCTGAGGATTTCAGGCTTTTATCACTTTCAATTTAGAAGGGAAAATGACAAAAACAACATCAGATTAATCAAGGTCTGGATGATATGAACGATAATATAGAACAAGAAATAGTCAAATGAATATAAATAGGCCACTTTTACTGCATATACAGCCTTTACTTAAAACGATAAGGGGGGTTTTCTTATGGAGACAACACACGTCACTGTTCATGCAATAAATATTAAAACTCATTTCCAGGTTTTCCTTATGTTTCATTGTCATTAATAAGCCAAGGCCGTTTCACATTGTGTCAGTGCGTGTTAATAGTCGTGTAGTTCAGGTGGTGGCCAATAAACGGAAAGTCAGCGGTAATTACATCCACGGTAAACCCGCCGCTCACGGTCCCTTAAATCTACTCTGTCTAATTAAACCCTCTGTCCTTGCAGACGAGCTTCATGGCGGGGGGAGATAATTAAGAGCGGTGTTAACAAAAGATCCAGAAAATTACCGCTGAACTGGCTCCAATAACAATTAATGCGCTTTAAATTAAATTCTCAAGAGAATGTAGAACGAGTGACTTCCATCCAAGAGACTATTTGACTTTCCCACGCATCCACTGGTGCCCAAGTTTGCACTGGAGACGCAAAATGTCAACACGAGGAAAGGAGATTGAACGAGCCAGCTTGAGCGACACACGCATTATTCCCAGAGGGCTGTTTAGCATCACACAGCCCCCCTCGGGAATTTATGAGTTTTTATCACCTCCTGATGGCGCCCGTTAAGTGATTTGTTCACCTACGGCCCCTAAAGAGACATCTGTTGTTTTACCGTCGGCCATAACCTCCAGGAGCTTCCACCGTGTTTGAACTGTCTCTGTGGTTATGAGCCCGGGCTTTCGACATGCACGACACGCTTTCAGTGCGAGGCGAGGGGGGGGGGGGGATGAGAGAGGGAGGGGGGTGTGTGGATGGGATGGGGGGGAGGCAAACACCTTTAATGGTCTCTCATTCGCTCCCAAGTGCAAAGCATCGGATCAATGCAGGTCTATTGCAATCACATAATGGGAAATCAAATAGCATTATTTCCCCCCACCCCCATTCGGCCCACCTCTCTCTGTCTCCATCACACACACACACACACACACACACACACACACACACACACACACACACACACACACACACACACACACACACACACACACACACACACACACACACACACACACACACACACACACACACACACACACACACACACACACACACACCTCGACCTCGCCCCCCTCTCTCTGTGCCCTCTGATGGGGAATTCAAACACCGCCTCATCCCAACAACATACAGTGTTTGCTCATGCACTAAGTGAGCTTTTTATGAATCACCAGTGTTGTCTTAATTGTCACTAAAACGCGTGTAATAACATTCAATAACAGGAAAGACCTTCCATGCGCAGCGTCTGGGGCCATTTAACACATTTTACTGTAATAAATTACTGACTCAAATTGGCCTATAATCGTTGGATTTCAATCAGTGACGCATGTCACCGGTTATTATCCAGCAGCTTGCAGCGTGAACGTTTTATAGAGGACATAATGGGGACATTTGATTTGCAAATCTCTACTCTGGTAAAAAAAAATAAACACTTACTTGAACGCGGGCCTCGGTGAGATCCAGGCGCATCGCGAGTTCTTCTCTGAAAAGGAGGACGGGAGTAAAGGAAGGGAGAGAGAAAAAAGACAAGATTCAAGGTTACAGGACACCGTTTGGAAGCAATATGGAATTGCTGTTTTGTCCTTTGCTGTTGTTCACTGTCAACAAAAGAAGACGAAAATAGTCTTGAATTTTCCTTCCCTGGCCGCAGAAACACGCCATAGCCATATTCTATTTTCTCTGTCATGGCTGTGTAGAAATAGGCCTAGTGATTGTTAGATTTTTTTTCCAAGCCCAGCCCTGTCACTGTAACAACATAATGGTTGGAATAATGACATCTAAACTAGCATGCCACAGAGCAATTGACGCTCCCTTCAGCTGGGGAGATGGGCTTGCGGTTTAAATTAGACCTAAAGTAAATCGATTGGAAAAATATTAATAATTCTCCTATATGTGAAAAATACGCCGGTAAGGATTCTGTAGTTCAGCTATATCGGGATCATATGTGAGCAGAAAACAGACCTTGATGTGAAATGAAATCTTATATATTAATAAAAGTGCTCCTTGTTTGGTTAATGAAAATAAAACCACACAAATTGTATTTTTTTTCTTAGATATTTTTACCGTTTTGGTTGAAAACCAACAGATAATTCTAAAATTCGTCGTGATTCAGTCTGCGCGCGTTTGTGCGTGCGCACATGCCCGTGGGCTTTTAGGTCGGCCCCCTTTTTTCCACGTCCAGCAGGTAGGACGAGCTGCACCGGTTAATTATACTCTGCTGTCATCAACAGCAGCGAATCCATGTAGCAAAACGTCCCCATTGTTGGCATTTACTGCCCCATTGTGTTCAGTCATCCAACGGGTTGGCACGGCTTGGTGTTCGGGTATTTTATGAGGTGTGACCCGCGCAGTGTCCAGTTAAAGACGTGGAATTACTGGAGCTGTTAGTGGAAATTTTTATGGGGTCAGGAAGTGTTTATTTAAAAGCAAACGCGTTTAATTATCACCCTCGTCCACGGAATTATTGGAAATCACGCTGTCTATTAATTCAGGACTTTAAACCTCTTGGCTTTTGAAGACATATCTGTAATAATAATAATAATAATAATAATAATAATAATAATAACAATAACAATAGTAATAATAATAATAATTTTTACCATTCACAATTATTATAAATTGGTGTATCTGCCTACAATAAAATTCTTAGGCCTACTGCTAGTATTTTCAATTTGGCAACGCATTTCAGAGTATAGTGTATACCTCTTTAATGATAACAATAATAATGATGACGGTGATAATAATAATAATAATAATAATAATAACAATAACAATAACAATAACAATAACAATAACAATAACAATAACAATAACAATAACACTAATAATAATAACAACAATAATAATAATGTTTTTACCTGGTGAAGACGTCGGGGTAGTGTGTCTTCTGGAAAGCCCTCTCCAGCTCCTCCAGCTGGTAACTGGTGAACGTAGTCCTGTATCTTCTCTGCTTCCTTTTCAGCATCCCCTCCTCCGAGTCACTGCCCGCCGACAGACACACGCTGTCCTCCCCGTCCCTTACGTCCCCATCCCCGGCGTTCAAGCTCTCTCTTTCCTCGTCCTTCGGTGACAGAGTGGCTGCGTCCCCGCAGCTCTCCTCCTTCCCCGCGTCCTCCTCGAACTTCAACGGGCCTAGGTCTACCACGCCCAGGCTGCCGTCCTCGGAGCCCTCCCCCGGGCTCTGGTCGCCTTCTCCCCGGCTCAGCGACGCATTCTCCCTGTAGGACTTACTGCGGCTGATGCTCACCTGAGGCGCATGGTTGATTTTTAGGCCGTCGGTGGCTTGCTCCAGGAGGAGCCGCTCTCTGTCCAGCGTCTCTGCGTGGTCGTGGAGGTACTTTCCACCGGGTCCGTACAGCCGGCGGAGTTTGGGCGGCAGGTGCATGTCAGGGCTGAATGAAAGGGCGTCTTTTGTTTGCCCTGAAGATGGAGCGTGACAAAAATATCAAAATGACTGTAACGCAGCAAAATCACTTATAAATAAAGTTTAGTACACATACAGGGGTTCTTTCACGCGTTACAACCACCATTCAGTCTATTTATTAGTCATTATGATGACAATGACATTACTGATGGGAGAATATGACTTACTAGCTGTATTAAAGGCAAATCTTCTGCATATAATTGCACTTTGAAGTTGTTATTTTTCACTCATTCGTCAACTGAAACTCTTGAAAACGACATGCACTCTCTTTTTCATTTGTCTCCAATGAAACTTACTGTCAGCGGACTTGTCGAGCTCACCTCTGCCGGGGAGGCCCGTCAAACTTTGCGCCCCTATCAGCCTGACCTTACAGGGACTCCTGCGGCCCAAAATGCTGTCTATGCAGTAAGAGGAGAGCAGCGTCGGGGATTTACTGCTCTTCCTCTCGCCCAGGTCGTGGATATCTTCCTCAAACTGACCGCTCATGTCGACGTTTCGGTTCGTCTAGCTTCGGTAACGCCTGTCAGTATCCCACTCCCTCCCTCCCTCTCTCTCTCTTTCTCTCTCACTCTTCCTCTCTCTCGCACACGCGTGGGGCCCGGTGCTCTCTTCTCCTCCGTCTTCTCCCTTCTTCTCAGGCCGGTGTCAGTTTGAACCGGTACCTCCTCTCTCTCCCTCTCCCTCTCCCTCTCTCTCCCTCTCTCTCTCTCTCTCTCCCCCCCTTTCTTTCTCACACACAGCCTCACCTAATGACAGACCGCGGTTTGACCGCCTCTCGTTGCGCTCCTGTCCTGTTAGGCGCGTCTCTTCTCTGCGCGCAAGCACCGCAGACGTGGAGACAGTTATCGCGCCTGATTGGCTCGTATGTGTGTATGTGGGGAGAGAGACAGCGCAGAGCTGCTTTATATATATTTTACGATTAAAGTTAATTTGAGGGAAAGGCAACAAAACCTGACATGGAATGGATTTTCTTTCTGGAACGAACTCGATAACTTAAATAATTTAAATTAGTTTTTTTTTCCTTCTCGAGTGTTACTTTCGTTTTTATCGTAATCCACTATACATGTAACATAAAAAAAAAAGAGTTAGATGAGTGGGTCCAGTAGCGATCATCAACCGTTAGAAGAACAGTGAACCTATTTAATGTTATTTAATGTAACCACGTTTTTAAATATACCAATGGGAGACATAAGTATATTGCGTGTCCACATAATATATGCGTGTGGCTGGATTCTAGTCAACACACAGGACTTACTGCTATACATGAATCTTTTAAGTAAAGTCTGTATTTTATTTTACTTAACGAGTCAATGTGTAATAATAATAATAATAATAATAATAATAATAATAATAATAATAATAATAATAATAATAATAATAATAAATTGCCTAATAAATCAGGGTATGGGCCTGTGCTTGTTCTTTGTGTTTGATCTCTGACTTTTTATTAGACCTTACTACACATAAACATGCAACGCCCCTCATTCACTTTTATACTATTCTCTTGAATCCCTGTGGTAAGAAAAGAAATCTGGCGCGGAGTTTGCCTTCAACTTCGGGGCTATTCATACATGTAACCCATATAAAAAAAATTACCATCACTGGATGGGTTCAAAAATGATCCGATATTTTTCATACAAGAACCTTTACTTTTAAAGACAGAGAACGTGGAGTGTTGATCAATCAATCAATCAATCAATCAATCAATCAATCAATCAATCAATCAATCAATCAATCTATCTATCTATCTATCTATCTATCTATCTATCTATCTATCTATCTATCTATCTATCTATCTATCTATCTATCTATCTATCTATCTATCTATCTGTCTGTCTGTCTGTCTGTCTATCCGTCCGTCCGTCCCTCTAATTGCCTCTCAGTTGGACTTATACATTGACTTCAGAAGTACAGGTGCTGCGTCGGTGATGAGTCGGCGCCAGGGGAGCCGGGATAGCGCGCAGGGACTCCGCTGTGGAGAGGGGGATAGATGGAGCGATGGATCGAGAATGTAATTTTAAATGAAAGTCTATTTAACCCGCTGTGAATGGCATGACCCTTATCCTCGCCTCAAAGCCCATCACTGTTAAAAGGATCATTTTCAGAATGCAATCCAAAAACTTCAGCAAGCTGCAATTTACTCTCTCTTACCCTTTCTCTCTCGCTGTCTGTCTCTTCCTCCCCTCCGTTATGTATCTGCCCGGCCTAGAGAAACAAAAAGTAAAAATATAATGTGGTGTATGTCCAGAAAATTGCACAGGTCTTCTTCTTTTAAAAAAAAAAAAGTATCTTAAAACGGTAGCTTTAGGACCCTTTGTGATTGAAACGGCAATAAGGGCACGATTGATCTCTTTAGTTAAGGCACAGGGAGAGTGCAGGAAATTCATTGGAGGTACAGTAGTATATTTTATATAAAAGCCCGAAAATTCTACAAAACACGTACAAAATAATGTGTTTCTTGTACTGCACATGTTCTTACCAGGCAAAGTCCTTCTAAATTCTAAATCACGGTGCACAATTTTATAAACAGATCCTGTCATTAGGCACACGGATGGTGACATGTTCCATCCACCCACAACTTTTTTTGTCACAAACTTCCGAGCGTGTTTATTTGCACGCAAATAAATGTGATGAGTATAATAATAATATAAAATGTTGTGCCATTTCCTGTGCGGTCACAAACAGACGCGCGTAACACAGACGGGTATTTGGAGTCGCTCTGTAATTTGGGGGCCACAATTTGATTCATTTATCCGCACACTGTTATTAACCCTGTGGAAAAAGAGATGTCAGCCGCCATTTCAGCCAGCAGGACATCCGTGCTTTGTTTAAATGCACTAATTACACGCATACATTAGAGGGGAACGGAATTGTCGGAGCACAATTTTCACATTTTCAATTTTCCGTCTGTTTGACGTGCAGGTGAAAAGATGGCGGAGAGAGATGGCTTTCTGTTCCAGCACAAACCTCCTCCTTTCCTGTATTTACATAACATCCTAACTTGATGATTTCCAGTGGAAACATCGGTTTAGCTGCTTTCTTGTCTTTCTGTTTCTCTTAAATCGGGGCCCAAACCATAGCTCTTCAGGCCTTTCAGGCTTTAGGTTGTTGTATGCATGTCATCATTTCATTGTATTTGAAAGTTATGTAGATAACACAAATACAATTGTGTTGCTTGGAAAGTCTCAAGCCTGAAGTCATTGTGACGGTTTTCTCCTAAGTGACACAATCTATCTCCGCTTCCTTGCGGCCCGTTTCCAGTCCTCTCTGAGGGCCGCGCAAGTGATGGTGGTGCGGACCTCCGACCAGCACACCAGAGTCCGGCAGGTCATTCAAATGGCGCCATCTCCTGGAAGAAGTAGTAACTGTCTCGACCAGGTGACACTTATTCTGGATCTGTCTTTCACTATCAATACGCATCATTGTCTGTGCATTTGCCAATTTCTTCCATCCACATCCATCTTGCCTTCCACTTTATTTCTCTGTCCTACCTGGTAGTTCTTATACGTGCACCTGTCTGGTTAGGTCCATTCTAAAATATTTTTATTACTAAAAGTTTCTTTAGACGCAACACCTATAAATATAAGTCCTTACAATGCAAATAGCTGGTGGCCTCGGTGACAACACTCTTCTTCCATCCATCCTTGCGATCTGACATAATTGGACACTCGCTCTGCTAGAGAGGCCTCGCAGGAAAAGAAGGAAAAGAGGGAGAATGGGTACAGGCAGAGGGTGTGTGTTGGGAGGGGCGGGAGGCTTTTAAGGCGCGCGTAAGCAAAGTTAATTAGCGGTTATTAACAGCCCGCATAATGAGAGCGAGAGGGAGTCAATTTAATGACTTTGTTAGAGCGAGTTCGGAGCGACAGGCGATGATCGAAACAACAAAGGCGAGCGCACACGCAGCCATCATCCGTAATTTCCAGTGGTAATGCGGTCTGATCACAAACAAAGGGTTCTAATTTCGCTCAACTGACTCGATAATTTGTCCTTATGTAAGGAAAATAATTAATGACTTAATGCTTCAACAGAAGTGGCTTTCGTTGAGGTGGGATGCCTCGTTTGGTGGAGAAGGTCGTAAGGAAATCAATTTCCAGGCCCATAATTATTTACTACATGAATCTAAAAAACGCGGACGTGTCGACGACGAGAGTCTCCGTTTGTTTCCACCTAACAGTTTATGTATTATGGCAACAAATGAGCCACTACATTTTTTTTTTTTTGGATACACATTCACTAAAAATGAAACCTAAATTCAGGTGATACTTCAGATTTTTCATGAACCCATGTCCTCAGGTGTTGCTCGCAAATAATACCCTGTTATACCGAATTGATGCTCATTCCCGTGCCTGTTCCAGACATTGTGCCAGCTTATTTTGGCTGAAACAGTGCAAAATTATCCGATGCTTGCGCGTCTTTACGCACGATTTCATCATTGCACAGATAGGCTGAGTTGTAGGAAAGATGTGAGCACTATTATCGATTGCGTAGACATGAGCCGCCTGTGGGCCACTCTTGGATTCATGACAGGTGGATAGGTCACCCATACGAGAGCGGCAATTTCACGGCCCCCATTGTCTCCAGTGATTACTGCGTTGATCACAGGAATCAAGAGCCCAAGACTCTCTTAAACCTACCACGGAATCCAGGAGCTCGCGAGCTGAAGAGATCATCGTCATCATCATCATCATCGTCATCATCATCATCATTGCTAGTTGACCATACAAACCTGGGGCGCCGTGTGTTTTCACAGCCGCGTTGCCCTTTTATTGATTGCGTGCCTTAATTTTAATTCGATTGCGCGAGTGTCAAAAATTCCGCAAGGATCATCCTAGTAATGAGATAATCAAAGTAATATATGCAAATCAGTTATGTTGCCAGCTTATCAAAACCGGAGTGCCCCCCCCTTGAGTCTGAAGAAGTCCATTTATTCAGTTAGTGGCAATACCTTGCGCAAATGGCGCGATGCAAATGACAGTTGATTAGACTAAATTAAGAACCTCGTTTCTCTCTGACCTTGTCTGAGTTTTATGTAAATTCTTTTTTTTTTCTTTTATGTAATAAAATGCATTTTATACCCTGGTCTTTATAAATCTGAACAATATTTTTCCACAAGAGAGACAGTGATCAGCCTAAAATAACTCACCGGGATGACTCTTTCTGTCTGTCTGTCACACATCTCAGTATATCTTGACCCCTGCAGCTCCTACAGGGACAGAAAGTGTGCTGCTAGAACTTCCTTGCTGTGGGGGAGTGTGCCTTGAAGATAGACTAGGTGTTTGTGCCTCTGAGTGTGTGCTTACATGTGTGTTTATACGATTATGTGTACTCATGTGTGTACCATAACATATTGTCTTAGGCGACAGTGAGAGTGCAGTTGAGACTTCCTCTCTGTGGGGCGTGTGGGGCCTGTAGATGGGAAAGGAATAAATCCAATATAGATTGCAGGGCTGTGCTGCCTCCCGCTGGGGAACCTCAGACTTGCAGGCCAGGATCGAAGTGCTTTTCTCCCCCTAAATTGGCCCGAGGGGCCACAGGAGCAGCCGAGCTACACCCCCAACACTGGGACTGCCTACCATCTAATGATGGTGTTGGGAAAGAGACACGTTTATACACATGTACACAGACAGAGATGTACCCTTACACACCTAAACTCACACATAGTCCTTCACAGATTGATAGAACATCAGTCACACTCACACACACACACACACACAAACATACTTGGGCAACAAAACAACAGCAGTACAAATACACCCTCCTTGATGTCCAGCAATGAAGACACTCTCAAGTGTCAAGTTTTCCTCTTCATATTTCAGAACACCCATCAAAACTCCGTGGCTGAATGTAGAGGAGGCATCCTCGCTACCTGTCCTCACACTCTAGGGGGACATCTAGGGTGCGATGCCAGGGGGATAAAATTATTCTTTGTTACATGTTGAACTATATTTCTTTTTTCCTTTTTTGTTTTCTTTAATGCTAATGAGAATAAAATATTATGCAGAGGCTGTGCTTAACAATTTTATAGACAATTGATGTTATTTATAGTCGTGGCGGAGAGTTGGGGAGCGCGAATTGTTTTCTTCTGGCTAGGGGGGGCGCAAAAGAAAATAATTGAGAAGCACTGCTCTAGAGGGAGGGGGGGACGGTATAACTGGCACCGCACCCGCTGTTCGGACTGATCCACACCCTTGCCCTTTGGGTGCCCTATTGAGGAAAAGTGTACCAGTAGCCCCAGTGTCATTATGTTCCACTGCCATCATATTGGTCCTGCCTGGGGAACTAATTCTATTTTTGATGAGGTCTATGGTGGGCTCTGTTCAGAGAGACAGTGTGACAGAATTATGACAGTTGGGCATTTGTGGCTCAGGGTATTTTATATGTACTAAAACAGTTGTAAAGGTAAATAAATAAAGCATAATAAAATCAATACGCTTCACGACTCCCTGTTCTGAGCTGGTTTTGTTTGGTAAATACCTTATTATCACACCAACCACATCTTGCGATTACATTTTCCTGCTAAAGCAGTTAAATGGTACATAAGTTCACCAGCACTAGTGTCACTAAAACTTGAAGACCCAATAGTTTCTAATCTATATCTGGATGAATCCTGAGACGGTTCTCATGTGATACATCTTGTGTTACTACAATGAGATGATCAAATATACCTTGGACATAGCTAATATTGTTGAAGAAAGCTTCTTTACCCATTTGTTTATCATTAGTAGTTTGAGTTTTCGACAAAAAAAGATTTTCTATATTGGCGGATCTGGTTTTGTAACTAATTACTTTTGACAAATATATGAAATTCTTCAAAATGACTTTATTAGAATGGCTCTGGATCTGCATTATGGTGACATAGTGGCCTGGTGATTTTGTTTTGTTCTATGATTGCTTATCTTTTTTGGCAAAATGGAAAAAAAATGGCACCAACTCACTAGAAGTCATTCTTAGCTAAAGATTCATTTGTGTTCCATAGAAAATCACTTGAAGGTGTCCCACAACTCTTCCTCAATAAATTATTACACATCAGATCGTCTCATTTTTTTCCCAGTGAATTTGTCCTAACCTGCTTGATGTCTCAACGAATGGTTTAAATAATGTGCCACATCAGAAAAACACACATCCTGGTTCCGATGGTTATGAAAATTTTCTCACTAACTCTACTTTCAAACCATTCATTGGTCACATGATGTGATGGCTGACAAGAGATTAATGATTAAAAGAAATTAGAATGTATACCAATCCAAAAATCAAAACTGTTCCATGGTAATTTAGATTATAATGTGGGATATTTTCCAAATGCATTGGCTAGATGTAACTTGTGATTTTCTTTTTTGGCAAAATGAGTGAATGTCTGAATAATGTATTCTTATTGAACATAATCATTCATGACCTTTATTCCAAACCTTTGTCTTTTCAGAGGATGACCTAATAAGAATGGAGAGAATGACATAAAAGAGCCGTATCTCAACCTGAAACAGAAAAGAGAAGGATGTCAGTGGTGATTTGGACCAACTGAAATGTTGGAATTGAAGAGAGAGTGGAAAATTAAGAGAAAAGTCAAGGTCAGGCTACACGGAGCAGGTTGTAACATCTTCTTTAGGAAACAAACAATCTGTCGTTGAGGTGAGGAAGCAGTATTTTTCCCCCACTCTTCTCCTTCCTGATCCACTCTGACTTATCTTTTGCGGCACCATCTTGTATCTTCTCTCCTCTACTATTTTCCACTTTGTGCTTCTTCTGTTTCCTCCATCTCCATCTGTCTCTTGACACTGATTCACCCTACATCTTTCTGTCTTCCACTCAGTGCTGTAGTGTGCAACATTATGTTTTTTCTTGCAACAGTGTAACAGTTTGGGGCTTTTTCATTGTCCCATTTTGTTTAATACCTCATCTGTGACTGTGTGGAAAGCAACATTGCTATTCTCTGTAATGTCTTATTTAACACACACACACACACACACACACACACACACACACACACACACACACACACACACACACACACACACACACACACACACACACACACACACACACACACACACACACACACACACACACACACACACACACCAAAATACACACTAAATACCTTGAATACAAAGACAGACTTTTACACTACATAAACAGGCCACAAACACATACACAACCAAATCCTTTTGACATCAATAATTGGTAAATCCTCTGATTAACTTGTGAGAAATGTCCTTAGAGTGCTTAAGTAATTGTGTTTGTGTGTGTTCTTTTTTTTTTTATTACATGCACCCCCTCTCTTTAAAGCACATCTTTATAACCAAGCAATTCCAAAGCAATTTTCTCTGTGGGAGGAGAGTGTAATTTTCTATTCTGTGACACTGTGATGTGTAAGAGACTGGGAGCTGGCGCTAAAAGGCGTCTGCAGTGTGTGTCTTGGTGTGGGTGTGAGCCGCTTTAATGGCCGACGTGGGGTGGGTGGCGGCGGCGGTGAACGGGTGCATGTCAGGAAGGCCATCATTTAATGACTCCCAAATAGTGCCCCTCTCGTTAGAGCTATCGTCCTGGAAACGAGAGGCTGTGAACCAGGAGAGCGCCACACGCTGTAACAGTCTTTTATCTTCATATTAAACCATTTGCATAATATTACTGCGGTAGATGGGATTCAGGAGATACTCAACCTACTCAGAGAGACACAGAGAGGGTATGCTACATGTCCTTGCAAATCTAATCAGCGTTAAATGGAGCTGTCAAATGTGTGTGTGTGTGTGTGTGTTACTAGATAGCTCATGTCAGGAGTCATTTAACATTAAGCTGCAACAGTGTGCAACAGGGCTGTAATTACAAAATACAAGAATCCAAGCTACTTCTTCATAGATGTGACATCCAAATACAGCAGTTTCCCACCAGTGATACAGGATGAGGCCGACCGGGAGTAATTCAAACATCATGTGTACTTGTGTCCTTCACAAAGTTATATCCTTGTTTTCTGTTTTTTTTTTTTTCTCGAGCAAATGTTAAGCAGTTACAGCAACTCTACTGAATACAAACAAGTAGGATAAGATGTAATATTTTTCAAATTGCGAATGTAGTGAGCAAAAGGCTAAATGGTTGACTTTTGAGTGATATCAGAAGGCGAGCAGCAGCATCAGTTACATGTTTGTGTAGATTTGACACCTATTTATGTTGTATAAAGTGGTGTTTTGCTTTGTGTCATGTCTAAACAATTTTACAGCTGCGTTCTCCTTCACTGAAAGAAACACAAAGAGAAGTTCAAAAGAATGTCAATGCTGTCAAGAATCACGAGCAACAAAGTGTGGATCGCGCGCTAATTAGTTGTTACTGTTTGCTTCTGCCTGATTAATTTATTTAAAAGTATGCTTGATCAATACCCACCAGTAGGCGTGTAGCCTGAACATCACACATTGAGAGAGGGGCAACTCTGTTAGCTGATCTGTGAAGATCACAGGTTCTTGTCCTTCTTGCCCTGTATTGGTTCTTGATGGGATCCAGCCTTGAAGGACAACCAGCTACAGATAACAGAGGGATGACAGATTTAGTGCTCTGGTGTAATGCTATGCCATATTTGAACATACTGGAGACTAAAATACTCAAAAAGATTAAATACTGTATAATCGTGCGTGTCTTATAAATGGTTTTGCAACACTGAGGCTGACATCTTTATGATTCACATCCAACTGTCCATCCATCCATCCATCCATCCATCCATGCATTAGAGACATCTCCAGCTCCTCCTGGGGTATCCTGAGGTCTCTGGCTATATGTGATATGTGGATATTGTGGACAGGAAGAAGCAAATTATCTTATCCGAGCAATTCCTACACACACAAAGGCATTTAGGCATGCAATGGGAGGTAGAGTGGTGGGCAGCTCCTACATGGTGTGCCCCAAATGAGCAACTTGGAAAGAGGGACGGCGACTAGCTCAAGGGCAGTGCTCTGGAGGTGAGCTGACACCTCCCACTCCGGGGGCGGGAATTGAACCACTGATCTTGGGAACATTGGACGACCTGCTCTACCACTGAACTACTGCCGCCCCCTAGATCTGTCTAGTTTTAAGGTACTCAGGGATCAATTCATCTTGAACAACCAACAACACCTATTTGAGTGCACAAGACCTTTAAATAACCATTTAAGCCAATAAAGAATATATTCCTACAATAAATGAAGAGATCAGACACATTAGAAACTTTCTGATGAGGATCTGACGGAAAATATCCACAGACCCAGAGGTAAGTGGGATACTATATTTTTATTTTTAAATTGTGTGTTTTAAGTAAAATGTCCCTTTAAAGATGACCACAATGCAGTACAGTATATACTTAATATGCTATACATGTACATTGCATAGGGAGATAAGAAAGTTTGTGCTCTAGCTATGAAAACTAAGAATTTCATCCTATCACAAGACATGCTTGTATCTGTTCATGTGTTTGTGTTTGTGTGTGTGTGTGTGTGTGTGTGTGTGAAAGAAAGGAAGAAATAAAGAACGAATGAAAAAAGAAAGAAAGAAAGCCAGAGAGATTGTGTATTTATGCTCACAGGGAAAGGCTGTGCCAGGTGAGTGTACCATTTGCCATCAAGCCATTGAGTTCAGCAGGCATCTAATAACAAAGCGTTTATGACCCACTTACACATGCATAGATATAACTGTCAGTAGGCAGGAGCATCCTCTCTCCTGCCTTCAGCTATTCCCACTTTTCTTAAAACACACAGGCACCATCCGGATTGGACCCAAATACTCTAGAATTCTATCATCAGACTCGGGGATGAAATTAAAATCTCTCATTTTCTTTCTCCATGCAAGGAGCAGATCAATTTCCAGAGACTGGGACGTAATATTTTCCTGTCATTGGGCTTTCCCGTCTTTGGCGCAGCACCCTGACTGGTTGCCAGCGGGGGGCCCAAGCCTAACTGCACGCCTCACCGGAGAACAGTTACTTCTGCCACGGTGAGTTTATTTGCACCTCGCTATGAGAATTGCCATCATTTACCCTTCCCCAACACCTCCCAAAAAGAAAAGAAATAGACAAGAGGGGAGCTGAGGCAAGTATGAGAGAGACAAAATTGATTCTTTTTGATACATGCTGCACAGGGGACATTAGGTACCCATAGTTTGACCATCCAGTTCAAGAAATGAGCTGAATAAATTTTGCGTAAAGTAATGTGAAGGCCGTTTGGAGGCCTTACACTGTTGTTCATAAGAATAATGAATTTTTTGCTATAGTTTGCAGAGGCTCTCCAGTGCATTGTTTTAGTGTTCAAGGCCACCAATTAGTTATGCAGTTGCAGCATTGATGATTCACTTTAAATAAAATAACAACTCATTGTGCAAGTCAAATAGTCAAATTAATCACCTTAGACACAACTGACCTGAATTCTGAGAGAACTTTTGTGTCCATTCTTCAGCCTGGTCTATTCACCTCTGGTTAGTTCCTCTCAAAATTCTGCATTCTAAGTACATGAAAACGTGACTTTACATGACTCTCAGTCACACGTATTGATTACCTGAATTATTTGCTCCAACCTCTCACTTGAGTCCCTGGTTCTTGTTTGTCCGGACGGTGACACTGTGACTTGTTTGCGCACGTATTGCCCATCTGACCCGTCCTTTCAGCTTTTCAAGTTGCGTCAATCCTTTCGATGCCTAATTAAACATGATCACCCGACCCCACTCTACTCCTGTCATAACCGCGCACGTACACGCACTGGAGTGACTTTTGGCAGCGGACAATAAGGTTAAGAGTGAGATTTAGCTGCAAGTTAATTTGTAACACCTAAAATATTTTCAGCTGCTTTAAGGTTTTTCTGAGAGCAGAATGGCCGGACTAAAGGTAAGGTAGAGTTTTCATTATTTTGCACTGTTGTTAGATAATCAAAGTAATGAAACAAATTCAAAGTTTGCACTAAAGAACAAAGAAAGAATAAGAGACAGGAATAGGTATTTTTTTACCTTGTAACTGAATAATGTCAGCTTTTTTTTAAAAAAATTCTTCAAGAAACGCACCAGTTGAGTGAAGGGTGGGTTACCCACGGCCAATCGGAGCGAGACATACCACGTTTGACCAGATGAATAATTATTTAGGTGGAAAAGACTCACACACTCATTTCAGTAGTAATTTTAAAAGCAGTTTGCATTCATGTGTTGCTTGTGTTACCAGCCTCCAAACCATTTAGTCCAGTATTGATAATTTAGACCTAAAATTTACTGGTGATTGTTTCGTACTGTCGTTTAAATTGGACTAGAGTTAGAATGTTTATATGATAGTGCTTCAAAAACTAATACGCCTGTTCTTTCGCAAAAAGTTTTTTTTTTTTTTTTTAAATTACATGTCAATTTAACTTTAGTATTTGAGCCATTTTTGAGAATTTTTTTCTTTCGACAGGAAATAAACGTCCTGGCCAAACAAACGTGATTTGCGCAACATTGTTTAACCGGATCAAATAATGATTTACGCACGCACTTAAGAAGACGCATGAACGCGCACGTATGTGAAACATCCAGGTCTGACGATGCACTATTTCCAGACCAACAGTGACTCAGCAAGATTTCTTTGGTCTGTGCAACTATTGTGCTGTTTTGTGGCATGACAGACATAATTATTAGCGATCATAGCCAATCTTGAGAGATGAATCGCAATAATACTGTTATAATTTAAATGTTGACCAAAAACTACTGTGGCTAATGTTTGTGCAATTAGTCTGAAATAATACTAAGGTAATAGATGACGGCAAGGGGTAAAATTTGGCATAACTGCAGTTTGTTTTATCATGAATCTAATTTGAGTCAATATGACAACAATTAGCAAAAGACAAGCCTTGATGACGAGCCTTTAAATTTAATTATAAGCAGCATGAACACGTTTTTCCTGCATTACAATGAAGCTGCATGGTGTTTTTATTTATTCTTTTAGTAGAACTTGATGATTGATTGTCTTCCGATTGCAGTATCTGAGTGGTTTTGGCAATGAGTTCTCCTCTGAAGACCCTCGCTGTCCTGGATCTTTACCTGAGGGACAGGTAACACAAAAACTGTTATTGAGTATAACCCCAGGAGATGGATATCCACCGTCACACTGCAAACATTATCTCTATGTTGTTTGGCACTTTTGCGTGTCTACAGAACAATCCTCAAGTCTGTCCCTATGGACTTTATGCTGAGCAGCTCTCTGGCTCTGCCTTCACCTGCCCACGACCAGCCAATAAGAGGAGGTAATCATTTATTAGACACCTTCCACCCAGACATAACTGAACATAATGATCTGCATGACATAGGTCGTTTTCCTTCCCCAGCTGGTTGTACCGCATCTTGCCATCTGTCAAACATAAGCCTTATACCCCAGTGCCCTGTGGAAATCTAACAGAAAACTGGAATGAAGTGGGACCTGACCCAAACCAGGTATATAAAGACTCAAAACGGAGAGTTTGAGCTCATTTTGGTTTTCCATTAAGTGCAGAAACTGAGAATGTTGTTAAAATCTCTGAAAAACTGGTTAGCTTTTTAATTGCTGTATAAGTTGTTGTGATTAAATATGTATTGAGTAAAATTAAATTTACGAACACATTAGACAGTGGATGAAGCGGTTCTGAAAATGAATGAAAAAAAAAAGAATTAACATCCTTAGGTAATAAGTGATAAGAAACTCAGTCATTCATTTATTTTCAATACCTGCTTCTTCCGCTGTCACGGGTCGCGGAGTGCTGGGGCCTATCCCAGCAAGGTGGGGGTGTGAGGCAGGGTACACTCCAGGTGTGATGTCAGTGCAGCCTATTTCTTTAACTCTTTAAAGGGCTTTTAAGCATCTCTGCATCCATGAATTGATTTAAATTCTCTGCGTCTCAATTCTGCATTATTTGAGATTAAGGTTTCTTTCACAGTTGCGGTGGCAGCCATTCTCCATTCCCAAATCTACAGAGAAGAAAGTGGACTTTGTGGCAGTGAGTTTACTTTTATCTGTAGTATTTTTGTACTATTTATGCATTCAAGATTCTTAGTTTATTTACTGAGATTATGTACATCTGTATACTGCAGGGTCTGCATACAATCTGTGGTGCTGGAGACGCCAATTCTCGCAACGGCATTGGAATCCACATTTTTACCTGCAACATTTCCATGGTGGATAGGTCTGTATACATTTGTGTTCAAATATGTACCATCGTGTAACAAATGGATGGATTTCTACAAAATGACTACAGAATCTTTGGTTGTGTCCTGGCTATTATTTCCTAGCTTTTTCTGTTGTCTATTTTTTTTTTTGTTCTCCAGGTGCTTCAACAACTCAGATGGAGACTTTCTGATTGGTGAGGAAAAGTGGCATTTCTCTGTCATCAGAAGAACAATGATAGCTCATTTCCCAGTCCTTATTCTCCCTCAATTTTTTTTTCTTGTACTCTGTCTGTCTATTTGTCTTTCTAGTTCCCCAGCATGGTGACATCTTGATCACTACAGAGTTTGGGAAAATAATGGTCGAACCAAATGAGATCTGTGTCATCCAGGTAAGGACAGTGTCTTTTCATTCCCACAATTTTCACACGAAGTTCTACTTCTGTGTCAGATTGGACGTCTTATTTATCATATTCTGGCACTTTTACCAAAAAAAAAAAGGCATTAAAATAATAACAATGGAAAAAGGGTTTCAGCTATGGAAATTCTGACCACAGGAATTTACAGCACAAGTTACCAAACACTTGGACCATGAACCCATAAGTCCCTCCATCCCGAATTGATTCCAAACAGTTATAAACTTCCTCTCACTACCACTTATCACGTGTTTTTTCAGCAAGGGATGCGATTCAGTGTGGATGTGTTTGGGGAAACCAGGGGCTATGTACTGGAAGTCTATGGAGCCCATTTTGAACTTCCTGATCTTGGACCTATAGGTTTGTGTTAATTATATTTGCTAATGTGGAGTGTATAATGTGTAGAGTATATTCATCCTTGAAATCTGCACATTAACCCTTTTGTATTGGAGTTGTCTATTGTCTTAAATTACTTTTACTTTCTCCCCAAATCCGTCTCACTTTCAGCCAAGGTAGTTCCAAGTCTCTACATATGAAAATGTATGACATTTGTTCTGTTCACTGACTTCATCCATTGCACTGCAGTGTAAAATTCATAGCCATGCTCCTCATTGGATAAATCCTACTACATAAAGGTGATAGCGACAGAAATGGCTCAAATGGATGGATTTTCATGAATATCGGCATAAATATTCAAATCCTTCTCAGAAAGATTGGATATTCTGGTAATGCAGTAACATTTTATCTACATTGTCATTAGGTAAAATTCCAATTTGCCCTTAAGCTTTGGTTTCTGATCAAATCTAATAACATTTCTATGAGATGTACCCAGTTGAGCTAAGTAGCTCATTTCAGCACACAAACACTGAATACTAAACTACAGGATACATGATACCTACTTCATGTCAGGATGTTCCTTCTGCTTGCATTTGGCGTCAAGAACTGACATACTGGTGTATATTCTCACTGAGCTCTAATGTAGTATTGCTTGTAAAGGTTTACCGTACATATGCGTATGTACGAATGTTTGCAGGGGCCAATGGTCTGGCCAACCCAAGAGACTTCCTGTGTCCAGTCGCTTGGTATGAAGATCGCAAAGTGGCCACTGGATTCACCGTCCTCAACAAGTACCAAGGAAAGCTGTTTGCCTGCCAACAGGTGATTGTTTTATGACATTTCGGTTTGTGTGTCAGTACAATGTCATATACACAGACACCATATGACAGGGATCCACACATATTGGCCTATTACCCTATTTACGTATGTGTCTGCTTCAGTAAACCATTCAGTAAACCATTGAACCGCAAAAATGACTAAAAGGAAACTGTGCAAGTGAAGCATGTGATCCATTAGCAGCTCCTGCCGATTGAATTGCCATTCCTGATGATTTCATATCAAAGCGTTGGCTGTTATCCGTTCAGCAGGTTTCTTCCTTGACTCCCTTGTGAGTCTTAATGACTCGTAATTAGTTAAAGCATTCTGTATTTAAAGAGAGTGTACCTGTGAAGCTTTGCCATACAGAAAAAAACCCCTCCGAAGTTAAGCATTAATTTCATGATATTTCCCTCAAGAAATGATCCTGCCCCTCCCCAAATGTCCTGTTGGGTGGATAATTGGATCAACACAAAAGGCCTGACAGGAGGTTTTTTACTGAGGCGAGGAGAGGTTTGTCTGGTGTGAGTGTTAGGAGTTGTAGCTGTGGAAACCATGTCAAATACACTATTATTATTCATCAAAGGAAGTACATAAGGGCAAGATACAGTCTTTTTTTGTAGCAAAACAAACATTTTCCATTCCTCCCTTGTCACCTTTTGTTGAATATTGGTTCCCTGTTATGTGCTAGGAGTCAAAGGTAAAACCTGCGTTCCACACCTGGCATTCTTCCTGATGTCCATGCTTTCCAGAACCAGGAGGGTGAGGCTATAGGCGCAGGCAAATAAGATGGGGGAGACAGTTCTCTTCCAAAGGAGGATGCTGTTTCTCCTGACTGGTCCTGCTGTTTTGTTCACCCGCAGAGCACTGAAATTGCTCAAATTAACTTATTATTTGCTTGACTGGGCCAATATGTTTGTGTTTTGTGTGTATGAGCGTGTAAGTGTTTGCTCTCCTCCATTTCTTCCCTTCATTCTAATGAAATCTGGGGTTACCAGAGATAAATGTTGTAGAATTTAGCTTCACTGGATTTCTTTAAGGTCTTTCTATATATTGATGATTACACAATTTGTATGTGATTAAGGATTCTCTGTTATTTATTAGTTACGTAATTCATATTAATATGCAAATTCTTGTGCATCATTAAACATCTCAAACGTTTTGTTGTTACTGTGTTTTAGTCGTTCTTGTGTTCTAGTGTAGCTAAGCATGTGTGTCAGGGACACACAGGTCACTCAGAAGGCAGCTTGAGTTGTAATGAACTATATTGATTTTAGGGCTGCTGTTGAATGTCTTTTTCACAGTGACATTATCAGAACAGAGAACTATATAAAATTGCTGTGGTTTTAACAATCAAGATAAAAAAATATCTCTGTACCCACTGTTAAAACTGCTCCCTCCCCCCACAACTGTGCCGCTGCAAGCTTCAAAAGTTTTGGAAAGTTTGATTGTAAAGCCAATTACCCCACAATACCTAGAGCCTCATTTCACAAAGAACAGGGGGGGATGGAAGAAAAGAAAGAATGAAAGAAGAAAACCTTATTCTACAAACCTTTTCATTATAACTACTTTTTCTTCTCTTTATGTGAAGAAGTACTCTGGGAATTTAAGATTAAAAAGACATTATTCATTATTCAGCTTTCCCTGTGAAAAGCACAATTTAAAGTCCAATTGAAAAGACTTTATCTTTTGTGCTTGTTGCTGGGGCAGAATTGTCTTATTTGCTTCATTCCATGTTCTGCGCATAGGATTTTTCTCCTTTCAATGTGGTGGCTTGGCACGGGAACTACACACCATATAAATACAATCTGAAGAACTTCATGGTTATCAACTGTGTGGCCTTTGATCATGCGGTGAGTTTATGGAAATATTCACACTCCAGTACTGTATAATACAGTACTTTTCAAAAAAACATACAAAAAATTAATTTTCTCTTATGCCCTGGAAGGGATTTATCCTCATCTGTAGATAATTCACTTCTGATCTTCCAATAGGATCCATCAATTTTCACAGTGCTGACTGCCAAATCAACTCGCCCAGGTGTGGCCATTGCTGACTTTGTCATCTTCCCGCCAAGGTGGGGTGTGGCAGACCACACGTTCCGTCCACCATATTATCACCGTAAGGCAACACTAAAACTATTGCTGAGATTTGTTTACATTGTGCACAGGAACATAATTGCAAGATAATACATTTTCAGAGCTTAGTTAACATGAAGCCAAAATTGGAATGAAGTATCAAATTCTGCTCAGTGAGGCTAGTTTTAGCCTATCATGGAAGAAAAAAAAACAGCCAGTAGCTAACGTCCATTTATCCAACCAATGTCAAGAAAGCCGTGAACAATCCACCTTCTGTATGACTGAGGTGCAGCCGAAGAACCTTTTGTCTGTTTTTACCACAGACTTATAAGGCCATCTAGTGGCCTTATAACATGCCATTCATATACCAAAATCTCTTGCACTGCTGTGTTACAGCTCCTCTTATTTGTCACTTTAGGTAACTGCATGAGTGAGTTTATGGGTCTGATCAAAGGCCACTATGAAGCCAAAGAGGAGGGCTTCCAGCCAGGAGGGGCCAGCCTCCATAGCATCATGACCCCACATGGCCCAGATACTGAATGCTTTGAGAAGAACAGCACTGCTCAACTCAAACCTGAGCGGGTCGCTGAAGGAACTATGGTAAAATAATTTAATAAATACATAAATTTAAATATATTAAGTTAGCAAATAAGTAAGGAAATAGGTTTCAAGGCTAACTGGTGAAGCAATGTTACTAGTCTGACGCATTTAAAATTTCATGTTATATAGTTTGTAAAAACTTAACGATGACAGTGTTTATTAATATGTGTTTTCTTCATTCAGGCTTTCATGTTTGAGTCATCCTTCAGCATGGCAGTGACCAAATGGGGCCTACATACATGCCAGAAGCTTGATAAGAGCTACTACCAGTGCTGGGACAATCTTCGCAAGCACTTTGACCCACACTGGAAGCCCAGCAAACAATAATAAAAAAGGAATGAACCAAATATATAAAGAGATAAATAGGATTTTATCAAATTTAACTACCATGAGTCCAGTGTGTAATGTAGCATTCTTTGTTGTTTGATGTCTGTAGAGGAAATGATAGGAAGAGGAATAAGGATTTCTTTTACATAACTAAGATTAATTTACAAACTGAAAATTTCAACAAGAGATTTTTTGTTACAAATAACAAAAAACATGGTGCATAATTTTATCAATTATTTAGTCATACACTTATTTTCCAAGTATCTTTACCTTTACAATTGTTCAACTTCAAACATGAACAGATCACTTGAGTTTGCTAACAATGTGCTAACAATGTACAGTATACAGTATTACTGCTACAAAGGTAAATGGCTAACAAACTGCTCTTTTAGTTTGATATGCTGATTTTTCTCATGACGAGAATCATGTGAGATACTTTGTTTTACTAAATTCAGCAGCAACTCACGATTGTCCCCATGTCAAAGGTCACTGTTTTGCAACAGGTGCCTTGACTTACTTAAAGGGGCGACTGACTGAAAGGCACTTAAATAAACACTGATAACTACATACATTTCCTGCGCATACTAATTTGTTCGGCGAGAGATTTTAACTGAGCTCAATTGAACTTGGCAATGAAAAATAAAAAATCCCCTCAGTATCTGAGTCAACAGATCAGTAGTTTACTACAACAGTTATACTTAAAATGTTAGAGGTGTCCCTTCAGTGGCCCATGGACATGTTCAGTATGTACACATTAAGGATTTAGTGTTTTGATGCCATTCAAACTTTCCATGACCAATAAAAACAACACAAGTTTTTGACTATATAAGTTTATTTGGATAATAATTACAGAGAACAGCATCTCAAAACACTCAGGTCTTTATACATAGGATATCATGATGATATACTAAATTTGCGGTCTAGGGTTCCATTCTTGATTTTCTCCTCTTTACGATCCTGTAAAATAGACAAACAAATAAAGAGTTAATACAATTTCCAGGCAACATCATATCATCGTAACTGTACACCTTCCATACATTTTTCTAAGTGTGCATTTTATGAGTGAGCTTATTATCTTCTAATATTTTTTCCTCACAATGGAGTGAGGGAGAAAAACAAGAAAGTACAGCTGTGCGAATATGACACCAAATTCTCACTGAAATTTCTATTGTTGAAGATTTAGAGGGTGAATCTCCACGACACTGGGGAGGAAATGAAGGCAACATGTGAAGTGCAGCATTTACATCTATGAATGGAACAGTGTCAAAAAGGAAGAAAAAAAAACCTCAGGTAAATTGTGCACTGACATAAATTTAAATGAGTCCTAATACAGTATGAACCTAAATAGCTTTTCAGAGTTACGGTGAAATTCATGACCAACTCATAGATTCATGCTAGGCAGATATATTCCTTTAAATGACAATATTAATATATTCCAGTTGTAAATAAAATAACACTTGTATTAGCGCTATTACATACATGAAAAACACACAGATGCAATAAAAACAGAAAAACATTAGTTATTAAAAATGAAAAAAGGTATTTGAGCTGCATCACAATAGCACTCAAAGGGCAATATATCGCAGTCTTCTTTTAATTTAGAAAACCTTTTTTGTTTTGTTTCAATTTCTGTTTTTCCTAAGATGACCTTCATACTATCCTGGGCATATCAGGTACAGTTCGTAACATATATCAATGTATCTGGTAAACTGATTAAGTAAACAGAAACGGGGTTTTCAGTCAAGTTGAAGCTTAAAGAGTTACAAGCAAGCTGAGTTAATCATTTAACACAGCATCACTGTAATAGAAAGGTAAACTTGCAATTTGTTTCATACCCGGTCTGTCTTGAAGAGAGCATAAAGGGCGAAGAGGGGAACAACTCCAAACATCAAACCCAGTATTGATGTCTTATATGAAGGTCTGAAGTATGGGTAGATACTGGCGCGTGCATGCACCCACCGAGTCAGTGCAGGATCTTCCTGTATGAACAGATATATGCAACAAAATTACAATGGGCTACTAAAAACTTAACCTTTGCAGGTGTTAAACAAACGTGTCAAATGATTCATTACAATATATTCCTACAGTAAAGTTGCATAATGTCTGTGTAGGTTCTCAGTCATCCAGGTCATGGTTATCCAAAAGCTGTTGAGTCGATCCAATGGACGTTATGAACGTTTTTGAAGACGTCTCATCCAAGATACTTCTTCAGTTCGAACTGAAGAAGTATCTTGGATGAGAGACGACACGTCTTCAAGAACTTTAACGTCCAGTGGATCGACTATAAAGCTTTTGGATAAAGTTGCATAAACAATAAAGGATACTGATGTGTTGAGTTTTTTATTTTTGATGAGAAAAAACTTTGATTGGAGATTGAAGGGAGAACCATTATGAACCAACATCGATCCTCTGGGCAGTTTTGCACTTTTTGCATTTTCCCCATTTACATTAAGTTAACAAACAGAGTTGGGTTGGATTGAAGATGTAAACATACATATTAATGACTGCTGAATTCACTTTGTTCCTTTGGTTTCAGGATCCTTATGCATACAAACGATTGCTGTAACATCTTATAAATACAAATAGCTACAACTGTGCTTTCCCACTATGCAATAAGTAAGTAATCTTTGACTAGTTTAAGGCAAACCTGCCCTGTTAACGCCGCTGGATGCAGACATTTGGCATTTATGAGCAACGTGGGTCATTTTTACTTTACTCAAACGTCAACATCAGCGGCAAAATTATCAAGGCGATGTCTTATCACGATATCCTTTGTCATAAATAAACCCGCCCTATGAAACACAACATATTAGCGTTTGAATAAGAAAAATTTGACAACTTGACCATTAATTTCTACTGTATAAAAATGGGTACGTAACACTTACGTCCCGCTACCATTAGCAATTAGCCTGAGCCCACTTCACGGGTGACACTGCTAGCAAGTAGCCACTTACAATGAGCTCTTTCCTGTGGGGGTTATTCAATTGCTGTAGATACTGCCTCTTCAGACTTGCTCGCAGTGCTGCTTTCTCCGCTTCGACACGTCGGGTCTCCTTTGTGACATTAAAGTACTCATTTGGATCTAACGTTTTGGGCCGACTGGACAAGGGCGCTTCCTCGTAGTTCGCCATGATTGTTTGAGGACAGCAGGGACGGGAAAAAACGTGAACTTGTGAAATCTCGCGATGATTGACTGACAGGAACGTCAAATCACTATGGCAACGTCTGACTCCCAGTCGACTCAAAACTAGTATGTGGATGAAAGAATGAGAAAGATGAAAGGATGAAAATGTTATGGCTGAGTGAGGCTGATTTTCAGTGAGAAGTATCTTTAGGAGACAGCTGGAGTTCAGTAGAGGGTGAGGAAGACATGGAGGCCACGGTGGAAGTTATTAAAGACCGGCCAGAGGCCGCTGCCAAACCCGACTCACCTCCGGTCAGTCACAAACCTGAGAGTGAGGCTGATTTTCAGTACAAAGAAGTATCTTCAGAAGACGATTGGAGTTCTGCAGAGGATGAGGAAGATCTGGAGGCCACGGCGAAAGCCACTGAAAACCAGGCAGAGGCCACTGCTGCTCATCCCAACTCAGCTCCAGTCAACCACAAACCTGAGAGTGTGGACCACTTTTTACGCAGGTTTCTGGTCGAGTTCGGTATGATGGAAACGCTGGAGTGCTTTCAGTCTGAGTGGAGCGACATGGTTCAGGAAGGGTCAGTATGTACAGAACAACTCGGCGTGGTGTCCCATGTGTACACCGATATCATGCGCTTGCACAGCGAGTTGAAAAACGCGCAGCGTGAGGAAGCGGAGTGCAAACTGGAGGCGTCTGCAGCAGCTGGAACACTGGAGCTGGTCCAAAAAGCCAGAGACTTTTATCGGATGAAGCACAATCGTATTGACCAGATTAGGAACAAGCTCATCGAGGAGATGAAAAGGCTCAAAGTGCAGTGCGACAGCTACGATTCTGAACTTCAGCGGATGCGTGACAAATATCATACAGTCCTAAAGCAAACCACGCAGATGAGTTTGGAGAGGGACAAGGACACAGAGGAATAGAACCATCACTTCCTGTGGAGAAGGAGAGACGAGCAGGGCAGCTCAGAGAGCCGAGGGTCAAAGAGACAAGACTAAACTCATTTGCAATTTGCAAAAGTGGATTAAAGTGGCAGATTAATGACATTTATGTCAGAATAAAAGATAATAAATCAACAATGACAACTACTTTGTCAATATTTTATTTTTTTTCAGCTTGTGGCAGAATAGTGTTTGATCCAAGCATGAGATCCAATTAAACTTTAATATAATAGGAATATTTAAAGTCTTGTTTCATATGTCAACTTGCCATTAGTCTTCCATTATCAAAATATACCTGAGATCTTTTTTTTTCATTCAGCAAGCCAGTCTTTTTTTCTATTTACGTGTCTTTCAAAAGCTTTTGGGAAACTCTGCTGGTGTGTCTCCTGTGCTTAGTTCCATGTTATGTTGATCGTGCAGGTTCCAGAATCACTTTTTCAAACCTATTGATATATTACTATTCTTTTTCATATACTCTATGGCACATGGAATAATACCTCAATTAGTTTATGTATTTCTTCACTTTCTAACTTTCAGACATTCATCCATTTTCATTTTCCAACTAAGCGTCACAATCATTATTCCCAGAGGATAATTTCCCGACTTGAGAAGATAGAAGTTTTGACATAATTACTCTATTTTTTAAGTCCCTCTTTCATCAAGGACATGATGGCAATCTTGTATTTTAGTTGCTCTCCCTCTCTCTCTCCAGTGTTGGAGCATTTCAGCAAATTTCTTTCCACTCCTCATTGTTCCCAAGTAGAATTACAGACATGACGCGTTGTGTCATAATGACCACAAGAGGGAAATCTCGAGCTAGTTTTGGTTAAAATTCATAGAGTGAATGTAAGGTAGCTGTAAATTGGCACACATAGTGTGAATAAAGTGCGAATTACAAAAGAATCGTTCATTTCCAGATACCAGCACCAAAAATTGTTAACATGGCATTTCTTCAGAAAATCACACAAACTTGTCTCATTTGAATGGTATTGCTGTCACATCATACATTTCTTAGGGTGTAGAATCCACATTTGGACCCATGGACTTACTTATTGGCTTCCTTGTAACATATATACCGGTAATTTCTGAAGTCCTAATATCTAGCTAAATTAGAGCTTTATCTTAAATCAGACTTGGCTAAAATATATAATGTTGAAGCGGTGTTAGAGGTTTAGTATGTGTAGGCACCTGAAGAGGATGCCTACCCACAGGCATTCTCTGAGCTAGTCACATGTTTGTGATGAGGTTTCCCATGTCTCCGGCAAACTCAGCCAGTACCCACCAGTAGTGGATGATGAAGACTTGGAACCCTTGGAGAAGTTCGCGGTCATGATGTATGCCCGATCCAGCACAGCTGAAGGTGTTGATGATGAGAGGTTGGACATGTCTGCTCGACCGAATGAAGCCATCCCTCCAACCCAGTCAGCACTGAAGCAGCCTGGTAGGCAGCAAGCGTGCTGCCTACCAGACGGGCTGCATCTGGAGTCAGTCAACAATGTATCAGCCAGAAATACAAACTCCTGCCAACTGGGGTTGGACCATGAAAGGACGTCTATGGCAGATTGTGTGGACAGACCTACCGCCCATTGCAGAGAGTTGCCAGTGGCTAACTAAGTGTGGATGCAAGTCAGCGTGCTGCAATCGATGCTTGTGCGCCCACTTTGGTCTGACCTGAACAGCACTGTGCAGCTGCAGATGGGAGATTTAAAATGACTGCTTACGTGTATAAAAAACAAAACAAAAGAAAAAAGAGAAAAAAACCCCCAACCCTACTACAATGGAATTGTTACCTTATCGTGATGTGGCAGTTTGCGTGTCTCCATGACCCCTAGAGCTATATTGGTGGAGTCTTGTACTCCTGGAAGGGTCACCCAAGTCAAACAGGTCGAAGGGTAAGGATTATTAGACAGAATCATCCAACAATGTTATTACTACATGTAATGTAAACTAGCTACCAGATGCGGGGGCTTATTAGAAAGCAGTGATAGGCTATATGGTACAAGGAAGCCAGTGAGTAAGTCCACGGGTACAAATTTGAATTCTACATAGTGAAAAATGTATGATTTGACACCAATATTATTCAAATAGGACAAGTTTATGCTATTTTTTAAAGAAATGCCATAATTCTGTATATATAATAGCGGCCATCTTTAAAAATGGCCGCAATCTTTAATTTTCAGATGACTAACGGGGTTTAATCAAAACGGTGACCCCCAAAGGAGTATATGTGCCAATTTTGATGCTTGTATCCAGAAGTTAATGATTATTTCTGTTATCTGCCCCACTAACAGAGAAAGAATAATCGCCACAGTGAAGATGAAACTGTCTCACCCAGAACTAAAGCAGTCAATTATTGGTGTAATTTCTTATAATAAGAGAGCTCCTTTTCCCTCTGACAACATAAACAATAAAAATAATAGGACACCAACTGAAAAGTGCAGCCAATAAAATTGCTAAAAGACTCAATACATGCAATGTGAACTCCAGATTCTTCTCCAGCAAAGAAACTCAGAGTTCTCTGCTGAAAGGACAAGCTAGAGAACACGACATTGTGTTTTCTCCATTTTAAAGGTACCCATGAATTCACTGCATACTGGGCCGCTAATTTAGTCACATGTATGTAGATTCTGTACATACTGTATTTGTAGATTATTAATTTGTTCATTAGCTGACACCAGCCTTGATTTAACTTGTAAACTATTTATTAGAAAGAGGCCATGAAGAGAATGGATTTTAATGTACAGATACAAAACCTGTTTGTAAAGGCTTTTCAAATAGTGCCTTGCTTCTAATATTTTTGTTTGTTCCTTACAATGTGTTGATCATAAGAAGTAAAAATCCACCTGCTTTTTTGTCTCAGAAAATATTTTTTTAAAATAACAAAATAAATGGCAACAATGCAATCAGTAAACATTAGTTTATTGAAAACATCTGTCCAGCATCATCTAAATGCTCATTAAATAAATATGCATATGGGTTAAAAAAACCCCAAACAAACACAAAACACTACATTGCAATGAAGTTTGAGAGAAAGGCAAACTAGAACAAATTTTCAGACATCAGTAGAAGTGGAAACAAATTAAGGTGAAGGTTAATTCAGGACTGGTCATTAAAATCATGTCAATGCACCTATTTGTGGGAGTTGAAATCACTTCATTTCAAACATACAGATTTTTCATTCTCACAAGGCCTTCTATATTAGTTTGGATATAAAAACAACCTGACTTTTTATTGTAAACAAATGGCATCAAAATAAGAATTTAACGTGATATCAGCAGCTGAAATATGCAATTTTATATTTTGATGGTTACATGAAAGTCTAATTATTATATAATTGTTTTTAAAAAAACCTGATTTTGTTTCTTTTTTCTTCCATGAAACACTTTACATTAAAGGTACTCATTTAAAAAAAAAAAAAGTTTCATTTCCATTTGAAATTTTCAGTGCTCAATTACTCATCAATCCCAGTCAGCTGTGGAGCGCAGGTATTGAAAATGTGGTCCAAAACAAAAAAGTTAAACACCACAAACCTTTTTTAAAATTTTCTCTTCACAACATTCTATGTTAGTAAAGTTGCTCAGACAACAGTTTACTCAAAGTTGCAAGGGACGGAAACCTTAGCTCCGAATGCTGTCAAACTTGGCAAGATGCAGAGGAGTGATGCATCTCTCTGATGTATCTGCAGAGAAATGAAAACACTATTACTTTAAGTCTCCATCTTTCTCATCTACTGCCTGGCCTATTCGTAATCCATCTCACTGAGAAACTTCATTAATTAAGTTTATATACCAACAAACGACTCTGTGACTTTGAGAATCTGTGTTTTTTTTGTGTATGTGTGTATTCTTCACACAGAGTTAAGAGTTCATGCATGAACCGTAACTGAAATGTTGTGACAATTGTGGACAACATACAAACATCTGCACAATGAATGTATACAAATTAAATATTTTATTCCACATGTCCAGAAATATGGGTCACATATACATGGAGGAAAAATAGCGTGGAGAGCATCAATATAAATGATGCATACATATCATTGAATACAGAAAATAATGTACATAGAGATGGCAGGTGTAAAAATTGTCACAGTATAGGGGAAATATAGGTTCTCAGATAGCAACAGCGTGGATGGAAAAAAGATGTCATAGTCATTATGTATGAATTGTTTGTTACTGTGCTTTCATCGGAAAGGCTTGTGTCATTTTCCATGTCATGTTGGTTTCATTTTTAGTTTTCCAACAAAATCAGACTGTAATGTCTGTGTGTATGCATGTGGAGTATGAGAATGATCTTTTCATATTGCAGTATATACGGGATCAATAAACAGGAACAACATGAAAAATTAATTAAGTTGTCTGTTATATACCCAGGATTAAAATGTGTTTATTTGAACAATTGGGGATTATTGTATTTTCTTGATTGGTGAAGTAAATCTTTTCAGTTTGTGTTTGGAACTTCGGAGTTCATCTAAAACCGCAAATTCAAATTCAAATTCATTTTTGTCCAGGGCCAAATCAGAATCATAGACATTTGTAAATGTGACACAATATTAATTAGTGTTTTCTACTTCCATTCAAATGGGTTTATCAAATAATTTAGAAACAATAACAAGGGTTTTTCAAAAATGTGAGCAAGTTTATAATCGCCTGTAGAATAATTCACAAACCTTCAGCATACACTGCTTTAAAATAGTGCCCTATGAAAAAATGACAATTAAAGACATACATTTTTGTTGTAACTCGGAACATATGCTGTTGAGAAAGAATGCTGGCTTCTAATTCTTCCACTTTTTGATGCTTTTCGAGTTCGCAGGGTTAGCATTCATGACTAAATGTTTGCTGACGCAGTGCCTCTGTGAACTGAATTACTTTGCCATTGCTACTGTCTCATCACAGAGTAGTTACCTGTCTCACTAAATTTCCTTCCCTCTTCACCAACTCTCCTTTCCTTGGACATTTAGCTCTGCTGCAGGTACTATCTGAAGCCACAGCTGGAATCAACTTTATGTTACAATGGTACTCTCTAAACTAAATGTCTAAAGCGGACAGAAAAGGTATTGCATTCTGGGACATGTAGTATATACACAATCCCTCTGCAGTGCTGCATAGAGTTGTATTGCGCACATTATGACTTGTAAGCTCTCATAAGCCAGGTAGGTGTTGGGCCTGGTCTGATATGCTGTATATTCTGAAGCAGCAACAACAACTAAAGCCACATCTAAAAACACATGGTGGGACAGGGATGCCTGACAGTTTGAGGGGAACGAGAGTTCCTAGCCAAAAACAAATAAAGCAAAGAAAAAAAAGTGAATTATTTATTATTTATTTTAAAAAGCATCGTTAAAATCAGCCCTGAAAGAACTGTAAAAACTCATTTTCACGCCCATTTCCCTAGAAAAAAATATTATTTTTATACAAACATACAAAGCTCAAATTGTAGGAGAGTTTTAGAAGACAAAGTAACTCAGGTAAACATGTTTGCGTCTTGTCAAAATTTAAAAAAGTTACTTAACATTTTAAAATTGTGTTTGTGTTCAAATAAAAATGGTGACGTCCGTCTGTGCATTTCCCCTTCTAACAATTTAGTTAAGCAACAACATGCAACACAATTAAGTAATTCCAAATATGTTTGTTTTCATCACTTCTTTTGTCTGCATAACTTCTGTATTAATGTGGATCATTTCATATTATATCAGTACGTTAATGATCTAATAGCCATAAAAGAAGCATGCACAAACCTTATAACTTGGCCATGAACTACTATCCAAATGAAACAGCTTCAGATTATCCTAACAGTATTCAATTCAATGAGGTTAGTAATACATTTTAAAAATTAAATCTTTTCAGACTTTACAATTTACAAAAAAATATATAATGTACATTGAAAACTTTGTGTATGCTACTAAAACACGTACTTAAAATTACTTCAAAATGTCTGATGATTCATTTGTGATCGGTAAGAAATTCATGACGATCTCTGACTAACATCTCAAATTTAAAGTTTAATTAGGAAATGTCAGTATTCATTTTCAGTGTTAGGGTCCATTTTTGTCCACTGAGAAAAAAAAATCTGAATTTACTTCAGTGCACACACAGAGCTGAATCATTTTCCAAACTTTTCTGCTTTACGGCTTGAATAATTTCATCTGGTCCTTTGTTTTCATCTTTACACCTGAATTCAAGGTACACATATTGAATATCCACATATTGAATGTCCGTTCATCATCACCATCAGCAACATGCTGTGTAAAGCTCCGATCCATTTTTTCATGTCAGTGGGGCCCATTTAGACTGATCCAGGATGCGCTATACTCAAGAATTCTACATGATGGAGACAATGCAACATAATGCAGCACACACACACACACACACACACACACACACACACACACACACACACACACACACACACACACACACACACACACACACACACACACACACACACACACACACACACACACACACACACACACACACACACACACACACACACACACACACACACACACACACCAGAACAGGAAATTTTTCAGAGTAAAAGACAAAGCCCTTAGTTGCACTTGATGTGACTGCTCCATTACATGTAATCAAAAAGTTGTGAGTTAATATTAACTTCTTAACTAAGAAGTGTCTTCTATCAGTTGTTTACATTTGTTATTAAGGTTTTCTATTGTGCTTATTGACACTTCATAAATGTGCAACTGTGGAGCATACACATGAAATGCTACACACAAGCATAAATGTTAGGTTTCACAATCAAATAATCACAAAGTCAGATAAAACAAGCAACACAAATCATGCAAACTACAGTGATCAGTACAGACTGATAAATAATAAAGAGGTCAATGTCATCATTCTTAATTTGTTGTTTAAGAGTGTGCAAAGAATCTTATTCATTTGATTTTATATTAATCTTTGTGCTTTTACTTGGATTTAACAAGTGCATTTACACAATACACAACAATTCATTAGAAGGCTATGCCTACTGGGAGAAAAGTGCAAAGGTCTGAAATTTTATCTGATAAACGTTAACCAAAAATTAGTGGAAAACATCCATTCTAATGATTATCAACAAAGTGACAAAGTGTATGACCTAAAGAGGACATACAGGAAACTTGAGCATCACAAAAACTGAACAAACTCACTATGAGGACAAGATGGCTGCAAGCAAGGAAACAAACTTGGTGACAATGAACACTAAAAAAAAAAGTAAGAAAAATAAAATTAAAATCTGCACACAAATCACGAAAAGATAAAACAACTTAGATAAAAATATATACCAACTAGGCAAATGGTAACTACACAAACATATAAAGGTTTTGATTGTTGGATAAGAGTGCTTACCTTGAGATTGTCTTTTAGACCCTAGTTGTGTTGTATTCTGTTTCATGTTTGCTCAAAGAGCCAATGAGGCAGAACCTGAAATGTCATGGCTCTTTCATTTAATATCAAATTCCTTTTGCATAGAGAGGTCAGAATGCAAAATAAGCTACATAACAGCAATGAACTTCATTATTCCTTTCCCAGTGTCTGGGAGCCTTGCATGCAAACTTGAAGAAAGTTAAAGAACAGTCAAGAATACGTTTTAAAGAGCACACACAGAAAGTGCATGCAGGAGAAAGATGCACATTCATATTACTTTTTCTAGATATGTTCTCTCTTATACCTTCACATAGTTTTGTGAACACATATAGTTCAAACAGTCAAGGTGCAAGTTCACGCTAAAACTCTTCTTGATGTAAGTTTTTTTTCAACCCAAAACTTTGAGCATTTATTTTGACAGGTAGTAATATAGTAAATAAATATTTTTCATTATCATTTAATTTCAGCAGAGTTAGGATTGTCTATGAGGCACAGATTTAAGCCCTTGTGTTAACAGTCAGGATTGGACTGATTGCTGAATGAATACTCTATAAATTCTAAAAAGAGTCAGCAATTGTTTAAAGAGATCTGACAAAAACCTCAAAGTAGAGTTGAGTTTAATAAATCCAAGCTATAACTCAGCAGTTGAGCACAACTAGCTTGACATGTCGAAGGTTGAGCATGCAAAAGCGGGCAGATTTGTCATAATCATACTTTAGCCCTTTGTGAATAAAGTTAAATGGTAGAAAGGGGAGAAAGAAAAAGTATCGATTAAAAAAATGAAACTTATTGAAATCTTTAAAATATTAATGGGAGGAAGAGGGAAAACAAAACAAAAAAAACCCTGTAAGTATCACATTCATTTCACATATTCCCATCTAAAGTTGTTTTTTCCCTCATCAGAAATCTATGGATACTGACCGCTGTACTGCCTTTTCATGTCGTGAAAGTCGGTGGCTGGTTGTGGGAACTTCTTCCAAGTCTTCATCCAGGCCGCATCCATTGTCTGCTGCCTCTTGTGAGTAGCTGTGCTTCATGACCAAGATGCTTCTGCGGTTTCCAGTGGTTGGCAATAAGGGCCTCACTGCCATGGGTGCCTGTGGAAGGTCTGTCAGCAGAGCAGCGGCAGCCGCATCTCGAGCGCTCAAATTCCCACGACTCCCTCGTCCACTGAGTGACAGCTGGGATATATGGGCGGAGCCTGGGTTAGAGGAGGAGCCACAGTGATGATCATGTACACAGCGCGAGGAGGCACGGCGGAGAGCGTGGTAGTTCTCAAAGTCCTCCGCCAGGTCGACTAAATCTGCTGAGGCTGCTGTGGCTGTGGTGGCACTGCGTAAAGTACACAGCTCATAGTGGGGCGGTTCGAAGACCTCTTGGAACATGGTGGGGTCAAAGTCCTCACGCCGTAGGATGTACTTTTTACGTGGCTGCTTGATCTGGACGATGACAGAGACAATGAGGAGGATGAAGACGATGCAACAGGTGACACCTATTATGGTCCCATTGGTGTTATTCAGGTTATCCAGGATGTTGGCTTTCCTCTTCTCTGTACAAATGTAGAGAGATGACAAGACAAGAGCAGAAACCTTAAGAGAATAGCACTTACTTTGTTTATGATAATTTCTATAATGAGAAATACAATAACAGACCTTTCGCTCACTTGACTGACTGCTGAATCCCAACACACAAACATTGATGGCTTACAAAGCTTAGTTAGAAACAAGGAATTAGTTGCAAAAGCAATAAATTATAATAAAATACACTTCATTTTTAAATAGATTGGATGGTGAATTTTTACTTTTCCAAAACCAAAAGTATGGACAAACCCACCTTTAAAAAACAGATTCATTATTTCATAAATCTTTGACAGGGATAGGGTTGTTTCATTTCACCCAAAACCTCCCCATGCTCATTTTAATAGCTTGGTTTAGATTTAAGGTCATTGTTGGTTAAAACTAGGGTTTGGGGGATATTTGAAGTCATGGATAGTTAGCGTCCCACACATGAAGGTGTTGTCGTATACCATCTCGATTCTGTATTGTAAAGTCATTATAGTATTTAATTAAAAACATTAACTAAATGCAAATGATGGTGAACAGTCATTGAAAAGATTTTGACATCCAAATTCACATTTAATGAATTTATAGTGCTCTTGTTTAAACGAGTAGCTTCAAACATTAAGAAGACAGCTGCTTCCAATTTAATGAATTATCAAGTTAACCTAAGCTTTAGCAGTTTGTTAGCCAGCATTATCCACCGACAGCTGGCAAAGTCAGAGGACATGAACAAATTATATTATATTGATTCCTATCTACAGTTTATTAACCATAATTTGTAACACGGACTAAGCAAGTGTGTAGCATGGCAACCTGTTGGGGTATAGTTGACATTTAAATGTCGAATAAACATGTAGCGCAGTGCACTGCCCTTCAATGGCAGTAAATGGTTATATTCAGATGAATAGCGGAGGAAGGAATAAAACTTGACATTTTGCCACTAATGAGGACAAACGCAGGCACCGTGGCAGCCCTTGTGCTTTATGTGAGCTGAGAGGATGCAACAGAAGAAGCAACAGGCTGATAAACATGGGGTGCCCTTGCTGAGTCTGCACAATTTCATATTTAGAATGTTTAGTGGAAAACTATCTTGTCTACGTCTACTCTGAGTGAGGAATAAGCCAAGTACAATTTACTTAATTCATCTAAATTGTCAATAACTTAAAGGGTTTCTTCAAACAAAACAAAAGGATTTGGAGATAATTATAAAGAGCTTACAGCCACTGGGGGCGGCAGTGGCTCAGTGGTAAAGCGGGCGGTAGAGCGGGTCGTCCTATGATTTAAGATCGGCGGTTCGATTCCCGCTCCCGCCCCCCCAAAAAAATACCCAGAGGTGAGCTAACAGTGGGAGGTGTCAGCTCATCTCCGGAGCACTGCCGAGGCACCCTTGAGCAAGGTGCCGTCCCCCTTACAAATTGCTCATTTGAGGCGCACCAAGAAGGAGCTGCCTGCCACTCTACCTCCCCTGCATGCCTACAGGCCCCTTTGTGTGTGTGTGTGATACAGGGGCCTGTACTCACAAATATGTATGCATGCGTTTGTAATCAGTAGCTAGAGTGTGCTTTCTTAATTTCCCTTCGGGGATCAAACCAGTATATAAAATTAAAAAAAAAAATAAAAATTTATGTTTATGAGTTTACATCTGTGTTTGAAGGTAAAACAAAGCAGAAAAAATCTGAACTCCAAGCCAAGACCAACAGTGTGAACACTGTATTTACCGACATGGGAGTTTTAATTTCAGTGAGCTGCAGTGGAGATAGATTACAGACCTCCTCTTATGCATTTGTAATACAGCAATGGTCATAAAAGGTCAAACAAGAGAAGGCTAATTAATTGGCAATGAAATGTGGAGAAACATTGACTTATCCCCTGAGTGGCACTATAAACTATATAAATGAGAGAATCTCAGAAATTAAGGTGGATAAATTGAGGAGCTGCCTCTAATGAGACACTAAGGATCAATGTAGAGATGCTGAGATGACAGGTTTGCTGAGCTACAGAGAAAATGAAGTAATCAACATTATCTTTATGTGAGGGAATAAACAGGATGAGTCGCCTTGAAGCTTAGAAACAGGACAAAGTACGGGCTTATCAATACACTACATATAGAATTTAACATGGAGAAGAAAGACATTTCCACACATTTCCAGTTCTTGATGTACCTTGTGTACCAGGAGCTGGATCAGACAAAATGAGGTCAAATATATCCAATGCCGAACATACACGAGTCACTGTGTACGTTTGAAACATCGTGTCAATTCGTGATGACATGCCTGTCATGATGGTAGGTCATCTGATTGCTTTCTTAATATTTTAATTCATAGTAACTATGTTGAACAAAAAAAGAAAGTGGTCGGACGAATACGTGCAACGTCAATTTACATGTACTGTATAACGTAACGTCATGGGAGTCAGTGTTCTGCATGATTTGCAATGTCAAGTTGAGCAACTCTAGTCTCGCACTGGCGAAAATACAGGAACGCTTCCTTAAGCTACATGGAAAACTAGAGAAACAGACTTTGCTGTGAAAATGACATCAGAGTAGCACTTGCCAAGGTGAAGCCACGCATGTCTGAACTGGTCTCTCAGTAACAACAGCAGAAGTCACACTGATTTGCAGGAAGGTCATTTCTGACGAGTTCATGCACTGTCTTGGTTTTGTTTGAAAAAGGTGACATTAATGCACAATTCATTAAATACACCAGTAAAACATATACTTATGTCTTAAATTTGAAAAAAATTTTTTTTTCGGTAAGTGAGCATATGAAACCGGCAGGGTTCGGTACTTCCAACAAGGTTAAGAACCACTGTTATAGAGTATTTAAAATTCAAAATGTAACATTTAAAAAAAATTAAAACTGCCAAATATAATTCGATGAAACCTTGCCCTGGCAAAACGTATTTCTAATTTGGGCAGAAATAATGTTTTCATGGACGATGTCATTATTCAAAGTAGTACTATGGGTAGCAGTAGTGTATTTTAGTAAGTGCAAACATTCATTTCCCACCCACTATTTCCCCAGTACCCCCAAGGCAATCAAGACCATGGAGCTCAAATGACTGAACTGGACTGTGATATCTCACCTTTACATTGGTTCTCATCCCAGGGGTATACACAGTTTTGCATGCCATTGCACACCAGAGTGTTGTTTATGCACATGTTGCTGTGACAGAAGAAGGCATCTGCATCGCATGGAGCTGGAAAGGGATAGAGCAAATTATTTAATAGTTATTACTTTGAGATGTAATAAAATGTCACAGATCTACTATAGCAACATCCTCTGTCAACCAAAACAAACAAGTTTGCAATCGAATCAAATATAGTAAAAAAAAACTGGGTAAAAAAGTTAATCTTTTTCCCCATCTTCAACAAAAGTCAATGTGTGGGACGATTAGAAATGCTGCGGCACAAATCCATATTAAAGTGCAGGTGAGAAAGGCACCAGATTTTTCAGGAAGTGAATTTGGACAGGCATTACTCAAATCAGACCTGTTCCAATTGGGTGCATCTGCTCCTCATGAATTTTCATCCTGATCCTCCTCTTCAAACATTTGTAGTGTTATTTAGATATGGATGGATTTCCCAGCGAGTGTGTGCACTCTGTGTGTGCATTAGGTGTATGTTTACACAATCATCTGAACGCAGACAAACACATGATATTTTTGCAAAAAGTGATTTATTTATCCAGTGTACTTGTCAAACCTGATCTAAACCAGACCATAATCAAGAGCCTCGGACACATGATTATCATTATGAAGCCCACCTGACATCATGATTTCACTCTTCTATGGTGACTAAATGAGAACCAATCACAAAAACATGTTAAAAAAACAAGTAAAACATGTTTACCCTAGTATATATGAGACAACAATCCAAGGTGCCCTTGCTATCAGTGATTAGCAATGTAATTGCTGTTAATTTGCTGGTATATTGTTTCCTGCTGCTGCATGACTGTGTCTTGTATAATTTCACTGCCACCTGGTAGAGATTTTATTATAGAACTGATGCAGCAGTCATCTCTTAATTATCCTTGCTTGTAATTACAGTAAACCACTGTAGGCGACATATGGCAATATTCATTTCAGAGGATTTTTGCATCTGAGTGATGTGATACAGTTTACTGGTTCAGAAAAATAAACTGAGCAATAAAAAATCTGAACATAATTTATAGGAAGTCTATTGTACCAAAATATATTTCAATACTTCCATTTCTATGCTGACGACACACAAATCTACAAACATGCTAATCACTCTCACACCCTAGCCCCATGAAACTTGAAATAAAATTAATTCCTGGATGACCCCAACTTTTCTAAGTGTTAGCCTTACACTCTTAAAAACAATGCTACACACTACACCACCTTGCCGCTCACACCTTTTCATAGTACTTTATAATGTGTTTTTCTTTGTGGACTAAGATTATTTACAAAACACACAAAGAAGCAAATAATCAGACAAATAGTAACACAAAAAACCTCAACTGCAAATGAACGTAACGTAGTAATGTAAAAGTACCTAAATATTATATAATAAATTCCATTTAAAATATTAATACATCAGTTTTGTACTGTTATTATTGCTGAAGCATTAAGGTGCAATCATATTTTTTAAATAGTTTGATTGTTGTTGGCTTATTAAATCTATAAATATCTTATATTACAAAATCATTCCAATGTTTGTTTTGAAAAGTTCAACCTACAAATAATCTACAGCTGTCAGCTAAATGAAGTGGATTGAAATCTTACATCTTAAATGGAGAAGAGTAGAAATATAAAATAACATAGCATAACATATAATATCTATGCACAAATACCAAACACAGTACTTGAGTAATTCTTGAATTTAATCACCAAGGACTTTAAAGTATATGAACATTGGAATTGTGCTGGGACCACTTTCATTGTCTGTATGTTCTAAAAGTTAACCACAAATAATGACTCATGGATGACTGTATTTAACCCTCTCCATCACTCTCTTCTCTCATGGCAGAGCTGGAGACAACTGGACGGTGTTACCAGTATGATGGATGATGGTTTTAGTCCCAGCACTCATCAGATATGAATAATAATCCACCAAATAAGATAGATAGATAGATAGATAGATACTTTAGTGAGTCATCTACATCTCTCGCTGCATACCATCCCATTCTGTGTCTGGGTGTCCAGAGCATTTCTTGAGTCAAGTGGGCTCTCTGTGTATTTGTATTTTCTGTCCCTTCCACTGTTTCTGTTTTCATTGTTTTTCTTCTATTCACTGAATTCCAATTGCAAAAACAGTTTGAGTTGATAACCAGCAGAGGGAGCCCAAACATTCTCCATTCAGTTCTCTCATAAAAAAAGGGTAAAATGACATGTACTGAAGATCCGCACTCATTTCCTAAAAAAAATAATTTCAGACATTGTGTCACAAAAGTACCATTTTGCCCACACGAAACATCCCCAGTCATTGCCAGAAGTGTAAATTAATTCCCAAATGAGTGGCTGATGAAGATAGTCTGGGTGTCACTGCAGTGTGGGCCTCCAAGAGCAAAGAGATGATGTGAAGGGTGGAAGTTCAGTGTCTCATGGCTTGAAATGAATTTTAAATTCATTGATCTGTTTGTAGTGACGATTTGTTCTACAGAGGTGTAGTTAGATGATTGTTAATAGATGAGATGTTTGGTCTGGACCTAGGAAGGTTTCTTTTACATTGTGAGACAATACATCAATCTATTTTTGAAATTATCCAGTTCATCTGGCCATCCATCCATCCATCCATCCATCCATCCATCCATCTGTCCATCAGGATATAAGTTGAATTAAAACCTGGCAACGATCTCAATGTTACATCACCACACCCTGTTGATCTTAAATTCTTTCATGCAAAGTACAGAAGCTTTGCAAAAAGAACAGGAAGTAGCAGACAAAAACCAGAACATATTTCTATCTGCATTCCCAGAGACAGATCATTTTTGATCAGGCCTAACAGTGCTGACTGCTTAAATCTCACATGACCACATTCATCACCTATTTCACTTCATTTAACTTTCAAAAAGTGAAAAATGTACACTATAACTCTACAAATCACAACTGTGTATGTGTGTTTTTTTTGTGTTTGTTAGAGAATCTAGAGATACAATATAATCTATGTTAGTGGGTATGAACAAAGCAAAGATGATAAAGGTGAGCGTTTGCTCTCCGGATCAGATTGTCTCTCTGGGATCATCTGTAAATGGTTCTACGAAGGCCACTGGTCCCTTTGGGAACCAGCACCTGTGTGCACACATACTGTATAAAGGATTAGCATCTGCTGTTGCCAGGGAGCACTTATCAAAAAAATCGGACTATAACAACTGCAAAGTCAGCTGTTTCACCTGTATATGAGTACACACTCTGTAGTTGTTCAGTTATTCAGTCTTTTCACCCAAGGATGGAAAATTAATCGCTTCTTCGTGTATTGAACCTCACACCTAACTATGCTACACTGCTCAGCCCTCTATCTCTTTAAATGTCTCAATTAGTTTTTATCCTCACACATTTTCTCTATCATTTACTTTGAGTAAATATAAGGAAATATTCACTCCTTGATTTTCTGAACACGTATCTTGTTTAGGGCCAAAGGGGCCTGTAGCCTTTCCCAGCTGACATTGGGCGGGAGGTGGGGCACACCATGGAGAAGTTGCCAATGTATGGCTGGACCACATCAAAGAGGGATAACCAATCACATTCAGATGCATGCCCACGGAAAATTTAGAGTCACCACTTGACATACTGTATGTATTTTGTGTTTTTGGTAGTCAGTGCTTAAGAACCTGGAGGGAACCCAAGCAAACATGCAAACTCTACACACAAAAGTTCCTGGAGGATTCAAACCCAGGACCATCTTATTTTGAGGTAACAGCACTTGGGTCCCCATGTAAGCACACACCTTTCAAACAAGAAAAGGATTGTAGCTTGACACAATACATCCTAAAACATCAAACTTGCATCAAGGACACTGAACTGACATCCGCAATCTCATCGGACAATGGTTACTCACCCGTGAAAAAAACAAAACCACCCATGCAAGGACCACAAATAAAAAGTGAAGCAATGCACACAAGGAAGCTGGCAGTGCAAGCCAATTATTTGTTTAGTCATGTCAAACATGTCTACTTTTATATTCTGCGTACAGTTCCCTTGGCTTCTTTTGCACTTTTATACATTGATAATGCAGCACTGCTGCATCCAAAATACTACTTTACAGAGGCTGTTTCTTTGCTTATTGCTTTGAGTGTAAAATAGGTGTGTGCTTAAACATTATACAAATCCGATATTTTAAATTCAGTTTAATCTTTTATATATAATTCAATTGAGTTAAAATAATCCCCAAACAGTGTCAAAAACAATCTTTTAATTTCACTTATTACCACAATTTTTTGCTGTAGTTTCATTCTGTATAAGACAAATGTAAAATTTTCACTTATTCTTACATCAATTTGCAATGAAATCAAATTCATATACTCTCCTTCCCAGTTCTTTGGCCCACCACTACACACCATTCACAAGGTTTGTGCAGTGAAACTGAGCTATGCTGGATATTGCTGGTCTGGCTGTGGTCTGCTGAGTGTCTTACGCAGAAGTGTTGCCTCGGCAACAGCACATCGCCTCACAAAAGGGATGCTGACTTCACACCACAAACAAGTCCATGACCAGCACTGCAAGTTGGTCACTGGCCTCCTCTTGTCACTTCAAATATAAACCTTCAAACTAACAATGGCCTTTTGTAGACATTTAGAAAGTGATGATATGTGATTGTCGTTCAAGGTCTGAGGGCCTATGTGTGCATGAAACATGCCTCACAAAAGAAAATTGAATGCAGCTCACTTTTATATATCCAAGATTCATCTCTGCCCCATAACTGTGATATTAATAACATTCTAAAAGTTTGAATTTCTTGTAGTCTCCTTAGAACCATAAGACAATATTTCTATTTGAATCAAGCTGTAATCATGGTTTGTTTTATTTGTTTTTGTATTTGCACTTTGCAGGGTATATGAATGTGTGTGTGTGTGTGTGTGTGTGTGTGTGTGTGTGTGTGTTTGCCTAAAATGGATATATTTCAACAACTCAACCTGATATCCCTTTGTCTATCAAGAGCAGGTCTGGCAGGGTTGCTAAAATATACCATTACTATCATATTCATATTAACTAAATGGTAATGTACCCCATAATGGAAGTCATATTTCTTAGTTTCCTGCATTCGGCTATTTAAATGGCCATAAAAATGAAACCACTGACAGCACATAATGTACAGCACAAAATGTAACCGAGCATAAATCTGGTCAGTGTGTTTTTGTCTTTCTTTATTAGGGCTCACTGAAGCGCACATGTGTGTTTATAATGACATGATTATCACTGTCTGAGCGTGATCTTAATAAAAAAATTCATCAGTTTACCTCAGCAGGTGGGTCATTTTGCAACTTACATATTTTTATGAAAAACAGGTTTTGTGTCTGAGAGTGTTGTGCCTTACGCTCTTGGTAGGTTGTGTAAAGGATGCGGAATCGGCTTTTACGGCTCGCTTCATCTGCCCACATGCGGATGACGCCCAGCGTGGAAACCAGCATGATGTCGTTGGCCACAGTGGAACAGAACTTGCTCTTCAAGTCTTCCACCGAACTGTGATGAAACAGGATGAAATAAGAATCTATGGATTATTGTTGAGGAGTGCGGTTACTTTTTCAGAACTTTAATAATCCACAATGTTTTTATGATCATAATTTGAAAATTTAGATAAAAAGATACAGGCCTGCAATCGGAGGTACAATTTAGAATACACACTAACTCCCTCTCTCATCACATCTGTCAGTCAATATGAAGTTACTGCCAGCAGTTACATTGACTCTTCCCTTTGGCAAAAAATAAACCTCCACCTCTTTGTTTGATTCTGCAGTTTTACAGGGAGTTGTGCGCTCGACTATTCCTTGCCTTTTCTTCTCAAGCGCATGCTGATGACAAGAGTCACCCTCTCCTCCACCCTCTCTACCTGAGATACTAACTGCAGCAACAGATTGACAGAACAGAGTGAAAATTTCAGAAAAATTTATTTTTCATTAAATGTAGGGTTCAGTCTAGAAGGTATTTATTGTGTTTTGATGGACTCTGTGTCAGCCTGTCCCATACGCTGGTCTTTGACCGGTCATAGCCTGCCATCATTCACAACAAGCATGATATTTTTTCTATTGCCACAGGTCACTGTGCTACCTTCCCTCCTATTTTGTTCCTCTTCTTCTTACAGATGTGAAGAACACTTTTGTTGTCATTGGTCAACAATTGGAACTTGTGGTATTCATTGTGGATGCCAAAAAACCAAACCAAAAAACCCCCCCTTCAAAACAAAAACAAAGATTTTTTTTGTTGATGTGGTGAAGCTGTCCAGATGAGCTGTTACCCAATGCCACACTAGACAGGATAAAAGAATCGGTTGATGTAACACCTGACACCTTTTATTTAAACCTATCTTCACCCAACATTGTGTGTTTGATGTATTGACCTTTAATCGAGCAGATACTGTATAAACAGATACTAAGAAAATGATCATGAACATAATTGAGGGATATTAATGCATCAATTAATGTATTAATGCATCAGACATTGACCCCTGCAAGTGAATGCGTCTTACAACAAGCGTTCATTTCTTGACCTGACATAGACAAACAGGATCAGTGTCTAGAATTTAAAGAAAGGTACTGACCTAGATTAGATATAATACTAATTCATATGCAAATAGCCACTCTATAGAAAGTAATGATCCTTGTTTACAGAGTCAGTGATGTTGTCCTGCCAAGTTTTTATGGTAGTGTAAGACAAATCACACATTTGACTCCGCAAAGGAAGTTTTTTTTAGACAAACTGTTTGTTGACCATTTTCTCGCTAGCTCTTACACACTTGAAAATGTTTAAAAAGTCAACAAAGTCATGCATATGTGTCATTAATCCGACACATTTAATGTTTAAGTCTTTATAGAAAAAAAAAGCACAATTGTAAGTTGTCATCTCAAGATAAGGAAATGATTTATTTACAAACACACAAAAAAAATTCCTAAAATGAAAGAGCATCTTTGGCCACTGTGAGCCTCTGCATAACATGTCAAAATGAAAAAGAGTGATGTCACACCTGCCACCATCATACACTGCCACAAAGTTGCGTTTGCATTCATTGGAATTGGCCATCTCGTAGTCAAGAAAACGCAGGTAGATCTAGAAGGGAGCAGAGGGGAAGGACAGAAAAAGCAGAGATAAAATGGGGAATTTTGAGTTAAAAAAGGCAGAACAGAAGAAAAAATGAATAAAATATGTCAGAGCCTCAAGGCCAGACTTAGTTTATTTTGCCATGCTGGCTGTGTTTCACTTTTAGGCCACTGATCAGATGCAACGCCTTTAAACAGGGGCTACCCAGGTAGACAAACAGTAAGTCAGACCTTTATTCTCTTTTTTTTCCGGTCTGGAAAACTGAGGCTGTTTCTGTTTGTATTTTGTATTCCATAATTACACATACTGTACATCAGTTTACTCTAACAGACATTACATACACAATGAGATATGGTGTTTTAGATCTACAGTACATTCTTTGTTAAATGTTAAGAGTCTTTTGTCACGAGAGCACTCATTTACTTTCTTATTGCAATCCCAACATATGCAGTGTATAACAAAAGACTTTCAGTCCATGACAGATACTGTTGTGCTCATAATTTGACAGATCCTGACAGAATCTGAGATGTTTCTGTCATGGGGAAAGCAAAAAAAGTGTCAAAAGATCTGTGACAAAATGTAATTTAACGGTAATAGACAAGAAAGGGATATAAAGGATACGCAGGAATTGAGAATGGCAATCAGCAGTGTTAAAAGGGACTCTGTTGAAAACAAATTGCAGTCATGTAGACCAACAAAAATTTCAGCCACAACTGCCAGGAAATTTGTTTGAGAATGCAAAGAAAATCCCATAAATAACTTCAGCTGAAACACAGGACTGTCTGAACAAAAGTGGTGTGGCTGTTTCAAGATGCACAATAAAGAGGCCCTTGAAGCCTGAGTCACCAGGAGAAAGCCATTACTATGCAAATGTCACAAAGCATCCCACTTACAATATGCCAAACAACACAGAGAGAAGCCTCAAAATGCCTGGAACAGAAGTCATTTGGAGTGATGAGACCACAATTTAACTTTTTGACCAAAACTAAAAATGTTACAAGGCCTTTGATGAAAGGTACACCATTCATAACGTCAAAAATGGAGGTGGGCCACGGATGTCCTGGGGAAGAGTGAGCTACAAAGCCCCTGGAAACTTGGTTAAAATTGACAGCAAGATGAAAGCTGTATGTTATCAGAAAATACTGGAGAAAAAAATGCACTCATTAGCCTGGAAGCTGTGCATAAGATGCACTTGGAAATTTCAACATGACAATGATCCAAAACACAAGGCCGAATCGACTTGTCATTGGCTACAGCAGAATAAACAAAGGTTCTGGAGTGATCATCTCAGTCTCCTGACCTCAATATCACTGAGCTACTCTGGGGAGACGTCAAACATACAGTTCATGTAACACTGCCCAAGAATTTGCAGGAACTAGAGGCTTTTTGCAGTGTTACCATTTGAGAAAATAAAGAGCCTCATCCACAGCTACCACAAATGACTTCAAGCTGTCACTGATGTTTATGTGGGCAGTTTATGGGGGTAATTTATGGGGTATGTACACTTTGATCAGGGTCATTTGGGTAGTTTCTGTTGTCATTATGATTTAAAGAACAAAGACGGTTGCTTGACAATTGGCTTCATCAACCACTAACCATGAGTAAAAAGAAAAGGTTTTGTGTTATTATTCATATTCTCGTAAAAATGGCCTAAAAATGTAATGTATGGAGACCTGTGAACACAACTGTAAATACAACATAGAGGTATTTTATTATCTTATATTAATAGACCCTCACTGAGAAAAATATCCACTTTCATAAGATCTATTCTAAGTGAAACCAACACATCAAGATTGCCTGTGCATCACTGCCATTTATTTATAAGGTGCAGATCGCCCAGCCGACCAGAACTGCAGTTCTGGTCGGCTGTCCACAGCACTATCCATTAGTATGGTTACTGAGCGACCTGCTCATGAACTTTGACATGAACATGACAACTGGAATGAAGCCGGGAAACAAGCAAGCCAATTCCCTGTGTTCTCACACTGGTGTCAATAATGGTCTGTTGAATAAAAAGTTGTGATATTCACTCACTCCTTAGCAGCACTGCCTTTGTCACAAGAGACTGTGATTTCCATCGGTTTCATTGCTGTAAGATACTGGAATGAAATACTGATCAATGTCACTGCTTGCTTCACAATGAAAAGAGGAACATAGCTGAACACACACTACTGTACATTGGGAGAATAAGCCTTTTCAGATCTGCTGATATTGATAGCTTAACTATGGAAGCCAGTTTCTGAGGAGATGCAACTGCTGAGTGTCATTATGGTCACTTTAATGTAACATGAATTTCCAATACAAGGTTTTAAATGTGATGAAAAGATTGAGATCAGTGAAATAAAAATCTAGCATGTTGACAGGTCGAATGACAGAATGATTCAAGAGGAACCACACCTGTTACTATGGGAATTGATATAAAAATGATGAAGGACAGTCCAACAGAAGTAAAATACTAAATAGTCTCTATAAATTATATTTAAAAATGGCTAAAGTCCATGCAAAATGTTGCCAAAGATATCTGCTTTAATGTCTTATTGTTAAGGCTGTTATCAAGGCTAACATTACGGTTAAATGCTCTCCGTCAATGATGTCTTCAATTGCTTTAAGAGTTTCCAATAATGGAAAAATGTACCTGTAAGCATATTAAGTGAGCCACTTGCCCAATCATTCTACAATCAGCCACTATAGCAGCCAAATTACTACTCAGAGCACAGCGTATGCAGTTAATGCAGAAGTCTGTAACCAATAAAAGTTCAATAGACCTCATCTGTTGGTAACGACTGACAAAAGCGACAAACCTCTAACTGGTAAAGAGGAGAATCCCAAACTTTGACATCTGTAAAGAATGGTGGTAGCAATCATGAGGTTACAGGTGCTGTTCAAGAAGGTGATGGATGGATTTGTTTTCCATCCAGAGATTGATGGACTGTCATGACATTTTGGATCAGTGTATCTCTTGTTATCTGACTAAACCTTGAGTCTACTTTTTTGCAACTTATGGGAGATCACTAAAATCAGTGACGATCTGAATTTGTTTTAGATGAGGACTGTATTCTCAGTTTAGAAGAGCAGCCTGTTAAAATGAAAAAAATATGGTGTGCAGTATATGAAAAAGAAATCCATACAACAAAGCAACACTATTGCTAGATCAGAAGTCACGCATCACGCAGTTCATAAGTGTGTATTTTTTATCTATTTATTCCACCACTCACTGCATTCTCTATTCATCCCATTATTACTACCCTAGTACTGCAAAAATACAGAGCTCTATTAAAAGCATGGCACTCAAAAAATACATTTAGCTCTGACACTGTCCTAAAGTCCTAAGTATCGATAGAAGTCCGTTAGTTTTTTTTACCCTGTATTGATGATAATGTGTTCATGATTAATGACTTTGAAAACTGATTTTAGATCCCACAAATCCTCCAAACTAATTTGTTTCACTTTGGATTAGACCCTTCTTTTCAGACTGACATCCTGGACGATGTATGTTGGGTAGAATGATACCAATCCAGCAACCTTTGTTAGATTTGGAAAGTACGTGGCTCAATGAATATATTTATTCGAGCTCACAGATGTACAACTGCATCTGCTACTGTTCTGCTGCCTTTATGAACTGTTATACTGTATCTTGGAAGACTGACATCGTAAGTGCTAATATATGCAAGCTAAACTTGAAACAACACAGAAGCAAAAATATTTGTACTTTTTTTTATTTAACCAGGGCTTCTTGTGACACGTGTTCAAAGCCAACAGATGCATCAAACACTCTCATATTCACTGATCAGTGATGACGCATAATGTGTGCAGATGGCATTACAAAGCCAACAGATCAGTTAGACACAACCCCCAATTTGTATTACATGATACTGGCTCTAACAGGAAAAAATACTTCCTCTTCATTGATTCTGCAGCTCCTAATAATGACATGAAATCCATCACTGACAGGAGAAGAATATGTTCTCACTGTGTTTCTGCTGTTCATTACAGTCAGAATGATTGTTCGTATTTTTGCCATTACCTGCATGAGATAATACGGGGGTGTCAGGCAGTACAGGCAGGTGTGGTGGAAAACAGGACACAAATAATGTCTGAGGAATATACAACATCACCCAACTAAAATATTCCTCCACAACAGCTACCTGCTGAGTTTGGACAGCTGTCCAAACAGAAAGTACCAATGTAACCTGTAAAACACAAACTGCAATTAATGTGATTTGTTATTTGTCCATCCATCCATTCATCCATCCATCCATCCATCAATTCATCCGTCCATCCATCCATGGTATCCTATCAGCTACACCAGATACCGTTGAAAACGAAATAATATCTAATGATAAAGCTGTTGTTTTTAGGAAGTTATATTTTAAATTAATTATTAGGAGAATCCAAAATTAAAGTGGCACACGATAGTAAAAATTGATACTGCAATATGACATTAAAATTGGTGCAATGCTGTCACTTCAGGCGATAACATGGGCATAATAGCTTATTTGCAGGATATAGTTCAGGAAGTCCCCTCCTTACTTGTCTTTTATGCCAGTCCCTCCTTCCACCCGCATACATCTCACAGCTAAATGTCATATAGATCTTGGATAAAATGCATTATTAAGTATATCTTTCCTTTTTACCCTCCTTTCCAATTTTTCCTCCCCCTCTGCCCCCTCCTCCTGTTTCTTCGAAGTGCTCCTGTGCAGTTTAATTAGAGCCTCCAGTATAGGATGTCATTATCTTTTTGCCGTTTCTGTAATGCTAGGTATATTGCAGTACTGTATCAGCAGAGGGTAATGAATGCCCTGCAAACAGCACAAATTAGGTTACGCACAAATACAGTGATGGGTTGGGGTCCCACTGAAATACAGTAGAATGTGAAAAAACAACACGTGAAAAACAGATTAACAAAGTAAAGTACTGTTCATATGTTTTATTGGTAACTGAATGCGAATAATGCAGATGGAGACAAGAGCTGCAGGATTATGAGCATCTGAGGATAGATTTGTGGTAAAACTTTGCCAACATGTTTTATCAGTGCCAATGACTGTCAGCCTTTGGCCTGTAACTTGCCATGTGAGATTCCACTGCAGGGCAAAATATGACACTGATTCAAGTAAAATACTGCCAGGATCGCTCACTTTGTGACTACTATATTTCATGCATGTGCAAGGCCGCACATACACACACAATCACACAAGCATGAATGCAGCACATGCTGCTATGACTTATGGCCCTCTTTGTAATGTCGTCATGAGGTCGGCTGATTTATGCAACTCAGCTTAAGGCGATAGAAGACGCAGTGCTGCTGTCTTGAACAGACTGTAATGATCGCCTCCCTCAAAGTACCTGTTTCGGCGGTGCACTTATTGCATGACTCAACATGAGTACTATCAGTTAAAAGGAATTACTCAATGTGGATGATGTAGTCTTTCTGTTTCCTTGGCCTTTGGGCCGAACTTGAAGGACATTTCTGTAATATGGACATTAACAAGAAATACGTGACCCAAAGAATATATCAGATAACAGCCAATAAACTACTGTGCCATGAGTCACCAATATCATCCGCCAGTCATATCACGAGCCTGTGTGTGTATGTGTGTGTGTGTGTGTGTGTGTGTGTGTGTGTGTGTGTGTGTGTGTGTGTGTGTGTATGTGTGTGAATGTGTATGTGTGTGTGTGTGTGGTACAAGAGCCAGCGGCACAACATGAAAGACCTGCCTGCAAAATTACTATGAATCAATCAGAGCTTCCCCAATGTGAACTTTATGACTTTAAAGATAAGTCTTTATAGGTACCTTAAAAAAAGAAGGATAACATCTTGTTACAGGAACAGGTGCTGAGTTAGTGAAACAAATGGTGACACTGTGAAGCTGACATTGCAGCTTCTGTATCTCACTCCTGGGAATAAATGAACACATACATTCTGTACAATGAAACCCATGGATACAAGCAGTTGCATGTCACCATTTCAGCTGACTTTCAGTTTGGTTAAAGAGGATTTTCTTGTATGTAGTTTAGTTTATTTCTTTAGAGAGGCAAATTTTTTTTTAAAACATATTCTTTCAAGAATTTAATGAAATTCTGAAAGACATTGTAAAATAAGTTACATGTTCATTTTACCTCCCTATCAACAAGTAAAGTATAACTTAATCATTTTTCTCAAAATAAATACCCCAAAATGCTTTCTGTCCTTGATATAACCATTTAACCATAACATTCAAATTCCAAAAGTGCCTCTCTGCAAATGCATCAAGTGGAAGGCCAACACTGTTTTGTTTCACAAATAGATTTAAAACATAAATGAAATGTATGTATGTACGAATGTACGTGTATGTGTGTGCATGTAGTCAAGCCACGTGAATTCTGAGATTTTGCAGCATTTGTAAAGACTTTTCCTGCTCCAGCCAAAGGAAGCAAAAGTGTGGAAAACAAATGCAGGCTGCAGCAGGCCTGAGGGTCAAACTGCATGGTAACACTTTTTCATCAGTGGTAATATGCCTTCCCTTTCTCCATCTGTTCAGTCTAAACTTCCCTCTCTTTCTCTAGCTTATCATCCCATTCCTCTGGTCCACTCAGCAATAGCTTTCTGATCAAAAAACAACAACAAAAAAACCAACAAAAAAAAAAATTAGGCCTGACCCGAAACCCCAGCAGAGGAACAAGCCATACTCACACATTGGGATGCTGCTGACAGCTGCAGACAAACTCACAGGCAAAATCAATGCATCATGATGCATTACTCAATTTTACTGTGTAAATGAAACAGCAAATCTATGCATATGAAACAGATATCTCAATCAAGTCTTGAACTGATATTTCCAAAGGGATAAGAAGATACAGCTGCTGTAAGTTGCAGCATCTATTTTTTTTGTCATTTGTTTGCTGCCTGATATTACGGTGTCGTGCTATCTTAATCCCAATGGAACACAATTTCATTTTCCTTTTATATTCTGTGACATTTAAAACTCTGGCATTAAATCTGATTCAAAGGTACTTGGGGGCAGAGATGATGTCACTAACCTTGGAGCGTGGCGGAGCACGGATGTACCATTTGCAGTCGACGGCCTCGGCGGCGCCAGCCTTCCCATCTCTGGTGATCTGATGGGACTCAACGATACCTTCTGGACCAACCAGGTCATACTGACATGCTGAAACACATACATATGCACATATGCATATGCATACACACACACGCACGCACGCACGCACGCACGCACGCACACACACACACACACACACACACACACACACACACACACACACAAGCAGTTCAAGCAAACACACACATGTATTTACAAAAAACACACAGATTGACATTCTATCACATTCTATCTAGTACAAACCTTTGACCACCAAAACGCATAAAATTGTACAGATATATATATAAAAATACAGATAGTCGTCAAGTTATGAACATTAAACTTACATTTCTAGATACATACAAGGCAGTCAGAGACTGTCACATCCCGCGGCATCATCAATTTTTTGTGCCTCTGGCTTCCTGAAAATGATTCTTTTTTGTTTTGTGATTATACCTTATCAGGTTTCTGAGATGTGTATAAAAGTGAAAATTTGATCTTGACCTAGTTTTTCAAGGTCAAGATTGTGATCTAATTTTCATCCCCTTGCCTCCCTGAATTTTGTTTTGTCTTTCTATCTTATCCGGTTCCTGAGTTATGTGCAAAAAAATGTCCAAAAGTTGAAATTTGACCTTAACCTAGTTTTTTGAAGGTCAAGGTCATCAGCTGCCCGAGTAATGTGCTTTTTCTTTCATCTTTCTATCTGCAATGATTGTGAAGATATTTGGTGGACGGACGGACGAACACACAAATACTGACAATTACAATACATCACCGCTTTGCGGGATGTAATAACGACTACTGTAGCTCCCATTTCTGCTGCAACCCCTGCCAAGCACCAAGCATTAACACCCCATTTCATCCTTCTTCTACCTACATCCCTACGAACTGAGCACGAAATAAACATCCAGAATGCTGACAATTCGGGTCAGGTTGAAAATTATTGCCTGCAATGAAGACTGTAGACTACCTGTAAGAAAAGTCTGTCACAACCTGCCTGTTATTTAATTATGGATGGGACTGTCCCCCTCTAGGAGCAAAATGATGTAGGAACCAATGTTGGCCAGGTTAGGTGTCTGCCCAGAACTATTGACAGTTTTTTGTTCGCTGAACGCTGAACTCGGAAAATTTTGCAATTTGGTTGTAACTTTTGATCAACTTAACGGAGAAACTTAATGGAAATCAAGCATAAAGTGTCTTTTTGGACTTTTGATTACAAGGAAGTGCAGCAGTGTCTCATTCACGTCAGTGTGCTGGAATAACTCAGTGGCTTAAAGCTAAGCTTAAGGTCCACAACCCCAGGGATAAAACTCATTCAGCAGAGATGTAAAAGTTACATTATGGTAATACAGGATTTTATTTCTTTTATGTATTGTTTTATGTCCTGTTCTTGTTTCTTGAAATTCTTTGGGAATAGTACTTTCTAATTTAGAGTAGTAATGGTATTTAAATGACCTTAAATGGCGATTATAGATTGAAGTTTAATATATAACAATTTAGGAACAATTAAGGTTAGGAACAGCCTCTCAGCGTTTGTAGGTTGACGACTACTTGTGCATGATTTGAGGAACCACACAATAAACAAACTTTATTGAGATATAAGTAACACCAACAGAGTGTGTGAATGTAGAAAAACGTGAGACAGGCAGAAAGAGAGAGAATAAGTATACCTACAGGGCAGAGGTGGGGGTACTCCCAAGTCTGCAAAATCCGGATCTGAGGGGAAAGCAGAAAAAGAGTGGGAGCATTTTAGTTTTATCCAGGATTATGAAATCAAGGCAGGTATAGCAATGTAATGAGGAACTTCTTTCACAGAAACTACAATTCAATGCATCCAAACCTATATCGGTCTCTTCTTTGCCATTAATTGAAAGAGAAACTTGTGAGCTAGCGTAAAATTAATTCTAATCTCACAAAAACCAAGAAAATAATTTTAATTTTATTCCCTGGAATTTCTTTTTTTTGCAGACCTAGCGATACCAACTGGAAAATCCCTTAACAGAAAAGGTGTGGAAGACGAACTGAAGTACAGTAGTTGGATTTGATAAGATAGAGCAGCATGCAACCTACACTTTGTATTTGGCATTCAAATTTTTGTCCATTTTCTCTCTACAAATCCAAACTAGCAACACATTAATTCTTAAACTTGACCAGACAAATAGGAGGGAAAGAGCTAAGTCAATAACTCTGTGAAGATGTACTTTATCTACTTTTATTTCATGTGACTAACATAATGTTTAATCACAGATGTCCCCTTACAGATTGAAAAAGTGCTCATGCCTGTCATTAATATTCAATTAATGATGAAACACAAGAAACATTTCTACTGTACAGGTTTGATATCTGTCCTCAAACAGGTATCAAACCTGTTTGAGTACAGCTTTTGGCCACTCCACCCACCTCATTCTTTGTCTGCATTGAAATTACAGGCCTGTTAACATAAGTAAAAACAAAATAACCTCAGTCCACAAACATTGTTGTGGAATGAGGCAGAAGATGTACGTATGATTGTGATGGGAGTGCAGTTGGTTTAGTAGTATTTGTCATAAACTGGTCAGACAAATTAACATAAAAAAACAAGGTTAATTATTGTGATCATGAGGAGTGAGAGAATGTCTGCGTCAATTTTTAACGATCCCGTCAAAGGTTATTGACAAATGGATAAAAAAAGCAGTGCTAGAATGGCTAAAGTATTTCATGGGTATACAGTCTACTTCTACCGAGTGTAAATATCAATATACAAATTCATTAATCAAACTCCTCCCAACCACACTCTCCTAACATAATGTAAATTACCCTTATTAGAGCTTTATGAGTCAAAATCTGGAAACAGCCTAATTTAATTGCTATTACAGCTCTGTAAGTATATGTAGAGGATGTAGGTCAAACCGATTTCCTGGGGTTTAATTCAACCTGCTAATCAAGGGGTTATGCATACATATTCAAACCAATTTTGACAGTAATTTGGTTTAATAAGGTTTACTAGCTTAACAACAGATATGTCTTCTAAGCATAAGCAGTTTTGACAACTACTGGTGAAAAAAGATTAGTGAAGATATATGACAATACTGTTATGTCATTAGCGACACACAGGACCAATCAAACTTTAAGAATACGACAGGGATCATTGTTTTTGGACCAAAATAGATGAGAGAAAGCAGAGCTGAAGCAGAACAGTGATAAATGGAACAGGAAAAACATTAGGCATGACTTCAAGAAAGGTTTCTAGACCTCTGGGAACTGCAAATCCAGTCCTTGACAGAATTTTTATAGACTGAGAATAAAATCTGTGACAGATTTTCTCAGCTAATCAAAATAAAGAAGGTAACCAGTAAATTTTTTGGAAGGCAATTTGATGAAGAATTGGTACAAATTGCCTTAAAATTTGGAATAGTTTGTATAATATTGCAGTGAATTAAATCAAGTGTTTCCTCAAACATGACAGTCTTCCCTGTTATCCCAAAAGATTCAGTGTCATGTCTCCTATAGTAGTGACATTAACAGACCCTACTGTGCTCTCATAACATCCTTCAGTGGTTTGTTTCTGTGTTTTACCTGACTCATAAGCTTTGGAAGAGTACTGAATTTTATTGTTATGAACCTTTCAAACCAAGTCCAAAATAGTTCTGGCATAGTTTTCAATTAAGTAAAATAAATGATAAGGAAGTCATCGAATTAGTTGATAAAGATAACTGTTCTTTAACAGGTATTGGAGCTAGAATTCCACAATACTGGCATGACGTGTAACCTTTAAGCCATGTTAAACAACCTAGTACTGGTAAGAAAACATCAGTCTTAAATGCAGTCCTGCTGATTCCATTTATTCCAGCTTAGCAACAGAGGACTTGTGCTTTCAAAGATATGCTGTTAGCTCTGAGCTCTGGGCTGTATTCGTTTTAGGATAGCCTATGGACAAGAAACACGGACATCACATTAAATGGGATTTTTCCTCACCAAATCCAGACATGACTGCCTCTGACTGAGCTCAGTGTGGAAAATGACGTCTGATTGCACAGCATGAACCCCTTGCCTAAATGTCAGCGTTTTCTGTCTGAATGGATGCCCTCATTTTTCTCTGTCTAGACATGAATCAATGCTTCTGTGTTTTCTGTTTGTATGCTTGACCTGAAGAGCAGGTCCCTCGAAGCTTGCAATGCTGAATGCCTACTGATCGGACACAAAAAGAAAAAAAAACACACACACAAAAAAACAACAAAAAAACCCAAACCTAAATGAAATAGCTGTTGAGGGAGAAAGAGTGTGAATGTTATTTGATAATTACATTCACTGTGTAAAACCAAGAATCAACAGGAAAGATTTTTGGCCCATTTTTAGCTGTAGTGAGTTGTAGTGGGAATTCAAAAGAAGCCCTTGAAAATGACAAGATTCCTTTGAATACCTATGTGAAAATATAGGAAGGCTGCAGAAAAACCTCCCTTTTCTTTTCATGACCACCTTGTAACATAATTGAAGACCCACAAGAGCACAAAGAAAGGCTCCAATGTTACTAAAGTGTTGCCACCAATTAACTGCTATTTTTAACCAAGGCTCAAATGATCTGATTTCTAAAAATCTGAATGAAGAATATTATGTAGTTTGTAAGTTCCTACGTGGTAGTGGGCAAATATTTCTTTCTTTAATGGGGGAAAATGATGGTGTGTTTGTCAAGAGTAAATAAATCCCCCTACATAGTTACCCAAAACTGTTTAAATCAATCCACAGGACTTTAAGAAAGTTTCTCGAAAACTTTTCGCCGCTAATCCTAGAGTCTTCCATGGGATGTCTGGATGAGTCTTACAAGCAGGCAGGCAAACAGGGTGGCAGACATGAACGAGGAATGAGAAAATCAAAGTGGAAGACAGTTAATGAAACAGTGACCTTCAGGTCATCTGTGCTGGTTTTGTCAGAGATTTATTATTGGACTTTGACATCCCCTACCACACTGTAATAGGACGAGCAACCTCACACACAAGCAGTCACGCACATGTACTTTTGATATAGGCCACTGTTAACATGCCAACAAAGGAGCCACTAAAACCCTGCTATGCTTATAAATGATTCTCATGTGATCTCTTGACCTTTTTAGATCCTGGCCGCTGAATTTCAATCAGGTGTGTTCCATCCCAACTGCCATCAATCACTTCCTCTCCTTTGCTGCCATCCTTCATTAATTGATTCAATCAATTACAAGGATTGGTAAAATGATTGATGAACTATACAGCATACATATACACTCACCCTCACGTGGGTTTTAACCTTGTCATTTATGAGGTGGATGCCTCGGACTGGTCGCACATATGTATGTAATATTTTATTACAGGAAAACTTTGTGTTGCTACACTAAATAATTAATAAAACACTGACATTAAGTATGCATAAATATGAATCTTTTGTGCTTGTTTTTTCTACTCTATTGTATACATGTTTTTTCCTAGGTAATCTACATTCAGAGCACATCCGCCCTTGACCGTGGCTTTGCTTCTCTTCATAAATCTCAGCTTACTCTATTTACCTTTTGTGATAGAATGCTTACTTTAAATTGTAGAAAATTGCTGTCATCCTTCTACACTAAAAATACACTTTGTCAGAGGACTGTGAACTCTGGTGGTCTCACAGCTCTGGAAATATTGTATTGCTTTTGATAATAAAGGTGCAGTGCAATGTTTTATTAATGAGACACAGTCGGTTTCATTTGGAATCAAACGTGAAGCTCCATTTCTTTGCAGCCCGTTGGTATCAGGTGCTCGTGTACAAACACACGCAAGCACGCAAGCACGCACGCATGCACGCGCACGCACACACACACACACACACACATTCCTTATTTTCAGGACTATTTACATTGTAGATTCTCACTGAAGCATCAAAACTGTGAATGAACACAAATAGAATTATGTAGCAAACACAAAACCATGTGAGGGACAGTGTACATGTACATATGATTCATATTTTAGAACCTTTAAAAAAGCCACCTAGTGCTTTCAATACTGGTTTGCACACTCTTGCCTTTCTCTTGATGAGCTTTGTGAGGTCATCACCTGAAACAGCTTTCCAACAGAGGTTGTTGGCCCTTTTGCCTTCATTCTGCAGTTCATCTTATCCCAAACCATCGCCATTGGCTTTAGGTTAGCTGACTGTGGAGGTCAAGTCATCTGATACAGCAATGCACTCTCTTTCTTGGTCAAATAGCCCATACACAGCTCAGAGGTGTTTGTGTGTATGTGTGTGTACGTGCGTATGTGTGTGTGTGTGTGTGTGTGTGTGTGTGTGTGTGTGTGTGTGTGTGTGTGTAAAAAAGCATGCAAAAACTCCCCTCATCTTCTCATTGGTGACATTTAAATAAGCATCTGATTATTATTCTTTGCTAAAGTGGTTGATCAAGCTAATGAATGGCTTCCATTAATCACACCGGGCACAGCTGTGGATGGAGATGAAGAGAGAGGAAGAGGCATTGAGATGAACGTGAAACGATTTCCGTTATTCGATTACTTCCAGCACTTTCAGTTACAGCGACACAACAGTCTTAACAGAGGTGATTATCTCTATACGTTAAGTGTATGTATTTATTCAGAATATGTCAGCACCTTTCAACCTGATATTTATGTTAACTTATCCGGCATTCAATTCCAAAAACAAACATGTTATACTGTACATGTTGTGCATGTTATACACTCGACAATTAACTAAGTAACTCTGAGGGATGGTAGCTTTGAAAAGAGGGGGCCATAGGATCTGTGGGGCCTGTAGGATTCACCACAACCTGAGTGTCATAGCAAGTGAGCTGTGTCTGTGCAACAAACAGCGATTATCAGCAACCTGTAACCCATTGCTGGTAATACTAGCCACACACCAAATAACCTGCTAAGAGTCGCATATTTGGTTTGTCGGGGAGGACAAGGCACACAGAAATGAACAGTTTTCTGGTAACCGATTTACAGGAAAGGCTTCCAAGAAAGACTAACTTGCTGTTTCACAGGCATACAGGCAAGAATAAACCAAGCAGAGCTGGTTAAGCCTTTAGGGGGCCCTAAGCAGAATATGATTTGTGGGCCCTTCACTGCCAATAGCAATAACTAACTACTATTATTATTATTTATTATTGCAGGTGGACGGACGGATGGATGGTTGGATGGATGAATAGATGGACGGGGGCTCTGGACTCAGCCTAGCCTTGAACAATGTCAAAATACTAGAAAGGGATTGTACCTCAGTGGTAACAAGCTGTCCTGGTTAATTCCCACCCACTATGGGTCAAACGTCCTTGAGAGAAGCACTTAACCTTAACTCTGCATCCTCCTATGGAGGAGTTGAGTATCCAGAAATACCAAATGCATTTCAGAAACATAGATTACAAGAACTGTGTGCCCTTGTGAGTCAGCTAATGATTCATGCGATACTTTATTGATCTCCATAAGGGAAGCAGCTATAGGAATGCTCTTTATGTGGATGGAGCCGTCCTTCTGCTCAAGGACAACTCGGCAGAAAAGGTACGGAACTGTCAGGGTCATTTATTAATGTTCAACAACATTATAAGAACAAACATTTATTAATTTAAATAGTTTATTTTACCATCTATATATTGTGCTTTATGCTATTTTTCTAAGTATATACAGACTCACATTCATGAAACTATTCCATCATATATGTAGCATAAAAGTGCATTTTAATTTTAAGTGCACAGTATCCACAACTGATGCATGTCACATCAAAACAACGCTGAGCAATGGTGTGTCTATGCTTCTTTGTTAATCCTAGGCAAGGGATGAGCTGATCTAAAGCTCAGACGATCGCATCTATACCAAATGAATGCTCATGAACCACATGAACAACATGAATTTCTAATTGTATGGATTTTTACTGTCAATATATGCATGATCTAAGGCACATAGATTAGATTTAAAAATTGCTACAACATAAAATTACACTAATGTGCTGCAAATTATCTGTCCTCTTCAATTTCTTTTTAAATTAGCTTTGAATTCATTGACCAAAATGTCACCATTGTCTCCAGCTGGTTGAACATATTGGCAGTAATGAAGAAAACACCTCATTTGTTAATTAATTAATTAATTCATTGATCATCTCTCTGTCAACACATTCATCTGTATTTTGTACCTCTCAAACCTCTCCTTCAGTTATCTCTACACACAATATTTATGTCACATCAGAATGCCCCTTTTTTGAGTCAGGTTTTTTAATAGATCAAACATTAGATGCCTCGCTTGCTCAGATGTCCCTTGAAAACGTAAAAGCATCATAATATTATACGAGGCAGCTGCTGCTTCCATAGTTAGCTAGGGACAAATATGAGTATATTTGTAGAACAGAACAAAACTGCATGAGATTTTGTGGCTAAAAGCAAATAACTAATATTTTTTTCGATCAACAATCAGATATTCCCACATTGTTTCCAAAATTTTGCATGTTTTTTTTTTTTTTTGAGAAGATATTTAATTATGCACTTATTTTACAGGAATTGTAGCCATCTTTCATTTGCAGTACACTTCCTCTATTCACAAAGCATTCTGGGATCTTCCTCCACAGGAAGGAAGGGTGGTGAAATAGAAGGGTGGGCTGAAGGGGGGTGAAGGGGAAAGACCGGGTAACATTACGGTCCTTGATTTGCTTTTCTTCACAGGGGTTTTTACACTGCTTTTAGTCTGGCCCATCATCTAGGACCTGTTTGCAATGGAAGAACTTACCAGGAGCATAAAGCCCCTGAAAACCTAGCTCATAAGAGCATTCAGGCCCTCAATCTCCCTCACCAGGATAAGGTGGCAACTGAACGAACTGAGCCCTAATTTATATATATATATATATGAGCTCAATGCTAACATGATGCTTATTTAGACTGCATAATAGCTGACTGAAAGCAATATTATGAGAGTGTCGTTTTAAAGATTGCTTGTAGGATTGTGTGACTGTGTAATGTGAAATGTTGTGTTTAAGTTAGATTGCTGCATCGGGTGGAAAACCATTCCTGATGGTGCAGATAGTTCTCCCCAGGCATCACAGGTGTTTCTGTCCATCCACGCTCAATTTGTGCAGGTACGCAATAAATCAACACAACATCGCAATTCTGCCACTCATTGCTTCATGCAGAGCTTCTGAGATACAGGCAGAGTGAGATACAATCACATTAAGAGACAGAGCGAGGACAGGTCTGCTGATCTGCAAACATTGTCACCACAAGAATGATAATTTAAGAGTCTGATTGCTTCCAAGAGATAGTGTTTTATTTCACTGTCATGGAATTATGAAAGGCAGCAGACTCCTGTTTCGGTTTTCACTACTGCTCTGCATCTGTTCCAGAGTGCCCAGGGGGGGAATCAGTGGCTTTCTATGCCAACAACAGGCTGCAATTTGACCCAGTGGGGTGATAAACTGCAGCCATAAACACTTCTGCTAGTGAGCAAAAGAAACACAAGTAGATTTAAGGGAACACATTAGCGCAATAACAGTCACAGCGACATGGTGGTTTAGGATGAGATAAAATGTGATTTCGAGGTGAATTTGTGTGTAATATTTAATTTAAAAAAAATAAATGATCAAAAGGAAAACTTTTGAAATCTGTGCTTGTGAAGAGAGATGGAGACGACTGACAGAGGTGGAGAGGAGTGATTATGTGAGAGAGAAATTAAGAAACAGGAAGAAAAAGGAAAGAAGCAGTTTTATATTTTGGTCTTCAGAAACCATGGGTTCTTACACTTTTCAATCTGCTAAGTGAATGACAAATTGTTTAAAACAACTGTAATACGATTTACAGCTGCATTACAAATATCCCACCTCAGTGTCATAACAAAAGCTCTAAAGGGATCTGTCCATTAGACCAGAGGCAATGTACACTACAAAACCCACAGTACTTTAACAACCGTAACTGTCTGCCATACTGTTTGTAGCATCCATGTTCCCTTTGAGAGTATAATCCCAGCAACACGTGGGCCACCACAACATGTATAGTCAAGATACAAGGGTGGCAATATGACTGGCCATTTACTTGGAGACAAATGTCAGACATTTTTGAGAAACACACTTCTTTTAATCTCATGAGAGAATTTTGAACAATGAGTTGTGAATTGCAATAGCGCAGCTGTGAGAGTCGTGTTTTTTTCAACATGTCTCTGTCTGTTGATCTGCGACTCCACGCCCGCCCAAAACCAAATGAAGCAAATGAATTCTATGCTTGCCATCATCCCGAGAGGATTAATAAAAGAAGTCCAACAGCTGGACATTGGTGTAACCAGGGCATTCAAAGTAAAGTTGTGAGCGTCATGGGAGTGATGGATGAGAGACGACAAATACTGTACACCACTAAGACGACTGGGAGGCAGCGTCGGGCGAGTTACGCCACCATTTATGAATGGATTGTAGATACCTATACTAGGTATCTTCTTTGACTGTTGTCTGAGACAACCACCCGGCAATGAGACCAGCTCCGACAATGACGAGAGGGAGCGCGGCATGTTTGATGGCGAAATTGCCCAGCTGCTCAAATCAGATACAGAAGATGAGGACTTTGATGAATTTGTGACATAAGATCGATCAAAAAATAATGTGTTTATTTTTAAAAATGTAGTAGAATAAAATTCAACCAAACTCACTGTGTTGCTTCCGTTACCTTGTTTTAGCATGTGCCAAGTAATACAGTGTGCCATATGTATGACTTAAGTAGAGAAATAAACCCCGTAATTGAGACTGAGCCTGATAATCCGTTGAGCCTTATGTTCAGTAAAATACGGTAATACCTTATTTGCTGAAAATTAAAAGAATGAATTTAATCTTTTACACTCCTTATTTTTATCCAAAATTGTTGTTGTTAATTATGATGTAGGTATGGCCAGTTTGGAATGCATTTACAGGAAATGAACCGCCACATTTTTTTGCCTAGAGTTAATCTCTGTGCCACAGTCTTTTTTTTTTTTTGCTGTAACAATCCCTGACACTATTTACAAAACATTTCAGTCTGTTAAATTCAGCACAATCTGATTATACATTAAAATCTTAATAGGCAGAAAATATTCATGCCATCATATGCTATTCTTGGAAAGGCGACTCGATAGTGACTGGAAGTGAACTGATGAATCTGGTTTTGTACTCACTTGTTTCATTAGATGTTATTTTAAAAAAAGAAAAATCACTTTGTGCACATCAAAGATTGTGTCTGTTCTCTGAAAATATCACATTAAGTATGAAATTGCATGAAATTGCCAGATAAGTCATCAGCCAGAGTTCTTTACCATACTGATGGTGAATATCCAGGCTGAGTGCTATTTTTTCTAGATGGTATATTTTGAAGTCATGGCCATTACATCTGAGTAAATACAATCAACAAAGAGAGGGGGGACGGGATGGTGATACTATAGTCATACTGTAATAAACACTAAATTTCTATCTGCACTCTGAAAACTGCATTTACCAGGGTTTTTATTATTCCGAACAACTCCCGGCAGAGAGGAATAGGAGGTAATGGAGGGTGACTGCAGTGTTGGAACAGCTGAAATAACTAAACACACCAATAGAAGTCTTCAAGGGTATGCCCAAACCCCATGATCTGGGCAACCACCAAAAGGGTACTTGGGTTTAGCTCCATGTACTATGTGATCAGTCGTGTGATGGTTGGAACATGTACTAATACTGCAGATGCCATATCTGTTTAACATCAGGTGTAACACAAACTTTAAACAGACTTCAAATGATATCTGTGGCCCCAAGTTGATACATCATGACCTGCATGAGGAAGTGTCCTATAAGGGTCAGATGACAGACTTATTTCAGTGAACACAGATGAAATACCGGTAAGTTTGTCGTCGTCTGAAGTTAACAAAATTAACATCAGCATCCATGAATGTATTTTCCAACTTTGCTGGCACCTAAGACGTACTGTATATTATGTGTTACATCTGAGTACACAGGAAAAGAGAAGAGATCAACCTGCAAATACTTAAAATGTGCTAATAGCAATCAGTTGTGAATATGTCTCAGAGGTTCAGACACATACTGACTAAAACCCAATCCAAATAGCATCTTAATTCTGCCTTTATTCTCCCCTGATGTCTGTCTGAATCCAATAAAGGAATAATGGGGTGTTAGTTTGTTCCACCTCTATGACACCTCTAGAAGTAGTAACAGCGGTGAAATAGACGCCCTGATGTTGCAAAACAGGTGTGACATGATGGCCACTATTCTGAGGAGAAAATTAAATATATTAGCTTTTCTGATGGATGTTTTGTCTTACATCACATCCCTAAATGTTGTGGAATGACTGCATAAAATATATACGCACAAACCAAAGTGGTATTGTGACATCTTGGCTGATCCAGTTGGAGCACACCACAGTGGTCACAGAAAAAATAATTTATTTTCGCAATATTGTACAAGTGACTTGTAATTCTTCACAGAGTTAAAAAGATCCGATATTTGAAAAGTGACAGTAATGTGACTTGAAACAGAGAGTACTCGGCTGGAATACCTGACCATCTGGTCGACACCTGGGGGTTATGGAAAATTTGTTCTCATAAAACACACTCCCAAGTACCTCAGCGATAATTTTCATGACTTTTGTTATCTACCTGTGTCTTGGCTGGGGAGTCATGTTGATTTGGAGTGGATTTTACACACTGTGACCAGCTGATACTTCCCCTCATATAATATCTCAAATAACCCAGTTGTAATCTACAAAGAACCAATTCATATAACAGAGTAAAAGAGTAAAAACAAAACAAAAAAACTGTAGGAGTTCCCCTACAGATTTATTTTATTTTATCCTACATTATTTTTTAAGAACTGCATTATCTCCAAGAAAAATTGTTTGTACCCTGTTTCCACAAGGTAAGCTGCTACAGTACAACGTTAAAGTATGTGTCACTTCCACTGCCATAAAGGGGGGCAAAGAGTCAAATACAAGATATAGTTTGCAGTGTCACTTGTTGAGCCTGAGAACCACTAATTGATAACACAGTAGGCACTTAAGAGACAATCATTGTACTGTGCATAAAGACACATACAAACAACATATGAAAGCATATATGAGAGCAATAATGACACATATCTATCTATATCTATACATCTTTTTATTTATTCTGTTTTCAAACTTTATGATAAGCTAAGCTACCTGGTTAATATTTCACAAAATACTCTTTAAATTACTTCACCACAACAAAATACAATGTTGAACCCTTTCACTCTCTCACATGGTCAGAATATATATTCACCTCCCTGACATTTAAGAAACTCCCCAATGTCACAACAACAAATATCGACAAATATCATGTGCATTGGGCACATGTGATGTTGATAATGAAGAAAAAACAACAACTGTGCATGTTCATCTTTTTTCAGTCCTGACAGTGAGGACTGCTTGACACACAATAAATGTAAGTACACCGTCACCCCAGCACAACTGATTTCTGTCTATACCAACGCATTTATTCTGAGAGGAAGGCAAGAATGGGGTTGTTTAGCGTGTAGAGCCATTTAAACTGCAGCTATGACATCGTAGACCTTACATTTAACTGTATGTGCATGCATATATTACCTCCCACTTACTATTATGTGGATGCAGGTGCAGATTCATGATCTGAATGCATACTTGGCTTCAAGTATCCAGATGTTCCATTTTGTCAATGCTTGCCATCTTTGCTTTTATGACCGCTCTTGCATGATCCCATATGGGAACATCTTTGGTGACAGGCTCATAATTTCAGTCAGTAAAAGCCGCTGAAATGCCTTCTAATTACACTGGACTGCTGCCAACACCCGCACTGCAGTCACCGTTGGACAGTCACTTCCAACTATGTTCAGGATTGTCAGTCTGATAAACACTCCATTGATGAAACAGTTTCTCCTTCATTTTCTGAAGCTGTTATATACGGCTAGTGTTGTGCAGCAATTCCTACTGTATTGTGTGTTAGTATAAGCCACAATGCAGCGGGTTAAGGAAGTGGGGCTGTAAAAATAAAAGATATTGATTTAAACATCTCAAGATGTACCTTTCAGCAATGTTAACAGCACTGGCTTAGGAAATTCAAATGTGGTCCTATTGGTTATTTGACACACAGCTACAGTCCAAATTGGAAATATCAACACTTGTTAGATGGCTTTCCATGCAATTTGGCTCATGTATAGACCTGGTACATCGCCCAGTGGATACCTCTCAATGACTTTTTTTTGCCCTTTTAGATCACCATTAGATGGAAATTTGTGCTTTTCATCCTTCACAATTCACTATCAAAAAATAACAACAAAAGGACTAAAATGTGCATTTTATTATGAAACCATGTCATATGAATAAAACCACAATTGGATGGATTTTTCATGCTATTTGGGATGCGGAATCAGGTTGATAAGTGATTTAAAGTTGTCATTTTCCCAATTGGTACCATGCACATGATTGTTAGCAGGCTAACACACTATACTAGAGTAACATGTAAAACATGAATCGGTAAACACTAAAGCATCAGAACAGCTAGGATAGAGGCAGACACGTACGGGAAAAATGCATTAAGTAGGCTCATATGTTTAAAAGGCAGACTTGAGGTCTGTTTTTTGTAATTATGAGGGAAACTTTTCAAAAATGCTGCAATGCACGGGTGTCACGCCCGGCGTGTACCGTAATTCATGTCCCAAGTGCTCTGAGATAGGCCCAAGAAACCCTGCGACTGGCAACAGCGGAAGAAGCGGGTACTGACGATGTATGTATATGTGCTGTATATGTATGAATTTGAAAAATGCCCAAAATGGATGAAACCTTCAAGGAGACACTGGTGATGGCATTTGGCTAACTATTTAATAATCTTAACTGGCTTTAGGAAACCACATTCTCCCTTTCTGCTGATATCCCAAGTTGAAGCAAGGGCAGAACAGTCACACACAATTTATAATCAGTCAGTAGCAATGGGAGCAGTGTGAGACTGCCCTTTAGGGCTAATCTATATGTGTCCCTAATGCTTAGGATATCCATGAAATATAACCACTCCAAGCCTGGACACTCAGAGGACTTGAGAGTAGAGGGAAATGTCTGTATTGCTACTCTTTTGGGCCTCAGTCATATCCTCTTTATTATTTCACCTAGTCCCTCTTAAGTATATATATATCTATTTTCATTTCTGTACTTCAGTGAAATATCTGCTTCAATATCTGGATCCAACAAGAAAAACTGTTGCAGTAAGTAGATTTTTTTTGCCTGTATTGTGAAAATTATTCTAAACAGTCAGAGGAAGAAATGCAGTCCTTTTTACTGCTTATGTGAACATGCATTCTTTGTATGAGGTAGCGAGTGAATGCAGCTGCCAACATGACAGTCTTTACTTTGACATGTTAACGTCTTCCTGCTCATGTTCTCTATCCCATGGTGCAGAACAGAGAGCAGTTATGAAATCCTCACTTCTTCTCCCTCTCCCCTTTCTTCTTTTAGTATTGTCCCATCACTGTTGAATTGGAAATGCCAAAAAGGCTAATACTGAACTATTGCATGACATGCTGTTACTGTTTTCACATTTCAAATTGAATGCTCAATACATTTTATGGGTTACTCTTCAATATCCAAGCTCCATATCCTGGAGTTCATGAATTTGTCATACAATCAGAATTGATGTCTGGATCTGTGGTCTCTGTGCTCCACTGTCAGAGTGAGAATCTAAGGTCATTAGCCTTGAACTCATGAGAGTGATGCTCGAAACAAAGACACCAGCCTTAGACCCTAAGGTCTACATCATTTTTGACAAGAAACACAGAAATCTGGCATCACTTTGCATCAGGGTTGTCAGGTTTTGTCTTGTTAGTAATGTGACATCTGCGTCAAGACTCCCGAAATGGCAACAATGTCAGTGTGATGTATGAGGTTGCAATAGCTATTTGTTAGGTTTCTTATTTCAGTTTTCAAAGGGAAGCATCCTTATTCATCTTTAAACAGAGGGGTAGATTTCTGTCTCTGTCCATCATTCCACAGGTGTGTCTTAACAGCGTGTGTTTTTTCATAAAGAAATGCAATGTTTCTATTCCCTACATTGCTACTCAACAATAAACAGCGTGTTTATTCTTCAGACAAATATATTTAATACATCGTCATTTCCGTCCTGTGCTATAATCAATCAAAAACACCTCAGGGTAGGGAAAATTACTTCACGATATTGCAAAACAGAGAATGCAAACCATCATGATCAACACCTTGAGCAGGAATCGAACATTGTATTTTGGGCATGTGATGATCCAGGTCAACACCAAAATCAAACAGAAATTCCCTTAAATCATTCACAATGCCTTCAGCCTCAGTCCTTATATCATGGAGAGGCTGTTTTGAGAGGGTTTTTGACACGTTTACTTCGAACAGGGTTTCCTCAAGAACAGAAATTACAGATCAAGTGTGCAGATAGGTATAGTTTTAGACCATACGGTATAGCTTGTTTCAGGCTAAGACAAACCATACTGTATGTTTTAGATAACACAGTTTTTTAGCTACAGATTATTGCCTTAGAGTTCAGTCAGATGTATTTGAAAAGGATATCTTCTCCTAATACATTTCATATTAAGGAAAGAGTACAGAACAGGGTAAAAATGAGCAGCTTCATATAGCTTGTATGATTCTGTACCAGGATGCTCATGGGGGCACTATTGTACGATATTATAGTGTGTCTCAGCAGCTGCATGTGTTTCAGTGTGCCATGCATACACTACAGATGAATGGATTAAAAACATTCATTTACTGTGCTATTATTGGCATACGAGGTCGAGTCTCCATTTAATTCTTCTTTAACACATATAGCTTCAACTGGGGAGTTGAGCAGTAGCCTGGAGCTACTGGTTACCTTTTCTAGGTTGATAAAACATACAGGAACACCTCGAGCAGAATGCTGGATCTCCACTCCTGAGATCATGGGGAACACTGTCTAAACTTGGAAAAATATATGAACTATGCAATACATTTTGTTTTTGCTGACACAAACTCCAGAGTTATTTTTGGGCTTTGAAAAATATATTTTATAAATTTAGCAGCAATTCGAGTTTGAAGGAGTTAAATTTCTCTCCAATCCCATTCCTCAGGAATTTTATTTTTTTTCAAAATAACACTTGCAGCTTTAAGGAAGGATAAGGCCCACTTGGCAGAGGGATTCTAGCCTGCCACCAGCACAATAAGAAGGCAACAGGAAGCTCGCCAAGTACTAGCTCTCAGCCCTGGCTGAGGGGTCTAAGCAGAGAGAAGCTGTACCACAACATAGCTTTTCTACATTCGAGCCAGATTTGGGCATGAAAAAATAAATACAGTGAGATCTCTCCAATTTTCCTTCAGCCCCTAGGCCCTTAAGCAGAATACTTCTAACACCTGCTGAGATCATTCACTATCCTTCTTTTACATGCAATACTTCCCAGTTGCCGAGCTAAAACTAGTTTTCTTTTTTCTTGATGGATATGAAGTGGAAAAAAACCCACATTTGAGTTTGACACAGCACATTGTGCCAGATGAGGAGATTACTGCTTGTTAAGCTGTTCCAACTGTGAATCCCACAACCAAATTACTCAACAGGTCATGGTTCACTTGTTAGAAAACATGGAAGCCCTCTGAAGATGAGACACGTCTAAAACATCAGCGACTTCTAAAGCAATGGTCAGTTGAGAGTTCTATGTGATCAAATGGAGTAACGTTGTTGTTCAGGGCAAATTGTGCTGTTTTTGATTTCATTAGTCTCCCGAACAACTCAAACATTTTTCATAAACATTCAATATACAGTAATCCTTGCGCATTCGCACATCAACACGCGCGACTTCACCTCATCACGGATTTTTAGTAGGTAGTCATGTGATACCGTACACACATTCTATTGGCTGATGGCATCTGGAAGTAGGCTACGTTCCGTGAGTCTTGGAACGCAGTGCACTTCCGTGAGACACAAAAGTGCTTTAAACAGTCGATAAGAGTGTGGGTAAAGGTAGTACAGATATAAGGTGGTTTAATACCAGTATAGGGAGGGTTCATAAACATTTAAATTACCGTAAACAATAAGATAAATAGTTTGTAGCTATATCACGGACTTCGTTACTTTAATTCTGTGATGTGGTTCCTGGATTGCATTAACCGCGAGTAACGAGGGCGCACTGTATAGCAGCTTCTAATCAACAATGTTTGTGCCCATGTCTGGTCTAAGCACCTCCCACTTCAAACTCTGTTGTAGATTTACAATAATGTTAGGAGATGCCATTTACTAAGACGTAAATTTTGATCACTCCTGTCTACAGTGAGGAGCACGTTGTAAGAGACATTTTCGACTTATCTTTGTACCAGACTCGGATCAAACACAGCCTCCAAGACAGTTTAATGACAGGGCATACAGTAAGGAGATGATTTATAGCAGCTCCAGTGAGGACTATGACTGTAGAAATTTTACCCAGAAGACACAGCAGAAGAACAGATGTTTTTTCTATTGTTTATCATTCATAATTTAGCTTCATTTGATTTCACAAGTGCAAAAGAAGATATAGCCGCAAGAGGGCACAAGCCAGAGTCTTATTGGGCCGGTCCCAAGCCCGGAAAAATACAGAGGATTGTGTCAGCAGGGCATCCCACGTAAAACTTCATTAGCGATAAGTCTGAAGCTAGAAAACGAAGGTGTGATGTTCAATGGTGTTAATGGGTATGCTCCACAGGTAGGATGTGGGCTGCAGGAGAAGGAGAAATTCTGGTTGGTTTTTTATGAAGTGATGCAGAGCATACCTAGAAGTGGGAGTTGTCTTTGGTGCAGATTTCAATGGACATGTTGGAGGAAACAGAGGTGCTGAGGAGGTGATGGGCAGGTTTGGTATCTAGAAGAGGAATGCCGAAGGATAGATGGTAGTTGACTTTGCAAAAAGGATGGAAAATGGCTATAGTGAATACTCTCTTCCAGAAGAGGCGGGAACATCTGGTAACCCATAAGAGTGGAGGTAGGAGCCCACAGGTAGACTACATCTTTTGTAGATGGGGTAATCTGAAGGAGATCAGAGACTGCAAAGTAGTGGTAGGCGAGAGTGTAGCCAAACAGCATAGGATGATGGTGTGTAGGATGACTCTGGTGGTGAGGAAGATGAAGAGGACAAAGGCAGAGCAGAGGATGAAATGGTGGAAGCTGAAAGAGGAAGAGTGTTGCATGACTTTCAGGAAGGACTGAAGACAGGCTCTGGGTGGTCAGGAGGTGATTCCAGATGACTGGACAACTATAGCTAATGTGATCACGGAGACAGGTAGGAGAGAACTTGGTGTGTCATCTTGAAGGAAAGTAGATAAGGAGACTTTGTGGTGGAATGTAGAAGTACAGGAGTGTATACAGAGAAAGAGGTTAGCTAAGAAGAATTGGGACACTGAGAGGACCTAGGAGAGTAGACAGGAGTACAGGGAGATGTAGCGTAAGGTGAAAGTATAGGTAGCAAAGGCCAAACAAGGGGCTTACAATGACTTGTATGCTAGGTTGGACAGTAAGGAGGGAGAGTCTGATCTATACAGGTTGGCAAGACAGAAAGACAGAGTTGGGAAGGACGTGCAGCAGGTTAGGGTGATTAACGATAGGGATGGAAGTCTATTGACAGGTGCCAGTAGTGTGATGGGAAGATGGAAAGAGTACTTTGAAGAGTTTATGAACGTGGAAAATGAGGACAAAGACTAGAAGAGGTGACTGTTGTGGACCAGGAAGTAGCAAAGATTAGTCAGGATGAAGTGAGGAGGGCATTGAAGAGGATGAAGAGCGGAAAGGCAGTCGGTCCTGATGATATAACTGTGGAGGTATGGAAGTGTCTAGAAGAGGTGGTAGTAGAGTTTCTGACTGGGTTGTTGAACAGGATCTTAGATAGTGAGAAGATGCATGGGGAATGGAGGAGAAGTGTGCTTTTAAGAACAAGGGAGATGTGCGGAGTTGTGGCAACTACAGAGGAGTTGTGGCAACTACAGAGGAACAAAGCTGATGAGACATACAATGAAGTTATGGGAAAGAGTAGTTGAAGCTAGACTAAGGGCAGAAGTGAGCATTTGTGAGCAGCAGTATGGTTTCATGCCAAAAAACAGTACTACAGGTGCTTTGAGGATGTTGATGGAGAAGTACAGAGAAGGCCAGAGAGAGCTGCATTGTGTTTTTGTAGATCTGGAGAAAGCTTATGACAGGGTGCCCAGAGAGGAACTGTGGCATTATGTGTGGGGTGTCAGAGAAGTATGTTAGAGCGGTACAGGACATGTATGAGGTTGGGTTGTTAAAAACTAATTTAGAATATTGTTATCACAGAAAAAGGGTTTTCTTCAGGCTTCAGGTGAACTGGCAACTTTTCATTGTAACAGCCACCTCCCTCGATGTCCTCTACGGACTGAGTGACTCCTGCCCTAATGTACCCCTAATCCATCAAATTCCAAAATTATCTGTGTAAAAAATCCATTCCTGATTACCTTCAATATTGAAACTGATATTTTACTTAAATTAATGTCACTTAAAAAAAGTGGTTATCAATCTGCTTGATTTGTGATAACTGGGATCAACTAACACCTGGATACACAGAGAGTATCAGCAGAGGGTAAGTGGTATGACAGCATGGTGCCCAGTATGGTACTGCAGAGGTAGCGCATAACCTCTCTACTGTAAAAATGACAGGAATAACAGGCAAGCAGAAGAGTGAGACAGAGGACAAAAATTGTTCTTACCTTTTAAGAAAATTGAGGGAAAGGGAGTGATGGAATGGTTTTAAGTAGAAAGAGAATAAGGAAAGAGACAGTGGAAAAAGCAAGGACTGGAGAGAGTGAAGGAAATGAAAAAGACATGCACTATTACACAGTATTGAGAAATGAGAAATGAGATGAGACAGGTGGGTAGTCCGACAGACACAGAAAGAGATGGTGAGAAAGACAAATGTGAAGCTGTCTAAATTTGAAAGAGAGGTAAACTGTGATGTGCTGAAGGATAGCTGTTGAGCGAGAAGGGGGGAGGTGAACGGGAGAAAGAAAGGCCACAAGTCTAAAGGTCTACAACCATCCTGGAAGAAACAGCATCTGTCTCAGCGAAATAGAAAGGAGCGATCAATAACTATACAGTTGAGGAGTGTGTGTGCACGCTGGTGTGTATATGTGTTGCTGGTTCACTGGGCTTTGCAGTTTGCTTGTGCAGCATTTATACTGCTGGATTTTTATTGAAAAATATGTTTTTTATGGAGGTGGGCATGACCATATCTGTGATTGTTACGGACAAGCTAAGGCATTTCAGAAAAACTAAAACAAAGATCTTTAAGCCATGCCTTTTTGCTCTACATATATGTTTGATATACAATCAATTGAGTATTTTTGATTGTTAATAAGTGGGACATGTTAATATTGATCAGTAAACAATAATTTGAAAATTACACCCACACTGATGCAGATTATCTGAAATATGTTGCACTATTTCTTAGACTACTGCATTCATGGTTGTCTGAAGCCACGGTTATGTTGTTTCCTATTTGCATGTATCATGATCAAATATCTGAAAAACAGATGCTATTCCTATTAGTTTAGCTTTTTTTTTTTTTTTTTTTTTTTTACAAGTAATTAGCATGTTAGTGTTTAGCTCAAAGTACCACTGCCTCACGCAGTTGCACCACCGGAGCTGTGGATTCTTAGGCTTCCTTATGCTTCGTAATATGAAAAAAAAGTATTTTTAATTGCTTTGATTGATGAATGGTCAATGGTGAATGGCCCCTTGATCACACACTCATGTGTATCCTGTTCTGATATCACATTCAAACAAGCAGCTGAGCAGCATGGAAGAAGTCGGTGTATTAGGGCCCCTGAATTAGAAGTCAAATTACAGACTTTTCCTTTCATCTTCTCTTGAATCAGTGGCATGCCATAAAGCATGAGTGAACAGGCCTTGCATTATCATGGTATAATCCTTTTGATGAGGATGACAGTTTCTTCATTCGTTCTTCTTCGCTTCCTATAGAACGTAGCTGCTTGTGTCATCTTTGAGATCATTCCTTTCATTTTTCCTTTCACTGTAGTATTTGTTCTTACAATATAAATATTTCTATCATCCAGTTGAGTCAAGTTAGGATTTCTCTTGTCTCAGTGTTTGATGGATGTCCACACAATTTGGCAGTGAAGTGGAGACTTGGTTTTGAAGCTCAGGCCCAGACTGTTAGTGCTCTCAGTTTGACTTTGATAAACCCCATTAGTGTAGCTATTGCTCCCTCTCTTTTCTCATGCACTTGCAAGCTATGAGCCTCAAAGGGACTGATGTGAGGGCAAAAATACAAGGTTTCTCCAAAATTGCATAATTTCTCAGTGAAGTGAGCAAAAAAAAAAAAGTAGGTGATGAAGGTGATAAGTTACTTATGTCTGCTTACGTAATAGGAATACAAATTGATTGAGAATGACAAGAGAAAATCTGACAGTGGCAGGGGGGTCGCGTTACAAAAGATTTACATGTGCAGTTTTAGGTTTTAGTCACCAAGAAAGATTTAGAGGTGTATTGTCTTTCTGTACGTCACTGAAGAGGGCTATTCCTTGCTATGTGCAGTCAGGGCTGCAGTAGGTGAGCATGTGCTCATAAAAGAATGAATGATTTGTCAGGATGTCTGCCAGAGGTCAATACTCTACATGCATGCCAATGCAGCAGCCCATTCACCACTTGCCACTATCTAAATTGAAAAGAATATTTATACCAACTTAGGGATCAGAAGTTAATGGAAGCAACGGTGCATCAATTGAGCTGCATGAAAATGTTTTATGCAAGATAGTAAGAGGGCTACGTCCTTTTAAAAGATTTTTTAATTTTCCCAAATTGGCTTTTTTTTTGGCTGAGTGTGGTGTGTGCGTGTGTGTATTTGAGTGTGTGTGTGTGTGTGTGTGTGTGTGTGTGTGTGTGTGTGTGTGTGTGTGTGTGTGTGTGTGTGTGTGTGTGTGTGTGTGTGTGTGTGTGTGTGTGTAATGAGGATGTATCTGCAGTCTACACTGAGGGTTTGAATCTGACAGGGTATTAACTTTGCTAAAAGGGTGGGATCAAATAAAGATCTCCCTCCTATGTAATGGAAGTTGCTCTTTGGTGTGATGACAGTTGTAGGAAATGATTAAGATATAATCACAGCTCTTTGTCCCTCTGTCACAAATGACAGAAAAAAACGCTTTGGCACAAGTTGTGGATTCATTGATTGAGACCACTTGCATTCATTTGACTCATTTACTTCTTATATGATCCAATCTGTTTGTTCATGGGAGAAAATTGTCATCATTTCTGTGGCTTTGTGCCTCTGAACCGTGTACGAAATGTTGCCTCTAGCTGATGAAATCCCCTCACATTGATTGAAATGAAAAACCAAATCCCAAGGACATGTCAGGGGCCTGTTATTGTACAAAATTATTTAAGACTACATTCACTTCCCAAAAGTAATGACATTTTACAATAGATTTGCATGTTAGATTGATGTTAAATCACAATACCTGATGCAGTACAGACACACTATACTGAGACAGAATTGACATATTTGCATTTGAATCTATCCAAAATCAACAGTATGATAAGTTTAACATTCCTATAAATTGCAGCAGCTCAGTGAGTGTCACCATTACTGCAGATCCATTGCACATTCCTCTTCAGATGGCCATACCATATCAACGGTTATTGATTTAAGTTTAATAAAGGGCACACTGAAGTTCCATCACTAGCAGATAGCCAGCACATGAAAACATAAAAAATGCTTTTAAGTCTACAGTTATGTGCCATATGCTTCTAACTACCTCTCGTGCTAAACAAATCCATTTATATTTTACAATATGTGAAGAGGTGATTCATTACTTGCTAAAACCTCACTTTTGAGGTGTTAGCCACCATCAAATTAATATTTAAGTCAGATGACAGCCTTCTCTATGCACATTCAAATGCCATTATTTTCACAGGTTCCTACAAAAACTATGGATTTCCACCAATCATTGCCTTCTTAGATTTACAATATAATCAATGACTCAGCCCTGAGTCACAGTCAATGTCTCTTATAGGCTACTACATTTTAAAATTTTTATTTATTTTTCTACAAGGGTTTAAACCTAATCCCACTGCCATCTCCCACATTTATTTTTATCCCTGATGTAGGACCCTGTGATTCAGTTTAAAAACCCTCATACAACGTTCTGTGGTCAAATAAATGATGGCACAGTGGAGATTAGTTTCCAGATGTGTGATTACAAACTCAATAAATTTTGTTTGTGTATGTGTGTTTGGTTATGTGTGGTTTTACATGGCATAGCTCAGGGGTATCAAAGTCAAATACACGCAAGGCCAAAAAAACCAAATTTGCTACAAGCCGAGGGCTGGATTTTTATTAACATTTCAATATGTTTATTAAAACAATAAACATAGCCTATTGAACCAAGAGCTAAGACAGTGTGTATTATTTAATGATTAAATAAATTAAAGCAATATTTTCTTATGGCTCTGTCAGTAACTTCAAGGGGAAACAAGAAAACAGAAAAAAAGTAAATGTCAAATGTTCAAAAACTAAATATGTTCCTTAATATCAAGATAAATGCATAAATGAAATTGCATGCATTATAAAGTGAAAATAAATTATTGTGCATGCATTATTGAGGCAGAAGTCCCAAAGGAATAATTTTCCGCCAGTACAGCCAGCGCTCACACACACACATTAGCCCATACCATAGAATAAAATTTTGCCTAGTGAGTAAACCTCTGAAACCGGACAAATGAGCATATCCTCAACATTTCATTTTAAGAAAAGGAAAATTATATCCTTATGGTGCACATCTGTGAGAAATAAGATGAAGATGATGATTTCAACCTCACTTGAATTTTACATTTCACCACCAGAGACCCAAAAGGACGTGTCTGAATATTTTAAGATTGTTGTAATACTGTAGTATGGGTAGTTCTGAATAAGTATAAGCCTCTTCTTTGCAAATATACATCCCCCATATCCCTCTTTGCTCACTCTTTATGACAATCACTTCTCTTCTTAAAACCAGTAAACAGACCAACATCCCCTCCACAAACAAAGTGGAGTGCAAAATAAATATCTTTTTTTGATCCAAGGTTTCAGATTTTGCTGCTCACAGAAAGTCCAGTGTGTATGTCTGTGTTTGCGCACAGGGATTAGGAGAAGCGTACAGATTTGAGTATTTTCCCCACAGATAAAATCCAGCTTGACTCAAGCCCTGGATGAGAAATGTCATTCTCTGGCACAAAAAGAATGAGCAGCACTGTGTTTTTGTGTGTGTGTGACTACTGCTTTTTCAATTAACTCAACTGTTATACAGGCAAGCCCAGTATGCAACACTCTCAAGGGGTGTTGTATCTGTGGCACAGAACAGTTTCATGAATCAGTACTTCCCCTGACAAAATGTTTTTGTCAGTATCCAAAATAATAAAATTTAATGTATAAATGTAATGAATGGCTGAATAATCTGCTGAATAATCATTTTCTGACAAGCTAAGGACTAGCAAATGAGACACTTCTTTATCGAGAATGATCGAGCCATTGTACAAACATTTTAAGACTATAAAATCAGCGAGTCTCATTTCAATCCTACAGATGCAAAGTCAAACCAAACAACAGGAGATTTGTTATCTACTGGTGGTAATTTGAACATAGGGCAAACTATTAGTTTAAACTCTTTCAAGGCGGTTTATTAGAAAGAGTGGAAATCACCATGTATGAATATGCACCGTGACAAATCATTTGTATGTGTATCAGGCACTGAGGCTTATTAGAGCCTACAAGGTAAAATCCAATTGGCATTCTTTTATAGATGGTGGCAAGAAATGCCACTGTCAGCTCAATGAATATTCAGATAAGAGCAGAGCCTTGAGGCGACATGGAGCAGACCGTCTTTTATCAGTCTTCCTCACAGCATGACTGTAACCTATTCAAAGCAATCCAAATCTTTCTCTGAATTGCTGAATTCTTTTTTTCCTTTTATTGGTCATGTCTACAGTAGTGTAGCTATAGTCTGCTTATTGCTCTTTCTCTACCTCAGTCACCCTTCTGACTGTACTTCCCAGTGTAGGGTAATAATGAGAGCTAGCAGTGCTGGGTGGCCACATGCGCCGAATTGTATGGGAGTGCTATGATTAATCAAGCTTGTCAAATGGGAAATGATATTCGAGAAAGGCTGTGGTGTTCATGGGCTGTTAGTGTTCATTTGAGAGCGAAAAAAGGATGAACACACATGATTGACTTCCTGACTTCTCTTGGACCTTGTTCTAGGCAATCTACCTGAAATATTTCAGTCATCCAACAGAAGATACCTAGTTTGACTTGCTGGGCTACAAGTGTGATTTTCTACTCTGAGGGTGAGATAAAAATACACTCTTGCAGACCCCTGCACATGGGCTACACATGGATAAGCCTTGTAAGGAGTGGAAGATTTGTGAGAAATACGGATGGAAAGTGACAACCTGTAAACAACAGGTTCATAATTGTCACTGACACTTCAAGCTCTTTTGTCTCAGGTGGATTTGTTTTACCTTCAGAAAGTTGCCATAGACTGTACTGAAACAACTAAAACCTTGTTCAATCTGTTAAACAGCTCAAGTAAACCAAATGTCACAAGTGCCTTCAGGACTTCAAACAGTAAACATTCAAATTTGACCTGGCCTTTCTTGCTCAAAAGGTTTAGCATCCTGCAATCTCACATGATGGATCCTCTGGGTACAATAGCAATCATTCACATCGACAGGGGAGACCAGGGGGAGGGGAGAACCAAGAGGCAAACCAAGCTTTTTGTGAAGCATTTTGCCATAAGATGGAAAATCAGGCCCCAGTCCATAACCACTTGTCCAATAATACTGTTCTATTCTTTAAACATATTCCATTATTATTAAATTTAATATTTCTTCTTTTGTTGAACTCTAGAAAAAACATAATATGATGGACTGAGATGACCTAGAGTCAGTTGTACAAGATAAACCACTTGTCATGGGTTTCCTGTAAGCCAACAGAAGGGTAATGATTTTTATTAACCCTACAACACAGTTACAACATTATATTCAGACGGACAGCTGGCATATGACCCAAGCTTGGCTTTCATTACCTGAAATGCTCCATCAAGTCATTTTACTGTCACTCTCTATAACGGAATTGTGTATATTGTTTAGATCATACATTTTATCATTCTGAAATGTAGTGAGGATTACTCAATTCCACATTTCATAATCCGATCCCATCATGCTCTTGCCCGGCTGTATTGTTGACACTGCTGTCCCAATAGCAAAACAAAATCTTGGCATTATCTATCAGGTTACCCTGATGCCAAATGTGATTTAGGTCCCTTTGAATTTTGCTTTAAGATGATAAGCTGGGAATGTTGGGTTCAATCCACTGCAAAAATGGTCGTTGGAAAATCTGTGGAAGCAACATTGCAGATAATAAAACCAGAGCATGCATCCTGTATACTCCTTCTAATATAGGTGTTTTTTTTATCCCAGTATGTTAACAGATCTCTATGGTGCGTGGAAATAAGAGCATGACTTATCATTCACGCAATGCCTTCTTCTCTGTCACGTCCTTCAAAGTCAAGGTCAACAAGTCATTCACCTTGCAAAATTAAAAGACCTTTTCAGTCAAGTATTATGGGAATAATAGTCCAAGATGTTTTCAGTGGGGTGTAGCCTTAATGTGTACAGAAATTAAATACACAGCTCAATCTCATTGATGTCTAATACAGCGTAATAGAGAGAGACAGGCTCTCAGTATGAGTCAGGGATCCACCACTGCGAAAAGCTAATGAAACAACAAACCGTAGGTCAGCTGAGGAGGGGAGCAAAGAAAACGCACAGCAACCATGATAACTCCCGTTGCAGGTCTGAGAGCAAATGGCAAAGCATCATGGGAACACTGCATGAATGCACAATAGGTCACTCTGCATTGTGGATTTAGCACAGGAAGGACACAGGGGTTTGAATGGGAAAGCAGCCATAATTGTGTTACAGATTGGACAGAGGCTTACTCCAGCTGTCAGTGTTTGTGCTTGGGTATTGATGCATAGCGTGTTTGTAAAGTAGTTACATACATACACGCTTAGCCTCTTCATTCCAATTCCAAAAACAGGCCACAAATAAACCCTGCTCCCTGCCTTACTACAGGCTTCAACTGCAGGGGAGCAGTGGCCTGACCCCCACAGCATCTGCAGAAGAACAGCAGGCCAGGCTAATCAACTGCCACAGCGGATGGAAGCAGGAGGCAGTCTGAGCCACTGATGGATCTGCAGAGTAATTTGCTGGGAGAGGCCGAAACAGCCATAGGACATAAATATCACCTATCCTATTGGACTGTGAGTAAAGTTCCAGGGGGTGATAAACTTGAGTGAAGGCTCTTTGTCTGATAAGCTGGTGAACATTTTGTGCTGGGATTTCTGTGCCGAGCAAGAAGGAGCAAGGTGTGAAATCAGAGAAGGGGTGAGAGAGGACACAATGAAACGTATCACACAAAATCGGGATGTCTATATTGCTTTAGACACGTATACCAACAACTTAAAGGTTCCCAAGGTGTATTAATATAGTTGTTGAGGTAATTTCTGTATGCCAGACAGGAGTATGCTCGTATTAATGAATCGTAGCAAGCTATTTATCTGTCCAGCCCTTAAACTGTAATCAATAAGAGGATGGTTAAGTCAAGAGTTGGTCAAGAAAGTTTAATGTTTTCAAATCAACTGACTTAAAATTATTTAATTTGAAATTAATTTCATTTGAGGCTCCGCGGTACACTGGCGTCGTGCCCGGAGTGTCCCCTGCCTCACGCCCTGAGACTGTCGGGATAGGCACCGGCTCCCTGCGACAGCGGATTAAGCGGGTTGGAAGATGAATGAATGAATGAATGAATTTCATTTGAGTTTTTAAATGCCAAAAAATCCCATTTTAAAAAAAATTTCAGATTATTTTCATTGGCTATCACAACATAGTACTCAACATTTAAGTGCTGAACTTTGCGGGTAATATCGGGCAAAGCAGTCAGTGTTCAGATGATTAAACAACATTTTTTAGCCACATTACTCTATCTAAATCATTTAATTCAAAGGTAAAACTCAATCAGTCGTCAAATCAACACAATTGAAATCTCTCATTGTGCAGAAATAATAAATAGTTATCTTTATTTTCTCTTTGAGTTAAGCTTGATGTTTTGAACTTCTAAGAGTTTCCTGAAAAATCTAAATGTTCTCCTGAGTGCTTGGGTTGCTTGCCACATTCCCAACATATCAGAAAATCTATATTAATCTTGACTTATCCTTTAATGTGATAAATGGGGGATGTATAGCATTTAAATCGTGCCCAGCAAAACATCCAGTATACATCCAGATTGAACAAGGGCAGCTATATTGGATGGGGAGGAAAGGGCAGAAGAAAAGAGGCAGTGTAAGCTGAGAAAACGAAAAACTGAGACATGAGCGAGGAGAGCAAGGGTGTGATTGACCTCTTTCACAGCTGCAGAAAGTGTGCCTGCAATGTTAACTCAGTCCATCTATCTAGTTTTGCTGAAGCCTAGCCATTGTAGAGGAAAGGGTGTCTTCAGATGGGCCCAAGCACAGCAACTTTCCTTCTTTTCCACCCCATATGAATGTAGGAGATTATTTTTAAAATGAGATTGATTTTGGCAGCCAAAACTCAATAACACACAGCTGGATGAGGGACTTGGCAACCAAGAGAAAAACAGACAGTTTTCTTTCTTTGTCTAGGATGCTACGTACATGTCAGCTCAAGGGAAAGGACAAAGATTTTCTACATTTCAAAGTCCATACACATACTCTATAGAAAAAATATTTCAAACAAATAATCATAAAAGCTTGAGTAATAAATCTAGAATATTTTGTTTTTTGATAAATATTGCAACAGAAATCAACAGGCAGTCGTGTTAATAGATTGATCCTGTGTGTACAAGACTGCATTTGTTCAAGCACAAGATATGCGTCCTCAGGTAGGAAATGTAGTTTCACAGATGACCGGCTTTGAATGAGTGTGGAAAATCAAAAACGAGTTAGCCGACAAAGGGGGTCAAATACAGAGTACACCTTTTTCTTGGATGGGTAGCGATATTTGGAGGGTCACTAACACTTTTAAAAGAAGCAAGAACAAAAGCATCCTTTGTAATGTTTGTGTGAGACCTCAAAGAATTAGGTGCCTATGGCAATAACAAACTCTTCAAATCAAATCTACAAATGGAATGAAAGCTGCAGAAGAATCATTCCAAGTCGATGATGTTCACAGTAACAGGTACAGATTAAATGATAATCTTCAGGATTTTCAATACAATAACAGATTCAGGTTAAGTACATGAAAAAGACATTGGAGATAAGATTTTGTTGTGATATACTCCTAATACTCCTAGGGCCTTAGGAGATCACTAGAAAGTGCAATACAGGAAATTTTCCTTTTTTATTTCTGCACTCCTTTGTGTATTTGAACTTTGCCAATGTTTGAACATGGAATCTGAAATTGCACTCCCAGTGTGTTAGGTGCTTTATCAGCGTGACACTGCATTTGAACAATGCATGTATTACATTTAAGGTGAGAATTATCCCAAAAGAACAAACCAGATCACATTTCATTACTGTGTGGTTTGCATTAACAGAGATCTACTTATACTACAGTACACGCCATAATCTTGCAAATGCAGAGCAGTGTTTCACTGAGTGTTTCTCACCTGAACATTACTAAGAGTTTAGTAAGCAATTAAAAAGTATCATGCTCAACTGAAATTTAATTTAAATTTTTTTCCTCTTTAAAACATAAACCCAACAACAGCCAGTAATAGTGCAGTCAATCAGAAGAAGGAAAATTGTAAGTTGCCGGTCATACATCCTGACTGATACGAAAGCAGATGCCAGGAAAAATGGTAACACAACTGTGAGTTCATATTTAAAGCCTCAGTGATGAGTTGTTACTATCTGCATGCACCACCCATACCTAAAGTAAATACCTTCTGGAGCATATTCAAATACCAAGATTTAATAATATTTGTCCAAACGCAACATCTGCATTTCATGAAAATCCATCATCGTGACTTAAATTATGAGTCCAGCTAATCTGGTGAATGTCACTGTCTTTAGAAAAATCTGTATGTGAATTCAGTGGATTTAGCTATATAAAAATTGAATACAACATTCAAATGAGAGACTTCATGACTAGAAAATGACTTTAGAGGTAGATGTGAGACTTTTAGTGGTGCTGCCAAAGTCAGTTTCCTCTGAGAGCACATGGTCTGCTTCTATTGTTCAATTTTCAATTTCCCAGTATGACCCATCTAAGTTCAATCTCGTGGCCCTGTCTCGCTTATGATAGGCTCATATATCCTTTTCCAGCTGTAATATTAAATGGATCATTTCATTGAAAATAATAATAATTCTCAGTCCATTTAGAGCTTGTTTGGGCTATAAGGCACCCAGATCAATCAATGTCCCACAATATATTCATTAGACATGGTTAGAATTATTAGTATTGGAAAACATAGAATAGAAGTCCTATTGAAGGTACATTAAGCAACATATGAAGCTGAATTTCATGCTGATCAATCTCATAGCATGAAAAAATTTACTTTTTTTTCCAGTGATGAATAATAGTTTGTGTTTTGTATAAGATTGTTATGGCACCAAGTCAATTAATTTAATAAAACATTTTCCCCAGACAGCTTTAGTAATGTGAGTTAACTAACTACTATACATGTAATCAAACTCCAGTATTCATATTTCATCTTTAAATGTATTCATAACCCACAGAATATTAAATTACATCTAAGGAGCAGTTAAAACCCTAATGAGCCACATGAGTATACTCTACTGTATTTTCTTGTTTCTGTAATACCTTTAAAAATAGGAAGACGTCTTTGGGTAAAGAAAATGCACAAACACTGCCTGAATCTCCATACTACAACATCTGCCTCACCATGAGATCTTGGCTCTGCAAAAAAAACCAGTGATCAGAGAACAGGGAGCAATACTGAAGAAGTTGCAGCCTTTATTTTTTCCTGGCTGTGGCTTAAGGTGCTGAAACACCACTTAATCTGCCAGTCCACGGAGTCCTAAAGTCACAGTACGCTGAAATGATCTGAGAAAAGAAATGCTGCTCAGATCGCCATCTGCTTTGCCTGCTCACATGCCCACAGAAACATACAGTCAAGGTTTACTCAACTCTGTGAATTGAACCTTTAAATGTAGCAAGTTTCCTTCAAGCAGTTGATTCAATCGTCCTTGATAATGATATTGATATTGATATGATATTCGTTATTCGTTATGTAATGCCGGAGCACTGGATATATACAATTTCTTCCGGGATTAATTAATTAATTAATTAATTAATTAATTAATTAATTAATTAATTAAATATCCATCCATCCATCCATCCATCCATCCATCCATCCATCCATCCATCCATCCATCCATCCATCTATCTAATGTGGACATGCAATGCAATGGAAGTGTGCAATTCTATTACTTGCAACTTTTCCCCAAGAGTGCCTAAGCTAGCAAGAACATGCAGGACTGACACTTGGCTGAGTCTCAAGATGGGCTCTGACTGATCAGATTCTGATCACATTTCATTAACATGGATTTTCATTATCCAAATATAACCAGCATACCAATGCACAGTGGAAATGGGGTTCAAAAGTATTATATCTTATGCCTCTTTTGTTTAATCTGCTCAAAACCTATGAGTAAAAGGACTTTTTTTCCTCTGTAATGAGCTTTACTGTGGAGGAAAATGCCAAACTTCAATAAGTAATATTGTAAATAAGACAGTGTAGAGCTGCTCCAGGTAAAAAGGTGCCTAGAGATGATGTCTGTTCTGATGAGGTGTTTGAATGTAATTACATTTTTCCCTAAGCTTTTAAAGAGCCATTCTTTACGCTCAACTAGTCTAACTCTATTATTACATTACAAGTGAATAGGTTTCAGCGATCTCAATAAAAATAAGAATTTAATAAATTGTTAAACTCTATTTTAAGTGTGAAGACTAGAACTGCATCTAGAGTATATTCACACTTTCATTCTGCTAGATGGACTCCATTGCAAACTTACTTTCTTATACTGATCTCTACACAGGTACAAAACCATGTCATTCATTCATTAATTTTCCTAACCGATTCATCCGCTTACAAGAGTCATGGAGAGTTGCCTATTCCAGCTGGCTTAGGGCGTGAGGCGGGGAAAACTCCGGGTGCGACGGCAGTGCACCGCGGAGCCACACAGAGACAGACAAATACGCACATACAAACTCAATCCTATGGGCATTAACCTGAAGTACATGTTTTTGGAGGTGGGAGGAAGCTGGAGAACCCGGAGAGAATCCACACAGACACGGGGAGAACATGCAAACTCCGCATAGAGCGGGACAAGAACCCAGACCTGCCTTGCTGTGCGGCGACAGCACTACCCACTGCGCCACCGTGCCACCTTATGAAACAATTTCATCATTGAAAATGTTTTGTAGGTGAATTATTTCAATACGAAAAAGAACTAGGACCAGATTTCAAATACAGTAATTATTTAAACATTTAAATGACATATATTGCATAGGCAAACATGTCCTAAAGCTTTTAAACCCTTACAAAAACAACCTATAATGTAATTTGCATTTGTAAAAAGGGGACACTGTAAAGGTCCTCCAGTGCAAGAAAGGCAATTGGGACATGGGAGTAATTTGTATGACAAATAAATTGCCCTTCCCATCACTGGAAGCAAAATTCATTTAATCACTGCCCTGAGTCAACTCTCCAGTGTCTCTTACACCAGCATTTCTAACTGCCCCTGATGACAAACTGTATATAGCCTCTACAGGCTTTAGGTACTCCACATCAGATATAGTATGACACCAGAATTGTGTTATTCCAGTCACTGCTCCTTCAGTCACTAGCTGCAATGCTGACCACATTAGTCATCAGAATTCTGAAATGATGCTGGCTGAATGTGAAGGAAAGCTATAAATGCTTTTAGTCTCTCTGCTCTTAAAATGACTAGGCAGACTGTACAAAGAGCAGATTCACCTTTGTTTCCTCCCTTTATCTTTGTCTCCCATTCATCAGTTAGAGGCTCTGTGAAGAAGCATGGCTATCACTACATTGCCAAATTTCATGGCATGAAGCTGAATGAATTCAGTACTTTTAAAATCTTAGTTACATAAATACTACACCAAAGATGTTTCCTATGAAGCCATAAAGCAGGGCTGTATTTTGATCTCGGCACCTCTTTGAGGTCCCAAATAGAAACAGGCAGAGGAAATAATCTTCTTCCTTGCCTTTGGGCTTGTCCCTTTGTGGGTGGCCACAGCGAGTCATTCTTGTCCATGTCAGCCTATTCCTCCTTTCTAAGAGCAACTGCCCTCATGTCTTCCCTCACGACATCCATCCGTCCTCTCTTTGATCTTCCTCTTGCCCTCTTGCCTGGTAGCTCCATCCTCAACAACCTTTCACCAATATATTCATGATCTCTCCTCTGGATGTTTCCAAACCATTAAAGTCTGCTCTCTCTCTTACTTCGTCTCCAAAGCCCAGCACCTTGGCAGTTTCTCTGATGAACTAATTTCTGATCCTATCCAACTTGGTCACTCCTAGAGAGAACCTCAACATCTTCATTTTCGCCACCACTAGCTTGGTTCCTGTTACCTTTCCATACCTCCACAGGAATTCAATCCCAACTGCCTTCCCATTCTTCATCCTCCTTAGTGCCATTCTTAAGTCACACTTACAAATCACTGTTACTTCCTGGTCCACCACACTTGCGTCTTGTACTCATTTTCCTCATTCATCAACTCCTCAAAGTATTCCTTTCATCTACCCAGTACACTGCTGGCACCAGTTAGCACATTTTCCTCTTTTTCCTTATCACCCTTACCTGCATCTGAAACATTTCAGTGTTTCAGACTAAACAATACCTAAATGACATAAAAATAAACCTCGATTCTCTACTTCTAAATATCAGATCTAAAAAATGTTTTAGAAGCTGCAGTAGCTGCACAACCCCCCCCCAACAAAACAAAACAACAAATACAACACAGCAATACAACAGAATTGTTGTAAGAGGCTCTGCGGTGCACTGGCGCTGTGCCCAGAGTGTCCCTGGGTACAACGCCCTGCCTCACGCCCCAAGTCCGCTGAGATGGGCTCCAGCAACCCCGCGACCCATGACAGCAGAAGAAATACTACATATGAATGAATGAATGAATGCATGAAATGAGCTCACTGTGCTGGGGTTGAGGTAACATTGTGCCACATACAATGCAGTGAAAAGTGTACAAAGACAGGGGTAACACACAAACACTGACACAAATTGTGAGGAATAGTTTGTGTGTTTATAGAAAAGCATTGCATGGTAGTTAGTACCACATTAGTTGGAATCCAAGTAATCCCAGCTCCAAAAATTCACAACTGTCTGTCTGAACACACATTTAGAGCTAATGGTAGCAAAACTTTGTTAGACTTTGTTACCTGAACTTGAATAATAACTTGCAATGGAGAGTTGTGAACAAGCATATTTTGCCAAATGTCAAATAATTATTTTAATAGTAAATAAACAAATGTTATAAATGTTCATCTATTATTATGTCATGTATTACTTTGGTTATACAGTTACTACAATTGGAATGATACAAAGAAGATTAGCATAGCCCCTGCCAAGGATGACATGTAAATTTGTGAAGCGATCCACATGTTTTTTGTAAATTTCCCCACTGTGGGACAAATAAAGGATTATCTTAATTTATCTAGTAAAAAAATTGTAAAATAACAGGTTGTGCTGTATTTCTAGTAAAATTGGATGTTTACAGTGATGCTAATATATAGGCCTGTGACACAGCTGTAGGATAAGAGCAGCACTCAGCTGACTAAGACAATGGTGTGTGTTGGAATGGAAACTTAAAATGTACAGTTTCCTGAAGTAATGGTTCATGACACCACAGGTTATCCATAAGATCATCCTGTCAGAAATAATAATGACTGCTGTACATTGTGGTCAAATTTTAGCTTGATGGGATTTAACAGTTGTGATGTCTTACAATGAGATAAAGCTACAGAAAGAGGTTACATGCATCTGAATTAAAAATAGTTTTGAAGACGCAATCAATATGGGTTGTCAGCCCTTCAGCAAGAAGTGAAAGTGAAACTCAATTTCTCCCAATTGCTGTACGCTAGTTAATGTTAGCCTTATGGGTTTGACAGGATTCTCCAGAATGTCATTCTCCTCCCCAATTGTTGCTCAGAAAATATTGTTGCAATCATTAATATTTTAAACCCAAAATATCAAACATGTTTGATATTAATGGGGGCAGCCCCTATGAGTCTGCCAGCAAAGCAAGAGGTTTAAGACCAGATCTGTAAACCCCTCACATTACCACGTAATCTATGCTGAACATCTGTACTGTACTGACCAATGTCCCAGACCAGATTTCTAAATCTGCTTGAAACGGTGAGCCCAGCATTTAAGATAAATCTACAGTCCCTCGTCACCTTGATTACATTCTTTTCAATAACTCATAGCTAACAGCATGTCTTCCAGATTTCTTCAGTTTTCCTCATATACAGTAAGAAATGGCACATTCAAATCTCCTGTGGTAAAATGGGTGCAGTGGACGCTGACAAATTGGCACACCAGTTCCTATTACTGTGACTTTCAAGACTTTCAAGCACACTAAAAATGTTGACAGTGTTATTAAACTCAGTCAAGTATAGGTGAAGGGTAATAAATCGTTGTTATGCCCTGTTTCCTTGTCATCAATTGTCCTCAGGCTGCTTCAGTAATGGGATATCCACTGAAGATGAGGTAAATTATGAAAGGATTTTTGTATAGCTGTAATGCCATCAGTATGTTGGGTCTTTGCAAACTGAGAAGTGGTGTTATTGAACTGCATTAAATTCTAACAACACCACAAATCGCGATCTATTTATCTTATTATTTATGGTAATTTAAGCATTCGTGAACCCTCCTCATACTGATACTAAACCACTTTCTATCTGTATTCCCTTTTCCCACACTCTTATTGACTGTTTAAAGCACTTTTGTGTCTCACGTAAGGCTGAGACTCATGGATGGAGCGCACTTCCGGATGCCGTCAGCCAATAGAATGCATGTACTGCATCACGTGATTGCCTAGCAAAAATCCACAATGAGGCTTTGATGCGCAAATGCGCGAGGGCGTACTGTGTGTGTGTGTGTGTATACAGTATATATATATATATATATATATATATATATATATATATATATATATATATATATATATATATATATATATACATTTATACACATATATATATATAAATAACAGCCAAGCCAATCACAAGAATGTTCTCACCAGTGAAGGTATATTGTCAATAGAAATACTGAGTATGTATGGCCTGACAATCAATAAAACTGCAAGAGGTTCCCACAAGGATGGTTTCACTAGCTAATGTTTGTTATTCATTTGGAGCAATGGTCTTATGGTGCTATAAAGCATTGATGCACGAACAGACAAAAAAATCAACAGTGCAGTAAGGCAAAAACAACCACAAAGGTGTACCTGCGGTAAAGTTGTAACTTGCTGAAAATCCCACTGCTTCCAGTTCACCATCTGTCACAAATTTTATCCAGAGGTATCGGCCACTACTCTGGATATCAGGCGGGCTGTGCTGACCACAGTACCGTCCAAGCATTGGGGAGAAGCCAAATGGTCCATCCCGAACCTCGATGTTGTCAAATTTACATTCCCAAGAGGACTCAATTGAGTAATTCTCCTCAAAGTGTAGATCAATACACTGCCTTGGAGGGGCTGGAAGATACAGTAAAAATAATTACAACCAAGCACAAAGCAGGGAGTAAAATATTGGTCATAATTTCATTGACAGAAGTGCAACCTGTTTCATTATCTGCAACCCACACGTTCAATACTGCACACAATCCTGGCAGCTATGCAGCTTTGAAACAATTATGGTGTGACTTTGGGCATTTTTAAAAAACCTTTACTATCTTCATGATCAATCACGTATCATCTGTCAATCTGTAAAATACCAGCATGAAGTAGTCATTCACAGTCTAAATTGATGTCATTATTCTCTGAGGCATTGAGATCCCCTTCAATGATAACCCAACCACTGTAGCCTTAAATAATAAACTTTGGATCACATTTGTTTTTAGCTTTTGTTATTTATTTGATTCTATGGGCCAATAGAATATTTACCTTCAAGGATGTAAACACACTCTGTGTTTGGTGGGTATTTGTTTGGGTAATTTGGAGAAGTGAAAAGTCCTCCTTCCGGTTCCTTTACCCACGTTCCACATTGACCTGCAGGCTTCACTCCAGAATTGTTTTTCACTAGGATTTCAAAAGCAAAAAAGAGAAGGGGGGTTTTGAAGCTTTGAAATAGAAGATAATTAAGGGGCAAAGATGAGTCATCTGGAGAGAGTAGTAATGGAGATTACCTGTTGTATCCTTCCTTGTTGCCCCAGACAACCCAAGTATGAGAAGACTTGCAACAACTGTGAGAACAAAAAGACAAATACTGTACATTTCTGGCACAATATTGTGACATGTACAGATGTTCCTTCCTGTCCAGTGATCAGTTTGACTTGTTTCTTCAATTTGTTTGTTTTTTACCAGTGAAATTACATAAAAATTGTCTGATATTCATGAAACTTCGTAGGATTGGACAGACTGGATCCAAATAAAGTTGCCAATCCAGTCATTTTTTTCCTCTTTAATTTTCTAGATAAGTATTATTTTTGACTGTTATGTTTATTGCAGATAATCTATTTGATGCATTTAGATGAAACTCATTATAACAGTTGGAAATGACTGAAAGAAGAGCAGATTAAAATTACGATATTATCTAGATAACAGTGCTGAGTTTTGTTTTAATGTTGCAAAATTTGGCTCTTTCTGTCCATTTTTAAAAAAAAATTACTCATCAACATCCATAAAACTTGGTGAGATAGGGTTAAAAAGGGTTACATCCATGAGTTTTGCCTTGAGATGTTGCAAATTTCTCACATACATGTATGTTGATGATGCTGGCCAGAGGTAGGCGCTCTGCTGAGCGACTCACTAATTAGTTTATGCTATTTTCTCTGATTTGTGCAGTTTAGTTTCAACACAAGGTAGAGTTGAATCAAGAAAAACAGGCTAGAAGGTTTGAATTTCACATACTATTCACAAGGTTTATGTAAATGCTAAACCTGTGATTACTGTAATCTCATAGAATCCACAAACTCCATGCATCGGCTAAAAAAAATAAATCATCAGAACAGGTATAATCAGGTACGTTATTATATGTGATCATTATTTATTTGCACTTCAACGTCATAATGTAAACCAATACTATTAGATTAAAAATAGATCAGAACGTAGAGCCATGTATTGTAACTTTGCTTAAACCTATTTAGAAATTGAATTAAGGGATTCACCAAACAAAAACATCATCTCGTTAGTCGCTAGTAATCCCTATTCAAAAAACAATGAAAATAAATAAGAGTAAAGGCAGTGACACAAGAACTAACACTGTGATCTGCGTCACCTCATGACATTCTTTTTTTTTAAGCTGCTGGTCTATAGCGTCCTTTGACGTTAACGCTGCTTCTTTTCCAAAGCCAGCGGTATTGAGCTCCAACTATCTTCATCTGATGATGTCTTACCGTGATGGAAGCTGTGCCCATGTACCATGTCTGTTCCTTTCACAAACAGCTTCAGACTCAAATAATTCCATTTAGATTTAGGAATACTTAAAGAGAAAAAAAAAGATTGAGACAAGAGTTTTCACACCGGGAAAACGCGCATATAGCTACAACCTTTCGATGGAGAGGGAACAAATGATCCTTGGAGGTGTTTCACAAGTACTAATCGCCAGTTTCATATACAATCAAAAACAGTTGTAAACTCTCTTTCCATGCAAACGTTTCTAATACCCTTTGGTCCTTTTGATGCACTGAAAGGATTAATAGTCCCGTCATCAGCCCTTCTCTAATCCCTCCACCTTTGCAATCTTCTTTTGGAAAACATCAAGAACATCCTTGTTATGTCCTTTTTGGTCCCTTTATCAAGATCGCAGATCCTCCACGCGAAACCACGCAGCACTCATCTCTGCAGCGTTTTCAATATTGTCTTCGGATGCGTAAATCCTTTTGAAAACACCGGGTCGCCACAAATCAAGTTGATTTACCTTTGAGTTTCATTTATCACTTCTGCTTTTCACAAAAAAAAAAAAAGCTGTCAGTATTGCTCACAGTGTATCCCTCTGTCTTTGCATCTATCAGAGTCCCCGCATCCAGCAGGAGTTATGTATGATCTCCCTCCCACTTCCGTTCATTAAACGCTCCAGCCGTCCAATGCGCCACAATCCTAACGTACTTTTGACGCACGCAGTGAAAACTTATCCAAAACCCGATTTCGTTTACACACACACACACACGCACACACACACGCACACACACACACACACACACACACACACACACACGCACACACACACACACACACACACACACGCACACACACGCACGCACACAGACGCGCACGCGTCAAGACCTTTGTGTGCGTCAAGCGGATGCGTGTTCCAACTACAGTATAACTACGCACCGCAGAATTCATTTCAGCTCGCAGCGACTGCCGCGCAACGAAAATGGAAGGGTAAGCAGAAAAGGCATTGAGATAGGAAATGCAATAAACAAACAATAACGCACATATGGCTATGGGTGACTACTATCACGCTGAAAAAGCACAATGTAGGGAACGAACCATTGTTCTGTATAAACCAAAAGCAGCAAAGATTTTCTTTCATCCTGCTCTTCATCCGCAGTCTTCATCACAAACACTGCTTTTACCATAATTAAAATGTCTACAGTAAAAGCCCCACATATCATATTTCCCAAAGAAAAAAAGAAAAAAAGTTGAAAGGGAAGCTCATTTCCCTTTGTCTCTATAAACGTTTCAAAGATCTTTTACTGAAGAGTCAGTGTCTGGCTATCTGATCTGTGTGTGGCCACTTGCACACCTGATTGCAAAGAGGAACAGAGGCTACCCTGTGACACATAAGGACGTCCGGTTCCAAAATATTCTTGGCACCCAACAGAATAGATCCATTTTAACACACACGCGCTGCAGAGGCTCTTGGTCTCAGTCTGTGTGTAGCTGCTTAGCATCATCTTTAAATACCTGTACACTTAATGAACAGTGAAAGTGACTTTGTCTGTTCTCTCCTCCTCTGCGTGTTTTTCACTCTTGAGATTTCCATGACAAAGATTTGCTATTATCTATAACTCCTCCACTTAATTACATCCTGTCCCACTGATTGGCCTTTTGCTCACTACTTTTAAGTGTTTATAGCAGGTAATGCCTACTTTGCATGAGGGATTGGGAAATCTCAGAACTCTTTTCAACTAATAGGCTCCTGCTAATCTGTTATACAGAGTGATTTAATGGTCTTGGGATTTAGACCCACAAACCCAAGATCTGGAACTTAGCCATTAGCTTAGTCATTTTCTTGCTACTGTACAATCAACTCCCATGAAGCCTTAAGCCCACAGTGAAGCGTGGCACGTTCTACTTTCCCCAGATTTCACAAACATAAGAAAGACATGGCTGAAAAGAATTTAAAATGTCAATTTTGCTGCCAAGGCAGAGCCGATTATAGACCTTGCAGTCTGAGGGGATGACAATAATATCTGTGCCAAAATACAATGCAGCACCCAAACCTTGCTATTGATTAGCAGTGGTGCTGTGGTGTCTGACAACTTAATAGGCACAGCACCACACATTTCTGATGCGTAAACTTGGAGATAAGGCTGCAGAGCTATAAGGAAATTATTCAAATGAGGCTTATCTGGTCGACTGTATGCAACAGTAGCCCTGGTGATTTTAACTGCAGCTTCCAGTCGAGCTCTCTGGCATGTATAAACTGTCTGTGTGACTGAACATCATGGATGCAGTGGGAGCATCTCAGAGAAATAATTCATTCAACAGCAGTCTTAAAGGCTGCCATTTTTAATTAAGTCTGTCGTGTGGCTGGAGATAAGTATTGTGCTGTTTCAGGCTAACCTAAATTTGTGATTGTAATTAGTTTGGGGAAATGGGGCACTCAAGCCAGGAACCACATATTTTGTATAAAGCACACACAGACAGGTAAAGCTACAAATCAATACATAACCGATGCACAGATGTGCATTTGTTTTATTAAATGATCCATTCCTTGTTCAGCTTCAGTGGCATTATGAAAACAACTCAGCAAGTTTATTCCTGTGAATATACATTGGCCTTTATCAAACAATTCATGATTATATCCTTATTACTATATTTTATTATACAGTATATCCTTATTATTAGCTCTGATGATAATTTAATTGTGCATTCACCTTCTAGTGTTATTCTGACAGTACCATCACGGTTTCTTTTTTGTCAGTCCAAGAGGACAGTGCTAAAGCGGATGAACACTTAGGATAATGCCCCAGGCCGAGTGTGACTCAAATTAACCTTATTAGTGATGTATTGAGTATTATTTTGTGCAAGAAACAAAATTATGTCGCAGTTCATTGAATGCCAGTTACAAGAAGGGGTTGTGCCAACCATGAGAACATTTTGAACAGGTCTTTATGCTACATTAGGTGTCTGGCTCTCTGACGATAGACTGCCTTTATCCCAGCTCTCCACCTGGAACCAGAGGAAAATAATTCCAGCCGACAGAAGTCCTTAAGCTACACGTGTGAATATATTTGTTTGTTATTTTGCCAAAAACAAAACAAAACATGCAATTCTAACACACATGTACACAGAAAAAATAATTTGACACATAGAATCTCTGAGAGTAGAAAAATATTTTTGCCCTTTTTGCACCAAAAAGAGCTGGCATTTGTTTTCAAAAATGAAGAGGCTGTGACTTCTTTAATGGGTGATACCTTGTGATGAAGGCCAACGAAGATGAGGAGAAGAGATATATCCTTTCTTGTCTTCAGGATGTGTTTGAACAGTACACATCTACTACACCCAGAAGGTCAAATGTGCTTTGCTCTTTGTTCAGTGTTGTATTTACAGACAGAAGTGACATGACCAGTGAAAAGTTGCTATGTGTTGAAAGGACAACATAAAATTCTGCATACCTCTATATGTAAGAACACATTTGTCCAGTAAACCTGGCATTTCTGTGCTTTCCACTGTCATAGTATTTTAAACCAGTTGTCTGCTAGATATGTAAATGAGGGCATATTCACAATAAAACCTCCAACATTTGTAGCATCTGAGTTGATATAATGATGAAAATGATGTAAAATTATATCTAGCAATATAAACTAATGTCTGGGTCTTTTGTCTTTTGAGGGCATCAAAATACTGAACACCAATTTCACTTTGAACTGTTCCAAAACCATTTTTCTCATGTTTCTTCAGAACTGGATCTGTCAATCATTTCAGCTTTATCCAACCAACAATTAGTCAGAGCCCAAGAGGGGCAGCTGAACTGACAATGAACCTAAATATCTATTGAAGTTTTACATCTTTGTCTTGAATTTGTGTTTACCTTCACCTTCCAGCATTACAATAAAGAAATAAGGTAACAAATGATTTAATGCCTCACAGATTTCTTGGATTTGGGCTACGCTCTGCAATCAAGGTTAAACTGTGTAATTTTTAATTCAACCACATTAACCACTTGGTGGGGTGCAATGTAGACACCATGGGGCAAAACTGAAGGCTATAACACCCTCAATGGGAGGGCTTTTTATCATGCTGACCCCAAAATACAGATTTCAGACTGCATTAAAGGAGAGAATCACAGCTGGCTGATTCAGCGGTGTGTTTATTTACAGAATCTAAAAATCCATAGTTCCAAACAAAAGCATTACACTGAGTAGCTAATATGTTGCATTTCAATTGACAGTTCGCTGCACACTGCCCTGAACAGTGGTTGTCAAATTACAGTTTGGAATTAAAATCACAGCCAAACACAGCAGGACTAATCAGACTGGGGCTCAGCATTTAAAGAGTTTCGGGGTGTGCATATGCATGTTTTCAAGAACCCCCCCCCCACACACACACACACAAAATATAAATGAATGAAATGAAACCTGAAAAGACAAATATTATTATTACACTGTATATTTTTTATATGTCAGCATAACTACTGGAGTAACTTACTAATTGCTCATGTCTTTTTCATAGCGACCATTAGCCAATATGGTTCATTATTTAGATCAATAATTCAGAAACTCATCCAAGACTTTCTCAATCATTCCTTTGCAGGTACAGCTGTACCCCACAATTTACATGAATGCTGAATTTTTTTTCCGGGTCCTGCTAGTTTTATCATAACCTTTTAGTGTGGATTTTAAATATACTTTTGGAAGTTTATAGCATTAGTTTATCTAATGACAGATGAGAAATCTGTGACAGGGACCAAAAACTTGAGCTTTTTTTGTTTTACTGTGAAATTGAACATTTTTTTCCCACCAATATTTAAACAAATCATTCATTCATTTTCTGCAGCTTCATCCGCTGTAGCAGGTCACGGGGAGCTGGAGCCTATCTCAGCTGGCGTAGGGCGTGAGGTAGGGGACACTCCGGGCACGACGCCAGTGCACCGCGGAGCCAATTTAAACAATCCCAAGTCATAAATTTACCATATTTGTTATTCTACATATACGGCTAGGGCATGGAAAAATATGACATATGTTTTTGCACTATAATTCACACAACCTTGCTCCCTGCTGTGGTGTTGTAAAAATGTTTCTGGTCCTTGCTGTGTGTTCCAGGAGTCCCCAAGTACCATGACAGGGAGGTAGATCATTTCCACTAAAATGCCAGGTGGTCTTTGTGTCGTGGTGAGAGATGACCTTCTGCACTGGTGCCGGTGTTTGAAGGGACAACTTGGCTGCTGAGATCTTCTCACCCTTAAGATTTCTGTTTCCACATTGTCAGTGCAGCATTCATGCTTGGTATGCTTCATTCAGCTGAAATCCTGTTCTGATGTTCCCTTTGAAAATGTCCCTGTGAAGTATACATTGGGGAGAACAGTCTTTTGCAACATCCATTTCTAATGGAACCCATTCTGGTTGCTGATATGTAAAGTGAACTCACTGACGTTTGGAAATCCTGTTTTCCATCACAAGGCATAATCTTGTCAAAATCAAAATGAGAAATCAGAATTTCAGAGTTGTCCGTTCTTGGGTAAAAATGCAACAGTCAGGAACAGAACTGAATAGGGTATACTGTATCACAAAATATTGTCGATAGAGGTAGAAAAAGACAGAAAGGCAGAGTTGAGTAAAAAATGCACAGATTACAAATCTGAATAGTACGTCATCACCAGGGACAGTACCATGGATTTATCACTACACAGCAGTCAGGCTGTTTCAGAGGGGAGGGGAGGGGAGGGGAGAGGTTGTTATAGAGGAGGTGGTTAGTGATACTGAGACGTTTAACCAGCAGCAGACCACAGGGAGTGACCAGGGCTTCATAATCTAAGGAAAAATTCTTCAGTGGGTGACAGTAATTGTTTACTCAATGGATGTATGTTTTATTTCTAATGACCACTAGCATACGCCATGATGGATGTCAATTTGTGTTGACACCCACCTACTTACATTTCAGCTCATGCTAGTTTACCAAATTCAGGTTAATTCCCTCACAGAACTTGTAATGTGAAGATCTGAGGACATGTAATGGGAAAAGTCCCATTTAGCTCAGTCTGGTGTCATATCAGCAAAGCTTCAAATCAATTGAAATAATCAACAAATTGGAATGGACAAACAATCAATGCCATCAGACAACCCTGTCAGCTTCCTGCTGGAAAATCGATGATTTTAATTGAGCTCTGAGACACAATTTAGGTGCTTTAATCAATTGTTTCAGCTTTCAATGAAAACTGATCATGTATACCGTTGTGGTGGAGGAGGATAGTTCTCTGTCAGTAACTGAGAAGGTTCTTATCTGCTAATAGAATAAATTATTTGTTCATGTTTGAAAAAGTCTTTTATTTTGTAAAGCAACCAATGGACATTCTGGCAGCTAGATGGAAAACATTTGAAATTCTATTATAATTCTATTGTAATTGTTCTGTGACAAACCAACAGTAATATCTAAACAACCCCAAATATTTTTTTTCCTTAAAATTCCCTTGGAGTCTCTAAAACTGACTGAACCTCCCACATGCAAAGAGGTGTCAAATCTGTATCATTTCAGTGAGAGTAAGTTTGTATATAGAAACAAACTACCCCCCTCCCCCCAAAAACACAACAAAAAAACAACAACCCCAGGCCTAATAGAAATGTCCTCTCATCCCCACTAATCGTCCTATTACTGCAAAGCGGAGCAGAATTCATTAACCCAATGACCCAGAACTGCAAAACACTGCATTTTGCTCTCATGATAGCAATACAGTTTAAGGTATTTACCATTCAAGATAGATTTAAGAGCTGACCCTAAATTATTTTAAAAGGTTATTTCTTAATTGCTGATTTGGGCTGATGGTTGCTGTTTTTCTGTTCTTCACGTTGACAGCTCAGAACCCAGGAGACAGCAGCAGTCCTGATGGTTGGCCCCTCGTGCTGCTTGCCTGAAAGGAATTGCTGCCTCTCCAGAATGAATGTTCTGGTAGTTTGATGCAGATGGATGGGTCGGACCACATGCTGACACAAACAAGTTGGGATTCTTATTATTTTTGTTTATAGGCATGCAGTCATTTCTCATTAAATGTTCAGCATAGGTATACAACCTGCTAACTACTTCATTTAATGCCCTCAGTGATGCAGTGTGGACAATCTGGGAATAAGCACACAACATTGTCAACCTCCACCAGTGGCTGTATAATTAACTTAAAAATGTAATGCATTAAAAATCTGTAGTATAGAAGTAATGGGTAGTTTTACTATAATAGAATGATAAAACACTCAAGGTCACGTTTTGTTTTTGTTTTTTTTATACAAAAAACCTTCACAGAAAAAAGAGGCATTATAAAATCAGAATGATTTTTCCAGAAATGAGATTATTTTAGATGTTACAAGCTGGAAATGTGGGAACACACTGATATCTAGAGGACAAAATAAACTCTTATTGCTTCTACACAAGGCACACAAAAAATCAACTTAAATTCCACTTTATTCATTCATTTTTTGCTCATTATAATGGTGTTGAATTAAAACCAGAAATGGATGATAAATAGAAAAATCTTCCAAATTGTTTCAAAGCTCCTTGCCCAAACACACAGGATAGAATATAACTACACTTCTGACAATTGGGTGAATTCTTTCCACATGCAGTTTAAGCTGCAAACCAAAGGAGACCAGGCATTTAACCACAGAAGGAACCACCAGACCATTTCCAGCTTGAATATGTTGATTCAGTTCCGGAGACTCTTCAGCTGTGATCAGCTTGCATAAATCTCTTTGATGATAGCCACTAGAACATCTGCTGGAGCAATAAAAAAAATGTAGGTAGGAGGTAATAAAATGGCTGGTGGAACATATGCTAATGTGATTGTAAGTTGTGAAAAGTTTGCCTCTAAGCAACTGTCACAATGTGACTGTTATTTATAAATTCATGTGATGATAATCAAATCATTCAACTTTGCAAATGTTTTTATTTCTGTAATGTGATAATGAGCCCAAAGCGAGGTAAGGTTACCCAGGCGGGGTTGTTTGAGTTTCAGAGTGCTGAGCCAGCTTTGTCCTCCACTTCTTCTGTGTCTTTGCCTAATGTAACTTAGATGCACACATACACACACATGCACACACGCACGCACGCACGCACGCACACACACACACACACACATGGTGGACTCAGTGATGGATGACTGCATGCAAGGTACCTGCAAAATTAGAATGAAAAGGTAATCAATTACCAAAGGTGTATGTGTGTCTACTCATATCGATTAACAAAATACTTATTATGCTGTGACCAATTAATTAGTCCTATTAAACTTCATTACATGGAAGCCTATTGAGAGCTCAACCTTTTTGAAAAGAACTGCTTGTGTTCACATCTAGCAGTTATCGTACCACTTTGTTATTTCAATTGACAACCTGTGAATGTAAGAGCATGGCAGCATCACATGTACATTACCTGAAGCAGATTTCCACTCTGCTGGGCTTTAACTTCATATATACTCAATTTATTTTCAGTAGAGTTATGACTAGTTTTGATGGAAAGTTGAGTCATGCTGCACAAAAAAAGACCGAGGTTGCACGCAGAGCAAATGGTAAAAAAATTTGCAAGAAAGAAAATTCTGAAAATAAAAAAACACAGTAGCACCACAAAATTATGGAAAAAGAAGCAAACCAGCAAAATCTGAGAAAGATAAAAAAGAGAAAACCACACAAAAAGTAAAGAAAAACAGGCAAAATGTGAAAAGACTGGATGAAGTTATATTACAGCTGTGACTCAGAATAGTTAATATTGGCATATAATTCTCTCTCTCTTAGCTCTGTATGTGGTCTCTCTCAACTTCTGGCCCCTTGGCGACAAAACGCTCCACTATGAACAGCTAGTCTTACATTTGTGTCAGTGTTGGACAAGTGCTGACACTGCTATGAGAACACCATGATCATAAAATGTTGAGACAAAGAAAAAGAGCTTGTACTCAAAACCTGAAACAGTATAAATATGTGAATATCTCCTTAAATTAACACAATACATTTTCTGCTATTTTTCCATTTAGTGTAATTTATACTAAAATACAATTTTTTTACTCATATTCATAGGATAATTTCTCAGCCTTTAATGTACGTAACATGCAATGTATAAACACATCTAAGTATTCAAAGATGACATTTTGTACTTTAGTACAGTACTTGCGTTCATGCACTGTTCATCACGCAAACATGGCAAGAGGATTTATTCTAATGTGAACGGTCTGCAAAGTGTAAAATTAACAATCCATAGATTAAGATTTCACAGCATGTAAAAATAACTTAAAATAACAGTTTGCTATGATGTCAGTCTTCATGTGGCTATTTCGGCTTTCCTGTTGGTACAGCATCTGCAGCGTTTCGTCCTTTGTTTGCCCACTTCTCTGCCAACTTCTGAGCAGAGAACAAACACATATCTGGCCCATTAATAGCAATGAAAAGACGACTGTCAGTATGGACACATTCATGCAGTTGTGTTAATCAGTGAGGATGTGATTCAGTAGAGGTAGATATGTAAAAACCAGAGTTATGGTTCATATATCAGATAGTGAAATTAAAGTACTCATTGTAATCCGAAGCACAGTCTTATCCTGTAGATAATAAAGTATTGTAGTTTTTAAAGCCAGTCTGTAGATTTTCCACATTGTAAACAAAGGTCCAATTGTCACTGTGTATATTTATAGAACCTTATTTTTGAATTTATAACCACACATTGTATCAATTCTTGCTAACTCGACCTTGGATCCCAATTATTCTCACGTCAAAGTCATTGTATTCTTATTATATCTTGTGTGTTCTTAATGGGTTTGCTCAAGTTCACTACCACTAACAGAACATTCTGGAATCCATTTATTTTAAGTGAAAAAGTAAAGTGGAACAATACAGCAGCCATTTGCCATAACCTCGCTGTAAAACTACCGTAACACATTACCCTTATATCAGTTTATGTGTCTGTCTTTGCATTTTATATGGTTGCATTACACTAAAGGCCATGTTCATTCTTCTGGGTGGTCCCCAGAGAACACATACCTCCACCAACAACATTATGACTAAAACACAATGTTTGTAAAACAATTTTCTCAAGTAAGAACTTCTTTCATCATTCAGGCTTCCGAAAGAAGAGACAAAATCAGAACATTTGAGTGTGTATAATGTGTGTATTTTATTTTGTGTCATCATGAGGTGATCATCAAATGCTGTATGATTGTCACCATGATAATGTTTGAAACATGATTATGTCACCAAATTCTGTTCCGCTTCATGCCAAACTATTGAACCTGGTATTCCTGGTATCTTGTGTCAAACAAAAATATGAGTTTCCACGAATACATGAAATCCATTCACATTATCAGGGACATTATTTCAGCTTTTGATTGAAAAGTGCTTTGTCTCTATTTTTCCCAGTTCGTTGACTGGGCCCCATATGTTTCTTCCCCCACCAATATACAGTATTTTCAGATCAAAAATATGATCCAGATCTGAGTTCAGTTCCCATAATTATGAAATTATTATTATTATGAGTTGTCAAAGTTTAAATAATTAAATTTGTGTTTTGTTTTTTATTTTTTTATGATTCTGCCAAATGCTTCAAAATTGTCTCTATCTGTATCTCTGCTGAACAAAGGAAAAAACGTGATCCAGGATCCATCTTAAAAACTGTAATCTGTCTATTAGACAGACAAACAAAAATAACGAGAAAAAAAATGGACAAACATATAAATGTACAATCATAAAGCCCAACATTACTACAGTCTGTTGTAGGCCAATGAACACAATTCAAATATTTGTTTATAAAATGCCTCCCTCCCTGCCTCAATCTGAGTATCTACAGAACAAATTGTGAGTTAAACCAACACTGTTCCCTGTTAATGAGCGACGGGGGTGTTCACATTCAGAGTACTGTATATCACTTTGTTGCCTGCATGATTTTACCACTTGGGTAATTGCTGGAGTCTGTGCACACCAGTGAATGTCTCAGCTTTGTTCACATCTGCAGACAGTGTGGTGGTCACATTTCTATACATGCAAGCATAAAGGCAGCATTACCTTTCATCCACAGCTGGGCTGTACTGATTGAAAACAAGCAAAGCAAACAAAGAGACAGACCTATTGTTCTTGGAGAAGGTTTAGAAGGTTTGTATTGAAATTGATTTTACAACTGTGAAAACCTTTCTTGGATCATTCAGTACTCTTGTCAGGTGTCAGGCTGAGTTAATTGTGTGAGAGTACTATGGATGGGTGTCTGTGACGGGATAATTCATCCATTTTATGGGTGTGAAAACCACCCGGAGTGCAGGGACGAAGATATGGCTTCTGAAAGCATGCACAATGCTATGCTTTCCCCCTGCTCACAGCGTGGTACAAAGATGTGGAATTTCTGGCGTGCACCAGTAGAAGCCCCGCTAAGGGCTGAGGAACAATTTTGATGCCTTGCTTTCAAGAAAATTACCAGTGCATCAATGTATAAGAACCCTGAAGTAAGCAAATAAATAACAAGCTTGTCCCGTCATTGACAAACTCAGCACCACTGAGGGGTCTCCAGCATGTGAACAGTAGTGTCAATTTCTGCCTTGCATGAAGTATTAATTTTATTTTTCCACAAACATAATGCAATCATCTCTATTCACACAGGCCCGCTTCTGAATGTTTTTGTGACGTAGTAATCGTCAAGCGTGAGGAGTGGACTCAAAAGAGAAGCAGAGGCTGAAGAAAGGTGTAACAAATAATTTATTTGAGGACCAAACTGGCAGCTTGTGAAAGGTGTATTCTAAAACACGCAGGTGTGGAGGTAGATGGTGTGCCGTCCCTCGACTACCCAGCCACACCCATCATGCAACAAAAAGCAGAGAACCTCTGCACAGGGAATAAAGCTACTGTAAGTCTTTTTAAAACAAGATTCAAGTAATCACCACAGGTTTACACAAAACATTTTTCTAAATTACAACATTCATCAAGGAGTAGAACTCCACTATTGTGTCAACGGACCCAGGTTTAAACAGGATATTTCACTTCCGTGTTTTTAATGTCTCCACCAAAGCAATCTCCCACCGTGCTTTTTAGAGTTAGCTTTTGTGTGTGAGACAAAAAAAGGAGTTTGCAGCCTTTGTGTGAATAAAAGCATGTTGGCGAATAAAGACATGGCAGATAAATAACTGTGTGTGGAGAGAAAGATAAACATTCAAGCCGAGGCAGTGATTTCCTGGAGAAATTCAGACTGAGGAGTAAGAGATAGTTGGTGAGGAAGGCAGGAGGTGAGACTTCTGATGATACAATGGGAGTTGGTGACACTTTGCTCAGTTTCCTCCCAGGTCGATGAAATGAGCCAGCTTTGGAGGAATAACAAAATAAGAAATTTGTGCACTGAAAACCAAAATTACTCCTTTGATCCACTGATTGACGTTAGAAATTTCTCTGTGCATATCTGTCTCTTGTATATTTCAGGTGCCCCCCCCCCCCCAGTGAGCCATAAATCTTCCTTATCTTTATGGAACATCCCTCACAAACTTGACTCTTTATTGAATTAAGTGTTTCTTTATGTGCCGGTGTTGTATTTAATCTGTTGTGATGCATTGCCATACCAATCCACATGTCACCATTTCAAATTTCCCTCTGAATTCCTTGAGGGGATGCTGAGACTGCTTCAAACCTATCTTACCCAGCTTAGATGTTGTGCATTCTGGTGTTATGTGTCAGACATAACTTGTATATGTATGTGCATATTTGAGCCCCTTCCTCTGCATGCCAGTCTCAAGGCCACATCATTAGAGTAAGAAGGCTGTAATTAGTAGGTCCATGCATATTAAACAGCACCCCACATCCTCAGCCTTGAAAAGCAGCACTCTGTCACTTCCATCCAGTAAGCCACTCTTAATGTCCAGAAGGTTGCACATTACCCACAAAGCAACAGGGGTGATTAACCAATAAATTCCATCATTAGAGATACTTACTTGAGCCCTTGGCCTTTCATGATGTAATGTGAAATTTCTGTTGTAACATTGGAAGAAAATGATGACAGGAACGAAAGGTCTTGTGATAGCTCATGACAGGAGCACTACTGAGCAGTATATAGGAATAAATGAAAAAGCAGAGATGTGACAGCTGAAATAGCAATTAGTATGTGCAATCAGATCATCATACTACAGTAAAGTGTGTGTATATTTCTGATGGTTTTCTTTTCTGGTACTGATATGAACCAGAAAGCCTCCACGTTTATGTAAGTTCACATCACAACAGTTACGTGACCCTTTAAAGATGCTTAGAAAAGAGTTAAATGATTCCATGTATTGTCAGTCAGTCATTTTCATATTACCACCGTTATATCCGCCGCAGCGGGTCACAGGGAGCTGGAGCCTATCCCAGTGGCATAGGGCGTGAGGCGGGGGACACTCCGGGCATGATGCCAGTGCACCGCGGTCCATGTATTGTATTTATATAAAATAAAGCTGAAAATAAGATGTTGTTATTATTCCTCTGTGCATTCCCTCTGCACATATTCCTGCAGAGTGAAACAGCCACAAACGGAAATTCATATCACTGGAGCTCAAGGCTCTTGAGTGGGGGTATACTGCATAGTCAGTGTTTGAAAACACATGAGCCACAGCAGAATCAGTTTACAGGTATTACTTTGATTTTGATGATTTGAATCCATCATGCAAGCATATGATACATACTACATCAAGGAATTGTTACAGATCAGGTCAATTATATTTAGCTGCTGAAAAGCACAATTTTAATGATAAGAACCACTTAAGATACCAGCATGAATGCAACATGTGCATTTCATGTTCTCTCTGAGAATAAAAATGACCAGGGAAAGCAGGTATCTGTGGATTTTGCCAAACACATACTTATTCTGGTTGTGTTGCCAAACACTTGCAGCTGAATCTCAGTCGGCATTCGATTCTCGAATGGTGACTTCATTCCTATACTGTACAAATTAATGTAAACCATGGCTACTCACGTAAAAAACAGCTGCAGTAATGACTTGTGCGTGTGCAGCAGATACTATCCCCACACTACCTGTAACTAGGCAATTAGAAATGGCATTCTTGGATAAATAACACACACAGTGGCCCTGTTTGTAACAAATACAAACACATCCATGTCTGTGTTGTGCAGGTTACAATCGATATGGAGGATGACTCATTACTGGTGTCACAGTTTCTTGCAGAACACAAATAAGTATAAGTCTCCCTTTGGCTAATATTATATATTAGAGCTGCCATTTCCTCTATCAGTTACTTTGCCTTCTGTGCACGCGCACACGTACACACGCACGCTCAAAAACAAAACGCTTCAGTGCTGCACATGAGTCAGAGTGCAGGAGTATGCTTTGCTTACTCACCTTTTGTTCCACATTTATATAGAAATTTCCCCAAAACCTTAATCTCCGAACCGCAACTGAAGAAAGAAGAAAGAAAACAAATTACATGAGAGCACTTTAATTTCATATCCAATCAGAAATCAGTGGCAAAAAATAGGTTTTACAGGAGGTGGATGAATGGAATACGTCATGGTGCGGCTTCAGTTTATCAGTTCCTGCTTAAGTTTGTACTGTTTTACCTTATCTTTCTCTTTCCTTATGTCAGACTTCCTTAATACATATAGGTCTAAGTCAAACAATCAAATTAAAGACAAACCAGAGTTAAGAAAAGCTCTTTTGAGCTTGACAAACATTAACTTCCCTCTGAGTTTTAAGATTAAGAGATATTTTCATCTGCACAAAACTTGAAATGATAAATAGCTTTTATGTTTTTCATGCTGTTCCATCAGATGTTCTTGTAATAACCGAACTAATGGACTTATTATTCAACACTCTTTCCTTGTCCACCCTTTCAACTTTTCAACCCATTCTGTCTTTTCCACTAGCCATGAGTCACAAAGCGCACATTATTTTTGCTAGCAAGCAAATCATAGGTATAATAGGCCAGAAATATTATAGTTTTTCTCTGTTGCAGAGCCAAATTTTAAATTAGAATCAAAAACAAAATCAGAATTCTTGTTGTACATCAGTGTTATTTATAAACATATAATAAAGGTTGTTGTTTATTCTGTTCATGCCCAAAAAAATTCTCATTATTGGTGGTTTCACAGAAAACACAAAAGCCAGGAAAGTACCATGCATTGTGTATTTCGTAACCTCCCATAAAAATTTCCAGATTTTACCAGGTGTAACAGAGCCTCTTTCAGATTGGCTACTTTAATAGTCTAAAAGTAAAGGGAATATCTCTATCTCTTAAGACTTAACTGAGCTGCAAAAGTAAAATGTAATCAGCCTCATAACATGGTGTAAAGACTCTAGGTCTTTGGACAGTACAGAGTCCATTGAGGCACAAATAAAAATAAAGATGATAAAGGAGTAAAAAAACAACTGAACACATTGATCTGAAATCTTGAACATAATGATCGCCATACTTCAGGAAGACACAGCTTTGTAAAACCAACAAAAAATAAACAAACAAACAAGGAAGTTATTTCCTTCCTAAAGTCAATAATCTCAGTCACTTACACTGATGTAAGAGAGAGGAAAATATTTAAGATTCTTTCAGCTCATTTTGGTTTTGGTTTCCTGTTTCTCAACTTTGCTGTTTGGGTTCACACTCTTGCTCTTATCATTGTTTTAGGCCACAGAAGTAAACTCTTTTCATCAGCGATTACCTTTAAAACCTACTTGCACAACAGACAACAGTCAAAACATCCTAATGGGGATTAGCGGCTGTAGTGACATCAGATGGTGTTCTCCTACAGACGGGCTCGGTTATGTCTGTCACTAGTCTCAATCACTCCCGTCGTGATGTCACAACAGGCGCTTATCCGAAGTGAGTGTTTTTTTGGATTCTTGGACGGCTTTGTTGGTCGTATAATTGATTCAGATTCTTGGAGTTGGTAGGGATAGGGAGGACCACATATATATGTAGAGACCTTTTCATAATAGGATATCTTTAAAAGGTGTGGAGGATTTTGACTTTTATAATATGCCTCAATGACCACCAAAACCGATCGCAGAACGTTTGAAGTAACTTTATTATAAATGTCATGTCATTAATTTATTGATTATTCAAGAGCGTAGTTTTTCAATTTAACTTCCAAATGTTTGCTTTTCCAGCATGGTGCATGTCCCACCCTTTTACCCCTTTATGGGAATCATGTGGGAAGGTTAAGTTTAAAAATGGGCCTATAAAACTTTTCTTTATTCAGAAAGGCACCAAAAACAAACATCACCATCCATGTTGCAGATCCCTTACAGAATATTGCTCTATAAAGTTACTCATGAAGATTCACAATCAGTTGCCAGCAGAGAAAAAAAATGGTAGGTGTTAGTAGGGACACTGGCAGTCAGTTTAGCTGCACTGAAATGTCATTCAAAATAATATATATGTGAAATCATATATAGTGCAGATGTAATAACCTGATAACCATGTGAAGAGCCACATAAATTAATGCACTGCACTGCTGTTATTACTACAGTGCATGTACGGTATTGTAATTCTCAGTTTATATTAATTTTGAGGAAGCTTTACACTACAGCTGCAAACCTGAACACCAACATATGCATGCCAAAGCAGCCACTACAACTTCACAGGTAACAATGTGGACATAATGCATGAGAACTTCAACGGACTTGTGAGATGCAGTGTCATGATTAATGTACAGGGCACACAAGAGAATGTTTTGTGAGCGGCGCACATTCAAGTCTGTCCTTTCCCATTCCTTGTGATAAAGAGTTAATGAATCCCTCTTGGTCTGCTGTGGCCCTCATGATACCTGGGTCTAGAAGGCTAATGTCTTTGCAGCTCACAGTCAAGGATATAAGCTGCACAAATACTAATAGCACAATACAGGCCAAGCAGAGGTCAGTTGAATTGAAGCTATGACTTATTTTAGACTTCACCTATCTTAGCATCAGAATATCTGGAAATAAAGTACAAAAGAGAGGTTCAATTAATTGGTCTTACAAGTTGTAAAATAAATTGGTTTTGATACAGTGAATCTGAAAATCTTTAGAGATTCAGATTAGATACAGAAAAATGTTCTCTTTTGGTCTCGACATTAAATCAAAGAGTAAAGTGTAACATGTTCAGTTAAAGTACTCCTCAGTGTCATATTTGCTGATTTTAGAATATCACAGATATTCAGAAAGAAAAACAAGCTTTCTTTCAAGTTTCAAGTTTCAAGTTTCAAGTTTATTTATTTTTATATAGCCCAGATTCACAAGCAATGTCTCAAAGGGCTTTACAATCTGCACATGGACGATATCCCTCTGACCTTTGTGCACTGCAAGCAGTGCGACCCTCGCATCGGATAAGGAACAACTCCCCCCAGAAACCCTTTTAACAGGGGAAAAAATGGATGGGAGAAACCTCAGGAAGACTGCAGAGGAGGGACCCCTCTTCCAGGAGTGGACAGACGAAGCAATAGATACCGCATGTACAGATTAACAACACAATAATAATAACAGTAACAATAACAGTAACAATAAATGTATAACAAAGGCATGCCGATCCATCCAGTAGAGCGAGTCACCACCAGCCGATGAAGCACACAGAGGTCACCGATTGCTGAGGATCCACCACTCTGAGGACAGACCAAACAGTGCCTAAGTCATTCAGCTCAAAAAAGTTCTTTCTTTCTGTCACAACATAAATTATGCACTGGGAACAACCAATCCATGGTAGATAATAACATGTTACAATTGTCCTTTGGAGACAATGTTACTAGTACAAGGTTTAATTATTGTCCGCAGTGAACATGACAAAAAGCCCTTCAACAAACATGCTGCTATCGGAAATCAAACATAAATTAGCGAAGATGAAATTTGCATGGTGTGACAAGGATGTCCAGACAACATTCTTTATTTTTCCTCATTTCAATTCTGCAGTTTTGGGATGATGGAGAATATGTAACACTCATCTTCTTCATTCAGGGTTTTTTTTCTTGTTTATGGGCTTGAATACTTGGTACTTTTCCTCAAGAGGACATTACATATTTTAACTTTTGGGAAAAAAAGATGGGCTGCTGGCAAGCTCAACTTAGAAAAGGAAAGAGAAAAAAAACAAAAGAAAAAAACAAGCAAAAATTTCATAGAATTACCCTTGGGAGTTTCTTCCTCAGATGGTTCACTACAGAAACACTATAGAGTATATTATAGTGCAATCTAATATACTCTGTAGACACTCTTTAAGATGATAAGTAATCAACTCTCCAATGAAAAATACCTGAATGGTATGCATTTGAGGGTCAAATGATTATTGAAACATGCATTCCCCTAGTGACTAGTGACTAGTAAATGTAAATTTTAATTTACATTTACTAGTCACAGGTTAGTAATACAATAACACAGTCAATAATAGAACAAGATAACAGTGGAATAATTGATTTGAAAAGCTTTCATAAAATTAATTTTGCTGAAAAGTTGAACCTTAGAAGAAGATCATAAATCAAAAAAGCTTTCCTCGGGGAGCCCTGAATAATTGTTGAAAAGCACAGCTATACTTTTATTGTTATTATGATACAAGACCATGAGGTAACAAAGGCTTTTAATGCATGTTTTTGGAGGTGGGAGGAAGCTGGAGAACCCAAAAGGAACCCACGCAGACATGGAGAGTACATACAAAACCGAAAACCCACACTGAAAGAATTTGAACCTGGAACCCTCTAGCTGTCAGAGGACTGCAATAACCACTGCGTCACAGGGCCACCACACTGAATCATAGTAAAAATTCTTTTCAAATCATTTTGATTAAACTCTTTTAATTGATTGAAAAATATTTTTAATAATGAGACTGGCAAACTGCACTCTGCAGGTCAGACAAAAACAATGATCTGCAGATTTAAATGAGCAAAAGCTCCCTTCACAATGGAATTGTCAACACCCACAGGGATACAGAAATGAAGACTGGCTTACAGGATCATTTCCAACGAGCAATCAATGTTTTTGTACTCTCTGAACACAATCGAGTTGATTTTCTTCAGGGTCCAACAAAAGATGTTCTTCCCCATTTCCTTCAATCCCCTTGTAAAGCAAAAACTGTAGCCATGCCAGTCGACTGTCTGGATGGTCGTTGTCTGATGGCTGTGTTCAGCATTAAAGAAAGCCAGGGGGGAAAATCAGACTACTGTTGACCTTTTTGAAAACTGCCTCTGTTACACAGAAGCTGTTTCTGGTGCATTAATGTCTTCAGCAACACCTACAACACAGTGTTGTAGCCACAGCATTCAGCCTTATCAACATGCCATACATTGACAGTAATCTGCTATTCCCTATAGAAAAGACTACTACTGTTTGTCACACACATTGAGAGATGTATGTGTATGGGTCCAGAGTAGGTTCTTACTTTCTATTAAATATCAAACCCAGTATTGGATTTGTGTAATTCTTTGATCTCAGAATGGTGACTTGGTTCTTGAAATACTGACCTTCTGTTTTTGTACCTACTTCACTTCCTTTAATTTTTGATACTTCTGATTCCTTTTGATGAATGTTATGGCCTGATCTTGACAATGAATATGAGGATAAAAAACAGATCTATTTTAAAAAAAAGATCATATTTTCACTTTACCATTTGGCTAATTGTAAAAGTTGACTGGTAAACTGTGGCTGGAATTAAAAAGACTTGCTTTAAGTTGGTTAGAGACATTTTCACCACTCATCCAAGATGCTTCTTCAGTTGGTTGTGGACATTTCACATCTCGTCCAAGAGGCTTCTTTATTTCAGTTCAGACCTGAAATGAAGAAGCCTCAGTACAGAACTGAAGAAGCCTCTTGGATAACAGGTGAAATGTCTTCAACCAACCTAAAGCAAGCCCAGTTGATCCTTTTTTACTCTTTCTGATTGACCTCAAAGAGTAACACCTGGATATACCTGGATATAATCTGTTGTGTTTTGCGGCATTTTGCTTTCTTAAAAAATTGAGAAATAACCAAGAAATTGGTTATTTCCATCAGTCAGTAGTTGTTATGTTCTGTTGCTTCTTTGAGATTAGCTGCCATATTTCTCCGATTATAACAACAGTGACAGCAATGCAGATTTTTAAAATTAAACAGTGAAATCCAGAAAATACATATCTGCCGTCCCCACATGAATTCCCATGTTGAGGGAAGAAAGTCTGCTAAAACTGAAAGAATCTTCTCCTGAATCAGGCATCAAGCCAAGATCAATGTCTGTTGGCACTACCAGCCCTCAGGACTCTAGCTATTTATTTGTATTCTTTTATGTTTGGCACACAGGAGAAAAGGAAAGGATTCATTCAAGATAGTCAAAGAAGGCTGACTTTTCAAACATGGCAATTAACCTGTGGCACAAGATTCTGGATTTGCCAGAAGAGAGAAGCTAAATCCTTCGGATTTGATAGAATAAAACACAATTGTAGAGCCAATGCAAATGGCTTTACAAACGCATCGATAAAAGAGGGGAAAATGTTGTGGAGTAGTAGCAATAAATCAAACAGGTAAAGCTATTAAAATTAGCTATGTTAAATTTTTAAAATCGGCTCTGAGATGTTTGAGTTCTGTCACTTTGCAATTGAACGCTTGATTACCATATTGCCAGCAGCAAAGCATGTTCATCCAAGATCATTAGAGCTAACACGATAGAAAGTAATAAGTACAATCTTCGCATCTCATCTACTGTATGGTGGGGGATTGGGTAGTAAATTATAGTCAAGCAAGATGTTCCACTAAAACTACCCGAGGAGCATTCATGTCAGCCTCCATTTCCTTAGTGCTAGGTGCATTATCCCAGACAGCAAGCTAATTTATTGCAAGACAAAAGGCCTGCCTGAACGTCTGTACATTAATATATTAAGCAATCCCTGCACATGGAAGTACAAAATAAACTCAAGACACCTTTGCCAGATATGATTAATGATGTTCCTGTTTAGCCTCCAGCATTTGGAACCACATGCGCATGCAGATCACACTCCCATTGAGTCAGGACCCAATGCATGAGAAAGGTGAAATTGAACCAAAGGGCACATGTACAGTCTATTGCAAAGGCACAACACATGGTGTACCCTTCCGTCTCATTTTCCCCATTGAGCAACTCCACCATTAACTTTCAGTGATGGTTATCAGATGGCAAAGCCCACTGGAGCAACAACTCATTTACTTAATAACGACCCTATCTTTAAGTATGACGGATGAATTTCCAATCCAATCAGCAACGACTAAAGAGAGTGAGCACATCTTTGCCTCATCAACACACAGGATGCAGAGAAGTTGGTAATTTTGAACTTATATGATGCAAAAGAATCAAGCTTGTTAGACATTTACAGCACTTACAACATGTTCTTCCTTTTTTATTTTATTCCCATATTCTATTTTTTAATTAATCAATTTATTTTTTTATTATTTTTTATAGAATAATTTGTCATCAGGTTCACAAACTGACCTGTCACCTAACTGATGATCCAGATTTGTGAGTTGTCGTATGCTGTCTGGTTGCAGCAGTAAATGCATTTCAGAGGTTTGTCACAGACATTAGTCATCTGCTTGATCTGCCTCTGATGCCTGATGAACCGGCAGACCACAGTGGAGATGGAAGACGTGTAGCCACAGTACAGTAATTATCAATCACACGCCGTTGAATGGCCCGCATATTTCACGGCGCCATTGTCAAATGGGATGGATTGTGGAGATGGACTTATATGCTCTAAAAGCCAGCGTTTATTGTCTTATTCATTTTCAGAAGAAAATCTCTATGTTTCAATTCTTGCATTTAAAATACAGTGTTTCTTTTTCGAATAACTGTCCTGTGAAACATTGACAGTGATCCATTAAGCGTCACAGCATCAGTGTATATTGTAACCATCTCACTAAATCCGGTAACTGCTAGCCACTAAGCTATATCTGACTCCACAGAGGTACTCAGTGACACTTGTCTTCTTGGACTAACTTAGGTTTTAAAGGCAGTTGGTATTATAGCGCTTTACGAGCAGCAAGATATTTGGGGGTAAATTACCATCTTTAGTTAGTAATTTGAGGCTCATTTCAATTAAAAGAGTTACATTTCAATGTGCATGAGGAGATAATAGTGAAAGTATGTGTTCATTAAACATATACAACGAAAGCAGAATGAGCAATTGGGAGCAGCATAGCTCAAGTATAACTGACGTCAAACTAAAGAGACAGAAAGAAAAAGCAGAGCTTTAATTACACTTAATAGAGACAGCAGTGAAGGAACAATTTTCAGATATTATGAACCTTTAAATGGGTTTCAGAACATACTTGAGTGTTTTTATAGATCTATGTAACAGACACCAGACTTACAAACCCCTTTCACACAACGCTTGCACTATTGATATGTTGGAACATCCTTATGTGACATTGAATGGGCTAAATATAGTCATTGCGCACATTGAAAAGCAGGTGTGGGGATCAGGTACAGTATCAGAAGTTATCTTTAAAGTAATGGAATTTCTGTGAACTGGGGAATAATAAACTGATAAAATTATTTTAGACAATAATTTGGCATCTAGTTTCTACTTGTTGAACTGCCCTGAGAATCGAGAACAAAGATATACAGAGGTTATACAAAAATATGTCCATAAAAACAAATACCTCCACTTTGACAGTGCAGCTGAGGCCAGAGCAGATTTGAGCTCAGGGAATGGCAATAAATAATTTATCAGCACTATTTAATAATCAAAAACGGTTATCAATGGCACAGATATTCATTGCTTAATCAATTCAAACAAATGTGCATTTGCAAAAGATTCATAATTTCTTCAGTCAGCCTTTTAAACGTATTGGAAACTCATTTGCTGTCATTGACAGTGCAGTAAAGGCCATAATCAGGTCCTCTCCAGTTCTTTTAGCTCTCCTACATTAATTACATGTTGTTCCTCGTGATTCCCTTTTGTTTTGTCAAATATGCAGAACATTTTGGCTCTTTATGATGCATTGCAAATTTACAAATAATGCAAAGCTGCATCATCCTTTATAGTTTCAATGACATTTCAGATCTGCTCTATGCATGTTCTTAGTATCATACCATCCACTCTGATTGCAGCTAACTAACATCAGCCCTGCTTCATTGTAAACTACGTCAGAGTTTTAAGTTTCTGGTAGGGAGAGACTTCCCTGATGTTCTTCACTGATTCCAAGTGGCGGGTGTAGCGGTGTAGCTGCAGTTACTGCTGAGATTTCTTTCCTAAAAGATGATGAGTTTGTTTGATTTTGTTGTAAATAGTTTAACTCAGAGTGTCTTACAATTACCTGAATGAATGAATGTTTTACAATTAATCCTCTCTTGTTGTGTTGCTCTTGATGTTGCCTAGTAAAAGTTTGCAAATTGATGATTATTATCTTATCTATATAAATCCTTTTGAAAAACATTACATATATACCTTTAAAAGTTAATAGATGTAAAGAAGGAAGAGAAGATGATTGTAATCATCTCATTTTAAAAGCTTATTCAGCATATGGGTCATGGGTCTGGAGCAAGTGAGTGAGAAGTGGGCACACCCCAGATTAGGCACCACAAAAACACAATTCATGCTCACACCTACAGGCATCTTTGGACTGATAAGTTCAGCTAAATTGCATGTTGTCTGAGGTGGGAGGAAGCCGGAGAACCCAGAGAGAACCCATTCAGACATGGAGAGAGCACTCAAACTCTGCACAGAAAGGAATCGAACCTAGAACCTCCTTGCAGTTAGGCAGCAGCATTACCCACTGCACCACCATGCTGCCCTGGAACCAAAGTGTTAATGAATAATCACAGCTTCATTTGTTTTGTTACTGTATGAAGATGTGGTTAGGTACATGTGGCTCTTCAGAAGTTTTTGGAAACTCCAAAAACATTGGAAAACCAGCCTCTCCACCCGTTATTTATTCTTTTATAATTCCTAGGGAATAAATATTGTGCAACTGTGTAACAATGCAGGCGACTACAGTCTCTCTTAAGAGACTGTGACAAACAGTTTGGCCTGTGGTTGAACCAGTAATATGCTTATTTCTGTTGGCAGACAATAGCAGAAGCAAGCATTCCAACAAAAACAAACACAATTATGGTAAGAAAATATCATAAAGTATGCAGTGTTTAATCAATGTCATATACTGTACTTTATTTGTGTACCACAAACTAAAAACAGTAAACCTATGCAAATGCAAAAATGATGACATTTTGAAACTTTCGTGCAAAGAGTATCTATAAGCTGTCAAAGACGGAAAACATTTTTGAAAGTGTCTGAGACTAAATGTCTATTTCAAACATTAGTTGTTTCTGCAATGTTTGGCCTATTGTTTGGCACTTGTCAGATTGTTCCTTCTTCTATTTTTCTTCCTGCATCATTTTTAATGATGCTGGACTATCATTAAAAATAGGAAAATATCCATTTGATTGTGATGGACATTACCAGAACTTTCCATTACTGGAATTAAGAGCAGTGGAACCTTTGGGATGGCAGAGAGGGCTAAACTGGGGAGAAAGACAAGGAGAAAATGATTAGAAAAAGCAAAGAAGAAGGGGGAGGGCAGTCAAGCTGTAACGGCACTGCATAGTTGAGCAGTGGAGATAAGCCATAAAGCAGATGCCTGCATATCAAGCGCCTGCCTTATCTGCCATATTTCCATAGCTTACTCATGGTTCTGATTTGGGGGAGGACAGTATTAGTAAATGTGCTTTACGTTTTTTAAATGCTCATTTACATGCATTCACACTACTTTCTTAAAGCTCTTTGCTTGCATTGCAGTATATATCTTTTGTAGAGATCTGTCCACTTCTTCATCTTCTTGTGAAATGTGGAAATATTTTGTGATGAGTGTAAATTAGTTCATGGATTAACTAAATATGATGTGAAACATGTTTCCCATCCTGAATTTGTTTCATTGCAGACAAATGGGCTCCACTTTGAAAATGTCCAATTATCTCTGCAGCGACTAGACTGAATTCTTGTAATATAAGTGGAGGCCATTCAGTTGTGACTATAACATCCATTTTTCTCTCATTTCTCAAAAATGGAGAAAAGCGTTCTTATGATTTTTCTGTTGAACCAAGAGCATTATTCCCTTCCTAATTACCCCATAGCAATTTAGCACCCTGTGCTAAGGCTGTGCCATGTGCACTATGGATAGCATCACTGAGCTGTGACTGTTCATTCTATGCCATTCAACTTGTCTTTTAGCTGCTACAGACAAAAGCAGGATTTGTCTTTCTGTTCCATCTTAAGGAATTTTACTTGTACTCTCAAATAGGGATACATGTAGTTTAAGAATGATTTACTTTTCTTAGTCAGTTTTTTCACAGTGTGCGTGTCTAGGTTAGTAATGTTTTTTAATATAGTACTTCACTTATATCATCTGCAACTGGCAAATTATACTCACCGGCCTCCTAAAGCTTGTTTCAGGAAGAAGAAATGTGTAATTTTCTATCCTGCCATCTCAGAAGACTGAATTTTCGTGATGAACTTTTCATTGCCATCTTTCTTGCACATTGAATGCTTTTGTGCCTGGCTTTGCTGAACATAATGTGCACACACATATAAGAGCATATGTTAGCAGCCTAGCAGCTGTACAACATAACAGTTGTATTACCCAATTGACTCTACTCAGTAGGCCATGTCATGCTCGTTCAAAATCTATTTGATGTCTAAAGTGAAAAATAGGGGATTTGTCTTTTTTCACTTTCTGATCAAAGGGCTTTACTGTCTGGACAGAAGCTGATCACAGCTTTAGACCATGGGCTGCTAGCTTGTGTCCCCTGGTTTAGCATGAGGCAACGTGAAAAGAGATTCATAGGGTCATGGGTATTAACTTCGCTCAGCATTTGAAAGTCTAAGAAATTGGGAGGCATCTATCATGCTTGGTTCTATGACAGAAAGAACTGTTTCAGATACCCAGAGAATGAACTGGAATGATGAAGCAAATGAGAATTTATTCCTTATTTTGTTTCTGTGAAAGACCTGATGTGGTACCAAGGCTAAACAGACAAGATAGAGATGGTGCTTTAATACTGGGCTGAGCACACATGAAATTCGAGTGAAATGAAATATTTGCATAGATAAGCAAATAAAAATGTGTGTGTAGCATGTCAGAGCAACTCCATCAGATCAGATCATCTTCTGTGTTTCGTACATCCTTGGCTGCACACATACAGTAGTTGTGCAATATAATGTTTTTTGCTGTCCATCAAAGCCATGGGGCTTTGATGATTCCAATCATCTTTTCATCCTTGTTCAATTTCTACTGTTGTCAGCACACCCTGACCAGGCTGGATTCTCTGACACTCCACTTTAATCAGAAACCACTACTCACAGAGGACATACAACAGAGAAAATTGAAGTGAGTTATGTTTTCTGCATATTACTCTATAAAGCTGGTGAAAGCTTAATGAAACCTTTTTTTTGGATACACTACACAAAGTAATTACCAAATACATGCCCTTTGCAGCCGATATCAATTGGCATAAAGATATAAAGTGCATATTTTTGCATATGTAGGACGTGAAGTCAAAGCAACTACACTGAAATAAAGCTGAGATCAGACATCCATGGATGAGCAGAGTGCTGGAAGGTCTGAGAGAATTAAGCAAATGAAGAAGAGCGGACCAAAGTTTTAGCTTTAATAAGCAGACATCAGGCCAGCGTGGGCCAATTAACTCGCTCTCTGCAGGAGGAAATGCCATGAGATCGCAGATTAGCATTAACACAGAGCATTATTACTGACCAGAGTATCAGTATCAGTGACTTTTTTTTTTTTGCTTTTGCTGATTAGGCAATCGTAAACACCAAGATCAGTGCTTTGTGAGACCTGATTATTGATCATGTCTTTGAAGAGCCAAACTCCCCAAGGCGCGATCGAACGACTTCTGGGTATTGGAGAGCCACACAAATTTGTCATTTAAGGTCAGTGAAGATAATTTGTGCACAGCTGAGTCTACATTCAGAGATTTAAAGGAGTTAGACCAAACACTCACAGCCTGAGAGAATGTTCAGTTAATATAGAGAAGCACAGAGAGATAATTAGACACATTGAATTTCAACAGTGGCCATGTGTGACATCACTTCAGGAACATTGGCTAATCGCGTTTACTTTATTTTCCCTTCCACTCACATCCTGCTTCAGTTAGATGTTTGAAATTTAAGAGAACTTGACACATTTCTCTTGTTTCTGATCAAATCGGAATGGAGTACATTGATACAAAAGAATATTTTAAACACAGATTTGTGTGTAGAACATGATGATAGCAATGCTTGATTTAGAACCCTTTTATAAAGTTATTTATTCATTTACATTTTTGTAAACAAAATTAATCAAATCGAAATATTTCACTCAAATTTCAATGCAGATATATGCAGACGAAAGGGCCTGCAAGCATGCAAGTTGGGAAGAGAGAGATGATCGAGTGATGGGCAGCCACTTAGTGCCCTAAGAACTGTTTGTGGGGTTCAGTGCCTTTGTTTGTTATAATAGTCACGTGAAATAAAAGACAAAGAAAAATATTTAAACTTTTTTAATAAACATGCATGTACTTTATGATAGGTATTGTTGGCCGAGAGTATGTTAAACATCATTTAGTAACTGTTATTTTATTACTTACTGAATCTTGATTGGAGATATTTCATAAATGACAATATGTGTTGTAGGGCTACGACTGAAAAAGAGCTGAGTTCAATAAGAAGCAGATCACCTGAATAATGTACAGTGTTTCCTGTATGTGATGCTATTTGCATTTTCCTAATAAATAAGGGCCTTTCGCAGTTTACTTATGACAGTTAAGTGAGGTAATTAGATTATCTCAACAAAATAAATGGCAAGTTGGAGTCAGCGAGCCTACTGTTTACTGCTTTTTGCTTTCGATACCACTGTCAAATACCCCTCGTTTTTCAGTAGTAAGGCAGGTAAACACCATCCTTGGATCAACTGAAGAGACATATTTATTTTTCTCCATATCTATTTATCTTTGATGTTCACTGTGTCGTTTTTCACATTGACTTTACCTGAAGAAAGAGGCGGTTGTGATTCATCATGACAGCAGTTCTAATAGCATCACTAATGTGATCTTTTGTCTTTCAAAAGTGATAAATGACATTGAGACACACAGAAACAATTCATCTCCAGTAGTTCATTTTGAAGATGTGAAAGCTAAAAACTTGTAATGCTTTTCATGGATTTCATCATTTGTTCTACACTAACTTAAAGGCATATTTCTGGCCTGGCTCCGTTTCAGTCGTTTTTACAGTTTTTGACAGATTAATATAATAATTTTATTTTTGCTGGCAATCACAAGAGGTTGTGAAAAGTGTGTGGGTTTTTAACTTTCCAGTCTGAAAGATGATGTTACCATTTATTAATCTTATCTGTTGTAGTAATCCTATTTCAAGTGTATATTAGGAAAGCTTTACACAGTCACATACGCACATTTAAAACACAATACCAGTAAAGAGACACCTTAAATTGTCATTGAAAAATATGATAATACAGTAAGACAACCCCCTTTCACAATGAATGATGAGAAGTAACTTTAATACTTTCAATCCATTTCTTTAACAAAGCTATGATTGATGCAACAAAGCTTTTAATCATCTAAACTGCACAGAATTGTGTGTAGAAATTCAATATGTAAAAAAAGTACATCAATGAAGTTCAAGAGGTCAATTTTTTCCAGTAAAAGTGCTTAGTTTCATCAAATAATCCATTGGGGCATTTAAATTCACACAGGCTTCTTATCTTTCTATTGGACCAATCTATTTGGCAAGAAAAGTAATGATAATATGCTAATGAGCTGCAACAGCTGTAGCTGAAATTAATTTGCAAGGTGACACCATTTATAATTAAATGGAACTTTGAAATATGCACCTTGACACAACATCAACAGATCAGCATGGCAAAGAAATGATTAAGGAGTAAGTTTTTATTTTTTCTACTTTCTAAAAGAAAAACTGATATAAATGACAAACAATACATATAAATAAACAATACATCTACTAAATATGAAAATCTGGAATAAAATGATATTTCATCTCCAAGTATCTGATTTATGATAAAAAAAATATTTTACAACACATTACTATATTTTGAAATGATGGAGTATTACTGTATTTGTAAACTCTAAACTCCACACGGCATGATTAGGGAACATTTTTGTGGCAACAGTCAGGCTGTGTGAGTGACAGCAGCAATGAATCAGAGAGGATTAACTCAGACTTTAATGTTCCCACCCTGCATGCAATGCAGCTGAGCTTGTCAGCTAAGATTGTATACACAAAATGGTGCAAGGGAGGTCATGAGAGAGAGAGAGATCAGTGGATTTTAAGCATAGTGAGGGATGTGAAGCCTGTTTGCATGCAATATGATGTAGTAAATGTTATGATAATATTGTGCAGCAAATATCATTGGACTAAATGCTGCATCCTTCCTGAAGCAATCTTAGAAAACACATTGCTCATTCTTAAATGCCAGTAATACAAATTGGAAGGAATTACAGACACAAAATGTATTCAGTGGTTGAAATAATAAAATAGAGAAACACCAGGTACTAAGGGGAGGAAAGTTCAGTGACTCATCAGAAATAATCAGTCCCTGACTTAAACAAAGAATATTTTATCTGAGGAAATATTGAATTTCCCAATGTGTGCATTTGTTCTAGAACTGGAACATCTTCATAGCTGTAGACTAAAAAATGCTGGACAATACTTTGAGGATTAGGGTGTTGAAGTGACTCAGCTCAAGTAAAAGGGTGAAATTCCAATAAAATATTTTTGGAATGATATTTAGCTTTAGAAGATTAAAAACACAAGATATTTCCCCAAGTAGTATTTTCCCAATGCATCTTCATGATAAAATGAATCATATTATTAACATTTCACTGGCATTAGTTTGTGTGATTCATGTTTTATGAAAGATGTTCATGTTTTCATCTGATAATTAAAACAGCTTCATTAAACTTTACATTATTTAACCTCAGTTCAGCTATCCGACACAGTAGTGAATTAAAATGCATTAACTGTCGATCCATTAACCATTAAATTGTCAACATCTGCACTGCACCAGATGGTGGAATCGTCTTCGCCTTCATTTTAGCAAATCACATTTAATCCTGTTTATGTTTCCAACAGTTCAACTTCACTGTTGGCGGTTTTAGAAACCAGGATGCTGGGAAAATGTTTATGTGTGCAACAAGCAGAGAGTGTGGTCAGTCGTTAAAAGTAATCAGTCGAGCAGAAGCACACCTCTTTTTAGTCAAATAAACCTGAGCAGGTTTTATGGGACCACATCCATTTGTGTGTTAAGATGTGCAACTTTGCTCAATATGTGCATTAACCTTCTGACAAATTCAGTCTACCCCTCCCTGCCTTTCCCTGTCCAAGTCTCCCTTTAATATCTGGATGGTCTTGCATATCTGCAGGAAGCATCCTCAGGAAGCTGTCGGATTCAGACTGTAGTGATTTGCTGACAGTAATTCTCACACTTTTAGCAACCTGCTGCTGTCACAGAGGTGTCAGCAAAACATTGAGTTTACTATCTCACAAAAACAAACCGATACTGGAGTAAAAATATGCAGTCACAGACAATGTTCACAGTCTCACAGTAATGCAGCAGCATATGTTCTTAGAGATAATTTTTTTATAGGACAGTCTTAGTCCCAGGGTTCTCTGTAGGAATATAAAGAAGGGTTTGTGCGTCCCTTTGTCTTTGTAAGTTGAGCGTTTTCCTTTCACTTTTTCAAAATGTTTTCTCTGTATATGTTCTGCTGAGTCCTGAATGACATGGGTGGATTAACAAACTTGGTTTGGAAATTAACCAACTGCCAGCCTGTCAAATTATTTTTATATCTTGCTATCTTATGGTAATTAAAAAAAATAAAATTATATACTGATCTGACCCCCAAAGGGAAATTAAGAAAGCACACTCTAGTTAGCAGTTCAAACACATGCATACATATTAGTGAGTACAGGCCCCTGTTACACACACACACACGCACGCATGCACGCACGCACGCACGCACGCACGCACGCACACACACACACACACACACACACACACACACACACGCACACAAGGGGGCCTGTAGGCATGCCGTGAGAGGTAGAGTGGTGGGGATGCTCCTTGACGGTGCACCCCTCATGAGCAACTTGTAAAGGGGATGGCGCCTTGCTCAAGGGCGCCTCGGCAGTGCTCCGGAGGTGAGCTGACGCCTCCCACTGTCAGCTCACACTCCGGGTGTTTTTTTTGGGTGGGAGCAGGAATTAAACCGCTGATGTTGGATCATAGGACGACCCGCTTTACCGCCCGCTTTACCACTGAGCCACTGCCGCCCAAATAATAACAAAATGAGGTATTTGGTACCGGACAGAATAATTGCTACTTGAAGGGTATTTAGGCACCTGAAGAACGCTTAAAATTGCCTAAAAGGTACCAGGAACCCATTTTTAACTTATATAGCATACTTACACCTTGTACTGCAGCACAATTTTCTCGAGCAGCTATAGCCGGCTCTCTTCAATATGCAGCACATGATGAGGTCTGAATATTCTGTTTCTTTTACATTGTACCACTTAGATGAAACACAAGAATTACTCAAATATGTGGCACATATTTTTATCCATTAGTGGTAATAAATAGTATAAACATTTGTGTCTGTGCATGTCATGTGTAATACATACAATTAATGTGGTATTTCACCTATTCTAATGGCGTTTCCCCGTGTCTTTGTGGCATTTTGCTTTGTCCCCATCAGGATAGAAGAGTTATTAAGCGATTAATTCTTCATTAGAGGCGTAGCAAGTGATGATTCTCCATGATTGAAGGTTAAAGTACTTCTTAACATAATTTTTCTCTGAAGGTTCTCGTAGGATGGTGTGAGATTAATAGCCTCTTCTTCAGCACAGCTCAATCATAATACTCCCCAAACAGTAAAGTAAGGAAAAAAAAAAGATATACACTAAATCTTGTTAAAAGTTTAACTTTAGGGAGGAACTGAGGCACAGTGTAAACATGTCAAAGTGAAATACCTTTATGGATTCAATTAGCAACCAAATGTTAATAAATAACCTTTGTGGTAACACAAGAAAACATTGGGATATGTCCATTAAAATGACAAATGTCTGCTGTTGCAATTTCAGAGGCGTTTTTTCACTCGCTGTCATCAGTTGCCTTTAGTGTTTATTGAGAGGGGGCTGGGCTGATGGATGAAGACAAATACAGTGCATCCTCGTTCCTCGCGGTTAATGCGTTCCAGGAACCACACACGATTAACAAATTCTGCGATAGAACAACAAACTATTTATCTTATTATTTACGGCAATTTAAACGTTTATGAACACTCTTATCAACTGCTTAAAGCACTTTTGTGTCTCACTTAAATCCGAGACTCACGGAACGTAGCGCACTTCCGGATACCGTCAGCCAGTAGAATGCGCATACTGTATCATGTGACTGCCTACCAAAAATCCGCAATGAGGTGAAGTCGCGAGCGTTGATGCGCAAACGCGCGAGGGTGCACTGGACTGAGATATTGAATAGGAAAGCCCATAATAGTCCAAACCCTTCTCGACGTTTCAAGTGACATTTTATGCTATCAATATGTCACAATACAAAACTTTATAGGTCAGTGAGAGAGCCTATTTAAGTATTGGTCAGCAACTAGGCACAACTAAGTATGTCTTATTTCCCAGAATTATATTTCTAACTTGGACACAATGAAGCTGGAAATCCGCTCAGTAAGCACTTCAGACAGATTTTCTGCTGCTGCATCCCGCGCAAAGGCTGTGACACACATGTAAAATGAAAATTCAATTGTCTTAAGTAGCTGAAATATTTACCATGTTTTAGTCACCCATGTTGAGTACTGGAACAGACCAGTTTGACCAACCTTTGACTCCATCCATTTTTTTTAAAGACAAGGCGACTGTAATTGTCTCAAATTTAGCCGCTTATCCACCTTGCAGGTCATGGGTGTTGCTGGAGCCTATCCCAGCTGACTACGGGTGGGAGGCGGGGTACGCCCAGGATGCTTTGCCAGTGAATCGCAGGGCCACACACAAAAACAAACAAACAACTACTTACACTCACACCTAAGGTCAATTTGGACAGATCACTTCACCTAAACTGGATGGTTTTGGAGGTGGAAGGAAGCCGGAGACTCCGAAGAGAACCCACGCAGGCAAGGGGAGAATACTCAAACTCCACACCGAAAAAAAATCAAGCCCACAATATGGTAAAAAAAATAATTGGGTGGGACTCTTATAACACCATAACAACAACAATACATTCACACAACAAATCATTGCCAAACATATACTTTTAAATTAAACATTATAATCATAGAATAGTGAGAGAATGACCAAGGATTTCTTTGTAACCCCAACCTCCTTCTATGCATGTATCATATTTTTTGGTTTAAGGTCAGAATACAACCCTGAGCCTGTCAGCTGCCTGAATTCCTATGACAGTATCAACCTCTGCTGTAATGTGTTGTGAGGAGTCCTTGACAGGCCCAATACTATAAACCTAGGAATTATTATCATTTATCAAACACACTGCAATGTGAGTGACAGTGTGAGGGCTTGAGGTGAAACATTCATTTTATGAATGGCCACCCTGACAAATTTTGTCATATGTGCCAAATGAATAGATGTTCACAAATGAGTTGTGATACAATAATGAGATTGTCATGGTCTCAGATCCAGTTTTCCCTCCTGTCCCCTGCGTCCTTAATTCATCCACTCATTCCTGTCACCTATGTTGCTGCAGCAACCTGCTTCTAATCTCCCATCAGGCTCAACCTTACTTAAACTCAGAACTCAGTTTGACCACTATCTACATTACAGTTAATATGACTAAATTTGCTGTCTGTTGATGTTTGGTAAATAAAAGAAATTGTGAATACTTCAAAGTGGATATTGGTGTAGCTGTTGATGGATTTGTGGATATTTTTAGACCTGTAGCGCTGATATATCTTGTTTTTATCATTCTAATGCATTGTGCCATGATGCTGCATAACTCACTTTTTAAAGGACAAAAGGTTGAAACAATAACAGCTGTACAACAGAACCTGGATGTTCAAAAAAAATAAACTTTTGATATTGAGGCTACTTTCATAGTCAACACACCTTCCATTGAGTCTTTGAACTTGAGCAAGTTAAATACTGTATAAGCCATTACATCCAAACAATACAAGGTTGGATAAACACAATTTGCACCAGTTATAAATTATAAATACATCTGTCATGATGTAAACATAAACCTAGCGTCTACAACTTGTAATCATTTAACAATGTGAATGAGGAACTTTCAACCTGACCTGAATAGTTGGCAGTCTGGATGTTCGCAAACATCCCATGCACATAAATACATTGTGCATTTGATCCCTGCTCAGAGGTTCACATAGATGTGGATAAAAGGACGAAACGCTGCAGATGTCACACCAACAGGAACGCTGAAAAGTCTGACATCAGAGGAAACTGTTCTCTTAGCCTGATATTTGCTGAGTTATTTTGACATGATGTGTGAAATCGTCATCTATGGGGTGTTAATGTTATGTTTTACTTATTGAAACTTAAAACTTATTAAAATAAGAGCTCATTTGAATCTTAGTTCCCCAGCTTCCGTCCCCCATAGCAACTCTTCCATTTAAATCTGTTGATTCAGATTTGCTAGGAGGCTGATCACACATGTACATATGTACACATACACACAAACTCATACACAGACATGCACACACAGATGCACAGAATAGGTCTACTGTGTATACACATCACACTTGGCTTTTGGGTCCACATCGTAATATACAACCATCAGGTGATTTTTGGTTTCTCACCATGTCTACGTGCTCCTGTGAAAACACCAAGCAGGTTTTCCAGCTGGCCACATAGTTTTCATCCACTCTCAGTCATTGAATCCAATAAAATTTTGTAAACGTGCTGTTGGTTTCCTGCAGCATGACACTCATCTCTACGACTTGATAAAAAAATAAACCTGAAAATGAAGTGGCATGAGGCATATGAAGTCCTCAGGGCAACAGTTTGAAGTGGGTGTAGAGATGTGTGTGATCATTGTGTGCTCAACATTTCAATGAATGTGTGTGACCAAGACAGGTATCCTGTGATTAGAAAAGTTTTAGGGAAGTGTCATCAGCAGTGGCTGTGGCTGGATTTCATTGATGGGTTTTGGTTTAATTTTCCATAAATGCAGAACCTAAACAGGAGGGAGTGTTTGATGAGGTGAAGCTCGGAATCCACCATATTACCCACTTTTTTAACAGGTTACGTGACATTTGCAAAACCCTTCTTCAAACAGCAAATACCTTGGTCACACAGTAAATAGGAAGGTCTGTAAAGTCTGGGAAATCTTGTGTTAAAGTAATGTATATACTTTCTGGAGCGCTACTTGTTAACATGTTTGTTTTATGGGCTTATTGCACTACTCAACAGTGTTACTTACTAAAGCTGAGAAATTGTCACACGTGTGTTCGGTGATGGGATGCACTAACATGAAAGAGCCAATTGCAGAGTTAATATATGGAGTTAATATCAGTTTCAAAGGCTGATTAGATGCAGCTGTCAACAACAGTTAGCACTTTTTTTCTTTTGGGCAATAAAACCGGTTGTGGCATATATGGGGCCATTCGCAAACAAAATAATACAAACATCAGACAGGATTGTTAGGTTATTAATGCATGACATTCCTTAAAGAAAAGCAAAATGTCATGTTAAAAGCCCTGTTATTTATTGTAAATGTTTTACTGAAATCATATTTTATATAAAAATATAAATATACTTTTATACGATATTATATAATTATCTTTTATATGATACGGTACGATACAGTACCACAGCATCATACATATACTATTTGTATAGTGTACTATGCATATACGTATTTTCAGATGTATGAGCTGAATGGTTTCCACTCACTGAGCAGAACAGATTTTCTGAGGAGGTTGTTTCATTCTGGCTGCAAGACACTTTCAGCAACATTTCCTATGACACATCTGAAATTGGCTTCGATCTATTTGTGTGCAAACACTGGGCTCCACGTCGACCCTTAAGTCGCAACCATCTACTCTGAAAAAAAGAGAAAGAAAACAACAAACAAGAGTGTATGCTTTGTTGTGGTTTATACTAAAGAAGTCATCTTAGTCCAATTTAACCACTGAGAGCTTCATACTTCAAAATCTCAAGGACAATTTTTTTATTGCATAGAGTGGGAAGCTTTCCTGGATTTTCTACTGATTTGTGCATGCTTGCTTCACTCCTTGATGAAGCTTAAGTGTTTGCACTTCTTAAATCAAAAGGCTCTCTAGTGGCTAATGTGATTTCCCCAGCTGTGTGTTGGCTCTAGCCCTTACCTGACTCCCCCAGATAGTGGGATCACTGTAAATTCCCAAGGTTGGTTTCAAACAACTGTTGTTCTTAAGGGGCTCTAAATAACATATAGTCCCTGTACGTGCCAAAACCATTACTGCCAATGGATGCAAGTGAAACAATTCTCATAAAGTACACTTTAAAATAATGGAGCAGTACATCTGCCCATAGAAATTGATCTACAGTCACCTATAAGGCATGTTATGTGCACACCTACTAATAATTAAAAGGTGTGCATACATTATCTTCTGACCTCTGAATGTTTCATAGCTGGTTGAGATCTTAATTTATATATAGTATTGTGCTCTTGCATGCTTGTAGGAAGGCATACTGAGATCCAAGTTTCCTTTATTAGGAGACAATAAAAAAAAAGATAGTCGCAAATGCTTTACATTGTTACTTCATTATTAAACGGCATTGTATTAAATTGTTCTCGAAGACAGAGCTTGGTTTGCCTGCTTTGAGTAGCTATTATTTCAAAGCTTTCCGGATTAACATTTTGAAGAGTCTCACTCAATTTAACCTTTTCATTTCAGTCCAACCTAAAATGTTCAATTTAAGAGCTGAAATTCATTTAGCAAATTAGATGGGTGTGCAGTGAGAGAATATTAGCCAAGGGAAACTGCAGGCAGGACACTAGTACATTCTAAAATGTACTGTACATTATGTAGTTCTTATCAGCAGAAATATAAGACCCAAGAACCTTGAAAGAGATACTGTACATGTTCTGCTGAGGTGGCACAGGTCACACTAGGTGTTGCTGCTAGAACAACTGAAATGGATTTGAGGCACCCACAGAAAGAAATGCACTGTTGGCAAAAGCCCTGTGACGTTGATGAATGCTGTCCTCCAAGTGTTAGGTAATATTCTCTGATGAAATGCAGCGGGTGCTCTGGCACACAAGGTTGTGAGTACAACAAAAAAGTGATAGCATGACAATGTGGGAGCCAGCATAGCATGGCTACTGTTGGAGGACAGAGGAGCAAGAGAGCAGTGATAGAAATGATTTATGCCATCACACCTGGAGATCATACATGAAAAGAATTGTCCACTGAAGTGGTCCTTTTTCCTTTGGCACACACATTTTGAATGTTTCTCCTCCAATGAACTTCATTCCAGTACGTTTCTAGATGAGTCAACAGACCAATAGCTCATACAGTTAACCAGTGAACTCCTTTTTTTTTTTTCAATAGGATATTGAAGCTATTCAGCCTTAGACTTTTTATGAGGTGTGGCAAAAACAACCAATGATAATAAATTAATCAGCATCATTTCGTGACTCACAATGGAATGAAAGAAATGTTCAGAAGACTTTTTTATGAAAAACACAAAATAATGACATGCATTCCACCTCGGATCCACCAGGTATTTCAAGTGTCCATAGCTACAGAAACTTCTACCTGTATCTTATTTGCTGCATTTGGGATGTTTCTAGGTGTCAATGACTTAAAAGAAACATCTGTAAATACTTCATCACTAACAACACTGAACGATGTTACTGACTGTTATAAACCACTGGTTTTGTAAGAGGATGGTCTCCTCTGTAAGATGGTAAAAGAGTCGTGAGGTGCTTTAGTGCCTTCCAGTGGCCAATCTTATTTCATTTCCCCCTCCAGGGTTCTGCCTCACTGTATCACTGTCAGCACAAAGACACAATACACTGATCATTATATACCTTTAGAAATACAATTTGACACACTGTTAAGGGTTAATTTCAAGCATAAAGGCAAATCCAAAGCATTTTCTTTTTTCCTGTAATGCTCATGATTTGCGCTGATTAAAGATAAAGCCTCTTATCGCAATACACAGTCTCAACACAGATTTGTGAGCTATGGGGGGTGTTTACAGTATGATAACTTACACAAACATAAAAAATGATCTCTGCACTTTCCATCACTATTAATTTATGTTTGTCACATATTTCCGCTTTTTTTCATCCCCAAGATCTTCATGCGGGCATAAGAGAAAATTACCTCTCCAGTTCCAGATAAGGGAAACCCATTTATCTTGCTAATACCAGAGGTAAGTGTTCATGACATGTGGAGACTCCTGTGAAAAAGTTAGGACTTAATAGTATCAATCATCTTCTTGCCTGCAAATGGAGAAGTCTAATCTCACGCCACACAAAATCCAGGGAAGAAAAATTAACGCTCTCCTCAACCGTTACAAACTGCACTCATTAGTCTGATATGTTGGTTCTTATTTAACACAACACCTCAAAGATTGCAGGAAAATAGCCTCCATTAATCCTGTAAAGATTTGACATATTCAATCATGGGCTGGGTGGGGGAGTTGCATTTGATTAAGATGGCAGCATAATGAAGATAAGTGCAACATACTTGACCTTTCACACTCAATCCTCTTTAGTGGAGTGTGTTCGGACTGAATTTATCTGGACACTATGCATGGTTCCAGCCATGCACTGCTGACTGTCACCCCCACTATATTATCCTTTTGGTTTTAGACTTCTTTCGTGTAAGACTAGTATAGCTGTGCAAGCTGGCTCCTTTTGCTGTACTTAGACCCAGTGGTGCTTTGTACAAAATGCTAAGGATGTGTTAAAATAGACAGAATGAAAACAGGAATTCAGTATATTTTTACAGTGTGCACCACCAGCATTTGACTGACTCATGCAATGAATTTCAAAGCTGAGTTTTGACGTCACTGTGATCCAGCAGTGGAAACAGCCAATCAACATGTCACTGGCTAAAACCCATTTGAACATATTTATCTTAAAACTGTTAAAAACATAAACAATGTGTAAATTCAAATTAACTGTCCTTTGTGTTTTTCACACCAAAGGTTTTGAACAATTGCAAATTGGGTGCGTAAATTTTTTGTTGTGGTTTATTATCATGCTAACAAGAGAAAGTGGATCCTGGTATCAAAATAAAACATCAAAATGTCACAACTCAGCAACATTCTGATTATTTGGCAGGTTTCTGAGGAAAGACCAGAGCATCACAGTGGCAGGCGTTCCACATATCTGTCTTCATTTGCTTTTGTGACAGGTGCAAGCAGGTGGAAATGTTATCCCATCCTGCAGTGATTTCCAGTGTCCTCAATGGCTGTCACACACAGGTGGCCCCACAGCAGTGGCAACAGCAGTAATGAAAAGACAATCATACTCTACCATAAAGCTGGATGTCTTCAATGTGTGTGTGGTAACAGAAACAAGTTGTCCTTGTGGGTCACTCTGGATTTTGATGTGAAATGACAAAAACAAAGGTGAACAAAAACTGGCTCACACAGGAGAAAATAAAGCAGAATATCAGTCACAAATATGTGAAACGTGCTTAGTGACATGAAAAATGCTGTGTTTTTATATTTTTAAATATAATATTCCATATACATATTCGTGGTAACACTGCTGCTACACAAATCTACAATAACCATTTATAGTCCCTTTACATTTATCCAGTTCACTCATACCTGTAAGTTGCCTCTAAAGCAAAACCTTAATTCAGAAATAACACTTCAGATGTATGCCAACGTTGCACGCCAGAACTAGATTTGTCACAAAGTTCTATAATTCAGTTCACTCATTATGCTGGAGGATTTCTGTGACTAAAAATTATTTTTCTGTGTGCTTGCTTGAGATTTCCCCTCTCTCTTTCTTTCCCTATCCATCCTTCTTAATGGTGTCTCAGATCAATAGCGCTAGCCTGCAGACACAGACCTTTGAACCAAAACTGATTGTTCCGGGAACTCTATTCAAGCAGAGACAAGCCGTTTTCTGTAACCTTTTTTTGCATGACACAAAATGTGCTGGATCTGAAATTTTTCCTCCAGTTACTATGAGAACATGTATATTTTGCTGAATGTCATGGTCTTGACATGGATACTCACTGTCTGGATAAATATGAAAAGTTCAAACTCGAGGAGGAATTACCCAGCCTTTTCAAATTCAGTCTAACAATTGTTGAATGAAATCTTTGATGCTACTGCTAGAATTCTGTTAGCTTGCTCATTAAACCCAAATGCAAATATTTCCAGTTTGACAAAAACAGTTGTTTCACGTTTTTCTGCCCTCAAAAAAGGAAAGAGATGTAACACATATTTAATTATGGATTTGCGGGTAGGTGGATTTTTTCATCTTTCTCATCAGATTCTAGCAAGAGAGCCAGTAAATATATTTTCTCAAATGTCAAAACATTTCCTTTAAAATTTGGCCCAAAAATCCAAGCTCAATGCTCTGATAACCAGGCAACCCTTTTGAAGCTCATCGCCTGCAGCAGAATCAGAAAGCAGTTTCATCTGCACCTGCCTTTCCAACATCTGTCCTGTCACAGAATACTACTGTGAAAGTAATACAAACTGGTGATCCACACAGAGGTGCAGACAGAACATCATGAGCTGAATTATGTCATGTCTCATTTTTAAGCTCTGCACTAACTTGTGTGAAGAAGTGAGGAAAAAAGTAATTGTGAGAAGCGTAATCTATCTCATGACATAAAGTACGTTCTCCATCCAGCTATTAAAGTTATAAATTACACAAAGGAGGAAAAGGACAAGAAGCCCCTGGGAGAATACGTCGGTCAATTCTGAATGCTTTGAAGGCTTTCAGATAAATGAACTTCAAGCAATGATGTGACAAATCAGACAGATCCTTATCCTACGATGCTGAAGCATTGTGATTTTTTTAAATTTAGAAGTAAGTAAAGACAAACTTTTTCACTGAGTTACAGTGAAAAAAATTTCCTTCCATTACCATCATAAGCTTTCTTCAACATTTCCATCATATATGCTTTAAGTACATGAAGAACTTGTGTGACACCTAAAGTGTGGAGTATGTGCTAAAAATGAAACCGTAAGTTTAGATATTGAAAAAGAGGTTGTTCATTGATTTCTTTTTTTCTACTGTTTAACTCTTTTCTTATTTCTAAATAAGAAATAAGAAAAGAGCCATTTTTGATGATGCACATGTAGTTCATGCAGTTTAAGCTGCATAATAGGAACAGCAAAGTGACAAGGTGGGTTGTGTTGTTTCTTCACAGCAGCAAGGGCCTCGCTTCAAACAAGCCTGCAATTGGTTGTTTGTCTGGGTCCCCAGAGCCTCTGTCTCCTGCCCAATGTCAGCTGGGATTCACTCTATTGAGTGTCCTTCTAGTTGTGTAGCATATTCTATCCAACACCCAATCCGTGTTCAGTAATGTACTTAGAAATGAAATGTAGCATACATGATTGTCACAGCCTGCACTTCAATATGCAGGAATATTGCATTAGTGCTGCTGCGCATCGTTGCAGGCAGAGCCCATAAACTAGCACCCCGGTTATATCGCTCACTGAGCTCTAACAGTCACATGACAGGCTCCCGCTTGAATTAAATGGATTTCTTCACACCCATCTCATTCACTTTTTAAGGGGAACAATAAATGTGGGATCTAACTGGGAATCAGGCGTCTATTGTAAAGCTGCCTCCACGTCTCCTTTCCCACAGGGAGGTAAAGAGTGAAAGAACTGCGCAGGTGAGTGAGATGAGGGCCATTGTAACCTTTCGTGAAATCAGCAACACAATTTTTCTTTCAAATTATTAAATTCTGTAAATCATTCATTAGCATAGATGGTTTCAATAGATATTTTACATATGTATTTTGTCAGAAAATACAGTTTGAATACTGGAAGGTATAAATTTTTATAAAGTATATGCATGTATAAAGCACATATAAAGTGTGCATGTGCACACAAATGCATGTGTACATACTGTACATTCAAGCTCCTTCACTAGTGTACTTTATTAGTGTAGTATTTTCTTGCAAAAGGCGCACTAAATACGGATTGTGTTCTGGGTTTCTTAGGATGAATAGTTTGTGGATCCAGCTGGTCACTCACAAGGGATAGAATTAAGGGCTATAAACGGAAGCAATTTTCTTCCAAGATTAGCCTGTGAGGAAACTAAGAAAGATGATTTTAATGGAGCTTTATCTCATTGAATTTAGTCCATGGTTTGACTGTGGATTCTCTTATTGTTACTTGATGTTACTGTCTTCTTTAGTCTGCAGGCTGTGCAATGCAAAAAGATCTCAAAAAGAGGAAACATGACAAAAAGGTGTTCGTGTACAGTGATGACATTATTCATATATCATGATGTACAGGATAATAAATTACTTTTACTCCTTCATTTGTGAACCTTTCCCAGATGCAAAATGAGGAATATCTTTAAAAACATCAGTTCCCCAAATGTTTACTACGGGGGGCCATCTACTGGAGAAAAATCTAAACACTATTAATTTATTGAGTTAAGCCATTACTTTGACTTAAAGGTTTGGATAATTGATAAATGTATTTGTGAGTCCATTACATTGCCCATAATACCCTTGGCCCCTTTGTTTCTAATAAAATAAAGAATGACGGATTGGCAGTTTGCAGCAGCTGATGTGTCACCGGTATGAAGGTCACTGCCATAGAGATGTGTTACAACACAAGGGAAACCTGCAGCTCAAACATGGAACGCATCATTCAGGCCAGTTTCATATAATTTGTCAGCACATTTATGTGTCCAAATCAATGATCCAATGTTTTTTTGTATGGCTTTATTCCATAGTAATTTAATGTCCCTGACATGGCGTGTGACAAGCCAAGGCCTGTAATGTGTGAAAAACGTGACAACGTGACTTCTTGGATATTGTTATCTATTTTTGCCTCAAGCTCATGATTTTGGATCTACAGCATGGTTTCAAGGTGGTCATGACACTCAGCACAGGATGGGAAGGGAAGTCTCTGAAATCCTCAGAATTAATTTCCCTGATGGAACCTCTTGAAGGGATGAATAAAGGTTTACTCTACTCTCTCTCTCTACTGCCATTACTCACAAACCTGGATCATTTTATTGTCATCAGCAGCGCTGGCCCATCAGCTGCGAGACAACCGTTTTCCAACAATTCCTCCCACACTAATTCTATCGCTGTCACCAGACTTGCTCAGGGTGTGGACATTAAAGTCAATTTTCTTCTAAAAGTTATTGCATAGTGCTGGATAATTTAAGTGAAGTGGTAGTTCAAATATAAATGCCATGAGAAAACGAAACATACTTGATTTGTTTAAATCAAACAAAACCATGCAGTGCTTCTGTTCTTTTCCTTGAATATATTTAAAAGCAGCTGCTCGAAGTTGTGGACACTATTGTGTCTGCAAAGATCTTGGTAAATGATGATACAAGAGAAGAAATGCCAAAAGCATGACAGCAATAAACATAACATGAATTATTAATAAAAGGATAGAATGTCAATAAACCTTTCTCTTTAGCTACTGTTGGCCCAATTAAGGAAGCATCTGTGACTGAAGACCATTCCTCATACATCCTGTGGCAGCATTTATATAGTATTTTCTCCTTCATGCACAAAAGCCATCTAAGGTATATTTCTATGACTAATGGAGTGGTGATATAATTTAAGACTGAGCAAAATACAACCTAAAATGACATGATTTAAATACAGAGTAGACAGTAGTAAATAGAGTAGTATTAAATAAATAAAGTAGTAGTAAATAAAGTAGTAGAAAATAAATAAAATACAGGTAGTAGTAAATAAAGCAGTAGGAAATACAGTAAAAGAGAATGATGATGATAAAGGATATAAACTTTAACATCACAGTTAATTCAGTTCAGTCTAAGTTAAATTTTTTTATGCATATCCCAAATTATTTATTAAATCCATTCTATACTGTATTGATCATCTGAACACTTAGTCAGTTAGATATAGAAAATAAATCTCTTAGATCATGAAACTATCAATAATGTTCAAATTATATGTTAAATTCTTTTTTTTTTAAACCAGGTTTATTCACAAAAAAGAAAATTGCAAAATAAACACATTCACGTGAAATTCACATTCAAAAACAATCAATAGTAGGAAAATAATAAACTAAACAAAATGTAATTATAATCATACAATGCGGTCTGTTTACTTTTGCTTTTGTGAAGTATGACTCAATCGAAAACTGGTTTGTTGAATGCTCTGATTAAAAAAAATGACATTTTGAACAAAACAAAAAAAGAACTGTCACAAAAGTACTTGAAGATTAATACATGCAGTGTCTCAGTCAGGATCCTCAGACTGATTATTCCCTTTGGATTAGTTAGAATGCATCTTTTAAATAAAAGATGTTTTACCGAACCAACTAACCAATGACTGAACACAAGTTTCGCACTCAACACGGAACATAAGACATCCTTGACACACCACAAGTTCTTCAAGGTATCTAAATAATTTAGACCTCTGAAATAGTTCAAATCGATTCTGATCCTTGTTTGACATATTCTTCTTGAAAAGGCATCTGCGTAGCAGTCTGGTGAACCTTCTGCTCAAAGAAATCGCCATCTTTGCTTGACGTTTAAGGAAGTTTAAAGTCTGCCGCTCCTTTTTTTGATTCTTCCTTTGTTTAAAACCAATGATGTATACTTGTTTGTCAAATATAGTACCAAATGAGAGAAAGATTCTCTCTAAAAACAGGTACAGATTTTTGAGTCTCTGACAGTGTAGGGAGCAGTGAAAAACAGCTTCTCTGCGAGAACAGAATGGACAGTTTTCCGACATGTTTGGATTTAAAATCGAAATGTAACTGCTGACGACCACAACACCATGTAAACTCCTCAATTTGATTAAAATATTAAAAAGCTAACACGTCCAGCCTTAATGATATCAAAACCTCAGAAGTAGTTACAGAAAGACTACATGTTCAGTAATTACGACTGAAATGCTTATTGACTTTGCAAACAGTCACTGAAACAACTAAGCTGACGAGGAAGAACCGCTTTTGTTCCTCCATCCATATAAGCTTCATCTCCACTTGACCATCTGGGTCCTTGTAATGGATCAGGAAATGGTCCCCACTACAGTCGAAGGATACAGACGTATCCTCTGCTGTCACTGAAACAGGGGAGCTAACACACCAGAAAGGTGTCTTGAATTCGTCCAGTAGTGTCAGATTCATAATGCAGCAGTTCTAGGACAAAATAAACACAAATCAACACCTGTGGTCTGTGGCGAAGAAGAAATTATTCTGAAATTAAGGTTTTAATAGATCCGTAATCATTGTAATAGGAAAGTCACTTTTGAACCCTTGTTAGCAAAATACTTCACATGCTTTGAGCATGCATGCTTTTTCCCTAACAGTGTTGTACCTGCACTGCACCCTGCAGGACCTCACTACTCCAAGGCAGGGTGATGATGCCTGATAGCGGAATGTGCTGAGACAGGTCTTTTGTCCTGATGGCAGTTAGCTGAATGAGGCCGTCACAGATATGGACTGTTCAAAGACAACGACACACGAGTTCAAGCTAAAAGCATCACTGGAAGAGTTTCAGCTTTTTAGTAAAGTCATTGAACAAACATATCAATCTGTAGGTTGTTGAAAAACAGACGAGACGATCACCTATCATAGATTTTATTTGTACACACTCATGTGATGTCATAACAGGGCAGAGCCTTGTAAAGACTCTTCTATAAAAGGTTCACTGAATAATATTAGAAATGAAGAAAAATAAGAACTAGGAATAGGAATATAAAATAATAATTTTAATGTAAAACAACAGAATAAGAAAAAATGTGGCATAATTATAATACCTAGACTCCATACCATCACTATGTTTAAGGGGACTGAGCAATTTCAAAATGATTTCACAGAAAACTATATGCTGAGCTAAGGAGACAGATGTCAGAGTTCACCTTCCCTGGAAGGAAGAAAAAGATTTTTGGAGCTGATCTGAGTTTTACTTTTGGAAATAGAGGCACGACAAATACAAAGATCCATTATAAGATCAAAACAAGCCACAACTAATCAAGCCAATTCTCACTATCTGACATAAACCTGGCTCTGTTTTCCTCTGAGTTAATGCACATCATTACACCTCTTAATGAGATAAAAGTCAGCTATAAATTAATTACCTCTTTTGCAGTGGAGCTGAGAGAAGCTCCCAGACACAATCTCGCGTACAGTGTCATGGAGGAGAAGCTGTAGTTGGTAGCCATGGAGACCATATTCAGGGTCTACATCATCAATAGGGGGTCTGACGGTTGGATCCACCTCACTGCTGGAGGACGAAAAAAAGTGACTGACAGTAGAATTTTAATGACATTATGACATGAGGTAAAAAGTTTTCCATTGAGAGTTTCAGAGCTTCTTTCCTTCAGCAAACTGTAATCATAATGTGTTAAAACACTGCAATCTCACAAGAAACCAGTAGAGGGGACTATAAGCACACTACACCGAAGTTTAAAAGTCAAACCTTCATTTTCAAGCAACCCCAATACTAAATATTACTGCTTATTATATAATAGATTTTCAAAATGGGAACACTACATGCTTTGATGCAGTGGATCCAAAGCTTTTTACCCCTTGATTTAATTATTTTTCACTCTTCCTCAGAGGTTAGTGCAGATAAAGGTTTACAAAGGTTGACTAAAAAGTGATTCTTATCTTTTTAGCTTGTAATTAATTATCAACCTGATAACAGGGACTTTATGTATTAGCCTATTATCAACTGAAATTATATTGTTGATCTGTGTTTTTGGCAAAAGTCATCCCCTTTTCTTTTTCCTGAGTTCTTCCAGGGTTCAGACCCCTTGGTTGGAACCAAATTAAACAGAACAGAAGCCAATTTTTCAAATTAATCTGATGTTTCATGGTTATCAATAAGTTCAAGTCTACTTCTGAAATTAATTTCTTGGAAAAGAGACCAGCAATGACTTGAGTTTGATGTGTCTGTTGTTACACATGACAAGAAAATTTTCCAACATGGTGGTGAAATACAGGCGTTAGTGATGTGGACACTTCAAATTCCTCCCTGCTGTGCATCACAGATGGATCACATCATGCGCACGAATTGAATCCTGTATTCATTCAAGCCCTAACTCGTCGATGGTGATACTTTGCACAGAGTGTAAGCATGTGCATAAAACGGTACCTGTTCAAGAGCAGCCTACAAGGGTATCCCTGGGTGCATTTTTCCACCAGCTTGTGGAAGTGGAGTGTCAACATCAAAAAAGCAATGGAGCCCTGATCCTACAAAAAGAGAGACAGATTAGTCATTACACTTTCACTGCAACAGACAAACAGATATTAACAAAAGCCACATCTGCTTGTGTATTTGCATGTATTTGCCTTCCAGATGCCGAGGACAATGCCAGGTTTCAGGAGCCACAGTTCAACCAGTCTGTCCTGGCCGATGACCCGCATGCTTTGACTGAAAGTCTGCACGTCTATCTCTGCCATGAGGGACCTCAAACCAGGTCTGCCAGGGAAAGAAGAGAAAACAAAAATTTTCACTGAGTGAAACAGGGAAGCACAGACTTAGAAAGAGGGACTGTCTAGAGATAGACGCAAGGCTGTCTTACTTATATGGGCCTGTGCAATTGAGGGCTATCTTCCTGACAGCGTGGAGTTGAAGGGTGGAAATGTGCTGGTAGCTGGGCAAACAGTCTCCTCTGCTCCAGCACAGAGTCACAGAAGTCTCCGAGAACAGGGCCTGGCTCAACTCATGTGTGCCCTTATGCCCTGACTTATCAGAGACGGTCAGCTCCCATGTGATGTGCAAACCTCTGTAAAAACATAATGCAATGCAGGAATATCATTGTAATTATTGCAATAAAGAGTGAGATGTGGTTTAAGATAAGATAAGATAAGATAAGATAAGATAAGATAAGATAAGATAAGATAAGATAAGATAAGATAAGATAAGATAAGATAAGATAAACCTTCAATACTCCCACAGTGGGGAAATTTGCATGACTGCAGCAGTGGGGGTGGTGTCATAAATACAAACATAAACAAAAGCAGAAGGACAGCTGAAATTAATAGTTTGATATTATTATAAAGTGAGAATTAACTCACTTAAAATTCTTTAATAGCCACATGTTTCAACATTTGAATTAAATTCACATGGTTGGGTGAAGGAGACTGTTTATATTGGGTGAACAATGAAATTAATGACCATTCTGCAGTTAAGCTGTTCTAGTAAATAAAATGATATGCAACAAATGAAATCAAAGTGCAGCTGCTGTGATAAATCTCTCGATCCAATTCTGTCTAAATTGTGATTCAGGGCTGCCCCTGCTGTGATGCAGCTGATGTCTCGTTGAGGCGCCATCCGATATCAATTAAGCGGAGGAACAACGCTAAAAACTGGAGCAGCCCGGGAGGCCTCAGATGACCCAAGGGATTTCACTCTGCATTGTCTGTATGTGTGATGTCTTGTGAAATGATTATTACCAAGGTAAATCGCATGCTCCTCAGTGTCTCTAACAGACAACCCCCCATGGGGAACTGTCTGGGAAGAGGAGGGGAGAGGAAGGTGTGTGTGTGTTTGTGTGTGTGTGTGTGTCTGTAGGCGTCTTTGCTTGTTTTGGCCGTGATTTGCTTGGTAATTTATTTCAACAATTCAGACAGCTTCTGGAAGGAACACAATTATTTGTACTTCCCCTCTGCACCACAGCGACTGCCACAGAACTCAAAATTGAGTGCTGCACAGCCTCTAATCAGAGGTTATAAAAACACAGAAACCGCAGCAGAGGTGGCAAGGGAGCTTTCCTCAGTGCTGGTTTACCCCTGAGCAGACATCGCGTTTAGACTGAGACCTCCTTTCTCACCTTTAATAAGAAAGTGTCTTTAAGTATGATATGAAAAACAAACTTTGTTTTCGATTGCCGGCAGCTTGAACTGTCCTCTAGTTTCTCTATCCTTGAACTTTCTTGACAGCAAGGGTGGATTTCCAAAAGCTTTACAGTTTGCTGACCGCAAATAGTACATATGCTCCCATGATACCTCACAGAGCTCCTTCCTATAGCTAATGACATCATACAGATGACAAACAGTAGATAACAGCATGGTTAAGTATTATCAAAGCACTTTTGCTCATCTGATATGAGGAAAAACAGCACATTATAAAATATACAACTTTTTAACATAAGAATTCCTAGAGAAAAAATGAGTCCTTTTTTTCAACCTTAATAGCTGAGGAGTTCAAATAAAAGCAATGCTAATATAAATGCAAAGGCCTCAACTAGCTCAACTAACAAGCAACACTTGTCAGATGTCAAGTTCTTGGCGAGTGAAATGAAGAGGCTCATCCTTTTGACGAATCATACACCTCAAACGTCTACATGGTTTTCAAGAGACACTTTTTTTTAACCTCACTCTTACCTGAGGATCTTCTCTGTTTGGCTGGGCAGCCCAGTGTACAGGTTTATGTGTTGAAGTTGTCTTTTCCACTTGTTCATGTCATATGCAGCCACAGTTCTGAAGTACAACCACTTCCAATAGCCCAGGGCCTGATCATTCTCCTCCACTGTGGCCATCTTCAGCAGCTTGTCTATGCATTTAGGTTTTATTTTCTTACAGTTTTCAAACTCTGCCGTGTATATCCCTTTCCAGAGAACGCTGTATTGACAGTTTAAATGACAGAGATTATTGTGTGTGAACTTGAGAATTAACAAAACTGATTAAAATGTGTCTTTTGTTACAGCTCTGCTATTCTAAAACACCAGAAAAATATCCTGCCTTGCTCTTGCAGTGTAAATTACTTTTTCTTCATTTAAAGACAAGTGAGAAAGAATAAGTGTCATTTCCTGTCTATATGCCACCTAAAAACCAAACTTCTGACACAATTTATACTTCAGGCTTCATGCAATTTACATAAGATCTCACAAGGGAGGTGGTTCTCTGGCAGGTGATGTGAGTCTGGTTGGTTTTAGTTTGCATTACACCAATTTTGCATAATAAGATTTAGGGGGGAAAACTAAATAAGTAGGTTGAGGGCCACTCAACTGTGAAAATAAATGTTTGAAGATAACTGGTTCCAGTTTCTAAAATGTGAATATTTTCAGTTTTAGTAGGTTATGGGATCGGCTTTGGGAAACTGATGAACTTGTTTCACTTTTGTCTAAAATAGGATGGATCAATTTCTTACAAAAGTAAAATTCTTACTAATTGGTACTTTGTATTTCTCACACATAGTTGTATAAATGCATTGTTTTTGTTACATGAACATCCCCTTACTGATACTTACTTATCATTGACAATCCGATGTAGGTACTTATTGACATTGCCAAGGTTGAACAGAGCAGATACATCCAGGTACAACAAGATCTTTGTCAGAATCTCAGACGGCATTCTAGAGAAAGGATAATTAAATATCACTACAACAAAGTGACACCAGCATTTTCATTCCAACTGTTGTTGAGCAAGCAGTTCTTCAGAAGCACTTGAGAGAAATGAGTTCTCGACAGACTTCTTTGTAATGTCATCATACACTCTTAGAAGCAAAATTAAATATCCTGTTTAGATGCTCTTGTTTAACATACCTGGTGTACCTAACAGAATGATGAAATTCAGTACTCAGTGAAACTCTGCAGATTTTCAGTTGATTTATTTCAGCTGTTTGAAATAAATCAGCTCAATATTCATCCATCCATTTTCTTGCAGATGACACGAATGCAATTGTCTCATCTATAGCCTCTTATCTGCCTCATCACTGCCAGGGAGAACATACAAACGGCACAGAAAGGAATTGAACCTGGTACCGTCAGCACTACGTACTGCATCACCATCCCACCAAATATGTCAATATAAAATAAAATGGTGTCAAAAAAGGCCTTTTGTCACGGAAGTGATGAATTAAGGTGTGAGATCCAAGATGTGAACAAGCAAGCAAAGGAAGAAGCACCCAAATCTCAAGTAACTCAGATGATATACTGTAATGTCTCTGAGGAAATATGAACATGTTGGGACATCAAAAATAAAACAAGAAAACTGTCATTATTGCACTGCGTTGTTGCATTCACGAAAGCACTAATAGCACATTCATTTTTGTCATTATAAGAAAATTTGTTATTCAAATACTGATCAGGTGTGTCTGATTGCACATAATCTGATGGAAAGGCACAGTATCCATGAACATACAGGAGCAGAAGACCAGAGGCATCATTAACAAACTTTCATTAGCTTTTAGCTGTAATTTCACAGATCCTGAAGGAACTGCATGGAGCTTCTGCAGCTATGTGTGACTTCCCCACTGACTAAGTGACAAACAAACTTGCACTGACACGTGTTTATAAAAGCAGCTGTAAATGCAGATTGTTTTTAATGCAGAGATGTGCCAAAAAACATCCTAATAGAGATGAGAGGATTTGCAGCTACCCAACTGGGGAGATGCTGATGACAGCAGAATCACTCCAGGGGCATGTGAGAAAAAAAAGAATTTTAATTAAATAGGTCTGGTCACACACTGCTGAGATGTTATAACAGGGCTAATGATAGCCACATAGGCTCATTTGTTTAGCATGTTTGTCATGGCATAATACTGGAAAACCTCATCATAGTTTTGACATTAAGTTTAACCATTTATATTATATTTATGTGTGTAAAAATCAAGAAAATGACTTATGTCGTAAACTTATAAGACATAAACCTATAAGGCCAGAGAGTGAAGTATTTTCACTCATTTTCCTCTATTAAAACCAAGAAAAAAGAGGACAGTCGTTTGTTGGGTTCTTGAGAAGAAATTGCGGGTTGAAAAAAGTACCAACTAAAAAAAGGTGAAGAATGTGAAAATGTGCGTCCTGACCATTTACCTTTCAATGAAGCTCTTGGAGGAAGCTGCAGATGCTTTGCTTCTTTTTGATGTTATTGTTGTCCGTACTTGTGGATTTATTGCTTTGGTTGCCTCCATTTTCCCCACCAGTCGTGAAACCTTTGAGACAGACGTTAACCTCTACCTGGTAATGACGTTAAAAATAAAAAAAGGAACCATGTTTACTGGATAACTTTTTTTCTTTTTCATTTGCTGCGATGATAAACTGCAGATTATAAACACACACACACACACACACACGCACACACACACACACACACGCTGGCGACACAAATGACGTTCCTTCTACTTCTTCGTATTCTTCTTAACTGTGCGTCTAGTCGTCATGGTTGCACTCGGTCAAGTTTTCTCCTTGCACGTGACAATCTTTTCCGGTAGTGCGTTACTTTCAAAATAAGAGCATTAAAGGAAGCGCCATGTATTGTTTTGAAATTTTTCGGGTTGGTTCATGAACGCTCCACGGACTGTGACCTAGTAGAGCCACGGACAGTGTTGAGCTGGGTGGGAAGCTTAATATCAACATAATATATTACATATACATATTCTTTCATTTGCAACTTGAATGTCAGCGAGAACCGTATTTATAAAGTGGCAATTTTTTATTGTAACCCACACAGAAAAGACAACACACAAGTAAACAGATAAAATTAACTACAGTACATTCTAAGATACTTGAAGGTATTGCAACGCATGGAGACAACTAGGAATTTATTCTACTTCTGTAGGATTTGACACTATCCTACAGTCTTAATACTTTTATTTGCATATAAACTAGGTCAGCAATTTCTGGGTGAACGTTTAGGTCTTCTTTTCCTTTCGGCTTTTCCCTTCAGGGGTCGCCACAACAAATCAGTTGCCTCCATCTAACCTTGTCTTCTGCATCCTCCTCTCTCACACCAACTACCTTCATGTCCTCTTTCACTACATCCATAAACCTCCTCTTTGGTCTTCCCCTAGGCCTCCTCCCTCGCAGTTTAAAAAACTCTGTCCCTCCTCTGGACATGTCCAAACCATCTCAGTCTGGCCTCTCTGACTTTATCTCCAAAACCTCTAACATGTGCTGTCCCTCTGATGTACTCATTCCTGATCCTATCCTTCCTGGTCACTCCCAAAGAGAACCTCAGCATCTTCATCTCTGCTACCTCCAGCTCTGTCTCCTGTCTTTTCCTCAGTGACACTGTCTCTAGACCAAACAACATCGCTGGTCTCACCACAGTTTTGTACACCTTTCCTTTCATTTTAGCTGAAACTCTTCTATCACACATCACACCTGACACTTTCCTCCACCCGTTCCATCCTGCCTGTACATACTTCTTCACCCTTCTAACATACTTCTCTGCCACTCCAGACTTCCTCATACAATACAAAAGTTCCTCTCTGGGCACTCTGTCATAAGCTTGGGTGAACATTTAGGTAATCATTATTTTTGACGTGCTATGATGACACTAGGTTTATGGGAAAGGAGAGGCATTTCAGTTATGTTTTAGGAAAAGATAAGTCTTAAACTACAGATTGGCATGAATGTTCTCTCTCTCTCACACACACACACACACACGCATGCACACACACACACACACACACACACACACACACACGCACACACGCACACACACACACACATGCAGAGTCATACTACTACTTCTGCTAGATGATATTTTGTCGCAGAGAAATATTGTGACACATTTAATTATTGTCATTTGAAAATATTATATGCACTGATAATGATAACAACAATAGTATAACACTAATAGCAAAAATAATGAAAACACTGCAAAAGAGCAAGGAACTTTAAGAAGTTTTCAGGAACACTAAGGATGAAACCACTGACTTTGAGAAGGAGGATCAGGTATCATTTGTCAACTGATATTATATTTCTTGAGCTTTTCAGGCTAAGTAGGATTGCTATTTTAATACCTGTCAGGTGTGCATCAGGTAAGCAAAGCCTTTTTGACCCAAGCCTTGTTAAAAACCACCCGAGAACAAAAAATGGGAGACGCATCTGGTGGACGTAGAGCATTTGATAGGAAAAGCCATTGACTATGAATTGATCTTTTGGGAGGAGGAATGATATTTTAATATAATTTATCTTTTTTGAAAACAAATATTCAAAGGTGAGATAAGTGCCAGCGTTTCTGTTCTAAACCGTTCTTTTGTACTGTAACAATTTAAGTTATCCGTTTTAACCTTTTAAAGCCAAGTGCATCATATTTGATACACTCGGTTTTTCAAGACTTTAGGACTTTTACATCATAAGTTTAATAAGTCCTTTCATATTTAGAGTAGTAATGGCATTTAATGACCTCAACTGGTGATTATAGATCAAAATATAACAAATAACGACTTATGAACAATACAACTAATGAACAGCCTCTCAGAACCAATTGTGTTTGATGCTTGAGGACTACCTGTATACTTAATTATGAGTGTCTGTCCTTGAAGCTATGCAGCAAATAGTTAACAACAACTAAAATGTATAAAAATCTTACTGAATAAATAATTCACATGGATATTAGATGTATTAAATGTAGCCTCTGCATTACAAAAAAAACAACCTAGATCCACCCCTGTCTGGATTACCGGTTGTTAGCTCAGCAGGGGAGAAACAGGCATGATTTTTGTTATTTACTTCTTCACAGGCAGTGTAATGCATATATACACAGGTAAAAATGAGCCACTAATATTTGGGGCATGAATAAAGAGAAAACCTTCTCCAGGCCCCATAACACCTCTGCTTCTCAAGAGATTGTGTCATGTCTGATGTAAAACAAGACAGACATAACAAAATCCAACTCCCTCCCACTCTAAGGTTCTCAAATTAACTTGTTTTGAGTCTGACCTAATTTCAGATATGAATATAAAGAGTCATTTATAGCTGTGAACAGACAGACTGGCAGACAGATGGACAAATATCTATTTTAAAGTGGTGTGTGTTAGACCTTGTGAAACATATGGTGACATCAGCACAGACTTTATGCATTTTATTTGTAAGTGATAGGACAATTATAGAGAGACCTTCAAGAAAATTACTAATAAATGTCTGTTGCATGGGCCAATATTGAAATTCACACCACGGTGATAGTTGTGCTAATATTAATATTTTCATTTGAGAAAAACACAAAACTAACAAAACTTGTGCTAAGTCCTCTTTTTTTGCAAAAGCAGATGGCCCACATTATGACGCATAACATAATCGACCTCCCCATTCCTGGAAGCCAGTAGGCCCTGCGAGCTGTCGGGGAAAATAACCATAACTCTGTTGTGTTTCGCCAATCAGCTAGCCTGATGGAAGTCAAGTCCCTTTTTAGGGCAATGGCAGCCTCTGGTATGGTAATGCCATGTGGGCCACATGCCTTCTCTTTGCATGCTTCCGCGTACTTGACATTTGATGTTTTCTGCAGCTATGTGTCCTTCTGCAGGCCTGGGGTCAGTTGTGACTCTAGTATACCTGATGTCACTCTTCTGCATGGCTTGTCAGTCAGCTCTGACTGTGCAGTGTTTGCAAATGGAGTGGGAAATGGGGAGGATCAGCTAAAATAATTTCTTCTATATGTTAAGGATCATTATACAAGGATGTTGCATTTAGAAGTAGCTAATGGACACAATCTGTTTCTCATTTTAATGCTTTTAATGATTTTTTTGTGACAAGAAACCTTATGTAAAGGATTCTTGTAAGGTCCCTTTAATAATTGGCTTATGTGCATTCAAATTATAAATAACATATCTGACGAAGGGTTGACAGAAATGCTATCTTTCCCTCCTACTATTTTACTCAGCTGACAAAGCAAAATACATGTCCATGCAGTACCTTTCTCAGTTCATGCCAGGGTTGTCCATAATGCAGCCAGAGGCTTACAGCATCTTTATGTAAGAGAATGACAGCTCATAAAAAGTCTAATGTGAAGGTTCACCTCTTGTGAAACCCTCTTTAAGACTCTCCAGAGATGCGAAACACTGACGAAGACCATCTACACAGCTCTTCAGAGAACATGACAGGAATGAAAAGGAAATGTTACAAGGGTTGTGGAGAGAGCTGCGGGTCAGTTTCTGTGAAGTTGGCAATTCCTGTCACCTAATTTCTAAACGCCTTTTATTTGGAAGGTTCATGCGTGTGTTAAATAATTTGGTGATATGAGAATACAAACCAGACACCAGACAATCTAAGAGTGTTTTTTTTTTTACTGTTTGTATTTTCCACACTGCAACTGATGGAGGACCTTCTGCAGAAATAAAATCGACCGCAGGATGGCGCGCAAGTATCTTTATTTGACTTTTTAAACGCTCGCTTAACTCTCAAATTAGCGACATGTAGGCTACTGTACATGCGTGTTGAATATGACGTGCGGCAGCAAGGTTATTCGTTGCATTTACTTTCATTCTGCATTAATCACAGCGCATAAATGACAGACTTTGATAGCAAGTCATCTCTACTGTCCCGAGGGACCCATGAACTGACAACATTCACGTGATTAATATGTAAACAAAGCTATTATTTCATGTGTGTGATCCTGATTGTGGCATACTTCTGATGAGTTTTGTTGCAGTGGCTACACACAAAGAATGGGCGTGAGTTATCCCTGGAAAGGGAGCCCAGAGACTCTTGTTTTTTTTAGCGCCAGCAATCTGAGCGCTCAGTTCAGTCTGCCAGAGACAGAGTGAACACAAGCGAGAGCAAGAGCGCAGGTAAGTCTTGAATCACATTTCCTTTACCAGAAATGCCTATAAAGTGCTTCTATCGTCAGAGTTAGTAAATAGAAGTAGGATGAAATACAGCAGTAACGCATTTTCCATTGACATTATAATTTGTTAAAAAGTATGGTGACACGAAAAATGACAATACAATTACTTTCTTTGCATCGTATGAAAGGAAACAGTGAAATGTAAAATGTGTGTTGATATCGAGACGATTTGTAGAATATTTTAGATCAACCGACACTGTTAATCATTTTACGCATGAGATTTTACGCACAGAAAATATACTTAGAATGAAGTGGCTAAACAAGGTAAGATACAAATTTCTACTGCTTTCCTACACAAGAATTCTCTTTTTCTCTCAAACCATCAGGATTTCCAACAACAGTTGTCTGAATGCCCTCCCAAAATCAACTAAGACGCACAGGCGGGAATGGAGTCACAGCCGGAGAGAGTCTAAGTGCGTCTGTGTGTCAGTGGGTGTTTGAGAGAGCGAGTCATTATCACAGATAGAGGGAGGGAGAGAGAGAGAGAGAGAGACAGAAGGGAGTAAGTCTGGACTAGGTGATCTAGTACTAATAAACCTCCAAGGGGCTGCCGGCTTGTATCAGTGTGCACGGGATCAGCGCTCCAACCATGGTGCCTGCGCGCTGTCCGGGACCCTGTGCCTTGCTGGCACTGACCCTCTTCTTGGGATGCGGTGTGGTTTTCTGCTTCGGCCAAAACGATACGGAGCCTATCGTTCTCGAGGGGAAGTGTCTAGTGGTGTGCGACTCGAACCCCTCTTCGGATGGAGGGGTCACCTCCTCACTTGGCATATCAGTCCGCTCCGCTGGGGCAAAAGTGGCTTTCTCCGCCGTGCGAGGAACCAACCACGAGCCGTCCGAGATGAGCAACACGTCTATGACCATCTATTTTGACCAGGTCAGATGTACACTGAATTTTTCACTTGCACAGTAAAAAAATATTTATAGATGGGCCACTATCTTAGCTCGTCACTATTTCCTCTTCAAGTCTCATTTGCCGTGGGTGAGCAGAACTTATTTTAGCTCACGTTCCACTGATTTGCCATCACTCTTAACCATGTATACGATCGGAAGCATCCCTCATATTAGGAATACAATGTTGTTTTCTTTTGGGAATGACTCGCTTAATGCTGTGCGTAATTGACGAGATGAGCTGCCAAAATGAATGATCACCATCACAGGATTATCAATCACATATACAATTTAGGCCTCGGTCAAAAGAAAAATCTGTGAATTATGTCGCTTTGTGTCTTTTTTTTTGTGCCTGAGGTCTTTGGAAAGCGGCCTATTGTAAGCACCAAATTAGGGGAACAATCCAAATCTGTGACTGAATGAAATTCAGCCAAAACATTTGGTATACATGATTGACTGACTAACTGCGCTGACATAAAATACGTCTATATAAAAACAGTGTTAGAAAGTATTATAAAAAGACTCATCCTGAATCCTTCTTGATCACAGGTATTAGTGAACATCGGCAACCATTTTGATCTCAAGGCAAGTGTGTTCCAGGCTCCAAGGAGGGGGATATATAGCTTCAGCTTTCACGTGGTGAAGGTCTACAACAGACAAACCATACAGGTGAGCAGACATCAAGTAATGCGCCCGCAATCAGCAACAGATGACATATCAGAACATGAGACTGAACTCCAAGCTTGTGTCCCTCCTCTCCTGCAGGTGAACCTGATGCAGAATGATTATCCGGTTATATCAGCATTCGCCGGTGACCAGGACGTTACGAGAGAGGCTGCCAGTAACGGAGTACTGCTGATGGTTGAGCGGGATGATCGCGTCTACCTGAAGCTGGAACGGGGCACCTTAATGGGCGGATGGAAATACTCCACCTTCTCAGGCTTTCTAGTCTTTCCTCTATAATCTAATCTGCGGTGATCTACATCGCACGGAACTCTACCTATGTCGAGGAGCAAGAAAAAAACAACAACATGCCATTTATTTTTGACTTAAATAACTGTCAGCCAAGGAAGCCGACGAATATCTATATTCCGACACTCGTCCATTATCTAGTCAAATATGAACGTTTCCTTGGAGTTTAATATATACAAATCCATCAGTCAACTTTATCGCATTCTGGATGATTTAAGGTATTGATCGGCCAGTGAAGTGGGCTTATCGGGTATGAGGATTTTTTTTTTTTTTTTTTTTTTTCCTGCTTGGGAAACCAACTTTGCCAAGAGACTAACAGGTGTATCTGGAGAAAACGGTACACATGAGAAGACGATGAGCGCAAGAACTTATGTCCTGGACAGGCCGAGTGTGTTATGATCTATTTTATGTTTTGTATAGCCTTAAAGAATATATGGTTTCCGTCCAAGTGAGGTAGGCTACATGGAATTATGGACTACCACAGGAGAGGTGCTTTCACGTCCAAGGCATTTTTTGCACGAGTGGAAGTTTTTACTTTATGTTCTGTGCTGTCAATGGTGTTGCGTTTGGATGCTCAACATACTGAAAACAAGCCAAACTTCGGCCGCCGACGAGCTTATCAAAAGATTAAAAAAAAAAAAAAAAAAAAAAAAAAAAAAGGCGACGTATTTCAGCCACCGGAGACGACTTTAAGCCCTTTTATTCAAATCTAATTATATAATTAATTTAGTAAATATTAACATTATTGTGTGTTCTACGTTTCGGAATCTGCGTAGCTTTGACTGATTTAATGTTCAGTGACGTTGCTCACCAAATGTACATTGTGGAAATAATACAAGAATCCCTATATGTCCCGCTTAATAAAAATATATTGTATTGTACTATAGGCTAAGCGCATTTATCAGTTATTATTTTCACAAGTTTGCACTTGAAAGGTAAAAAAGAAAAAGAAAAACAACCCTGATAAGTTGGAACAAGGGGTTTTAAGTTTGTCCAGACCAAAGGCCGCATGAGCACACAGCCCGCTTTAGTCTCTGTCCAAGGTGGTGAAATTCACAGTGAAGTCCGGTAGCAGCACTCATACAGAATATGTATATTACGTTTCTTTAACTATTTCGGCATGTCTGTGACTGCTGATGCTAAATAATTTAAAATGACGTTGTGCTCGTCGGGGATTTGTGATATTAATGCTGAAACTTAACATCAACTTCCTGCAATACACGCACGACGGCGAGAGGAAAAGAGTTGAACTGGAACCCCGAATTAAATAAATACATTTAATGGACAATCCGCTTTGAACTGATGTAAAAAAAAGAATTATTTGTTTTTTGTTTTTTTTGTCACAATTGCTATCTTGTTTGAAAATCCACGTTTTGTATCTTTCAACTCGCACCCACGTCCGCACGCACACCCGCACAGACTTTACAGAGCACAACCAACGAAATACATGCTGACTTGTTCAAAATTATACATTCAACTGCTGATTTAAAAAAAAAAAATCGTTTAACATAGACTTTGTTGTGGGATACGTATATCCAGTGCAGAAACCCTAAGGGTCACAGTGATGAAAGGATTTTGTCCCTGATTGCTCTCCTTTGTAAATCAGTGCTTGTCTAGCAGCAGTTTGGAGTCATTCAGATATGGACAGATATGCAAAAGCAAAGGGTGCAGCCTGGAGTCCAAATGGTGTCTTTCCTGTTTTAAACACTTACAGAAGTTGCAGCTAAGTTGATTTTAATTTTTAGGTCAGTGTGTCATAATTGACCTCTGTGATGTCATGAATGGGTCCACAGGGTAGACTCTGTTTACTTCTGCAGTAGGTTTGGTGTGGAGCAGTCTATATTTATGGACATTGTCAGTGCTGTTGGTTTGAGCATTGGTGTATTTTAAGAGCAGCAACGCTAACTCCAGGGGAGAACACAACACCAATCCACACCTTTTTTGAAGCCGAGCTTTGGCGTACATGCATGTGTACGTAATGGAACAGGTACATCTGTAGGAGGAGTTCTGGGAACAGTCACTGCTGGGTACAAAGCCTAGTGTCTTAATGGCTTCTGTGATGTGACGAGAGAATACACTGCAAGAAATCAACTATAAAACATTAAGCTGTAAATCTTAAAATAAACTTTCAATCTCTTTTAAAAGTATTTGAATGACGATTAAAAAAACTCTGATTAGCTGGGATCACAAAATCCATACAGAAAGACAGTTTTCCAGAGAAATGTCCATTTAAAACAAAGCCAGTGTGACATGAGCAGGAAAAAAAGGTATTTATGAGGAATGTCAATTGGCAAATGACTTCAGAGCCTTATTGAGACAATTATTGTAATCCTTGGTTTGCTGAATCTTGATCAGTCCTTGGTGTCTGCCACACAACATAGGAAAACTTGAAAGAAGAGCTTCATGGAGGTAAAGAATGAAATCCAACTACTGCTGGGCCCATAAAGCATTTCAGTGTATAATTGATAATATCATACATTTGACCATCTGGAAACTTGAGTTTGATGGCTTGCCTCTTCTTTCTTGCTTGTAAAAATCTCCCATACCTTCATCTTGTGTATGACAACAGAACACAACAGCTGAGAACAAAGAGAAATACCTGCCGATGGCCTGCTGATGCCAGTGATAGGAGTGCACAAAGCAGCAGAAACTGCCAGCAAGTCTGAGTGCTTTGGAGAGTATTGTGAATTGGCCTATAAAGTGCTAATTTTGCCCATGCTGGAATGGGAAGTCTGTTTCCAAATGATCCCCCTTAGATAATTAGGATAATCGTCAAACACATACCCAGTGCACACAGTAAATGAGAAATGGAGATTAAAGCATTAAATATAAGTGTATCACTTCTTAAAATGGGACTGAGTGCAAGATTGTTGAATTTAAAAAAAAAATCCAGAATATATTCTACAACTTTGCAGAAAACATTTGTCGTATTTTTTTTAGTTTGTAGCTGAGCGTATAGTGCCATACACATTTTAAATTAATGTTGGTGTATAAACATACAATGTTTCCACCCCATAGTACAATAAGTCTTCAAATATGGAATTTTTTTTTTATGGAGGCACAGATGGTATTTTACTGTGCTTTGTAGGCCACATGCAGATAATTACTGAACTTGCAGACTTCATTATAAAACCAAACTCACATGGCCTTTTCTCAGTTTTAGAGCTTTATTTATTCTTGCTAAGCTTCTATAAAGATTATATTCTCATGAAACACATTCTTTTTAGGACTGATCATCTAATATTAATGACTCTAGAGCAGTGACAACATACACCGGATGCACTGTGGCCCCCTCACAGCATGGAGGTGCAGCAAATCTCCCTGCCTTGAATACTTTGCTGCTTGCTTTTCTCATCATATGGATGTCAGTTTTATTTCTGAACTCTGAGTGTAAGTTATTCCTTAATTGGGTTGTTTAAAGTGTGTGAACAGGATCACAGGATCAAACATTTTGACACTTTTTAACCATTATTTACTTGCAAAAAAATCACAGAGTGTAATGTGGTTTATTTAGCTGCATCTGTCACAGAAAAAAAAACATTGATAAGACATTGAAACCATTGTAGCAGTTAGAATTGAAGTTGTCTGGTGTCAAGTTGAAAGCTGTCGTCTGAAGATGGCATCAATTCAAGCTCCTCTTGTAAGCATTTAAACATTTAATTATATTTCATGTGTGCGTCTTTAGAGGGCAATTTGTTCAGTTTCAAGAAGGATAATAGTTGGCAGGTAACTTTATTTCTTCAACTTTCCTCCTGCTTGATGTTGAAGTCATTAGTAACATTTATTAAAAAATGTACGTGTGAAAAAATCCCCCACACACATTAGGTACCATAATCACTTACATCAAATTTGTCTTCACACATATAATGTTTTTTTTTCACACGTCAAAAATGCTATTTTGCCACAGACGCAACACTCGAACATACCTAAAAACAAGAGAGAAAGTCAACAATATTTGTTAGATATACTTTCACATTGAAACACCATAGCATGTTTGAAGAATTTTCTTTCCACTGATTGTGTTACACACTGAGGATACCCAGAGAAAAGACTACCCTGCTAAACAAGAGACCACATGCTTACTTTTCCATTGTGAAACCACATGCCAAGAAAACATATCGATACTGTTTGACACACTGTGAGATCATTAAGAAAAAGCGTGTATTTTTTTTGCCATCCTGTACTTGAAGAACAAAGGAACTAGATGCTTTGATAACTTGACTCCACTATGAGCAACAGCAGACATACTGTACATACAGGTATATAAAATAATATGCAGCACGGAGGCATCGAACCTTAAAAATCATCAGGAAATTACCTCTAAATGTGCATTTCACTCACTGCTCAGTCTGACTAATGAAACAGACTTTGATGAAACATACACCTCTTTCGTCTTTTCTCTCCCATTGGAAGTTAGAGTGAGGCAGTTCATTGTATCTTTCTCAAAGACATGCCAAAGAAGAGAGCCCCTAACAAGATTTTCGACCTTTCCTTTTGATTTTTGATGAGCTAAATGCATTGGTATGCATGGAGGGAAACCCCTCAGAAAAGGTGTCTTTTGTCATGGACTCATTTCTTCCAATTCCTAGTCCCTGTTATGGCTGAAATTGCCTTATTTGTGATTGTGAGTGAATAAGCTTTTCACAAAATTATTTTTATTCAAGCTGTTCCCAGGCAAACCTACAGGCGGGTTCTTTTTGGGTCTGAAATGACGCGTAAGAGCCAAATCAATTTAATATCAAATGTGGCTGTGTGTAAAGAAGGAGAATCCATCTTCAATGTCAGGATTTATCCTGTCTTTTAATGGTCTAGATGTTTTTATATCATTTTAAGAACCTCTCTCCATCGGTTTCATTTCAAATGAGCTGTGCTCATTTCACAGGTCAAGTAACGACAGAATTTGGTCAGCACATCGTTGACAGATCGCCGCAAAAGACATAAAACCACCTTTACCCGACTGTCACTTTTGCATATTTGAATTTTTTTCTTCAATTTTTTTTATTCTTAAATACCTGACTGTACCTGATCACATATGTAAGGCATATATCCTTTGAGTCAAACTGCACCTTAGGGACTTCGGTATTACAGTTACGACTCTATGGTGACCTAGCTAATTTGCACTTGAATAGAAAGACACTGATGTAAACGGAGAATACACTGACAGGAAAACATTTGGCAGTGGCTCGTTAATAATGCATTTGTTTGCCAAACAAATAAATAACACAGACAAACATCAGTCACAGAGCCGCCTCTGTGAACAGGCCCATCCCTGAAGAAAAGGAGAGAGAGGAGGAACACACAGAAAGTCTGTTTATTCCTTCTGCCACACACAGCCTGCAATATCTATACTGCTGAAACACGCAATTCTCCACAGAAAAGACTTCGTCCAAGCCCACCGCTCAGCAACCCCCCCCCCTCAAACCCCAACATCCTCAGCACCATCACCACATACATGGTTCCCAGCACATCATCTGTCTACATATTAGATTCAGGCACAGCAAGCCAGAGAGAAGGCATCCTGGATCCCAGCATCCAACCAGTTTAACTACATAAATTAGAATCAGGGAAAACTGTGTCTCAGCACAACTAGTGAGGCGGATGAGAAAACAACCTCAGAGTGTTGTAGATCCTTTGAGACATGCACAGGCTTTATGTCATTCAAAATGACAGGTGTATTCACCGCAGCAGCAATTCATTGTTTTTACAGGTGTGGGAGTCAAGTCTAGTAATGCTAATTTTGCTGATTCTTTCTAAGGGGTGTAACAAGAGGTTTAATTAGGTTACATAGATAGATAGATAGATACTTCATTAATCCGGGAGGAAATTGTATATATCCACTGCTCAGGCATTACATACCGAATAAATACTGGATGAACACCAGGAGAAAAAGAAAGAAACACTGACATCACATAAACACCAGGAGAAAAAGAAACACTGACATCACATGACCTTGTAATTGGAAACATATACCAATCACATCCAAGTATATGTTTTAAGGTTGTGTTTATTTCCTGAACAGGTGCGACCAGTCAGACTGCTGAACCCGTGTCACACGTAGGTAAATGTTTTTTTCATCCCATGCAATGCCTCTTAGTAATAATTAAATTGGCTGATTGTGTTTTCGCAAGCTATTCAGTGAAAAGAATGTAATAACGTAGTACATCAAAATACGATCATCCATGGATGCAAAAAATTAATCCATCCAAAACAAACATCACTATGAATGTGATAACAATAATAAAGTCATTTAGGATATTAAAGGTAAAGATTAATATGTGGACAGTATTTATTCATCCTCATTTGTCTAATGTAGGACAAGTGCTGCATGACAAATGGCTTGGTTGAATTTTTCACAGTATTGTTAAGCAACGATAATACCAGAGGATCAGTCATTATGAGTTATAATTCCTATGAGAAACAATGTGTTCATTAGGAGCTGAATTTAACCTCATTGATTGGAGACTCCTCATCCTACAGAGAAGGATTATTTTTTTTCCAGAATTTGTTTTTTAGGCAACAACATACTCAGCTTTTGTGTTGCCATCAAGAACCTATGAAACTTTTTTGTAGAATTATAGTATTTTTATGCATTTCTAATTAACCTGTAAAAATGGTCTGATATTTCTGATATTTTCTGGTGCATGTTTTATTTATTAATTTATTAATTAATTTATCAAATTAAGTTAGCCTAAAAGATATGGGAATTCTTCAGAGAGGCAGTACTACACACTGACTAGCCAAGCATGCACAAGAAGAAAAAATATTATACTGTTCATTGCAGGAACACGGGAAGTTTAACAAGAGCTACAGATTCTGCTACAACGCTGAGCTTAACTATGTTTCAGCTATAAGACTCCACTGACTTTATGTTTTGATGATGTTGGCATGTCTGCCTGCAAGCAAGATTATTCAAAAAGTTATGAATAGACTTTGCTTACGTCTTTGAAGCGGTAAAGAATGGCCCAAAGAATAATTCATTAAAAGTTGATTGTGATCTGAATCATTGCAGGTGCACAATGAACCATTCACAATTTGCTGTCTGCTCGAGGTGTTCATTGGGGAGATGAATGAAGAGGAACTGCAAATGCAGTTCTCCTGCCGGGGAAAGGCACCAGTCTCCTGTAAAGGTGAGCTTCATCACAGATCTGCTCAGAAAAGGAAGGTGTGATTGAAGTGTGACCGTAAATTGAATTAAGAAGTGATCGCCACAGGAGAAACTGTTATGTGCTTGTGGGTTTGCACTCTCTGTGTTGTTTGACTTAACAATGAGTTAATCATCTGAAAAACTGTGTTCTTCACCCACATACTGTTTATATTAATATTAATAACCACATCAATAATAAGGAAATGAGATTAAGGTAACATTTTACACATGAGCTTAAACCTGTGATTTCATGTATGTATTAAACATTTGAAAGAAAGTAAAGCACAATAATATAATCATTATCAGACAACCCAATGCTGCATAAATATTTAAATATCCGACAATAAATTGTAAAGAGAAACAAGCTTGAAATGACAAAATAGAAGACACATATAAACTAGGTCCAGAATGAAGACTTATAAGGAAACAATTAAGTGATTATTAAGTGAGAATCAATGAAACATTGAAGTTCTAACACTGTTATATATGGACACCCAAGCAACAGAAGATGAAAAGCTGCACAATAAGACAGGATCACAGTTCTGTAACCTACAAGATGGCCAGTGACAAATTGCACATAGTGCTCTGAGACTTCCCATAGTCTCATCACATTTTGTTTTACTGACATGTTCTCATGCTAAGCAAGACTGCAGTATAGTGACCTCTTCACATGTGGACAACCTCATACATTATTATCTGCTTCTTTAGCAAGCTGTTATTTGGACTCCTGTATCATGAGACCAAAATAATATGGCATGATGCTTTCTGTACACGCTAACCATTTACCTGGTCTTGCAAAATTGTTTTTAGACATCCAGACGTTACTGACTCATTATTGATACAAAATTGATGAAATATTACAGCCAGACCTGGAAATTCACTAATTTCCCAGAGCTCTTTAAAGTATTAAAGTGCTTTTGTCTTTTTATTCATATATTTTAAACCTTATTCTATAGCAACACCCTTACATTACAGTAGACGATACTCAGTGGGGTTGTAAGTGGTAGAAGAGATGGAGAAAAGTTAAGGGACCCTTGTATTTCTATATAAAATATTTTATAGGGAAACTTCAGTGTCATATCTTTTCATTGGACTTGGAATTCATGTCATTATACTTCTTTGACACCTTTTACAGAATTCAAATATTGACAAATTGAACGGTGCTGCAGGTCAGACAAATGTCTCCATGGAAAAGGAAATAAAAGCCTGACCATGTCAAGCTCATCATAAATATATGGGCCTTGGTGGAGGGATTGAATTGAGCCTGTCTTCATCTGAGTTTCTCCACAGCCTCAGGCATCACGGGGAACCTGGAGGAATGCTACAGGCACGTTGAAGGCCGAAAAGAGAGAGATATCTTTCAGTCTGCTGGAGGAGTGAGGTTGGTTGAAAATTCTCAATATTCATTGTCACCCCTACCCCTTTCAAAAAACTTCATCTTAATTATTAGGGATATATGCTTTCTAAATCATATTGTTATTATTTCTAATAATATAGCTATCATGTAAGAAAAGAAAATGAATTTAGATACTTTTAAATGATTTCTGTGACAGTAATAAGAGAAAATCAATGTCACTTTAATGTTCACAAAAAGAACAATGTCAAAACGCAGTTTTATTTAATGTTGGCTGCCAGACAAACAACGGAAATTTCAGAATATTGCCGGGACATAGTCTTCAGTGAGATGGTGAATAGATTAAAACCATCTTAACAGAGAGAGTAGGGGAACCAGAGACCCAAAGGCGAAGGCTGATTGAATGAATAGAAGGTGAACCAGCCACCAAGAATCCTCAGTGCAGGACAGAGATGGAACTGGTGAATATAGGTGGGTGGATTTGGGCCGAGTAGGATAATTGGTGCTGGTTTGTGGTCTTGGCAGTTGACCCATAGAATAAGTTGACTGGTGGAATTGAGTTTGATGCTGATCAACTGGAATCCAGGTCCAGGGATGAGGGGCTGAAGATTTAGGTAGCTCCAGAGCAGATGAATAGCATAGGTTCAGGGATATCTGGATGAACACTGGAAGGGATGACGAGCTGCGACCAGAAGGATTGCAGCAGAGAAGGTAATGGTGAGTAGGAACAAATGTTGACAGAGCAATCGGTTTTTCACTAGGAGAATGCGGAGGCCAGGTTACCAAAGGCAAACCGGCTATGTGTAGGCAGGGAAAATTAGGAAACATGTCGGGATTGATGCAGCCCTATGTGCCATCCTCACAGCAGTGTCCTAGTACTCACCATCAAAACACCTTTTATCACTCGCTGTATATGCACATGAGGCTACAGCAAAAATAAATAGGCAGATTTATCCTCAAATACAAGCTACAGTAGCTTGTACTGTCTCTGTGCAAGCAGAGGATGAGAAAAGATGTGCAGACAATAAAGCACAAAACTGGTGTAGTTAAAATTAATTTAATGTACAAGAGGTTGCTTTAAAATAGAGTGAAGCCACAAAGACTAAGAAGGAGGCAAAAACTGCAACAAATGCAAGGAACATGGGGCTAAGCTGGAACACTTCACACAAGGACCTAATGCAAAAGAAATGTTAAAAAATAGTAAAGACTAAAAACTGGAGGAAAAACTATCAATGAACAGGTGAAACTGATAAAGGTGATCACAAAGCTGGGGATGAACTATACAGTCACATATGACAATCAATCAATCTATCAATCAATCAATCATTCATTCAATCAATCAATCAATCAATCAATCAATCAATCAATCAATCAATCAATCAATCAATGTCAGTTTCAGCTATCTTCACACTGGAACGATCTCCTGTGTGTCTGCCGCCTCAGTTCGGGCGGCAGACACACTTAGCTTATTCAAGAGTAGACTAAAAACCCTCCTCTTTGATAGAGCCTACAATTAGAAATAACATACAGATAAGCTACTACAGGCCTTGGGTGCTGAGGGTATTTTTTTCGATCTCTCCCGTTAAAGGGAGTTACACCTGACACGATGTGTCGGGTGTTTTGTCTTGATCTCCGTCTCCACCGAACCCCTGAGACAGACTCACCGAACCCCTAGGGTTCGATCGAACCCAGGTTAAGAACCACTGACTTAATCACATCGTCAGACATTTCAAAGCGCTTTAACAGACAGAAAACCAACAGAACCCTCCAGAGCAAGCATAAGTGACGGTGGTGGAGAAAAACTTCCTCATTGAGGAAGAAACTCCGGGCAGGACACAGTCTCTGGAGGGTGGTCATCCGCCTTAACCGATTGGGTGAAAAAGAAATAAAGGGGGATAGAGACAGGGCAAAGAAAAGAGAGACAGAGAGAGAGAGAGTGTCAGATAGGCCAGATTAAATTTCCAGTCCATATTGTGCTGTTGTTGCTGAAGTGGGGCGGGATTTCTAGTCCTTTGGATTTCCTGACTTCCATGCTTATTCACCACCTGTCGAGCAGAAGCACAAAGACAGCAGCAGTATCTTGCGAACGAAAGGTATGATTTAATGTTAGTAGCAAATTGGAAAAGCAAAGAAAGAGAAATGACAGAAGCTCCAAAGTAACTCCCTTTAACGGGAGAGACCGAGAAAAATATCCTCAGCAGCCAAGGCCTGTAGCAGCTTATCTGTATGTTATTTCTAACTGTAGGCTCTATCAAAGAGGAGGGTTTTTAGTCTACTCTTGAATAAGCTAATGGTGTCTGCCGCCCGAACCGACGCTGGGAGATCGTTCCAGAGTGAAGATAGCTGAAACTTCTGCCTTCTGTTCTACTCTTAAAGACCTGACGAGTTACCAGAAATCCCACATCCTCAGATCGAAGAGACCTGGGAGGGTGATACACTTCAATGAGATCTTAAATGTAAGACAGAGCCTTACAGTCAAGAGTTTTATATGTGATCATGAGGATTTTGAACGTTATTCTAGAATTAATCGGGAGCCAAGAAAAGAAAAGTACAAAATAAAACAGAGAGCAACTGAAAAAATAATATGTGTGTTCTTCATGTCTGCATGTCTCTCTATCAAACTAACCAGTTACCCACAACATCTAATGAGCTCCTCCTTTAGCCTGCAGAAGCGCCTGTGTGTTTTCTCTGTGTGTTCTACGTCTGATGTGAAGAGTCTCATTTGAGGGCCAGAGCGTATGTTGGCTAGGCTATCATGTTTAAAGGATACGTTAGAGCCTGTCCACTTTGGGAAGAGTCTTGTGAAGGATCAATAGCAGCATACTGATGAGCATGCTCAGGTGTTGCCAGGGGCGCTATGATAATGGTCAAAGCATGCAGAATCGTTTCAGGACTGCAGATGGTTTAGGAGAAATTAATGGCATACAAACCCAACCGCAGGCTCTCATGCTTTACACAGAAAGCGAAAGGTCAGAAAAACTTTCGCTATCCAGGAAATTAAACACAACCATCACAAGTGACCCTTAGACCGCAGCATCAGAAGACTGAATTATCCACTCCAAGCATTGCACTACAATCTACAATTCCATATTGAATTTCACCATTTTGAATGTTGAAATATTCAATAAAATTTTAATTCAGAATTATTTAAGACCATTTAGAATTACATGACAGCAGAGCAGCAGAGTGCTTAGGAAACCCATTTTATTCTGATGCCAGTGTCTGGTCTGTGTTTAGATTTGCCCAATCAAAGTGTGTCCCTATCCACTCTGCCCCAGTTCTTGAATAGTCCCCATCTGGTTTGACAATCTGTCTTGATGGAAATCAGTTGTTTTTTCACTCCTCTCTCATCCCCACTCTCTGCTCCTGCAGTTTTTACTTGAAGTTTCCCCACGATCACTGCTCAGATGCTTCAGATGAAACTTGGGCATGATCACAGCCTCTCCTGCGTTGCCTCACAGTGCTTGTCTGCTCCACTAGGAAAAAAGCCTGAAACAATTGAGACCTTTAAATTTCACCTAAAATAGGGGCTGGGAGATTGTGTGATAGGTCTCTAAGCCACTACTAAACATTCCCCCCCCCCCATCTGTTAATTTCTACATACTTGATGGTAGTTTTTACAAGCTGTTTAAATGTATTCATCTTACTGCATCATTAGTCAGGCAAATGCTGCTGCAGATCTTTAAAGGAGTTGAATTTTGCTTTATTTCCTACTATCTCAATTTCTCTGATCTGCAGATGGTTTTTATTGTTCTCTTGAAAAATTAAGTGAAAGACAATTTAGCAGTGAAAAATGGATAATTCAAGTATTCTATCATTCAGAAAGTGAAGTATAAAACTGGAATTACGCGGCTAAAAATAAATGCTAACTTTAACAATTACTTATTGTTACACTAAAGGTTTTAAAACCTGTTCATGGTTTACTGGATTTAAAGCTAAAGAAATTCTAAAGCAATAATAAAAGGGCTTAAAAATACTAGCCCATGTACCACAAACAATATTATAGCTCAGCGAGCAGGAAATTTTGTAACAGCCCTACATACCTTTGTGTTGAAAGAGTAAACACTGTTAAGAGAGTCAGCAAGAAAACAAGAGAGGGGAGTCGACTCCCCCTCATTGCCCCTCCCTTATCTATCTCTATGGAATAACTGAGAGTACCATGACAAACTCTGTCTCTGTCAACAACTGCCAATGCATCTTCAGACAGTAAATCGTGATCAACGTAGAGAGACTCTACCCAGGTAGAGAGCAAGGAAGCAAAAAAAAAAAAAAAGTCTTCTTTATGCCAAGGCATTGTGAATATTCTTTTGTGTCCTGCTTTCCCACTCCTGTCTTTTATTTTGCAAAGTTTTGAGTTTTTTTTAAATGTAAAGGTGGTGTGCTTTTTTCTACTCCCCAAGTGAATTCCCATCCCAAAACACTTTCAGTGTCTTTCTGTTCCTCCCCCTGTGTCTCCCTCTCCTTTTCACCCTACGCTTCTTGATTCTCCATCTCCCACAGGTTCACCAGATGATACCACTGCCTCATCCTTCTTTTCTCCCCTCTTTCCCATCTCTGCAAGTATAATTTTTTTAGATTCTGACTGTACTCCAAGAAGTTTTAAGGCAAGTGGTTCTACCTTTCCAGTCTTTCATCAATACACTCCTGAGCAGGATACAGCCTGCTGCGCAGGATGAGCTTCTGTACATTGAGACACCAAAGGAGTCTCACAATTTACAGCTGTCAAACCCACGCGTATACACAACATTTACACAGTTCTGTAATGACAATCAAAACCTCACTGTCAGAATATGTCTAGCACTTTTGCCATTGTTTTTATATCAAGACAGAGGAGACCAAGCTTTTTTTCAGTCACCTATGCCTTTGTATGCTCAGGAGCAGAGAGACGAGGCTGATAACACACCACATATGAACCTTGAAATATGTCTTACATAAAATAAATAAATAAAATGCATATTCCCTTCCACATTGAATTCCTTAGTTTCTTAGAACACAGTAAAACTGTTTAAGTTAGTAGTGGGCAGGAAGGAATAAAGAGAGTGCTTGATCCATGTTCAGCAGTGTGGGTTGTATTTAATCCTTGCCACAAAATATATACTGTAAAAAACCCATTCTTCAAAATAGCAGAATTTTTAGGGTGATGCTTCAACCCACCCTTATTTCTCCTGTGCTGCATATCCTCCTCATACTTTTCCCAGGTGTGTTTACAATTACGTGATTTAATAATTAAAAAACAGCACTGGGTAAGAAAGGGAGTCCTGGTGGCTACTCCTCGCACCCTCTGGCTCCTCTTCTTTTATCTTGGAATGTACTTCCTTTGCTCCACAATGTGTGTGATGCTTTTCTTTACTTCTCTGCTGTATAGGCTGTTTCTGCTCAACTAACAAAGGTCCCATGTTGAATCAAATTAGGAGATTATAAGAACGTTCAAACAGACCAAATTGGCTTCCAGGAGAGCTTAAATCAATCTAAACTTAAAATTGAAGAGGAAGAAGCCTTTGGGATATTTGTGGAAAGTTTTCTGATCTAGACATGGAGAGATGGTGGTGGAGAGAAGGAGGAGAAGGAGCGGGTTGTAGTGGAGGATGTGGGGGGGGGGGGTCTGTTTTGGGTAATATGAGCGTGAAATGGCATAGCATCAATTACTGAATGATTGAGGACAATCTGACTGCATGTGCTGCCATTCAGCAGGAGAGAGCAGGAAATAATGGAAAAACAGTGATTATGCCAAGTCCAGAATGAGGATGTTCATATTTACAGTGTGACACTTGAACAACAACAGCTGTATTACTGCCTGTCATTTGGGTAATATGTATTTCATAACAGCATGTCTCCAATTACCCCATTCTTACACACAGTACAATGCAGTGAATCCTGAATGCTGGGGCAAATATATTGTGGACTTATTCAGAATGGCCATTGCCATTCACCTCATTGTATTCAGTTGAACAAGTTCCTTTGATTCCACTGAATGAATAAGTAATTGACCTGTATGCATCATTGCTACAGCAAGTCATGGCGTAATATTGTATCTGTGACAGGAATAAGCCTCTATAAGCGTTGCTTTTCTGGCTGGGAACCTGAAAGGACAGCTTTAATCTGCCAAAAGCCAAACCTACACCACCCCACCTCTTGTCTCCCTCTGTTTCTGTCTTCTGTCTAACCCACCACTCCCTGGTTAGTTAAGCATGCTAAGTGATAGGCAATGGCAGGGCTTCTTCGTTCAAAAGATAGGCACATCATTAGGAAGCTGAAGAGTGCAGTTCCTGCCCCCGGGGGAGGGATGACAGTCCATCACCGCCCTAGGGCTTACCTTACTTTGGACTGTGGAAATCAAAGATGATGCTGTGAAATGTGAATAAAACAGGATGAAATAGTCACACACTTTTTTCCAGTCCAATATTAATTCCAATGTGGGTGGAGAGGAGTGAAAACCCCAAAAAGAGCATTTTGAAGTGATAATGATTAATCACTGAGTGAGGGCCAGCCCGCTTCACAGTGAAAGCATGTTTTGATGTGACAAATAAATTGCGTCTGAGTAAATGATGAAGTGCTCATGCCATCGTTGGCCAAATGTGCCCACAGAGGTGTAAAGATGTATCTAATTCACTGTTTTATTACTTGTGTCACAGAGGAAGACTTCTTTTGGAAATAGCATCCTGTCTTCTGATGATCGCCTTGAGTTTGCATCATTCAGCACCTTTCATCATCTCTGTGGCAACCTTATTCTGCCACTGCCATAGTTTTGCTCGAGCATCTGTGAGGAACCTGGCTGATCTGCCACTATTCATGCAAAACAAAGACTCTCAACTGCACCACCACAGAAAGCATATGTTTGGATGACAGAGCTTGAATCACTTTCCTATTATATAGCTTCTTTCTCTCCAATTACTCAAAGCACTTAGTTGAGTGGCCCATTCATATGCAAATATATGTGAATGTAAATGCATTTATTTGTAACACGTTACAACAAAGGTATATACATTTATGAGTAGTAATCTTTGCAAATAATACAACGTATGGGTCTTAATAATAGTATAGATGTAATTAGAATTTGACATTTTTTTCTTAATTTACTTAGTCAAAGAAGCGTTCACAGCTGAAGCAGTTAGTTAGAGCTGATGCTGCTTAACTGTTTGATAAGATCATATAATTTTCAACATACATACACACATATGGCTAATGGTAAGTAATGGTGGGGAAATCTCAATTTAATTTCTCCAGTCTCTGGCTTGTGCTATTTATAATTTAATGGCGCATTCACAGCTACAATTGATGCTGCTCGACAATTTGATGAAATGATGCACTTTAACTTGACTCAACACTTAATGGATAATGTTAACTGATGATAAGGAAATCATGATACAATCACATATTAAAATAAATGTTCATTCTTGTTGATGCTATTCAACAAGAAAACAACAACAACATCCGCAACAACAATAATCATAATAATCACAATAATCTTAATAATCATAATGATATATCATTTTTATATTTTTTTATTATTAAAGAAGACATACTAATATATTTATATAAAATAAGTTGTTGATTGAGTTCAGATTTCCAGAGGCTTTTTCAAAATTTCCATTGGTCTGACTGGCTCTAATGCTGCTCACAGGTCTGTAGCATCTGCACAAACAGCATTACTGCTGTGACACTACTGTGTGAACTGCTGTCACCTGTTAAGGTGGTGCTAGAACTACATGCAACACATACCCATTGCTCATGCAAGTAGTATGTCCCAGATATTATACAGTGGTTCATTAACATAATATATTATACCTAGACCAGCAGATCATATGGTCCCTTCTGGCATTTGGAGTTCACTGTCGATGCATGCATAAAATGCACAAGCCTGCGTTCATCTCCCCGCCCTCAGGAGCATTTCCTTTAAGTTTCTTTTTTATATGGAGAATCTTTATCTTGGACCTTCCAAGGTTCTTCAATCATATGTTCCACAATACTCCTATGTTCTGTAGCTTACTGTGCTGCTGCACTTGTTCTCCATTTCAGCCCTAACAAACCAGGCTTTGCTTGTTGACATAAAAAGCATCAGTTCCAGTGCAGTGACTCTGGAATGTTGCCACAGACATGAGACTTGCAACCTCTGTGAAATACAGGACGGTCATTGACTGGTTGATTGAACAGTGATAGGCTTAATCAGCATTATTTGAACTCATTTGGCAACAACTTTAATATAACGGATGCACATGTAGCTAAAAGTCCCACACTGAATGATTGATTTGGAGTTATTCAGAACTGTCTTCCTGGTTTTTCATATTAGCATAACATAATTAATCATATATTATCAAATGACATCAGGCTCACAGGCATACCCATGCTTAAATACATGCATACTGTTAGTCCACATAATTTTGCAAGATGTGCAATACAGTACCACACAGAGAGAATGCAGGTTTATGAACGTGGCGGTCCTGCAGCACCGCTCCTTGATTTAAAATATTGTTCTGTGGGAACATGGTGGAATTAAAGGACCCCCAACAGTGCTATCCATTTTGGCTCCTGAACAGAAATGTGATATCTGGGCGGTGTTTTGCCTGCCTACACACACGGGACTCTTTGTCAATGCTAATTGGCCAGCCTACTGAGCTGTGAGGTGGAATTCAGCTTTCCAAACACTTCATGTCTTGCACAGTATTGGGCAAATCTAAATAGTAGCGTACCTGAGAAACTGTAGAAGCCACCAACAGCCCTGGGATCTAATGAGGTGCTTTAACCTGTAATTTCATATCTGCATGCGGCCCACTGTGTAGGGGGGAACCAGGTCATTGATTGCAGGCTGTAGAGACCAACCAACACATCCTCTCCGGCACTAATAGCAAAATCTCAATTCCTTGACACTTAATTCATCTCAATTTATTGTATGTTGTTTCCATGGAGAATCTATTAGCACATTAGCTGAGTGCTGCGAAGCACGGTGAGAAATAGATTCCATTCAACCACCTTGTGGTACCAAGTGTAACTGTCAGAAGCTGCTAGATGGTGTTAAGATAGCAAATACCCCCATTAAATGTGTGGTGATTCTTTCTGTGGCATTTTGCTTCCTCCTGTTGTCTCAGCTCTCTTATTAACATGCACTTAAATTCTCTTTGTTCTCTCAAGTGCTCATTAAAGAATTCAGTGCCTTCTGATGTCTATAGTTTTACATAATTAGAACCCAAGAGAGTTCCACATGTGCACTAAAGTTCTCCATTTGTTTTACTCTGCATTAGAGGAGCAATTTGTTTAATTTCTCTGGAGTTTAACCTTGCTGACTGTGATGGAAAAGCACCTGCAAATCTTGCATTCGGTCAGATCACTGGTGAGAAAACATTGCTTGTGAGCGTTGTCTTCCTGTCTTGTCTGCAAGACAGAGGTTTTCTATGGTACAGTTTATGACATTAAAATGTTTTGTCATCGAAAGCAATTAATAATGATTTAAACTGCTGGGATTCCCCATAAATATTTAATAATGATAAAGAACTATTATATTATGTATTACACACCAGCACACACACACACACACACACACACACACACACACACACACACACACACACACACACACACACACACACACACACACACACACACACACACACACACACACACACACACACACACACACACACACACACGTACACACTTATGAAATGTGCTGACCTGTATTATCTTTTGCTACTTGATTGTTTTACATTTTGAAATTAACATTGTATAAAACGATGGAGGACTACAAGACATTTCAATAACATGCAGTAATATTTATGTTGAGGCACTGCGACCAGGTAGCTTTGTGAAACAGATAAAAAGAAACAGAGGCCACTGCTAACTTAGCTTCATACAAAGATAACAAAGACCGCTCTGAACTTGTAAGCCGACACCTTATACTTTATTTAATTTCAAGCAAAAAAATTACTATAAAAACAACAATTTATTGTTTTTAGAAGGTCGTGTACAACACATTTTTGACTAGGAGCTTCCCTGAGTAACCCGCCGCTCCAATAAATAGTCCAGCAAAGCAGAAGAACAGCTGTTTTCATCCTGTTACCAGAGCTACCTCCTACATAGTTTACTTTGCAGAGGTGCATGTCTTCCATCATGTCCAGTACATAGATTATAGAATGGCTTCAGTCATGTGCCCACTCTTTGATTCACCCCTGTGCAGTACCACCACAGGATGTCACCACAGACCCTGAGTCATACCATGTCCAGCTGCCAGGCCTTTTGTACTATGAAGGGAACTACAAACTGCTGATATGTCCCCAAGGAGCCTCTCATTTCATAAGCCAATATTGCAGACTTTCTCCTTGATAAACCAGAGGTCGAAAAGGTAGCATTGTTTCTCTTCTCTTCTCTTCTCTTCTCTTCTCTTCTCTTCTCTTCTCTTCTCTTCTCTTCTCTTCTCTTCTCTTCTCTTCTCTTCTCTTCTCTTCTCTTCTCTTCTCCTCTCCTCTCCTCTCCTCTCCTCTCCTCTCCTCTCCTCTCCTCTCCTCTCCTCTTCGCAAGTCTGCAACAAAAATAGAGGGAGAAAATTGGCAGTGTTTGCTACACGACCATCAGCACCAACATGAAAGACAAGGACAAAGAATTTATTCAAAGCCATGCATCATCACCATCTTGTCTTTTCTCACCATAAATTTTCTACAAAACATTAGACAGGCTTTTTGAGCCATGTCTTGTCTTGAAGCTGTACAAGGCTAAGTGTGAGAGCAAAACACGTGTGCCTGTGTGTGTTTATGTGCAACGGAGCTTATGTACACACAGTTTCTTCATGTTGGGGGCCACAGAAAATGTGAGGTGGGTAGGGTTTGATGTGGTGTTCTAAAGTGAGTGGCCCGCTGAGGAAAACAATAAAGCATAAATGACAGGAACAGATGGCCTTCTTTATTGTCTCCTGAAATGCAAACAGTGAATATCGTTGCTTAGTGAGTGGCATTATTATATATTTATTTTCTCCCTCCTGTCCCTATCCTTGCTAATAGCACTGGTTGGCTGGCATTCACCCATGTGTAAGACGAAAAGGCCTGATTCACATGGTGGCAGATGCTTATCATTGGTTTCCTAAGATCTAATGGGCAGATACTAGGAACAAAGAGGACAAGAGGAGTCCAAACAGTCAACAAAAATTACAGCAAGAGCAAGCAATGTGGTAAAAGTAATATTAATTCATCATATACAGTTATTTTTTCCCATCTTCCGCACTATAATTACTCTCTGAAAAAGGATGGTCATGCTGTCCAAAATTGTACAATTGATTGTAGAGAATCCTGTTTACAAATTTTAAATGAAATAAATATTTTGTACACAACATTCCAGCAAAATAACTGGTTCTATTTTACATCTAGCTCAGAAATACCGTGCATGAAAATATCCTCTACCTTCACTTAATTTTACCTCCTGGTGTGCTGTTCAGGAAGTTACTGTATAATGTAATCAATAGGTATCTCATATACCATACACTAAAATATTCTATGTAGAGACTTCCACCCATGGATAAATGAATGAATGAAAAGACTAGACTAGAAGTTTCTTTAACCTTAACTACTTACTGCCACAATATTACTATTAAAAAGTTCGGTAAAGTGTGAGGATATTGTTTTTGTAAGAAAATAATATTGTCTTACCAAACTACACAAGTGATACATTTGTCTTTAAACTCTGGATTAGATGTCACTACAATTAAGTATTTTTGTGACTATTGAGGTAAGCGTTTGTTTGGAGTGCTTTATTCATTACCTTTGGTTGGGTGATTGATCTTTTAGCCATCTGTGCCATGGGTTCCAAGGTTTCACCATTTGGTTGCTCACCATCAGAAGTGCCAACATTGGCACATTTTTAGCAAAATGATTAGAGCAAAGAAGACAAGAATGAGTTAATCTCTTTCTATAATGGGTACTGGGTATGGTGTAGCCACCTCTAAATTATGTTGTAATGAAGCCAATTACTGACAGCTTTAATTTGGATTAAGGAGCTACAAGTCTAAGCTCTTCATTACTCAGTCTCTTGCAAATATACCCCCCATTTTACATTGGTAGTATGGATGATTCTCAAAATGATATTTAGTAAAGCAGAGTTCAAAATACCACAAAGACTTTGTGAAACTTTGCCCTCATGCCACCCTTAGTTAAACCATTACCTCATTTGTCACTCTCACTCTTCCTTACCTCTTAATCATTTTATATATTGCTCGTTTGTTTTGTACAAAAACCTGGCTCCCTCTCATGTGGAATTTTCTCTCCCCTGCTTTCTCCCATTTTCTGCCAACTCTTCCTGTTTCATCTAACACGGTCTCTCATCCCCGGTCCCTATTTCCTACTTCTTTTTTGTCCCTACCTACCTACCCCTCTTTTTACACTATTCCCTGCTCCCTTACTCCATTCCACAACTATAATACAGTGGTATCCACCCCAGTTGGTGCTGGGTTCATTGCTCCTCTCCCTGATAATTCCCCTGTATTAACTGGCTGGAGTTATTACCCGTTATATGAGATGTCTATGTTGAGAGGGCTTTATGAGATCCTGGTCCCTGTGGATAAGATGATGGAGTTGGTGAGTGCTGTTATCCCCCAGCCATATAATGGCATCAGTTGGGAAATACACAATGCCATGGATTATTGATAGAGCCATATCTGCACTTCTGCTGACAAATTCTTGGCCTGGGTTGAAGGGGCACATAATCCTGAAGAATATCTCTGTTAATATGGCCGCCTCCATGCAGTAACACCTCTGCTCTCTTTGGGGTACTTTGGTTTCTTTCCTCCCCTGTGACAAACCATGAAACATTCCCAGTGATTCAAATGAGAGGGTGAAGATTTATTCCAACAATAGACTCTCCCACACTGTCTCACAATGAAATAAGCATCGCCCCATTGAGGAGACTGTCTTGCTGCTGCAACTCCCAAACATCAAAAATATGAGTGTATTTTATGAGAGGAAGCAAGCAAGAGTGCAACTGAATGGGGAGGACATGCAGAGACCAAATGTATATGATAGAAAATTGGGCATGTGGTTTCAAATTCTAACAAGTACCATAAGACAATACAATATGGCAATAGAAAAATATTTCCTCTCATTATCAGTTCACCAGTCAAAACAAGTAGCTAAGAAAGAATGTAAACAATCCTGCACCCCTATAAATAGAGTGCAGTAATTCCCCTGGCACTCATTACGTGCCTCCTCCTCTTCCTATTCCTCAGTCTGTCTGATGCGCCGTGGTGGGATTCAGGCTCCAACAGCATTTAGCCAGCGTGAAGACCACAGGCTGTAATTCTCTCTTATAGCCTTGATTTTTGATTTTTTTCCCCCCAGATGCAAGACTTGTGCAGAATGCGAGAGACAATGACTGATCAAATGCAAGCAGTTAACAAGGGTACCAATAGACACTACAGGTCTCTGAGATGGTCTGAAGTTGTATCAGAGGCTGCCATGGCAAAGTCTTCCAATAGCTCCAGACCAAACTAGTCAATTAATATTTGCTTGTTTGTTTGAAACTCTATGTAAATGGCCAAACAAGACTGTTATTGTGGACTGCTCATCATTGCTCAACTTGAGACTCAAACCCGGGTAGCCATGTTGTTTTTCAGAGAAATATGAAATTACTATCACATTGAGGGAAATCAAAGTCTTGTTCTGCTGCAGTCCTCTGGGCAGCATTGTGCAGTATTGCTTTGGAAGCAGGCCTAATTGGTATGTGTGGGCCAAACTCACCCCACTGCCTGAAACTAGCTGGCTTCATGTTCACTACAATTGGATTTGGAATAGCTGCACTAGATTGTTTGTGTTTTGCAGTTAGGGTGTGTATGCGCAACATCAAGAGTGCAATGCTAATCCCAGTCCCGCCTCTGTCTGTCACATTAGAATGCCTGGCTCTTGTAATTACTTGAAGTCTACTGTAGCCAGTGGAGTCAAACATGTATATGAATTTCTTTAAGCAGTGGGTGGCTGTGGTCCCCTACAGAAAATGGAAGGATTTAAGCCGAACAATTAGTGGCAGCTTCCATCTGACAGACCATATTTCTGCCATTCAGCTCAGTTTATGGACTGGCAGTGCACCAGTGTGCAGAAAAAAAACAAGAAAATTAAGTCACCTATAATTTTCTTTCCATATTCAGAATGTGCAACAGACACATGACGGCTTAGTGATTCATCTAGTGCATGCACCATGTCTTCATTCTGAATGATGATTGGCTCTGGCAAAGGGATCCTCTCCACCATGCAAGCCAAGTGTGGTATTTCCTATGTCAAAATCTGTAATGTTGTCCTCTTTACTATGCACTGAAGCATCTATTGACCTAATATCTCATGTTGAAATATAGAGGCTGGGAGTTTCTTCTTTGCATGTGTCTACATTTGGTACTCTCAACACAGCCGTACCATGAGGGGGACATGTCGAGTGAAAGCTCCCTCGCTTGCCTCACAGCTCTCATTGGAGGCTATAAATGCACAATGTGTTAATAATTCCAGCAGCATATTAAGTCTCATTCTGTTGTTCAGCAAAACCCTAAGCACCGCTGGTAATGTGCACAGTGCTCACCTCCAACATGGAGGTTTACCGAATTAGCTTGCGCTAGTAAGTTTTTTCCTCCCAAACGCACCGTGGTGCAATATAGTGAGGGAGAGAATGTGATTACAAACAGTAAGTTATTGCCTTGGGCACAATTAAAACTTTGCAGACGCGCATTCCTAATTCCAAACTGAATCAGGTATGGTGTTGGTGGGGCATGGTGCTTGTTAATTGGTTAATTACAGAGCAGGAAGGCTTGCTATACAAGTATTAACTGGGAAATCTGCTCTAAATTTTCTGTCAGTCCCACATGTACAGCAGACAGTGGGGCAGCCCCTCGACTAAAAATAAGCTCATCAGCAAGTTGGTGCTGTGTGGGCTGTCTCTCATCATGATGGAAGAGCTTTCACCAATGGGCGCTCCATGTGCTTAAACCACAATGCTCTCCTTCAAAACCTGCTATCTCAGTTGATGCATTTGTTGCCATAGAAGCAGTGATGCAGTTATATTTTTGGAGTTGGAGAAAAAATATCTACGTAATTAGGCAGGAATGTTGGTGCTTGCAGACAAGTCTCATTGGGCCATTACTGCAGTAATTTTGAATAAAGTAAGACATTTGAAAAAACATTTGGAGATGTTTTTGCTGTGAAACTGTTCTCTGCAAATAACAACTGAATCTGGTAAACCATGAATTGACCTAGGAACTGTAAAATGCACAGTACCAGTGACTTAACGCTATGACTTGCAGGTGTCTTGCTTCATGCCACATGTTTCTGACAAAGTCATGAAAAAACAGCCCAGGGCATGGACTGGCCACAGGGACAGCCTGTACACACACGCATGCACGCACGCACACACGCACGCACGCACGCACGCACGCACACACACACACACACACACACACACACACACACACACCTTTGGAGGAAATGTTACAATTTCTTAGTCAATGCCCTCAACGTTGCAAATCCTACAGGTCTTACTCAGAGGCAGTGTTCACTGTTGCTTGAATAAATCCGAAGTGTTTTCTGACTGCAACTGCATTTGGCCTTGATTAAAGCAAAGCCACAGGCTAAAAGCTGTCCACATCCCTTTATGAGCATGCTTTTCTGACCTTTCTGTTCAGCGAGTCTTCTTAGGACTGAGGACTTGACACAACATGACAGGTTGCCAGGTCAGTAAACATGGTGTTGCTGGAGATAAAACAGCAGCAAAGAAAAGCAAATTGAAGAGTTGATGTATGCTTTTATTTCTTCTCATCATTTACTGTATATACAGCCCATGTTATTGGTCTTGTGATTAGTGGAGTATATTTAATACAGGCTATTACTGTGATCTACCTGGGAAGTTAAGCCAACACCTGTGTTGTCATTCCTAGAAGAATTGAAGCTTGGCTGTCTTCTTCAAAAAATAAAAAAAACAAAAAAAATTTTTTTTTTGTGGGCCCTGAACAAATTAATGTCTGACCCTGCAAATACAAATGTAGTTTTCTTTTTACATTTCCAATTTAGATGCATATGGATATATTATTATGAATAGTTACCAATTGATGACAGTTATCTGAAAAAGAATGGTAATTACATTGTAGTGTATTGGACATTGGTGACAGTTATTTCTAATTTTACGTTAAATGTAAAACTGGTCTAGTATAAATTATATGGGAATACTTGGTGATACTTAGATGACTTCAAGTCTGATTTAAATACAATAATTCCTGTGTTGCCTCCTATAAATGTCATGCCCTGTGTTGGTGACTGCTCCAGCCTCTCCTCCTAGTCCTGTGTTCACAGGTGTGGGTGTGTGGGCGGAGTCGTCCTGGGAGCAGCTTCACCTGGTTCCCATCTGCAATCAGCCGGCTTCTTAGACCCAGCTCTCCACGCAGACAGTGCCAGATTGTTGCTCCATTTTGATGTTGGTGATTCTGGTCTCCCTGCTGCTGCTCCCTTTTACCACACACGTGCTGTGGTCGTCCGCCTGCTTTTGTTTGAATAAACGCAGCTTTTTGGATTTTTGGACTCTGGTGTCACTAATTGGGTTCCCCTCCATAGTGTGCCGTAACAGAACAATCTGGCCATGACTAACCCAAGTGACCTAGACGCTTTTAAACAAGCTTTGTCCTCACAAGGGATTCTTGTGGGCCAACATGAACAGACGTTACGGGGAGTAGTGGAGAAGCTTCACGACCTGTCTTCAACTATCTCCGAGCTCACTAACCAGATGAACCAGCTCCCTGCTCTTCTCGCCTCCTCTGCTGCTGCTGCTGCTGCTTCTCCTGGACCAAGTAATTCTTCTGACCCTGCTGTACCACCATCGGGCCCACCGCTTCAGCCTTCCTCCTCCCGGGAACCCCTCATGCCCATTCCTGAGAGATACTCTGGTGATTTGGGCGCTTGTGGTCGCTTCCTCCTCCAGTGCTCTCTGGTGTTCCAGCAACAACCCTCCACATACAACTCAGATAAGTCCCGCATTGCATTCATTTTAAGTTTACTTACTGGCAAGGCTGCTCAATGGGCTACGGCCTTGTGGGACAGTAATTCACCTACATGTCAATCATATGTGGTATTTTCCCGAGAAATGAGGAGAGTGTTTGATCATCCTGTCAAAGGAAAGGAGGCTTCTAAGCGTTTGCTAGCTCTTAGCCAAGGTTCCTCCTCAGTAGCCCAATATGCCATAGACTTCCGTATTTTGGCTGCTGAGAGTGGATGGGACAATGAGGCTCTCCAAGGTGTATTTTTACGGGGATTAGCTGAGAATATTAAAGATGAATTGGCAGCCCGGGATGAAACCAATAATCTTGAAGAGCTCATAACTCTGACTATCCGTCTTGATAACCGGCTTAGGGAGAGGCGCAGAGAGAAGGCCAATCGTCCACCTACTCCTCGGGGCCACATCTTTTCTCAAATGCCTGTGTTTAATGTTCCAACCAGTTCTCCTGTGCCGTCTAACCCTTTGGAAGTACTGCCTACGGAGGAACCTATGCAATTGGGTCGAGCCCACCTTTCTCCTGATGAACGACTACGACGCCGGAGATCGGGCCTGTGCATTTACTGCGGTGAGGCCAGCCACTACATTAGCACCTGCCCGAAACGGCCAAAAGAGAGGGCTCACCAGTGAGGGGAGAGGTCATGGTGAGCCAAATCTCCTCTCCCCAGTCCAACTGCCCTGATCGCCTCCAAATCCCGTCATCTCTCTTCTGGCTGAGTGAGTCTGTTCCCGTCTTCTCGTTCATTGACTCTGGTGCAGACGATAATTTCATTGACGCAGCCCTAGTTCAGCAAGCCAATATTCCCACTGTGTTAATTGAGGCACCTCGCAATGTTAATGCATTAAATGGAGACACCCTAGCCAAAATTACTCACCGCACTGTGCCCTTAACCCTCCTACTGTCTGGGAATCATAGTGAAACTATACAACTTTTGGTTATCAGCTCCCCCCATGCCCCAGTTGTCCTTGGTCTTCCCTGGCTTAAGATCCATAACCCTCACATTGATTGGGCAGTTAACAAGATAACCAGTTGGAGTATTTTTTGCCATTCCCACTGCCTCAACTCGGCTGTAACTTCTAATGTCCGACCCCCTACTCCACCACTCAGTCCTCCAGATTTGTCTTTAGTTCCTGAGGATTATCACGATTTAGGAGAGGTTTTTAGTAAGCAAGGGGCTCTGTCTTTACCCCCACACAGACCATATGACTGTGCTATTGACTTGTTGCCTGGCGCCCCCTTGCCTTCAAGCCGTCTGTACAAGTTATCACGCCCCGAAAGGGAAGCAATGGAGATGTATATCAAAGACTCATTAACAGCTGGGTTAATTCGTCCATCATCGTCTCCATTGGCTGCAGGATTCTTTTTTGTTGACAAGAAAGACAAGTCATTGCGCCCATGTATTGATTATCGTGGATTAAATGAAATTACAGTGAAAAACAAGTATCCCCTGCCTCTCATAGACTCGGCTTTCCAGCCACTCAACCAGGCTACCGTTTTCACCAAATTAGACCTCAGGAATGCATACCATCTTGTTCGCATCAGAACTGGAGATGAATGGAAAACTGCCTTTAACACACCTATTGGACATTTTGAATATCAGGTTATGCCATTTGGGTTAACCAATGCCCCTGCGGTTTTTCAGACATTAGTCAATGACGTTCTCAGGGACATGATCAACAAGTTTGTTTTTGTCTATTTAGATGACATCCTGATTTTTTCCAAAGACCTTCCGCAACATAGACAACATGTCCGCACTGTTCTTCAGCGTCTGCTCGAAAACAAACTCTTTGTTAAGGCCGAGAAATGTCAGTTTCATGCAACTTCAGTTAATTTTCTTGGTTTTGTTATTGAGCAGGGTCAAGTCAAAGCAGACCCCGAAAAAGTAAAAGCAGTGGCCGAGTGGCCGAGACCTGAGACCCGCAAACAACTCCAACGTTTTCTTGGTTTCGCGAACTTTTATCGCAGATTCATTAAAGACTACAGCAGGAAAGCAGCCCCTCTTACCCAACTCACCTCCACATCTATCCCATATAAGTGGTCCTCTGAAGCAGATGCTGCATTCAATATGCTTAAGACTCTTTTTGTTTCAGCTCCAGTTCTCTCTCACCCAGATCCCACCAGGCAATTTATTGTGGAGGTTGATGCTTCTGACTCTGGAGTAGGTGCCGTCCTTTCTCAACGCTCTGCTATGGACCAAAAACTTCACCCGTGTGCTTTCTTTTCCCGCCGACTATCTCCAGCAGAAAGGAATTACGATATTGGTAACAGAGAACTGTTGGCTGTGGTTTTGGCTCTCCAAGAATGGCGTCATTGGTTAGAGGGAGCTGAGCATCCCTTCATTATCTGGACGGACCATAAAAATCTTTCCTACCTGCGGGCAGCTAAAAGGTTAAACTCTCGGCAAGCTAGATGGGCTCTTTTCATGGGGAGATTTAACTTTACCCTTACCTACCGGCCTGGCTCTCGGAATATTAAACCAGACGCTCTATCCCGTCAGTCAGTTGTTGATGAATCCGATTCTCGGCCTGAGACCATTCTCCTTCCAGCACAATTTGCGGATTACCCGGTGACCATGCCTGCCTGCATGATTGGGTCCTTGCACTGGGAGATTGAGAAGGCAGTTCAGGAAGCTCAGCGCTCTCAGCCAGACCCAGGTAATGGCCCACCAAATTGTTTATTTGTCCCAGACTCTGTCCGGTCCAAAGTTCTTCAATGGGGCCATTCATCTAAACTTACCTGTCACCCTGGTTATAACCGCACACTTTCATTTCTGCAACAAAGGTTTTGGTGGCCCACCATGAAGCAGGATACTCGATCCTTTGTTTCATCGTGTACTGTTTGTGCTCGCAGCAAGTCCTCTCATCAGCAGCCAGCTGGTCTCCTTCACCCACTCCCAATTCCCAGCAGGCCATGGTCTCACATCGCCATAGACTTTGTCACGGGTCTTCCTCCTTCAGAGAGTAATACCTGTATACTTACAATAGTAGATCGATTCTCCAAGTCCGTGCATTTTGTCCCCCTCACTAAATTACCTTCTGCTACAGAAACTGCTAACCTTCTCGTCAATAATGTATATAGGTTGCATGGAATTCCCCTTGACATAGTCTCTGATAGAGGACCTCAATTTACATCTCAAGTGTGGAAAGCTTTTTGCCTTGCTCTGGGGACATCTGTTAGTCTCTCTTCAGGTTACCATCCACAATCGAATGGACAAGCGGAGCGGGTGAATCAGGACTTGGGGTCTGCCTTGCGTTGCGTGACCTCACGCCATCCATCCTCCTGGAGTATATACCTGCCATGGATTGAATACGCACACAACTCCCTTGTCTCTTCTGCTACTGGGATGTCTCCCTTTATGTCCTGTCTGGGCTACCAACCGCCTCTGTTCCCTGACCAGGAGAGGGATGTCTCTGTACCCTCTGTCCAAGCTCACCTCAGACGTTGCCGCCTCGTGTGGAAGACCACTCAAGCTGCTCTACGCCGCACGGCAACTCGGAATCAGGAGCTTGCGGATAAGCGTCGTAAGCCAGCCCCTGCTTATAAACCTGGTCAGAAGGTGTGGCTTTCCTCTCGGGATCTCCCTCTCCAGGTGGAGTCACGTAAGCTGGCACCCAAATTCGTTGGCCCGTATGTCATTGAAAAAGTGATTAACCCTTCTGTGGTCCGCCTTAAGTTGCCGTCCTCTCTAAATGTCCACCCTTCGTTCCATGTATCCCTCCTCAAGCCTGTCTCTTGCAGCCCTCTGTGCCCTCCGTCCGTTCCCCCTCCTCCCCCCCGGTTGGTGGATGGGCATCCGGCCTTTACTGTCCGTCGCGTCCTGGACGTCCGGCGGAGGGGTAGGGGGTTCCAGTATCTGGTGGACTGGGAGGGGTATGGTCCGGAGGAGCGTTCCTGGATTCCACGGGGCCACATCCTTGATGTTTCACTCCTCCGTGACTTCTACAGGGCTTTTCCTGATAAGCCTGGTAGGGCGCCTGGAGTCGCCCTCTGGAGGGGGAGGTACTGTCATGCCCTGTGTTGGTGACTGCTCCAGCCTCTCCTCCTAGTCCTGTGTTCACAGGTGTGGGTGTGTGGGCGGAGTCGTCCTGGGAGCAGCTTCACCTGGTTCCCATCTGCAATCAGCCGGCTTCTTAGACCCAGCTCTCCACGCAGACAGTGCCAGATTGTTGCTCCATTTTGATGTTGGTGATTCTGGTCTCCCTGCTGCTGCTCCCTTTTACCACACACGTGCTGTGGTCGTCCGCCTGCTTTTGTTTGAATAAACGCAGCTTTTTGGATTTTTGGACTCTGGTGTCACTAATTGGGTTCCCCTCCATAGTGTGCCGTAACAATAAATTTACTTAAGTAGCTTTAGTGTTTAATCACCTTTGATTAATATCCAATTTTGTTTACTTTAAAGAAAAAAACATTGAAATTAAATTAAAGTTTATTATGATACATTTTATTTTATCTTATTTAGAATTAGTCAGCATGGCTGGCTGGACAGAGTCATATGTCTGGATGCAGCACATTTACCTGAGCGTATTTAATTTAAATTATCTACTGATTTGACCTGCGAATATTTTTTGGTCAGTCATTCTAATAAAATAATGCCAGATGATTGACAATTAATTTTCCAGCATGGATTCAGTGAAATATCCAAGAAATGGCATAAATACCACATATCTGCATATTTGTCCTTGTATCATTTAGGTTACGTTACAGAATAGTAATTGCAAGTAAATTATCAAATGTTGTTGAGTTCATGCTTGCAATGTTTGTTTTCACAATAATATCCCTATAATGCGAGACTTGTGAAGAACTTAAAATTAATGAGGCTTAAAAACATAAACTTAGATGCCCATAAGTACACAGGTGAGCAGTATTGTTGGACGTTCGGTGAGGGCTGCTTTGCAGATTCACGTGGGCAAAGATGGATGCACTGCTTCATATTCACGTGTTTCTGTATGTTGGCAGTTAAACAGTCATGAGCAAGCAGATTAATACTGTAAGCCATCCAATGCTCCAACCACTCACTGTCCTTTTTCTGCCCCTGTAGTTGGATACTGATTTGTATTTCTTCATAAATCAAATAAAATCTTCCAACATTTCAGTTTGTTTTCTTGCATAATTTAAAAATATTCTTTCTCCACCTCAGAGAACAATGCTCAGCTGACCCTGAACATGATGATGTCTTTGTCAGCCACTTTTAAGTCTGCTAATGTCACTCACTGACCCACTGTGGCCAAGGTTGTTAAAGAATTCAAAGGTGGCCACCACCCACAGAATCCTCTTATCTATCGCCAACTTGGCTTAGACATATCTGAACTGTTGGTATTGTATTTCACCGAAACAAGCTTGGAAGTTATCAATTAGAATGCAAAAAAAAAAAAGGATAACAATAATTTGGTGTTTTCTTTCTTAGCAGTGTCCACACTGCATGAATTCATAGTGGAAATGTGAGGTAAAGACAACAACAGATCCCATAATGTTGATTAAATATACTGAAGTTTTGTGAGTGCTAATGATTACACACATTTGAATATTTTTTTTCTTTTGCAAAAAAAAGGGCCATCCTCACCTTGTTTTACATTAACAAACTGCTAATAAATAACACATGATTTCCCACAAGGCTAAACACAGCCAATTGGGTCTAAAAGGGTGTGAGATGAATAAATGCACTGTTTTAACAATAATGTGTGACTGCAGCTGGGGGTGTATTGGCTGGGGTCTCCATGTTTTTGGATTCAAACATTATCCTTAATTATAAACCCTGCACAGTCACAGACTTGTACACACTTTTGTTTTTTGTTCTCTCAACTGCTCACACACTCTTAATCACCACACAACCACCACCACAACGGCAAAGTCTTAAGTTTGAAATCACACAACCCACACGGAGTGCTACCATCAGATAAAAGCATCGGATGATGGGAAGTCATTTATTATGGCATTTGTTCATACTGGCACAGGCAGTTACTTCATTGGCAGTATGAAACGCTTCCTTGCAGCTAATATCCTGTAGATTGATATTTTCTCCATGTCTGTCTCTGCCTTAGCTGCCTTCCTTAAACAATGCCAAAAGGGTATAGACTGTTGAGATTTGTGCACAGAACAAATCATGCTGTTGTTCTATTGTGGTTTGACATACATCCAAGAAATCGGGGTGGAGTGACTCAGATTTGCATATCACTTTGTGATTTTGGGGAAAAAATGGAAAGAGCCACGGGTGAAGTTGAGGCAGAGGGAGCCATGAATGGGCAAACTGATTTAACAAGCTCAAGACAGACAGACAGATGGTGTAGTTGAACACAAACAGGAAAAAAACAAAACAACAAAAAGGTAATAAAGGCAAGAAGGCCTACATGAGAGATAGAGAGAGTATAGCAAAGAATCTCCCTAGTGAAAAGCTGTTGTGCTCTGCAGTTCTCAGATCTCTCATCAAGAAAACATCTTCAAATGCAGCAGGAATAGTAATACACTATGGCCGCCAAATGTTGGAGATCATCATTATCCTGATCTGTCACTGTATTAGTTGGTTTGAATCAAAGTCAGCACCCTTGACTAAGGTTTAAAAGTTGTGATTCAAAACAGAAAAGGAGGAGAAATACTCATCGTGATAAACAGCTTATTTGAGAAATCCTGGAAAGCAAGATCTTGTGGCAACCCGGGAGATTTCCAATGCTTCATAGTAAGTAAGAGTTATGAAATAAAGCATTTGGGGAAACGCAAAGTGGTTTTCAAAAAAGAATGAGGAAATAAACTATAACTACTATAGGCGCTCTTAAGTGGGAGTCATGGAGTATATACTGGCTCCAGGACAACTTGGCAGGCTAGAGGAATGCAAGCTATCTGAATCAACACCTCAAGGATGCTACTTTAACTTGATAAAAACAGAATACAGTGTGTGACACATTATATCATGTGGCTTGCAAAATAGCAACCTTTTAAGATTGACTTGTCTTTAGTCCCATTTTTGAGCAAGAAAATGATTTAAATGCAAGTTTGTGCAGCAAATTTGTATTAATGGTCAACGTTATGGTGGAAAACACTATTGAAAGAAAATTGATAAATGCCTTGTCTGAAAACCAGGATATTTTATGCATAAATATAAATATCAGAATGGTTTAGGCCCAGTATCAACCGTGGGTGCATGTGTTTTAGCATCATGGTTGATATTTATGTAGCATTTCAAATGAGTCACACTGTGGTGTATGCTTCTCCTCTTGCTTTGCTGGCAATGAAGTAATTTATTTCAGACACCTTTTTGTTCACAGTCACTTGTGAAACGCCCACCTCCATGTGCTAAACAGGTATGGGCAGGTTTTGGAAGGCATTTGGGGGTTGATCATCAGAAGCTCATGTACAATGCATCCCAGTACATGGAGGTACCGCAGAGACAGCTGTGCAACCAGAAAACTCAGCTTTACATATCAAAACAGAACATGCTGATGAATTTAGTTCTTTGATTGGCTGCATTTTCCACCAACACAACCTTTAAAAATATTTGTTCAAATATGTGAAACAACTAAATGGAAACATAGATAATGACAGTAAATAACTGAGGTTAGCTTCGTGGCACTCGATAATTGCACCATTGTATTTTTAACAAAACAGATGCTTTCAGGATTTATTTGGATATGAACACATTTGTAGGTGACAGGTACTTCGTGGCTTCATTGTTGGCAACATCACAGTCTTATTCCTCCTTCCAGCCTGATTGAAGTGGTTCATCCCTTTTGCTGTCTGCTCAGCCCTCTTTGGGAAAAAATGTCAGAAGATTTCTTATTTATTCATGCAGATCAGACATGATTAAAATGTTGTGAAGGAGTGAATAGGCACCAACACATGTACAAGGTTCTATCTATAGATCAGTGTACTGCAAATACTAATGGCTGTGTTTGTATACTGCTCTGATACATGCCCCAAAAGATACTCCACCAGAGGCATGTGTGTTTGGTGTTGGGTCTACTGAGAACCATTAGGCTAATTTAGATGCCTGTTTGCGCATGTGAGAGCATGCATGCGCATGCGCTCATATGCACATGCAAGCTAATTTTGATTTTAAACAATGCACTACCAAGACACTTCAAAAGGATTGCCGTGGCGCAGCCTACATGTTTTCTGAATGTGGAATGTTCATAGCCACACGGTATCAATATTTGCATACTTGAAATATGAAATAGCTCTCAACATAATTACGTCTGTGGAGAAGTAGTATGTATGAGAGTGAGTGAAGAGGAAAGCAAATACCATTGGGCAAACTCAATTGATTCTAATATTTTGACACCTAAAATTGATTATTTTTACATATTCATCATTTGCCTACATGACTAATTCTGGTATTACAGGTCTCAGCACTTCATAGAGGAACTTGTGACCTTAGGCTTTTTCTTCTATAAGTAAAATCTGAGCAGTGACAGACCTTGACACACACACACACACACACACACACACACACACACACACACACACACACACACACACACACACACACACACACACACACACACACACACACACACACACACACACACACAAACACACAGCTCATTGCTGACTGTTGTGATAAATAAATGAACATCCGTGGTCCCTCTCCACCCATAAAATATAACCCACACCCCTTCTCCAGGTTGTTGTGATTTGGAAGCAGCTGTTGTTGTGGCTGATTCGCCCCTCTCTTCCAGATCACGTTTCCTCTCTGCTGCTCCCCAGGGATGCTCTGGTAATATTTTTGCATTTGGGAGGGGCATTGAAGAGAGGGGGAGTGTGTAGGGAGAAACCTTGTCTAGTTCTCTGTCAGAGCTTTAAAGCCCGAGGAGATACTTTGAATAATGGAGCACCTGTACCCACTCTAGCGCATATACAGCACATGCACAAATCCACTCATATATGTACCTGTGTGCAGTGACTGCAGTTTTAGCGAACTGATATAAACCTGGGAGAAAACAAAATGATGCAAAGAAGTGTAACGGTTGTGACTATTCGAGCTTCATATTATATTAAGAGCCAAAATGTTCATTGCCAATCCTTTACACTTACATCTACCACAGTTTACAGATGTATGCACCCATTGTTTCCGGAGATGTCAGCATAAGCATTCTATTTTGCAAAACATAATCTGATCACATGCTCTGTCTCCAAAAAATATTTCTTTTAGAGGTTTTATTAATTTTTCCATAACCCTATTTTCATTTCAATCTTGCAAGGTGCATGTCAAAAAGACAGAAAAATTATATTCGTGGGAAAGAGATCAACATGTTGAGAATTGCATGGGATAATATAATTGATTATTGATGAGAGTTAGATAAAAGTATGAAGCTACAGCTAACATCTGGACTGGATGTGTACATAGCTAATGTAATCCACCTCTACCAGTGTGTCTCAACTCACTAATTAACCATTTATATAACATTATAAATATGACAGAGGAGTTCAAGGTAGAGGTGGGACTGCATCAGGGATCAGCTCTGAGCCCCTTCTTGTTCGCTATGGTGATGGACAGGCTGACAGACGAGGTTAGACAGGAATCTCCATGGTCTATGATGTTTGCAGATGATATTGTGATCTGCAGTGAGAGCAGGGAACAGGTGGAGGAGAAGCTAGAGAGATGGAGGTTTGTCCTGGAAAGGAGAGGAATGAAGGTTAGCCGCAGTAAGACAGAGTACATGTGTGTGAATGAGAGGGACCAAGTGGAAGAGTGAGGTTACAGGGAGAAGAGATCAAGAAGGTGGAGGAGCAATGGAGAGTGTGGAAAAGAGGTGAAGAAGTGTGAACAGGCAGGATGGAACGGGTGGAGAAAAGTGTCAGGTGTGATGTGTGATAGAAGAGTTTCAGCTAAAATGAAAGGAAAGGTGTACAAAACTGGAGTGAGACCAGCGATGTTGTTTGGTCTAGAGACAGTGTCACTGAGGAAAAGACAGGAGACAGAGCTGGAGGTAGCAGAGATGAAGATGCTGAGGTTCTCTTTGGGAGTGACCAGGATGGATAGGATCAGGAATGAGTACATCAGAGGGACAGCACATGTTAGAGGTTTTGGAGATAAAGTCAGAGAGGCCAGACTGAGATGGGTTGGACATGTCCAGAGGAGAGATAGTGAATATATCGGTAGAAGGATGCTGAGTTTTGAACTACCAGGCAGGAGGTCTAGACGAAGACCAAAGAGGAGGTTTATGGATGTAATGAAAGAGGACATGAAGGTAGTTGTTGTGAGGGAAGAGGATGCAGAAGACGGTTAGATGGAGGGAACAGATTCGCTGTGGCGACCCCTGAAGGGAAAAGCCAAAAGGAGAAGATGAAGGTATAACATTATAAATATGTCAGTACTTTATTACATTTCATAATATCACAGCAATTTTCCCTAGTAATTTGAATATGCTGTAATAACAGTTTCTGGATATTATAAATTCCGACAATACATGAAAATATGTTGAACAAGTGAATATGTAATCACAATATTGTATACACTGAGTATGCAATACTGTTAAAAATACATTCCCTGTCCTCATTCTACAAAGTTCTTACACTTAACTGAGGTGAAGGCTAGTTCAATGATAGTGGAAGAGAGACAATGATGGGGATGTGAAGAGTCAGGGCCCACTGCAGGAACGGTACCTATTTGGGATCCATAGTGAAATCAATGCAAAAACAAGAATACAGTGAAACTGGCCTTCTGTGTTCTCAGAAACTACATTCAGTTCAAGCTTTTAGTCTGGGCAAATTGAGGTTATAGGGCTGTTAACTGACTGTTAACTAACAAGAAAATAGATAGATTGATGGATTCATGGTATTAGTTTTAATATGCTATATTGCTGTCATGATCTTGAAAATATTTATTCAATGGTAACTCACACTGTTTCATGTCATTCATGTTTGTACATTACCACATGATACTTGAGTGTTCCTTTAGTAGTATACAGTACATTACTGCAGAATTCACTACGTAAGTCTGGTTGTTTTTACTACTTTTCTTTTGGGTTTGTTGAAAAAGATGTAACGTAGCAGTTAATTAGCTTTGGTAATTTTGTTGCCTTTGGACAGAGGCTTTGTGCAAAGCTAAGCTAAGCTAATTATCTTGCTAATTACAAAGAAGAGCCATAGTTTGAATTTACAAGGTAGAAAGAGCAAGTGTGTATTCACTCACTGTGGTGTATGTGTGTCAAAGGGTTTTGTTTGTGTAGCAGCATATTCAAATGTGCATGCAGAATTCCCCATTAATCCTAGGTTTATGGTTATGGTCGTTGCAAAAAAAGGCATTTTCTTTTCCTAAATAAGTCATTTTGAATTCAGCACCCTGAATATGTTTATTGCTGTTGTCTGTGGAATACGCTGCAGCTTTTTTAATAGCCTGCCCAGTGTGCGCTCATCAATCACAGAGCAAGAGCAGCCCTCTCGCTCTCTCCACAGTCACACCCTAACTGAGTTACAGGGCTCCAAAACTAACTCCAAGTTTTGAAATGTGATAAAAGTAATCACATTCCTCCCAGTCTGTATCCTTACAGATGTGAATCGATGACATTAATTACTGGATCTTATTATACAGAAAAAATGTGTTTTCGTTCATTTTATTTATGAAAGAGGCTCTGGTAATTTACCAGGATTGTTGGGAAGTTGGGGAATTGGTAGTGGGGTTGACAGCATATCCGAGACCCCTCATTCAGCCCACATCAATATGCAACATGAAGCACAGGGAAAGAAAAGCAATATATAACTTTGTGGAGTACTAATTAATTTCTATTTTAGATAATGTGATAGTTTATTTTGTCGCTCAATGGAGGCTTCAGCTTTATGTGCTTTGACAAGGCATTTTTTTCTAAAGACTTAACACATATTTCAAGAGTCAATGACTATAGAAGAATAAAGTAATGTATGCCTCTAAGAATATACCACCACACTTAGCAGTGCAGGACTCCAAAAACCCAGGGTAACGGAGCTTTTAACTAAGACGGAACACTTCCCCTCACAGACAATCCATATTAGTGAGTCCAGCGATGCACGGCTAAAGCCTCATAATTGTTTGATTTCCTTTATTATTCAGTGTTTGTCCCCCTTAAACGCCAGTATAGAAAATTAATCACACTCAATCTGAGAGTTTGGAATCATGAAAAAAACAGAGAATAACTGAAAGTACAGCACCGTTTAGTTACGCATTGTGACAGAAGACATCCTTGTAAAAGTAGTCTTGTGCAGGAGGACAATTCCTCAGAGGGTACCACAGTGTCTGTGACATTTATCCTCGTTAAAATTTCAATAACACAAGCCTCTTGCACATGACACTTTTTCAGAAGACCCATCAATACAAATGGGATTCATGTGTTTAACAGCCGATCTTTTGTTTCATCAGGGAATGTAAGTGCATCCTATTATTCATTTTATAGACTTATTTGTGTTTCAACCTTTATTAGCACACTATCACAACAGTGTTTTTACAAAAATCATCTGTATACATTTGCTGAGCAAGATAAAGGCATTATTAGATCACATGATGACAGTGTCATCAGAGGTTAATTGGACAGGTCCATACTATATTCTCAAAATTGAAATTATAAAACAAACATGTTTTTGCAATAATTCATCTTGATGCTTCAAATAGTATCGTTACAGTAATGACACTGTCTCCCTTGTCATTTCTTTGATCCTAATATATTCATAAAAAGATTAATACCATGTAACTTAATGTTAAGTTTGCATAACTGGTTATTCTTTACTGAATGCAGCCCTCATTTTCATATCAGTTGTAAAAAAAAAATTGCAGTAATGAGTTTCTTTCCAAAGGGATACATTTTAATTGATATTCTTTGCACAAAATAAAAATGGATTTTAAATTGGCATTACTTGGCAGGGTGTGTATGAAAAGAAATGTGCAGGCTCTGAATTCATATCCAGCAGAGTCACGAGCGTGAGCAGCCTGGTGAGGTGAGGAGTGGACAGGTTAAGAGGTTCCAAACCACTGAAGGAGAGATATGCAGGCTGATGCATACTGTGTTAGAGTCAAGCTGGCACTTGCCACAACTGGTGGTATTAATAAGACTGCGCTAAGATGAGCTCTGGGACACGAGTGACTCAACATGTGCGGGTGCCGCTGATGGGCAAGTGCAAATGAAATTAATGGGTAAGGGAAATCAAGTGAGTGAGCCGAAAATCAAATTACCAATCCAGCCCTCGAACAAATTAGTTGTGTGCCAAAGTTGTAATTGATAGCAACACATGAGCATGCTATTGGATTGGACAATATGATCCAGTGTGCATTGCCTCTGATGTGATTTACTGCTATATTAGCATGATTAAATATTAAAGATGTGTGGATGACCGTGTCCCACCCCCTTGGTTAGCATGGCCTCACAGGACATGATCATGTTAGGGAGCATTGCAGCATTCTGATTGGCCCCTCAGTAAGCAACATCTTTTTTATCTATATTTTTTTAAAAACTTTCTTACCTGGTAAAAGAACATAATTCAAATTGAAGACAATTAATTCAGTGTGAAAGGAAGAGCCATCTATGTGGGAGCAGAAAACAGTGTGCAATATCATTTAGTCTGACAGCTACAGCAGCTTGTGCACTAGCGTTTATTTGTTTGGTTCATAAATGTGTAAATTCAGATTCCTATTAAAGGTTTGCTCTTCTTGGTTCTCTATGTGGCTTTTGATGCAAAGCTTTCTCTTTTCCTCCACAGCATTTTTGAGAAGACTTTTATATAATGAGCCAGCCGAGATGCTTTTAATAAAATATAATGATCAGCTAAAAATTGGTTTGAAATCAAACGCCCCACCATGGCTCAGCAAAACGCATATCTCAAGGCACATCCAGTCTGCCTGCATAAGAAATGAGAAATTTTTTTTTTTGTAAGATTTGCAAACCTTCCAAACCCCTAAAACATCAAACCTTTACTGCTCTACCAAATTTCCTTGGCTTTGTCTTCAGAGCTGCTGTGAATATGTGAGCAGATTTGTTATGATGAGGAAAATATTTCACTAGTAGCTATCGGCCTCATAATTCATAAAACATTACATACAATTGGAATGCCAAGTGGCCTATAGCACACAAAGGCAAAGCAGAATTGTAAGTCATTTGAGTTTATTAATAATTTAAATACTGTTGAAATGCCTTGTAATCTTGTCTTATTTGCCTTCTTACCTATTTAGGAGAGGAGCTTCACAGTGTAAGCAATAATGAAGAAGAATCTAAATTTAAAAGACGAAACATACTCAGGAAGGAGGAAAGTAATAAAACTTATTCTTGTCTTTGTTTTCCCTTTATGATCCACTCTCGCTAATAATGGATTATTTGAAAAGTTCATCCTAATTAAATAGTGCATGGAGCACAGTATACAATCCCTACCATCCATTTGGGGAAACCTCACAAACAAATACTTTATTCCGTGGGTACAATCACGCATATTGTTTGCCTTGTTTAAATGCACAAATCCAATACAGTTTTGAAGGAGAAAACACACAAATCAATTCATCTAACCTGTTCTGCTGCAGTCCATTTAAGCCCACTGTGATACTTCAAGTGATGATTTCATCAGAAATTAGCAGTTTTTATGTCAGAGTGCCTCATTATAAATATATTCTGATGGTTGTCAACAGTTAATTGTGGAATTTACTGAAATATTTTGCTTTGGGCACATTCAAAGTAATTCTACCTTACTTTTTTGCATTTTCAGCTATTAAACAAAACATTTCAAACAAGTTATGACAGCAACAACACAATACAAGGAAAGTTCCTGATAGGATCATTCCACATTCGACTCACTACATTTTAAATTTGTTCAATGAAAAAAACAGTGTGTGCATCTTACTTTTGGTTGTAGGTTATATTTGTGACTATTCTCTCAATGACTAAATAATAATTAAATAATCATAGATGATAGAAAAAAAAAAGATTTATTTATAGATTCTTTAAAGAGAAATAATTCATTAAAATCAAACACCTACAATAATTATAATAATGTACCACTCATGTATTTTGTGGGTACTTTTACTTCTGATATTCTACGTACTTTATCCTGACTATGTACATTACGCATATTCATTGTATGACTTTAACCTGTAGAGTGTTTTCTACATGCTCCTCAATGTGTTTTTTTGTATATCGATTCATGTGCTTGTGCATGTGGGCATATGACCGGGTATCAGCGCCGATCCGTGTCTTTTGAAGTCTATTTGCCGTGCCGAATCCTTGCTGAGAACACTGGGATGGCAATCTGTGACACTATTGACACCTGGCATGCAAACAATAACATGAAGCCTCCTGCAGGTTTGCCCTTTCTTAGCTTCATGGGCTTTGGCTGCAGACACAGTGCCCCCTCTGTTCACAGCAACCTCCTTTTCTCTGAACTTCGACTGCCTTTATTTTTGCTTTAACTGTAACCTACTTTACCAACTTCTCATTAGTTTAGAGGGGAGCTGCTCAACCAATATCCACTGTTTTATCCATTGTTATTCATCAGTAAACAGTAGATGAGTCAAAGTGCATTCAAAATCCAGTGTGGCCTGCTCATTCTGCTCAAAATCTTTTTTGTGTATACATATATAAATGTAAAAAAAAGCCTTCTACTGTTGTCGCATTAGGCTTAGATCCAAGAAACATGCTACACTAATTTTAAATAATTTTTCAACTTGTGTAATCTTTATTTTTTACCTGTTTTAACCTAAATCATGTATGTTCAGAGGTGAAATCTTTGGTTGTAAAAACCACATTTAAATCTTAGACATTGCCAGGTGTACATTATTTTACTATATGACTGGAATTAGCTCTATTAAATGAGCTCATAATTTTAAGCATGTTAAAGGTGACGAGTCAATGTATAGCAAAATGTACAACAATGCCCTACAAAAATAAAGTTGAACAATGGTAAAAAGTATCTCATAGTTCAGCTCCCCTGGAAACATTCTATACTTCTCACCACATTCTGTAATATATACTGTAAATAACAGCCAGTATTCAGCCTAATATTCCACCTAGACCTGGACATAGAACATACCATAATACTTCATGCTGAAGTCATCTTATAAAAAATTTGAGGGGTTGAAGAGCACAACACCATACATTTTTCAAGATATTTTTTATTTTATGAACGTATTCTTTCTTCTACTGGAACAACTTCTCCAAAAATCAAGGATTTATTGTTACCATTTCAGTGAGAACTTCACTGACCACTTGTGTCATGTCACTTCCTGGACCAATAATCTTATATTCACCGCTGTCCTTGCTCACATTGGGGACTCTCCTGACAAACAATTTACCTTTTGAACATAATTTGTCACCAGAGCAATGCTGCTTCATTATCATATCATCCTGCTAACTCTTGTCTTGTTTTGACAGATAGCTTTCATAAGTCACTGGTAAAAACCTTCAGTGGACGTTTGGGGTTTTACTGTCACATAGGCTCCATCTGCTCAGTTTGGAGGGGTTTTTATGCTGCACCATCATTCACCTCCCACAAGCAATAAACACTATCTCGCTACATTCTCACTTTCCCTCTTGCACTTATTTTTTCTCTCTCTCTCTCTCTCCTGCAGTCTGGAGGTCTTTTTTTTATATAATACTCTTTCATAGAAAGAAAAGACAACAGTGCAAGAAAATAGTAGACAGTGAATTGTTACCATAGGGAGGTTTGATGTATCCTCAGTGTTAGAGCTTGTGCCCTTTTTCTCTTCTTTTTTTTCTATAACGCATGCAGTGAGTGACACTTCGTTTGCCTCCTTAAAGAAAAAAGGGAAACTTCAAAGATCTTCTGTGATTAGAAAGTGTTTTTTCTGTAAAAGAAAGATCAGCTTTTGATTCCTTCTACAGAAGAGATATCAAAAAGGGGGTTGGCAAGTGACTATCAGCATGTGCGACGGCTTGCTTTTCAATATTTGTCTAATGAATACATGACATAATCTATGGTAATTTATCTCTTTAAATATTATGGGATTTACGGCACCTAACATATACTATCACGCAGTTGAGAGAGTGATGTATGAACCTTAGCTGTGACAAACACTACGAATGAGATAGAATTGTTTGCCCAAATCAAAATAAATGGTTCACACAAAGTTCTCATATTGTCAAATATTTTGCAGTAGAAAGCTGGGCCTGCAATATTGACTGTATAATTGAATCATGTGAAAGTTCAGTTGATTTAAAACAATAGATGTGAAGGATGAGGGAACTGTCAAGTCACAATGTAATATTTATCATAGAAATTCCAACAAAAACTGAAGTACTGATGGCAATAAGAAAATGTTTTAACAATCAAAGAATAAAACATAACTCCCAGGGTAAAGATATTCACTCCTGATATGGTATTGGATTAAAGGCTTCAATTGAATATAGTTATTTTAGTGTTTGTGTCAAACTAACTCAACCGTGAGGCTCACCAATTAAAAGATCTTTTTCATTTCTTTTCCCTGCCATCAATCTCACCCTTTTCTAATTTCAGCTTTGTCACGTTCACTTTCCTCGATTAGAACCCACATTTTGTGTGACTGCATCAATTTCCTCCTCCTGAATCAATGAAATTACTTTCTCCAACAATTTTGGCATTCCGTGATTTTACTTGAGAACCATAACGCTTTCTGGAATGAACAGAGAAAAATACAGCTGTATTGCCAATTCACCTGTTATCAATCACAGAACTTGGGTGCCTTCCTGCCGTAAATGTGCTTGGTTGTTTTGATAAGAGTTTTCTTCTGTGATAAGAGCACAGCTGTTTGGAACAGTTCTTTTTGGGCAGCATAGGGTAAATTTAAGTGTTTTTCTCCAGTTTATGAGCTGTATGTGAACACACCTCAGACAGATTTAATTTGTAAACATGGTTGGTGAGCCTCATTTTAAATGCCAACACACAAGGTTATGTATGCCACACTGGCTGAGGAAACACTGACTAAATATCACTGTCATAAAGATAAAAGAATACACCATGCTGTCCTGTCCTTTGAGCCCTCCAAAGTTTAAGCTTCACTTTAAGACCCAAAATTTAATATTTCCTTGTAGATATTAATAAAAACAAACTATTAAAAATTATATGGTTTGGCTTTTATTCTTCAAACATTGTTAAACCCTTACTCTTTGATGCGTATATGTAGGAATATTTACTCCCAGAATAAAACAAGTATTTTAATTTGAGGCATAAAATTTTACATGTCTAGACAAAGCAGTTTACTCCTCCAACACACTGAGTGCTCCTCAAGGGCTCATTACATCCTAAAATGCAAAAACAAAAAATTGGGAATTTATTGAAAACTTTTCATTTAAATCAAGGATGTTGTGTTTCTTTGGGGTTTACCTTTAGCGTCATCAGCCACCATATAGATGGATTTCCTAGTCTCACCACAACGCTATTGATTCCTTTATGATGAAAGACAGCACTGAACAATGGAATCCCAATTGCAGTCTCAACACCTGCACACAGCACAGCCGTTTGTTTTTGATTATTGTGCTAAGAGCATTATAAGTTATTTGTCATTTATGAGCCATCATCAGACCTTCATGATTGTGATATCATATTTAGCTGCACAGGGATCAGTTGTTTTGTCAGATAAAGCATCATAAAAGGACTGCTTTAAAGCAAAGCTAGTACTATTATAATGCAGCGAGTGAGCAAAAGCCGCTTTATATTTTCATGTGAAAACACAAAGCCATGATCAATTAGTACATTGTTTGTGTTCATTAACAGAATTGCCAGATGGCAATAAATGCAAATTTACCAATTTAAGTAGATTAATTAGCTGGTAGTTGATGGTATCCCGGGGTTAATGTCTTGCAAATAGATAGATGGCTGGGGGCGGATAGTGTGTCCAAGCTTTAAGATAACTGAGACACTTGTTAAGGAGACAAGAGACACGCATCCCTGATAAAGAACTTTGTATTGCCTCTGGTTATCTGCCAGACAGTGACACTAACAGCCACATTTGACAACGGAACAACATTGTTCATTCCGTGCATGGCTGCAATGATTTTCCTTTACAGCAAACGTGTAATGTTGTAAAGGAACCAGCCTTACATACAGAGTCAACATTTGGGAGGAAGCGAGTGAGAAACTGGTGAATAATTAAAGAAAATCAGGTGAAAAGTGAGACATGTATTTCGTCTTTTTTGTGGCCATTTTCAATGGCAGATTTTAGATTTATCAAGTTTTGTGACGGCATGAAACAGTGGCTTATAAAAGATCAAAGCACATAAATATAAGATAAAATATATTGAATAAATGCACAAACTCATGTTTCTATCCTCAGTGTTCTATCCTCAAAAGTTGCTTGATGGCACTAGCGAAGAGTGGATCCTGATCCGCTGTTAGTCTACACCTGCATTGGTGTGTTATGACGCTTAAAACATCTGGAGTGCCAGTTATGTTTTGAAGCATCCGTTTTTCCATGGCAGGAAATTACAATTCAAAATAGAGGGCAACTGTGGCTCGAAGGCTTTTTGAGGAGAGTTTCTGATTGCAAGTTTTCCTGTTTGACTCCCCAAACCATCTGGAAACGTGCGAGAGGGGGGAGGCGAATGACCTCCTTCAATAACTGCTGCTGGAGCACCCACAGTAAGGTAGTGACCTTCCAGTTGATCCAGTGGCAACTATCTGGTGATACTTGACAGCTTCCACTGAATGAGACTGAAACATGCTCTTTCCATAAGGGTCTATATTATTTAATAAAAAATAAATGAATGAAGCTATCATGTTGTTGACATAGTAACCCTTATTCAGATGAACATTAAAATCAACTATCTGAGCCATTATCCTATTCTCTTTCTTCTCCACCAGTAGTGAAAACATCTGAGTTAAAAAATATATCAAATTTAGTTTTCCAAAAAGCATTTTTATTGCTGAACAGGAGAAACTCTTCTTTCTCATAAATTATCAATATTTTCGTATAAACTGAGCTAAACTCTACTTATAGGTCAGTCTGCAGAACCTGCAGATTGTGGGTCTGTGGTGGTCACGCTGACTCCAAACCTTGCTTGATTTCCACATGAAAATGTATACATTTACCCTATTTTATAAATAGACCATTTTTGAGGTTAAGCAATGAATCAGAAGCAGATGTAAAGACAGTCCAAAGTAAAGAACATGTTTAGAGAATGTAGAAATAATAGGTCTAATGTGAGAATGTGTTTTTCAGTTAATTCAGCAAACAAAACCTTTTAGTTTGAGCAATGACTACATTTTCTATTTTTCGCAGTCACGCAGAACAAAATGTTGACACTTTCTTGCACATAAGGTTGTTTTGTAATTAAATCAAGTGTAGTGTGAAAGTATTGTTTTCAACAGTTTTGTTAGTGTAATGTGTGAGCAAAAGACACCATGCACCTGGTGTATTGGTGTAATATGAATCATTTTTCTATTTATTGATTTAATTGCAGCAATGGACTTGACAGTCCCTGATATGAAGTGAAAGGAGTTTATTTTTTATATCACCCATTGTGATAAATTTAATTAGTTGTTGGAATTGCTATTAGTTGGAAGCAGAACTACGTTATGGAGCATGAAATGTTACTAAGAATATGCTCATGTGTTAACACTTCATGGATATAAAGAAAAAGTTGTTCTAAGTGTCATCTGACACTTAAACCTCCAATTCCTATAAAATTAGATCATTTGTGTTACAGTGTGAGTGTGTAGATCTATGTGTAACTATCACTGCTTGGAGACAAGCATGTGTACATGTACTTGCTCTCTGATGTGTGAAGTAATTTATAATATTTGCTCCAAAGTTGACTTTAACACTAAAGTAGTTGTCAAATTCTGTATCTAAATAACTAATGACTAAATCACTATTTGGTTTTGGAGGGTTGCAGTAATGATGACAAACACAACACACGTTTATATCTCAGGATGCAAATAACGTAATTCAAATATCTTTGTTCATGATGTTCATGATTGTTGTTTACGATTCACTTTTTTAATTTAAATATTGAGAGAAGAGCCATGAAGTACAGAAATGTAGGTGAAGTGGTCACTTTTAATGTTTCCTCTCTTCCCAGGGCACCACCCTGATGTGGTACCAAACAGAATATGTGAAAAGTATTTGAGTTGAAAATACAGATTATTTTTCCTATGTAAGTCTAATCAACCTGGTCATTCAGTTTTTGATTAATCGGTTAACAAGAGAAGAGAAGAGAAGAGAAGAGAAGAGAAGAGAAGAGAAGAGAAGAGAAGAGAAGAGAAGAGAAGAGAAGAGAAGAGAAGAGAAGAGAAGAGAAGAGAAGCGGAAAACATATAAAACCTTGTAGTAATAGCAATATTGACATATATAAACAACAATTCAATCGGTGACCATAATGTTAAAAATAGCTGCATTAGCTGACCTAAATGCATTTATTCTCTGACACATGAACTTTTTAACTTAATTACCGGTAGCTGCAGCCAGAGACCGAAAAAGGATAGCACCACTTGTTGTCAGACCTAAAATGCAAAATTGACTTTTAACAATTCACAAGTGCTAGTATATTTCACTAATGAGTTGTAAGTGATAAAGTTGCTACTAATAATATTCAACAACATATGCACAACAAGCCTGCCAATACAATGACGGAGGGCCAAATATAATTAATTTGAGAATTTTATTCTGTTGTTTTTGGGTGGTACAGTCAATAGGGCTATTGCCTCACAAGAAGAACGTCCCGGGTTCAGTTCCCCCTGGGGTTTTTCCTGTGTTGTTTGTTCACATCTGTGTGGATTCCCTTCCTTTTCCTGATTTCCTCACACCTGCAAAAACATGCAGCTCAGGTGAAATGTTCAAACCAAATAATCTGTAGGTGTGAGCTTGAGTGGGAGTCAATTTTTCTGTGTGGCTCTGCGATGAACTGATGACTTGTCCAGGGTGTGCCCTGCCTCTTGCTTATAGTCAGTTGGAATAGACTCCAGTATAAGCAGTGAACTGGATTCGGATAAGCAGCTGAAGATGAAAAAATTACAATTATCTCATTTTCAAGATAAATGAATGAATGTTGCTTAATGTTCCCCTATGCATTTATAACTATCTACTGTCCTTTATAATGTCTCCCCTGAATGTAAAAGACTCACACACACATGAAAACACACACAAACAACTTTAAAGCACGGGCCATGTTTTCCCTGCAGCAGCTTGTGGACTAGCAAGCGCTCCCTGTCATGCAAATCGCCACCCCAGCTGTCACTTCCCAGGGACAATCCCTGTTGAGTACATAACTGGTTGTGTCCTGTGACTTCAGCCTGCGTCTCCCTTCATTTCCCATTAAAGCAGGCTAGAAAATATTGGTGGAGGCAAAATAATGGGTCTGCTTAGATATGACGAGGAGTAATCTAGGACAGGAATTAAACTTTCATCTCCTTCAAACAGCATTTCAGCGACTCGACTGATTCGTCTCTGTGCAACAGTGCCATTTGTAAACTCAGGCATGAATTATTAACATGGGAGCTTTGCATTTTGTTAAGACTCATTGGACAGCTTTTACATCTTGGCACTCAACGGGCCACGGTCTCTCAGATTACGATTGAGATACAGTAACAATGGGGCTTTTGAAGACCCACAAAAGAGTCACATCACTTTAAAATTAGAGACCTAAGAGCATGATGCAGCATGCTAAATACAGATTATAGTTATCTACAAAGCCTGCACTCATTGTGAAATATTTTTCTTTCTGTTTTTCTAGTCAGAAACACATGAGGAAAAAAAATCCCAAACTCAAACTTCATTTTGCCATTACAGGGGGACAGCATAAGGCTTCAGTTAACGTTCTGCTGCCTCTGCAGTTCCACCTATATATATTGCCTTTGTGTATAGGAATTGCCAACAAAGAGTCGACTGGAACCATATGCCACTCATTTATTGCAGTGTTGTTGCTTTTTTCACAATCAGACACTTAGATGCAGCCTCGTCATTTACATATTTGCATGCAAGACAAATTGTTGAGTACATCCTTTTTCTGGAATGAGCATCTTTTATAGGCAGGCAGACAACAGTGTGTTTATGTATTTATTTTTATATATACTGTATGTACACACTTGCAGACACAAACAGACACATACATACACATACATATACACATACATATATGAATTGTCTACAGCTATTAGGGTCACTTTGAAGAGGTGGTATATCTCACACAATTAATTTCGTTTACACAGAGAGGGTTCAACCTCATTCAGGCTCTGCTCTATTAAGCACCCAAACTTTCTGTGCTTGTGAACTTCAGAATAAAGAGACACACAAAAAAAAACTGTTACTACAAATAGGGATAAATTGTATTTCATAAAACACTCCCCAATCTATTAAGCTCTTGTGAAAAAGCTCCAAATAGGTCTTTTAATTTCACTTTATTGCCGCAGCATATATCAAATGGTAATTCACAAATGCATGCTCCAAATTGCTCCTCGGTGTGAGTATTTGTGTGCATGTTTCCCGGTCTACATGTGGCTCCGCTGTGCACTGTTGTTGCACCTGAGTGTCCCCTGCCTCATACTCCCAGCCAGCTTGGATAGGCTCCAGCACCCCATGACCCGCAACAGCAGAACAAGAGGGTCATGAAGATGAATGGATGAATGAATGTTTAAATAGTTCACATGAGGTGGTCATTAAATGTGTCACCCCACCCCCCCACCCCCTGACATGTGTCGATGCCAGGAAGTAAAATAGCAGACTGGAGATAAGCTTTCTGGGATATGCAGATAAGCATTTGCCAAATTCAGTTAAAGCAATGCATCAGATCTTAAATTTATTTTCCATTTTTCAATATATGTTATCATTTATTCAACTATAAGTTGCCAGCCTCTGATTAAAAATTGATTGTCAACTACTTTAGGTGCCAGGGCGAGAAACTCCCTGTGCATCACGACTGTTTTGTACCTTGGAGCATTAAGTGCAATAAAAGTAGATGACTCTGGAGACATACATGCGATGAGTAGGGCAAAAGGTCTAGTTCACAGAGGAAGGAGAAGAAAAAATAAGCAATTTATCTGAGAGAAAAGAAGCTCACCTCTAACACCTCCCTTGGCAGCAACTCAGAAAGAGCTGGATACTGCAGCAATATAGATACGTTGCTGTCAAATGGACTATGTCCAGTGGTATACTTGACGATATTGAAGTGATAGTTCACACTAAATGCAGCCTGATCTGACTGTGCTACCACATCATGTCCTGGAATTTGTCATCCTGTATTTTGGCACAGCTTAAATTCCTAGATACACATACCCATCTATATATTTACTAATGTCCACAAATATTATGTACATACAGTGTGAGTGTTTGTATGTGTTTATTAGTGTGTGTGTCACTATGTCTTTGCCTCCATCTGTTTCTGCAGTATGGTCGTCGCTTGAGGCAAAGGGTCAAACTGTGTGTCACATGGAGGTGTCAGGTTATGACGAAGCATCGTAGCTTGGGGAGGTCAGATGAGCTTGCAGAGATGGAATTGGTTGCAGTTGTCGTTGTGATGGCGCATCACTGAAGGTCAACTTGGCAATGGATGTTCGTGATACAAATAACTTAACTATTAATGAAGTTGACTCATTCAAGGTCACCCACAAAATTACGAACAATATGATCTCATATAGTGACTATTACAGTTTAGCCCCTCGTACATATTGTATTATTCTTTGTATTTTGATGTAAATTCTGCCTCTCTTACATTTTAAACCATAACAAAATTAAATCCTCAAAAGAAAAAAAAAGGTAGGATTTCTTTGCCATTTGCAACCTGTCTTCTATGTTAAAATTTACAAATACAACATTTACAGTAAAAGAAAATTTGTAAATTTATAAAACTAGGTGTTTATTTTACTTCATATCATAAGAATAAGTAAAAGCTCATGCAGTTTTGTCTTTCTGTGATGCTATACTTAAAACACATGTTAATTAATAAATGCTTTACTGTTGTTCCATGAATCAGTGAGTATATGCCTTATGCCTAAATGGAGCCAGAGGTGTGGATGAGCATGAACAGAATCGTGTGCCCAGCAGCTCCCTGTCGCAATTTCAGACAGACATAGCACCGCTCTAATTAGCTGACCTGTCACAATCGACACCCACAGCTGTGCAGGCTGAAGCCGGCTGAGTGCAGGCAGAGGCTGCAAGGTGGGGTGAAAAGACAGACACTGATGAACATGTGCAAGACTTCTGTCATCACCTTGAGGACAAAGAACGCCACCTCATACTTTTGCCCAGAAGGTCATGCTGCCGCTTTGCGCATTCGTTGTGATTACGATGCAGCTTCCTGCTCTGTCCCATCGGGAATTTTTAAATAGAATGTGGCAGTACATCTTCATTACTGCAAAAAAGTGCTTGTAGGTTAAATACACTTAATAGCTACTCCGGCAAGTGCAGGATTTCCAGAAGGTTTGACCATCTATGCATTGATGTATTTATACTAAAATCAATTATTATGCTGCACCAGTGAAATGAACATGATGCACAAAGTATTTTGAATTTTATATTTAATTTTTACACCTTTGACAATAAAGGGCATCCTTCCAGTTGGTCAGTGTCATTAAATCACTTGTAACTTTAACAATCTGATAAAACAAGACATAGAACTTGGGGCAATGATAGCTTTTTACAGGGTCTGTTTCCCATATTTAGGGGAATAGAAGTCTCATCACATAATAGTTTAATGGCAAAAGACCTATAACAGAAATTCAAACAGAGATTTCTTTTTAGACTATCAGCAAGATTAATGCTAAATTTTCTTGTTGGAGACTTTGTTAACACATTTAATATTAGGTTCATAACTGATATCTGAAGCATTTGGACAATCTATTAAATAAAATTGTTACTCTGGTCTAATTTCAACTGTTGCACAGTCAGGAACCAGATAAGATAAAAAGATGAGGGAAAAGGCCAGTGTGAGTAAGACCATAGATCACAGCTAGTGCTTTGATCTATGAAAGTAGGTCAGAGCACAAATTTAATTTACTTTTTTTTTTTACCTATGCAAGCAGGTCAAGGTAAAATTTTGAATTCAGGGGTGTTGCAGGATGTTGCAGTCTGTGACTGCCTTGTTACATCCCGCTTCAAAACGGTGATGTATTGTAATTGTCAGTGTTCATGTGTTCCTCCGTTCGTCCGTTCGTTAGTCCACACAGAACATTAGAAATTAGAAAGTTGTGTTGAGTATGACAATTCTTGTTCATGCATACTTTGTAGTTTATTATTTCCTATTTTATGTGTTGTATTCATTAATGCACTTAATGTAGCCGCAAGAGGACACAAGCCAGTGTCTTATTGTGCCGGTCCCAAGCCCGGATAAATACAGAGGGTTGCGTCAGGAAGGGCATCCGACGTAAAACTTTTGCCAAATCAAAGATGCGAATCAAACCTATGAAGATTCATTAATGCACTTCATGTCTTGAGTTCATAAAAAACTTGTTCTGTAAATAGTTCCTTTACTATTGTGATAAAAAGTATTGAATCTCAATTCTGAGGCTGTTCTGTAAATATTCATTCATAGACTTAAGAATATTCATGTTCTGAGTTCTGAGTGTGTGTCTCTGTAGGAAAGGGTGGGCGCTGTGCTGAGTGGCTGTGAAGACGTCAGTTCTGGGGATTTTCCCTCAGTGATGCCAGCTGGGATAGGTTCCAGCTCCCCCTGACCCACGCAAGTGGTTGAAGTGGTCAGGAAAATGAATGAATGAATGAATGAATGAATGAATGAATGAATGAATGAATGAATGAATGAATGAATGAATGAATGAATGAATGAATGAATGAACGAGCACAAGTTTTGACGGGTTTTATTCATAACCTGCTCGTAATCATCAAAAATGAGTTATCCGTACCGGATATTCATCTGAAACGAGTACCCGGCTCAACCCTAATTTTCATAGTGGTATAATCTGTGATTTGTGCTGCTGGACAAAAATCCTAAACACCAAACATCACAGTTAAGTGACTTTCCTGCCAATAGTGCAGAACATAGTTTGTTGCAGAAATAGCTAAAACTTTGGCAAATATGAAATAAAAATCAGGAACAGTGTTGCCAATGAAGCATAACAAACATGTTTCCATCCACATTGTTCTGTACCTACCAGCTGCTTTCAGCCATCTATTGCTTCAGCCAGGCTGAATGTGTGAACACGAGGAGAGATGACACGAGGGTGGAGATTTAAGACACGGTGCAATGGCTATCTCCGCTCTCCTGGTGGTTCCCAGAAATAGCACTCTGTGCTTGCCTTTCTCAGCTCAGACCCACCCTGGCTGTTCCTCACACACTTACACAGGGCAGAGAAATCCCTCATCTTGTAGATGGTTCAAGGTCTGCTGGTGTTGATGACAGCTGATGACAATCCAGCTGGGAACGAGGGAATTTCACCTGTGACTTGAAATGGAAATCCGTGAGAGAAGAAAAATGTGAGATTAATGCACTTCAACTACATAAAATAAAACCAAGCATTTCAATCTTTAATGCGACAATGACAAAGTTGTCTTGCTAGTTGATAAAATCATTGCTTTTTTATTAAAATAATCATTAGCATTCTATTCAACACAGAATGATACAGAATACCATTAATTTCATTGCATTTTTTCCTCACTATCGTACGCTGATTAGAGATGGATCATCACTTGATTCTAATTGGAGAAACGGCCTACTCATCATTCAAACATGTAGTGATAATAAATTTTCTCATTTTCAAACATCAGGCATCCGTTCCCAATCAATTCCAGATATTTTATCATGGCAGAAACTAAATCACAGACAAACAAAACTATTGATCTTTATCTGAAATATGCATTATAAATCCACATCTGCTGAAAGCCGTATACTCCTGAATTAGGCTTGATTGATGTAATTTATATAATTTATAACGGAGAAGAAATATTTACAATATTTTATAGGCCACATGGTATGATAAAGAATGCTCAAGGTTTTGGAGAAATATTTTATAATTAACGAAGAAGAATGCAAGCGCTACAGCATGAGGTTTCACTTTGAGCTCACTAGCCAACCTGTGAACACCACAGCAATAATTGAACCCCAGAAAATCAATAAAGATTTCTTATAGGAATGATTTCTCTCCATACTCTCTATGCCTTATGTCAGTTTCCCTTATAAACTTGGGAGAAGACAAGAGATTTTTCGAACACTGAGTTTTGGTTTTGTTGCACATGTATAAACATACCTATACGGGCTGGAACATAATCTTCTAGATACACTATGGTTTCTGTTTGTGATTAAAAGAATGACATAAAACACTTGGATGGTTTCTAGCCCCTCTAACTGGCGTATTCAGAAGAACTGCTATTAGTGAACACTGATTAAATTATGCCATATTTTTGGCCTCCCAGCAAAGTAAACAGTTAAAATGAAAGAGAAAAAACAACTACTGATGTTTTCAGAAATATTTTTCTTGGATAAATATTAAAAGTCACTTGAAACTTTAATCTATGTGCTTTTGAGCCTTCTCGACATCAAGGAAACTACCCACTTTTCATTCCACCTGTCAACTGCCACAATCTGTTTTTATCTCTATCTGGGCTGGAAATCTGCTTCGCAGACTTGGTTATCATCTACTCAGCTATTGTCAAGTATGTTTGGGAAATGAAAAGCGCTGTGAAGTAACTTTTGGTTGTGAGTCTTTTTAGTGCTGTATTATTCACTTAATGCAAATAAAAATAACATCAAGAGGTGGTGAAGTATCTCTGTTGCAATAAAATGACTGCAAAGGAGTTTCAAACCTTCATTCTTGTGTATGACACCTTGTGCTGATTGGCATTAAACTGAGGTGCATGCATTGTGTCTTGCAAGCTCAATAATGATCACTACGTCCTTCATCAAAAAATAACCAGCCAAGGACCAGATGCTGCCGTGGATTGATGGAAATATGTACCAGAATATCCCAGAAGACAATTTCATGGCCCATTTTTGTACAGCCTTTGTGTATATTTGTGTTAATGTATGAGCTGTGGGTGGTGAAAGTGTGAGGGTCAGGGCTGAATGATGGGGGGGGGGGTATATATGCACCAGGGATCTCAAGTCTACAGATGGTAGAAAGGGATGGAGGGGGATGATAGTGAGGATGGGGGTGGGGGGTAGGCATGTGGAGGTTGCATGGTTGCATCTTCCTCTGCATGATGCAGAGGAAGAGGTGAAGGAGTGGGTAGCAGGATGAACCCCTACTTAATCTGATAAGAATTCATCCAGGCGAAGGAGCTGAGGAGCAACGTAGAGAGGCAGCAGTGATGTATGAGAGGTGAAAACAGCCGGGATGCAGTTAAATGGATGAGAACGGCAGTGTTTATGCCTCTGATATTAAAAGAGAATTTTGGCTCCAGATTCACTCACACTGTATATCATCAGCTTGTGTGCATGTTTATGATGAAGTGCCATCATTTAGTTTACTATTGTACACACTTGCATCAATTTGCCTGCAACTTTCCCAGATTACTTTTCTTTAAATAAAAAAAGAGAGAAAGAAAAAGTTGCCGGATCCACTTGCATCCAGCTCAGGTCTATATATGAGGTAATAACCGACTGAGAAAGAGGAAGATGCTCTTTGCCTGCAATGAATTCGCATCTGTTGAGTCAGAGAGGTGCATCTTTGCTTTTTAAACCTCAGACCGGAGCTGTTGAACTAAAATTGTAAAAGGTCCAGTAAGTCACGCCTCCTCCACTGCCTCAGTTCGAACAGTTAGATACATACAAATACAAGCTTGTGCTTTTTGCCTTAAAGAAATAAGTGTATTACTTTTTCTTCTGCCTGCCTGGTTGTTTTGGAAAAAAATTAAAATATTAATAAATTCAAAATATAAAATACATTTCCTAAAAATATAGAGTAAATGTATTACTTCTACTCATAAACATGCAACACCTCCAAAGGATGATGGACTACTGCATGCTGAGCAGACCTAATTAAGGATGAAGAAACAAAGCTCAATGTAAAAATTTAGAATCAAAAGTCACAAAAATACACATGTATGCTAAAATCCAAGTAAAATATTTGTTTCAAATTGCTTTATGGCCTAAATGGTAGCTTTGTTTGGTCAGCCTTGCCAGTTGATGACCCTTGTTTTAAACTACTGTCAAATCTGTTATCTCAAAATTATTTGGAATAGTTTGGAAAGCTATCCACATTCTTACATTTCATAGAACTTACTCTCTAAACCATTGCAGATTCACAGAGGTTACTAGATCAAATTCCAGTGATATTTGGACGCAACCTGAACAGATCACCATCATATTTCTGGGTCCACATTAAAAGGGAGAAAAAGCACCATTAATACTTACAATCACACCTACGGATCATTTTTAATTACTAGTGTATGTTGCTTGAAATTATACAGTGGGAGAAAGCAGTAGTAGCCCCAATTCTGTGTTTGAACCCAAAGCCTTCCTACTGTTAGGGAACAGGGATAACCATTGCTGCATACTGTCATCCCCGTAATCTACAGATAAATAGCAATATTTGAAATCATGAAACGGGCTGTAATAAATGTTACACTGTACAAGCTGTTCCTTTATTAACATCCCACTGTGAGCTGGCATCTTTGAGGTTTCCAGTGAAGGTTCCAAAACAAACTTATTGAATATCTGTGATCTTCTCCTCATTTAAACATTGTTTTAATTCATTCCTGTCCAATTGTTTTTAAGTGTCCCTAAACTCTCTACTAACATATCTCCATGGAGGTCTGTAAAAACACCAAAGGGAAGGCATGATGAAGAGAGAAATTATTTCATGAAAAAAGAAATGCTGTTGCAGATAGGAAGCAGCAATTAAATGTCGTGATGTATGCGGGTTACCGGTGCTTGATTAATTGTCACATTTTTAATATATTTGCATAAAGGTGGTTAATGGCCCAGTGTCTTCTTAAAATGTGTAATATTTCAGTGGGAACAAAACTAGTAATTTATCGCCTCTACAAAACAGCATACAGATGGTTATGGACTGCAGATTATTTTACTTGAAAACTATAAACATGTCTTTACAGTAAAAGCAATAAAATTGATGTCTGTGTCTGAAAGGCGACAGTCACAAACCCACAGAGGTCTATCTCTTGATTATGATGCCTGTTAATGTTGTTTTAGCCACACAAGAGTAGCTTGCTGTTAAAGAGCCAAAAGTCCCTCGGGAACTGAAGAATACCAAAACAAAGATAAAAAAAGATTATTGGCTTCACATTCAACAAATAAACAGAATCACAACTCTGAATTAATACAAATGCTGCCATATAACTGCTGGATAACAACACTGTCATACAGCTGACACTGTGTCTTTTCACACATATAGCCAAAGACGAGTGTAGGTATATAGTGTTAACTTGATGAAAGGATGATGCCTTTCCAAGCTACCTTTAATCTATGAAAGAACTATAGAGATGAAATAATAAGATGACAATCATGAACGTGAATTCAATTTCTTGTAATAGATCTATATGCACACACAGGAAATTTGATCGGACAAAAGCTTATGAGAATCCTGATTGTTCATAGTTTTATGACTCATTCAGTATCAGGAGGATTCTCACCTCCACTGATTCAGTTGTCCAAACCCTTCCAACAAATGTATATTGATGCTTTGGCTACAATAATAGCGCACTCTATCAATATGCTATTAAAAAACTCTGAGGACCATGTTGGCTTGCTTGCAGCACACATCTCTTGTGTGAACTGTTGCATACACAGGATGTGGAATGTTTTCATCTTCTTGATGATGAGACTCAAGCAACACACGGAAAAGGCAGCAGGCAGGGAAGGAAATGTTGCTTTGGGCCTTACAAATGACCTAGATACCGCAGTATGAATTTCATTTACCTCTATCGCAGCATCTAAGTGTACCTCACTTTTCTTACACATCCATATGGTAACCATGGAGCTGGAGCGGATACACAAACAACCCACAGGTAAGCTCTTTTTGATCAGCATGTACTCTCTCAGTCCTTCACTCACTCAGTTGTTCACTCACTCATTCAAAATAAATGAGAGAGATGAAAAATATAGAGAGAGGATTCCATGTCTGTAATTCGAGTAAATGTATCCATGCGGTATGGTAAAATGTTTTGCAAGAAGCAGGATTTGGTTGAAGCCTGAATAAGTTAGATACATTTGCTATTCTGCACCAAGACTGAAAATTGCCCTCCATGTAATGCAGAGGTTACAGGTGTTAACCGCAGCCAATGGAGCTATTGATTCATCGGAAAGGCAGTTTGGCAAGCCTTCTTAGAACACAAAGTGGCTAATCAGAATTCTAGAGCTGCTAGTTTCAACAGTTTCTCACTAGGAAAAGATGGGGAGGTGCACGGTGGAGGGGGGGGGGGGAGTAGAATAGCTAGAGATGAGGCAGTGGGTAGGGGTGCAAAGAGATATGACACATGGGGTAAAGAACAGATGGGTGATGATAGAGTGAGAGTGAAAGTGTGTAGAAAGGGGAGAGGGATGAATTATGAGGCAAAAAGAGATGTGAATTGAAGGCCAAGTAGCACGGGTTATCATACCTGAATTGTGGGACATGAATCTCGATCCATCAATAAGTGCTGCATTTTAATAAAATACCCCTGCTATGCCTGCTCCTAATGGATGGTGTGCAACTGAACACTCCACTTTTACTCTTTCTCTGAAATATCAGAGAGAGAATGGGTACCACTCCTCAAAGAGATCTGGATCAAGGTCAGCATTCATATCAAAACTAATAGTCCCCTTCTCTTTCCATATGTGCTCTGTCTGAGTGCTCAGTGAATCAAAAAAGGTTCCCTTTTCTAAGTAATTTTCACAGATTTCCCACAGGTATAGTGCATCCTCCATAATTTAAAAATCCTTAGGTGAAACAGCAGCTTCACTGAAACATTGCAAATTGATTTTAACATGAGTTTTTGGAAAGGAACAACTAATTGCATCAATATTCAGTAAAAACTGGCCACTCTCACTTCACTATACAGCTATACATTAACACTAACTTCATGAATTGTTCACTAATTGTTGTTCTCTATCATATTGACGTGTTTTTCACGCAACTACATAGACCTCATGTGAATGTAAAAAATGCCCAGGCAAACAATTGTGCATCGCTCTGAATCACAGCTCATCACTTGCAGTCACAACATGTTGACTAGAAGAGACACAGACAGAAAGCAGTCTGCTTATGAGGCAGCAGTCATATGTTCACTGCCATGTGGAGAGGAGAGCTGGTATCTGGGTCCTCTCAGGGACATAACCTGCAGTATTAACCGCATGTAAAAGTAAACACACGACTTCACCCTTCACAGAGTTGTGTTTCCATTATTCTCCCACTCTGATCTCTTCCTTCCTTCTAAGGGCAGAGGATGTTGCTCTGCAGAGAAAAATTGCCATTTTTGAACTAAAATAAAAATTGATTTGATTAAATTTGATTCCCTCTCACCTTGGGCCAAGTATAGAAAGTTCTGGAGTATAACATGCATTAATAAGGCATGCCCACAGAAGACAGACAAGAAAGATGAAAGCACTGATTGGTACAACGAAGGTGAGCCTAAATCCAAATGCAGTTACCTCGGATGCCCAAGTCAAGTTAGTCATTGGGCTTTTTGCTGTTTCTCCCTGAGGGACAGTCCCCACTTTGTCCTGTCAGTGCACTCATGTTGTACAATGCAGGAAGCACAGAAACTGATTGGCTCCTTGTGTGAGTGCAAAAGATGTCTGTGTAGACCACCGTCTGTGACTAATTTGCCTAATTATGGTTGCTTAACTATAATGACAAGTGTTGATGTCTGAAAGAATTACTTTAAATTGACTATGCTGCTGTTACCACTCTCTTTTATTATGCTTTATTAAAGTTACTAATCTGCATCACAAGCTATTTCTGCTCCAAGTCCTTTCACTCACTGGGGCTGCAAATGTTCAACTGGCTATAAAGTGCATCAGCGCTATCCTCTTTTTCACTTTAAATCCCCTCTATTAGGCCTCTTTCTGTAACAGATGCTCAGGACACATTCAGTTAACTCTCTTTCACACACACACACACACACACACACACACACACACACACACACACACACACACACACACACACACACACACACACACACACACACACACACACACACACGCACACACAATCAGCTGGTGCTTTGTTGCTCAAAATCTCCCGGTACATAAAACTAACATGCAAATACAAATTGTGTTGTAGCAACTAAAACATTGTGTCACATCAATGAAAGAGAAGAGGCAAACCAGCCACCTAGGAGCAGAGATGGGATTTCATGCGAGCTTAGATTTAGGCATGCTGTTTGGGGTCTTTATTGTTCCTTAGAGACTAAACTTAAAGCGAATTTCTCCACCAGGGGGGCTGTTCCACGAATGGAGCTTACAACGCACATACTGGAGCGAACGGAGGAAGACATCTGCAATCTGCCAAGGCCCCAGGTAAAACTCTGTCCTTTCCTGCGCTGATCTGAAAATGAGCTTTCCCATCCTGTGCCGTAACACTTTTGCTGTCAGTGAAAATAATTCAAAACCGCTCTGTCATCCTGTATTGAGAGACAGCTGCATAATGCTTTGTTTAAAGGCTCTATTAAAGTAGCGGCAAGAGTGAAGGCTCAGAGATATGATTTTGTCTTCTTCATAACTTTTCATCTCAGATATCGATTTGAATGATATTTTTCCATTTGCTTAGAAAAACTCTTTGAACAACAGCTTACCATGCATTCTTACCTCGCCCGCCCATAAATATTAAATTTTGCAGTCGCTGAAAAAAGCAGAAAAACACAATCAAAGCTCTATGATGTGCTGTGATTCGGACACTGTTTTCTTATGACTTCTGCCTTGTTTCAAGGAGTAATGAGCATGTCTGTTTTAGTGAAGCATGCACTGAGGCAAAAGTAATCAGCACTGCAGGAGTCTTTGGAGAATACTTCCAAACAGGCTTGCAGGCAGAGATTTTAGGAGGATATGATATCGAGATAAGATGTATAGATGATGGCAAGAGATCCCTGTAGGAATAGCAGGTAGCTGACCTGGTCGCTTACAAGCCCAAGCTCACATTCCCATTTCACGCTTTGTTTTCCAGAAAGTATCACAAGACAGTGAATATTATTCCCTCTACTCCAGACCCCACTGAGCACAGATCATAGATCAGAGCCTTTGATAGTTTAACCCATACTTGTTGGAGAGGGGGAAAAAAATGCCCCTCCTTGAACCAGATGGTGCCTGTTGCATGCTGGGAGCATCCAGGCAGTGTTGTTGGTCCCACCTGGGGTTTTAATTACAGCGCATGACGAAGGGATGCAGTGGAGTGGAAGGAGAGAGGAAAGTAGCAGTGACCCTTGCTGTTCAGTAAGGGTGGAGAACATAGGGTGGAGGAACTGCATGATTACCTGCATTGATGACAAATGATGCACTGCTTTGTCAAAATACTTCATCTCCCTCCTCTGTTTCCATCCAGTAACAAGCAATTCATTTTATGAGTAGATTTTTAAACAACTTAGATATAGGTAAACATTTATCTGCGCATAACTGCGGCTGTCCTGTTTTTATAGCATGATGCCTCCTTTCTCTGTCTACTGTTTTCTGTCATCTATATTCCACTCACACTTCTGAATATTCCCCGCCTCTCTGTCTCCTCCTCTCACCGGTGTATAATTTGTGCATATCAGTGGTGCTTCTCTGCGTGATTCTCCAGCTACTCTGCATGGATGAACTCCTATCAGATTAAACCGGCACTCACTGATTTTGACCTCCTCGCCCCTCCTCTTGATATAGCACCCCACACTGGGATCCCAAGGGTCTTTCCACCCCCTCCCATCTCTTCCCCCAGCACCACTCCCTCTATCCTTTTGACATTTCAGTTCCTTCTATCATCTGAAAGGTCCTGCTGAGCACTGAGGTGCTTCAGTGGAGAGGAGAGAACCCAAAAATCTCCGCAGGGCCTCATGTATACATTCACAAAGGTCCTGAATACTTTCTGATAAAGACAGATGCATTCTTGTGTTGTCACGTAGAAGTAGATTCCACCGCAGCATAGGAGTTTGCAGATGCTAAATTATAGGTTCACTTTGCTTATGAACTGGTTGTTAAATACTGTACATTTAAAATATAGAAGTTTTCAATGTGCGCTGATAAAAACATTGACCATTTGGCATGTAATTGATTATATTGCATGTTTCTTTATTACATGACCCAAGGTTTTTTTGTTGTTGTTTTTTTTTAAACTTGTTGAAGTTACTTTTTTTATTTTCTGTAATATATTCAGCCAGGATTCTTTGTTATTTTCTTTTTTCCCTTCCTCTCTCCTCCTCAGCTAGCATGCCGAGCTGTGTGTCAGATCTGTGGAATGCCTGTAGGCTGCTCCCCAGAGAGCCACGGTGCACTCATCCAACACAAACAGGGTCACAAAACAACGACTCAGCCACTTGTATGGAGTTTACTTCAAATTAGCCTAATGCTTGTGTAAGTACACCGCAGCTAGTGAAGCTGATCTCATTTCAGACAATGAGCTGACGACAAGAGACAGAAATGGAGTTGATGTCAAAAGGAGAAACAGAAACAGATTGCTTCAAAGAGATGTGACAAAGACGTTTGTTCTGTTATTTTAAGATAATTTCCATCCACAGACGAGCCAACTGAGATTTAAACTGTTAAACACTTCTGTAAATAACACGCTGATCTTTTTTGTTGGTGCTCGTCACAGTGTCTGGTCCAATAAAATGCTCTGATTCTGAAGATAAAGTTTTAATTTTCAGATATAATATAATCTAGGGGCGTGTGACACAGTCGTCATGACTAACAAAAAAATGTATCGGGGATCGTTGGACCTTACAAGTGTCATGAAAAGCTGTTACAAGCAAAATAAGCTGTGCAATTAATATTCTTGCCATATTTTCCAGGGAGGAATTAGGAGGCACAGCAGCTGCTCCCATATGCAGACCTTGCTGTTATGACCGTGGGGGCGATGTCAGACACCCTACCCCCACCACACACCACACCTCACCCTCTTCTTCATCTTACCCCAGCAGCCAAACCCTCTTCTCCCTCCTAACCTGACCAGTTTCACCTCAACTCCTGCGATCTCTGCCCCCTAATTTCCATTTTAGCCTTGTCTTATTGTTTTTCTTTTCTCACACTCTCACTATTTCTGTATGTCTCTCATATTTTATGATTTGGGGCATCCTTACAGTGTAGTGAGTGAGAGCGACCACCCATTACTTCTGCTTGTGTCAACAAGTATCCACCCTGCCGAGGAGCTCTTTAGCAAGTCAGTGAACGCCCACCTGCTCCTGCTGAAGGGAGAAATTCCAGTCTAGCTGATGAAGATACTGAACATCATCCACAAAGAGGTCTTTCTGTCATCCAATCCAGCGATGAACAAATACATTCTCTACCTCAATGAAGTCTAACATTTCCTACACTGTCCTTCTCTTAAGGGTCAAAAATGACCCACCCTTTCTAGATAAGAATCATTTTGAAACCCAATACAGAAAAACTGTATTTAATCCAGGGACTGTCACAATTTTTTTTTCAACACACCTGTCAGACTAAATTAAAGGCTCATTACTTCTGGCGCCTTTGTCAATAAGGTAATGATTTTAACTGTTCAGTGATTTCCAATTTTTTTTTATACTGTGGATCCCAACAGACTAATCACATCATAAATTTGCCACATTGATGAGAACCCATCCCCACCCCCCACCCTACATCTCATAAGAATCCTGCTTTTAAATGTTTTGTGACAGGAAATGACCAAAATACCCCAGAAATTCTATTTCTGACCCACATTTGAATGATTTAAAAAGCAGCCAGTCGCAGTTAACAGCTAAGTGGAAAAATTAGAAAATTAACAGAAAACTTCTGGAGGGGCTTCAGTTTGAGATACATTGCAATATCCAGTAGCTAAAAATAGCTGCTGTTGACATGTTATTCCCATGTTTATGAACCACTGCTTGACACACATGTAACTGTCACACCAGACTTAAATGCTCCCTTGCTATCCATTGTATCTTGTGTGCTTTTGGAGTGCTGGTGTGTGCTAGAGTGGCCTTAGACTGCTGTTGTTTTCCACTGAGTCAAAGAAAATGGATATAGATTTGTTTAAGTACAGAAAAATATATTTTTGTTCAAGTGAAAAAAACAAGTTATCTCCATCACAATCTCTATAAAGCCAAAGTTGTTGTTTTTTTTCCTGTATGCTTCTGTTGTAACTTAAAGGAGTGTTTTCATGTCATTGCTTCCATTACATCACACTCTGCTTATCGTTGATCAACTGATGCTCCCTTGAAGAATGACGATGTTAATGTCAGCAAGGAATTTTATAATGGATCTGACACTGCAGTTCTGTATTAAAATTATTCAAGGAAGAGCAATGCTGAAACAATATAATTACATATTGCAAATACTGAACCATGTAGGCTTAAAGGGGCTATAACTGAAAATTACACCGATGTTCAGATTGGAAGTTGTTCTTTTCTGTCTATTAAATCTGTCCTCACCTTCACACCCACACCTAATCATATTGGGTGTCACTACAGCTGAAATTATCTGACTCCTGCTCTTCATACAACCCTACCTCTTCTGTCTTCACAGCCAGAAATGGCAAACGATGAGTGCATGCATATATATGCCACTGCACCTGTTAGTGCAAGCCCATGCATGCTTAATGTATGACAGCAAATGTATAACCGTGTAAAACAGCAGCTTCATTAGGTCATTAGTTAATAAGGGGGGCTAGCATAGTAAAGTAAGGCAGAGGGTGTAATTGTTGTCATTGTGAGACTGTTCCCTGGCATGTAGTCACACCTGGGTGGCTGGCAGCACAGTGAGGAGAGGATCCCCCACAGTCCCAGTTATTGGTATGCTGAAATACCGCAGTGTTACTTTGAGAGGAAAGAACAAGGAGGTTGTGGAGTGCATAGAAAGAGAGCATGTTCCTCTCCCGTACGGTGAGATAAAGTGAGAGGGGGAGACAGAGAGGAGCTTTGTCACCCCAACAAGACATATGTCACAGCCTGAGGAATAGTGACATGCATCCCCTCAATCTCTAGCACAGGCAAGGTTTCATCAGAATGCATTCAGGTTGTGACTGTCAATATTAAGCTGCATATACTGTTTGTTTTACAATACAGAGATATACGCACTGCATGCAATCTGCAGCAAAGAACTTTCTACAGTGTCAGACACTGCAAAAACAAACCTGTAATGTGTGGCGCGGATGTTAAAAAGTTTAAGGTATTTGCTTTTATGAAACTTTTGTTAGTCTACATTGCAGTGCCAGTACAAGGAAGAGAGGAATCCAGATGAAGTACTTTTCTATTCTAATCCAGAGGGGAAGGAATGGAGTATAAAGCAGGTCCTGCACCAGTATTGAGTGCGCTGTAAAATTAAATTCAGAGTTCCAGGAAAGATAGAAACAGACCTGCTTCAGGGAGTGGGACATATATTTGCACTTGAGATCATCAGGTATTGGCACTATCCATATTTACACAAAGGTGTTGATGCAACATGACTATTAAATTCTTTATTGTGGATTTTCAGTTATGAGAGAGACACATTTTTATTCCATAAGCATACAGCAGATTTAATAACTGAGGTTAAATTGGAGTGAACAAACTTTCAGCTCATCCACATTTTATCAATTTTTGATGGTAGAGAGGAGGGGGTTTTGCATATTATATATTTCTCAACATCATGACACATCAAACAATTAGTCATGACAGACTTGAGCCACTCATTTTACATTATGTAAAGCGTCAGTGAGTGTTTGATTGAGGATCGAAGCCTGTTCTGAATCTAAAATCATAAAGAATACATTAGTGTTTTGAGTAAAACAGAAATTACACATTTGATTTAAATGAGTAGAATCTTGTGGTGGGCTGTGTATATGGATATTATGAAGTTTTTCATGTGAGACAATGTAAATGAAATATTTAGACATGTCTATTATCTGTATTTTATCTACTACCAGAGAAGAAAAGAGAATAAATATTGTTTGGCTGTAATATTTCTCCTCTGTTTGTGGCAGACAAACACTTTATCTTGCTGTGATTAATGTAAAATCAACAGAGTGAACACGATGCAAAATGATAAGCTGCATTCAAATAGCACATAAATAACATGCACATGCACGCACATGCATTATTTATTTCTCGATTCTTTTACTGCACATACATTCCACTCGGAAATACTTGATTCACAATTCTATTTTTCAGTTTAATTAACAAACAGCACATATTATTTCTCACCTTAGTAGTTCACTTTGGTTTGAATGTTTTTCTGGTTTCTCATTTCTCAGAGGTTTAACCAGGGAGCTACGTCAAACCGTCTGTCAGAAGATCACACCATCTGACTCTAGGCCCAAATCTGGAGCATGAAGTGAGGGTTTGCAGCGTGAAGCTGAGCGACGGCAGAGAGCGAGCTCTTTGACAGTGGATCAAAGATGAGTGGGAGGTCAAAGTGTACAGCTGCTGGGGATGAGAGGAGCACAAAACACAGTGGAGAGACGGGATCACATGCCAGTCACCAGCATATTGTGGTCATACATGAGATCAGACTCACACAGACATCTATGATTTTGAGTCTAGGTGTCTCCAATCACAGTCAGAAATTAAATGCTGTTGAAATATACTTTACAAATCATTCAGATCAACTTTGACTGCTATGCAAAGGATTTAATTTCACACTCAGGAAGGGAGATGAACATTGAGCTCTTTCATCATTGTAGCTCCAGTGTGTTCAGTCCGGCTCCCATTGCAAGCCATCAAATTAGACCTCCAAGATGAGATGAGGGATCTTTCATATTACAGCTAATAGTGACAAATGAGACTGGGTGATGGCTACAGCACATCTATAAATGTCTGGCAGTTTCTTGTTGGCGGACGCCATTAAAATCTGTCAATTTGCCATGCTAATGAAAATTATGGACTGTTTCCCTTTTATTCCCTGAGGACATTAGCCTTGTGATTTCAGAATCAAAAGGCCAAGAGAAAAAAACCCCAGACTTTTATACCACTTGGTCACTAATTGCTCTTGGTTTTCAGCCACTGAGTCTTTCCTCTTGTCAGGGATGTTAGTGCAATATTTGGAGTGAAATGTTGATGCCATCAACACAGAGAGAGCTAAATATAAAATGGCTGGTGTTATGCTAATGGATGCCACTGAATAATTCAAGAGTGGATGATAATAAACATGGGAAAAGAGGGGACCTGTCGAGCCACACCACCACATGTGTCATGGCAGGGCACTAATTTGCTGTCAAGTCTTATCCTATTTTTAACCTTGCAGTCAGCCCAGTTCTGCAGCGCAGATTAGTAAATATTTTGTCTGTCTCTCTGCAGATTGCTAATTGTCTGCAGCAGACAGTGAAAAGAGTAGAGAATAGGGAGCTGGTTTGGTGGCTCTGTCAGGTAGGGGAATTTGGCTGGTTCTCAGGAAGGCTGCTTGCTCTGCTTCTCTTCTCCTTCTGCCATGTGGTCTCAGGAGATTCTAAAGCAGAAGCTAGGTGGGGGAGAACAAGCTCACGTCCTCCCAGCAGACCTCTGGGTATCGGGGCCAACGCATTCCGGTGAAGGCCATGTCAACAGGACGAAAAAGAAGAAGAGAGGAGCTGGCCAACAAAATTTGGTCATAATTCTGAACATTCGCCCTCCCAATGTTTTATATTCCCACTGCGTCACCCTTATAAAAGTACTTTTTGGACAGACACACACACTGGCGTACATACGTACAGAGACACACAAATGCAAGTTTGACAACTTTGGTATTGACTGTAATTAGCATCACATGAGAGGTAAGAGGTATTATAATCCAGTTGACACACTTCAACATTTATAACTTGACCAATGTGTGTGTGTGTGTTTGTGTGTGTGTGTGTGTGTGTGTGTGTGTGTGTGTGTGTGTGTGTGCACTTGCGTGCGTGCGTGTGTGTGTGACTCTGAAACAGCATTGCTCTCATTAGCCACAGTCATCTCTTCCCCTGGTTTCTGTGCAGCATCCCCATCCTGGGACGATCCCACAGTATTTATCACTGTCCCCAGGTATTGCTTCCATATTTCCTTCTGCTTATTCCGGATGCTCCCGTAAATAAAGTCCCCTCTTCCTGGCATTATGCAGCTTAATTCCCAGCTTTCCACGAGGCATGCCGTGGCCCATACAGTGGTTCTGTGCTTAGCCATATTCTACTTCCTGTGCCGGATGCTAAAAATGCAATCGTTTCACCCTTTCTCTTATTTTCAGTTGAACATTAATGATGTTCCACGTATAGAGGCATTAGAATGAAAGATGTGTGAAAAGCACTCATAAATGGCCTCTGTGTGTCCATTTTAAATATTGGAGCAAAGGTTAAAAGAGCACAGTCACTTTATTAATTTATAATCACAGTTTTATGATTTGTAATAAACATTGTAATGTTTATAGATGTTACCACTGTTTATAGTGCCATTAGTGAACATAAGTGGTTCCAGCTCAAAATGAAAAAAAAAAAAAAAGTCATTTGCATACAGGCAACCTCAAAAGAGACAGAGGATGTCAACATCCTACTGCTTTTATTTGCTCTAAAGAAATAAACACTTTTAAGTCCCACAAGTCAGTGGAATCTTCTCTTTTAATGACTTTCACAAAGAACAGGATTGAATAGAATTTGAACAGGATTGACCATCAGCAGAACACGTAGTGGTAATGGCGAAAAATGTACACATTTGTGCATCAACTCATTAAGACCATCTGCTGCTCTACAACGGGAATGAAAGTTACCCTTGACTTAAATTGGGATAAGTGAAATAATTCATGATGATGATTCAGAAGTTGTTCCTCCCACCCTCCTCAGGCAAAGCTTTGTCTTTATTTTACATTATGCTGGGTCCTGGGGGCATTTCAGGGAGATTAAAAAGAAATATGCAATGCAAGTTGAATCTTGGTTCATTATTTAGTGCCATTGATTCCTGAATAAAAATGTGTATTATTGTAAATTCTGCAGGGATAATGTTATAAATACAAAAAAAAACAAAAAAAACAACACGATGTGATTTGCATGTGACTGCTTTTCAGATACAAGTACCATCGGAAATTAATTACGAGCCGCAAAGAGTCACCATAAAGACAGCCATTCATTCCTGATTTTGTCTTTTATTATCTGAAAATAAATGGTAGCTCTGAATCACACGTCGGCGAGCATTTTATTCTATGCCACATGCATTAAATATTGCCATGGACAGACAGCTTACATTGTGTCATCACTGAATATCTTTTAAGCAAAATGTGTAAGACTGAGCAGAATGTGAATGTTGAAATAATTTCCTTCGAGGGAAAGTGTGGTGCAGAGCTATCTATTAGATGTTCTGTATGCAGAAGAAGAAAAGTCTCTTGTAAAAAAAATTCTATGTCAGTTACATCTGTTTGTGGGCGTGAAAATAGTATGAGGTGTAAAATTTAAGTGTGAGAAAACACTTTGGGAATCTGAAAGAGAAATGCAGACAAGACACTGCAGATGATGGTGATGCCATTGAAATAGCTGGCAAACCCTGTCAGCTATGGAGGAGAGAATGCCCTTGAAAACTAGTTTTGTCTGATGCAACAGCAAACTCATCATCCCTGTCAAGAGCCATTTTGAATCCACAACTCTGCAAATATGTTTAATAATTGCAGTTCTCTTCTGTCCTCTGTTTTTTGAAGTTTGACTCTTTTTCAGATTTCCAAGCAAACTGCATCACTCCTTTGTTGTTTCCTTGTCGTTTAGGTTTCAAAAATCATACCAGTCTCAGCTTTTTTTTTTTTTTTTTTGTCAGGGGTATTGTTCCTCCATTGCAGATTTTTCTGGTACTACCCTAATGAGACCCTCTCCCCGTTTCCATGGAGACAGTCACAAAACTGTCAAGTTTCCAGTCTTAAAAATAAAATCTTGTGGGGGGTGTTCTGCAACTGTCAGAGACAGAACGCATTGTTTCCTTCAGAGGTGATCCTTTCATTTTTGGTGAATTCAGCCAGGTTGGGAATCCTTTCATCAAAACAAACAGCATTGCTGAGCTGAAGATGGGTAATGGACCAATTGTTGAATAAATAATACAGACTACCAGCTGAGACGGACTTAACTTGTTGGCAGACTTGCTGCAATATTATCTATTACTTCCACTGCGAATGTGACACAAAACACATTAACATGCCTGTATAGTAATGTGAGCAAACTGGAGCTTTTACAACCAAATAAAATGCCTTTTCCTTCTTGGTTTACATCACAAGAAATGTCAATTTCTGTTTCATTTTTGATCCAACAAAGCATCTCCCTCTCCCAAAGGGGCTGAATTTATATATATATATATATATATATATATATATATATATATATATATATATATATATATATATATATATATATCCATGCTCTGGTTTAAGAGCCACTGCCCTGCAAGAAGTTAAATATGACCAAAAAGGACACTGAAGGACTGAAGAACATCAAACGGATGTAAGTCCTCTGTAGAGAGGAGACGGGTGCTCCTCAGTCTGACCTCGGGGTGTAAATGCAGCCCAAATCCTGTACAGCATGTATGGCCTGCAGCTGATCCCTGTCAAACCACACCTGTGTACCTGTCACTTCATGCCAGGTTGATTGGCTTGGCTGGGAAACATTAAAACGATGCACAGAAGAGAAAGATCACACGTTCTCGCAATCACGCGCAAATATGCATATAGGAATACACACATAGACAAATTCAAGCAACAACTCACACTTTGCACACACAAACACACCCATTTGGAGGATCTCCTGCATTTTAGGTTTATACCAGGTGGACACACTGCAACAAACAGGACCAGAATTCACCTAACTGGCAATCACAACATTTGGATCATCATTTTATTTTCCTCATTTTGCCATAAATGTCCCCATTCCTGTTTACACATATTCTGGTGCACTGAACTGTGTGAGAGACAGTCCCCTCTCCTCAAGAAGATCCAGACGTCAATCAGACATGCCAGACATGGCATGTCTTTGTCTGAGTGACAGGTGATGCAGATGCACATTTCAGAGAGCTGAGCCAGAGAGATACGGCACTGCTGGCAAAACAAAGCGGACAGGAGGAAAACGGGGCCGCATGCTGCATTTATTTAACAAGACAGGGATACAATAAGCACAGATCAGTTTAACATGGCAACACAGGATGCACAATACTGAAACACAACATACAGCATGTAACCTCATTTAAACCTTGTCAGCGCTGTGTGAAATCAGACAGGAGCAGTTCACAAAAGAATGAATGTACTCATCATGTGTTCTGCTTCTTAACTAATAAAGATGAGCTAAAATTTATATTTTAAGTTATTTCTACTGTGACGTTATCCCCTTGCAGGAGTTCAGGGTTGTTTAATCCCATCAAATAAAAAATGTAAAAACAGTTACGGTGTTCACTTCTGATTTTCCATGACATAAATGATGCCTTCAGAGTGTAAGGGTATTGGTTAGATTGTCAGACCTTGTTCTGTTGGCATGAGGCGACTGATGGAGAAAGTGAGCGAGAAAGAGAAAAAAGAGGAGATGGGTGGGATTAGCCAGTGTCTGTCTGCAGGCTGTAGGCCACGGGGCGGGTGAGAGGTGAGAGGTAGTGGAGCGAGAGGACAGCAGGGGGTAACGTCTGATTCACACAGCCCACAGCATAACCCCCAAAGGTATGGGAAGGTGGGTCCAGACTAGTACTGTATATATTAACAGTATGTATTAAATAATAAACCAATTTCTATGTTTATCCATCAGTTCTTAAAATATTCTTTTTACTAAGCAAGTGAATCACATACTGCAGCTTCTCCAAGCAGTGGGAACAACATCTTGATGCATCTAAAGACACACTATATTTCACATATTGAATAAAATTCAAATGTATGTTTGGCCTTATAATAATTCTATTTTTGTTTTTCCTTCTGTCTGTTTGTTATTATGCAGTTGACTGAATAATTCACTGGCATTTTGGCAAAGTGAAATGTCAAGGTCATTTGCCTTTTTCTCCTGAGTATTACTGATCTGCGTGTCGTCTCCCCTCTTTCTGTGTGTGACAAACAGTGCCCATATTTTCTTTCTTTATTATAAAAAGGAAAGATTAATGAGATAATCCAGAAGAATTGTTTTCAGAGAGATGGAGTCAGCAAAGTCATGTCTGGGAGCAGAGCTAGATGAAAGCTGGCTTTGTTTAGGATTTGTAAATGCTGGTGGGATGCCAGTAATGGGACCTGGGAGAACGTGATCCTGTATCATTCCTCATAATATGCATACATCATAGAGAATGGGTCTCTCATCATCTACCCCCAGGTTTAATATGTGATGGATATGTGTGAGCAGCCTCATGCAGTCCATTTCTTAGATATTAGCGAAGATATAAACATTGAGAAAAATGTCAGCGCAGTCTTTCTAACAGCGCTTATATTTCATTTAGCTATACAGGTAGTCCTCAACTTAAGAACATTCGACTTACGAATATTCGGAGGTACGAACAAATGCGTGACGTAATATCCGACTATTATCCTGCAGTTACCCTTTTCTGCCACAACCCCTTCTGAGCAGCACCTCTGTGTTTGGGGATCTCCAACACTCTTGGTTTAGGTTTCGGTCCAGAAGTGTTAAGTGATGCTAACTATGAACTTTGAATGTTTTGCTATTTGGTGTTGACTATAGGTTGAGTAAACTGAAATAAAACAGAATAATCAAGATTAAGTGTTGTGTCGGACTTTAGATTAAATGTGGTGGAATACTAGTGTGGATTAAAGCTTGGCTTAGCCTCTACAACCCTGAGGATAAAATTCATTCAGCAGATGTAGAGATGTAAAAGTACAGTACTACAGTGTTTTAATTTGTTTATGTGTTGTTTTAACTGTCCTGTACTTGCTTCTCGTAAGTCTTTGGGAATATACTTTTGTATTTAGAGTAATGGTGTTAAAGTGACCTCAAAGGGTGATTATCGATTGAACTTTAATAAATAACACTTTACAAACAATTCAACATATGAGCAACCTCTCTGAACCAATTGTGTTCATATGTTGAGGACTACTTGGAGTTTATCTTCAGGGTGAAAAGGCTAAAATTTACTGTAGTCTGTGTTAAATACACAATTCCAAACTTAGAAGTTCCATGAAGATGCCAAGTCATGCTCCTCCAGCTGTCATCAGGGACGCTAAAGACATACTTACCTGAACCAGAGCCCTTTAAGTGCCCCGATCATTCGCCGTGTCACAAGCAATCCACCAAGGCCACCTCGTGTTTAATTAAAAAGACAAGGTTTACTCAAGAATATATCCCTCCAGTATTCCACATACATTTCAATGAGATGCATGTTGTTTCTGTAGCAAAAGGAGAGTAATGGAATTTCAAATGGCAGCATAATTATGGTGTGTCTTTCCTTCTGACAGAAAATCAGTAGCCAGTCCTCCAGGAGGAGTAAGCTTGCCTTAGTGGAGCTGATTAGAGGCAATCAGAAGAGAGACTACACCTATGACTAGATGATGCCACAGCTCAGAGGTGAGTTTTATTAGCATGTACCTAAGCTACGGGCAATGTAGAATGCTGTTTGTGTTTGAGGAAAGAGTTAAACAGTCAATTATACAGCAGCCATTAGGAAAATATTGTTACTCCTTTGCTCTTTTGATATCACAAATTATTCTTACTTTTGACAAATAACAACTCACCTTGACAGCCACACTTATGAATTACAAGCAGATATGCAAAGTTGACTCCAGTGGCACTTGCAGGGGAGTAATAGTATCTGGACTGGAAGAAAAAAAAGTTTTTGTTAAGTAGACCAGGTAATATATAATTTCACATATTCATTACTTACTCTGATGTAAAAGTTTGACATTTCACAGAAACTGAGGAAGCCTTTATATTATACAGCCATGTCCTAGTTTGAAACAGATTTCTAATTATCTTGATTTTTTTCAGTAGTTAAGCAGTTGATCAGTGTATGGGAATTTCATTACAACAATCAAGTACCCATTACATATTACATATTGAAACGGTGTCATACATTAGCTTCATTTAATTATCCTAGCTCAGCCAATGTTGCCATCTAAAGAATTCCAAACCTTCTGAATAAACACAAGGGATACATTTTACTTCATCAAAGAATAACAGGTTTTAAAAGATTTTGACTGAGGATAGAAATCCAACTTGAATAGCAAATCAGTACTTAACCAACTAAGACATAAAGGATTCATTAGGAAACTAATCTGAGATGATGATGATGATGGCTTTTTAGTCAACATCCAGAGTCATTTATGAGATATGGCAAGATATCAGTGGTTCTACTTAAACTTCAAACAACCAATTTCAATGAGTAACATCATGAAAACAGAAATCATCCACTTTTTGGGGCTCAGGTCTAGTATCACAATTTCATGTCAGAAGAACGAAGTGTTTCTAAGGAAAATGCCTCATTTACTACTACATGAAAACACAACTTTAGAACTTAATTTTTTTATTTACTGAATCAGATTTTATGGAGAAAATATTGCCTGTTTTTTCTCTTCTGATGTCCTCCGGCTGCTCACCCCTCAGTGATTTCCCCCAAAAAACATACAACGATAGAAGTGGATACAGTGGCTGCACTTCAAAGCAGCAGTCTTGAGGCAGACGTTATGTGCAGACCAACCAGGTGTTTATTTCCACACACACAACAGAAACAAAATCACATTAAAAAAATACTGCTCCCAACAGGTAGCATTTGGTCATAACAGTAGCTGAAAGCTTTCAGTGTTTTAAAGGTTGCCACTCAACAGACCTCTAAGCAGCATAGATAAATCTATACAACCCCTGACATTACAATAACACACAATGCAACAAACACAATAACAATACAATATCTTCCAACTATTTTAATTCAAACTTCCTGGATAGAATGAGACAGAGGAGTAACCTAATACAAATAGACGTATGATCTTGTTACACAGTTCAAAACATCACCTGTATTTGAGTTGTTTTGCCTTAATGAGAATAATATGCTAATGTAGACAAACAAGTAGCACCTTGTGTTCGTCATCACAGGTCAAGTTTTCAGTTAATCCCCACTGACATGGACAGAAAAAAATCTTTCATATACTACCTTTTTTAATTTATACAGTAAGTACCACATATTATATAAAATGGATGAATACCCACACCACAGTTCTTTAGCTAAGAAAAATGTTGCCCAAATGCGATGCCTGGACAGCAGGTTGATAATCCACAAGTATAACAATAAAATGAGTTGTAAAAGACAAGTCTATGTAATTGAAATAAATATGAGGTTATCCAGTGTGAGGAAAGAAAATTGATTACTGTCTTTTCTAATTGAATTCAAATGTTTATGATAAGGTTCACCCATAGAGCCTGGAGTAGTCAGTGTAATGTAATAAAGTGAAAACACTATTTTTCCATGCACTGTGACTTTGTGACTTAACTATTCCTCCTAGTAAGGTGTATTTTCTGGGAACTATATCATCACACAAGACACAAACAACCTTGAACACTCCCATACATACACGTGACTCCGTGGTATTCTTTACTGTCTTTGTTGTTGTTTTTTAAGAGCACAAGGACAAACAATGTCTTCTATCTCCATCACTGACACAAAGCAGACAATCACTCCATGCACTTGACTTTGATGGGCTCCTTGTAGCCCACACATCAAACAGAAATGAAATGATTACCAGTAACCCAAGAACCCAAGAACAGGCTGCAGAGTTATATTGCTAAAGAAAAAGAATTATACAATTTAGGCAACATGATGCTGATGCATAAATCAGTTTCCTTGATGACATGGGATAATATACATAATTGACAACAGGTTGTATTCACATGCGTGCACACACATTCAACTATTAATGTGATTAATTGGCATTACAATAAGCTGAACCCAAAGGACCTGCTAATCTTCAGTGTTTGTTACCAAACAAATCATTTCACATGTGCACAAATTGGTAAGTAGTCCTGAATAAACGTGGTGTACACGAGTTGCAATGCTGTTGCCATAGGAGCCTTGAACGGAAACGTCAGTCAACTCATCAAGTGATGAGATTTGGCATATGGTGTCAAAGCATCATTATGCCGGCACCTGCAGATGGGGTCCACTCTTTCACAAGGGGTTTAGCACCGGTGGGAGGAGTGTGGAACTCACTGAGATGACCAGATGACCAGCACAGATCTGTTGTTGCTGGATTACTTTAGAATTCAAAGTATTAGAGAATTAAATAGGGAAACTTCAATGTGATTGTAGTTAGTTCAATACTGTCAAGATCAACACGATGGTCTGAGGAATCTTAGAATTTCCCAAAATAATCATTATTTAGTTTTTATTTTTGTAACGTGTAATTATTTAAGAGCAGCCCACTATCCCAATCTGCCTGCCTCAAAGTGTTTTGACCTCTTGCCTGATTACTATCGCTGTAGTAATTCAACAAAAACCTAAAATGTTTACTTGGATTTTCTAATCCTACAAGAAAAAAGTGTATTATTTATTTTCTGGTTTTCATGTTTAAATTGTTATAAAAATGATCACTTTCTTCTGTATCTAATATCTCATTTCCTGCAGGGAACATTTCACATTGAAACTATAATGTTCCCTGATTGCTGTGATTCTGCCTTCACAAAAAAGTCGAAAAGGACATTTTTTTCAAAGTGCCATTATCATAGCAGATATCTTGTTGTGATTAAAGGCTTTAAATCACAATATTTTTTTAAAAAAAGGTCATCAAATTTAATCATCACCTGTCACCCAATAAACACCTAAATTATGGGTTGGGATCTAAACAAAGGGGGTATTTATGGTGAATTTGTGTATTTCATATAAAGATTAGTATAATTTAAAGAGCAGAAAATTTACGCAGTCATTGTACTGTGACATATAAGATGGAGGCAATTGATTCGCTGTGGCGACCCCTGAAGGGAAAAGCCGAAAGGAAAGGAAGAAGATTGTACTGTGACATATTCATATTTGTATTTAGTCCGTATTTCCTACAACCTGGCCTGCTTACTTTGGGACAATTAAAAGACAACCACATACCAGTCCTCCAGGGATTTTTAAAGCAGGGGTGCTGTTTACCTCATTTTAGTGAGGCAAGGTCATGTCACAAAATATCTAAAACATACGAAGGCATTGACAGGATAAGGTGCAACTATGGTGCAAATGCAGCACATGTTGATTATTAGTGGATGCACCTATGGAGATGTATGTTTCTTAAATTGTAATCCCATTTCTGGCAAAGTATTGAAAGCCTGAATAAAACAAGAAAAAAGAAGAAAAAAATATCAAACTTCAAACACAAACTCTGAGATCAGATAACGGTGTAAGTAAGTAAGTCTGAATGTAGATTTTACAACTTCATTGGAATCTTCCCTGAACCATTAAATAATAGTTAGTTATGTAGATTTCCATTGACTGGGAGTTACACTGATTATACCATTTATTTTTTGTAGTCACTTGCATCTTTAAGACTAAAGACTGACGCTCTCACACAGCGTGAGATAATACAAGGTCACATGATAGTGAGACAGCATTTCTCTTTGTCACACTTCTAAAAGTCTTCTATCATGTTATTTTTAAAACCCTTGGCCATTCAGTTGCTTTAACACTTTAATTTGGGTTGCAGACACAATAGCAAAAATAAAATCAATTATCACGATTTTTTTTCCAGGAAGGCAGCTCAGCCAAAGAAGACAAATGGACAGTTGCTCAAGCAACTTCAGTCTGCTGTGCAGGTCATTCAGTATCAAAGCGCATCAGGTCATATTTTAATTGCTCAGCATTGGCTAAAATAATCTTGATCAAAATGTAATCCTTTCTTCACTGAACCTTGCTGGGTTTTTCCACCTGCTGGAGCTGCAGCGCTGCTATCCATAATGACAGCGGTTCTGCCAACATTTCACTGCAAATAAGAAAATAACCAGCTCAGTTTTAGCTGGTTGGACTATTGCTGTATGACTGGATGCATTAGGGTCATTATTTTGCTTTAAAAGTTATTTACACTTTCATGAAACCTACTTATTTTCAACTGAATCATATTTAATTTTGAGGTTCCTTGACAAGAAAAATAAATAATTTCTACTATTAGGCAGCTTTCTCCTCAAATTCACAGTTCAGTTCTTAGTATATTTAGCTACTCTTTGTTGCAGTGTAATAGGCCGTGGTAGCAACAGGTCATATGAAATGACACCAATTAATGTTAATTCTGTAACTCTATGACTGACCAAAACGTAATCATGCAGAGAGCACTAGTGTGCTCTGTAGAAGCAGGAGCCTGTGCAGAGTCAAAGATTGTATGTAATGTAAAACCATCACTCTGTAAAACCTCTTTCCAAGAAACAGCTCCAGCTGAGGAGATTTCTTCATGTTACTTTCAGGAGTCACATTCTTTAGCAGTCACAGTTAAACTTAAATTCCTATCATATCACAAATGTAAGCCTATCAACGTAATTTATCGAAATCTGTACAAGAAATGCATGAAAAAATAAAGTATCATCATCATACATTGAGTCTTGTTATTATACTGTGTTTCTGCAATGCAGTAATTATTCTATATTCTACCATGCAATTTTCTTCCTGAGCCTGAACAGAACCAAGTATGAAACCAAACCTGGTATGAACGGCTGAATTATGAACAAAGGATAACAGCTTAGCTGATACAGTATGTTATGTACAAAGCAGGGACTCAAAACACATATTTTGGCCATCTGCTCAAAATATATTTTCGTAGCTTGAAGTCCCTTTTACACTTCAGGTACGTTGCTTTCATTTTTCTAGGTGATTTTTTTTTTTTTTTTCCAGAAATGGTCCTTAATTTCCTTAACATTTCTTTCTCAGGCAAGAATGTCCTTATGGAGAGAAAATTGTGAAAAAAATTGAAAACCACAATTCTGGACTTGTTTCACGCTGGGATTCGGGGCAGCACGGTGGCATAGAGGGTAGCACCTCACAGGAAGAAGGTTCCAGGTTCTATTCTTTTCTGTGTGGAAAATGCATGTTCTCCCTGCGTCTGCATGGGTTCTCCCCCTCCCCCGCACCGCCAAAAACCTGCAGCTTAGGTAAAGTGATTCCTCACGCATTCGCGCATCAACACACACAACTTCACCTCATCGCAGATTTTTTGTTGGTAGTCACGTGATACGATACATGCATTCTATTGGTTGAAGGCATCTGGACGTACGGTACGTTCCATTAGTCTTGGAACGCAGCGCACTTCCGTGAGATGCAAAAGCGCTTTAAACAGTCGGTAAGAGTGTGGAAAAAAGTAATACAGACATAAGGTGGTTTAAGATAAGTATGGGGAGGGTTCATAAATGTTTAAATTACTGTAAATAATAAGATAAATAGTTTGTCGCTATATTGCGGAATTTGTTATTCGTGTGCGGTTCCTGGACCGCATTAACCGCAAGTAATGAGGTCGCACTGTGCTCCAAATTATCCGTAGGTGTGATTGTGAGTGGTTGTTTGTCTATGTATTTTTGGCCCATGGTGCTCTGGCGATGCATCCAAGGTGTACCATGAGTCTCACCTGTAGCCAGCTGAGATAGGTTCCAACAACACCCGTGACCCACGATGCAAATACGTGGCTGAAGACGCGACGATGGCAATTACCTTGTCTTCAATAAAATTAATGAATGAGGAACCTGTAATGAAAGAGAGAAAAAATATTGCATTAACAGAGGGATCAAAATGTGTGGATTTTTAAATTGTAGTCTCTACGGAAAAGGGAAAGGAGATTCTTTTCTTTTCTTTCCAATTATTTTATATACAAGCACAAATTATTTTAACTACTTGAATGTACTTACTTTATTTTTAGCTCCACTTGACAGAATTGAGTAAAAATGACTCAATAAAATTCAAGTACAGTATATCATTGTTTTTAACTTGAGATGGAGCAACAGGAGAAAAAAAGAGTTGGACAACTTAAATACAAAACTGTAAACTGAGTTTATTAAATGAGTTATTTTTTGAGTGCATGCATCTACTCTCCATGTTTAATATACTGTATATGTACAGACATGCTTTATACACCTCTGAGCAAAAGCAGCTGTGGTTGACAGATAGTTCATACATAAGAGAAAGGCTGGCTGTAGTGAATCAGCAACAAAACAATAAGGGAGCACAACCAGGACAGTGAAAAACTGAACAATCATAGATTTTCTACTGCAGAATAGTTGCATTTGGTGCCTGATAAATGTTTGCAGTGCACCTCTCAGGTGCCACATGGTAAATGCTTTTTGCCGCTCATCAAGACAAATGTCAAGTTTTACCAAGGAGAATGCTAACATTCAAAATGTACTTATTCTTTGTCAGAGAACATTTTCTTCATATTTCTGCTTCAATTAAAATGTATTGATTTAGACTGGAGACTCTCCATCTAAATCCCAGCTTTTCTTTAGCTGCCAGATGGCACAAGAACTTTCTAAATTAATCTGGAAATAAAAGTTTAAAAAAAAGAAGAAGATATAAATCTTTCAATTAACACCTTTACAAAAAAGAAATCCTGGCTTGCTAACTAAACAGAGGTATGAAAATCAAAGTGACAGCTCTCTATCCTGAGTGAAATCTTTAGTTGTTGACAGGAATAGCTACACAGCTCAGAGTTTCTATTGCTGGATATGGAGCGAGTGATTTAGCCTAACCATGAGCATTTTATCACCAGGCCAATTATGTGTTGATGAGGAGCTACATCATAGATAACACACCAGTGACTGAACTAGCATAAATACATGTGAACATGCCTATGTGCACACACACAGACACAACCAGTCACACAGGCAATAACTGTGAATTGGTGGATACCGAAGCATGGACATTACCATGGGATGATGAATGACAATTTTCCCATCTCTCAGCATTGCAATATGTTTTAATACAGTGTTGCACTGCACCTTTTCCCGCCTCTGCTGCATTATGAGGAGGCTCGTCGTCTTTATTAAAAACCATTAATTATACCTGACACTTCTAATGGGTATGAATGATTTGTGAGGAAAATAATAAAATTGCAGCCTTTTTAATAATTATTTTAAAATGAAATAAGGAGTCAGCTGATTGTGGTAATTGTGGTAGAATTACTTTCAAAATAATGTGCAGATGCTTAAATTCCTCTCAGAAAAATCGGTCCTTGCCACAAAGAATGCTTATATCGTGCTCATATTACAGATATTATTGCTCCACTTCATTCACAATGCAACTCTGAGTGCTTGCATGAAGAATTTTAAATAGGAAAGAGTGAAATTGAAATGCATAATCTCAAGCAAAAATATTCCCTTGAAAATAAATGTCTTAAATATTATGCTCACCACAAGTAAAGCATCTTTCAAAGGGTTAATTTATAAAATTGCAAGGTCACGGTAGAGCTCTTATTTAAAGGACTTTGTTTCCCTTTCGTTGCACAACACTGGAATTATGCACAAAAACAAATGAAAAGTAAAGAAAACTAAATCTAAAAGTCATACACCACAGAGAATACAAATTAAACTAGAGTTGAATAATGATCCCTGAAGATATTGTGATATACAATAGGCTTTAAGTCTATCAATATGGTGGTAAAACTTTATTCAAATATGCACAGTCCAAGTGATTAATTGTGTCTCAGTTTTATTCGATTTAAAATATAATTCTTGTCTGATTACTGTAGACTCAAACTGATCGTCATTATTTTGAAATATGGGTGAGAGCCTCATTGCAAAGTGTGATGCAAAGTTTTCTGCCAGCAAAAAGATGAAAATTGTTTTTGGTGTTGATATTGTGTCTGAGAGGCGAGACAAGTTGTGTTTCTGAAGAATATGAATCTGAACCAAAGCATATTTTTCCTGTGGGAATATTGCATATAGTCCTCATCAAGTCAATGCAGATGGCAAATGCAATTAAGGTTTTGTGCAGGTTTCTTGTGATTTGCCATCCGTCGATGGCAAGGTGCTTTTATTGCACAGTGCCATTCCTGCAGCACAGAGAAGCAAAGCAAATGAAAGAGATAGACAAAAGGAAAACAAGAGTTACAGTTGGCACTCATTCCAGTGTCAACCTACTAACAATCTCACAATCCTCATGCGTGGATGTGAAACAGTTGGTTGACATGTTTGCAATGAACTCAGAGCCAACCTGAGAATCAGTTCTGCAGCTGTAAAATCCTTCATCAATTTCTTTGACCCATTGATGACTCAAGAGAAAAAAGTTTAATATTTATTTCAAATTATTCATTAAGTCTTTAATTGTATTTTATTATATTATATTAGTTTAACACATAGCAAAGCATCCATCCACCCTTCCATTTTGGAAGGGGCGGCAGTGGCTCAGCGGTAGAGCAGGCAGTACAGAGGGTCATTCCAGTATGGGTGGTTCGATTCCCACCCAAAAAAAAAAACACCCAGAGTGTGAGCTGACAGTGGGAGGTGTCAGCTCACCCTCAGAGCACTGCCGAGGCACCCTTTCTTGAAGATGAGACATTGGAATCGTCTCATCTTCAGCCATTTTTTCACTTAAACAGTAGAGCATTGTATTCTTAATTTCTATGACTATACCCAGATGAAAAAAAGTAAGACAGTAACTCTTCATTGGCATTTTGTGTTTTTTTATTTTTGCCTTTTACTTTCATCTATAGTTCTTGTTTTTTTGTTCATCGACTAAATTTGTGTGGCTTTATTTTGTTTGCAACTTAACTGCGTGTTGTTTTTACGAGAAAAAATGAAAAAAAATTAAAGAATCGGTGAAATTAAATGAACTGATCATTTGAGGACCATTACATCTTCTAAATTTAGCATCTGAGTTAATAACCACTGTTATGTTTGAGTCTTAACTGGATTTATACACCAAAGCAAAAAAATGGTAGTGATGGTCCTATTATTGTTATTATTGGATTATTTGATTTGGCCCAGTCAGCCCAACCATCCCAGACATGAATCTGAGTTAATGAGCTGACCAAATCCTCGGTGCACACACACCTGTGCTTCCACAGGCAGTCAGCTCCTTATCAATGCACTCCAGAGGATTTGATGGCTACAGATCCCGCCCCTCCTATTATGGTCACACTCAGAGCACATTCACAGAGGGACGATTGAGGCAAGTGAATCTGCTTCCAGCATCATTCAGAAAATTCATAGAGGGCTTCAACAGGGAAATGAGATGGATGATTTTTCCATCCTCTTTATGTATCCATGGAACACTTCAAAGTAATATGCTCCCACTCTATCTCACCTTGCTTTGGCATTTGGCTTCATCTCAGAGGCTGGGGCCTGTTTTCTATTTGGAAGGCTGGCTTGTGCTGATAAAAACACTGAAACAAACAAAAGAAAAAGTAAGATAGGATAGTGATAATGATTTTTTCTGACTTCATTGTCTCTAGATCTTCTGTGTGACCTTTGTTCTGTATGGTTGAGTCTTATTTTCTTGGGATTACAAGCTCTCTTAAACCCAGCATGTGCATCCCCTATGCCCCATAACAATCTTGTTCTTCATTTCACTTGATTCTGAAGTTCAATCCTTTATTGCCCTTTGCCCCATTTATTTCACTGACAGGAAAAAATGTGATTACTGGGTACTTTGTACATTTACTATTCTTCATCTTTTCCCTGTGGCTTGTCCCATTAGGAGTCGCCACAGCATATCATCTATGTCAGCCTATCTTTTACATCCTCCTCTCTAACAACAACTGCCCTCATGTCTTCCTCATTACACCCATCCACCTTCTCTTTGGTCTTCCTCTTGCCCACTTGCCTGGCAGCTCCATCCTCAACAATCTTTTACCAATATACTCACCATGTCGCCTCTGAATGTGTCCAAACCATCAAAGTCTGCTCTCTCTGACTTTGTCTCCAAATCATCTCACCCCGGCTGTTCCTCTAATGAAATCATTCTATTCCCACCCAACCTGGTCACTCCTAGAGAGAACCTCAACATTTTCATGTCCGCCACCTCCAGCTTGGGTTCCTGTCGTCTTTTCGGCGGAACTATCTCTAATCCGTATGTCATCGCTGGCCTCACCACTGTCTTGTAAACTTTGCCATTACCATTACTCCATATAATTAAGTTTCAGCACACAATGTGAGAAGCTTTGAAAAAAATCATGGAAAAATAATTTTGCCCTCCAAATGAGATATAATGGTTGAAATAACCATTTGATTACACCATGTTAAAGCACGGCTTCCTGGGTTTTTTTCCTCTCTATAAACCTCATTTCATTGTTATATAAATGACATATTTTAAGTGGCAGCTTCATTCACTCCAGTCCTTCAGTGAGGAACAGATCAAGTTACTATGGTTCAGCCTATCAAAGGTGTACCCACTGAACTAACCAATGAGACTGGTTGCTGTTCATGCTTTCTTTCATTTAATTTTGAAGCATACACCATCCTTTAAGGCATGTGCTAGCTTTTGTTAAACGTCATGTGAAATTAATTCTTGATCCTAAAGAACTGTTAAGAGTCACAGACGCCTCAGTTTCCAGTTGACCTTCTATCAAAAATTGATGTCCCTAACGTTTTTTTAGTACAGTATTTGTTATTCAATTATCTGAGTGGGCTAGAAGCTCAGCACCCAATGATGGCCATGGCTCTTTGAAACATGAGACCCTACGATACACAGCATTATATACTGTATGTGAATAGATATGACTAACAAACTGACATGAATGTCTATATGATCACACAAGGTCGAGCCCATAAGTGCAGCACAACACCCTTTGATGTAGACTGTGGTGAAGATGAAGGTGAGGGAAAGAACAGGAAGTCAAGTCCTCCCCAGGGGCACAAGAATTCACCAGTAAGCTGCTACAATAACAATAGGTCTAAGTCCCCGTCCACACGATAACAGATATTTTAAAAACGCAACTTTTTTGTTGCGTTTACGCCTTCCGTCCACACGACAACGCTGATATCCGGAACGAAAACGCAACTTTTTAAAACACTGGCCGAGGTGGCCAGTGTCTTGCCTGCGACGAAAACCGCTGTGACATCATATTTATCGGCCCGTGTGTTGTGACAACAACAGGATTCTTATTGGATAAAATTTGACTCAATACTGCCACCACATGGTTTGGCATGCTTATAGCCGTCTTTGAAAATGCACTGATGCGTTTACGTGTGGACGGAGATTATTTTAAAAACGCTGTTGTGTGGATGCGAATCGTTTTCAATGTTTTTAAAATTTTCCGTTTTTGAAAAAATCCGTCATCGTGTGGACGGGGCCTAAATCATATCTTGCATTTTTTCCCCTGTCAACATTTTCCCCACTGCTGTGATTACCATGACGTAAGAACTCTGAAAACCAATTACAGCTTTCAGATGCTGTATTTCCTTTCACACTAACTGTGTGGAAATGAGAATGAGAAAAGTTGTAACTACTGTAGAGAAAAAAAGTGTCAATGTGAAGGACAGGGTCAAAAAGAAAATAAATGAAGCAGTAACCTACTCACTATACTTAAAAAAAAGAAAAAAAAATCAATTGCAGTAGTTCAAATTATTCATCCAAGAGCAAATATGAGAACTTGTATTTTGCGTCTCTCCAATTGTCAATCAAAGTCATGCCTTTTGTGTTTTATGTGGATTGCTACATGTAGCCGAGAGTGAGCCATGGGTGAAATCGACAGAGCAGTAATATAATGTCAGCTTGAACAAAAATAGAGTCTAATGAATGCAAATAGGATCTAATGAATGCAATTGTTTTCATAAAGAATTGTGATTTCAAAAATATCCTTGAACACAATATTCCAAAAAGACATAGAACAACATGTCAAAAGGTTGGGCTTGATGGCTTTGAGCATTTATGTACAGTATTTGTAAATTTATATTTCTGTGGTTGATTTTTGAAAACTCTGAAATGCCAGTGTATAACTTTTTTTTTCAAGCTGTAAGGCAATTAATCCATGCACAACTGTGTCTTTACACACAAACCATTGGTTTGTTTATTTTAAATAATCTTTTAATGGGGGGAAAACTGTCTAATTATCCTTGTCAAAAAGAGGTAGAGGTTGTTTCTAATGAGAGTGGGACTAAGTTATGACTAAGTTTTTGAAAATGGAATGGATTTAAAAAGAAAAGTTAAAAAATGCACTCTTCAACAGGCAGGCATTAATTATCATATAGTGAATGTTCAGCAAATATCACCAACTTAAGTATATAACATATATTTCATAGCAGAAAGTGCACATCTTGTCTGTCAATTTCATTATGCAGCATCTCTCATGCAGCCAATCAGTAGTAAGCTTTGTAAGTTTTGGTTTCATTCCAACAGAATTTATTGAACTAAGCATTAAGAATTTCTTGGAACTTTTTTATTAACATCATATTCAGCAAGAAACACACAAAAAAGCTAAGTCAGGATTCTATAAATCTATTTATCTTTCCTGCTGCGTGATATGAGGTATCATTGGAAGCTGAGTTACTACCAATAAAACTGTAATCTTGTGTCTCATCCTTTCCTCGATTGTTTTTTTTTTAAAGTAATTGCTGTGTAAACTTTGCGTTATGTTTCTTGTAGGAATAAATGATAAAGTCATTTGATTATGACAATAATGCTCAGACTGAGTCAGCTGGAACTAAAAGAATAAATTCAATTGCACAAGATTGTCTTGAAATATTGGGATATGTTCTTCTCAATCCTAATGAGTGTACTGTAAACAACACAACAATTGAGTGAAATTTTACTGGTGGGAGGCTGGCAACCACACTGCTAGTTATGCGAACAGATGGACCACAGTGCCCCTGCAACTTGGACCAAATGTGACTCATGACTGCTTCTCTTTAACTTGTGGCAACTCCTTCAAAGTCTGGACTGTTCAAAGTTTGATGGGCTGCTAACACAAATGTCACACCACAGTGTCCGAGTCAGGGAGTTAAGCATTTGTTTTTCAAGATGGAACTTTCATAAAAGTCTGGTTATGAGAACACATTATGTCACCCCACATGGCTAGTAATCCAGACAGAAGGGTTTTTTTTTTGTTTTGTTTGTTTTTCAAATCAGTCAGTAGGGTTGGGTTTCCATCCGAGTTTGTTTAGCACGCTTCTAGAAAAGTGACTTGTTGGATTTTCATGAAACTTTGTTAATGGGTGTATTATGGACATTAATAGAACCAGTCACACCCAAAAATCTGGTAGAATATTCAAATTATTTTGTCATTTACGAAGTGTAGATTTTACTGACAGTTTGACCATCAGCACAAAAACAATGACAAATTGTGATAATTTGTCCAAGGTTCAGTTTTGTTCTATATTTTGTGCTACACATGATTATTCAAAATTATTTTTTTTCTTTCACACAGAAACCATTGCATGTTTTATAAGTTGGATGGAAAGCAGTAGAAAATTCCATAAACTATGTTAGCCTGATTTTAACTATGCTAGGAGTACGTCTCTTCTCAGAAACCCAAATTTCCAATTGGTTGCATCAACCCACAAGAGCTTTCTGCAAAGTCAAACAATGAGGTGTAAAACCCAGAAGGGTCATTGGCAAACTGCTGAACCAGCTGTGATTGTAGCTCAAGATTTCTGTGTCTGGAAAGCCCACGATACCTCTTGTAATAATGGCTTCACCTGCAGATGGAATATTCTTTTTGTTAGTTCTGCTTAAAGTATTTTCCACTCATATTCAAGTATAAGACAAGGCACCACAGCCATGCAAACTCAAATGCTCTCCCAAGGGAAATCCAATAGTTGAACCTTGTCTACTTTCATCAAGGGGGATTTTGTCCAACCAAACTGCTTTAATTGATATAGTGCAAACTTCTGTGAGATGCATATTTTAAAGCACTTAGTATTTCAAAAAACACAAACTGAAACATGTTCTGGTTGTAGTTGGTTGAAATATTGGATTAAATGTTCATGGAAAATCACACCGATTGAAGAAAATGACTATTCAGATACCTGTGAGTACATTGTTTGACAAGTGTCTGGCTTTGTGTCAGTCTTGGCCGGTGGTCCTCTGCTCTCAGGTTCTGTGTGCACCAGAAGAAGTCTGTACAGTAATGAGATCATTATCTTCTGTTATCCATTCTGAGCTGCTCCCTGGTTCTCTGCCAAGAGAAATTACAAGGGAAAATGCCGGGTATATCTAGCACATTTAATCTAATTGGTGTCACTTTTCTCCCTCCATTATGCTACTTTAATAGCCCTATCTGTCTCCATGCGGCGTGGCAGTGTTTAGGGTCAGTGGTCAGGGCCTAATCTTTCTGCTCAGATCATATTAACACACAACAGATCCTCAACCTCAGAACATTGAGATAAACAAAGGTTCTTTCAAACAGCCACACTGTACAACTTTAATTTTTACATCATTATATAGTAACACTAAGCCTTTTCTTTTAGTTTACATATAAGCTCAAAGCTACAGAGAAACACTTGATATTCTCTTACAGCTTTCCTAAAAAATGCTCAGAGATGAAGAAAAATCTAGAAGCTGGAAAGGCTATGATGATTGAGGAGTGTCCTTTCAATGTTTCAGCGAAGCTTCGCCACCAAAACGAAGCTGGGTTTTCTGACACTAGGCTGGGATTTTCTTAAGAGGCCATTAGTGGCTCCTCACCCGTAAAAAAGAAATTACCATTATTTCTCCTGAAATCTTTGGTGCGAAAAGCTTACAGGCCCCAGGCAGTGTTTGAATTGGGGCTGCATCAGTGCGCCCTTGCTCTGAAATCTATTATGCACTCTAATCCTTCCAACAGCCAGCCTCAACACATGTCTCTGAGTCATGAGTAGACTAGGCATCTGTCCCAAGCCAGCATTTAGAATTTCCTCTATCTTTCTCTTTCTCTTTCTCATTCTCTCTCTCTGTCCCTCTCTCTCTCATTCAGGATGGAGGATTTTCACCATTCTCTGTGTCAGTTCAATGTGTAATACAGGATTGTCAGTCAGCTGTGAGAGGGCCAGAAGGCTTCACTGTAAAAGGATTACGATACTCTGAGGTGCCAAAGAAAGTGCCCCTGTAGGATCAATACGACGAGGTAGACAATCCTGATTGGCTGAAAGACATGGGCAGACAGGAGATGTGCTGTGATGTCACATAGGAAGTCATCTGTGGGTCATGTTCATCAAAGTAGTCAGACCCACTTACAAGTAAGGAGGAGAGACCATTTTAAATTTCTTTGTAAATCAATTGGAAGAGAAAAAGAAGTCAGTGCTCCAATCGAATAAACAAAGGCACAGATATACATATTTAATGACATGCATAATTGATCATTTTTGCTTGCAGGAGTCCTCTGCAGTAGGCGCTGAGCTCTGAAGACATAAAAATAAAACATGAAGTGGAAAAGTCATTAAAACAGTTTTAGAGAAGTACTGAACAGAGTGGTACTGACTCTCACTTGAGTTGGCTCCACCGCCGGCCTCATCGAGTGTTGGCACAGGTGCCAGTATCTAATTGGCCGACGATTAATCACAAACACTATGAACCGCACGACCAATTAAGGGAGCCATGGCCACTCTGCTCTCTACGTGTGAATGTGTTTCACTTCCTGGGTCCATCAACGAAATATCTTAGACCACAAGAAACATCAGGGGGAGTAATGTCAAACTGCGGCTCATTATGTTGTTGTAAATTGCTCTCGCGACCCAAGAGAGAGCAGAAAGAGTAGACAAAGTTAGACTAGTTCAGGTTTAAAGTGTTTAAACACTTCTTTGACTGAAAATAAAATATATACTCAAACAATTGCTGGCACTTAAAACTTAATTAGTTATAAGGGTCAAAACACACCAAGAAACTGGATATTAACTTTTCATTCTGTGGTCATTAATAGAAAAGCTGTTTGGCCTATATCACAAGTCTGATTAGTTTTTAACCAAAACTTCAGTCACCCATAATAACACTGTACAAATCAATCTAAATTTTTCTTTGTGTGTGGTACGACATGAAGTTAAAGCATGAAACTGTACCTAATCAAAAACTTTGATGGTAAACTTGTTTAAAGATTATTTACAAATCCAGCAAATGCTAAAACAATGTTCTTGTATTTCTGGCCATCTGATAATATAATTTTGATTAAAGGTTGTCTAAAATGAGGCATTACTTGTCACAACCTGTGTCAATAATATGAAATGGGAAAATATTTGCCTCTACCTCAATTATTATGTTTTATTTAACCATAATAGTATGCGTAATTGCTTCTCTATAAAGAATAAAACAATGAAAATTAAAACAACAAACAAAAAAAACAACGACAAAAAACAGCGACATTTACACCCTCTTTCGCAGTTTGTTATTATCCAGCATAATATGCTTGGTACATATCTCCAGATCTTAAGATCTCAAGAGAACACATTTGAGGCAAAGGAAGATTTTACACTCAGTTTATTCCCTCCTGAATTCTGTCTTTGTTTAAAGAAATTGTAATGTCAAAATGTATATGATATGTAAATTGTGAAAAACAGGTTTCAACATAGGCGGCACGGTGGCGCAGTAGTTAGCGCTGTCGCCTCACAGCAAGGCAGTTCTGGGTTTGCGTCCAGCTCTGTGCAGAGTTTGCATGTTCTCCCCGTGTCTGCGTGGGTTCTCTTCAGCTTCTCCGGCTTCTTTCCACCTCCAAAAACATGAGTTTCAGGTTATTTGGCCAGTAGTGTGTGAGTATGTGCATGCGTGTTGGTCTGTCTCTGTGTGGCTCTGCAGTGCACTGGCGTCGTGCCCCAAGTTTCCCCCGCCTCACGGCCTATGCCAGTTGGGATAGGCTTCAGCTCCCCGAGACCTGACACAGCAGAACAAGCAGTTAGAAAATGAATGAGTGAAAGGTTTCAACATTACTTTTGCTGATTAAAAGGTGAAAGAATTGTTGTTCTAATCTGTGGTCTTTACAGCCTTTGCTTTTGGAGCAAACTGATTCATGTACTGTAGAAGAAGACTGTCATTGGTCTCCTAAATCGGTTGGTGAAGTGGCCAAATATTTGTGACAGAAAACTGCACAATATGACTCCTCTGCACAATAGACCTTCACACCACATGGAAGTCTATGAAACTTACTTAACACATTGCAGATAGAAAACCTCCGTCAAAAACATTTACCAAAACAATGCCTCTAAAGCTGACATGTGGAAGTCATTAGTTTGACCTCACAAAATCAAAGGGAGAAGACAATGAAGATTTTTTTATACTGCCTCAATTTCAAATAACCAAGAGTGAAGTCAATGCCACTTGCTGCTGCGCTACAGTGAAAAGCTTCACCATGTTCCTCTCAAAAAACATCTTTTGTTGTTTATGCTTTTCTGTTTGTGTGCTTAATAAACAAACAATCTTGAACATTTTCATTGCTGAGTTGAGATATTGATTTTGCATTTATTTTGACTGAAAACATTAACATTTTTCTTTCTTAGACCATGTTTCCTTTGTTAATGCCTCAGTTATCACATTTTGGGTCTTATTGTCATATTGGACTGATAAGAGATTTGACTCCCTCGAGTAATTTTTAAAAGAGAACAGAATAAGCAAAGCATATGCAAAATTTCTCCTTTAAGATACAAGCAAAGACAGACTGCATTGAGGAATAAGTGCCTTGGTTATTTTTCCATCCCTGTAGTAGGTCTGGCTCATGCAGTGTGGACTGAGCAGCTGTGGTGCTGTTGCCTCTTCCACCAGTTAGTGCAAGGTGGAGGTGATTCATCAAAGGCTCTATGGGGCCATCTGTGGAACAGACTGACAAATGTCTCCCTATTTTGTCATAAGGACACATGTCTCACAAAGCTGGCGATTAATGTCCCTTTTACAACACATTTATTTGCCACCCTGGTATTTATCCGTGCCGTGTCTTGCACTGTATTAACATGGTTGACAAGATCAGTAGCCATTTACAGGCTGTCCTCCAAGGAGGCAGTCCATAAGGGACTGTCCAGGACGATTCTCGCAGAATTTTGATGGGCTCTCCTCGCTGCTGCCACGACTTTTCCCCTTGTTAAAGAAGGAGGGAGAAAAATCAAGGATGGAGATGAAAAAGAGTCCCAAAGACTATATTCACATTCAGTCATTCATGCATTCAACAAATGCATGGAAGGGGTGGGAGAGGAAAGAGGAAAGGTAGAGAGGGTGCAACCTGTTGTTTAAACATTCGCTCTCTGGTTTGATGACGGGTGGAGTAATCAGACTGTAGAACAAAGCACTGTTGGTGCCCTTGCCCTGACAAGGAAGAGGAGGAACTCAGTGTGCAGGTGATGGAATCCTTTGTGCTTTTCCTGCATTATGAAAAGGTTATTGTTGGCATAACTGTGGTGAGCATACATTCTTGTTTTTCAATCTACCCATCTAATCACAACAGTAGAGATTGCCCCAAATACCAATGGGTCAAAATGATGGAGGTTCCATCAGGCAAGGTCATGGCCACTAAGCTTGTTACCCCATCTCACGAGCATAGTGTTTTAAGTGTTGAAAGCACCTGTCCCTGGCCCCTTCACCTGCAAAAGGAATTAAATTATTCACATAGAAGATGGACCATTCATGCAGATGTTATGTCTTCATCATTATAACTTCAAAGTAAGAAAGGTCTACAGGAATCATTGTTTATTATCATTGTTCCTTTTTCTTTAGTCATTGTATGTTTTTGTAAAAGAGTGCAAATACTTTGCCTCTGTAAATGTCACCATGGCAGTTTTGATCATTACCGTTTTGCCTCCATCTGCAAAACAGACCATCCTGCTGCTTCTGTTTTGTGTGAGGTGCAGAAAAAAGATGCACACAACGCGCATAAGACAGGTGTGTGTGTGTGTGTGTGTGTGTGTGTGTGTGTGTGTGTGTGTGTGTGTGTGTGTGTGTGTGTGTGTGTGTGTGTTTGCAACAAAGAAAATGAGACAGACTGGAGAATAGAAAGAAACTGAAATAAACACTCCAAAGGATGTCAAACCTTCCTCATAGACTTTCTTTCCTTGTATGTAGAGAGGGAGACAGACAGGCAGATGAGAGTGAAAGTGAAGCTTGTACTCCAAAGGACTTGCCTTCTGGAGCTGAATGTGCACACACCAATACAGACTAAGTAGTTGTTAATGAGAGACTCAAATCAGAATCAATTATGAATGTTCTATCAGGAGGCTTTGGGGCCATATCAGGGGAGCCAGGTATTAAGAGAGTAATGAGAAATGGGACACAGAGAAGAATGACCCTGCAGGCCAGATGTCTCCAGGCTGCATGGGATGCACTGGTTTAAATACATTTGCATTCATTCGATTCACAAGAAGGCCATATTTTATTAAAATGAAACACATTCCTTCATGTGCCGCTAACAATCATGCAGGTAGACAAAGCCTTTGATGCTCAGCTGGATGAAAACACATCTTTCATAACATGCATGGACTGTCACGATTGTGTGTAAAAAAGAAAGTGAGAGGGAGAGAAAAGGATGAGAGTTTATTGTGATTTTACTGATTCTTGTTGACTTGCTCTTTTCTGGCCAGAGCTCTGTTTGCACTAGCCTGATGATTGATTCTTGTTTGGGGCCATGCCTATGGGCCTTATTAAATCAAAATGTAAACTCACTTTTATAACAAATTGCGGGGGGAATGTCAGTGGCCGACTCCCATTGTGGAGTGAATGTAGATCCCTTTGACAAGTTAAGAAGCCAATGACATCAGCAGAGCTCGACTTTTCTGCTCCCCTATCCTTATAATAATAATAATAATAATAATAATAATAATAATAATAATAATAATAATAATAATAATAATAATAATAATAATAATAATAATAAAAATCATAATAATTTCCTTCAGTTCCTTCTGTCTTTCTGTCTATTATTTATTGTATATTTGCAGAGGGAAGCGGATCCAAATTAAACTAATTACATAAATTGGTGCTTGTACTTGTACTGTCAAGTATTGTGTGAAGCCAAAGGTTGATAAACTCCTCTAAAAATTCACTGTTGTCCAAAGAAATGCTAAAAATGCATTAATGAGCCCAACTGGCGTACAAGACACTGCACGTAAGTTAAGCTCATAATTATGTCAGCCTTAATTAATCAGACTAAAAACTGCTAGAAAGAATGACAAGGGGCCTCATCAGTGGTGGGATGTCATACCAGCAAGATACAAAATACAATCTAGCTTAGCTAACAGTGGATAAGAAAGATTAGATTGAAAGTTAAAACTTTGCACACACTTGGCATGAATTTTTAGCATTTTTGACTCCCAGTTAGAATGTTATGAAAAAGAAAAAAACCCCACAAACAAACAAGGATATTTTTGAATGAATGAAGCACCTTGGTTTCTTTATGATGTTGTTTGCCTCCATAAAGCTGTGAAAAAACAATTGCATTTCTTGTGAATGAAGAATCTAAAATCACTCATACCAGTCCTCTTAATGTGAAGCTGTATCAGCAAGTATTTAGCTTACTGTAGCGTAAAGAGTGGAAACAATGAAGTTCAGCTGGCAAGGCCATGTCCTGGTAAAATAATCTGCCATCCACTTCCTCTGAGCTCATCATTTAAAGCATTTTATCTATTTAACGTCTGCAAAACCTGAAATCCATTGATAACTCAGCCAGGATTACTAGATTTTTTGTCAAGAAATATTTGCTTTAAAAATAAAAAAAACCTATGCCATTTTTTATCTATGGACAAGAAGAATCTCAGGGGAAAAAAGTATTAAAACTTGTTTATTGACATTTACTAAAATGTGCCCTTTAAAAAATGAAACTAAAAATTTAATAAATTTATGACCAATCTGTAAAGTCTTAGACCTTGAGTGTGAATAAATTTGCCACCATTAGGGTTGGGAGAATGGTAATGCTAATTTGTGCTTATCTGTTCTTATTGAAATGTAGAATAATGCCAGATTATGTGTTATAGCTTCATATATACAATAAATATGAATCCTATATATATGAGTCATCTTGTTACATTTTTACACACACACACACACACACACACACACACACACACACACACACACACACACACACACACACACACACACACACACACACACACACACAGTAGCTGTCACCATCTCTCACTGAACATAGCAGGGTTCTAAAAAGGGCAATGTGTTTGGCCATCTGGCCTGCATATCAGCAGAGGTTATTATGTCGACATCATCATTACTGAACACAATATTGTTTAGCAAAGGTCATCCAGAATCTGCACAATTATCTGTTGCAACATGCGTAAACAACACGGATAAGGAGTTGAGATATCACTGACCGAAAGTACCAATCAGTTTGATATTTTGTTAGCAAAATATTCCTATCTAAATCGTTACTGTTATGTAAAAACTTCACGCTGAGTACACATTATTCATTCTGCTCTGTATTTGTAAGGAGCTTCTATATTTTTGCTTGACCAAATTTGAAAGATTTCAAAAATTATATTTACGTAAAACAAAGTTCACAGTAGCTTTGATTTTACACTTTCCTTTAGTTTATATTTAGCTTTTCCTAAAATTTTACATATCTTTCAAAATTGAGTTTTATTGGCATTATCACAACAAACTGGATTGCTTGTTCCTTTCATATATTTCAAGAAGGTTCCCAGTGCAGTTTAATGTGGGCACTGACAGCAACACAAACTTTTATATCAGAAGTGGTTATTGATGATAAATTAAAGGTGATAGATATGTTGTATTTGTTCAGGGAGGAGATTCCTTTTACCACTAATTAATTCTAATAATTAATTTATTCCTCCAACACCAGCTCAGAATAATAGTTTGGTTGCCTGACTCATTTCCAAACTGTCAAAACAGATGCATGCTGCTAGTCAGAACATTCACACAATGAGCAAAGATGTGTGTGAAGCTGTTATACACACACTTTTAACTGTGCGCACACAAGTCTTTATCAGGCTCCATTGCAGTATGTCCTTACACAGTACCATAATCATAAATGAACACCTTGAAGCTTAAAAGAGCTAAGGGTGATAACATGAAGAAGAAAAACTCTTTGAGTTGTGTTTGATATTCAAATGTACAGGCATAGCTAAATGTGAGTCCTCATTAGAAGCCAAGGCTCTACAGATGTAGACATGCCCTGTTGACCTGTATCCACTTAGCACCTGATTTAAATAAAGGAAACACATAAGTGTTACAAGTATCTGCAATAAAGCTAATAGCTAATAGCAGTAACCATTTTGATGTACAAAGTAAAATGTCTATTGTCTCTTGGTATGTTTTTTTTATTTTTTATGTGCAACAGAGGGTCCGCCTTTGCGATTCCTTGGCGCTCCTCTGTGCCCCTGGGATAACCATGTGCAGCATTACGACCTCCATCAGATCAGTGGTGAAAGACTCACATACAGTTAAAAATGCCACATTGGGTTCCAGCAATTATCTTTTTATTTTGATGTATTTGGTTGAGTGAATATGTTTATAAGTAAACAAATATTGCATTTTTAAATCTTTAATGTTGAGTGATTTTTTTTTTAGTCTCTTGCCCATGCTTGTCTGTCTTCTCAAAACATTCTGGCCCTTCAACAAATGCTGCTGATGACCCCAACAGCATGTCTTTTCTTCTGGCTCATTTTCTCTCCCACTGGACCAGGAAATTAAGACATTGGCTACTAAATAATTTGACCAGGAAGTACATATGGTACTACACTGAAGTTAAAACAACACCAAATTCCAATCACATCAAATCACTGTTAAATAAAAAAGATCCTACATAACATGGAATTACTATGATTGTTTGTAATTTGATTGCCATCAGTACAATGCATTATGCTGGTTTTTGATCCCTTCTATGACAATTTTGTCACCTAGTGAAGTTGAGAAAAACTTCTCTTCTCGTGCTGCCTTTATCCTCTAATGAGAGTATGGTGTGGTGATAGAAATTTGATTTTAATTCAACTTCCTGTCTTTTATTAGGAACACAAAGAAACTTGGAACATGAGGCAGATGGAAGTGGCTTATGTCTCCTTGGTAGCACACTGAGATGAAACCAGGATGGGAGCCAAAATTCAACACACAGTGACACACAGAGAGACGCTTACACAGGAAACACATTTGCACAAACATCCGCACAAAAAACAGTCAATATTCACCCCTTGCATCTGCCAATTATGAACTAGATTCGTTTGTGGAGAAAACATAAGCAAGTCCAAACTTAGCAGTGTTCCATACACACACTGTGAGTCAGTAGTGCAAAACACAACGGCGGAGGAACCCCAAGGTGAGATCCCAGAATATCGACTGGATGATTCAACTCTTTAAAGTCGTTAGGCTTTTTCTTTTTCTACATCTTTTGTACACACCCGGTGAAAAACTTCACTCAGATATCCTGTCTTTGTCAGTTGAAATAATCCTCTCTATGACAGCTCGTAGTCATTGTGCATGGATGATAACAGTGCAGACTCCAATGAGAAAACTGCAGTGTCTGATTTCCATCTAGCAAACAGCTTGAGGGTGGCATGGCCTCGAGGCTTCCCTCTGTCCTTCTGTCCAGGTTTGGAGACAGTCTTTTGATCTGTGGAGGAAGGATGCCACATGCTAAGAATAACTCACGCTACGCTAGATGTACAATTCTTTCATGCCGAACCAGAGGGAAACTTGATAAGCATTGAATTGCAAGTCTCTATGCGACCCTGATGCGCTCACTGTCCATGTCAGACACTTCACTGAGCCTGTTTTCTACACCTTTAACAAAAAAAATGCACTGGACAAAAACTTTGAGCAGGAAAGACAATGTTTGAGCTACCATGGCCTCTCCACTACCTCAAAGGTGTTTATTGTCTTTGTTCTTTTCCATCTGCAGTGAAAAACCAAGGAGTTCAGACTTCCTGAGTTCTTGTTCACATTAGAGGTTGAAATATCTTACCCAACCCCAGAATATATTTGTATAAAAGTAATACAGTCATGTTTGATATATGTGATATGTTTTATTGTCATCTTTTGTTTCAATGTGTACTGAACTCTCTTCATTTCATTTTTCCCTTCCAACACAATGTTTAGATTTATTAAAATGATCTTCTGAGACTAAACTGGGAAAGAAGAATGGAGATGCTGCTGAAGCAGCTTATAAATGAAGTAATGTGCATGCTGTGATCTTAGTTGAGAATCCAGCGACAGGGAATGCAGCATGCCACAAAACTTGGGAGGGAGAGGAATAATGAGACCGAAAAAGAGTGCAACACATATTACGTTGACATAGTTTGGGGATCCAGACAAACTGCTTTCATTAATTCCATTTGTTTCTGTAAAAGGCTGTGATTGTGACCTTTTGCAAGATCCAACCCAGCTCCATCATTTTTACTCAATGTTTACTCATTATGCAAGAGCCAATAAGACCCAGGTTGACAGCTGCCTCCCCAGGGACTGATTGAACAATAAATGGATCCTCAGAAACTTTGTAACTGTACTAGCTGACTTGTTTGGTCAAGAGTAAAAATAAACTAAAAGATAGGGGAAAGACTGAAAGGCAAATAAGACTTGAGGGCATTTCAAGAACCCATAAGAGCCACCATTAACCTCAAAAATGTACTTCAATTAAGGCAAACATTGACTTGTTTGGCATAAAAATTGCTTTGTTTAGCATCAGCCTGGGCTGTAATCACAATGCTTTTTAGTGAGGAAGAGTAGTGGTTACAAGAGGAAATGAGCAAAGAATAGCACTCATTATGCCACTGAGATGTTTTCCTTCTGATTGACGGATGTCGGAACAAACAGATCCTGGTAAATGGGGGCATGTTAAGGTAAGCCTGAAAAAAGTTTACCATACGTGTTACATGTCTTTCACATTTGAATGGTAAGATGCCTCTTTGAAGATCATTTCAATTGAAACAGATTAATATATTAGAGGGTTTTGTGCTGCTGTGACATGAGTCACAATTTTTCTATCACTGATACGAGACTGATGGCTATTTAGTATATGGTATGCAATGTTGACAGAATTCTTACAACATATCTTATCACCCTTCTAGTGAGATGAAAGACTACACTGACTAGCTCAGCAATGCAAAAGTCCATTTTATGCCAGTTGTTTCATTTCATCATTTCTGTGCAGAAGGATATTTTGGTGTTAATAAGATTTCTGGCTGTCTGATCGACGCCTCTTGTATGAACCTTGTAGATGGTTCACTTAGATAAAACTTAAGACCAGAACATAGAAAGTAGTAGCTACCATCGTTCTGCTGAAACAAAATGGCAAAAAAAAAAGTTTTGATGATAATCTACTGTCCCTGATTTAATCAAGTTAATGTGGCATAATTGTAAATAATAAAAAAAAACCTTACATTCTTATTTCCATATAGTGTACTTGTTCATCCCACCACTACACTGTTTATTCATTCTGGGTTTATTATTAGTAGTAGTACCACAATTCTTACTGTTTTTGTTGTTTTTCATTTTGTGATTAACACTTTCCTCAAAACAAGAAAGTTCTGGGTTTGAATCCAAACTATATCTGTTTTGACTTGGTATGTTGTTATCTTTGTGTTATCATGGGTTCCCTCCAGGTGTTGCTTCCCAAATATGCTATATGGCTGCATTGATTACAATACATACTATAAATTAAAATTCATAGATTCAAAGCAGCACAGCCATGTTTAGTTTATAGTATATATGTGTGTGTGTGTGTGTGTGTGTGTGTGTGTGTGTGTGTGTGTGTGTGTGTGTGTGTGTGTGTGTGTGTGTGTGTGTGTGTGTGTGTGTGTGTGTGTGTGTGTGTGTGTGTGTGTGTGTATAGTGCTTTTTTGTTTTTGAAACATGAGAGAAAGGATTTTATCTCTATAAACCAGTGAGCGTATTTCCTTAGATTTCCTGACTCTTCGTTGCAGAGTACTCCATCTCCTTTTAACTGGGCGTTTGTCTCTGTGAGCTGTACGTCTTGGGGGTCTGCAACCTAGTGAAGGGCATCGAGGGCCATTCCATAGCTGTCCTTCAGGTGTCTGCAATCCAGCTTAAAACACACTGACTTTCACATTCAGCCTAATAAAGGAGAGCCGCCCTAGCTCCTGTGCCCTCCTAGTATCTTTCATGTGCCCAATTACTGACAAACCCCCAAATCATATCCACCTTTTACCACCTTTAATTATTTCTCTATCAGTACTGCTTTTCCTGAATGTCTACTTTGGGCCCAATATACTCCTGTCACCATGCTGTGAAATGACTGCATTAATCAGGAGCTGATATCCCCGAAAGATGTTTTTACAATCTGCCTCATGGACTGGATTCCCTGGTTTTTGTTTCTGTGGGTAATGTATACTCAGCATTATCGTCACAGGCAAAAGTGCTGTTAAATAAAATGAGGAAACAGAACAACAATGTGAGCAAGCAAATAGCAGAAGAACTCAAAAAACTAACAAAACTCAGTGTATTTGTTGCCACAGAAAAATAAATACTTAATTTTTTATATTTGGGCTTTTTTTTTTCTTTTTTGTTTATTTGGCTTTACACATGTAATCACAAGAAAGAATATATATAAAACTCCCCCTTGAATCGTTTACTGCACACCTAACAACATGGTGCAAATGTTTATTAGCAAGAATCCTGACTGTCAATATGGATTTGAAAGCAGAAGGAGACTGAATATGTGATGGGTCTGACATGTTTTTAATTCCACATTAACGTCTTCCTGACGGAGCCAAACAGTCTTGCCATTAGACATTCATTATATTGATCGTGCAGAAGCGTCAAGTCTCATAGGAAAATGAGGTTTCTCTCCTCTTTTTCTGTCAGCTAATTATTGAAAACAAGATTTTCTTCTGATTAAGGGAGCAGATCGTTGTCGCTGCAGACACATTGACATGCACAAAACACCTGAGGTTAGCAGAGGCAGGTGGGTGGTTATGGTTGGGGCAAGGCCTTTCCTCTTTAAGCCTATTAAAAAAACAGACGCCAGATTTTACAAGGTTTGATATAACAAGATAGATTTAAATAGCACCATATGTCTGTCTGCTAATTTAGATACTAAATTTGCACACACATTTATGTGACATTATGGCTGTTAGCACTCCCACTTCTAACTGAAAAAGACATTATCTTTGCTGTCATGGACAAAGAGCAGGAAGTGAGTGAGAACTGCCGAGACATCATCCAACAGCTTTTTAAAACAGTGTATGTAATTTTTTGTGCTGTCTTTATTATTGTATACCTTCCAGGAAAATGATCAGGAAAAAATGCTTTTTGCTAATTATCAGGTTTTGGGTACTGAAATGTATGTATTATATGTAGCCCCAATCAACTTAATGTATAAATACTACCACTGTGTGACTGTTACTACTATGAAGGAGGAGAAGAAGAAAAAGAAGAATGAATGCTCTTCATTGATCTCATCCTGCAGCTCACTATATGTAAATATCGATGACAGAACAACAAAATGTAATATCAATATCTTAATCCTTCAGTGTTCAATGACAAACAAAATATACAGAATTATCAACAGATTTTCTGAGAGTCTCTTGATGATGGAAACTCAGCCAACAATTTGTTTTTCTGACCTGTCCAAATGTAAATGTCATTACTCTCCATCAGCTCCACTCCCAGAGACAAACGGTTGACCTTTTCTAGCTCCTACCTGTAATCATTTCTGTTGAGGGTCAAAATAAAACAGGAGGATAAAAGACAATCAGAGAAAAGAATGATATTCATACAGTGTTAACCAGCCCTTTTTTAAAAGAAGAACTGCTTTCAAAACTGAATCTTTAACGTTTACACAACATTAAAGGTCGATGATGTTTCAGTACCATAACTAGAAAACAATTATTGGACATGTCATAGAGAAATTAGCTCTCTGTGGACTTGTCCACATAGTCTGTTGATGGATGCCTATGGCTACATGTAATAACATTGCTATGTCCATAGGTTTTCTCATCTCATATCAGCCCTACATGATAAATCAGTAATGGAGAGATCTGATTCTAGTTTGCCCCGTGGAGCTCGTCTTCCCCTTTGACCTAACACCATAAATGGAACCCCATCCCAGGAGGAAGAAAGTAATTGCTCATTTTGTAGATACAGCACCTTGCAACCAACTCCCTACTTAAATATTTATATGTCTTCCTGGTGGGCCTTTCCCATGAATCGCAGAGCAATATTGAAATGTGACGGACAGATTGAACCCCACCCATCTTTCCCCTTCAGACTAGTTTCTACAAATGCATTGGAATTTAATAGATTTCCTTATTTTTAAAGGCAATACAAAGGAGTAACGTGTATTTGACTACAATACATACTTTTGTTTCATGTTGTGGAGACTGACAGGGTGATTTTACTGTGATATAATGAGTGTAAAGCCTGTAGCCAGAGGTAGAATGTCAGAATTCACAGTGTGCAGCTGTGGAGTAATTGATCTGCATTGCTGTCTATTCTCGGTTTCACTGCAATATTTCTAGATCACGTAGTGTTGCACAAACCCTTGATCAACATGCTGAATCATTACATGTAATTCTCCATCTGAGTCATTAATCATATTGGGATGGAGGGAGGGTTTTTTTCTTGTCTCTTTTTGTCACATCTTTAGATTTGACTCCTTGCAGTCGTCATTTCTTCCTTATTGTTATTCAAGTGCATCCTTTTAAAAGACAAGGAGGAATATACACTGGCTGGCTGCCTAATTCAAGCTTTTGACTTGCCACACATAACATATTTTGTAAGCAGAAAAAATAGATTCCGTGTACAATATAGAGGCAGATATTCTAACCCAACCCGAAATCAATAAAACTGATGATAAATTGTGTAAACGTGTTTTGTCTTTCTTTGCCTTTCTGTGCATGGATGAAGTATTGTAGCTGGCATGGAAACCACAATCCTAGATGCTGTGTGGGAATATGAATAATGTATTTTTCATTAACATTCACCCTCATACTACAGTATGGTAGGGACATTAAGAAAGGGCTGGATGTACAAAAACAGGGTTTATATATTAGATAACTCCAGAAGGACTGTGAAAATGTAGTGCATCTGTTGTTTGTATCATGTTATTTTCTTATTCTGGCACTAATTCAATCTGTGTGAAGATGGGAATGGTATCAAATGCACGTAAATGTACTCATGCAGTGCCATTCAGACAGCTTACTGGTGAGAGAGGTAGAGAGAGGTGGAAAGTATGGGACATGTTCAGTGTTTATCAAAGTGGTCTAATCAGGTCAGTTACTCATCTCTGACGTCACCTAATCTTACACTTGTGCACCCCTACCATAGAGTGATGACACTTTATGAGGCATACCTCACTGATAATATTTACCCGGGTGCATTGTTAAATGCATTATGTCATCCGATATTATTAAATCTCATATGGTTCCATCATAAACAAGTTTGCACCCAAATGTCAGGGGAGATTGGATTCAAAAACAAAGTCTAAATTGCAACTTGAATGTTTGTGTGCATGAATACAATGGGACAGATTAGAAAACTGAGACTAAGCCAGATGTTATATTCCTGGGTGTGTCTTTGAAGTCTCTGCTTGGTTTCTCCTGGTTGCTGAGCTAAGCTGTTTGAGCAAAGCATCGTGGGAACTGTCATCTGTACGGAGCTGCAGATCAAATTAGTTTGTCATCATGTAGAGGGAGGACAAAACAGAACCAGGATGTGCCTTAAACACCAAAAACTTTTGTTCTCATGAACAGACACCTTGAATAATCTTGTGCAGTAAATGCTCCATTTTCCTCCACAATTAAGACAGTGTCTCCCCCCACCCACTTTTTTTTGTGCAGCCTTGGCAGAATCTTTCTAAACTGAATTATGTAGTAATTTGCTATGTCTTTGATGTGATAAATTTGAAACCCTACTGAAATGTACACAGACTAGAGGGTCTGTGAGCAACCTTCAATCCTGTTGTGCAATACAAGTGTATCCCACCCACCGCCTGTCCCAAAAACAGAAAGATGAGACTGTAGCTGCTGGGCGTTTCTGCATAAAAGTGCTTCGTTCTGAGTCCGGGGGCTTCCTGGTTGGGGCTGATTATACCGCTGTGGCTACAAAAATGATGACTATTCACAAGCAGAGAAGGATGCTGACTGGTAGCAACCTCAGGAAAAGGACAGTGAAATGGATTGGAGGCTCTAAAATTGTACGTGCGCGCGTGTGCGTGTGTGTGTGTGTGTGTGTGTGTGTGTGTGCATTCTGAAGTTATTAGAATGAGATACTGAGACCATGTCATCATGTGGCTTATTTCTATACTTTTTGACCTTCTTTACTTGCATGTGCGCGTGCCAAATTCATTTTCTAATGGTTGCTGTGTCTTCAATCCTTTTCTTTTCAACCCTAAGTAAAGATTGCAAGGATAGATTTTTCTCTGTTTCATTCCCTCTAAAATAATGCACAAGATTCTAGACTGTTTGTGGATCAATAGTGTTGCTCCATTGGTGAATTTCTTGGTATGGGTGACACAGCTCCGCAGTTATTTGAAATTGAATTAAGGGGGTTGAGAAGAAGGCAGAGATGATGAAGAGTATCAATCATTCTGCCTCTTGTGTGAAGTTATTTGTGGGTTGACAGAACCGGCAATAATGAAAGTTCATTTGTTCACCACTAAGGGTTTGTGGGTAAATTTAGCTTCCCTGTGACACCAGACCCAGAACAAAGGGAGTGAACCCTCAACAAAGGAAGCAATGTCAGTACAATCTGAGGGACTCCTTAGTGTTTGTCCTCACAATGTTTGTTATGACATGAGCCTTAGGGGTTTGACAATGCCACACTGCTCCGATCAAACTCAGATTGCTCTGTCCGTTCAGTTTTATAGCCCCATTAACAGAGTTATAGCTGCTCTTACGAGTCTTCCTTCAAAACTAACCAATGTCTGGCACTGTATGTCTATTGATGATGTCTGACAATATATATATCTCTGTATGGCCTGCCTTCATGACAGGTCCATGATGCTTTCACTATCCACACACACAGTAAAAACGAACAATTACCTTTGTCTTTTCTTTTCCTCCACACACAAATCATTGTTCCCCTCCTCTTCCCCTTTATTCTGCAGGAGAGTGATCACCCCGTCTCTGCAGATAAGATTTGATAACATTATTGTGAAACTGCCCTCTCTGCTGTCTCAGTATTAGAGCGCGTGGCTGCAATGGAAAATACTTTAAGTGAGATTGATGGAATCCAGTTGGTTTGGATTCCTAGTGTGTCAGAGTCATTTATGCAGGGTTGGCTCATAACCTGTCAATCAGACGGATGGATGTACAAGCTGGTCTAAAAAAGGCTGTTGCTGATAATACAACAGAAGTCAGCTGAGGGTGTTGAGGTGGAACTGCAGAACCATCTTGATCTTTTGTTAGTGAAGGTTCTTTGGGATTCCTGTCTTTGTCTGCACAGACGAGAAACTTGATGTCAATCAGTACAATTAGGGGGGATTATGTTGGATGACACGAAGCAAATCTGAATAAAGTGCCATCCTCATCGTGACGTCATGCCATGAGTGCGATGATACAAAAATTGATTTGTGGCAATGGTGTTGGTGGAGATATGTGTTCTACTGTGGTCTTTTCATGGAACCTTTTTTGATATATTTACACACATTATTTATATTTGGTTTCTCTGTTGGACGCAGAATCTTTCATTGTTGAAATCCCAAGGAAAAAATTACAGGTATATAAAAATAGCCAAATGGGTAACATAAATATTACATAAATATTACAAGTCTAGAAATTTGATGGAGATGTATGAAATCATTCTCAAAGAAAAATATGCATACATTTAATGGAAGAAGTTCAGCTCAATGATTTGCATGTGACTAATGAATATATGTTGTTGTTTGCACTCAAAAATACACCAGATGCATCTTATTGATTAACAATTTGTGTTAACAATTGCTTTGTTTTTTTGCAGTACAACATTCGTTCAGCATATTTACATGCCAAAACTATGTGTAAACTTAGCAGGAGTAACTGACCATCTGTTTCCCATGGAGCTCCAATGATGTAGTCTTCCTGCCATAAGGATTCAGATATTAATAAAATAAAAAAAACATAACAGAATCAAATAATATCAAATGTTAGCAATTATTTTAGATCATCTAAATCTAGTTGATTATAAAGTGCTTTGTTTCAGTAATGTTTGTGAACTGTGAATCAAAATAGATGTAACAATGGAAACAAAGTCGTGTTGAACCACACAATTATTCAGAATTTATAGCATTCCTGAATGTACCATAACTATCCAATATGATATTAGAAACACAATTAACTGTAAATAATGTGGTATTACATAAGCTGTGTATGTATCTTACATATAATCCTACGATTTTTAGAGCTATATTAGGCTATTTAGAATGTTAGATTGACCAGATATCAAGTTTTAATTATAGGCCCAAACTATGAACATTTGTTCTGAACTTTTAGATTTCAGTGCATTGGAGGCAATGGACAAACTTGATAAAAAATCACTTCCACACCATTTTTTTTTCTTTGACAGTTTTCTGTGAATTAATCACAATTTTATTTGGATGTACCTTTGTAACATGTAACTTTTATCTATTATATGTAAGACTAAAATGACTATTGTGGCCAGTAATCAGTGGTGGTAAAAAGAGGAATATATTTATTTGAATGAACTGTCCTTCTAATGTGTACTATACAGGATATTAAATCACATGTCATCCAGTGACATCCAGGAAGTTAAACATCATAAATCAAGACAGTGTGTAAATGCCTGTGGTCCACAGAGAGTTGAATAAAAACAAAGCAGATCATGTAGGATAAAGTGTCTGTAGTAAATTTAGTGAAATTTGATATATGAGGTATGATTATCAAATAATATTTTAATGCTTTTCACATACAACTGACACAGAGACAGGCTCATCAAATGACACACAGATATAATCTGGCATCCACTCCTGAGAGTGTTTCTTGAGAGCAAAGGCAGCAGTTGGATGTCATATGAATTTGTACCTGTCACAATTTAGCCACAAATAAGAGAGGTTGATTTGCACAGCATACATTATTCCTTCAGACATATCTCTCGGTAATCACACAGCCACCCAATTTCATTATTCTACAAAAAGAAACATCAGAAACAACCAGTTGTTCTTCAAACACAAAACACTCTTTACATGAGAGGTTACAGCAATGACAGCATCGGTTCTCTGAAGTGAATGATTAGCATACTGATAGGATGCAGCATTAACACCTTTTGTGAAGACTTTGTGCTAATAACTGTCTTTTTTGAATATCAACTGAATATTGGGAGGGAGGGGGGTCTGAAAGAAAAGATTTTCCAACGTCTATTGTTTTCCACAGGTTTTCCATCATTCACATCTCTCTGAGGAGATGCATTAACATTTCTTAGAACATTTCAAACATTTCATAGAAGTATTGGTGTAATGATCTTGTAAATCACTTTGAATGTGAATATATGTTTGTGGAGGACTTCAAACAATATTAAATCATATTTTAATATTTTAATGCATACAATTGAATGTTACGTGAATTTCTTTAAAAGATGACACATTTTTTTTCTCCTAAAGCGTGATGGATTTGAAGCGGATTCCATATCCCATTTTGAGCAAACTGATCAAGTGCCCTGTCCTCAACAGCCTGATGCAGGATTGCTTTGACTCTACGGAGAATAGCAGGAGAATGAGCTGGTAAATGAGGTGTCTGACTGTCCTGGCCAAGTGTTATCTTGGTGCTGCTATGTACAGACGACTGCTGTGTAGGCGGTGACGGCAGGTGACAAGAAAAGAGGGAGGAAGAGGAAGAAGGGGTTTTGGGGTGGAGAAAAGAAAGTGACATACACAGAGACACACAGAGTGGAGAATGCGTGAAAAAGGGGGGGAATGGGTGGAAGTCTATGGGTGCATGATCTGTCATATGAGTGACGTGGTTCATTTCAACGCCACTTTCTAATACAGTTATAATCTATTACAATATTTCACCCCCATCAGGAGGGGAGTTCAGTATTTTAAGGCTAATTACACATACTCCACACTATGTTCACATCAGGTTATTAATGTCCTTACAGCACAGATGGGCTAAAAAAAACACAGAAATCACTCAAATAAATATGCCATAGTCTGTTGGATAAATAATACATAAACAAAGCACTTGCAAAATGCATGATCTGTAATACACACACACACACACACACACACACACACACACACACACACACACACACACACACACACACACACACACACATATATATATATATATATATATATATATATATATATATATATATATATATATATATATATAAATATATTTGAAACAGCATTTTTGTATGATTTTAATAAAGCATGAGCCACTAACTGTCATCTAATGCTGCAGAAATACATTTTCACTTGGTATATAAATATGCTGAGGACCTGGCAGGTTCTCCCTACGTTTTGAGCTAGTGTGTAACTGTTGAACCAATTATAATTTATAAGAAAGATGCACGTTGCTTACTCCTTAAATATTATAGAATAGAATGAAGTTCAAAGAAACCTTGTGAATGTGTTTTGTAGTTCCATTTTAAATTATATATTTACACCTTACTAAGGTTGCCTTTCATTCATTATTTTAAATGTATTTAATATGCTAATACAAGTGTTGTTTTTCAGTTCATTTCTTTTTAACAATTAAATGTTGTATAATTTACATGTTTAGTTGTCTAAAATTAATTGAGAGGTAGCTTTGAACTATTGTATAATTAAAAAAGACATGTCTCCTTGAAATGTCACCTCTAAACTGATTTTTTTTTTTTAAAAAAGCAGCCCATTGTGTAATTGGAATTTTATTTAAGTCACAAAATCGGGCAAGGATTTACTGACTATTCATTGCTGCCAGCTGGTGCAGCATTAAGGGCTTTAACAATGAATAATACCATAGTCTTTTACAATTAAAATTTCTCATCCAAATGTTCTATGCCCTTTTTGCCATTCATTCGTAGATGGACGACCACAAAACAGTCGACCTCCTGGGTTAATACCTGAAACCAGCTGTGACGTCAGTATGTGACAGTGACAGTGACAGGTAATGACAATGCTCAGCTCACTCAAGAAATGCTATGTAGCTTTTTGATTAACACACTTACAGTATACTAAAAGCTTTTTCAGTGCATTCAGTGCTCTTCCACCTCAGCGATAACTAAGGTAGAAGAATTACTTTCTAAACCTTCTATACAGTGTACTACACTGCATCACCTTGCTATTCACTGACAAAGAAATTTATACGGTTCAGTCCAGGAAATCTTTCAGAGGCCACTTACCGTATGTCTCTGATGTATTTTCTTCATGTTTAGAACTAGCTTCTTGGGTGCATTCCAGATTATGTGCCAGATATTAGAGGTGGCGAGGGAGGGAAAAAATAGAAAGATGCCGAAAGAAGCAGATGAAAAGAAGTCAACCTCAAGAGGGGGAAAATGGATGGTGCTTACATGCTAATAATGATGCACAAATACATGGAAGAAGGGGGGGAAATGAAAAACCCAGCCTATGGAATAATATTCACAGTAGGAAGGGTAACAGAAGTGAAATGTGAATGGACGAGTTACAGAAGACCATGGTATCTTAACACACTGCAACAACACTTCTGTAAACCAGTTGTCAGAGAAGCCAATAATCAAATACAAGTAATTGAGTGCAGTGTAAACTAGGCAGTGCTCCTCAAGCGGATCTTTGTGTTTGCGGAGACCCACTGACCTCTTTCCTCTCTCTTGTCTTCTGCCTGCTTGTGGATATAGCAGCCCTGATGTGAGTGGTTAAAGTGCAAAGCAGAGCATTGGTTGGCAGAGCTCTCAGAAACACTCAATGAGAAAGTGAGGGGTTGATTTAGAGCCGTGTCTGATGAAGGGCCGATGAGTTCGGGAGGGGTGTCAGCTTGCAGATGGGCTCAACAGGGGAGCGCGTGCAAGCAGAAGGAAAGCTGAGCACTCCAAAACATGGCTCCAGTGTATATCACAGGAAGGAGGTTCACTAACAAGACGAAATATTAGTACTCAATATGCAAATGAGTTTTACTGAGAAAGCAACATGGGGTATCAGGCCACCATGATGCAAAAGGGGGTGATTATTTTCGCCAGTGATTTAAAGCAATAGTGCACCATTTTAGGTACTGAGCTTATTAGCTGTCTTGCAGAGAGCTGGATGTGAAGACTGAAACCACTTTCACGTCTGCCTGTTGAATGTGAAGCTGTAGACCACAGCCAATGAGATTACCTTATTTTGACATTCAGACTGGAAGCAAATGAAAAAGGCCTATAATTAACTTACAAAGTGTTACAATGCCAGATATGCAATATTTTCACTGTAATTTTAGTTCATGCAGATGTTACTGCTTAAACTAAGTCATAACAACAAAAATATGACTTTTTTCAAGACAACCATTTTGTTACAGTATATGATGAATGATCAAGCTTGTGTGTGCTAATGCCTTACGTTATTTACTTCATGATGCCCCTTTAATCTGGTATAGAGACATAAAACAAAGTTCCAATCAGAGGAGACAAGTGAAAACAATAAATCAACAGAAGTTCCAGCAGTTAGATTCTTAGCGATGGATGATGTTTTGTATGTGTGAGCAAGATATTGTGTTGATGGTGGTGGTGGTGGTGGTGGCTTATGAATCAACTGAAAGTGAAACTAGTGAATTGATAAACTTGGTGACAATTTTATCAATTCCCCCTCCACATAATGCATGTGGAGGAGCATGAATTACAGCAGCATGAAGGTTAATATTTAATAAATTTGATGAACCCATTAAAGGTGCTGATATGTCAGCCACAGAAGGGAAGAAAAAACAGGAAGTAAGATATTGCATGCATAAAATTGTATGTAAAATTAAAAATAAATAAATAAATAAAATAGGACAAAATGTAAAGTAAGAATCTTCGTGACGGAAGTTAACAGACATTCAATAAAATCCAATATAATTTAAAAAAAACAAAAAAATATCAGATTTAATAATGTTTGCACTGATTCATTAGTTTTTCTCTAAAGATTTATTGCCCTCTTTGTGTATCCGACTTGTTTGTGTGTACCATGACTAGCGTACACACAGAACACATGGGAGCAAGTGTGGAGTAGTAAATGAATGCTCTGACAATGAAAACAGCTATGATGTCCTAAACCAGACCAGGTTTGCTGTAATGTACATGACATCTGTCTGTTTCTTTTTATTGGAGATAAAATGCTCTGGGCCAGGTCCCCATCTTTTCTACTAGTAGTAATAAGAGACAGCAAAGGTAGCCTTGGTATGATGCCTCATTTTGTCATTGACCACTAGTGTTAATACAGTGTACCCGCTTGCTTTGCTTTACCAATTGATTTCCTGCATCCCACTCAAACAGATCTGATCGTGAACTGCATGTCTGAATGTAGACTAACTGTCGATCCAGTTTGCCTCTCTCCAAACATTATCATAGCTGAGCTGGCCAAGGCTTCTTCACCACGATCGCCACAATCAGAGTCAAATGGTAGAGCCAGAAGAGGGAGGGCAGAGTTAATTGAAAGCCAGACACTCCTCCGCCCTCAGGGATCGTCTTTTTGGTGCAGGGAACGTGCTGAGTGCTCTGTATTTAAAAGGAAATATCAGATCCTACAAATGACATGGATTCACCTCCAATGGCGCTGGAGTCTCCTCATGCTGCACAGTGCGTGGTGCTGAATGCCGGAGGAACAGCTTGGCGTGTCCCTCAGGAACAGACCTGCCGACTATCTGCAGCTGTGCTGAGAATTTCCATTTTTAAATATTCACATATTTAATCAGCTGAAACGGCTCTGACTACTCTCAGACGCTGCAAAAAAAAAAACACACACTCTCCCAAAGACATAGATTACGCTGGTAAGTCATGGCAGGGTTTCCTTGACGGAAAATATTTGTATGGCGATTACCACTTTATGATTGTTTGATTTATGAGAATTTGCTTACCAGTTTTGTTAATTTTAATGTGAGCAGCTTTTCTTTATGTAACCATATTTTTCTGCAATATACACTATTGACAGAATCTGTATTTCCATGTTATTCTACTAAAAGATTGTCTCTACTGTGATGGAGCATCTGTAAATTATGTCTTTCTCAGTGTTCCTCAGCAGACAACACTGAATGATCTGGCCATTTTCATGAATCATTAGAGAGATCATTTGAACCTCAGCCAATGAATTTTTCTTTCTGGTTATTAATCTGTCTCCGTAATGGCCGTGTGTCTGTTAGTTTGTAAATGGCCCTGTTTTTTTATTCAGAATAAAGACAACAAATATAAATATCTCATCAAATCAGACACACAGCTTTGCAAATAGTAATGACATAACAGAAAAATACTGTAGGTTTTAGACAAAACAGATGAATAACTTCTGTACTGAGAAGTGATCAGGCATGACAAAATTACTTGGAAACGAACACATTAGATCTATCTTTTTTGTTGTTTTAAGGCAGGTGCAAAAAAGCAGTGATTGCTTTACTAAAAGTAACAGAAACCAGGTCCCATGTTAGACCCAGGAGAATAAATATGCAAAATCACAGTGTGAACATTTCAAATGTTACTGATACTGCTATGAGATTGTGAAGCAGTACCAATTAGCTGTTTGCAATGCTTTGACCTGTCACTGGGATGTCTGAGCACCTTTTATCATTGTGCACAGTGTGAAGTGTGAGACACATAACCTTTTATCATTTGTTGTTGTTTTTATTTCATCTTTATTTTTATTTATTTATTTTTTTTGCTGTAGCAAAAATATGTCCCCACGGCATGCAGACTCCCCAGACAGCTGTGTTATTTACTGCCGATTAACAAAGGGAAGGGAACTCAAGATTGTGACACCAGGTAATGTGAACGAGGTGCCACAATACCACAGCAGGAACACTGGAAGAATTCAAACAAGATTGATAGAAAAGGAGGAGGGCACGGAGGAGGAAAGAAATACAAAGACAAAAAATATTGATAGGAAGGAAGAGACAGAGGAGGAAAACACACAGATAGACGCTGACACACATCATTATCAATCTTCGTTACTAAATCCTTCCTTGCAGAATACACAAAGGGCACCTGGTGTAATGCATCCTTAAGTACTTAACAATATTTGCAGATAGAAAAAGACCGGATGATTAGATGTGTTTGGTGACATGTTTTAGTCTGGATAAGACCATTTTTATTCAGTAATAATAACTTGACAAATGTCAACTGGCTCATGTTTTAAAGCATCTAACTAGAAATGGAAATGGATTTGAAAAGGCAAATTCCATTCCATTTCGAGAGCTTCAACTGTATTCAATTCATTTCACCTCTATTTGGTGCATTGCAGGTGCATGTGGTTCATGTTTGCAAAGGTTTGCAGGATTTCTCCTGATGATATACATGTTTTAATATAAGAGGTTTGCATTGCCTGCTTTCTTGGAATATGGTAGTATTTCTCATGACTATTATGTCTCAGGAATCAAGAAATTCCAGCCTGGATCTCAATATGGAAACCCAAAAAATAAACAAAGTTGTACATTTTTTTTAAAAATTAAAGGTTTTATTTCTGCAATGCTGTCAGACACAATCTTAGCCTGTCAGTAACAAAAAAACAAAACAAAAAAAAAAAAAAAGCACTTTCAGTGAGTTTCAAATGAGTGGTCCTGATTTGCTGTCATTACAGATCACATCATAGTATCTGACTGAGACCATCTAATGATTTTGTATCTATTCATTGTTTGGACAACAAAATATCTAAACATGAGGACAATGTTCTAGGATAATAGAATTCAACCCTCACATCAATACAGGCCACTATCTTAAAAATTGAGTTTTACATTTTCATTAGATTACATTTCCAAAGAACAAACTACCTCAGTTTGATATTGTCCACCCATTCACACACAAACAGACAATGCTTGAACAGACCAATCCTTTTTGACCCCAAAGCATGTCCCAAATGTCTGCAGACATTTTGGGAGAACATAATGAGACGTGACAAGATTACTAGCAGAAGCAAGATGACACATCTACACACTTTACTGTGGGCAACATCACTTCTAAATTTTTCTAATATCCTAAAAATACACTTTAAACACGGTGGGGAGTCTGCCAAGGGATCAAACAGGCACAAGCGGTGCACCAGCTGGTGCTGTGGAGAATACCTTGGATTCCTGCGGTGCAGTGACTGACGTAGCTCTGCACAGGTCACAGGATTAGCAGGTTTGTTAGTGGCAAACATGAGTAAGAAGAAGTGGTTGCTTTTCTTTGTTGCAATGTTAGCTGCATTTTGATTTTATGTCACTGCTTCAAGAGCTTAAAGAAAATTGTACCATTTTCTTTGTGGGATATCAACTACATATATTCAAGGAAGTTATTTTAAAATAATATTATACTAGAAATAAGTATACTGTGACAACATGCCAAAATCTATTTCTGTTCAACATGCACCTGTAGTGACATGCACTGTCCTAAATATGCCTTTCTATATAAATGAGCTTCCTCTTGGCTTTAGCATGATTCAATAAGCTGACATATAATGACAACATGACATGTTGCATCTCCCCTATATTTGGATTACTGTTTCCCTTCCCTAAGAGGTCCAGCATCCGCCTGAAGAATGTGGCTTATTATTTCCATAATCTGCTCTCATCTCTGTGGATGTCTATCACCACACCTGAAAAAAAAATAGGAGCTCAGCTCTGTGCATCACTTGAGCCCCAGAAACTTGTACTGGCAAAAAGATGCTCTCTAAAGTCTCGAGTAAAATCAAATGATTTCAGAACTAGAACAGCACTCAGTAGAGTACATTCCTACACATGTCCAGTTCTTGTAACAGAAACATATCACAAACAAGGAAGTGGTTTGATAACAAACATTTTGCATATGATAGTAGCAGTTCCGGATGTCTATAGAAAAGTAGTATATGACTGTTCTGAAATTTACTGCACTACACTATTAATACAAACTCAATACTTCCTGTATCTGATTAAATGTAAGCCCCTCTAGCGTTTCAGTTGGCAGAAACTCCAACTCCACTCTTAACAAGGCTTTTAATGTGAAACATTTGCAGACATACCATATGCAACAACAGCCGGACCAGATTAAACAATGACAAAGCAAAGCCCTCAAGGGGAAGGCCGATCAGTACATAAATATGTGTGCATTTAAATATCATGAACATCAAGGCTGGGTCTCATTTGTAGTGACTGAGACTAATGTGTATGTAAATCTTTCTTGTGAAGGTTTGTGCTAATATTGTGTAACCAGTTTGTAGTAAAGCAGTGTCACATTTTTACGTGGCTTGCATTTATGTTTGACAGATGGATGCAAACCTACAGTGCTTTAACTTCTGAAGTGCCATAAAAGTAATGTGGTGACAGTCATCACTTTGGTGGTTATATTCTGGATCGTTGTGTGACAATGATGAATTGTGAGCCTGTTGTACAAACAAAATTTCTGTTAATAAATTTGTAATAAATCCAGGAAAGAATTTGAAGGTGATTGTATAGTAAATGGTAGGGTTGAGCTGGGTACTCGTTTCATAAAAACCTTGTTCTGTAAATAGTTCTCTTACTTTTGTGATCAAAAATATTGATTTGAATTTCAATTTTGAGGCTGTTCTGTAAATAGTTTTAAAATGAACAATAAATATAGGAACTTATGATCAATCCATATCAATTTCAGACTTGAAATAATGTACCGACTTAAGCCCCACCCATGTCCAATTAAACCACACCCCCTTCCGGTTCATGCCCAGCCCATTCCGAGTGCAGATATGGATACAGATCATTTAGATTGTTGAACAGATACAGATACAGATATTGGTGTACTAACTCATCCCTAGTAAATAGCATGTTATATTGATGAATTTATTTACGTTAATGGAGTCAGAAAGGCCAGACTGAGATAGTTTGGACATGTCCAGAGGAGACACAGTGAATGTATTGGATAGATGCTGAGTTTAGAACTGCCAGGCAGGAGGTCTAGAGGAAGACCAAATAGGAGATTAATGGATGTAGTGAAAGAGGACATGAAGGTAGTTGGTGTGAGAGAAGAGAATGCAGAAGACAGGGTTAGATGGAGGCAACTGATTCGCTGTGACCCCTGAAGGGAAAAGCCAAAAGGAGAAGAAGAATGAAAGTGGTAAACACATTATGCCCAACTGAGGAGAACATAATACTAAAAGCGCCAGGTTTCAACCCGCACTTGTTTGTTGTCTTTATTTTTTTTACGTGCTCTCTATTTGTTAGCTGCCATTCATTTGGTCATATATGCCTTTTTTTGCAGTGTGTAAGTTATCCCTTACACATTTTCTGCCTGCACTGCTAAAACATGGTGACAGTAAATTGAGAAATGTCCTGAGGCTAGTAAACCAAGATGGGTGCCCCACTGTGCCCCAAGTTCTGGTGAAGAGAAGTGAGGTGTTTCTGTAATACTTGAGTTAATCAAAAGTATCTTATGTATTTTATATCAATCAACTACTGCACTTTTTAAATGTGGCTTTGATTTCAGAATGTTTGCCATAATTACGAAGATTTTCTTACAGCAAAAAAAATTACTTATTAAAAGTTCAATTCACGTTTATTGGAGTTAGATGGGTTGATGTGATCGGTGCGCGCGTGCGTGTTTGTGTGTGTGTGTGTGTGTGTGTGTGTGTGTGTGTGTGTGTGTGTGTGTGTGTCAGCAGAATTTTTGAAAGGATTTAAATTAAATTTGGCCCCGGGGAGAGGGATAGGTGATTACATTTTGAGACTTATCTGATTTTTTTTTTTTTTCAAATCCTTTGGTGACGCCATGATGCACGCAGTCTCTGACTGGGTTAGCATGATGATGACATTTATTTTTTTTTGATAGACTCGGTTCTTTCAATAAAGACTGTGCAACAATTGCCATGCCAAGACAATCAGAAGTATGGTAAGTAATGACTTCACCATAGTAGAATTCATAAACTCATTTGACATAGATATGCACTGTCGAGTGGATATGCCAGAAAATACATTCATTTACTGGCCACTAAGAGCATTTCATAAATAGATATAAGCATTTCCTCCTCAGACATCCTCCTGAAAAAGAGAAACATTCATTTGTATTTCCGACCACCTGACAATGTGCAGCAAGTCCAGCATTCACTTCCCTCACTGCTACGCTCCATCTACTCCTAAGGGAATGTAAAGTGAGGTGTCTCGAGTTTTGTAACAGAAAACAGCAGTCTGCTGTCACCAAAAACTAGCCCAAATGCAATGAACGTGAACCATAACCGTTATTTCAGGCGTGAGAGCCAATGACCTGACAGATAATAAAATACACCCATAGTGTTTATGGAAACCAAATGAGAACTGTGCAGTTGAGTTAGTTCTGTTTGCTTTCACACACAGTTATGTGATTCATTCTAAATACACTGATTATTGGTCAAAATTAAGTGGGTCTGCACAAAACGAAGACAGCAAGTACAGTTAAAGTTGCTCCAACATCCTGTTTTCTACCATACATCTCTCCAAAACACCACATTTAGTACAGTAGGACAGACGATTCACTGTTGATTCATCGAAGGGTGTGTATGAAATTGAGAGGCACTATATTGCACTGAGAATATTGGCTGGAACAGGAGTGAGGAGTAGGGGGTGATGGTGGATGAAAGGAGATCTAAGAACCCAGGGCTGGGTTCTTACAACCCAGACTTTGAATGGATTGCAATATCTGTGCAGCTGTCTTCTGCTGCATCTCCCTGTCCATCATGGCTACACAGTGTAGACAGTTGGAGGGGGGTGAAAGAAAATAAAATAGAGATGAGAGGCATTGGAGGAATTATGCCCCTCCCCCTCCTACCCCCCACTTCTTCACATCATTGAAACAAGTTATTAAATGAACCTTATTTTACTTGTATTATGTCAATGTGAAATGTGTTCAAATTAAACCGTGTCTCTCCACTGTGTCTCTTCTCTGCAGCTGAAGCCTTTCAATCCACTTGCATTGTACAGGTGAATAATAGGTTAGATTAGCCACTCCCAAGAAAGAATGTGTTCAATTGCTGCAAAATGAACAATGAAAAGATTCTTTCTTGTCCTTGTAAGACATTACGGTCCTTTTATATTTTTGAGAGTCCTATTTGAGCGGAAACTTAAATGTCTGTGAAGGTGATAACACTTACAACTGCTCCTCTTAGCATTAAGACATATATACAAAGATGAGTTACAGGGGCCATCATGCTCAATGTAAACACGTATTTACTCCACATGTGGAATAACAATCTATCAGCACTGAAGAGATTCAGGGCTAAACCAAGAAAATTAAGGAGCTTGTCCTCAATTTCGCTCTGTTTGGATTCATCTCACATGAGATAGCTATCGGCTCATTGATGTAGGTAGGATTTATTTATTTATTTTCACCTTTTATTTATTTATATGTAGCTTTAAATACCACCCACGTCTGCTCCACATTCCTCTTGTCTCCTCACTCGCTAAGATCTAGGCACTGCAACACCAGACCTGACAGTCCTTCACCTTTTGTGATTCATAGATTATTCAAAAGCCTTGAATGCTACTACATATTGGCCATGTCTAAATGTAGCTACATTTATATACATATATGTTCATGTAAATACATGTACTGACAAACATATGGGACCATTGGTTGAGATCAGCGACGAATGGCAAGATAAAAAAATCATTTTGCCCATCAAAGAGAAGCCAATTTCTATTATTTTTATATGACTTACTGAAAATTTAAGAACACTCAATATTACTTTTAATAGTTAATCTTAAAATTCTCAATGTTTTAAATAGAGCTGAACTGTATTCTGCTAAACTGCAGTGGAAATTAACCAATCATTGAAGTGAACCATACCCTGGAGTTTAGTCTGTCACAAATACTCTAGTTTGAGTCATAGTCCAGGTTTTTTGGTTTTTTTACATGTGAATCAGAATGAGCCACCTCTTTACAGTCTTGGATCATTTTTGGATCTCAGATACTGATCCACAGCAGCCTCTTTATAGTACATAGTGGGTTTTTCAGTACAGCTTGGAAAAACGTTTCCCTCTACTATTCACTCTTATTTACAAGTATGTAAGAAAAGGTACAACAGACCTTCCAAAGAGTCTGACAAAACCCTCATAAATCATATTCAATCAATTTTATCAAAAGACTTCAGTGTTGGAGAAGAAAATAGAAAGATAAATGACAAGCATGCTGATGATGTGTCTCAAGTCTCATGTCTCCTCTTCAGAAATATGTGGCATAATGTCAGGTCCTTAAACTAAAGATAATGTATATATTACTTTACTTCCTGAAGCACTAGTACCTTATCTACAGAAAAGAATCCTGAAAAAAATGACTTGCTGAACAAGGACATCTATGGGACATATAGGGTACTGCAAAAATCTTGACAAGCTGTCTTCATGATAAATAGCAGAAAGTGATGCAAGTGATTTTAGAAAAGAAAACGTTTTAATTCATAACAATAAAGGTTCCTTTTAAATAATGCAAAATATCTATTGCATTTGGAAGGCATTTTTAATTCTATTTATTTATCTATCAATTTATCAATTTAATAATCTGGGTGCAATTTTTTAAAATGCAAATGTATGTTCATGATAGGTTCCACGTCGGAATAAAATCCTAAAGATATAGGTCATGTGCGACTGTTCCTTCCACTCATGTTGTTACGGGCTTATATGAGACAAAATTACTAACATCCTTCAATATAATCTGGCACTGTGTGGAGGTAGCAGGGGTAGTGAACATTAACCTTACTTAAACTGCTGCTTTTCTCCAAGGAATTTGAAAGGGTTTTATTACTTCAAATTGAATGACATACTTCAGTAGGAGAACGGCCATGCTTGGGCTAAGGCTGCTTAGTCAAACTGACACACTAAAACAAATTTGATGTATTTCATGGAGTTCAGTTTCATGAAAGGACTACTAAAACATGTGTTTTTCTCTGTGCTTGAGTTACTTTTTTTTTTCTCTTCAACCAATCCATGTACCTTAAGACTCTCTCTCTCTGAAATGGGAGAAACTGAATGACCTTTTTCAGTAAGCCTTATTTTCCTCATCATACTCAATCAGTACAACGTTTAGTGCTTTTGATTCGAGAGGCTGATTTGACCTTTGCAGCCTGAGTAAAGAAAGATGAAGGGCTTTCTGAAAATAATATTGAACGTCTGAATATGAAAGTGTTTGCTAGAGTTAAATTATTCTTTAATTTTGTCTCTAGTTTTATAATCACAAGATGTGAGTTGTAAGTATTGAGTCATGAATTACAAAGAGCACACCCTTTTTGGCTGATTTTTGGCATATTGTAAATTTTGTGAGGTTGCCCATAGCAAATAATGTTTTCTATTACAGTTCAGTCAAACCGTTGATCTTAATTTGCACACAGACATTAAACAAACTACGAAGTCTTTAGACCACTTGACAGTTTGTGAAATGAATAAATAAAGGAACGCGTTCTTCTATCCAAGTACATCCCTGTAGATCTGTCTAATGACAGCTGTGGATATTTAATTGTCCTCCTCAAACAGAATTATCTCAGTTCTGCTTGAGCCTGCTCCCAGTCTCATTACTATTGCATGGCACATGGCCACTTTTACACATGAAGACTGTCTTACATTATTTACAAACTGGAAACAATTGAAGGTGCATTGTATTACAGGCCTGGGACTCAACCGTTTAAAACCTAATCCTGAATTATGAATGTGTATTTCATTTAATGTGCCATGTTATATTAAGTACCTTTTTGTAGTCGAGGTGAAGTATGAGACTCGGTCCTCTGTCGGGCTGCTGTTTGTTTTTGGAAAATGGGAAAAGGACATATTCAGGATGAGAAATCACCTTTTGACTTATTCTGGGCAGACAAAGAAATACTTCAAAGGCTCATCGGTATTGAAAGATTTCTACCAGGGCCTGCGTTGCTGCAGGGAGCACAAACAAGAAGGAACAGACAGACTCAATAAATGACTGGATGAAGACAACGTCAGTAAGATTGGTTGATATGAGTAGAAAAGACATTGAGTTGGTCCAACTTAAATAACCTCATGGTGAGCATTCACGTAATGCACAAGTCTTCTACAATTTGATAAAGCAAAATCAAATCAGCCTCTGTTCAGCTTTTGTTGCACTCTTCATCACGGTGGCATCTGGCGTTAGTCATAATTAGTGGTGAAACCTGTGATGGAAACACCAAAAAAATCAGCTGGTAGGAAGATGCACTGTTGTGTATCTGTATGTCTGTGGTAGGCACTGGGCACTGCCCCACAATTCCTTCAGTTGGTATCTAATTTTAAAAGACTTCCCTCCAGGTCCACTTTCAAGCTGGCTACCCATGTGTGCTGGTTCAGATTTATATCAATGTAAGAGATAGAGGTTGCTCTTCTGATCTTCTCCATCAGAGGGAAGAAAACTATGTACACAGAGGATTAACTCTACATTCTATGGGTCTGGTGCACCTAAAATCATTATATATGTGTATATGTAATAAAACTTCAAATGGTGCTGATGAGAAATAATAGAATGTTTGCTATTTTCCTCACTTTCATTTTTAGCATTAACCACAAAAATGTCATGCTGAGGCCAATCGGAATATCATTTCAGATATTTTGCCTTAGCTAAAGTATGAGAACAACTTCAACACTGACCGGATCATGGTGCTCGATGAGACTTCAGAAGATTAATGTCATTATAATTCATCATCTGGTAAACATGAATATCTACACAGAATGGGCCAGTATCGTTTAAGTCAAGATATCATCCAATATTTGTCATGTTACAATAATAATAATGTATTTAGTATGTTTAACTGAATATGTGAACTTGTTGGTGGTGATAGAGAAACAGAAACAACACAAGATGATAAATAAAATTTCTGATTAATATTGTAATGTAAATATAAGTGTTAAAATCTTAATCCTAAATTCTGTGGTGTAGAACACTATACAAGTATGCAAAGCCATAATTATGCATAAATCATGTGCATTTCTTGGCGTGTGACTTTTGAATAGGATTTTGTTGTAATTTCATGCCACAATGGCATAATCAATTAGGTAATTTTAACAAAATAGTTTATACTGTTTTACTAAGCAGATTTAGCTAGCCACACTAAATTTCTAATAGGGGAGTTTAGCTGGTAGCTTTAAACATATCTTTCCCATTGCTGTGCCTTTATAAAAGCAATCTTGAGCAACCAGGGGATCCTGTAGAAAACCACAAATCACCAGCGTTAGAATCACAGGCATTGTGGGAATTGTCAAAAACAAATCTGTCTCCTTCAGTAGATTGCGGAACTGAAGATGGAGCACAAGCTGCAGCAACAATCTGTTTCTCACCTAATTCAATCATTTACTATTTCAAGAGATGTTGCTTTTTAATGTGCAGCGTTCCTGCGTTGCTACACAGGGCACAAGAGACAATGTATAATCAAGGTTTGCAGCAACCAAGCCTGTCCAAATCTGAAATGTTGCCTTTTGGAAAGTTGAGAAGAGACATATTCATGACCTCAGTATGTGTGAATGAGACAAGAGGGTACCCTGTTTCAAAAATATGGAAATGAATACTTTAACATGTTCCGCATAAACATAAACATCATGTACAACATTCACACAGCAGCAAAATATGGAGACTTCAGGACAGCATACATCAAATAGATATTTAAATTAAAATAATTGGGGGGGGGGGGTTTCTCACACATAAACGAAAACAATAAATAATAATTATAATGAAGTTTTTTCTTCTTTTTTTGTTGGATGAATATCACACACTGACATAAAGCTGCACACTTAAATACATCTCAGTCATTAGACTTCGTGCAGCCATCCTGAAGCAGTGACTAAGGAGCCTAAAAATGATGAATGCCCGTTTTACTTTAGAAAATATCACATCTAGGAAGGAAAATTACAACAGAGGCTTAATTGTCTGGTAAATGTTGTCAAATAAAGAACGGATAGCAGCACGCAAAGGGAATTAGGATGCCTTTTTTCCTGCTACAACGGATTGATCCTCAATTTGAAAGCCACAAAGCACATCTCCATGGTTGCTGTGTGGCAGAGAGGTGCCGTGTAAACCAGAGACATTTTGGACTGGATGGCTGAGCTTTTGATTGCAACCGAGGGTCACAAAGCCCAGAGCTTCTTCAGCCAATGCATTACCAGTGCAGGAGGAAGAATATTACCAGGTTATGGCTGCAGAGGAGGTGTTGGAGCCCTGATGAGTTATGCACACTCAGAGGAGGACGGAGCTGTTAATTGGCATGCAACATCTCCGTTAAGGGAGCCCTTATGGGACAGAAGCAGTTCAAAGACTTGGAAATGTGACTGCATTTCAATCAAAGTACTAAATGTTAGCTGTTTGGCCCTCTGCCAAAAACAGATTGGATGCAGGTAGGCCATTAATCAGACATTCTTGCACTGCCAGTGACCCTTTTGTTCTTGTGTTATTCTTAGGTTAATAAGTTAAACCAGCACAGCATATGATGAGCTTCATGCTCTAGGCTCTCTTGTTTTGGATCCAGCGTGAAGCCCACCAAAAGGTGGGAGCAGTAGGATAGAGATCCTTATGCGAAGGTGTGCTTGTTACTGCTCTGTTGGCTGTGCTTTCCCAGATCTACAGGGGAACTCCATTGCTCGTTTTATGACAACTCACCACCTGTTCTCATTTCATCTCCGCTGTCATGGCTGTGCCTCTCGGGCCACCGTTGAAGGGCAGACGCCCAGGTAGTCCATGAGAAATAGAGCCAAGTTTCCCATTCAAAACATTCCCCATCTATTTCCTGTGGCCACCACCTGTTCACCTATCTCTCCTCTCGTTTCACAACCTCCAACGCCATAGTCATGAGCACCGTGCTCCAGCACATGGGGTGGGCAGATTGTTGTGGGATGAGAGTGCATTGTTATTGTCACAGGGGGCAAAGGAGGAAGGAGGGCGGATGCCACTCTTTGTCCCCAAGTTCCAGATGTCACTTTTTAATGACATAGTTATGCACGTCTTACAACTCCCCTTGGCCTTCTACACTGGGGGCGTTGTACCAAACAAGGACACATACATAAATACATATATTTCCTGCATTATTATCATAATGTAAAATAATTCTGTTGCCTCCAATTATTTATAATCATACGTCATTCAGAAAGACTTTATAGTTTGCTCAGGTGGTTAATTTTCTATTTTCAAATCAATAAAGTCTGTCTATCTATCTATCTATCTATGAAACACGGGACTGATTTGTTCAGTGTTTCTCCTCTCACTGATCTTACCAAATTAATCAGCTTGGTGTCTGTAAAAAAAACATTGTCTTCTGCCTCAGACAGACTTTTTTATGTGCTGTGCTGTGGGTGAAAGGTCAGAAGAACACAGGAGTTTCTTTTGAAGTCATCTGATACAACTACAGAACTTTTGAGTGAAACACTTGAAATCTAAGCTGATTGTGTCCGAGGTCTATTTGTCGCTCCTCACTCATGTTTTGAGTATTGTAATTGTGCCCTTTTTCATAAACAGACATCCTTTTCAGTCATTGCTTTACAATTTCTACAGAACAGATATTGTTTTAACAAAGTCTTCCCATTGTGCAGTCCAATTATGTATGGAAATGACAACAAAACCTGCAGTTCAGGAAGAGTACACAGCTCTACTGTTACCTAATTTTATGGAAATCTTGTTTTTATTCAGATTAAATATAAAACATGTACAGCCCTCATAACAGGTCTGATTTTCTAAACAGATCAATCACTCTTTGGTCATTCACAATGTGCTCTTCTTTTGAATCTTGAAGATCTTGCTCCTTCCTGAAAGAGCAGATGAGGCTGGCAACTCTTTTCAGAATCTGAGCCACTTTCTTCACTAATTTGTCTCAGCTTCTTGTGGCAGTGATGCTGCTTTAGGATGAGGGCCATGATGAAAGGTGTTTTGATCTGGAGGCAAATAGCACAACAGTGTGAGATACACAGACTGGTAGCTACCAAGCCGAACTTTAACGAACATAATCTCCATAGATATAAATGAAACTGTGAAGGATGATCACAATAAATACCATGATACACTATTGTTTCAGTAGGGACCTGGTAATGATGAAGGCTGTTCCCACTCTAGCTGGGCTAATTGGGGTTCAGACACATCTAATGCATGATAGATGGAAAATGAGTGTGTCTCAGTGGTATATGGCACTGCTGGCACAAGATCACAAGCATTAATAGATCTTAACCTTTCACTCTGAGTTGAAAGACATCTGTTGCCAGCAGGTAACCCCGGCTTTATCATTACCAGGTAGACCCACCAATGTTTGCTTGGTATGACAATTTAAAGCTATATGGGCTATGTTTCCTGGCTAATTCAAGCTGTCAAAATTATCCCTGTTTGTAGGTGAAAAATTAGTACACCACACTGAGTACCAGATGGCATGAATGCATCATCAATCTGGGATGTGTAGACCTGTGATGGATATAATCGCTAGAGTAAACAGTTTCAAACTAAGAACCACTCAGTAAAGATTTTTGATCGTGAACTCCTACTTTTGTGTGTATAAAAATATGCATATAATATGTACTGAAAGAAATACAAAAATTATTTTATTACTCATGTTGGCGGATAAAAAATGTAGAGGCCCAATGCACGGTGCAGATAAACAGAAGTCCAACCAGCCCTATTAACGACCGTTTTCATAAGGACGGCCAACACTAATTATCAAGCAGGTCATATGTCCCCTGCAACAAGGTTTTTAAGTGGCTATAATCAACTTCCAATAACAGTGTATCAAATGACACTGTGAGAATAATTTAAAAGGGGCACTAATAGTGACAAATCCATAATGATTAATTGTTTTTGGTGCAGCTGGGATCTCTTATCAGAAAAGAAAAGAAAAAGTCCTAGAAACCAACTAAATAAGACTTTCTCAGCACCAACATAAGCAGACAAAGCAGCTGGCTGGGAAAATGTGGAGCATTCATCAGTGCGAGTCAGAAATCTCCAAACCAAAGATGACGCCCATTTAGTTCTGTAAATTCTAGGTTTAAGATTTAAGTGTAAGTAGAAATATGATGCATCATGCAGGCATCAAACTCCCAGCTTCTTTCACTAGTCATTACTTTTCCATGAGTTTTATCATAGATTGATTGAAATATTGGGCAGTGGTAGTGAATTAACATTTCCATGGAAAATAAATTCTACTTTTTTGCAAGTCATAGCTCAATTCCCAACACCTGATAGTTTAATTAATAATGTTTCGTTTTGGCCTCTTTTTTTTCTCGATTCTTTGAAATTTTTTTTTTTCCAATTCCCAACTTGATAAGGCATCAGCATCCTTTATGTGCTTTGTGAATATTCACTTGACCATGTTATGTTACATTATAGCAGTATGTTTAAGTATGTTTTGAAGCCTGCAGCCACTGCAGTCACCTTAAACTGCATTTTCACCCAGCCCTAAAAAGTGCTAACCTTTGGATAGAACTGTTTTCTAATTTTTCTAATATTTGTGCTAACACTGAAACTGTAAAGCTTTGGCATTTTATGACAGCTTCCCTTAAAAGTGAAGATACATTCTGTGGTTGACTGGAAAACATTGTGGGTACGAAATGGCAAAGTGAGCAGAGAATATCATAATTTTTGCAGACAAATTTAAACCCTCTTAGATGGCATGCCACATCATGACAAGCTGCACTTTTCAAGCAAAGTAAAATCTCTCCCGCAAAATTCTGAATATAAAAATCTGCAAATTAAAAAAAAATAACAGCGGAAGGCTGAGAAGAGCCCTTTTATGATGGAGGTGTCTCTATATGACATGTGACGACCAGTGTGTGCAATGAATAAATCATCCGGAATCAGGCAGTGAGAGTAAGCAGTTGTGTATCTTCACCTCAGATGCCTGGAGAGGCCTGTCAGACACAGAAGTTAACAAAGCCTACCTCCTCATTATTATGCGAACCATGTTTCAGCAGATCCAAGTCCAAACCTGACACCATTACCCAGCCCCATCTACTCCCAACTTGGCAATGCAAGAGCACAATGTTTCTCTAGAGTCTATTTAAACTGCAGGTAAAGATAGCTGTGCTGCTAATCTTTCCCAAGAGTCATCGCGTAACTTAGTTGTATTTAAAGACCACCTGGACTGTCTTTGTAAATTAGGCAACCAGGGCTCTTGGATAAGCTGCCAATTTGTAGCCTGTGTGCAAAGAAACTCCCTGACACCAGCAGGATTTTAGATATTTGCACAACTTCAAGCAGAATTACTCAATGACTCAAACTTAGGATTCAAACTCCTTAATCAAAGTCTAATGTGATGGTGTGAAAGCTTTGAGCAGGATTTAATGAGAACAAGAAAAGATTTTTCAGAATATAGTTTTATTTATAATTTATAATTGGCAGATACAAAAAACTCTTAAACTGTATCCAAAGTGTGCAATAAAATCACTGTTGATTTTTTCCAAAAGAAAAATACAAAAAGACCAACTACTTTGGAAAGTTGACAACCAATGTAAACTGGAGTGAACTGGTAATTCTACAGAGGGTTTACTAATCGCTACTAATGCTCTTTTAACTGACTACAGTTTGTTAACAAATTGCAAATCAGCTTTGCTCTCCCAAGATGATAACCAAAGTCATTATAAGTACATACATTTACATTGGTGACATTCTATTTTTCCCATTGTTAAATACAAGAAAGGCAATCCATAAGCAGCACAAATGTGTAGAACACATTAAAATGAAATTAAAGAGTTTTTAAAATTGTACCAAGATGTTCATTTAAGAGGGTAAACAAAACAAAAAAGGAGTGGGGGTGGGGTTACTTCCAAACAAAGTGTTGTAAACAATTACCTTCAATCACCGAGATATGCACGCTCACACACACACACACACACACACACACACACACACACACACACGAGCTTGTTTAGTGCCAAACAGCTGTTATTTATACAAAATGCTTCAGCAGTCTGAACAAGCATCAACCTATGGAATTAAACAGTGAAGGCAAATATGCTTCGTAATAAACTAAAATAAGTATTCAGAAAACTCCTAGCAGCAACACCATCTGAAACTGGTTCCTGCTTGTCAAAGTTGGATGACAAATTGAAAATTAAAATGGACACACAAATAAAGGAACATTAAAACAAAAAATCACTTTCACATTTCAACTGAAACACATACACACACCCAGAAAAGTAAAATCTACTTCCAATCCACATTCTTGCCATGATCCCATTTCTTAACAGCGCATGAGCATTAGCAGACTTTGATATGATGCTGGTGCCTTACCCTCTACATCCCACATCACATCAACAAAACAATCTTGATTTCGTATTAACAGTTGAACACAAAAATACGACATGTGGCTTTACCTTATTTTAAAAACTGTCATCTGTAGGGCAACTCTAGGCAGGAGAGGACCAAAGAAAGTTGTTTGAGATTATTCAAGTGCAAACATGTGTTGATGCCGGGTTTTTTTTTTCTTTACTCTCATGTTTCCTGAAACTGTTCTGCAAGCAGTTAAAATGGATACCTCACACAATCATACATTCCTTTTGTACATCCCCATCCCCCAGATGGCAAATGTCAAAAAATATAAGGATTCCAAAATGAAAAATACATTTCATGTACACAGAATGTCCAGCCAATCTTGATGAAAGAAAAAAACAACAACTCTCTACACAGCCTAGCTCCTCACTTCCTATACAACTCAAGGCTTCAGAATGCAAAGTCTTTAAACATGCAACACCATCCAAATTTCCTACCGAAATTTTGCTGTGCTAGACTCACGGTAACTTCTTCAGACACCACCATTTCAAGCTAACTAAAACTATAACTATGCGCTAACAATCTACAAAAGTTGCCCAGAGGACAACTTTCCAAATACTTTTAAGGACACTGATGTCAAAAAGATGCTCATTCATAATGTGACACAAATCCCTGTCAAAGTATCCAAATAAAGCACTTGTGTAACATATTGTGTGCTCTTCCCTTTGCTCTGGCAAAACAAACAGCAATTTAGAGAATATCTCTGGGGTAGTGCAGCTCTGTGGGGATAATACGAAGAAGCCATAGGGAAAACTTTTTTTTTATGTCCTTAAAACATGAAATTTAGGATACAGCCTTTTGTCACAGGCATCATTCTAAGACGACAAGGACTCCTCTTTTCTTAGCTCACACCATGGTTGGGAATCCTCTGATCCGAGTCCAGCTCCTTGCTGCCATGAGCAGACTCAGAAAAAGCCGTCCATACATACAGAATCAGGGTCAATTGAAAACAAGGTCTGCTTTGCAGTTGCTGGAGAGCAATTTTCTTTTCTTAAAAACTGCCTAAGGTAAATGCAATTGCGCATTAAACAGCCTTTTACTCAAGAGTTGCACTCACTAAAAATCTTTCAGCCTTTTAATGTGACATCTCATTTAGAGTAACTCTACAGTGGTGTTAATTGACAGTCTTAAAGCCTTTACTACATGCAGATACAAGCATTACAGATAAAGACAAAGTTGTTATGCCTGAGCTTCGGTGCAGTTTTTGTGACATTCCTAATACAGAAAGATTTAATTTTTAACACTAACATTTTTAAAAAAGTTTTATACATCAACTGGATGCAGTTTCTATAAACAGCATCTTAAAATCCAGCATCATCAGTACCTTTAGTATCACACATGATATAATGGCTACATGAAGCCATATGACATAAGGCTACTTCTCTGACCAAACTGTTCAAACTCTGGCAGACCGACACATTTTTGACATCCTTTACAACGGAGTGTTGTGAACCTGGCAATCCCTTGTGACGGATAGGGATTTTTCTTGTTTGGATAAAACACAACAAAAGACTGCTGTGGGCTTTATTAAGCCCAAAGCAGTCAGAACACACTTACGCACATATGTATTAGTAAATCAGCTAGTACCACGCTAGGACAAGGCCAAATCATTCTAGACAAAGAAATATCAGCATCCACTGGAGAAGTAAAATTTGTAAATTGATAAAAATGCAGTTCACACGACAAGCACAGGTTGGCCATCACTTGTTACAGAGTGAAGCCTTGTTATTCAAATAATTGCATAGGATTATTGCAAAGTGATGTTCATTTGCGATCTGATCTGGCTGAAAACGATTTAAAGAATGACAAAAAAACTGGTCAGTCTACAGAATGCCCAAATGCAATTTGAAAGTTCAGAGTAGCAATACTTTCCCATTGTTTTAAATGTACAATTAATGGATAGAAATCATATAAACTTTCAAATTTAGGGCGGATTTTTTTTTTAGTTCTGCTCTTATGCAGCTTGCTGTTACACTGAACCATACAACATTATGCATATATAATGTATACACTTCATTTGGCTTTACACCACTGTTAACATTTTGCAGTAAATTGTGTGCTGGCAGGTTTGTGAAAGTGAAGCCTCTTAAGACCAGCGGAAAAATTCAGTGGAATGGAGGGCTTTACAGTGACACAGCCACTTGGACACAAATCAAGAGTCATCTTAAACTACGATCATCTGTAAACCTTATTAAATTTCTTAACTGAACACAAAAGTGCAAATTGCTACCACTGTCCTATTTCTGTATACTCAGTAGTGCTTCTCCTGCAGATAATCTTTCATCTTGTTAGGTAAGGGCAGTTTCTGGATCAGGTCTATTCTTGTGTATTGTCTGATTACAAAGCGACAAAGGTACTGCAGGGATCGCACTTGCATAAACCGAGACACTGGGTTGGTTAGTCTGACAGGGTAGGTTGCAGACCCTGGTAAGCGAGACCTGGAATAGCAAAAAGCTCCATTCTCTGAGTCTTTAATAGAGTGTTCAATCAAGTCAACAATGGACGTGTGTCCCTCCACATCTGGCTGTTCATAAAAGCTGAAGCGTCCATTTGAGTGTTCAATGCGGGTGTGGAGAGTTTTGCCCTGTGACCTGAAACTCAGGCTGAGTAGGTACCTGTCATCAGAGCTGTCTCTGACCAGGAATGATCCATCAGCCAAGTTGATGAGCTTTTCCTCTGCCTCCCAGCGAGTGATGGGGCCCCAGTACCAGCCCTGCCTTGCAAGCTTCTTCAGTTCTTCAGTCAGACTGGTTACGACCATAGGCCCGCTACTCTGGACTGAGTCATACACTCTGCTGACCCCAGGAGCTGAATTTGGGTCAAAGTTAAGGTGGTGTCTAACTCTCTCAGCTACCTGGCTTTCTGAGGCGCTAAACCCTGAAAACGTTCTTGGAATAAGTCCATTACTAATTATGGGTGGATGCAGTGGGGAGAGGGGAGGTGGGACCTCTACTCGAGAGCTTTGGAGCATCACACCAGCAGAACCAATAAGAAGACTGTTAACTGAGGTTTCCATGAAAAGATCCGGCAGCATCCCATTAACCAGTTCATGTTCCTCTTGTCCTTGGTCTGCGTGGAGAGAACCATTGTCAGCTTCAGTCCCCACCTCCATAGGAGAGGAACCATCCAGGCAGAAGGAATGGGACCCTTCTGGGTACATTCCCTCATCTAAAGGCATTGTGTACTGGATATAGTCCTGGGGAGTTAACCCCAGTACAACAGGCACATCATTTTCATCAATATTCAGATGAAGGTCACCATTTTGTGGCTGCTGGAGATTCTTTAAAGATTCTGATTGGTCCTGAAATAGGCCCTCCATTTGAAAATCATGAAATTCTTTACGGACACCATTTAAATTGGGACTTGGGTTGGGAGAGTGAACCATGGCTTTTACTTTTACCTCCATCTTTATACAAGCCTCATCAGAGTTGACTGACCGCAGAGGCCATGGTGAGGGGCTATAATGATGACTACGTAAGGATGCAGACCTAAGGGGTCTCTGGGCTTTCACTTCATTGAAGCTGATGGGCACAGATGAGGACGAGAAGGTGTCATCATCGTCAGGTGAGCCTATACCAGAGGAGCTGCCTTTTACTTTTGTCTTCTGTTTGGCAGACAACCTCCTCTTGAGTGATCCCATCAGGCTTTCTGTTTTTGCACGGCTCTTATTCTGGCCCCCTTTGTCTTCATCCCCACCAAAGTCACACCCAGATAACTCTTTGGTGTAGCAGCCCCCAAAAAGTGATTCTTCCTTAGTAAACTCTGTAGTCACTGAGGGCTGCTGGAGCATGACAAAGTCACCCTCTTCTTTGCCCTTTATGCTGAGGGACTTGCGAATGGTCTTAAGGCTTATCTTCTTCATTCTGACAGGCCCTCCACAGTGGGGGCATGGGATGGCTCGCCTGGTACCCTGATGAAAGTGCTATCCACAATTTCCTCTCATCAGGCCACACAGAACAAGTCATGCATACAGTGGAGCCATCAAACCCTGCAAAAGAAAAACATACACAAGATTATAAATATTCCATACTTAGACTTGCATGATATAGTAAATGGTTCTGAACAGGGCTCCAAATAACTACAGTACTTGAAACCAGTTCCAAAACTTGAATTCCTCCAGAACCTTTGAAATTTTATATACTTTTGATTCTACTTAGGATCTGGTGCACAAAAAAAAAAAAAAACTGTCACCTGCATCATGTAAAAATCATACTATGTCGTGTTTAACAAGATGTAGCAGTCGCTTGGGACTGTTCAGACTATAAATGAGATATCCAGTATCAATCTGGATGGGCTAAAAATCAGATATAGGCGATCAGTCTGAACAAAATCTTAAACCTGAACCAACAATAAGTAGAACCCAATCACACTCAAGTGAGTTAAAATCAAACAACATTTGTCTCATTTATTCTCAAAAGCAATACAGAAATTATATTCAAACAAATTGCTATACACCATCACACTGCTATACACTGTCACATCTTCATAACAGCCTTGTCAGCCACCGTTTTTATCTGTCATTGTCATTCCTCTACACTTTCCACAGTAATATGTGTCACTTATCAACTACTCACTGACCGTGCTGTAATCAAGACTCATAAATAACTATCAGTCTTCCCATCCGTCTAAGAAATCTATGATCAATTCGACAAACCATGACAAAAATGCATTAAGTAAGAGACATATAAGCCACTTAACACATAAATAGAACATTAAGTGTGCACATAAATAACACTTCTTGTAAACTAACACAAATGCATTCTGATTACTCACCATTATGTGCAGGAAAATGGTGACTCAGTTGGACGGGTAGAGTTCCGCTTCCACCACCACCTTTCATTTAATGCAAAGAAAAGAAGAAGAAAAACTTTTAAATTATTTTAGAACGGAAAAATGCATAACGCAGACAACATGCTACTAACGATGTGTGTTAATATACCACTGTTAGCATGGTGTGTCTTGTTAAGGCCTACGGAAAACACAGCATGTCTTTAGCTTAGCTATGCTTCTGATTTGAGACTTTAACGCCGCTATTTAGAAAGTGGTTGCTCAAAGTAAGATTAGATTGTTGAAGTATGAAAAACATATCACACAAAATAAAATTCGATTATTTGACATCATAGTTTTGATTCAACCAACGTTGTTTTTCTCGTATGCTAACATCAAGTGCCTTCCACCCAGTTAGCAAATTACTTGACGAGCAAATATGCAAGCTATCAAATAAAACGCTTGTTATATCTTACATAGTGACTTCTGCTAGTTTTACTAGGTGAAATAGCACAAAAGTCTCGATATGTTTTATAAAACACGTTCATAAAAGGTTCGCTCCTTAACGCTAGTCTTAGCTTCGCTAATGTTAGCTTACAACCACAGCAGTCAGCTATCTTTGCATTCGTTTGTAATCGAAAACATTACCATTAGCTTCCTTTTAGTCCGCTTCTACGCCAAAAGGCATGTATAAAGCTTCTCTGTGGCCGGAATAGACGCTTCTCTAACATGTGTGGGCTAATATTCCCCACAACTGTGACACAATAAGATGACAGCTTTCTGCCTGGGTTAGCTAACACTGTGGCTCTCGGCCTCTTCCTTTCTTTCTTTGTTGCCTGTTGAATTGTGGGAACAGATAGAGATACAGCGAATCAGACACACACACACACACACACACACACACACACACACACACACACACACACACACACACACACACACACACACATTACAAAAAATAAAATATGAATGAAGAAATACATTTCCATAAAAAAAATTAACAGAAATAAGAGTTTTGATAATTAAAATAACAAAACTTTAACTCCCTATGCATCACCTCTCTCAGTCTCATGAAATTATTAAATGCAGTCCCTGAAATGATGCATTGAAAGATTACTTGTGTTTATTACATTTTTATAACATGTGGTTAAACTCATCCAATGCGTAATCCAATTTAGATGGACTTGTCTAATGGACACAATACAATATTGGGATATTTGTAATTAAAAATGATTTGGTTCTTGATTGCTCTACAACCTCATTTTTTTCAGTGACTTGACTTTTTTAATTATTTAAAAATGTGATTGATATTACAAATATCAAGGTTAATGACTGAGAATTCTTTATTTGAGGCTTTAGCTGATGATAAAGATTTTCTTTAAACTCGGGATTCTTGTTTGTAAATAATTTCCACCAGTGCAATGATAAGGATATAATTTTCCACCACAGACTGCATGTAGAAATATCAACCACTACATGTTTCCCCTTACATTGCCTGTGGTTAGCATTTATGCAGAAGGATCTCAGTAACAAATAGACCCTCCAAATATTTTTATACGCTTAAAACAGCAACTAAAACTTTAACTCTGAAATGATACATTGGCTGCCTAATTAATGTCAGTATTGTTTCAAAGTAGAGTGTGTTTACTACTGCCATGGTAATTTAGTCCATATACTGAACATTACATTGTTTTTCCACACTGTCAAATAAATGGCAGTCCTTTTCCAGTGTGCATTGGGCAGCTGTGTGCAGACAGGTTCTATGCAAACACTCTAATTACCAGGCCCTATTAGGGTTGATCAGTGTCTTCACTTGATGAGGTAGCACAAGAAAAGAGGGCTGATAGAGGGGGTGAGGGGAGGAGGTGTGGCATTTCTAAGATATAGAAGCAAGGACTCTCAGAAGCAACAGTGCAATGTTTACAAGCTAAATTACCTGACAAACTAAGTCTCGTTTCTTTGTTGTCATATATGGAAAAAAAGTAAATATTCAGCTGTGGTCAGTCTTTTTTTTTTTTTTATCATGCCAAAATAAAAAGCTCAGATACTTACTAAAGGTAGACAATTAATATTTTATGTAGCTTGAATTTGGCTTTTTTCCACAATGTTGCAAAGAACTCCATAGGCCAATAAATGAGGAAGACTAAGAATCTCTCAAGATCAAGCATTATATAACACTGAATCGCAGGCCAGGATTGAATACTGTACACAAGCTGTAGGTCAAACTGTTTTATGAGACATCTCTTCATGTGGGAAAATTCCTCATGTATCATGTCAGTTTCAAACGAGTGGAAGCCATAAATAATTTAGCAAAATATGTCTTGTACTTCTTTCAGTTTAACTCGGTCATTTGACTTGAGTCCTTTACCTATGGGGGTTTGTCCAGTGACCCCTCCTTGTGTACTCTCATATTCTCAACACTTTCATTGGAGCGGAAGACAGGTACAGCAGATGCATCAAATGGCGACAGAGCCATTTATGATTTGTTTCAGGAATCACTACAGAATAAAATCAAAACACAGACTATTTATGGCAAGGAGGATATTCACACATCTCTCTGTCTCTATGTCTGTCCATCCGTTCGTCTGTACATCCATCCATCTGTCTGTCTGTCTAAATATGTGTGAGATAATGCTGACCTACAAAGTAAACCTACATGTAGGTCAGCATTACCTCACACAAAATGAATCCATATGTGTTGAAGTAAAAGAGTAAAGAATCACACAAATTATCAATTTTCTTCTGCCTCCTCAAACATTTCAAAGGCGACAGTAGAATATATGGACTGAAATTAATTATGGACTTATTTCCCCCTGGAACACTCAAAAACTTGGTGACTATATTATTAGCACGTCGAAATAAATTTGCCAAGTTTGTAATTATCACCCTGTCCGCTGCTCATAGCAACATAATATCTGAAGTGTTAAATCCCGTGCATCTAAGTCTGAACAAGAATTTATGTCTGCGCCTGTGTTAAGAGGTGATATACCGGTACATCAGCTAAGATTTTTTAATGTTTGAATAGATTAATTTAATGACAGGATAGTATGGTCACTGTCAAAAATATTCCATATTTAAGTAATGCAAAAAGGTTAGATTATTTGGAAACATGTCTTGAAACACTGATGATACAATTGCTTCAGCATGTTGACACAGCATTTCAAAAGATCCACCGTGAGATATGGCACACATCGACACATCACTCTGTACCAGGAAGGGCTGCCCTCTTGGGACATAATCTGACAATTTGTTATCTAGTTTAAAATTTTTGCCACACAACGATTTAATATCTGACAGTGTCTTTTTCTTTGCTCGGCACAACAATGATAAACATACTAATAACCTATTAATACCAATAGTTAAGTAACATAATAATAACGTATTAAAAACGCGATTTATGTTTGACACATTACATTACTTAGCTTCAAAGGTGGATTTAGGACGCGCCATGGATCGTGTAGCTGTGACGTTTATAATTTACGTATCTCTGAGCAAATTTTTGTAATTGCTTCGTAAGTGCATTTTGTTAGTGTTTGCCACTTTGTTTCTTTTTTTTCATTTTCCTCGTGTTGATTTTTAAAATACTGACGTGCAGATCTCGCACTGTTGATCAATATAATTAGATTATATATGAAATAATGCTTTTGCATTGTGTAATGCACCCGTCTCAATTTGTCCTACACATTTATAAGCCCTGAACACACCATCCTCCTCCACAGGAAGAGGAATAACCCTGGCGCCGTTGTTGAAAACGGAGGCGGGCATATGTTGTTGACATGACACTGACAACACTGACTTTACTGACAAGGCTAGACCGCTCATATAACTTTTTATCAACCTTATTCTTACTAGATTCCCAATAAGCTGAATATGGAGTTATCGTCGCTCATAAAGAAGATAGGTAAGTTATGCTAACTTGCTAGCAAAGCAAATGAATCAACCTGTACATAACTCTCCCACTTTCCCAACGGCCACCAGCATGCTAACGTGAGCTAATAATATAACCCGTACATAGGTGGACTTCAGTCTATAACTATATTGAAATTTTACTTTAACAAAAGTCACGAAAACCTTTACAGACTTTCACTAAGGTTCGCTTGTAGACAATATTAACTCTACTGTATTTTCTTTTTGTTTTGCTTTTTACTCACATTGCAGGCCACTCTTTGATGGAGATTAGAGTCCGAGCACTAAAGAGCATCATATGCAAGCTGGACCATTCTATAATTTCCGTCCCTGACATTGTCCAAGAAAAAATGCTGTTTGTATATCTTCTTGAATGGTTCAACTTTCCAGAAGTGCCAATGCAGGAAGAAGTCCTTGAGTTGCTTTCCACCTTATCAAAGGTAAAGATACTATTGAGTGTATTTAGTCCAGTGAGTCCTACAGGATAGTGGATAAAAAGGAGCAGTAACCTTTAAATGTAAGGCATTGTATCAGAGCATTACCTCTTGCCAGTTAATAATACGTGGGCATTCTGTATGAAGGTGTTTTTACCACATTGTGTCAAATTGTTAACCAAACTGCATCATTAGAATTCATATTTCATGACTTTGTTCTTGTCTTCCAAGCATCCTAGTGCAGCCCAGATGTTAAGAGACGTTGAGGCAGTGGACTTTCTCACCCAACTGTCTCCCAATGTGGAACCCAGATTGCGAGCTGTCATTGATGGAACCCTGGACCAGCTGTTCCGGCTACCTGAGCTACTCCCTAGTCATGCAATGCTTTCCTCACATGAAGAGCGCTCTTCAACTCCAACAGGTGTTGCACATTTTGGCAAAAATAATTGTTTGATTTTATTATTATTGTGTTTGTTTTCCACAAACTGCTAAATGTTCATAAATATATGCAGGAGAGAAATGGATGAGAAGTCTGTGTGTTGACCTTATGCACTGACCCTGTGACAGTTTGATCAAGTATTTGCAGAACATGGCAATGTTTAAATAAATCTGGTGTCTTTGTAGTGGCACCTACAGTTGTCCCACTTGAAGAGCATTCTCATAAAATGGGTTATTTCCACATGAGCAAATCAAGCCTTACAGATGTACCGCTTCAGAAGATAGCAGGTACCAGTGTTATAAATACTTAATGTGCAACATTCTTTAATGTAAATGTCTTCTTTTACAAGTTTTGTCCCTAATGTGTTGTGCAGTGCATGAGTCTGTGAGATGCCTGAAGTTTTCTGTGTTTCCATGGTTGACTTTGACAAACACTGACAGACACATACTTTCATCCAATGAAAGGTAAGAGACATAGAAAAAATAATATATACCAAAATGAAATGTAATTTAAATTAAGCCAAAACAATTTAATTGCCCTAATCATATAATCAGTCTAGCTACACACCCAAAGAATATTACTCAGTGGTGACTGTAAGCATTGAATTACATCTGCTTTATTTCTGAGTAGTTCGCTAAGGAGCAGCAACCCTAACTTAGTGCGAACCACATGTGAGCTTCTATGCGATGTCATTATGCAAGACTTTCCTGCTGAGATCTTCCTGCAAAGGCCCAGTATTGTAAAGGTATCGTTACAACCAAATACAAGTATTTTCAGAATGTTTACTATGACTCGTAGACCTTTGATATAATGGATCTCTTCTCAGTGTTTCACTGTCAACTGTAAAATTATGGTGATACTTGAAAGTATAACCCAATAAAAACAGGAATTGATTAATTGTCCCTCGATAGTAGCAGAATAATTCCATTTAAAGAAATAATGCATTTGTCAGAAAAACAAAACGTTGTATTAGATTATATTTTCACTGTCTCTAGAATCCTTTATTCAACAAGGCATTTTAAAGGAGACAAAATTAAAGTTTTTCATAAATAATGGTAATAAGTATTTGTTATCTTGTTTATTAATGTCAGATGTGTGTATTGTTTTGAGTGACTAGTGTTGCCAACACATATTGGAATCTATGGGACAGTTACTTTAGCTGCTGTCAAATTAATATCCTGTCAAATGATGTCCTTGAACAAAAGAGCGATTTATAATTCAGTGTCCCTGATCTTGAAGGAGGCTGTGGAGGCCTCTGGAGGCTTACTTTACTTGAGCAGGCACTAGATTGCTGTGAGGATGTTGTCTGGTCATGCTGTACCTCTGCAGGTGTTGAAAATTTTGCGTCTTTCATCATAAAACCTTCTAGAATATCAGAGATTGTGTAGAACTAAACCTACCCTTTGGAAGAATCTCAACTCTACTATATTGCAAATTGGAGTGTGTTTCTGTAAAGTTAATGTGCACTGTAACTGAATTCATATGAGGACCCCCTTATGTGCAGGACCAGTCACTGAAATCTACAGTCAATCCCCATTTTTTTACATTCAAGATTTCACCTCTGTAAAGAATAAAGGTGGACTATACTTTTGTGATGAATGCAAAAGTATCAAAGTGCATCTGTAATATGAGCTGTTTATTTCTCTTGCTTAGACAGAGTGTTGAGAGGACATAATTTTGCTGTGAAGGGCCACTGTGAGTGAACATTTATCTTTAGTTAATAAAGTGTTGCAGTACAGCACATCAGTCTCAAGGCTGTATTAGCATGCTGTCACCCTGCAGTCTCATCATCAAAAAGCAATCGTTATTGGGAAGAACTTTTCTTCTTGTGGCTTTGCTTTACCCGCCTTTGAGCTATTAAGCTAAATGGAATTAGTTGGATTTAGATACATGACATCATTAGCCACAGAGGGCAGGGAATTTGAACTTGGAACAAATTGCTGCCTCAATAATTCAATTTCACTTGCCCTTTTTATTAGGCAAAGTTTATTACATCTTCTCTGTCACTGTCTAGCTTAGATCATGTTTTGTGGAGTATTTGGGGTGTTTTCTCTGCCTGTTAATAGATCCATAAACTAATATATTCGTCTTATTCCAAATTGGCAATATTACTTATTTTTAATTGTTTTATTATAACTCAACCCTGCAGTGATAACACTGCTCTGATCCTGTCTGTTTTCAGAACCTTCTGTCCCTTCTGAGGCTGGGATCGAGTAAAGGTGAAGCAAGCTATCTCCGCTTGCAGGCTCTCTCCTGCCTGCGGCAACTTTGTGTGGGGCTGAGAAGGAGACTGCGCTTTCATCAAGATCCAAGCTTCTATTCTACTAAGCAAGGTAAAATGCCTTAATAGTTAGCCTCATTTGAAGATCATGCTATGACATGCTTGGCCATCTTATGTATTATATAAATGCAGCAACAATATTGCAAAAAAGCAAAAACTTGGAGGGGAGTGATTGTGACTCAGATTTAGGTAAATTTGGACAGAAATAGGTCTCTTATCTTCTCAGCTACAACACAGAGCTCATACCTTTAAGAAGAGCTATTTCTGTTGCAGAGATGATGTTTGGCTCCAGAAAACCAACATCTGTCTACACAGCAATCTCAACAGCAAACAGCAAAGTTACTTTACCATTATTTAGTTCACCACTATACAATTATATCAAAAATTAACATTCAGTAATTTGTAATTATTGTTTCAGATCAATTCTGTGGCATTTTATATTGCCCTCAAATGTTGACCCCTAATGGTATTTTGTTTTACCTCCCAGTGGATTTGTGAAAGAGAATCTTTGCAGCTAATGTGCACATGTATTCTTTTTCATTCCAATATGGTTGTATAGATCCAGTGTCCCAGAACTCATCCTTCTCCTACTCCCAGGAGTTACGTAACCAACGTTCCCAGGCATCATCTCCTGGAGCAGAGTGTTCTCCTCGCCCCTCTGTGGTGGGACGCACAGGCCAGAGGGCCAGAGGAGATGGGGAAGATGGAGATGCAGCATCCACCAGGTGTGTACATTTAGTTCACATTCATATCTGAGGTTGATAAGAACATGAAACAAAGCTAAAGGCAGATCAAGAATAAAAACAAATCTCTGACACGTTTAGAACATTAGTTCTTTTATTATCTAAAGTGTTGTTTTTAGCCATCAACTCAGTAGTAACAGTACAGATTATATATAGTTGAAGTATAAACAATATCATGTTAGCATCTATACCCCACAAGCTCATATTTTATGCCTTGTACTTGAGTGATCCAGTTTTATTCCTTTTTTCTTTGCATTTTATTCAGTGGTAGCTCACAGAGAGCTGGAGCAATGGTTCAGGCCACCAGACTGACGCCTCCATCGCCTGCAGATGTGACCCATGTGGCACTTTCAGACATGGGTGTAGAGAATGTTATCGAGTTGCAGTTACAGCAGCTCACATTAGCCCAGTTCACTGTTGCCACCATGGAGCATGCCATACCACTGCTTAAGACAGGTTGGAGTCATTGTCGTCACTTAATTAAATCAAGATAGGAAAAGATAGTTTTAAATTCTCTCAATCACCTTCAATTGTCTTTTTGTTTTTTTCTCCTGCCTATTTCACTCTTCTATCGTTTGAATTCCCCTTGTTGTTCTGTTTTTGTCTTCTGTGACAGAGAGTTCGCACATGTTCCATTGTGTTCTGGAGCTGCTTTGTGACACTGTCCCCCTGCTGCGGGACAGTGTTAGTGAGCTGGTCTGGGATGATAGGAGCCTGGTGGGAATGGAACTGGCAAGTCAAAAAACAATTCCTGATAGTCTCTCATATAGATGAATGGATACACTTCATTAATAAGGGGACCTGGGTTGGCCACCAGACAATTTGCCACAGATACACAGGCATAAGGTACTCGATTGTCAAGGAGAGCTGAAAGCATGTCGTTGAGCTGAATTAATTATAAAAGGTAATGAAGGCTTTCTGCTGGTTGCAAGGACCCTCTCAAACATACATGCACACCTCGTCTGTACCCCTGGGTTTACACAAGTACAGGATTGTTTGGTTAGTAAATGTCTTCATTTATTATGTGCATTAAGTCCACACAATGTCCTGTGTTAAACCAATGTGTTATTATCCTGACACGTCTCTCGGCAGGGGGACATACCCACTTGTCAAGCCCAGGCCCCTCTGGCCCGGTGCTGTTTAATACATGCCCAAAGCCGTGTAGCCTGAGAACTGTTTTGTCATCTTTATGTGGAGAGCAGCTATGTGTGCCAGACCTCTAGGTTTTTCCTATGGGAATGGGTAGATCTGTACATGCCTGCTACGCCAATGTACAGGGCATCTATTGCCCCCTGCTGGTGGATATCTTCTATTGTTCAATTTCTACTTCCAGAACAAAGTGACTGAGAATAGATTGTTCCAATTTATTCATACAGAGATAGGGTGGATCTGTATCTCATCCCAAAATAACCCTGAAATCAGATTACATTCAATTTCTCACCCCTGAAACGAACAATTTTTCTCTTGGCTTCCAGCCAGAAGCTGTGCCTCATTTTGTGTGTCTGCGCATGTGTATGTCAACATGTGCACTTGTTACAGTGTTTGTGTGGTGTGTGTGCTGTTGGCTACAATTCTGTCTGTCTGTATTTTAGAGGGAGAACCTGCGAGCCTGCATGGAACTACTGGGAGATATCCTATGCTACCATGCCAGCCATTTAGCAGACATTCCTCACAGCTCTCTCGTTCATTACAGAATGGCTTACACAGGCACTGCAGTGTTTACTATTAAATTTCTACAGACTGTCCTCCCTCCTGAGAAGGTGTGTTTGTGCTTGTGTGATCAAATCATATTGATTTCTTGATCAGTGTTAATTATTTGTAATTATAAAATAGAAAATTAAGACTTTCTAACCACACACAGGCCAATAAAAATATCCCAGAAAACACAGCTGCAGCCATTTTCCACCTTTGCTTGGACACATCATTTGGAGGTTTATTACCTAGCATTCAAGAGACAGCAGTGGCCTACTTGGAGCAGGTGAACTCAGACAACCATGGTCTCTACAGGAGGGTGACTCGTGCTGCCCTCTGGATGGAATCTACTTGCAACTTCCTCAAGGAAGTACATGCTGAGGTAGAAGATTTGTTGACTTATAATTATAAACGCATAGGATCTCTGCAGCCTACAGATAAAGTAGTAATCCCTTACAGATAGGCAGCATACAATTTACACTATAAAATAATTTAATGCTGACTAGCTGTAGCTCTCATGTAGCAGTAAAGCCCTTTGACCCATTAGTCATTGCTTTTTTGTGCTCATTTTCTTGTTGATTTATTCATTAAGGGAGAAAAGAACTGGTTGGAGTTGCTGGAGCTTGCGGATCAAGCCATAGATGGACTCGTATTTCACCAGCACTTACCCATCATCAAGGAATATGTTCTTACCTGCTCCTACCTGTACAGTAACAATTATATGAGTTTCAGGTCCTTACATGAACATATTTAAATTTTTTAATTGTAGACATAAATCTTGTTGGTGTCCTTCACAGGTGGAAGTTTGATCAACCCAGTCCTTTCCTCCAAAAGGAGAGCCAAAAACTTCTCCTCAAGCTGCTGTCCTATCCCTTACTGCCTGTCAAGATGGAAACATATGAATGCACTTTACACGTGGTCAAGGTCAGAGGAAACCATCTATTGATACTCAGTTTTTATATGAAAATCTACAGGTTCACAGCTGGAAGTATGGCTACAAAAGTCATAATATGAATCTGTTTGTTGTTGCACACATGTAAATAAGAAGATGGGTGAATCATGGAAAAACCCACCTGAAATTTGAAACCAGTTTCATTAAAATATCATCTCCAATATACGGCTACATTAAACTCCATGACACTTGTGAGAGGATGGCAATAATGTCTGTTGTACTTCTGTGATTATATTCACCCCTAGGACTCCCTTGGCATCCAGAATGTCTCGCGACAGAATCCAGCAGCATGCAGTGGAGTCAACTTCCTTCTCCACCACAGGGTGCTCTATGAAATAAGTGCTTTTGGACTACAGGATTCTGTAGAGAAGGTTAGCCAATGTGTGCAGTTCCTGTTTTGAAATTGCAGCTCATGTAGACTTTTTAAGTGAGGTGATTCTCATTTCTTGTTCAGTATGTTAGCTTAGTGCCAGGTTGGAAAGAATTAATGGAATTAAGACAGGTAGCTGTAAAAGCAAAATATAGGGATATATGTAATTTTTATGTTTTTAATTTTTGTAAATTATTGTTCAGTAGTGTCATGTACAGTAATTTACACATTTTAAAGTCTCTCACTTACAGTGCATGCTTGTAGATGTTTTGTCAACCATGTCAACATAAACTCAGCAATTTACCGGTGATCTATAGGTGAATGTAGCTGCCAAGGATATTCTGCTCTTCCTGCTTAAGGGTAGATTGATGATGACAGCATCAACCTGGGACAGATTCAATGAGGCACTTTACCCGGTCATGCCCGTATTACAGGTAGTGTACTCCCAATAGAGACTGTGTTGTAATTTATGCTGCAGAGCTCATAAAGAAGGCTCGTGTTTGGGGCTTATTACATTATACTTAAGAGCAGGGTCCACAAACAAAATGGTTGTCAAAAGTACAATTTTAGTACTACTGGACTACAAAAGAAGTGAGGAAAAATGAGTTATTCTCTCATTTGCATACTCTGTGCTATATCATTTTCCCTTTTGAGGAAAAAAAGCTTTTATTAATTGTTCAGCTTCAGAAAACACAGCTAGATAATAGTTCATGAATATACATGAGAATTTGAGTAAGCTGTCAAGTGTGATTTCATTCAAAGAAGCCATTCAGAGATTGGCCCACCATGTCAACAAGAGATGAAATGAAACCACGCGTAAATCAAAGTGATGCATATTTTATTTACTTTTGTGGCTTAGCTATAATTCTCCATTGTGGCAGGGTTATGCCAGCACTGAGGAGTCTTTGGGAAAATGTGTCCTGCTGATAAGTGACATGTCAGATGTGACAAGAGACATTGTGTTTCCAAGCACAGTCAAGTTTAAAGCAGCACTCCGCCTCCTTTTCACCAAACAACCCAAGTGAGTCTGGCTTCTGGATGTCTTTTTTTTGTTTGTGTTTATGGTTCATTCAGATGGTAAGGGCTGCCCTGATGTGTGCAAATCTATGTGCATCTGTGGTGCAATGTTTTCTTTTGGTCTCTGATTGGTTGATGGTAGGTGTCAGATTGAAGCTATAAAATATTCTGCTTTACAACATGTGATCTGACTGGTGCGTTGCAACTGTCTGTTGCTATCGGTCGATGTCCTGCTCAACAGTGCTTCTAAATGCTCTGTGAGGTCTGTATGAATGCTATCCAGTCCCAGTCTATGAATATTGATAGAGCTGAAAACTAATACTAGACAGTAGCTGGGAGACAACCCTGGAAGATTAGAAACAGTCAATTGATTTGTGTGCCATGCAAGCCAGTCACCATTTGGATGTTATTTAAAAATAGAAAAGGTTCTGGGTTTATTTCCTTTTTGTGCAGTTTGTGTGTCCTCAAGGCAGAAAAGCTGCTGAAGACGAAACAATTACAGTCGTCTTTTAAAGAAAATAGATGAATGGACTAAAAGTAAATAAAGGAATAGTAATGTATTCAACATTCCTATTCTGATCCAGACATACTGTAGATCTTGACAAATCATCTGAATAGAGATGATTCATATAGTTTTCAATTAAATAGTTCTTTCAATCAGTTATAATTTGTTTTAATTAACAGCGTGAGAAAAGCAGCAGCAGAACAAATCCTGCCGCACTTAAGAAGTGATGAAGATGCTAACACGGCCAGACCACACCTGGATCAACAGGTGGTCGCCTCACTTTCCAGTCTCTTTTGCCACAGAAACCCTATAGACATCACACTGGACACCAGCAAAAAGTCTGTCTTTAAGGTATAAATTTGCATATACAGTACAGAACGAGCAACATAGGTTGTTGCACTTATACAGGTAAGTGATTTGTGTTTACTTGTGACTAGGTGGAGTCAGTGGAGAAGCTTTTTGACATACTGTCTTCTGATGCTGTTGACATCTCCCTGAAGAGATCGGCAGCAGAGCAGCTGTCTGTATTGCTGCAAGGTATGTTGTCCATAAAAGATTGCTGGTGGTAAAACTGTAAAAGTATGAAGCTATTATAAAACTACTGATTTTAACACATTTCCACACTGAATCTTGGTACAGCAGTCTGATAATTCCAACCATTTGATCTGCATCAGTAATTTTCTGTTTATGGGCTTAGTACTGGCATTTTAGAATACTCATGTAAAAGCACATAGTAATAGCTAACATTGACTACTTGCTCTTACTTTCTTTTCTAATTTTACTGATTGCTTTCTAAGTTTGCAAAACACCTGTTATCAGTGTTCCCCACAAGCACATGCAAACCTGTTAAGTAGCACTGCAAAGTGATGAAAATACAGTACATTTGATAGTGATTCCTCTGGTCGTTGATTTGTGAATGAAATTAAGGATTAAATTATGGTATAAGGACTTAAACATCGTTTTCATTTAATTTTATTCATATGTTTCTGATGAGTTCAGATGTTTCAGATGAGTTCACAAAGGAAATAGTTGAGAATTAGGTAAATGTTAATTGTCATTATATTGACTTGTTCTTGCTTTCACATAGACACAACAATGCACCCAGTGCTGAAGAGTCTTGGAATAACTGACAAAGTAATTTCTTCCATTATGGAGAGTGTAAACGGCAACAAGGTAAAAACTAAATGACTTTTACAATTAGATTATTTACATGTACACCTCTAGCTTACATATACTAATTAATGTGCTCTAATTTGTGTACATGTCCTTTTTTATACTGTTTTTGGCCATATTAGCACATGTTGACAAAAACTGTGGAAGAAGCCTACCAATGGATGCATGATAGAAAGATGAAATGGCCTGTGTTAATAGTGTCAGACAGGAGCTGGTCAACAATTTCTGCCTCCAGCTATTACAATCTGACAATAATTCAACATGTCTGCATACATGGATGCAGAAGAACACATCCATGAAGAATTACCCATGACACTTCACAATTGTGGAGAAGAAAGATATATGCAGGATGTGTTTTTCCCAATCCTGTATTGCCTGTGACCTGGATAATCACAGCATTGGCTTATGTGAAGAGACAATAAAGTATCCAATTTGAAAAAAAAAAAGTTTTCTTACATGACAGACACAGACGCAGGAGGAGTAATAAAGAGATTATGTGTCTTTGTTTGTGTATTCCCTGCAATTAAACACCAAGTGTGTATGTTGCTGTTCTCCCTAGAGCCTTGATTGCCTTCTGGAGTCCTGTATGTGTATCCTGAGGAAGCTGGTGTATGCAGATCCATCTCTGAGGCACAGCCTGGCACAACACAGCCTCCTGCTCCTCGCACTGCTCAGAGGTACGTTCACAAGGAAACTCATTAAGTAACAGCTATATGCATTGTGCTGTGTAGCTGGAGGGCATGTTGGATAAAAAAAAAAAATCACAAGCCATCCATTCATGCATAGCTGTTAACCATGTTGTCCCAATGCTGAAACTAGCTTATTAGCATTATGCAACGTGTTGCTATGGAGCTCAGCTCAATACCAGCACATTTTTAGTACCTTGCTTGAAATTATTTTTCAATTTCTGTGGCATAATTTCCTGGCAAATCTCTTATAAGTGAGGGCATTCTTAGTTGAATTATAGCATTTTGATTTTGATTACCTAACTTTCTCCTTATATATTGTTATAGTTGTCTAATTTACCACATAAAAATATGTTTTATTATTTATAGTACCTTGGATGTAAGATTTCAGATTCTGAATCACATTTTCGTAAAAGATTATAACAATCTTATTAGGGGTTTCCAAGACTTAGTTTGGTGTTTGCCTCTAATGAAATTTAGATTTTAAAAATTATGTAGTTATGTATTCAAACAGATACATAGAGATGACTGATACAGATACATGGAATGTGGTTTTCACTTAAATTGTGTAATTTATGTCTTTATTGTAGCATCGTTAATATTGAACGAAAGCAACAGCAATTGTAGTGAAGATGCTGTCCTGATGAGTTTACTGCTGTTTGATGAGATTTCCAGTGTTGAAATATGGTGAGTTTATTATTCTTGCGTTCGAGCATCCAATGTCTCTAAACTAAATGTGCATCCAATTCAAAATTTTCCCTACCCGTTTCTTTTCACTGTCATTCCAGGTCAGACAAATCCAATACAGGTGTGGGTCTTTCACCGTTTTCCCTACTTCTGTCAGTAACACGCAGGTAAACTGATTTTTTGACTTAAAGCATGCCATTTTAAAGGTCTTCAATTCCCATCAACAACATTGCGACAACAAGAATGCAACAAGAAGGGATCGGGTTCGCTGCCATATGGGTGGCAGTGACAACAGGGGGTCACGATGGACCAGATCTGGGCGGCAGAAGCTGGCTTTGGGGACGTGGAATGTCACCTCACTGGCGGGGAAGGAGCCGGAGCTTGTGTTAAAGGTGGAGCGTTACCAGTTGGATCTGGTGGGGCTTACCTCCATGAATAGCCTCGGTTCTGGATCCAAACTCCTGGATAGGGGTTGGACCCTGTCCTACTCCGGAGTTTAGTCAGGCGTGAGGCACAGGGCGGGTGTGGGGATACTCACAAGCCCCCGGCTGAGCGCCGCTGTGTTGGAGTTTACCCTGTGGATGAGAGGGTCGCCTCCCTACGCCTTAAGGCTGTGGGAGGGAAAACTCTGACTTTTATTTGTGCATACACACCAAATATCAGTTCAGAGTATTCAGCCTTCTTGGGGTCCCTAAATGGGCCCTTGATGGGATCCCTGCAGCGGACTCCATTGTTCTCCTGGGGGACTTCAATGCACACTTCGGCAATGATGGAGAAACTTGGAGGAGTGTGATTGGGAGGAATGGCCTCCCTGATCTAAACCCAAGCGGTGTTATGTTGTTGGACTTCTGTGCTAGTCACGGATTGTTCATAACTAACACCATGTTCGAACGTAAGGATGCTCATAAGTTTACCTGGTGCCAGAGCACCCTGGGTCGGAGGTCAGTGATTGATCTTGTGATCGTATCATCTGACCTTTGACCGTGTGTTTTGGACACTCGGGTGAAGAGAGGGGCAGAGCTGTCAACTGATCACCACCTGGTGGTGAGTTGAGTCCATTGCCGGAGGAAACCTTTGGATAGACCTAGCAAGCCCAAAAGAGTAGTGCGGGTGAACTGGGAATGTCTGGAGGAGGACTCGGTCCACGAGGCCTTCAACTCCCACATCTGAAGGAGCTTCTCGTGAATCCCTGTAGAGGCTGCGGGCATTAAACGTGAATGGTCGATGTTCAAAACTTCCATTGCTGAAGCTGCAGCTGAGAGCTCTGGTCTCAAGGTCTTGGGTGCCTCAAGGGGCGGTAACCCTCGAACACCGTGGTGGACCCCGGTGGTCAGGGAAGCCGTCCGACTGAAGAAGGAGGCCTTCAGGGGCATGTTGACCCTGGGGACTCCTGAAGCAGTTGCAGGGTACCGACAGGCCAAAAGGACTGCAGCCTCGGCTGTGATGGAGGCAAAACAGAGGGTGTGGGGGGAATTCGGAGAGGCCATGGAGAAGGACTATCGGACGGCACCAAAGTTGTTCTGGAGGACTGTCCGACACCTCAGGAGGGGAAAACGAGGGACCATCCAAGCTGTATATGGCAAGGATGGGACACTGTTGACCTCGACTGAGGAGGTTGTCAGTCGGTGGAAGGAACACTTTGAGGAACTCCTGAATCCAACTACCCCAACTGACCCGTCCTCTGTTGCAGAGGCAGAGCTGGAGGATGATGGGGGATTCAAGTCAATCTCTCTGGGCTAAGTCGCCGAGGTAGTTAAACAATTTCACGGTGGCAAAACCCCAGGTGTTGATGAGATTCGCCCGGAAATCCTGAAGGCTCTGGGTGTTGAGAGGCTGTCATGGATGACACGCCTCTTTAACATTGCATGGAAGTCTAGAACAGTGCTGAAAGAGTGGCAGACTGGGGTGGTGGTTCCTGTTTTTAAAAAGGGGGACAAGAGGGTGTGTGCCAACTACAGATCGTGGAACAACGGACCAGCTTTTTACTCTCGCAGGGATCCTAGAGGGGGCTTGGGAGTATGCCCATCCAGTCTACATGTGTTTTGGGGACTTGGAGAAGGCCTACGATTGGGTCCCCAGGGATATACTGTGGGAGGTACTGCGGGAGTATGGGGTGAGGGGGCCTCTCGTCAGGGCCATCTGATCCCTGTACGCCAAAAGTGAGAGCTGCGTTCGGGTTCTCGGCAGTAAGTCGGACTTGTTCCGAGTAGCTGTTGGCCTTCGCCAGGGCTGCGCTTTATCACCAATTCTGTTCGTAATTTTCATGGACAGGATATTGAGGTGTAGTCATGGTGAGGAGGGGTTACAGTTTGGTCGCCTGAGGATTGCATCGCTGCTTTTTGCAGATGATGTGGTCCTGTTTGCGTCATCGGCCTGTGACCTGCAGCACTCACTGGTCCAGTGTGCAGCTGAGTGTGAAGCGGCTGGGATGAGGATTAGCACCTCCAAATCTGAGGCTGCGGTCCTCAGCAGGAAACCGGTGGACTGCCTTCTCCGAGTGGGGGATGAGGTCCTTCCACAAGTGAAGAAGTTTAAGTATCTTGGGGTCCTGTTCACGAGTGAGGGAACAATGGAGCATGAGATTGGACGGAGAATTGGGGCAGCTGGAGCGGTATTGCAGTCGCTTTACTGCACTGTTGTCACAAAGAGGGAGCTAAGCCGAGAGGCAAAGCTCTCCATCAACCGTTCAGTCTTCGTTGTTACCCTCACCTATGGTCATGAGTGATGGGTCATGACCGAAAGAACGAGATTGCGGAAACAAGCGGCTGAAATGGGCTTTCCCAGGCGGATAGCTGGTGTCTCCCTTAGAGATAAGGTGAGAAGCACTGCTGTTCGCAAGGGGCTCAAAGTAGAGCTGTTGCCCCTTCGCATGGAGAGGAGTCAGGTGAGGTGGTTTGGACATCTGGTGTGGATGCCTCCGGGGCGCCTCCCTAGGGAGGTGTTTCTGGCATGTCCAGCTGGGAGGACACCTCGGGGCAGACCCAGGACCGGGTGGAGGGATTATATCTCAACACTGGCCTGGGAACGCCTTGGGATCCCCCAGTCAGAGCTGGTGGATGTGGCTGGGGAAAGGGAAGTTTGGGGCCTCCTGTTGAAGCTGCTGCCCCCGCGACCCGATTCCAGATAAGCAGTGGAAGATGGATGGATGGATGGAACACTGCTCAAGAAATATTCCCTAATTTTCCCTTCAGGTACAACATCCCATTCCAGGCAGTGACTCATCATGCTGTCAGCCCATACTATAGTGTCTTGCCCTCTTCCTCGGAACTCATGACTCTGGCACCAGCCCGCCAAGCCCTGCAGGTCGCCTGGAACACTGCATGGCATTCTGGGATGGACAATCTCTTTGAGTCATCTGCAAACTCCGCAAAAGCTGCTGAGTATGAACCTCAATGTTTCTTATTGTTATGCAAGTAGTGCTTTTTTTGTCATTTTCATGTGTTATTGCTTGAGTCTATTTAAAATTGTGTCTGTGTAAAGAATTGAATAGAAAATTATTTGGGACCAAGGTTTCTTTAATTAGAAAGTAAGTTGGTCTTCAATGCAAGAGGAAATAGAGTAAGCATTGCAGTAATTGTTTGCATAATTTTTTATTGATAGTTGTGCAATTTATTTTGTTTAGTTTAAAGTGATGAGATTTTAAAACTGATTGGGATTAAATTACAGAAGTTTCGTTCTTATATTTAGATGAATAAGAATCTAAGATGGGATTTTTATCCAGTAATACAGAAAAAGATCTTTTCTAGCTGCAGGAATCTATACTATATTTTTTATTTTTTTTTATTTTGCAAAAAAGCTGCACATTTGGAAGATAGGCCACAAGAATAGCTTCATGTTGCCAATTTGACCTCTCAGACGCAAATTACAGTTTCTCAACCAATAATCTATAAAACCTTTATTGTTGTCAATCCACATCACATCACATTCTGTGGCCTGTCATGACCCTCTCATTCAGTAAATTATACAGGTCCTTCTTAAAAAATTTGCATGTGATAAAATTCATTATTTTCTGTAATGTACTGATAAACATTAGACTTTCATATATTTTAGATTCATTACACACAACTGAAGTAGTTCAAGACTTTTATTGTTTTAATATTCATGATTTCGGCAAAAAAATAAAGAAAAACCAAAAATCCCTATCTCAAAAAATTAGCATATTTCATCCGACCAAATAAAAAAGTCTTTTTGATACAAAAAAAAGTCAACCTTCTTATAATTATGTTCAATTATACACTCAATACTTGGTCGGGAATCCTTTTGCAGAAATGACTGCTTCAATAAGGTGTGGCATGGAGGCAATCAGCCCGTGGCACTGCTGGGTTATGGAGGCCCAGGATGCTTCGATAGCGGCCTTAAGCTCATCCACAGTGTTGGGTCTGGTGTCTCTCAACTTCCTCTTCACAATATCCCACAGATTCCCGATGGGGTTCAGGTCAGGAGACTTGGCAAGCCAATTGAGCACAGTAATACCATGGTCAGCAAACTATTTACCGGTGGTTTTGGCACTGTGAGCAGGTGCCAGGTCGTGCTGAAAAATGAAATCTTCATCTCCATAAAGCTTTTCAGCAGATGGAAGCATGAAGTGCTCGAAAATTTCCTGATAGCTAGCTGCATTGACCCTGCCCGTGATAAAACACACTGGACCAACACCAGCAGCTGACATGGCACTTTGGCATTTCCTTCTCCCCAGTCTTCCTACAGACTCTGGCACCTTGATTGCCGAATGACATCCAAAATTTGCTTTCATCCGAAAAAGTACTTTGGACCACTGAGCAACAGTCCAGTGCTGCTTCTCTGTAGCCCAGGTCAGGCGCTTCTGCAGATGTTTCCTGTTCAAAATTAGCTTGACCTGGAGAATGTGGCACCTGTAGCCCATTTCCTGCACACGCCTGTGCACGGTGACTGTGGATGTTTCTACTCCAGACTCAGTCCATTGCTTCCGCAGGTCCCGCAAGGTCTGGAATTGGCCCTTCTCCACAATCTTTCTCAAGGTCTGGTCACCTCTTCTGGTTGTGCAGCATTTTGTGCCACACTTTTTCCTTCCCACAGACTTACCACTGAGTTGCCTCGATACAGCACTCTGGGAACAGACTATTTGCTCAGAAATTTCTTTCTGTGTCTTACCCTCGTGCTTGAGGGTGTCAATGATGGCCTTCTGGACATAAGAATAAGGTCGGCAGTCTTACCCATGATTGCGGTTTTGAGTAATGAACCAGGCTGGGAGTTTTTACAAGCCTCAGGAATCTTTTGCAGCTGTTTAGAGTTAATCCGTTGATTCAGATGACTAGGTTAATAACTTGTTTAGAGTACCTTTTCATGATACGCTAATTTTTTGAGATAGGTATTTTTGGTCTTTCTTTATTTTTTTGCCGAAATCAATATTAAGACTATAAAAGGCTTGAACTACTTCAGTTGTGTGTAATGAATCTAAAATATATGAAAGTCTAATGTTTATCAGTACATTACAGAAAATAATGAACTTTATCACAATATGCAAATTTTTTGAGAAGGACCTGTACCTGATAATATTTAGCTTGTTTTACAAATGCTGCACATCGCCTTTTTAAAGGTTTTTTCTGGTTTAGAATTTCAGTGAAAAACTAATTTCAGGGTCTAAGCATCTTGTGTTTCATTTGTCTTCATTTCTTTTTAATTTGACTTAATTCAAACAGATGATAATGTCTCTCTCACAGTTTTAAAACAGCTTGATTACAGGAAAGACATTAAGAGTGTACCAAAGGTTGATCAATTCACCAGCATTTCACACAGTACTGGGATTTTCCGAAGAATGCTAGTTTAGATAGATGAGTCAATGAAAATTGACTCGTCAGACTTATCAGAATCTTATCAGATTTTCTTGTGTCTTACTAAAAGTTTCCATTTTATATTGTTATGATGTCATTCTGACAGGTTTCTTTGGCCCTGCTATTCTTTTATGATGTCTGTGTCTGATTTTTCATTTGCGAATGATTCTCAGAAGATATCTCTATGCATGAATATCTCAGCCATCCAGACTTGTGATCATATATATTTATTACTACTATAAATGCATAAGATGCTACATATACAACATGCTTTTCATCTCACCAGTAGTCATGTTTCATTTTATTGTAAACATATGCATTTTTTCCTCAGGTTTCATCCTGACCTGAAACTGTCAGAAGCACAGGTTGTGTTGCTGCAAACAGTGCACCTTCCTTTCGCATTGCAAGACTGCATCCAGGCTATTGCTATGGCAGCAGGACACCATTCTGTGACCTCTGGCCTGTCCAGGCTCAGCCTCTATTTATTGATTGAAAGACTGGCTTTCCCTCACATCCCCACCTACGGCTGCAAAGTCATCCTTCACTCCATCAGTTGGCAGGCAGCAGTGACGAGGTAAGGGACATGCAAATTCAGTTACACAATTATATACAGTAGCTTCACATGCTTCTAACTGAGTCGGTAAATATGTCTTGTTAAAGGTTCTGAATGAACCAAAATCAAGTTGAGTATCATGATTTCTCTCTGCAGTATGCTATTATTTTCACTGCTACTGCCAAGATCAAGACATTATTTGTTGTACAATAATTTTTTCCTTGCTTAGTGAGAACAGAATGGCTTTGTCTTTTTATGTTATTTTGAATGTCTAACATGAATTAATAGGATTGAATGTCATTACTGCCTAACAAAAAATTATTCAATTGAAGGGATCCTAATATTAAAGAACACGTTTTTTGAGGTCCCTAAATAATGCGTACATAGTGGACCTACCTAACCCTAACAACTCCTGGAATCTGGAAAACAGATGGGTCCTATATCAACTGTAATGTCTAGAAAAACTTCCAGGAGTCTAAAGATGTCCCGATTGAAATGACATCTGTCGTTATGTCACCACGGGAGTGAATGACAGGAGTGCTAGACATAGCCCACCCCTTCTGCAGGAGAACACCCCTCTTTCCCCAGCTTAGCCGTGGTCATTCCTATGGTGCCAAGTTTTTATATGATGTACAGTTGCTTATGAGCCTGGGTACAGTCAGCTGCATTTGGCTAACTAGTTAGCTCCACTTCCGTCCATGTTTGTTTGTCATCTAGGTTAAAACACACTCACACACGCACATTTTTATCTTATTTACAGTTGCATATTAGTATGGTGAAGCTGAGATGAGGACAATGAGTGTTGGAGATGCGGGTATGGAGCGGTGCTGAATGGTGTGGGTTGTTGCAGAACGGGAAACTAGTTGGATGTGGTGCTGCATTGATACATACTTTATTGATCGCCAAGAGGAAAATTGCTTTTTTCTATAGTTGTACCATAGAGAATGTCAGAATAAGGTCATTTTAAGATTTAAGTGTTGAAAAAATTATAGTAAATAGAGAATAGATAAGAGAATAAAAATGTGTACACAGTTATGTACAACTTTTTGTTTCCTAGCTTCTATCCGTCATCCTCTTCACTGTGACGTAGAGTTAGCGGTTGGAGGTAATATAGGGGCTGATACCAATAGCTAACAGTTCAGTGTAGTTCATGAGAACAAGACGCAACCTTCACTCCCGGTACCTTCCATGTCGGCATGAACGGGAAGCTCTCAATGGAAACATAGTTATCTGGGATCGTAACCATGTTTCACTGAAGCAGACTGTGTCCCATTTACACCATCTTGTTAGCTAGTGATCTCTCTTTGTCTGTGACGATTGCCGCAGTGTCTAGCAGCTATGTGAAATTAATTAAAGAGTATAACATGGGACCTTTAGATATTTGTTTTATGGATAGGACGATATATTCACTTTGTTTTTTATAACTGTTACTGTTTTAACATGCTATATACAGTATGTTGGTGAGGAATATCGTAGGTCACTGAATATAATGTCAATAGTTGGCTGTCTGTTAAGGCTCAGTGCAGTCTGATGCTAGAAAAAACTAAGTTCAGCTCATGTCATCTAGAATAGTTGTGTCCAATAATATCTCACCCAATCAGGTAATTAAGAACATCACAAAATTAATGAAGTTGTTAACCTGTTGCTCCTTTTCATTGTACCTTGAGGGTTCAGCTTTCCATTAGCATTAGGTTTGTTGCTCCTGTGGCCTTTCTTGCATTTTGAAATGGATATTGGAAAAAGCTGCTTGCACAGAGTTTTGGAAAAGTGCAGCCACACTTGCATGAGTGACCGTCTCTTTTCTCTGTACTTTTCGCTCTCACTCTGATGCTCAGTCTGGTCCTGAAATTTGTGCACCTATTGATTATTTAATGTGAGTCTCTCCTTGATTGCACCAGTGGGATGTGGTTTATATAGTATTAATTGTACAGAGTAGTGTACCAAACCAGAGTATTTTTCAGTATCAAACTGCCTGTGAGTGTTTCAACAACCTTCTCTTACTCTTGATCAGTCTCTTCCACCTCCTTCCTGCAGGTTTCTACAGGTGCGTCCAGCCTCTGTGGAGGATGAAAGGTTGCTTGTGGGCATTGTTGCATTTGTGAATTCCTACTTTAAGCAAATGCACACTGATTCTACATGTGAATCAGAGGATGGAGACCTGCGATGGATACTAGACTTGCTGCTAAACCAGGTACAAGTCATTAACATTTTCTGGATAAGCAGACAAGAAAAGGGGTAGTTTTTGAGAATAAATGAGGTTAAATTGCAGCGTGTTTGTGGTGTCATGCATGAGCTGCTATACTACAGTACTTTAGCTTGCCTTTGTTGTGTGCATGTGTGCTTTTAAAATATGAGTGTCAGTTTACAATCTGGTTAGACTCTCTCCTCCCAAGCACAGATTATTTGCCTATAATGAAAGCATAAATAAATCACACACCGTTAGACAACCCAAACATATAACTGTCACGACGGAAACAACACCACTTCAGACTGCAGTCAGGAATATTCATTTCCCAACACAAATGTTGTCATATTTTTGCCAGAGCAATATATCCACACTGTTTTAGTGAAGAGAGTTGCTTTTAGGATTTAATTAGTCTCACCTTGGTTTTCTCATTAATGTTTGTTAACAATAAGCCCTCCCCTGGCAGCTGAAGTAGGCTCAGATTGAATGCCCTGTAGGGGTGGAAAGCTCTGCTTTGCTCTTGACTTTTTTGTAATTACTGCGCTGTTTCAGGAACATCTGTCGCTCTCTACACTTGAATGAGGTATCTGCTGCGAAAGCACTGATCAGTAAGGAATTCTACATGCTGGATCGGGAGTTTTGCAGGAAAACATGACTGAGGTCAATAAAGATGTGGTTGTTAAAATACACCCATCAACTTTTATGATGGGTCAAATTGTATGAATGTAGAAATGTTGGCAGAGAGATTTAGTTGAATTACTACATCATATAACTAAATTATGTAGTAATTTAGTTGAATTACTACATAGGGTTGTGCTCTTAAGGGTACCGACTGAATAATGTTGTTCCTATGGAGAAGTAAAGAATCAATTTGTGACATTTTTGTACCCAGGACAGACACACTTGTCAAAACCCAGAGCAAACAGCGCTTGCTGTAATGAAACAAGCAAAGCTTGACAGGGCAACACAGCTATCTTGAGCAAATACATATAAAAGCTGAAGAGTTTTCTGTGCTTGAAAACCTGAAGATCCAATGCTGCTGGTACAGCAAGCAAATCTGAAGTCAGCGTGGCTTCATGTTTTATTGTTCATAAAACAGTGGGACAAACATCATAAAGTAATTTATTAGCTAAATGGATGAGTTGTGGAAGAAGATTAAGCTTGTTTGGTAATATTTTGATTGAAGTCACCTAATTAGTGAACCAGTCCTAGTTAAAATACCTCAATGTGCAGCCACATTGAATCATTCTAAAATTCCTCACTGAAATATCCAGTACAATAACAATGTTTTATATGTCCATATCCTGAATATGAATAGCATGAGAATTGCATATTGCATGCAAGGAAATATCTGAAAAATATGCAGATACTATACTAATGAAAACAAGATTACATTTGAGCAAATGTGGTAGTTTTTTATTCAAGGAAAGCAGACTAGATGTTTCAGTGGCATATTACTACCCTCTGATTGCAGTTAATAATGATTTTGACAGTGATATTTTTGCTTAAATCAATGCCCTATAGATATTCCATCAGTGTCTGAAATTTGAGTCCAGTTATCTAGGTTGGGTAAAGTGTGCAAAGTAAACACATTTTCTAAAGTTTTTCCTGAGTCATAATACAGCCTCCTGGTTTTAAGCAGGAACCTGCTGGTGTTATTGAATATTTTATATATATTTTTTCTTCGAAAGACAGTGACTTTTTCATTATTACAGAGGAACTAAAATATTTTTTTAAATTATATATTATATAATTTTATATTTTATTTTAAGTATTATTATATATAATTATATATAGGAGTGCAAAATTCCAGGTACCGGTATCAGTTCAAAGTGAGCAGTGACCAACTCTGTAAATGAATAATAATGCTATATAAATTCAGTAAGTTTAATCATGCCTCTAAGAAAGACAATGTATTATTTGCTTTGTATGCATTTAACCAGGAACAAAAGTCAAAGAATGGAAGATATGCAGTATATAATGTTTGAAAGGAAATTTTAAAGGAAAGAAAAATAAAGAGAAAAGTTGAAAGTGTTTTCACCTCAGAATGTGACAAATCCAAAGCAATTATATAAAAAGAGAAATTTAAAAAAAATCATCTCCATCCCATTGTAGACTGAGTCCCTATTGAACTTGCTTCTTGGTGTGGAAAACCAGACCCCACCTCAGAGTTTAGCAGAACCAGAAGAACTGAAGAACCACATCAACCAGAGACTTCAAAGAGAACTCACAATTTTCTTCAATGTGTTACTCCTCAGACTGACAACCAACACTGACAGGTTGGAGGATTTCATTCTTACAATACATGCATCAGACAGTCCTTTATTTTCTTGTCTTTTTTAAAAAAAAAATTAATTATTTATTTTTTTAAATCCCAGATTTCTTTTGTGATTTGTTTATAATTGGCAGGACTGGATTTCTTCTTTTGATATGTCACAATGTTTAAGTCCATGATTGGTGTGATTGGTGCTGCTGAAAAATTTCGGAATGGTTTTGTGAATGGAATTTTGTGCAAAATTGTGTGCACGAGTTGGTATTGGAGAAGAAAAAGGGGTATTATATTTTGAGTACTGTCCAGAAGATGGTATGGACCCAGAATAGCTTTTTAAATGAATCCTACAGTGGCGTCACCGTGACCTTCCCTACTCCACCTTTGATTCTGATTAGTCTGATCCATTAGCTTAAGGTGGATGTGTTAGCTCTCCAAGTCCCCTATTGTTTGTAATGAATTCTTAATGAAAAATTAAATGTATGAGCTCTCAAGTGTCACTCTTTTAGTTTATGACAAAGGTGAGTGCGCTCTCATGTAATGGTAAAATATAAATCCAAAGCTGTTCAAATCAATCCGCTGAACTTTAAGAAAGTTTCTTGAAAACGTTCCGCCTCTCATCCAAGAGGCATTGTCAGTTCTTTTTTAGTTATTCTTTTCTATAATCTGCCTTCCCTCCTGTCTGCATATTTGTCACTCTTCCTCACTCTGTCCTTTCCTGTCTGTCCAGGCTATGTCTGGCATTAGCAGGCCCCTTCAAGAGCCAGCTGGCAGTCTCTTTGCTTCAGAGCCTGCGGGTGTCTGATGCTCCACGTTTCTATGGCCTTCCCAGCCTGGAGAGGACACTTCAGGGCATGGTCAGCGTAACTGCCCACCCTGGATGGAGCTCCCACTGCTTGAACCTGGAACCCAATCTGCTCTGCTCCAAGTACCTCAGTGGGCTACTAGAGGTGTGTGTGTGTGTGTGTGTGTGTGTGTGTGTGTGTGTGTGTGCCCATTTGCTTCCATGCTTTATGATCACGCACAACCCTTTTGCAAGTCTCATCAGTATGACACTGCCTGCAGTAATAGAAAGTAAAACACACAACTTTCTTAGGAAATAATTAAAATGAATCAGAATATGGTTACAGGACATGAACTGCAAGAGGTAGAAATCTCATTGATTAAATATGCCACACAGTGAAGATGTTGATGAGATTAATCAAGTGTGAGTATTCCATCTGTTCTGTTGTTCAACGGTCCATAAAAAATAGCATAACACAGTGTGTAAGAGCTTATGCAGCAGACCCCAGCACAGAGGTGTCGAGACTTATATTTGTGATTCAGATGAGGAACCCTGTGGGATAGACTATTGTATTTAAACTATGACTATCCTTGTTCATTTGATTTGTTAAAATTCAGCTTTCACTATCATGAATTAAGATTAGCTGTAGACTGAAGGTTAATGTTACTTTTCTTTCTGGTGGCTTCTTTTGTCCCACTATTACCTGTTGGAAATGATTGTGCTTTTTATTTTCATTTACTCAGTATAGATTTTGTCTCATACACAGGTGATCTCCTCCTTCTATGTTGAATGGGGAGGTAACTCTCTGTCTTTCATGGGGAAAGGTGTGACCAAGAATGCTGTCATATCTTTGCTACACCTCTCTCACGAGATGTTGGTCAAGAACAAGGACAAGGCAAGGCTCACCACTGTTTATAATGCTCTGAGGACACTGGCTATGCTGCACAGCGGTAAAATATTTTAGAATGCAACCGAAAAATAGTTTTCTTTGTATGTTGTCTGCACCAGGACTTCATATCTCAGTGGTCTTTGGGGAATGAAGTGGCTACTGAGGAGGCCAGTGCATCTCAACTTGCTTTGGCCTGGCTCATCCCACTGTGGGTTGACAGAGATCAAGAAGTAAGACACTCGCCTCTCTGAATTGATCATTTAAACATGCATTTCAGCATATGTAATCCAGATAACGTATGACACTTTTCACACCAATATTTGGCTATTCACTTTTCATTCTTCATCTTGCACTTCATAGAGTCCCTCTGTCATAAAAATTTCATGTCTAGATGCTTGAATTTTGGGACAAAGTAAAGCCTGAAGGAGTTGTACAGGAACTCATAGATAAAAAGAAGCACATGACAGTTAGTCACGTCATATTCTGTCTGTCTCCAAGAAAATTTCCACAAGTCAGACTAAGAGGCTCCCTCGACAAGGTAGAGTCTGTCTTTGACATTAACAGATACGTGCTACCCAGCAACCCATATTCCTTTATAACCCTCTATTCTAAAATTGTTCTTTACATAGTTATTCCTCTCCTCAGACATAGACATAAAACTGTGTTTCCTCTCATAACAGGTGAGGATTGCCAGTTTGGGTTTAGGTGCAGCTCTGTCTTCAGTGCCCAGTGGTTGCCAGGCTCTCTGTGCCAGCTGCCAGAACATCAGCGGAGGTCTGTGGGGAACAGTGCTCAACATCCTCCTGGATCAGCAGGAGAGCAGCATGGTCCGCAGAGAGGTGTGATATTCAAACTGTAAAGCTGTGTTACTACCCAGACATGTTGGAACATTTGTTTTACTCTATGGAAACTAAATAACTATTTTTGTGATGAAAATGTCTTGTTTGTGTGGTCAAAAATATGACTGGACTTCTGCATTACCAACCCAATTCAGGCAGATGGCACTGTTGCTGATGCAGTCTAATTTGACCCAGTGTAAATGTCTTTTTTGGTTTTGCATCCAGGCTGCATTTATCCTGCAGAACTTGATGGTGATGCCCATGCCTGCCAATGCAGAGGAAGCCAAGGACTCCCACTGGCAGGTCAGCAGCTCTGCCAGCCAGTTAAAATGGTTTTATAGACCATGGGCTATTTTCTCTATTCACATTCTCTTGGTTTCTATCTCATCCTCTTTTTTCCCCTCCCAGTCCTAATTCTATCCTAATGCTACCCATTTTCTGAGCCCTGCAGGGTTTATTGGAGTCCAAAGTAATTATGTTGAAATCTCTGTCTAAACACCAAAAGAATCTTAATTTGGCATGTTATGACTCACAAAGGGTGATGTCTGTCAGAGGTGAAAAATAATAAATGTTATTTGAAAGCAAGGGTTGTTGTTCACAAAATGTGCTCTATCAGAACAAATGAACAAGGATCAAAATTAAAAAAATAAAATCGGAAAGCTTTTTTAATAAAACAATGCGATGGCAACAGAAAGCTCAACTATAATATCACTATGTAGAGCTGAAAGTTTGAACTTAAAAGTTTGAAATAAAACATAGAATTCAGTTTAATATTGGATGTATAAGAACATCTTGTAATGTTCAGACACTTTTAAACACAGTAGGACTTTAAACTCCAATCCTTCATTGTTTAGTTCAGTAAATATTCAGTCATACAGTATGTGCACTGAATGTTTTCTGTCATTAATCCTCTGCTCTTCCAGCATCCATGTGTCCATGATGAGGTGTCTGGTATTTCTTTGGTCGGACTTCCTGCACTCCAGGCACTGCTTTACCACTGCGAGTACTTTCAGCATATAGCTTTTTCAGGCTCCATTTGTTACCAAGGCAGGTACACATTCCACCTGCAACCTCCTGATGACACTACTAGTCGACCAAGTTCTCTGGAGAATGATTCACTGAGTAGGTCTTGTCCTCACTTGACCGTGTAGATTTAAAGTGGTCACATTTTAGTTTTATTTTTCCAATGTACAAAAATGTGTCATTACATATATCTGCTGGATTAGATTCCGAGAGTTCCCTGCAGTTCTGGAGAAGCGTCCAATCGGCACCCACTGTCGTTTCCAGCAGACCCTCTAGCTCCCTGTCCACGTCCAGCACTGTGGTTAGCAAACCTTCCTCACCCTTAGATATGTGTGAACACTTAAATGCTGAAAATTAACTTCTGTATTAAGTCCAGTAAATTATCAGATCTTCATGTTGTCCATTACAGATAAGAGGTTCAGGATTACACACCCCGAAGGATCCCTCACCACTGAGCGCCACAGAAGATACTCCTGCCAGTAGATTGATGGCTCAAGGTACTCCAGAGATACTTACTGTGTTTGTCTAATAACCATTTAGAAATACAACATTGTTGTATTTTAGCTTACTTTGTTGAGTTCATGCTTTTGCAATGGCAATAGCTGTGGCCGAAGGCACTAGGATTTGGGGTTGTCCATCCATCCCATTTTTGTGAATAAACCCCCTGACTTGTGTGTGGACTGTGGAGGCATACAAACACAAGGCACTAATTCAAGTAGTTTATGTGGTCACAGCATCTCTAGTCCCAGACAAACGTGATTCACACTGTGCGTGAACCATTGGCGATGTGTCTCTATTAGCTGTCTATTGATGTGTCTCACAGGCCAGAGTGACACAGACACTAGTGAGTCGGTCACTTCCCAAGACTCCAGACAGGGCGAGCCGTTAACAGTGGAATCAGTTGTTATGGTAACTCCTGACCTCATGGCAGCCCACTGCGGCCTGCTTACCAACCTGCTGGCCATCCTGCCAGAGTTCACCCTCACTGCCCTCCAACACAACCATCTCCTCAATGTCCTGGCTGGGTAAGAGGTCATGCTACATCTATTATAATAAATAATACCAAAAATAAGAGGGAGGCTTGTTTTGTATTTGCTATTATATTAATTCAATTAACTTAATGCGATTGAAAATAAAAAAAGTGATTTTTTTTTGTATTATTTTCCAGTTTCAAAGTGGTCTCACACTGTCATCAGTTCCGAAAATTAAAGATGACCATACATTTAGACATATTTTAATTAATAGAGAATTCATGTTAATCATATCCCTGACCTCTGCAATCTAGTTAGTTTCAGAAGACAATTTCTGTATGCCTCTTTACTAGGCTGTCATTGTAAATGAAAACTAGTTCTCAACTGACTCACCTGGTTAAATAAAGGTTAATTAGTCTGTCATCTTTCTTTTCTTCCTCAGTCTGGTTCGTATTGGTCCCATTGAGAAATGTCTGACTGAGCTGAAGACACCAAACATCCTACCAGGAGAGAGAGAAGACATCAAGGGACAGGTGAAGAATGCTATGATCGACAGTTCTGAACAGTTTTTCAACTTTGTTGTTATTATATCTTGCCAACAACAGATGTCTATTGTTACAATACAGTTCCAGCTTCAGTGTAGCACAAGGTTGTCTGAGGGCATCTTTCTAGTGTGGGTGGAATATTCAGAAAATTTTAGCTCAAAACTGCTTAAAAATGTTGCTTTTAAAAAAGCATGACTTCTTAACTTTCATCCATTTCCATCATTTGTTAGACCCTTACTTGAAAACTGTTGTCGTGTCTGTGTACATTAACATAACGTGTCGTTCCTTGTTATTTGTAGTTTGTCAGCCTCCTTCGTTTCCTGTCTGACTTCTCTAAACTGCTCCAGTCATGTGTCATGGTGAGGCAAGAGCTGATTGGACAGATGGACTTCCTGAAGCAGCTCTTGACAACCCTGGTTGCAGTAGTCACGATGGATACCAAAGGTTTAGATCAGAACCTCACATTTAATTCAATAGAAGACATATTTTTGCTAATGAAAAAAATAATGAATGTGAGTAAACATGAATACATTTGTTACTCAAAAACCTCAAGACGTGTTTTCCATTTTCCATTCATGCTGTGACTTATGTCACAATTATACATGTGTTCTAAAAAACCATCAATGGGATCCAAATACAAGTCCTATTCATCCATTTCGCCAGCTCGGCCTGCTGCACACCCCTGTGATTTGTATGTGACTTTGTTGCTGTCACGTGTCATGAAATCTGTGACTCACTGTTTCCCTCTTCAGATGCAGGTACCTGGGACGCAGTGTGTGTGTGCTGGGCCGACGTGTTTATGCTCCTGGCTACTTTGGTGAGGAGGGACAGCTCTGCAGCATACCCGTCTGTCTCTGCTTCTCTGGGGAGACGCTGGCGAGCGTTTGCAGGTACACAGATACACTGCTCTGTTTGTTTGTAGATGTGTGTGTCTGCATGCGCGTGCATGTGTTAAAGTGAGTAAAAGTGACATAATTAATTATTCTGATTTAAGCTGCAGAATTAGTTTTACAATCATCTATTAGCATCAATCTGGAAACATTATGGTGTTTAATTAAATAACCTTCTGTAATTTAAGCGCAAGGCTCCTGATACATAATAAAATCAGGCTACATGATATATTTTCTTTTATAATTGTATTAGGTTTATAATCATGATTAAGATAATAATACTGATTGGAGTAAGTTAACTAAATAAGGAAGATTAGCTTAGGCCCCATCATCAGGGCCTGAGCATGACTCACTGGCTCTTTCTCTAGGGACCAACAGTTTTTTTGTAGCTAGCTGTTATTGTATTTCTGCCAAACACATTTTTGAGTGCTTGAAATTTGGCACACCTGTCAGAACTGGTAAAATGTTTTCTGTAATTGGATTGGGCATTGCCAGTGGTCTCCATTGTGCAGCAAAATGTATACCAGCATTAAAAGTCTCTTTATCAACTTGTGCCATCATTTCTCTCTTGATTTTCCATGTCTTTCAAACTATTTTCCTAATCCCCCTGGCACAACACAATAGTGCCTTCTTCAAAATTCCAACAAAGTAGCCCTTACAGCATGTTTCCTTAAGATGTAAAAAATATGCAGTCTATATGTCAGAAAAAAACAACAAAAACATATCCAGTATCTTGTTGATATTGTGTTTTTTTTGTAAAATGAAGGCAATCTTCATATCCGAACCTCATGTTCTAGAACAACGGTGTCAAACACATTTTCAGCAAGGGTCACATCAGCATAACTGCTGTCCTCAAAGGGCCAGATATAACTTATAAATGTAACTAAATGTAACTAACTCAATGCAATGTAAAATAAATGTAACTGATCCTTAATATGAAATAACTCTGAATTTTTACTTAATCAAGTGACAAACATTAGAGTTACACAGAAAAAAATATGTTTGTTTCTCTAATGTAACATTAGTTCTTTTTTATTCGTCAGGTTATGAAACCCAGATATGTCCATCAATCAAGGATCAAACAATCCAAGTGAATAAAGAAAAATAAATACAAGTTAGGACATTAACTTTGTTCAATACATTTTTGTGAATATTAAAATGGGCTTAATTACTGCATTGCGGGAAATATAGTTTTGCTCAAACCACACTGTTGACCTATTTATTTATTGACCTTTTTATGTGGCTCTCGTGGGCCACATAAAATGATGTGGTTGGCCACATTTGGCCTCTGCGCCTTGAGTTTGACACATGCGTTCTAGAATTTCAAAAGTTCTAACTCAGTTGAGGGCCACAAACATTTCACAATATTTCTTTGGTAAGTTTTAGACAGCAGTGTCTTATGTCACCCTGAAAAAGGAATATTTTGTAACTTGACATTGTACAATATTAAAGAGATTCTACATGTTTGTAGGATTCCAGCCCTGCAGATTTTACAGATTGCCATTGATCATAATCACTGAACATCCTACTAGTAGTAGAAAGGAAGTCACATGTTACTAAGTTTATGATTTATGTAAAAATGTAATTTTTTGGTCTGTTCTAATGCAGCATAATGAATAAATAATCTTATATCTAGCACCACATTCTGATCACAGGAAGTGATGATTTACTCCTTCATGCAGTGTGTAAGAGTTTACTTTCCCACAGTGTGGAGACCTCAGTTGTGTTTCCCTTAAGCTGCATGTGTGCGAGGTACCATTCAAAGCTGCTTGAAGCTTTAATTACAGAATGTATTAACTTCCCTGAACAGATGCTTGGATAAGATAATTACATCCTGTCCTAAAACTACCTCTGCTCCTCCTACTCATCTTCCTGTCTGATTAATGGCACAGCAGGGAAATTTGATGAGTCCAGTAAAAGATGAATACTGAACCTTTGTGTTTGTGTTGACGTCTATGTATATGTTTATGGTAACTGGTTGTCTGCATGCACATTCAGGTGATTACAGTGTCCTCCACTGGTGCAGACACTTAGTCATGGAAAAATGAATTTCTTGTTGTCAAGGGATTTCAACTATTGATTTGTCTTTGTTGTGATTTGGTGCGTATTGTTGTGTCATTCATTCACAAAAGGATATCATTTTTATCTTCTGTTTATGCAGGTACTTTAACAATGTGTATGAATGAGAAGCTTGGGGGCTCTGCTCTTCAAACGATGGCTCTGCAATTCCTTAGTACAGTTTTCACAGAGGAGATGAACAGTCAGAGGGTGGAGGTCAACACCTCAAACTCTAAACATACAACCACTGTGTCTGACATTGTGAACAGCCCCTTGGCCAGCGAGCTGTGTGAGCTCTTACTGCAGGTATGTGGAGGTGGTGGGCCTCCAGTTACGCCTTGCTACTCAGAAACAAACTGAAAATTGACTTACTTGATTGTGTTTTTATAGACAATGTGCTTGTGTTTCAAGAATCTATTTTCATGCCATCTTCTGAGAGTGCTTAAATAAGTTTTCCTCTTTGACCTTTGATGGTAGAGTTTTGAGAAGAGGACGATTCAGGACCCTTTAAAGAAGAAGACAGCCAGAACCCTCATGACACTGCTGGCCTGCAGTCCCACAGCTCAAAGCCATGCAGCCAAAGGTAACGTCCAACTACCTCAATAACTTAATAATATGTATTTTATGGAAACAATAAAAACACAAGACAATTAGTGACACTGTTGAAGTGATTAAGATGTTTGACTTCTACACAAGCAATCCAGTTTTGAATGTTGGTGTTATATTTTGCTTTAAATAAATGAGACGTTTGAAAAATGTGTCATTTGCCTGCCAGGTGCTCATGAGACACATGTAATAAGTTTCTTCAGTCATGTCATGTCAAATTTTAAATGTCATTCTTGACTGGAAATATTGAGCCATGAAGTTTTTGCTGAGTTTGCAGCATTAGCTACAGCAGTCTTTTTTCTTTGGCAGGGGGTGGGGGGTGTTATGGTGGAAATGTGTATTGTATGTGAACCTAGTACTGTGATGTCCCATTCTGAACTCTAGTTGTTTTTTTGTAGCTGGTCTAATTGACAGCTGTGTAGAGCAAATGAAACAAACACACTCTCAGCTCCACCTGGAGTCAGTCCGAACAGGCAAGGCTTCTCACCGCAAAAAGGTGAGCTTCGACTGGCTGAAAATTTCCAGTCTCTCTGTTTATGTCCTGTTTGTGGTTATTTTTTTTATTTAAATAATTTGAATACAGCATGAACAGGGTGGGGTTTTTTTTAAAGTCTTGGTTAAATATTATGAACATCCTTTGTTATCCTCAGCAGTTGATCCAATTTGCTGTTATGACCTGTGAATATGCAATAAATTATCAGTTTGAGCATTTTAAAACATTGGTCTTTTTTTTGTCTGTGTATTATCAGGAAGAAGGTTATCTAAAGGAAGTCAAGCTTACTATGGACATCCTACGGAGTGCTTTTTACCGTAACAGTGAATCCAAAGTGAGCCTGTGTTTCTAGTTTTTAATTCTTCCTTGCAAATTGGTTTTTGATGGAACATCAGACTATTTGGGCTGCATGTAAATGATATTCACCTGAATGGACATGGGCCTGCTAACATCTCAGCTTCATCTTCTTCTTACCGTGCAACAACATTATGGGGCGTACAGTGTGGGCTTCATAGTGGCCTTTCTGTCACTTGTGGCTACTTTGGATTAATAGCCAGGGAGTGAATACCCTGTGATTAACACTCTGCTCTTTTGTTTGTCCTGTGCACTCAGAAAAATACAGAATGGTCTCATGTTGGTTGCTGCTGTGTGTGTGCATGCACATGCCTATATGTAGACCTTTTGCTACGCAAGTGCATGTGTTATGTTGGTGTATAACTCATTTGTATTTGCCCGTATAGGCGGTGGCCACAGATGCTCGCCTAACACTGGCACTCTATGCTCTTTGGCCTTGGCTTCTGTTGGACGACCCTGCCATGGAGGCAGCACTGGAGCTTCTGTGCGTCTACACTGCCAACTGCACCACAGGTCTGTGAATGTGTGTGCATGTCTGTCTGTGTCTTACGTGTTTGGCCAGGCACTGTGCCTGGCCCATGCCTACCCAATGCCTCTGTCTGCCGTTAGAAATCTGACTGAGTCACACACATCCAACACTGAGAACCCCATTGTCCTCTCCAGCTACTACTGAATAACATTGTATCTCACTGTATAAGCGCCTGCTCGTGTTGCTAATCACAATACAGACAGTGCCAGGACCCAGGGAGCAGCCTGTGTGGCTGTGTGGCTGTCTCTGTGGTATCTAGTTTCAGATCAGAAGGAGGTTATGTTGGGATGCAGAGACATTTGCTGTGTTGTCAATAATACTGGTATTCCATAGTGCAAATGTTAAGCATGCATGCATGTGGAAATTATAATAAATGCTGTTTGAATAGAAGAAGTTATGGAGAGCAAACATTGGGGAGATTTTATTTTGATAAACAGGCTTATGTTTTATTTGATGTGTTGCTTGTGTGTTTGTGTGTGGCTGGTGAAGCAGTGCAATGGAAATAATTTTATTCCATAGTTAAAGGAAAGGAAGTTTGATGTGCAACTCTTTCCGTGTGTGTCTTTATGTGCGTATGTTTGATTGACACCTATGCCTCAGTGGTTGTGTATGCTCTGATCTAAGCTCACTTACTTTTAACACCTCATATGCTCAAGCTGTGCAGCCCCAGAAATCGGTAAAGTCAGGCACAGCGTTTCCCTAAAGGTTAACTGAATAGCGGATTTGTGTTCAGGCTGCATGCAGCCAGGCTTAGTATTACACCATCCACCCTCAGGCACCATTTTGTCCCAAGAGACGACTACATTTCTACTGAATGTTTCATCTCCAGTCTTCCTCTCTCATTCAAGGCTTTGTTCGCACTGCTAAGTCAGTCAAGTCAGATTGTTGTGTGTCTGAGCCACACACATCTCTGCTGATATTTTTGTAACAGCTCTAAAACTTGCTTCTGCAGAGAGTCTGAAAAGAAAAAAAGTGCATGGTTTTTGACACTTCTATTTAATGATCAATCCAAGATCATTGCCAAAAAAAATCCTAGACTTTTAGCAACCTTGAGAACATGTTTGAATCAGTGAAGTAGATCCATTTACAGCTGAACTCCCTTGTCAAATCTGTGTTAGACCGTTTCTTTGACAGGTATTGAGATGACCTGAGGCTAACATCAGCATATGCCTGTTGCTCTATGTTACTATTCCAGGATTAATATAACTAACAAGCTGTCATGCTCTCCAATAAAGAACATCAGTCAGTGTCAGTATCTCTGTTGTCAATGCTGTCTGTCTCCAGCTTATTGATTTCTGAATTTTTATATGATCTACCGCTGTAGTAATTAGACATGTCAGTTATACTGGTGCAAATATGGTGCCGAAAGATAGATATTTATATTTATAAATCTGAATGGCCTTGTAGTTGAATAAATTGCAGTCAAAGCCTAAGGCTAAATAATATCCCTCCTTCCTGGAAAAACAAGATGTTTTTTTCCCATCATTGGTGAGAAGGATTCCGTGCAGAGTAAACATTAAAGGGTTAAAAGACAAATAACTTCATGTTTAAACGTCGATGGTATGACATAACAGACATTGCTGTTTTGAAACACTACATTGATAAAACTGTAATGACCAAGTTTCTCATTTTTAAAGTTCTGTCTTCTATCTGTAAGATGAAGTGAATGAAGAAACCAGTTCTAACAAAAAGGGATAGACATTTTCCTGAGCCTCTAATATCACACAGCTCAACACAGGAATTATAGCAATGTTCTGTTTGCACATTTAAACTAAGTAGACTGAAGCCCCTACTTGGTTTCTGATATTTGCATTCATGTAAAATCATCTTTCCACAGAAAAATATTTCCCCAATACAAACATTGGAATGGCATATTAGCTGCTCTCACAAATATATTAAAATATGAATACTATGCCAAAGCATGCCAATCAGCATTACCTTTTGAGTGGCCGCCTCAGGGGGAGAGAGCTTATAGACTCTGCATCCCCTATTGATTATTGCTGCAGCCATTAATGACACAGGACTCACGGAAAATAAATGTTCCTATAAATTGACTTTCTACCTTCATCTGCTGTGCTTTTAATTACTATGTGTGATGTGTTCCTGTCTGAGCGCATGAGAGCTGCTCTGTCTCTCTTTCTCCTTTTACGAAATTTCAAACCAAACACATTAAACTGCAACAAGTCAGCCCTGATCAACTATGAACCAAGTTTCTGTTACTGCACAGGTTCTGATCTAGTAGATTGTTTGTTTGCTTTTCTATATTCTGAACAAATGGGAATACTGCAACTCTTTGTTTTTGTTTTGAGTTGTCATGTACCACCAGTTTCAGAAATAAGGGTCTACTGGTGAAATTCTTCTTTTAAGATGTTTGAAACTTGTGTTCACTTGGGTTTTGATAAAACCAATAACGGAATCCAATCATATTCTTGTTTTTGTTTGTTTCTGTCAGCATGCAGCTCTGTCTGTGGCAGTGGCCCTGGTGTTGGACCAGGATCCAAATTGTCCCCTTGCAACTCTCTGATGCATTCTGTCATGAAGCTGGCCTCAGGGGTCGCCCCAGATAACAGCCCTATTCAGAAGCTTGCCTTCTCGCTCTTGGCTAACCTTGCCATGTCCCGTGACTGCAGAGGCATCCTGCAGAAGGTATAAGTCTGGTATACAACATTGTGAAGACATGAATATTTTCCTGGCTGTAAAAACTAATTTACACATTAAATAAATTAAGATAACGTAAAAATAAATCAGAACACTAAGCTTTTCTCACTTTTAACGCACTTATACCATGCCTCTGGGGCATTTTCTACAGTGGATCACAGTTATTAATGATCTCTCACATCACTCTAAAACTTTGTGAAATATCTTATCCATATCCTTTGTCTTTCTCAGAATAATTTCCTTCAAGCTTTCCCATCAGTGCCAATACCCAAGATGGGTATTACTAAGGACACATCTGCAGGTTGTGGCAGCGGGAGCCTACTGGGTCTGTGGTTGAGGCTATTGGTCAATCTTTCTTTCGCAGAGGACGGCCAGCAGACTCTCCTTCGGGTGACTGGAGTCCTGGAACTGCTGGCAGACCTGGCACAGCACTGGCTTCATGCACTGCTCACCCTTCACAACCTCTGCTTTAGCCCTGCCAATAAGCCACATGTCGTTGCTAATGGTAAGCAAGGGATTGGTGCTGAAACATCTAAAACAGCAAAGTATAGAAAAGAAGCTATATAGCAGCTGTTTTGCTTTTTGCAAACACAATAGAGTTCCATGTGCCTTCATTATTAGCTGCCACTGTGTCATATATAAAAGAGCTTTGTGTTATTTGATTGTTTCAGCTGTTCTGCAGTCACTCAGGTAGACAGAGGCTAAAATAGTCACTTCCACTTGCTAGATTCTTATATAAAATAGCCGGAATCAGAAAGAAAGGCCTAATATATAATAAACGGAATAAATCCACCAACAAGGTTCTCACAAATATGAGTAGTACGAATCTTATTGTTAATAATATAAGCTACCAAATTCTACAAACAGTGATGTTATTCCACTACATTAAAGGTTTGGCAGCCTTTCTAGATCCACAGGAAACCAGCAGTTAAATCTGCTTTTTGATTCCATCAGTCCAATATCTGGTTTCTTTACAATGGATCTCGCATACTCTAATAAATAAACTGCAGGCCAGGGGAAGAATGTGAAATGTAATGCAATGGTGATGTGTCTGCTGGACAAGTACAGGAAACGTGTGTTCACTTTCACAGTAAAAAATATTAATGACAAATTCAGATTTGGAGTTAAGTATCCACGCCAAGCAATGTACTTTGTAGAGCAAGTTGCATTTACTTTCATGAAGGTGGAAAGAACTCAGCAGGTGCATGAAAATGAAAGATTTTAAGCCAGATAAAGAACAGAGGAAGTCAAGGGGACGTGAAACATACCTCCATCCGCTCACATGCTGCACAAGCTGTAGGTAGTAGTTGTTGGATCAGATACTTTTATTTCCTGTGGAAAGATAACATTTCCTGTGTGCTTTGTTTTCAGTATGATCTCAGACAGCAAAGATGGCTAGTACAACCTTATATGTAATATTGCTAAAAGTACACATGTTCTATTTATATGTAATTCAAGACTAAAATATTCTTTTCAGTTTTTCTTTTTTCCCCCAATTTTGATTAATGGTTCTGAAGATCAGCTTATCTCTGTTCCAGACAAAGCCATGAAAATATTTGTTCGCTGTCTGGACAGCAAGGAGATGGAGACGCGCTGCATGGGAGCTTCTGCACTTTGGGCATTGCTGCATAACAACCAAAGGGTACACACACACACACACACACACACACACACACACACACACACACACACACACACACACACACCTGCATTGTCAAACTTTATTTTAGTATCGGGTCAATTGCTTAGTAGAGTTGGACTTCAGGGGTAGTATATGTCAAATTAATTCCCCTTCATACATAAAAGATGATCTACCGTTCTGTCTCTTGATTAAAAACTGGAAATAGAGCTTTGCTGGTTTGAGATTCATTAACATAATTCTTTCTAATATGTCTTACTAATTTCCCCTCACAGGCCAAGAATACTTTGAAGTGTCCCTCCATTCGATTGAGAATCAAGGAAGCACGTGCCAATTCTCAGAAGGGTATGCATTTATTCACTTTGATGACAAACACCTATCAGCACTTGTTGTATTGTGAAACAGCTTTTCAGGTTTTACATATCCCTTTAATCATGATTTTTCTTTTTAAACCTCAGATGCAGAGAACAAACAAGGGCCTATGAGTGCGTACCTGTTGAAGAGCCTTGAAAATCTTTCACAGTTGCTAAATAATTGACTGTATTTTTTTTTTTTTCTATTGTGTTTTGTACTATCACATTTTCAGTAATTTTGTTATTAAAGCATCATCTGAAAGATCCAACTCCTGTCTTGTATGGTCTGATTTAACTTATGCAGATTCTACAAATGGCAGTCCTGCTTTGTGGTTTTGGTTTTGGTTTTGTTTTCTAATAATTGTCACTTTTCAGGAAGTGCTTAGCTAAAAAAACATTCTGTTTCTTGATGATGCAGAACTTGTACATGTACTCCGGAACAAGCAGCAATGTGATGCTATACAAAAAAACAGGGTGCTCCAAACTAAACAGGTAAAGAGAAACTTTGTGAAATCTAGATTTAAAATAGATTTCACAGACATAAAATGAAGGACAAATCATTGGGGTAGCACTGTGGCGCAGTGGGTGGCGCTGTCGCCGCACAACAAGGCAGTTCTGGGTTCGCGTCCCGCTCTGTGTGGAGTTTGCATGTTCTCTCCGTGTCTGCATGGATTCTCTCCGGATTCTCCGGCTTTCTCCCATCTCCAAAAACATGTGCTTCAGGTTAATTGGCCAGTCCGAAATTGATAGTAGTGTGTGTGTTTATTTGTTTATGTCTTTGTGTGGTTCCTCAATGCACTGGCATTGAACCCAGAGTTTTCCCCGCCTCATGCCCTAAGCCAGCCGGGATAGGCTCCAGCTCCCCACAACCCGCTATGGCTCAAAAAGCGGAAGAAGATGAATGAGTGAATTAAATAGTTTTAAGATCTTACTATACATTTGATAAACTTTTTTTTTTTTTTTAAATCTGTTAATTCATATTTGTAATGTTCATATTTGAAAATCACTTTCCATCGATGATAATGAATATGAGTGTGAGCATGTAACGGATGGAAACAATTCAAGTATTCTCCTTTAAACCATCAAAACTTACAGTTTCAACAGGAACCACGTAGGTCATAGAAAATCAGCAGTGATAGTAGAAGGGGAATCTTATGTTCAAAATACATATAAATATAGTTTTAAACATGAAGCTATGTTTTGAAATGCTTGAAAAAATGCTATAAACAGTCCTAAAAAGTAAAAATTATAAACCAGAAACTATTTGTAGTTAGAATTTAGCTCATAGCAAAGTCAATTGTGCAATGTAGAAATCTTCTACAGTGGGATCCCACCATGCAGTGTTATGACATAAGCTTGCCTCCCATTCGCTGTCCTTATGATAAAGTGTTCCCCTTTGCACAGGCAGCTTAAAGTGGGCCACCATGAAGTGTGCCCCAGTTGTAAAGAGTTAGCAGGAAGTGCAGCTTGGGCGCTTCTCCACTTGTCTCATCAATGAAGCTTTCATTCTCTGTCGTTGGGGCAAGATGGAAGCTGCACAAAAGGACCACTGGTACTTAGTGGTACTCATCTGTCTTCCATTTCTTAAAGGTAGGGAGTTCATATCTATTTCTTAAAAGTCTTTAAAATAGTATATTTTATATGAATGTCTTATGTGGCTAAATGGTTTGGCAGTGTTAAAAGTGACAAGGTCCAAAGTGTATAAATAATTTTATACTGTCGTGAGTTCAGAATCTTTAATCACAATAAGTTACCAGATCTGAAAAGTTGCTTTATTTCATTACATCTATATTTAGCCATATTGGCTGGGAAGATGGCAGGAAACTTGTTTTTGTTAGTTTTGCGAGACATTATTATTCTAAACCTGCCAGAGCTCTCCCACGGGCATCAGTGGACTTGAAATCAGTTGTCATTCAGCTCAGATAAAAGGCTTTCAAAACTTGGAGGCTTGATCACTGACTATTGTCAGTTGTGTATGTGTACTAGCTCCAATAAGCCTAATTACCGTTACCCAAGGGATGACCTCAAAGCTGTGAGTAGCTGTGGTAATGTTCAAGTGGAAGAGATTAAGGGGAAAACATCTCTTGTTTGGCCATGTTGCACTGAGGTGAACAGTTTCTCAGAAATGTGTAAATCAGAATGCTTCATGTGAATGATATTCAGTTATAATCACACAGATATGAAATTTTATTGATTGTATTTACAGAATTATTTTGTTCATTTGAAATGATGATTTTCCAGTTTGGCAAGATTCTGTTTATGAGTTGAGTAAAATAAAATTCACTCCATTCAGTTGCTGTCCAGCAGAACGGTGTGGTTACTGTTCGTCTGGAAGAAGGGATGGTTCTTGAATGTTTGTGTCCCTGGGACGGCAACCTCAGCATGGTGTCCTGGACCAAAGTACCACAAAAGGACCCGGTGGCCGTTTTCCATCCAGAGTACGGCATGGCCTTTTCTCACCATTACCGAGAGCGGATTGAGTTCCTGAGAACAACTCACATGGATGGGAGTATCTCCATGAGGAATGTTACTCACCAGGATATCGGGCTTTACCTCTGCTCTGTTCAGACCTTCCCACAAGGCCCCTGGACGAGAAACATTCAGGTGGAAGATTTAGGTACGGTTATGGAAGAAATTAATGATTGAAATTTTGAGCCTCTTAAATCCCTGCCCTTCCAAAAAATGACTAAAATCAACTACTGTAATTGATCTGAAATTAAACTTACCATGCTTTCATTTCTATATAGCATTGCGATTTCTTCCTTTTACTAAAATTTTCCTTGTTTTGTAGATGAGCCCCCGGAAGAAGAGGATAGTGCAGAGTCTCCCACCTCAGAGGTGATTCAGACAGACACAGAGCTGGTATCGGAACAGAACAACAACCTGACCATCACCTGTAAGCACGAGCACCGTGGTACTGTTTACCAGGTCATTTTGGAGAGGATGCTTCATGGCCAGCCCTGGGTCATTATTGGAGTCTGTAAGAAGGTGGAAGGCGGCCTGGTGGGTGAAGACTATAGCGACAGGGGAAGGGTGGACTGTACAGACAACCTGGATGTCAGTCTGCACCTTACAGGTGTGATGCAAGAAGATGGTGGTTTCTACCGATGTACATTCAGCACAGACTCAGGGGTGCAGACCACCACAGTGATGCTCACAGTTCCACCTCCAGGTGCAAAGACATGCAAATGTTCACATACACACTAATGTACATATAGCCTTATGGTCTGATGATAAATTACTTCACATAGTGATTCTTGCAGCAAAATGTTTCAGAAACACACCTGGGTTAGTTCATTGTCAGACCCAAATACTGCTGTTTAAATGAAAAACATTGCTTTCAGGATGTATGGTTTCTTTATGTTGAAAAATTTCTCTGATTTATCTCCAGGTGGATTTAGCCTATCTGTGTACACTATGTGTATTTACATTGGGACTGGAGCTGCTGGGCTAATTCTACTCATTGTATTTGTCATACTAGCAGTGAGACACAGGTAAGACCCCCACAGTGTTTTTTTTTTCTTATATGTGAATATATTGTGAAAAATAGGTCCTCTATCTATCAACACATTAATTTATACACCAAGACTTAGATTTTTGATGGTTTAAACAAAATGAAAGTGGACATAAAATAATGGGGTGATTTCTTTGCTTTCACACAAAAATCATATCAGAGTTTGTTTTCTACGACCTTTGAATGTTTAGACCACATTTTGTGCCCAATCTGCAAAATAAATGTTGAGACATTTGAATGAAAACTTTTAAATCCACTTTTTATTTTTCTCCAACAGTCATCACAGGAAGAGACTGCATTCTTCTCACAGACAGGTGAGCATCATATACCTCATCACACCTGCTTTTGTCCTTACACAAGACTCTTACCTTCTCTTCAAACATGCGCTTAATGATGAAGCCCTCCTTGTTTGTTTGAACACATCCTCTCATCATGTGTGCACCTGTATTGTACATACGCTGGCTGACTTAACCTACACTGCTTTTGATTCATCAATACTGGTATAACTTTTGAATGATGGACATTTTTCTTAATTTTAATTTTGTTGTTAGTCATTAAATGGTCATCTCTCACATGTCCTTGTCTAACACCTCATATTCTAATAACATCTTCCACTTATTCACAGCCAAACCTCTATGAGAACGTCTTTGTGAGTCCAAAGATGACTTCCAGGCAGACTAAACATTGCCCAGTTTATGCCAACCTACAGACTGTCCGATCATACAAAACTAGTTGTCGTTTTCATTATCATTGCACAAGGATAGATAAAAAGTGATGTGTGTGTGTGTGTGTGTGTGTGTGTGTGTGTGTGTGTGTGTGTGTGTATTTTGATCTGTCACTGTTATATTTTTCTCAAATTAGTGTACGTGTGAGCAATGAACAATTTTGATGATATTTTTAATTAGATGCAGAGATCAAGCTGACACTGATTAATATTTATACGTGGGTTGGAAATGAGTCGACAACCTGGAGCTCTCAGAAAGCTGTGTGAGTCACACCATTAATTAAAATGTAGCATGTACGTCATAATTACTGTTGAGATAATATTTGTTTTGGGAAAAGCAACATTTGACAGTGACTGTTGTGCACAAAGAGCAGACAAAGGCCAGTATAATCACGCTTTTCACATCCCTAACTGCAGACTAAAAGGACTGACAAAAGCTTGTGTAATTGGTCTCCTTTCACTGTCATCCCTTCTGGATTCCATTCAAAGCCTGACGATGGCATCTAATCATCTTACGGAAAAGAAAAGCAGTCACTCAGCACTGTACCATAGCTTGAGACTGCAGCTTTCCCTTAAACATCTCTCCGTCAAGGATGACTGCGTTCTAGTCACAGCAAGCTGTTATTATGCAAGCTTAACTCTAATTAGCTAATCTGGTGCTGATGATTGTCTCTGTCTCCTATTTATTGATTGTTGTGAGCCAAAGTGTATTCCTGTTAATTCTAATCAATACGTGCTTCTGTGAATCAATATTTAACATTAGTGTTTTAAAGTGTGTTATTTGTGTGTAATATGTAATATATTTATCTCCATAGAAATGGAGGCAATGGCAGAACCAGTAAGGGACATGCAGGCTATCCTGCAAGAAAACAAGACATATGGAAGAGCTAGAAATGTGGAACATGAAGGGACAATTTGTGGTTTGGGATGTCAAGTTTTTGCCTTCTTTTGTCATTGGCAAAACAGTAAAAACTGCAACAATCTGACTGATACTGAATGGGTGAACGGTAGTACTGACAATGACATGTAAGGTTGCAAATCCCTTCATATGGTATAAATAAAGCATTGCAATATTCACCTTGTTGATTCTCTGATGTTGGGGTGTGATAATGGTAAAGGGACTCTTTCACTTGACAACCATCTTTTAGAAACCACATGACTTCAGTTGACAATGGAACATCCTGTACCATTAACATGGTTTTGAATTCATAAATGAGTAATGTGACAGTTTAGAAACTCTGCTCAGTAATTTCAAGTAATAAGGTTTACGTCAAGACAGAGCTACAGTATACTAGACTAACGACTAGATATTGTCCTGAAACTAAGATAGCTAGCTGCTGGCAACATTTCTCCAGAAAACAATCTCTTTTTGAACTCAAAATCCATACAGATATAACAAAACGTGCTAGTACATGATAGAACATTCAATTTATTACCATTTCATCATCAAAAACATTACATATGTACATTTAGTGAAAACTGTAGTCCTACACTCAATGCATTCAAAGTGCTATTAACATATAATCTGACAGTAACAGAACGGAACTCAAACCATGATGGGCACAGACACAACCATATAGAAACATTAACTGTTATGACAACACATTGTACCTTTTAATTAAATAAAAGACAAAGAACTTCAAATGATAAAAACAGTCAATTTGAGCTTTCTGCATTCTCAGTAAAGCTCTAACACATATATTTATCTAACCACACTTGAGCTAAGACTCAAGACAACTAGGGTAGAGATGTGGCTGGATGACTCTTTTTACTCTACTATGGGTAATGTAATGCAAACTCATCGTAGATGGGCATTTTGTTTCAAGCTCAACTAATATGAAGTTGAGCTCTTTAAAATACAACATACGAAATAAAGTGACAACACAAAAAAAGTGCTTCAACTAGTAGCTCCATTCCTGCAAGAATCTAATAAAACAAAAACATTTAACTGACTGCTTCACAAACTGATTGTCATTGGAATCTTCCTTGATTCCAAAACTTTTCCAGGGATTTCTGTCATTGAGTTATTTGTCTTTTCTGTATCAGTCACATGTAACAAAAAAGGAAGACGGCTCTTACCACAAAGTTCTAACGCCATACACAAGTGTGTCTGATAAACGACCACAAACATTTAAGGGCCGTTGTTCTCCACTTTCTAAACGTGTGGTTGGGTTTCAGGTGTGGCGTAGCATCTTACAGCTGTGTTACTGTGTTTAAGAGAAACTTAACACCTTTCTAAATGTTTTGAAGGTACCAAGTTAAATTCCCATCCCACAACGGAAAACTCAAAGCCCAAAGATGACGCTTTGGTTACATGTCACACTCTACGGTCTGTGTCAGAAGGCACTTGAGGAGGACAACGCCATGAACATCGTCTACACAGAGGTGGAATTTCCAAACTCACATGCTACAGAAAATGACCCAATAACATATGTTTTCTGCTGATTTTGGCTAAAATTGTGGTGAGAATAAAAAATAAATAAAATTTCCACAGTAGTTGCTATTGGATGGAAGACAATAAAATGAGATACCAGAGGTATAAGGTATAAATACTGATGCTGTCAGGCTTCTGTGTGGTTTAAGTTGCAGTCTGGGATCAATTACAGAATCAGTTTTTAAATAAATAGTTGAACAATTTTGAAAATGCACATCTTAAGAAATGTAAAATGATGATATTGATACCTTTCTATGATAAATAAGATGTTGCCCACCAGAAGCTCTAAAGCTCTCTTTTTTTTTTTTAAGCTTTAGACAGATCCCAGCTAACTCGTTCCAGGATTTGTGCTAACCCAAACTATCTGCTGGCTTTGCTATCATATTTACGGTAAAGACATGAAAGTGTTATTGATGTTCTCATCCAACTGTTGGCAAGACAGCAAATTTGCTTCTTACATAAATTAATGATTTTTCCTGCTGACTTTCACTTGTTTCTGTATTTTTGTTGTATTTTATTGATTCCTGCAGTTAAATACACTGAAGCTATTTTATTTTTAATTTTCACAACATTTTGCTTGCTTTCCTGCTGCTTTGCATAACATACTCGGTCACCAACACCTCTTCCTTCCTCTTGTAAAAAAAAACAGCCATCATACTGTGTAGGGCTGAAGAAGGAAGCTATTAGAAGCAAATTGCTCGAGTTGGCAGTTTAAAGAGGGTTGCATTCTATCATTTCCAACATTGACAATCCACTCCTACACCCTTAAAGCACATTTTTAAAGGTTTTTTTTTTTTTCTTCATTTGATGGTTATAACCAATTAAGTGTTTCAGCTGATACATCACTATCAGAGTCCGATGGTTTTTGTGTAAGGCATTGATCAATTTCACAGTCTGAGTGGGAGAGAAGAAAAGCAATATGGGAAGATTTTGTGTCCAAAAATGGAGGTGGTTCTCTTGAAATGGGTGCTGATGAGGGACCTCATCAATACCAGAACGTAAGCCTTTTTTAAACATTTTTTCTGTAGTGGAACTTGGTATCTACTGTAAGTGTCTCCAACCTTCAGTGAGGTGTAGTGCAGTGGTTTAAGAAAAAGTGTCCATCCAGCTTCAACAGCATAATGAATAAAATCTCACAAGTCAGATTTTTGGTGCAATTTTTGAAGATAATGCTGTCACACATTACACAAAAGAATCAGGATCCTTTTTTACGTACCTTTCGCTCTACAGTTGACACTACTGTTCACCATGAAATTATATGTTCACTATACACAGTTCTACATTCTTTTTACAGTAGTGGGTAATTTGTCCAGGTTCACTGGAACAGTTCTCCGTCATTGAAGTGTTCTCAAGCTGCAACTGGATTCACAGCCAGTAGAGGGCGATGGCACCTCTTCTTGGTGCTGGCTCCCCTCCTGTTCTGGCTCATCAGACAGAAAGCTGGGGAACGTTTGTGCTCGAGGGATGAAAGTCATTGTCAGGCTACTTTCTGTGAAAAAAAAAAAGATGTAGGTGGGGTCAGTGGAGCACTTTTATAGCTAACTGAAATAATCTTGTGTTACATTTAACTGGCCTTTAAATTAAAAGCAACATATCCTGTTTCCTGAGGCAAAATGTGCAACATGCAACTGTTGCTTGGCTACAAGTCTGTATCCTGTGCTAATATGTGCACATATGTCTTTGTACATATTGTGCACACACACAAAGGAATAATACAGGAGGACTTCAGGAATAATCAAGGCATTGTTGAAGCTCTTTCGAAGGTGTTCTCGTGTAAAATAAAAACATAAAACATAAATTGTTTAATTGTGATAAAAATAAGGGCAAATAAACCTTTCAATTGTAATAATCAACTTCGTTTCGTAATTTTTTCCTCTGTCATCTTTTTGGACTGCCTCCAATCTTTCTCCACTGTCATCTCTCAGCACCTTAATTTTAATTAATAGGGTCAATTTGTCCCTCAGTTCACAACAGTTAACAGCACCAAGGGGGAGTAATGATACTTGTGGGTGGATGGCTGTTCTGTTCAACTGCGAGGCCATTAATAATATATTAGAATTCTGTTTGGAGTTGTGCACAGTGAGGTACGTTGAGGATAAAGTGGCTGGTATCATGCTGATCATGCACCAAACAAGAGGGAAGTGGCCACTGCTGAATATTGCAAAAGGTGCAACACTGCCACCAAACTCTAAAAATATATGGTACCTGCTAATACAGGCAAGAACACCTGCTGCATGTTGATTCATTTTAAATTCATTTACTTCCATGGATTCATAAAAATGTTATTCATAACTTAAAATGTAAAAGTTTTTCGTACATGCTTCAATGGACTCAAGTAGTACATCCAACTCAATATGACATAAAACCTAAAGAATGATGATCAATGTCAAGTAGCAGGTGTAAGTGTGTGTGTGTGTGCGTGCATGCGTGCATGTGTGTGTGTGTGAGAGAAAGAGAGAGAGATGGGCAAGAAAAGAAGGACAATGAGAATGACAGAGAAAGCACTTTCCTGTGTGAGGAGTGGGAACAGCATGGTGGAGGACACAGAGGGGTTGGTGTGGGTGTGACGAGATGAACAAAACAGTAACTCCAGTAATAGGTGAGTCACACACACACACACACACACACACACACACACACACACACACACACACACACACACACACACAACTACGCACCTCTGTCTGCCAGTCTTTCCCTTCCACCACTTCCTGCAATAAACAAAAAAACAACAACAACAATTTTGAATGCAACTCAGTGCTTGTTGGGGACACTCTCTCCTCCACGCCGTCCTTAATAGATTGCTGAAACAACTGCTGTGCAATCAGGCATATCCTTTTCACCAATCCAATCCTTCCCCTCCACCAAGGCCAATTTGGAAAAAAAAAAGAGGCAGGGAGCCCAGCACAGGCAGAGAGGGTGAAGTAGATCTCATCATCTCCTCAGCCATGAACAGCAGTGATTTTGTGTGATGCCAGACCCCTGATGAGAGCCACTCTTTTGGACAGGAAACACAAATGCAGACACACTTAAACATAGAGAGAGGATGTTGTCAGTACACTCCCCACCCCTCCCATCCCATAAGAGAGTGGCAGAGAGGCAGACAGTGATTTGTCAATGCCTTTTCATTACCAGGGAAGGTCATGTCATCCTATCTGGCCTGGGGTGGCAGCTGCTGGGCTGGAGCAGATAGGACAGGCAGGGAGGGCACACACAGATATAATGACTGACCTGGACATAGAAAAAGTGATTCTAGCAAGCGTGTTGAGACAAACACACACATGTCTGTGACTCCCGTTCACCTGGGACCATAACACAGATCACATTCTAGTAACAGCTGTAACCAGAGAAAGTCAGCTCACAAATTCCAGATTATGCGTGGCTGCAGACATCCTGCTTTGTGCCTTTGTGTAGCAAACCAGCCACAGAGGAAAGAACATACAGTATACAGGTATATATCAGACCAATACAGATTAAAGCTTGGGTCACTTAATTTATATTTTCAGGTATTTATGAATCGGAGAAAAAAATCTTCCAGACATCCACCAGAAGAGGACTTAAACAGTTGAACTCAATTTTACCTGTCTGTAATGAATTTTTCATGTGAGCCAGTTTTCCACATCTACTTTTACCGTACTTTATGTCTCATGGTCAATTGCAGATGAGATAGCGTTATCATCCTGCTCTGCTATCATCTTGTCCCTGTCCCTTTGATACTTGCTCCCTCTCTGTAAAATCCCCTCGTATCACTCCCAGCCGATCAAACTAAGAACGGAGCTCCATCCGTTTTAGAATTGCTAATGCAGCTGCGCTAAACTGCACAATGGAATGCAGAGAGAAAGAAGAGTGTGTTTGTGTGTGACATAGCAAAATAAATAAATAAATAAAAGCAAGTCCAAGTTTTTTAAAAAAAAATTACAAGCATTCTTGTCCCTTTTCCATTCCACTATTAGAGCTGGTAATTGAACCATTTCCGACAGGCGTAGTGCGCTGCTTTCTCAACTTGGAAACTTTAAAGTGCACTTATTTGTATGCATCAGAAAACTCAGAATACAGCAGTTTCACTGAAATGCAAAAGAGTGAACAGCATAAAAAGACGAGAGGAGGAATGCAGCGGAAAGCAGTTATACTGTCTTTGTGTATCTGGAAATTAAACCATCTGTTTTAGCTATCCTTAACAAGGTGAATGCTTTAGGGAATGGATTTTACTTCATATTGTTTCAAAACGATCAAAGCTTAGTGTGACTTTGTTCCACGCGACAATCCCTACTTTCAGTTAATAATAATGCAATAGGAAAATAATACTTCTGGGATATACTTTAGAGATGTATCCTGTGAAACAAGAAACAGATGCAAAGTCTATTAAAACAACACATCTGCTGCACTCCAACAGCAAGATCCCCCATCCTCTGACGTAAGGAAATAAACAAACAGGTGAATAAACCTCAGCAGGACAGGAAACTGGTTCTTAATTATTCCCCTGGACCCGTGAGGTATTTGAAAGCAATCAGAGCATGACTCAGCAAATTGACTGCGCAGATTGGATATTTATCTTGCGTGCAGCAATACAGCCAGGGAGCAAACAGAGCCAGCAAATATTGTCCAAACTTCTGAATTATTTCCCCATTTTGCACTTAAGTCAATTTTGATAACATTATCACTACTGCAGAAATCAAGATACCCATATATCTACAAACTGAAAGCCCTATCAAATTTGAGCACATAGTAGTGCTCAGATTTGATAGGGCTTTATCAGTTTACTAAAATTTGTATAGGACTTATCCTATGTGCTAATGTTTGTTTTTAACAAGGTAAAATTAATGACTTCTACAACTTCACATTTAAAAGCAGGATATACACTAATGTTAATGATTTGTATTTGTTCATGTTCCTGTTAAATCCTTAGAAAAAGAGGTTTTGCACAAGAACAAGAAGAAGCCTTTATTATGCATTTGGAGTTAGTCAGAAATATTAACCCTGAAAATTAACCCTGAGCTTTCAGTTTCACCATGGTGGTTCAATTCTTTCTGGATCACATTGCCATGGTAACCTATGGAAGTCGCACATCTATCCTGATCTCATCACCAGCTAATGAATAATTTATTGTTCATAAAGTGCTTTTGTCCATCCATCCTTCTTGTGATTGTTATACCTTTGTATGAGTGCTTGGAGAAATTGTGTTTGTCAGCTTTAGTGAAGACAACAAAAAGATGGCCTGAGTATGCCGGACCTTCTCTGCAGTACCGACCTCAGATAAATTTACAGTGGATCTTAAGTATCTGTAAAAGCAACTACAAAATCTAAAATGCATTCACCAGAAAATTCAATTATACTTTTGAGATGAAAGTCAATTTCCCCTGGTTTCAACATATGGTGAAAACTGATATCAAGTTACCAAGGATGAGCCTTAATGAACACTTAAAACCAACAAACGTCAGTGTTTTTAGACTGCATGATAATCATTTACATTTTGGGCATGTCCCACGACAAGATTAAGTTATTTCTGAGCATTTATCATCCATATCCACAAGAAATGCTGCTATAACTGAATAGCACACAACCCTTTGTGTGCAGGTTTATTTGAGGTCAGGTACTGGATGAAAGGAAACGAATATTACTGAAAAATCATTTGGAAGACAAACTACTGAGAGGTGGAGACCTCCTGTCTGGACTTCTTGTCTGAGATGTCAAATACAGCACCGGAGAAGGGTCGGGCTCTCCTGACCCCTTTCACCAATGGTGAAGTCAGAATCTCTTTGCTGTCCTGCTCATCCAACTAGACCTTTTCACTACATTCTCAAACATGCAGATGCTTTTCATTTATTCATAGAGGCGAGAAAACAGATGATGAATGTGCAGCAAAAACTGGATGCTGCTTGAGACAAAAAGGCCTACAGGTGATGACCCTGAGGTGGAAGCACCTCTATTCAGTGTACGTGAGTAAAAAGAAAAAAACACATGTTGGCTTTTGAAACGGACAACTAACGTGCTTTTAAACTTATCAGGCCACAATTAAATGATAATGAAAAAACCCAGCCTCAGCTTTTTAAAAGAAAATAATGACATCAGACTGACTTTCATCTTTGCCTGCCTTTCTGTTTTGCTCTATCAGTGAAAGCCAAAAGCCCCATAATCCTCCAATAAGTCTACTAATCAACTAATACCATAGACAGAGCATAATCTCATCAGCATGAATCAAGTGCACTCAGGGAACATAGAGAATTGAGCCTGAATGCTACAGTACTTTGGGTGTATGAGACTCCTTCCCAAATTGAACTTGCCTTCTTTCAAGAAAATACAATGTTGTTGTTTTTTTTCATACAGAAAAAAGATTTAAAACCAACTGAATTAAAGCAATTTCATACCAAGTGAGTTAATGATTTAAGCGAAGACTGGAACTAAAAGCCTGGACTGGTCTCTAAGGAGATGAGTCTGTACGTCTGAAATAAAAACACCTCATTTGGAATTAAAATGAAAACGAAACATGTTTGGAGGGTAACACCAATCTGGGTGTGTTACCAGCCCCAGATCTCTGATGATGATACTCTGTTGTAATGAGAGTTTATAATTCAACGCTTTCTGCAGCCCAAACCTAAATGAAAAAAAAATTGATTTCCCACATACTGTCAGCAGAGTTTATTACCAAAACAACATTTCTGTCACGGACCTGTAATGATTTAATTTACAGAATAAAATGACTTTGAACTGGAACCACTGGCTGCAACATCCAATTAAGAGCAATCATATCATCAATGACTGATAAAAACATTGTTGTCCAAAGAAGAATGAAGGAGGAGGAGTTCCAAGTAACGCGATGTAACCTGTGAGATTAGTGTGAATGTAAAAAAGGTCAGGAAGTGTACCTCGTGCTTATCCAATCGCAACCATTCTCCTGTTAGCCAATCATTTGCAAGCTGTTAAACTTTAAATAGAGTCTCTGTCCCTGCTGTCATTTCAATAGGAGAAGATCCTCAGTCCACCTTCACCCCTGGCCACCTTAACCAAGAAAACATCGACAACCCCCTAACCCCTGTTTTTTAGGGGGGTTTTTTTTTTGTTTGTTTGTTTGTTTGTTTGTTGTTGTTGTTGTTTTTTTGGGGGGGGTCTTTCATAACATAAGCACCTAATTCATCAGATGGTTTCCCTTGGTGATGCACTTCCTGCCAAGGATTATGCTTCTGTTTGCAATAAATTTAATTTGATTTTAATTGACTCATTAGATTCTTCCTCTTTGTGGTCTTTCTTGATTGAAATGACTGGATAATTAATAACTTGTGGACAACATTTATTTGTTTATATAATATAAGGTAATTGAAAATGAAAAATTTAGAAGTCGTATGCTAAGAAACGTATCTGAAATCACATCCCATAGCACTGTTGTGGCAGGCACGCATTTAAATTTGTGACAGTGCTCTCTCTCTATCTTCTTGCCTCACCTTGTGTATTTCCATCACCTCATCCAAAGCGCTCCACACATTCCCACTGACACAAACATGTAGAGACACAGCAACAACCTGTGTTTGATAATTAGTAACTTGGTGTACCTTGGTAACTGTAGAGATCTCCCACGCTGTTTTGATGCGTGATGTGCTGCCAGTACGCACTGCGTGGCAGCGAGATGGACTTTGTTAGTGTTTCTCTGGAGTGGATCTGGAACAGACAGAGAGAGCTTACAGTCACTTTCTGTCACTCACTAGAAGTGTTGGGGGGGGGGGGTTGCTTTGGGAATGTCAGGTGTGTGCAGAACAGTATAATACTGATGGAATGACGTATTTCAACTCTGAATAACTATTTCTGCAGACAGGATGAAGATTCATTTGGGATTGTTGTGTCGGCATATTGCCAACAGATGACATGTTTTACATTTTTATTTGCAGCATTAAACTAAAGGCTTTATCTTAAAGGCAGAATACAATGTGAAACTCAATAAATACTTTATATCAATATCTTAATAAAAACTGTTTTTGCATGTTAATTCATCTGTTGTACATCTGCCAGTGGTCAGCTTTGCATTGCCGTTCGGGTGAATAATAGAGGTGAGGATAAAAAGAAGAATTTGGAAATGTTCCCAAATGGTGGGGTCCAAGAGCATGGCCATATGGTCAAGGCTCATCAAACACTAGCCAGGCCTGCATAAATAAGGAATGCGGATAACAGACAATAACAGGGAGGAGGAAATGAAGGAAGGATGGAGGAAGGAAGGAAGGGATAGATGTGTGTCGTGATGGAAGGTGGGAGCGGAGGCTAAAACTGTGGGGAGTCAGAGAGCTACCGGTCCAAGGCAGAACTTTGGGTCATGACCAGTCAGTATTACCTAGAGGGAGATGTGTGTGTGTTGGGGGGGGGGGGTGTGAAAATCATGATTTATTGCTTTTGCTTTCACCTGTTTCTAAAAATAATTCTGTGACCAGCCTACATTGATCAGCTTACAATAACAGACAGTGAACAAATTACTGAAACAATAGAGAAATAGCATGTTTTCTAAATTCACGACCATGTCTGTGCGCGCACATACATTGTCTTTGCACAAGTGTGTTTCTTTTGGCATTAGATACAAAGAAGTTACAGTACCGACAGGATGAAAGCGCTGCACACTATGTATGCAGTAGCTAAGTATCCCTGACACTACAACTCATTATTAGCTATTTTTTATGTTGGCAGGCTGGGATAAAATGATTGGCCTCATTGTGAGCTGCTGTGGGTATCATATAAATGTACCAATGTACCTGGGAGCTCTTCTCCATCTCCTCCATCATCCTCTCATGCTGCTGGGCAATGGCCAGAGTGGCCGAGTGGACCCTCTGGTAGATCATCTCCCCCTCCCTCGTCTGGAATGTGAACAAACCCTCTCCTGTATCACACATCCTTCGCCATAAACACCCCCCCACACACAGACACACACACACACACACACACACACACAGAATGAAAGAAGTGTGCACACTTTAATCGCGCTAACTCATGGATTGCTCATTTACAAATATGCAAGTTTGAATATGCACAACAGGTACGCTGATGCAATACCCCACTGAAGTCAAACACAAATGTTCAAGTACAGACAGTCCACAAACAAAGACACACTCTCACAAAGGCACCTGTCACATCAATGCCTGAAGGGCTCAGCAGCAAACGATGTCCTGGGATGTTTTCAATATCCAAAGTTGCTTGGTGAAAGTTTTTATGACACTTCCAGAACTTTTATTCCTTCCAAACAACCAACAGTTCAAACACAGACAAACGCACACACAAAAATCAACACACATAGTTATATTTATGCACACACACCTTCCAGACTCAAAAGTAAACCAGGTGGAGTCGCGTCCGTATCTGCGCAGAGAGCTGAGAGGCCACATGACTAGCTTAAGGCGAGCGTTGTGAATATCCCACAGGTAGATGTTTTCATGAGTGATCTGCATGGTGCACTCCCCATAGATATCCAGGTTAGGGGTGGGCATCAGGTACACATTGAAACGTTCTGAAAAATTGGACAAAAACTTTGATAAAAGAAGTAGAAACAATAATAAGAGATGGAATACATTTAGTCTGACTAGCATCAGGTGCTGGTAGGCAGATGTTATCTTTGGACAATGACAGGATAGCTGTTTCCCCCACTTGCAGATCTGTATTGAGAAAACGCAGATAAGGGTCTGGCAGTCTCATATTAATCATACAGAGATGATAGCCAGAGAAATCTAACCCTTTAACCTTAGCAGGAAGCAAATGCTTTTGTCAATTTTTTTTTTTTTTGAGCAGAGTTTAAGGTGGCATGTTAAAGAAGAGGGACGAAATAAAATTTTCAATTTTACAGAGGATCAGACAGATTCTGGAATAATCTGGTGAATTTTGGGAGAAGGGTGGGGTATGAAGCAAGGAAGAATTCATTAGAATTTGTTTTTCCAGATAAAGGCAAACAGTTTGGAAGTTAATTTAGTTAAAAGGATTGCTGGTGCTTGGGGCAGGTGCTGGGTTTGCTCTATTGTATGCTCTTGCAGTTGTAGCTGTAATTTACTAGTCATGTAATAAAAGCAGTGGAATAACCAGACATATTCATGACAGTTTGCAGGTGGAGTGCTGCAACAGTCGTGTATATACAAAAACCCCAAACAAACACATTATACAACTGATTGTGGTTCAATTTAGATCAAATTTTAGCCTGATTCCCTCTGAACCTGATAGGTTCTGATCAAAAGGGGTAATTACCCTCTGCTTTTGTATATCCAAACATAAAGGTTTTACTTTAGATTATTGGGATAACAACAGGAAAAAATTTTCTACTAAAACAATATGATTTGCTTTTTCTCTATATAGGACGATTCAATTATCAAATCAACATAGAACATTAATGCACAGTAACTACAAAATACTTTTGTGTGTGTTTTTCTTTAAATCTGATGACACAAAGCAACTTTTTAAATAGTATCTAAACTCACCAAGATGGTGAGCTGGATGGAAGGAAGAGGACAAGAAATGAAGTTTTCCCATTCATCTCTGAGACAGGCAGAGGGAGGATAGAGAGAGACAAAGAGCGTTCTCCATAATCTAAAGTAGTTTTCACTAATTATGCTTAGTGATTCAAAATAACCTGTGTGTCTGCAGTGGATATAAAATGGCAACGTCATAGTGTTTCATATTTTTAAAATAAGATAAGATAAGATAAGATATACTTTATTACCCCACACAAGGAAATTTGTCTTGGGCAAGGATGCACTTAATCAGCATCAACGTTTTAAAACATACAAGACAATACAAAGATAGCAGCATTGTATATACATAAAAGAGACAAAACTGCCCAACCAAGAGGATATCACTGTCCTCAATCAATGCCAAAAATACAAGAACCAAGCAAATTCGTAAAACAAAATAAAGTGCATAAACACAATAATATAAAACAGGGCCACAGGTCTAATAGAAATATAAGTAAATATAAATAAAATAAAATGCTAAGCACTGTAGACAGTGTAAACCAACTCTGATCTAATTATCAGCCCCCGGTGTTTGGGGAGGGTTACTAATTGAAACATGGCTGCAGGCTGAAGCCTCTTGAGTTCACTCATACAGTCATCAGAGAGGCGCTGGCTCAGCTTGTCTTCATAACACACAGCAGCAAACCTTTGTATGAGCACCAAACAGCAAGACCTCTGCCACAAGAGGAGAGGAGGGATCGTGTCGTCACCCTTCAGTCAGTTCATCGCAGCGCAGACGAGAATTTGAGCACTGATATCTTTAATAAACGGCGACCGAGTTATATCGTAGAATAAAACTTCACTTCATGGCTGCGGTGAAATGAATTGGGCTGAATTAATGGATGATGCTTTTCAATTACTCGCCTTTTTATGACTTCAAACTGCTCTTCTTTGCCCGTTGCCTTTTCAATTCCCTCCACAAGTTTACAAATTTCACTGTGATTGAGCTCCACTGTGATATCAGTGTCCTGTTGTCTCCTCTCTTTTCAATTTCCATTTCCCGTCAGTGGAATATGTGGGGAAGTACATTTTATTTCACATGGCTTTCGGAGCCATAATCTCATCCATCTCTGTGACAAGCTTCATTATGAGGGAAGCCAGTGATGCACAGCACTTCTCATTAGGCCTGGAACAGAGCCCCGACCACAGCCTGTGACCTGTGCTCTAACGAACACACACAGGTTTCTTTCAACATACACACACCCAAACATACTTCTGAAGTTTAACCAACATCCGGTAAAGTAACAAAAGACTGTTGCAGGGGACTTTGGATCAGGTATGGACAATAAATGACCCCTATTAGCTCGGCCTAATTGGACAGCCACTGTTCCACTCTCTTAACCCTCTGAAGACTCGGTTGCATTAACACATATGGGTCCAGATTGTGGATGGTAACTGCTCGGCGGCAAGCAAAGTGAGAGAGATTGACCCTGAATGGCTGTCTGTGTTAGCAGGGACTAATTGGGCACTCACCGTTCTGCTCGCGCTGCACCCCCGCTGCTAACAGGTCTGGCTCTCCCAGGCTGATGTCGTTGAGACGGCTGCCCAGGCACTCCACCGACAGCAGCTTACACCATTCCTCTGCATCAAGCTCTGCACATCGACAACGGCATTAAGACGCATTTACATTCAAAGACGCACACACACTTGCACCTCCTCCATAGCCAACACAGCGGATGTAATAAAACTGTCCAGATTATGGGACCACAACTGTGCTGCCTTTAGTGTGTTTGCACATGTACACACACATACAGTAAATCAACCAAGGAATTTCTCAACAGAATGCTTCGTGTACACGACACAAGTACAGCTAACTGTAACGGGGAGAGAAAAATCTATGTAATTGATTGAAGGGAGATTAAAACAGAGGCCACTAGCAGCCCAAGAGCTCGTCTCTCTCCTTTGCCAATACTTTGTTCCAAATCTGTACAATGCAAATAGCTCTGCTAGAACAATATGGCCACAGTCACAACTGAAACTGGTGATCATCTATTCAGGCAATCAATAAGCTATTTTCCAAATTGAAGGAGGGTTTTAAGATCAAGCTGTTGATTGGACAAGGAACAGAAGCATGGGAAAAAAATAAAGAAAGCTTCAACAGAATGTGATGCTTAAAGGAATAAGCACCTTTATTTGATTGCTTGTACGTGAGAGGAAAATGCAATATCAGACTGCTAGCTTAGCACAAATAATAACAATAATAATAATAACAAGGTGTAAGGGCAAGCTTTTCTACCAGCAAGGATCGCTAACAAACATGTTGGACACTGGTACCTTCATCAATTCTGAAACTGAACCACAAAAGGCAAGGATTTGACTAAAGGGTGAAATAACAGTGTTCAGACATGAGAGCAGTAACAGTTCAAATTCCTGAAAAGAAAGGAAAGTTGAACAATTCCTCTGAGGGCTAATTGTAAGTGTGCTTTAGTGGAATAAATGATTTCATGAATCAAACATGGATGAATGTTTTTAAAGAATACGCATTTCCTTTTCAGTTAGGTCCAAAGGAAATAGTTTTTATAGTGCATTCCAATTGTCTTACAGTGAATATCTGGAGCAAAATTTCCTGAGGTACAAAATGAGGCAAACGCTGGAATTAGTTTTCTTTCTGAGGCTCCATGCCCTTCACAATTCTGGGATATGCAACAATGACCAGTGAAGTGTGGGAGCGCCATATTTTTTCTACGTCAGTTAATCAAGAGTCAATGCATGCCTGTGTAATATGTGTGTGGAGGTAATTTCACTTCATTCACTTGCGTAATAGCTGACAGCCTATTTGTCAGATCGGCTCTGGTGTCCAACAGCACACATCTACGCAACTTTGTGGGGTGAAGGAAAGGTCTCCTGCTGCCTGAAGCACTTCATTCAAGCACAGCAGAAGGCAGAAATACAAATGCGCACACACACACACACGCACGCATGCACACACACACACACACACACACACACACACACACAAACACAAGCAACAACTCTACACTTTAGCTCATATGTCCACAGATTCAGAATTTCTCATTCAGAGTTGCCATGGCCTTTAAGTGCCTCTAAACTCCCACACTTTTAAGGCCACTGGATGGAAAATTGGCAAAACAAATCCTTTATCTGCATAGAAGCAGTGTTGCTGGTGCATGTACCACACATGGAGAAATATAGCAGGAGGCTGTATGTGTGTGGAGGTGTAAGCGATTAGGATAGGATTGAAAGGAAAAGCATTGCGTGTGGATGCAGCAAAATGAGGAGATATAGGCAAATACAACAGATATGATCATGTGCATGTGCCTGTCCTTGAAACAGATTTCGCTACAGAATAGCAGGAGTTAATGCATTATCCAATTTGTGGGGCACACCGTCTTCGTCTCGTTATATATGCATAATATATGCATTTGACAGAACACAAGCGCACGACTGTCAAAATGCAAAATCTGTTACCATCTTTTTTTCGTCTCCTCGTTTCACTGGCGGGAACAGAAAATAACGTGCCTCTGCTCGACTTGAGGCATCAAAAGCATTTTTCAAAAATAAAATACAAGCCAATCATCATGAGGTCTCGGCTTTTCAAATTGATCTGGCATCTGCGGATGGCAGGACTCAAATAAGTTTGATGTTTGCTTTCTAACTGCCAGGTTCAGTTTTCAGATTCCATTTTCCATTGATGTTGGCACCGCAGTGCAGAGGCTATACGCCAGATTTGCGTGCAATATGGGTAAAGCTCTCATCATGTAATCTGACTCAGCCTTTCCTAAATTACCCTGGAAAGCAGAGAAAAAAAAATATTTTTGTTCTACAAACGTTTTTGTAATTATGGATGTTCACATTAGTGGGGTGGTCAGCGTTGTCACCTCACAAGGCCAAGGGTTTTTATCTCCCCTGTGTTACATTTCATGTTCTCCCTGAAGGACCATATGAGGTTAGTCAACATGAGATGATGGAGATAAGCATACGGTGGGACGGTGAGAGGACAGCTCTGAATATCACGATGAGGCAGGAGAGAGGTGGAAGAGGAAGGGAGCAATCAAGGAAAATGAAGTAAAAGCAATAGGAAAGATAAAGGCATTAGGATCGTTGATATTTTCCCTGGTACTGCTCTCTACCAACAGATGTTTTCACGCACATCTAACATGGCAGCTCAGATTGACTTCATCTTGGTCTGTCCAGTGGTAGCACATTGAGGTGGATTCTCCTTCATCCAGCTCCATTTATTTGCAAACTAAAAAAGCAGACCAACCATCACTCTCGTTGGCATCTTGTCATGTTTTAGAGGCTGTCTTTATTGTTACAGTCCATAATAAGTTTGAAACATTCTGCAAACGATGCCCAATATTGTTTTTCATACCTGCAGTAGGAAAATCAATATTTTGGAACAGATCCACCCGGTTCTTAATACAGCAGCAAATGAGCATCGGCTGGCTCCACTCCAATTTTCCACCGCGACTTTCACCTCTTTTCTGCTTCTCACTTCTGATTCTCCTTCCATTTATTATCAAACCTGTCAGAAAGCAACCCTCAAACGTCTCATCTCACATCTGACTGACACACATTTGCTTCTTTTGCATGCAGGAAACAAAACACCCAAGAAATGAGGGCTTTCCGCATTCTCATGCTCCACTGCAGGTGAAAAAAACTCTCATTTGAAGTTTTTGGATGTGGGAGAGTGGCACGCACCTGATTCACAGGAAAATGTCTTGGAGGTGTCATCAAAGAATATGATCGCCACAGCATGCTTTTTTGTCTCCCGTGGCATCCGGGTGATGTTCTTGATGCTATGGAGCTCAGTGGTCTAGGGAGGAGGAGGAGAATGGCAGGAGCATATTACCTTGAGTGAACAAAGCCAGCAGTTGCAGCAGCAGCAACATTGAGGCTTAATTGCAATCCTGTACTTCTTTGCTGAAAGTGCAATAGAGGCTTTGCATATAAATGAAGACAAAGCAAAACAGAAATGTGGCAGATTTTAATGGATAAACAAATAATAGTTGTTTTCCTGGTAATTACAAGAAGCTCTTTTCAAAAAGTAAGAAATCATCTGCAATGTCAGCTCTCCGCTTCACAGTGGCTGCTGCTCTGTAGTGTGTAGCATGTAATGTATTGGTATTAGTTTAAAAGCACTTCCTTAGTGAATTCCTCCTGACGTTCATTCAGTACTTTACCAAGAGATTGATCATGAATGAAAAATGAGATGATTGCACATAATTGAATATCACCTGCAATTACAGGCCATTCTGTTTGACAGTCTCGTCTGTGTTCACTCTGCCTTGGAGATAAGGTCCATTACATTACTCAGAGTTCATTTTAGCTCGAGAAAGTAGTGCATCCCTGGGATGTGCTTCACAAAAATTTGTGCATCCCAACATGACATTTATGTATCCCAAAAGTAATAAGAGAATATACGGTAGAAACCTGAAAAATTAACCTTAAATAATTGAGTTTTACAAACAGTACAATATAAAAAGTAAATAAACCGTTAATTTTAATGATTTTATCAATAATTACTGATGATCGTTTTTTCCCTGTCAAAAAAATGTGCGTTAAAGACACAAGTAGTCCATTGTGGGCTAACTGTGGACAAACTCTGGACTGAATTCGCTGGGCTCACTGCCCATGTAGTAAAGCTTGACTGATTGATTGATTGAGTGTAATTTTCATAATAGGGCCCCTTTAAGGGTAAAAAACCAGACCTAATGACAAATACAACATATGAGAACTGCAAGCGATAACATTGCATATCATCAAATCTCCATTTAATGTCAATGTCTGTTTAGTATTGAAGATATACGGACAGACTGAAAGTGTATTCTAGGAATGAAGCCAGGAAATGCATATAGAGATAGAACTGAAAAAGGAGACCAAGGATAATAAAAAATATCAGATGTTCTGTTTTTATGTCTTATCCCTCAAACAACATCTAAATATTTTATAAGAGATAATGTGATTTGTCCTGGGGCGTTCTATGTAGACGCATTAGTACCACAGTGCGATTATTGGCATTGGCAATTTTTGAGATGATGTGTGTGTGTGTGTGTGTGTGTGTGTGTGTGTGTGTGTGTGTGTGTGTGTGTGTGTGTGTGTGTGTGTGTGTGTGTGTGTGTGTGTGTGTGCGTGTAGCTGCATGAGGTTTGTGGCATTCCCAGCTAAAGACAGTACAATCAGAGCAAAGGTGATCACTTGTAATGAGACCCATTCCTCTACTTGTCTTTCTTCTTTTAAAGTTGTATCTCAGTATTTACAGACACACCGACAGTTCTCTGGGTTTGTACCTCACGGTTTTATGTTAAAAATACCTTGATATCATAACCACAAACGCAAAGCTATCATGTTTAAGTTCTTTTTCTTATTTTAGTACCTGATTGCTATGAAAATTTAAGGAATCACAAAAAATTCCTTCAGAGGGGAAAATATACACAAAACATCACAACAGTTCTTCTAAAAGCTAAACATGTCTTGGTGGCAGTGATACGGAAAGACCATGACCACTAACGTTATGATGTTTCATCCACAGGGGAGTATAGAACTCTAGAAATTATAATGCTAATCTATTTAAGATTTCAAGCTGGAGCTACAAACTAGCAGCTTTGATGTGGCCAAAATGATCACCCTTTCACCTTTAGCAGCTCATTTCCATTTCCAAATGCACATCCAGTAATTTGCAATTTCACAACAGTTCAGTTGTTTCACTTTAGCTGTATCTAGGAGCTCAGGAGAATATTGTGCACTTAAAAAAAAAAAAAAAAATTTTCACAGGGCTAAAAATATTGTGGATAGTTTCATTGTGTAAAACCAGTGCTTCTTGGATACAGAAAAAGTCACAATGAAAGCAAGGAAGATAAAGTAGGGAGGCATGAAGGGAGGGAAAGAAAACAGTGGGAAAGGAAGTCAATCTCTTTGTTGATTCTGTAAATCAGCCACTAGTGCAGCCTATTTCCTCTCAAAAGCACTGTGGCGTTGAATGAAGCCCTCAAACGGGACCTTTCTCGATCTTTGTGGCGATGCATTACCAGGTGCACTGGTGCATGCATGCACTCATCACTCACTCCAGCGCCAGGCGTTTGAGATGCCTCTGGGGGGTGGTGGTGGGGCACAGCCACGCAGGACGCCCCATGTGACAGCATGATGCAGTGGGCAGAGGGATACACAATATGCGACTGATGCAGCAGGAGCGAAGGATCTTAACAGACGATCATCATCGTCTAGGAACACCTTCCCACCTAGCTCATCCTCACAAGCTTACTGGTACATCAAAATTTAAAAAAACTGAAAATGAAATTTCCACTTTGTTTGAGACATCCCCTCTTTAATTCATAATTAATTGGTAGGAGACAGCCTGTTAAAGCTACTAAATCAGCCCTTCAACTGCAGCCACACAGAAAATGTGGTGTCAAAGTCCCCTATCATCTGATGTTATCTCCTCTTATTACTATGAAACACTTTTCACAGTGGTGCTCCTTTAACATCTTCTCCCCACATCATGATAATGAGCTATAATGGGAGTGTTTCTAAGAGCTTAAGAGGAAGGAAGAAATGTATTATACTCTACATTATTACTGTGAATGGGAGGAGAAAAGCCCCATAGGAAAAGATAAAAGTGTCAAAATCTGTCTACGTGTATCCGTGACTCGAGTGTCTGTGGTCAGTGGACCAAAGGTTTTATATGAAGGTTCGGGCTCTATGTGTAATCCATACAGTGGGACGCTGCAGTATTTCGTTGGTTGAACCACCCGCCTTAAGTACAGTAAGTTGTTTTACAATAGGTATAATAGAAAATATAAATTCAAAAATATTAAAAACATTTTAACAGATCAAATCTCGTCTATATTACAGTCCTGGCTCCTCATGTTTGACGGCTGGCTGCTCTTTGGCTCTTGTCTAATGAATGTGCTCTGCATGCTGAGGTAGTCGTAGCATTTAGACTTTGCCAGAGACTTTTCACTGGAGAGTGACGCGCCAGGTTGACTCTCCCTTTGCAACTTAAAAAGTCAAACACATGCTTTGGATTTCTAACTATTTTCTATGCTATTTTGTTTGACAAACAGATAAATAGAGAAAATAACTATTATATTTATCATTTTCAAATTAGGATAATTACTTATCTGTTGATCGACTAATTGAATGCACTAAAAATCCTTCACGCTACAAGTTTTTGAAATTCTTATATACTACTGCAGTCACAAAAAAGTTAATGTTGTGATAAAAAGACAAGTTGTATGCACAGATTGGTGTAGGTGATTTCACAATCATTGGTACAGTAATCTGTTGTTTTGTTACAAAATTTCATTAGACACAAAGCCTGTTTACTTGGGAAATAAGATGCATTGAAATAGAATTATTAATTTAGAAATGAAGCTTCTAGTTTAAAAGTTTGGGCCTAGTTCATGGTATGTCTCAGTCCTACTGTATGCATTTACCTTGTGGAAGCTCCTGAAGTATGCAGCCTTCTCATCCGGGTACTTCTCCAACCGTCGGGGTCCTTTACTGGATGCCTTCTTGAACACCAGCCAACACCTCCGGAAGATCTGTCAAGAGAGAACAATGGCAGCTCCGTTACTCACACGGCAAAACTGTCCGACAGTAAACTGGCCGTCCAATGAGGTTGACTCCCGTATTGAAGGGTAAACCTGGATATGTCAACCTGAGATCATGTGAACTGGACAGAAAATCAGGGGAAGAAAGGAGCTCAAGGATTAATGACAGCCACCATTAAGATTTAAATTTTATTACTGATACAAAAAACAGCCTTGGTAAAACTGCAAATATCAGCATAACCGAATTCTTCAAATTAACTTTAACTGAAGAGAAAATAGAACTTCACGTGTTGTTTTCCATTTGGAAACGTGAGGGACATAAAACAAATTGTTAACTGGATGATGTCAGCATGAGAATAAAGACACCAGAAGGACATTAAAACCATTTTGTCTCAAGAATCAAACATTGGACATGTTCATTCTCATGTAAACAAATCACTCCAATGAGATAAAAGACATGAAAGTGATCAGATGTGAGGGTTGTCGGTCCTTGGTCTTGTCTCAAAAAGATTTTGTTTGTCAAGCCAATGCAAGAAGCGGGCTCTGATCGGCCATAGTAGCACTATGACGCCATACAGCTTCAGCACAATTATGTTAAAGGCAGAATTTCTTGTGTTTTTCCATATATTACCTCCATGACCATTAGGGTTAAAAAAAAAATCTGACTTCACATCTAGAAGCAGTTAACGCTGCAAAATAATGCCTAAATCTGACTTAATAGTCCAAATATCGAAATTATTATTATAGAAATACTGAATAATCATAATTTATGGCGTCATTTCCAGTTCATTCTTTGCTCATTTATTAAAGAACTCACCTGTAATTACTCATTAAATAATAGTTAACTAAAAGATATCTTTTCACTAATTCCTCATTTGTTTCCTGGTAACTACTCAAAATTAAGTTACAGTAGTGCTATCCTAAAAGTGAAAGGCCTCAGTCTAAAAACTTAAAGCCACAGTCACAAACTGCAATGATTTAAATTTTTATAGATGTTTTCTAAAAGAATGAATACTGGAGGTCAGTAAAAATTTAATTAGATTTAATATATGGCTATCATTTGGTTAAAAAATTAATATCCTAAATACTGGATATTTTATCAATTTTTCCAATTTGCAGTGTTTTATTTATTAATGTGAGAACAGATTTGGGGTGTAATTGCAGACATTAAACTGCATTTCAGAATATGTGCACACACAAATATTTTCCTCCAGAATTTTAAGTATAGCAAGAACTAAACATTTCACCACATAACTTTGGTTCCTACGAGTTGTCACCAAACTGCTCTGCGCTGAACAAAGATCTTCATAATTCAGTTTTAACAAAGATTAATGGGCTTCAACATATTAACAGATTCAAAACACAGTTTGCTTTTCTTTTTTTGCCATAAGATGAGAAAACACAGTCCCACAAACACACAAAAATCCCTGTCACTCTGGAGCAACAGATTACCGTCCATCGTAGCATATTGTAATCTACAACAATAATCCAATCTCAGGGATACCTCACACAAACACCTCCATATGTGCACACACTTGAAAAAGCACATCTGTCATTGTAATCCCATATATAGGTGGCAGTCCCATTATCTCGTAGCGATGTTGAGGTGTAAAATGCTGATCAGTGCAGTTGAAAGGCAGAATAAGTGTGACGGCCGATACGTAAAGAGTCCTCTGTGGTTGCCTATCTTTAAAAGTAGAGCCCTTTCATTTCCTTGTGAAGACAGTCTCTATCACTCTGCCTGATGTATGATTGCCCTGGGCTGCATGGTTGTGTTGGGGAACCATGAATGCTCGATTAATTTGTTTACTCAGCTGGTGTACTTCATAAAAAGCCCACTGAGTTGAACTTGGCACTTTGCAGTAATTGACTAGAGTGGATCCCTAGGTCCTTATCGGTCTGCTGTGATGGGCCTTCATTCTAGTTAAGTGTTGCCCTAGCCCATTATAAACAGCAAACAACACAAAATTGTGCACTACACACTCTCTAATGCACTGTGAATTGTTTTCTACCACATCCATAAATGTTTCAAAGAAGGAAAGAAACAAAAGGGTGATGAAACATTACTCAAAACTGAATTTACAGTATTTATTTCAATCATAATGCCTGCAAAAATAAAACAAAACTGCAGCTTTGACAGAAGCACAAGGATAGATGTAGATACCTTTTCACAATGGCCATTATCATATTTGCAATTTTAAAACAGTAAAATTAAAGTACCCTCAATTTCCCTTTGGGAGCTTGAATCAAAAGAAAGCTGTCTACTCGCTGCACACTAACTTATTTACACAAGGAGTGTTCAGATTAAGTAATTATGTCAGCACAAAAGCAAGCTCAGTTAGACGACTTGTGCATAATAAGAAATAGGGGGGTATGAATGAATGGGGAGAGCTTAATTTTGCCTGTTCCACAGTTGTCGGTGCTTTGTCAAGACGATCTTATTCTCCAGCTGCTGGAGGCTCTCATTCAGAGACACTCGCAAAGATTCTAATTACTGTATATGAACAAGGGTCTGCTTGGTTGGTGTAAAATATTTCATTTAGAGTGCCAAATACACTGTTTATCACCAAAAAATTTACTTACTGGTGAAAAAGATGGGTGAAGACCAGGACTCCAGGGAGACTTACAGAAGGTCAAGCCAAGCACCAACTGTTTTTCTATAAAGTTATCTGTAAATATATTGTGGCTCACGTGTCCAACATGTTCGGCATATCCTCCAATAAAAACATATTTAATGTGAATGTGAGAATTTGTGAGACATCACAATCCTACAATATAATACTATGCATTCATTTCAATTTTGATTTTTCAACTAAACTTAATCTGATAAACCAGAGATATAAACACTATGAGTTTTTGTATCACTCCCATACCTCTGTCCAACTCGGCATGTTTCCTCTCCCTCACTGACATCAGTGTTGCCTTTCCCTTTTTTTTGCCCGAGGGGAATGCCATAGGCATTTTTAAAAAAACTTGATTAACTAAATGCTCTAACAATCTCCCAATATTTTAGAGGGTGAGTGCATTTGTGAAAATGCTATTGGAGATCATTAATGCAGTTAAAGCCAAAATTGGATTGAGGGATGAAAGCAAAGCCAATTTTAAAAAGTACAGCTCCAAAAATAAAAACCTGAGGAAGCCCAGAAGTATTTTTTGAGTATTTTCAGAAATACTGTAGTTATCTTTGGGAGAAAAAAAAAAAGAATGCCACGGCAGATTGGTTAACAACATCAACTGTTCCAGAAGTAGAACTCACTCCAGTGTTGCCCAAACCAAGTTTGGTTCAATCTCCTCCATTGAGGACAGATGGCATTAACCACTTCCCAATGACTATACTGATATTTGTCCAAGCGACTAAATTAATCCATTTAAATTTACTGCCAGCTCCACATCCATTCACAACTGATGTTTTATAAGACGCTGTGATTGGTCCTGTCGAATTAAGCTGCTCCAAAAGGCCTGATTGACAGGTTATGGTCTCAAAGAGCGATTAATAAGGAAGAGAGTTTCAATTAAAATTGTCATTTGATGAGGCGTTTTGTGAGCTGGTCATGAGGTCCACAAGAGAAAAAGAATGAGAAGACTTACCTCCAAATTTAAAATAATATTAAAGGGTTCTCATTTAAAGTCTGGGAGGTGGGTTGAACCCAGAGGGCAGACTGGAATCCAAAAGAGATTGGCTCATTAAAATTTAGAACTTCATTAAGACAAGCTTAGAATAATCTATTAAAGTAAATTTTTTTTTTTTACATAAATTGCCAAACATAATTGTGTGTGTGTGTGTGTGTCCTCAATTAATAAATAAACAGGCATGAGAAAACAAATGAAGGTGAGGAAACTAATAAAAAATATTTTCCTTTTCTCTTTCAGCACAATATGAAGCTTATTGTCACACATGCACATTTTCCACCTTCCACACTTTCACTGGCAAATTTAACACACCACTAAAATTTATAATCCTTGAATATATCCAAGTACTTGACAGCTTAGCAGGGACTCATTCAAGCAGCAACTTGCTGTTCCTCTGAATTTATATAAATTTGTGACACCTGAGTGGATGTACTTCAGAAGTTATTCATATGATGAGTTGTTTAAACATTCTAGTTTTGGAAAGTGCCGACAAATTCCATTGTTCTTATGAACATGTTCAATATGAGATTATGGCGCGCATCTCCATGACAATGTGTGTAGGTTTCTATGTTTTACAAGCATGCTGGTGGTCTAATGTATCATAATTATTACACTTGGCCTTTCATGATTTCATATTTCTATATCATAAATTTTACAGATGTATACAATCAGACACATGCCTCTACATTTTCCATGTGAACAATTCCAGATTTAGCCATAATTTTGCAAATTAAAGCTCATACATGTACAATAAATTTGTCAGCAGGTTCCATTAGACCACATGAGTCAAACTCAAGGGCTGGAGCCAAATGTGGCCCGACACATCATTTTATGTGGCCTGCGAGCGCATAAAAGGTCAGGGTTTTGAGTAAAACTAGATTTCCCACAAGGCAGAATTTAAGCACATTGACACTTGGATATCAATCAAGGATTTATTTATTTATTTATTCAGTTCATTTTTCTTCTTTCCAGACATGTTATTACAACATATTTCACTTTCATCAGTGTTGAAACATCATCAGCAACATCCGAAAAGAAAAAAAAAAGGGTTAACGGGTAGAAGCCATTGGCTTGTAAGATTCCTGTCCCCTAATTTGATCCTTGCATGATGGAGTTCTGTGGGTTTCATAACCTGACAAATAAAAAGGATTTATACTATAACAGAGCAACAAGCAAACACATTTTTTTCTGTGCAACTGTAATGAATAAGTAATAAATTTAGAGTTATTAAGGAGTAGTTACATTTATCTTACATTACATTGAATTACATTTACTTACATTCATAAGTTGCATCTGGCCCTTTGAGGACAGCCATTATGCTGATGTGGCCCTCAGTGAAAATGAGTTTGACACCCCTCCATTAGACCTTCTAAAAATCAGATTTTTCTGGCAATTATTTCATGGTTTCAAGCTTTAAAGGGCTAAACATATAAAACATCCTCTCTCAACCATGGTGGTCCTTCAGGTAGCTTGAGATTACTGAAGAAATAAAAAACACTCATAATAAAACATCATCAAAACTTGGTCTCATCGGTCCCTGTGTCAGTAGCTCAATGCCAATATATGAATCAGAGAAGGAGTACTTGCAATTGTTTTTGAAAAGAAAGGTTCCACCATCAGATAAGTCAGAATTAAACCCATCAACTTTGTCATCCAATGGTAGTTTAGCAGTTCATTGACAGGTACTTGGTGGTTGGTTCCATCTCTATGCCAAACATTTCTGAGCAAACCTAGCAGACAACAGACGTCAACTCTTTGTTCATATTAATTGAATCAATCTATCCACAGCATTGGATAAAATTGGTAGTAGCACAACAAGTGGCCACATCGAAGACCGTCTAATAAAAAGTCCCAGCACTCAGGAGAAAAGAAGGAAGAGAAAAAAGAAAGATAAACTAAAATTATAGTCTATACTGTTGATTAGAATTTGCCTCAGAGTTTTTATTCCCAGTATCAACCAATATCAGCACTGAAATTAGGGATATTTTACAGTTCATATTTATTTGAATGATAATCTGTTTTGACAGGCATGTAAAAATTAGCAAGTTTGGATCTCACAAAAACTACCCACTGCATTTTGCTGACATTGAGAAATGCATAAATCTGGAGGGAAAGTCATATTTTGAACATTACCTTAAATATTAAGTTAAATATAAATAGGATCTTCTGTTCTGAAATATTTCTGTATGATTCTGCTTCAGATCCGAGTGTCACACATGGTAAATGCATTTGTGAAATAGGAACCAGCAAAAGCAAAAAGGTGCAGAGATCTTTTCAAGGGTACTGCTTTTACTTTCAGGGAGGTAAGAAAAACACTTGAGCAGGCACTTGGCAAGGTGTAGTGAGTTCACCAACACCAGCTCTACAGCGACAATTATACTGAGAACAGTGTTTGAGGGGACTGGAAGAAGGATTAGAGGCAAAGTACGATCCTAGATTGAGAAGTGACAACAGTGTCTGATGAGTTTCTACAAAAGGCTCCAAGGAGAACTAAGAACTTTCTTTTAATGGTAGAGTAAAGTTTAATGCACAGTAAATGCTTTCAAGTTTATCTTGGGGCTTTAACAGGTACTATTGTCAAATGAATGAGTGCAAAACCATGGCTGAGAGGTCTAGTAGAGAATTTAGAAAGTCAAACACTTCATGGGCATCAGTAATGACCCATCAGTGAGTCAGTCATTTTCTCTACGTGGCCTTAAGTCCATTCAATTCACTGAGTATTGTCATACGTCTGGCATTATTCAAGAACTGTCTCCCCTCTCAATAAAATATGAACCCTATTTCCCCACAGGCAAAATCACTTGTCATTTGGATGAACTGAGGAACTATCTAAAGACATTAAAGTGGTTTCCAATGATAGTCTACTTCCAGTAAATGACGAATCACACGGCAGAGTAAAAATAGTCACCTTTTAAACTCTGGAGCACTAGAGAATATTGTAACAATCAGAATACCCTAGAGGAACAAATGCATTTATTATTCTTCAGATATTTCATAAAAAAAGATACAAATGTGGGATGGATTTGCACCCTCTCGATGATTCCTGCATCCTGCAAACTATGATTTAAAGATGATTACTGCTGCTCTCACTGGCACTACATGACACAGGAGCACTTCAATCAAGGTAGCTCTGCAACACTCAGACGAGATCATAACAGATCAGATTTAGGTGGTACTTAGCATGGAGAACACTCAGCTATTTTTTAACAGCTTCTGTTCTATAGAAATGATTATTTTAAATCTTTTTTTTTTTCCACAAAATTCCCTTTGATACATTTGTGTTTGTTTGTTGTTTTTTCCATGTCAAACTTCTAGCAATAATAAGGCTTAAGTCTTCCTCCTCATTCAGCTCTGAATAAAGTTTAGTGTTCCCCTGGTGATAATGATGCCTGATGGACTATGACAGACCAGTCCAGGCAATATCAGCTGCTGGTGCTGGCAATCAATTTCAGACGGCGGAGGGGTCTGTGCCACGGTGTCCATCTTTATAATTTGATTTGTTATCAGGTCGGACAGTTGTTACAGCAATCATTGCAGCGATCACTCTGCCAGCCACGACCCCAGCCTCCCCTTCCTAAATCCTTCAAGGACAATTCCAGCTTTTCAGCAATTGCCTGACAAATGAGACGACTACAAATATTTGTCTAAATTGCACCACTGTGGCATCCGACCTCCCTCTCTCGCCACAGGTTGTCACCTTTGTCTTGATGCATATAACTCTCCTTCAAGCCACACTACACGCCCTCCGTGCTGACAGATATTTCCAGCCACATCTAAAATGTTTGGACATCCCATAATTTCCTGATTTGCCCCTGACTACAGCTGTTTGCAGGGTGGCGAGCAAGCCGTGCCCCAGTTAATCATAGATTACTTTATCTAGGCCATTCCAAATCCTCATGTGTAATGCAGTGCTACCTCAGCAGCAAGTAATAACTGCTCATGACTCCATCCCAAACACACACACACACACACACACACACACAGACACACACCTGTCTCGTCCACCGCCCGCCTGATTTTACTTCTCTTCGAAGTTTTTTCTGTCCCATTCTGCATCTTCTTTCAAGACAATCTGATAAAATGTTCATAAAACTGGTCCTGAGATGAAATTCCATTTTAACCATTAATAATCCTTATTTTCACAAGTTAATTCCAGTGGCATGAAATACAAAGGACAACAGATTCCAGCTGATTCTTTGCTCCCAAAAGAATAGAGCCGTCTCCTCGATAAAGTAAAGACTACAAGGGCAGGCGGTATTGAAATGACTGTGTAATGGGGCCACTGGGAAAAAGACAGAATGAAAATAAAAGTGAGCATGAAAGTAAGAAATTCAAATAAGAAGCAAAAAAAAAAAAAATTAAATCTGTAGGGAGAAGTGAAACTGCTAATGAGGTGGTGAGAGCAGCTGTTGAAAAAGTGCAGCTTCAGAAGAGGCCAGAGCTGCAGCCTCTGTTCGGATTCAAGATATATTGTGCGTTTAAATAGGACTCACGGTCAGAACATTGGGGCCAAAGCAGGATCCCGTTTATTTATGTATCATTCATTAAAATCCATCAACCTGACTTCCAGGTCAAATTATCCTAATGCCATTGTTTTCCAGATCTTGGAAAGGTAAAAACAGATTTTTCTGTGACACACATGCCTCAAACTCTCATGCAAAATAGCATTTTTCAATGCAGTTTCTGCTGGGGTTTTTTTTTTTGTATTACTGTGGGGCAGATGTTTGAAAGATATTTGACCCATGTTCAGCAGAACATCCTTGATCAGCTGAACATTTGTTAAAATGTCACACGGCACACAGATCCAGACTTCACGGCTACTGTAGATGATAATTTTTTTCCGAAATGACACAAAAATAGCAACTGAGCGCTATTCTGAAGCTGATGTAGGTGAAAACTCAAGTTCTTTCTCAGGTGTGAAGCAGTGAAGAAAAGTGTGTGGCTCAGACAGTGACGTCAGTAGCATCCCCCCAGGGGTATTTAGCATGAATAAAAATGACAAGGGGTAGGGGAGGAAGGATTTTTTTTTTTAACAGAAAGGACACAAAGTTGCACTGCAATTTTAATTCCGTGATCTTCCAATGCTGTTCGCTTCAGTATAATAATCACACACTATTAATTGTAGTGATGCTGAGACCGGCGAGCACTGCAAGATGCAGAACACGAGGCAGCAAATGCACGTGTAAAATTGTTTACAGTGGGGCATTTTGCTTGAAGTCATCATTATGACAATTGCCTGCTGTTTAAACCATCCCTCATCCAAACCTCTTTATGTACTACAGCTTTAGTCAGCAATCCTCTGCACACACAAACACACACGCACAGCAATTTACATTTAATCCACGAACAAGGCTGAAGCCTTCTCAGACAATAACGCACAGACAAAGAAGGATTTGACTATTGCACAACACCCCCCCCCCTCCCACCACCACCACCACCACCCTCACTCACAAGCATATTTAGACCACCATAAACTGAAAGCAGCAATACAGAACGGTATTATGTTCTGAACAAGACTGGAATGAGACGCCCTCAACTATCCAGGCTGAACCTTAAACTGAACCGAATCCTTAAAAGGTCTGCCTGCAATGTGGGGAAAGCTTTCTTTTGCATTTGAGTATGGTGGGTGCTGCTTTTGCCACCATCAGCTTTTACAAAAATTAGTAACTAGGCCAACAGGTGAGGTGTTGTTATATGGACACCAAATACGGTACCAAACAATTCACCCACTAGCCTCTGTGAGAAGAGACTACAAAGTAAGAGGATGAAAGCGTCTGGCCAACAACTATCATGCAACGCCAGCAATGGGCTGGCTTAATTATCATTAGCTGACCGCTTGATTATCATATCAATTAGGTCTCTGAAATTGAATGAGGCACAGACCACCGTTTGGTGTTCCAGCAAACACTTGCATGTTGAGAAGGATATGATGGAAAAAAAAGACTGTTTTCCAGCACACTTTGTTGTTGGTTATTTGAATTTCATCAGAAGCCCTAAAAGCGGTAATCCTCATGCATCAGTGGAGTGAAAGCCGCCCCCCAGCCCAAGGATTAATTCTAAAGAGGTGCTCGCTCACTGATGTTTGGGCTGCTTCTCTGATACAGTTAGCTGGAGTAGCAGCAGGCTCTGTGTTGGCAACTCCTCCCTCACAACCAGGAAGCAGAGCTTTGTGCTGCCTTGAGCTGACTTGACTCAGCCGCATCTCTTATAACTGCAAATCTAAGAGGACACTGGCAAACACTGGACACTGGAAGGGAGGGGGGATGTATGACCTCTGATGGGGTTGATCACATTGTTTTTTTTCACGTTTTCTCTCAAAGAAGACAGACCCTCAGTATAAGAGGGCTGTGATTCTGTGTCACTGCGTGTCTTGGTATAAGGAATGCATTTATCACTTCGTGCAACACATTTGTTTGAGACGTGAGTGAATAACAGTTAACATGGCAATGAAGTGAGATGGAAGGAGGTGTATTTATGAGCAAGGGGATACCAGTTAATGTTGATCATAATGTGTTATCTACTTCAAACTTCCTCTTATTAATGAAGCTAAATCCTCATTCACAATTCATGATGGCTCTAAAGTTAGCAATTAAATACTCACATTTTCTCATGTATTCAATTGTCTTATAACTCTTTAGAGCCATTTTTTATCCATTATGACTATTAGATGATCCAGTAAGTGTTATTCCTAAACCTACTATTCTGTGCTCCATTACTCAAAAAAGAAAAATCTATTTCCTGAACAATAATTCTTTAGGAAACATTAAATATGTGAGACAGAAAGAGGATCAGAAGTCAGCTGGAGCGTCTCATGCTGGGCAGGTACCAAACTGTCATCCCAGCTCTCACTGTGAGCTAAACTGTCACCTCCTTACTATTAAAAGAACTCCCCTGAGAGGGGATGGGGGAGGTAAGGAGAGAAGTGTACAAACTCATCTCCAAGCAAAAAAGAAACAAACAGAGCTCCTGTAAAGGCGGTGACATGAACAGTCTGATTTTTCTTCTGCTTATATAAATCTCCGAGGTCAAAATTTTTTAAACAATATAATTACAGGGTTTAAAAATTAACATCACTTTAAAAAGCCTTGTTTGGTCGACAGCCTTGGCCAAGTTTACATTATTCAACAGGGATAATTGTTTGCTTTTCAAGCAGATGATTTGTAATATTTTCATATATTTTCAGCATGAGCGTAATGATGTTTACCCATGCACATTGAGTAAATTAAGAACACAAAGACAAGTCCCACAACACACACACACACACACACACACACACACACACACACACACACACACACACACACACACACACACACACACACACACACACATACACACACATAGACGCATAGCTGAGGCTATCTTTGGTGGGGCACTGAACTGAATGTGCTTGGCAAGCAGGCTGATGAAAGGTAACAGCAGCAGAGAGCTCATTATAGATCATGATTCAAACATAAAAGCTAGGTGGGACTTTTTCTGTGGGATAACTTCATCCGGTCCGCTCTTGAAACAGTAAATCTGACCAATCAGATTGTGACCCACTTTGAAAGAACTGGTTCCTATGACCGTGAGGTATAATTTATACACTGAAAAAGAGGGAATCTCTGAAGGATCTTTTGTATCAGATTTGTGAGTTTATGTGGAACATGCATTCTCAGATTCATATAGGAATTTAATGTTCCTAGACCTGGATGTTTTTACTACACAAACAGATACATGCAAACTGCCATGCATGTGCACACATGCAAATTCCCACAAAGACAATACAATGAAAGTGTGCTTAGCTGCAGAGCAGAGCCCCAAGGGCTGGTCTGATGATTAATGAGGGGAGGGAGGCAAGGAGAAGAGGATGAAGCAGAAGTGTTAATGGAGCAATGATAGATTCCTCTAGGCCTGGTGTTTTATAGGTGGGTCTCCAGTGTATCTGCACAATGTAGCTATAGTACCACAGAGATCCAGTGGGCATTGAGCTCTGTGTAGGTGGTGAAATATGTGAATCAGATGGAGAGAAATGCATTCACAGTTCAAAATCACAACGCTCATAATGTTAAACACATGAACAGAACTGCGAGTGATCGTGATGAGAATGATGTCATTTTGAAGATTTGTTCACCTTGTTGAAAATAAAATTCAAAAAACATAATTCTCTTGTAAAACTCTAAGTTAGATATCCTGAGCTATCTCAACTTTGTGACAGGGTTCTATGCAATTACATAGAAACATCCAATTTGTTCATGACTGTCACATTGCAGAAAATTAATATTTAACAGCTTGAATAAATAATCTGAGTCAACAGCCTGTCCTCACTTCATTTTCAGGAAAGCAGGTGGTGAAAAACATCACAGAGCATACAGAAACAGTATATTTAAAGAAACGATTCATTTTTGTGAAAGAATCTGGCAACATTAAGGTAAAATAAATGTATTTCAAATTACTTTTGGTTAAAATATATAATCTATAGAGAAAAACTGTCCTTGATCTTGAACCTCACGATTTTTCATTTAAGAAACTATTTACACATTTTGCAGACATACAGCAACATTAGCATTTTTTGGAGTCATGTTTATTATTATTATGCAGAGAATGTATAGCTAATATCTACTGGTTTCTAACAGCTCCTGAAGGAAATATCTAGTTCTTCGGCTGTTAAATATGTCGCCATAGATCAGATTTTTATCTTCACTAACTGATACGAGCAGAAAGGTGATCAAAAACCATATACTTATGGACCATAAACCCAAAACAATGAGGCTAGCATGGCTATAAAGCTCATTCAAGCAGATACATCTACAGTACTGGATATCATTTCTGGATATAATTAGTTATGAGCAACCCAAAATGATCATGTGATTCAAGACCAAAATAGCTGCTTAAATTAAATGCTTTGCTATATTTCAATACATATGCAAGATGAATAATGTGAATAATATGACTGTTTTCTTTCTATTTTCATTTAAATGTTGTTGACTTGAGTGTGCAGTCTATTGTCAGGGTGTTGGGTCTGCAGGGGATTGGACAGATTAAATAACCATGAAGAGACCTCTCTTTTACTGAGCTGTGACTTCTACCTCAACAGGATTAGAGAACTTTGGACTTCACAAAGAAGCTCACCAGAAACATTTGGAACACAAAGCTGCTGCGGATAGTGCCAGCTCAGTGTAAAATGTTTGTGACTGTATTTCAGGCAAATGGGACCGAAGTAAGAAAAAGAAAAAAGTGACTGGAAGACTTCTGGCATGTAAAGAGCATGACATCAAGACGGAAAAGAGTGTTTATACAGCAGGGTAACATTAACCGCTAATCTTTTTTATCATGCATTAGTTCATCCAATGAGTTAATGCGTTACTGACTGCTAATAATGTCTGTCCCTGTTCACAGGAAAAAGCTTTTTTAATAATTAAAAACAATGGAAATCAATGTTGTGAAATACTCAAGTGAGGTTCAGCCAGGTTTTTTTTATTTTTTTATTTATGGAGGAGACTATATAATAGAGGCACATTTTTCACCGTGAATAACTGCTGTTGGGTTGTTGTTCCGATATCCTGCCAGAGATGCAATTCATCAGGGCCAATAAGAGGTTGTAATTTGTCTTCAGGTCTTTGTCTGACGGAGGAACGTGATGAAAACCACAGGAAATGACCATACAATTCATATGCCTGCATAACTGTGAATTAATGCACCAAGCCTGACCACATCCATCACAAGAGCAGGAAGCAGGCAACATGCACTACAAGGAGCAAAAAGACCATAAACAAAGCCAGGCATGCTGGAAATACTCCCGGATGCAGCTTCAACCAGAAGGACAAGATGGAAAACACCACTAATTTTGGTTACTCGATGTAAAAATATCACTTTTTACTGAATGATATAATCTAATGCACAAGTCCAGTCACAGTCATTTGTCTTGTTTGGAAGACTGAGGTGCTTCAAGTCTACAAGACTTACTGTGTCATTTCTACACTCCACTGACAAGTACAGTTCCTGAGGTAAAAAATGTAGACAGCCACCATTCTGGATGGCCTGTCATTGTTAATAGCGCATGCACTGAAGTGGCAAGTCCTATTCTGGACAATAGAAGCTTTGTTCACAACTTCTTTGCCCCCATTTTGGTTGGTGCCTGTGCACCAACAAGAGGGACTATACCCACACACCATAACAATACACATTTTTCAAGTGAAGGTCACTGGTCACCAATCACAAATACCCCCTTGTAGGTCAAAAAAAGCTGAGCATGAAAAAATAGATGAAAGAATTAATAACTTTATTCTGTGGGAAAAGATGGGAAATGAGCACCCAAGGGTTAAGAAAAGAAATTTCAAAGTAATAACTTGATTTTTTCCCCTCATATGTAATGGAAATAAGTTTTTTTGTAGCACTTGTGTCTTTACTGTCATCTCCAATAAATTTCAAGTTTAGCATCAGATTAAAGGTCTTGAAACCTTTAAGGCATTTTTATTATCTTTTTCCCATAGATAATACATTTTGAATAATTGGAATCTAGGATGAGGTGTCTTCATTGAAAGATCATTTGTGAAATATTGTTTACTGGTGCAACAAATCTAAATTTTCAAAAACAGAAAAGCAATCATCGTCACTTGTGAAAGGTTGAAAACAGACTATTGAGTTCTTTTATTAAAAAGAAAACACAGAATAAATTAATCATCTACAGAATTAGTATTTTCTTACCAACAGAACGCAGATGGAGGGTTATAAGAATATTCCATTCATCTCATGTGTAGATAGTCATAATTAGAGCCTAACCACCGAGCCAGGACAGCTGGAAGGAGTAGTAACCATGTGTTAAGATGTGTTAAGTCATAATTCCAGTATACCTTAGTCAGGTTCTGCTTATTGTGGTGTGTAGATATGAATTATACTACAGACTGAAACTTCTGTCCAAAATTAAATTCCCCTCAAACCCCCCAATAGGAACGATGGAAATAACCCAATAAAAACCACTAAAGAAGTTTACACTTGTTATTCCAGTTCTTGTATTACAAGAGATCCTTGCCCCATAACAAATTGTATGCACACTCTAAATGAAGACATAAGTGATTTTAAAACCCCAGATCTGTTCTACAAGTCTATAAAAAGCAGAGAAACCCATTCTTTGAAAATCATATCCATTTGTTCTCTTTCTGCAGCCACAATTATTGGTTTACTGATTGTTTGTTTACATGAATACTTTCAAGAGATTTTATTTTTACTTGTCTCCAGACATAATGCATTTTTAATGTACTGTATTTCTGCTTTGATATTTCCATGTTTGATTGAGGCGGCATCCTATGATTACTGGGTTTAAATGGCAGGGGAGCACAATTTTGTCCATTTCAATTTTAAGAATCGCATTAGAAGCTCAATACATGGTATACCATACATTTGTGTACTAAATATAGTGACAATGACCATAACTGATATCTTCATAGCAACAATATCAAATGACATGTGCTATGTGAAAGAGGTCACATTACACCCAAAGAGAATAATCTCCCAACGTTGCGGTGTTCCACAGCTTTACAGTGTCATTCAAATAATTTCTGGCTCACAACTTCTGGCTTCAGCGGGCAGCTGTTTTCAGCTCAATAAACTCCCTGTAAATAAACTGCAACCCCACCACCAAACAGCAGAGATACAAAGTTAGGGATAAGCTGGAGCTCATAGGGAACCACGGAATTTTGAACACGCATATATTTCTCTGCCATATGTGTCCAGAGGACTGTTGGTTGTCTTAGCAACATTAGCATTGAGCTGCATGGGCAGGTGTTGTATCCACCAGATGAGTTTAGGTCCAGTATTTCCTTTCCTTTTTACTCTGAATTTAGTCCCTACATGTAGCTGAGAAAAGACCTTGATCAAAAGAGGTTGGTTCTTTATGCACCAATCACCATTTATGGTCATGTAAACAGGTTAGTGTTGAAGACATTATTTGTTTCTGTGGAAATACTATGGTGTCAGTTTGATGGGAAATATAATCTTTAGAGAGTATAAAATTCTCTTAGAATTTTTCACAAATATCCCCAGGCCCCAGATAGATATCCCCAGAATGTAGTTTAAAGCTGCTTTGATCTGTCAGACTATGCATGTTGTAAATGGAAAGACTTCAATGGAACATTTTTGTTAAGGCTTGAAAAAACGTTGGATAGATGTAGAGAAAGAAGCCGACCTTTGCATTCACCACAGCAATCCCTAACCTTGGAAACATGCAACCTGAACTGAGAGTGACACAGACATAATTCAAAGGTTGATCTATTCAGCTTGTCAAGAGAATTCCATCCATCTGATAACATCAGCTGTTTTTCACCAAAAGCAAGAGAGATACAACTGCATGTATGATTAGAATATCACTGGCATTTCTTACACCGTGCATGATTTTATGCTTTTATCTGCATCACACTTGCTTTATTTTTTTTCTTATTTTTGTTAATTTATTCTTTGTGTTGTAAAAAAGAATACTCCATGATACAAAGCCACTGAGTTGAAAGCAAGTGAGCATCCACAAGGAGTTTTCTGGCAGCAGACTGCTGGCTTGTTTCTACGGTGTGTGAGTGCACCAACACAACAATGCTGAGCAACGCAAATTTGTGCACACATGTTTATTTGTGTGCCTTTGCTCCGTGTCATGGGGGGATAGACTTTTGGGGTTATGGAGGGTGCAGTCAGGGTGATGAATACGGCGCTTTTGTGTTCAGTCTTTCAGCTGTCTGCAAACCAGTGAAGAAGAGAAAGGTGACAGAGGAACGGGTATGAGGTGAGGGAGATAAAGTCAGATAAAGGGTAAGAAGATAGGAAAGACGAGATGAGAAAAACGCACTGTAAAGTGAGGAGTAGAGGTGGGATACAGGGGGAGGGCCTGTGAGGTGTCTGAAAAGGTGGAAATGAGAGGAAAAGGACGACGGTGTAAAAGAAGAAAGGACTATTTCAAGAGCGCTGCATCGTTGTCTCTGCAGCCAACAAAGAGAAAATGACGTTGGCTAATGCAGGGAATTACTGAGTTACTTCATATTCAAAAGAGAAAAAAATACCCAAAATGTATTGAGGGAAAACAAACAAACCCCAAGAAAAGAAAAGAAAAAACTGAGGAGAAAATGCCCTGATAATTTTGATCATTCAGCAGAATACAGACATGACCTCATGGTCTCAACCTTCACACATGATGGGGTTTGGAAATGAGCCAATCATGCTGACGGATGCTGATGACTTCGGCTAAAGCCGTTGGTGTTGGTGTGGCCAATTTAATACATATTGCATAAAGCGAACCATTCAACTGTACCTCCTTCTAATGGAAAATAATGTATAATACATTCTAAAAAGGCACAGCACTACAACAGAAACCAAAGTGGGAGCATGTGAAGGTCAACTGTGATGCAAAGTCTTGATATGTGATATTTGAGAGACCTTTAAATCACAAAAAAAAAAAATTAAAAAGCCATCGAATGAGGAGGAAAGCACTCGGGACCTTTCTGGCCTAAATCTGCAGTTGAGTGGGGACATCCAGTCGCTCCGACGGGGGGGTGTCAAGCTCAGACATTCATAGATTTTGGTACCAACTGAAATGAATCAGCAGCACTTACTGTGGAGAAATGAAATGAAATTTGGAATAAAAAGGTGTAATAACTGGATAGGCAAATAGACACTAGTTTTAGTTAATTGTGAATTTTTATTTTGCACAAAAGCAGGACTGGATCCAGTTTCTCCAATGGGGGAATGACTTGGTCTTTCTTTATCTCCCGTGTCAGGAAAATGATTATCTCTGGGTTTCATTCTGTTGCGACACAGATCAATTCATTTGGAGATGTTGTATTGCACTATTATAAGACATTTTTCTGAAGCAAACTGCAATTCAATTGTTCATGAAAAAAAGCAACAGATTAATCTGCAATGAAAATCATTATCTGCAGCTCTTCTGACAACAATAGACAGATTTATTATCCCATTTATTTACCCTTTGAGCAGATGACTGTTTCCTTGAATCAAAATGATTTGACCAATTTTGGGCTGTTTTTGATTGAAGGAATTTTATTATACTGCTGTGTTTCCAGAGAGTATTGATTTTAGAGCTGATCAGATTAGTGGATGAAAGTACAAATGCCAATTCCAAAATAGTCAATCCTTAGGTGGGATATTTTATTAATTTTGGTTATTTGTGTTATTTTGGGGTGTTTGAATCTTTTTGACCACAACAAACCACTTAAAGACATGATGCTTATTTCTATCTTTTGTCCTACATACATATTGACAAAACATTTAATCATCATCATTTCAGCCAAACATGCATACCAACCACTTCCACTCAAATTTTTCAAAAAAACTTTATAATACCAGCCCACACATGCGTGTGTCACGAATCTAGTTATCATCCATCTTTAAATTCAAAACAAAACAGTACATATGATTTGCTTTAGCTCTAATGATGTCTTCTTTCCCACAAAAAAGCATCATGGCATGTGGTGCATCAACGCCTCTTGATTCCGGCACGCAGTTACCAACTATTTCTGTTGTATTTACTTGTTTTCTCTCTAACTGGTTCAAACTGATAATTACATTCAAATACCTAACCCCAAAATGGACTGATAAATTCTTTCTACCCACGCTGGGGTCCTGTGAAGCCATTGCAGCACGGTTTTCTATGATGAAACAGCAGCGAACGGTGGAGGGAGTGGGCGATCAGGACACAAACAGCAGGATGAGATGTGGAGCTGGCAGAGATATGACATCCATACCTCGAGCACAACCAGCACAGCATGGGTCTTAACTTCCTTTGGAAAGGGCTCACCACAGAACACAATCTCTGTATGTGAGCAAGTTCATTTGCATGTTGACAACAACAAACAGTTTGAGCTCATTGCCGAACAAGACTTTCAGAGGCAGCAAAAGCTTTCTCCTGCTCAACAGTTACCGGTACAGTAGAGTAGTCAAAGATGGTTGGAATCTAAGCAGACAACAATATGGGAATAGTGTTGATGAAGTCAGGTGATAATGTGAGGAGGCAGACATCATTAGCCTCCATCATCACACTTCATCAGAGAAGAGGGAGTGTTCCCGCTCTGTAAGCCTAATGAGGTGGAAGTATGAACAAAAGCAGATGGCTTTATGAGACAGACAATAAGGCGCTCATAACTGAACATATATCATTCATTTCCATTTAAGCAGTCACTCTATTTTTCTCCCTTGCTTTACCATCAATCGAACTCCATTATCGAGACAATAAAGAGGTGCAATGGCTCCAAATCAGCTTTTTTTCCCCCTTAAGTACTAACTGAGTCACCCCACTAATGACAGGCTGACAAAAATGCAGCGATAACCAGTATTCCCACTATTCCCATTATGCCGGCCATCCATAAAGCATGGCGCAGTGTGGTCGCGCAGCTTCTGGCTCTCTGTGATGCATTAACTTAATTTCTCATGACGTGAGTCAAAGGTGATATTATTTGCATTTTTATGTCTTTCAGGGCAATTAAGTGGTGTTCGCAGAAGTTTTGGAAAATTAAGTCAGAAACCCAAACTTTATACATGAAGCCCCACAGCAACATCCCACCTGACACCAGCCGTGGAGTCTTTACCTTCATCTCAGTGGGCGCTGAAGCACTTTGCACAGCGCACTGAGGGGAAACTTGTCCGCTGTTGGTGCTGACCCTCTAATCTGTTTTTCCCCATGAGGAGCTCACAGCAGGACGGATGGAGCAATTAAAGCCTCTTTCTTAACCCAGCCGCCCCTGAAACAAGTGGTACTCCTCTTCCTCCTCCTCCTCATTCCATCTCCTCCACCGCGCCAGGGATAGCAAGTGCAACAGTACTCACCCCCAGTTTCTTACTCCGTATCCTCACGTATCCTTGTTTGACTATGTCGTTGAAGTTGGACGCCATGGTGACGGGAAGCGAGCAGCTTCCTATCCGAGATGGAGAATTCTATAAAGTGAGCTGATCTTTGGCTGGCGCAATGTTTTCCTGGAGGATCGGTCGCTGTGACATCGAGCGGCTGGAGAGGAGAAGCGAGCGGCAGACGAGCTGCTCCTGTGTCAGCGCTCAGGCTGCCCGGCTTCAGCGGCGCGATCCATACGGGAGGGGGGGCGAGGAAGAGGAGGAGGTAGAGGAGGGATGGGGGGAGGAGGAGGAAGAGGAGGAGGAGGAGGAGGAGGAGGAGGAGGAGGAGGAGGAGGAAGAGGAGGAGGAGGAGGGAGATACCATTCGTCAGCTGATTCACTGGAACCGACGAGCGCAAAGAGAAGAGGCGCGCTTCCTGGACCGCTCCATCCCCGCAACCGTGAAGGGGTCGGAGACACACGCAGAGAGTGGGAATACAATTCAACGGGCAGGTGTTCTTCAGCATCAAACCACCTCTTCACATAAAATGCTCTCTTTGCTTGTTTTTTTTATTTTTTATTTTTATGGCCTTGTTGTTTGTTCTTTAAATTTCAGGAGGCTTCAGATGCTCCGGTGATTAATTTCCCCAGAGAATCAGCAGGAAACTCTAATTAGGCTTCTTTTTCTTTGGTTGAAGCAACACTATTAAATTCGTTCGTGAAGAAACCTCAAAATCTTTCTTTTACTGCAGAGAAGTTGATGTAAACAGAAACATGCCTTTGTTAAATTCAATACCTAATGGTATTTTATTTATTTATTCATTTATTTATTTTCTTAAGGAGACAATAAATTAAGTAAGGATAGCTGTTTATTGCAACAAATATGTGTGATTATTACCCCGCCAGAAAATCTTTGGCACTTCAATGAGTCCTCAAGGTGATTAAGATTGAAGAGCAGCAGCAATGTGACTCCCCCATGTTGGAGTCTAGACACTGGTGGTGGTGGCTGATGACCCTGCTGAGACTGATGAAGATGAAGGGGTGATGAATTGAAGAAGTTAGGGAATCTGCAAGGCTTGGCTAATGATGGTGAGATAGAGGGCACGCATTATGACGGATGGAAGAAACAAGGAGTACAGAGAGAATCCAGTTGAAATACACAGCAGCAGGATGAAGGAGCATCACTGTGCTATTGGACCGATGTGATCAGCTGCGGAGAACAGCTGGTATCCCAATCGACAGCCTCAAGCAGTGATAGCAGGAAATTAAGACTGAGTGGGAGAGGTGTGTAAGACAGGATTGTATGAAACTATCGACAGCATGTGCAGAGGGATATTGTTCCTCTGTTAATGTTCACCAGAGCTTTATGTAAGTCCAAACATTTGTGGACTTCACAAGGGGTGAAAGAAAATTTAAATAATTTATTCATAGTTTAATTCTTTCTTTAGCTGCTGAAGTATTTTCATCTGGAGTACAAGGATGCCGATGTTGAATTAATACTCAAGCACAGTATAGTGTTTCACCCCAGCACTGGAAGTCTTCCTTCATCAAACATTGAATGAGAAACTTTGGTGACTTGAATCTTTACCCTGTACTTCTATGAAACTATTGTATACATTTTCCAATAATGACCACATTTGATTTTTAAAGCATCATTATGATTTTTTAAAAATTAGATTCAACATGGGAATTTTATAGATGGGGGGGGGTGTTCAAGCAAATGGCTGGAGAAAGTTCAGTAATTGAGCTGGGACTTGGTTAGCCTATTTTGCTGACAGTGACAGTGCTTTTTATGACTTTGACAATTAGTCGACTCATAGATTAATTGAGCAAGCAATTCATTTGGCACTTGTTGTCATTCATTTTTTTGATCTCATATAATGTACAAATAAATTATGTCAAGAACACTGTTGTCATTTTTAAATGACTTTTTTGTTAGTTGTTTATGTAAGTTTTTAAACCATTCATGTTCTGCCATTCCTTTTAACTTCAGCATTATGTTTAAATAAAGTATGCAATGTGTCAGTGTCTAATTTGCAAAACATGTTGTATCTAGTCTTTTGCTTATTAACTATCTGAGTGTGCATGTCATTTCCAGATTTTTCACAAGGCAGACCACTAATAAGGAAATACAATTTGAGGTGGCTAGTGTGTGAGCAACATGATTTGTGATTATTAGCTGGCCTAGAACTGATGTTGTTTGATTTTATGAATAATAAAACCAGACCGTCTGCTGAAGGATCAGATAAGGATAAAACCAGTGGCCTGCTAAAGGACCAAATAAATTGTAAGTGAACCAAGCCCCACAAAGCAAACAACCACTTCCTGCAGCTTGGATAGTACACAATGCTGCAGATTGGCAATCAAAAAGCTCTGAAAATCAAAGCATAGAAACACATTTTGATCCCTGTTGAAGCCATAATCATTATCAGGATGTAGTGAGTGGTGTTCTGCAATCACAGAGAGTGAAATCTGTGGTATTAGGGAGCAGATGGCTCAGGTACATTAATATGAGGGGTTGTCATTACTTACCTTGATTAAAATTTGATACGAGACTTAGCGTATGTAAAAGCTTACATCACGTAATCATAAAATCCATGAAAATCCGTAGTGAAAACTTTCACTACCAGCTTCCTCTTCACTTTGTCTAGCACGCATTGATGACTGCCTCTTTGAAAAGTGCTTTTCTGGGGTCAGCTTTTGATTTGAGAGGTAAAACTCAATATCTGTATTTTACCTTTGCTTTTCTTCTTCTTCTTCACCTCTCAAACAACAACTCGACTTTGATCGTTTTAACGCCTCCCCGGTTGTGTCCTCAAAGTTCAGACTTGTCAAAGTTGTTTTGTCTTTATAATCCTCTCTGTACAACATGGCCTCATTCCATTTTCCCTGCTTCGTCATCCCTCTCGAAGAAAACAATGTTGGCAGTGACAATGTTTTTTCAGGGCACTAAATATTGTCGTAATTTTTGAATAAGTAATTACCTGCCGTGACACAAGACTGGCTACCGATTTAGTTGTAGTTGGTTGGAGGTAAGAGAGGCTCAATGTGTTCAGCTTGCAGGGTATCCCAAAAACCAACATATGGCCCTGACATACGTGGATGACTGCCAGCAGGGTCAGATGTGTTGAGAGGCACTCAAGAGCAAAGAGACCTTCACCCAGGTCAGGAAGAAAGCATCTGATATCTGCTGAGCTGTAGAAAACATCTCTTGTCAACTACAGCAATTTATCAGGTATTGACCTCATATTCATCGCAATTTTTCATAGAAGTTCCACATCACTTATGTGAGTCCCTTCATGTCTATGATGATTAATTCTTGGAAGGCATACAGAGAAGCAATGTCATCCATTAAAGCACTCAAATGTCTAAAAAAAAAAAAAAGTACCCTTGACTTGTTTTTTTAGCTGAGGCAAAAGAAAATTATAGGCTTTTGGTTCGGATGGTCTGGTGAAATATTTAAGCTGCTTTTGCTTTAGATGCTTAGTTTGAATCAGTGTTGTTTGCCAAACAGTCAGAAGCACAACAAGCTAAATAATTAACACATTCTAAAAAGATAAGTAGGGGTGAATGAGTGGAAAACGGGGTGAGAGAGAGAAGGAGAGAAATGCCTCTAGTCTATGCTTGCCAGGTAAGCATTTTCACATGTGGGTGGAGGAGAGAAAATAGAGATCACACAAGCAGAGTTATGGTAATGTTCTGCTCCAAGTTCCTCTACTTAAGCTTTTTACAGCAACCCATATCAGTCTGATATGTTAATGTGCACAATGGGATTTTGGTTTGATTAAATGTCAGTGCCTGGAGGGGGGAAAAGGCAAACGTGGACAGAGAAGAAAAATGCAGATTTCTTAGAATAAGAGATGTGAGCTGTTCTGAGCTCAACTGGTCCAAGGAGGACAGCAAAGGTTGTAATATAATATAGGACAGCAAAGGTTGTGTGCAGTCCCAGAGGATCACTCCATGACATTTTTGATTTACTCGGCAACACTTAGAAGTAGAAGTGGTTGGAGGGCCTCTCCGTCCTTCTCAAGAAGGTGAGTTGGGAGAGTGGGCAAGCAAATGAGATGAGTGTGTCAACCTATTTCAACGGTTTCTTGCAATTAACGGAAAGTGTTATCAGAAGAGCTGAGGATAACAAAAATTTGTGTGTCTGCTTACGCAAATTTGTTTTTGCAGGGCAATCTAGCGGGAAAACCTTTCACAATGTTCTGCTTTCATTTCCAGCCATCTAAAATGAGATCATGTTTATATTTGCATTTGTAGAGAATCTTTGATAGTAATTGTTAATGAGTGCACAGTACCAAAAAATAACTTGGAATAGAATAGAATAGAATAGAATAGAATAGAATAGAATAGAATAGAATAGAATAGAATAGAATAGAATAGAATAGAATAGAATAGAATAGAATAGAATCTTTACGATCATTGCACATCCCTACACAACAAATGTCTGGTTTCACAGGAACATATGTCATTAAAACATTGTAATTTTCCATTGCCTCACAGTAGATATTACACTATAGAAGTTAGTATTGATGGTATACTAATGATAAAGGTGAGGGATGAGGAAACTGAATGAGTGGAAGAAATGGGAGGGAAGTTGAGTTTGGGGAAAATATAAAAATAGGAAGCAGAGTGAAAAGAGCATAAAGGATAGAAAAGAATGGACAATTCCTAGGATAAGGCTGTTCCTGCTGCTGCACTGACACAGTCTCCTTGTCCTAAATTGTCGTCCATCTTCTGTCACACCAATGCACAAGAACCCTGGAATGGATGTTTGAGTTCTGTTCTGCTGTTGTAGCATTTCTAATACGAGCCGAGGACGGCTGAATCCACAGTTCATCACTTTCAGTGCCTCATAGAATATGAAAGGGTTGCACATGTAGGTGTCTGCTCCACCAGTGTGTTATACCTGTTTATTCCTCATTTTATAAATGCCATGCAGATGGCTTGGAGACAATAACCTGTGTTGCTCAATTTTTTTTAATGCGATCATTTCACACTCTTAGATTTTAGATGAGGTAGAGCCCATGGTCTTATGATGTTTTTCACCCCAGGTCTTTCAATCAGTCTTTTTTTTTTTATATACTTCTGTTTCATATCAATAAATAATAATAATGATAATATTTTTTTTCTAAAATGTATTCATTTAAAGTTGAAACCTTCCATCCAACTTATTTGGATGTGAACTGTTCACTGTTTTGTTTTGTTTTGTTTTTTGCCTTTTGTTTGCACCCTCCATGGTGAAGTCAGCGTTCAGGGTCGGCTGCAAAATACCGGCTCATTTGGCTCCATGCTAAAGGGCACCACAGATGTTCTAAGTAATTGAGCATGGATGTGTTAAATGTCAAAATGGTGCGAGCCAAGGTCTTAAAAACCATGGTCTCACTGTGCCACTCTGTGATCTCCAGGCTCACCAAACATTGTGCAATTTGTCATTCTTCAAAACAAGTGGTGCTTTCTTTTTTAAATTCATCACAGCCAAACAAAAAAAAATTAAATCAATGAGAGACAGGCTTGACTAATATGCATGTCCTGTAGAGGGCAATATTGTCTGCAGCGCCTGGAGTATTTGGAAGGGGCTGTTTAAATATACAGTGCAGTAGTCATGTTTTTACCCTGTGATAATAAGATCTCTTTACTTGTTCAAGGTGAGAATTGAGCAAAATATAAGTTGTGTGACTGCAGGTTAACCTTGCTGCACAAAAACAAAAATCACTCATTTGCATTGGAAGTGATTTATCATGTTCATTTTAAATCCACACAAGCTGCATCACCCCAATAGAGATGAAGATGCTTTGTAGTTTGTTGTTGCTTGAAATGCAGAGAGAGATCTTGATCGCCTTGCATTTCATTTATTATGACGGTGCAGAAAATGGAGTGCCATGAATATCTTTGAAAAAGGTGTCTGTCCTGTCTCTCAACTCTGTCTGAAAACAGCTTTGACAAAAATGATCAAAGAAGTAGGGGGTCAAACAAGGCTAAAACTACAGATGGAGAGCTGTCGATTATTGGCTGTCCTTATTCGATGTGACAGAGTTAAAGTAAAACAGGTTACGCTGGTTTCTTTTTTTCAATGGCCTCTGCTTGTGGCCCTTCCTCAGGATTGGCAGGAGCACATGACTCCAGTGCTCACCATCCAGGTTGGGACAAAGCTACTCTTTTACCTCCAAGAACTGCTTCACAACGCCTCATGTGTGAGCATGGAAAAAGAGTGGAAATCAAACCTCCTCTGTAAATACACGAAAGGTCAGTGATGACGTCAGAGTCCGAGGACAACCTCCTCCATGCTTTTGTGTCCCATCGCCGATGCCTGATTTGGTGCAGTTCTGTATGTCTTGCACCCTCTGCTCCCTCACCATGATCCCAAAATAAATATACCAGTACACTTCTGTCATAGAATTGTATTTGGTATGCTGCCCTCACCTAACAAGTCTATCTACTGTACCATGTGTTTTGCAACAGGAATAATTTTTGCTGGCTCGTAAAAAAAAGTCTTAAAACAGGCTAAATTTGGGATTCCTTTTGATGTTGTTAAATGAAGTCAGGTTTTCATTAGATTTTTCCTTATCCATGCTACTACTACCTCTGCACCCTCTAGGCTTCTGCCAGAACCTTCCCACTTCCTCTTTCTTGTGTTATGACTGACTGCAGAGGAGTGTGTGTGCCCATCTGTCATGCATGCCCTTATTTGTTGGCTGTGACCCTCAACTCTATTGTATGCAGCTTTTCAAAATGTTCCCTGTGTGTCTGTGCATCCTCTATTCTGGTTCAGTTCTTTCTCCACATGTATTTCTCTTGCTGTTTATTTCAAACACAGGTCATCTGATTGCACCTCAGATAAGTAGAGTTCTTTGAAATCCCATCCATTTCCTCTATTATCCATGGGTTTGTGTGTGAAGATCGGTGCCACTTTGCTTTGTTACCATTCTTATCATTATTGCAGTCTCAATTGTCCTACATCTGTAAGATGAACAGAAAGCCTCTGTTCATTTGGACAGCTCACTATTAGAAATGGAAACTGTGTAAGTAAGACTGCTATGAATCATTTATAAGGTATCTGGAGATAACTGGCTTAATATTTGGACCAGAAATAAGACTCAGATAAGAATTGATTTCTATAATATGATGTTGACTTATTTCATTCTATCCAGTAGGTCTAAAACCAGTGCAGTCTGGGAGGCAGCCAGCCCATCTTACTGTGAGCACAATTTTCCCTATTCCACAGTTGTTGTTTTAGGGATGTTTTGTTTTGTTTTGTTTTTTTCTTTTACATGTGGCCAGCATCTGTTTCCATAGTACGAGACGACTTGTTTGGCACCCTTTTCGACTGGAAAAGAATGTGTTAGTGTCTTGTTATAGAAGGTAAGTCATCTAATGTGTAGTCATTCTCCTTGGTAACAAAAGCATTTAACATAAGACTGCAGTCTTACCTGTCACAAAAAATGTAAGATGAATGTACTCTTATTACTGTTTTGCACACTGTGTAGAAGAGAGAGGAAGACAATGAGGCTGCACAATGGCCAATATGTATATATGCAGATGCACATTATTGTGTTTAGCATAATATGTGAAGAGTGACTTTACATAATTGATTTTCTACTCAACTGAGCATAAAAGAACAAAACAGTCTTAGACTGAAAACTCACCTTACTTTTTGCTTTAAAAAAGTACTGTTTTGTTTTTTTTTTAAAGAAAAAGACTCGTTTGTTTGTGTTGGACAGAAAAAAGAGGGAGAACTTGATCTGTTAATGTCTTCCGTTATTACCCTGGTACTAAGTTGTTGACATTGTGTCTCTCCAAAGGATCTTCGTTGTTCCAGGATTCAATGAGCACCACTTAGGTTCACAATACAGCTTATACCAGCATGTTTCATTGACATTAAGGTAGCAATTGGTGTGACAGTATTAGGTCACACAGCTCACACCTCACTAAATCAATCCAGTCAAGGTACCATGTGACATATTTCTTTGCATTTTAGTAGTCTGGATAGAAATAGTTCAACTGAGTTTGACGTTTTAATGGAGGAATAATTTCATGTTCCACAACGAACCATGCAGGGAGCCATTGCAGGCCTCTGATTGGCACATGTCAAGAACTAATTTTAATATATGGTACTTCCAGTAGCATTCATCAACTTAATGGGCCAATTTCAAACCATGCTCCAAATTTTCAATTTTAGTCGAACCATGGCATGTTGGTGACAGGAGAAAGAGTTGTAGCAAATGCTTATTATAAATCAAATGTCTCACATTGGTCAGAGGGTTGCTTTAAAAGCCTAAAATAACTCAATAATTATAGTATGAGTCACATTGCCACTCAGGAAAAACTTAATTTTTCTCCAACAAAGTACCTACTCCATCTTTGCAAAAACACTTTCACACTGTGGCTATACAGTATACTGGTACATGTAATATTTTGGGATCATGAGGGGAAAATACCCACTCCCTGTCAAATTTTATGTGTTTTGTTTCACCTGCCAAAGTAAAGGTTTGACAAGAAGGAATACAGTCATTACCACTGGCAACCATGACTTTTCACCTCGATGTTGACAGCTTCTCTGACTGCATCACTGTTATCTTATTCCCATCTAACCAGAGTAGGATAGGCAGCACAGACATACAGGTGAGTAAGTGAAAAAAATGCAATTAAACTCTAATATGCAGGCCATGCATATACATGCAGAGCACAGGAAATGCAGTAACTCATACAGCGCTGTCTGCCTGCCCCTCTCGGTCGCTCTCCTCAGGTGTGTATCGTCTCTTTGACACAGTCTGCCAGTCTGCTGCCATGCAGCGCCACATTTAGCTCTGCAAGAAGCGCCAGACTGCAGCTGAGCAAAGCACTGTGAGGAGGTTATTAATGGCCTTCCTAATTTTAAACGACAGTCTGAAAACACTGGTGGCACCATGCAGACCAAACTAGCTGCAAGCTTGTCTTTCATCCCATCTGTCTTTACGGTACTCGGTCTCTTTGGCCCTAATGGGCCTAAGGCTGTTTCTCTGTCAGTTTTACTTCTAATGTAGCCACTACTGTGTGGTGCATCATATATGAAAATACACAGCAACACTTTCATTAATCTGTTGTATCTTTTCTTTAATTATCTGCAGTTGTTTTTAGCAGTACAGAGCCATGTAATAACAGTTATCCTGTTTTATTTGACGACAAAGGAATTTTATGTTGCTGAAAAAGTGTGGAAAAGATAAAAAACTCTGCACATGATGTCCCACAAAGGCGTATGAAACCTTTTACTACAAAGATGACCTCATCGGTAATGAGATGCAGAAGTGAGACGAAAACAATGTAAACACAATGCACAGGTACCGGTAATTGAAACTGCAGATTTTATTGCTTGAATTGGCAGCAGAAGTCTATAGAAGACTACTGCATAATGTCAATCCCTTCAACTCAGCTCAGAGCTAATATTTCCCATCTGATACTGAAAAGACAACAGACATAGCTTTCAGGGATCAATGGTAAAGACTGAATGCTAACATCAATCAAGGATATAGTGAAAGTATCTTCATTGATTGTCACTAATCAATAAAGGCATTTTAACTACATCTTACACCCATTGTTGGTTCTCCTGATGTGAGCCAAAATGCCTGTACAGTGAGCATATTAAACAAGCTCTTGCTCTGTGAAGGTACATTTAAGGTTTGTGGTGCATTTTTCTCATGGGATCACTTTTTTTTTTTTTTGTCAAAAATGGTGGCTCATCATCAATCTTGCAGTTGTGTCGACTTGCATCATATTCATTGGCCTTGAAAGATATAATTGCTGGCATTGAATCGTGAGTAAACTTAGCAGGTTGTCAGTCAAACATTAAGGTATTCAGATTTTTATTTATGGCCTCAGTTTATTTCAATTGTTATCTTCTTATCACAAATTCAAGCGATAAAGTTGGTTGTGATGTCATTTTGTTAACATATGGTAATTCCTGTAGCCTTCAGGTTATCAGTCTACCCTTTCCTTTGTCCCTCTCTTTCTCTACATTCTGCTTGTCTTTCCTCTTGTCTTTTGTTCTTCAGAGCTCCTGAATGCCACCCATCACCACATCCCACCGTGGATTTTGACACCTGTCTGATGCATCCTCCTCTCCTCTCTCGCAGGATGTGAGTGCATGGATGGTCTATCAATCACCTCGCAGCCCGTTCTCCTGTAGAGCTCAGCGATCACAAATGATTGGGCATAATAAAAACGTGATGGATTATGTGAGTGTGTACATGAGTGTTAGCATATTGGGAAGCACATGAATTTAAGTTATGTTATAGGATCTAAATTATATAAGACCCACACCGACTAACACACACACACACATACATCTACTGTATGTCACATCAGTGTTTTTACGACAAATACATTGTTTTCCATATGTTGTGGGTTTGCAGCATGTACTCTCCCACATGTGTAACTTAAAAGCTTAATAACTATTCTCACACATGCACACATGTGAAACCCATACAAAATTCATTTACTGACTGTGTGTATGTCGAGTCACACTAGTGTCACCAGGCCAGTAGTTGCATGTTCAACCCATCATGTAAATTTTAGCAGCACTTGTCTGGGGAATAGCAAATACTGGCAGCTTGAGTCACAGCCTATTGCAGCCCTACCGACATCATAACAAGGTGAGACATGGATATGGTGAAGTCCATTACTGACTGGTCAATTCGCCCCATTACTGCTCAAAAGAAAATGAGAAGTGACGATTCCCTGGTGATGAACTCCAGGTGGAAACCTGGAACACACTTCCGCTTTTTTAAAAAAAAATTCAGGTAAATAACTACTTTGTATGTGTAGTGGTGTTGGGAGTTCTACATCCCAAGACTCTCACATCAGTGACGCAGTCTTCTTCCTCAAGTGAAGCTATGGATCTAGAAGTTTGTGGGATTGGGTTCAGACTTCATCCTGCCCACAAAACCTACCTCCTTACTGGTTCCCTGAGGTGCTTTGATCTTTGTTGTTTTGGCTCTGCCTGCTTATCCACTGGGTTTGACCAAATATGAAATGACTTTCTGCCAATGAGGTTTCAAGGCAGATATGTCAACTTTAATATGAGACCAGAATGACCCATATCAGGTGACTTGTTCAAGGACCACCAACAACATTCTGCATACATGGTTTCCCAGTTTCAGCTTCAGTTAGAGTTTTGAGAAAGATTCCAGTCAAAGTCTACAACTTCAAAATAGTCGAGCCAGGTTTTCAACTGTGCCTGAGGTGAAACGAATTTGAGGCTGCCTGCTATTTGAGGTTTAAGCACAAGTAAACATGTATTCAAGCAATGATCGTGTTACTTAGGAGAACTTTTTAGGAATAGAAAGATGTAGGAGCGCCAACCTGGCACCACAGCCACCACAGATTTTCAACAGGAAGTACAACTTCAATTTGAAGGAGACACTCTGCTAAACTTGAACTTTTCTTTGAATTTAAATGTTTTGAAATATCTTTGGAATATGACACCAGTTAAGTTAAAGTGTTACATTAAATTGTGAAACATACTGAATGTAATTGAAACCAACAGAACCAATGATGTTTATCTGATCATTTATAAAATATAAACAGAATAATGCAATAAATAAATGAAATAACAAACATGACAAGAACAAATATATATATATTTTATTTAAAATCACCATTCCCTGACATACTTTATGAAATAAAATGGTTACATAGAAAGATGTGTGTTTATGTATATGGGAGAGACAACTGATATGACTTTTAAAGTGTCATGATAAAAATAGCAAATTAGGTTAAAGCTAAAAAAAAGAAAAAATCCTTGTGACATGCTGTTAAATGTGAGGCATGATGAAGTCAGTCATATTGGTTGGGTTGGAGAATGACAACTCTGAGAGATGAGTACTTCCTGACCTGCAGGGAGTTTCAACTGAGCTACCATCAGCTAAATAACCAGACAATAAATCCATCAAACTGGTAGTTTACATCAACAATACAAAAACATATAGCAGCATCCATAATATAAAGCATAATCGTACAAAAATAAATGCACAACAATTTATTCCTCAATCATTCAAAAGTAAAGTATGAGACATAAACTCTCCAGAGCACCAGTAAAAATGTGCCATTAAAAATGATATTCTTTCTTTAAGTGCCTTTATTATGATATATCATGGAATTTCTATCAGTACTCAAACACAGCTATGAGTGAAAATAACATGTCAACGGCACAAAGACAAAACAGATGTAATACTGTCAACAAATATGTACAAAACAAAATATTCAAACATATTTACAGATCATAACACTTCCAGCCCAAGATGACAAAAAGAAAACTACTAGCAAGTGAGTACTGGCAGTTCCTCATTGTGTATCAAGTTGTGTTGCTGGGTTTACGCTGTCATGGAGACGACCTCTAACCCCTCAAGTGTAGGAAAGCCAGAAACATTTCAGTCATTGAGTTTGACAACAGAGCTTGATTACCACCTATTCAGCAGCCCAAGTGTACTTTCTGTTTGGTGAAGCCGCACTCTGGAGCACTCAAATCACAGCAAACACCCGGAATGCCTTCCCTCCAGGAGGGTTATGAAGGCTGAAAGCAAGAGAGGAACAAGGGGAAGTCAGTTTGGGTGTCAGATACAGAACATGTTGTGGCCTTTGCAGAGAGACAAAAAATGACAAACACACAGACTTCAGGTTTACGAGAAACTGTCCACATCAGTGAGCCATCTGACACTCTGATGACAGATAGAGGTCGAAGCTCTCTGATAAAACAGCCATTTTGACACAAACAGAGGGTCTTTCACGTGTTAATCCTGCAAAGACTGACTTGTTGTTGTGTTAAAAGAGACAGATAAATGATGGGCAGATACTGACAGACATGAGGTATCTCAGCAGAGGCGCAAGGATAAACATGGTGGGAAGAGTCAAGGGAGAAGAGGGAATAGAGACCATTAAATAAATGAGGCTTTATGAATATGTGTATGCCCTCCATATACAGGTCATGTTAATAATGGCAATACTGCACATGACAGAGCAAATTCAAAGTAAGTACAATTTAATGTCTCTAAAAACTAAGCTTGACTTCACCAGGTCATTCACACTTTCAAACCGAGAATGGTCCGGAACTTCAGCCTTAATGCTGTTCAGGAAAAATGTTGTCACATTTGAGCATCAGCAAATCTTTGTCCTATATAATGACAAGCAATGGTCTCTGTTAACAGCTGAATGGTTATATAAAAAGTGATCAATTTAATATTGGCACATTGATTTAATTCTACTCCACAAGGAACAACTCACACAGACCAAGGGATTATGTTATTATAGGTGTTGAACGTCACCGAAATGCCTCTTAAATCAAAAATAATATTTTTTTAATGTAGAAGAGCTAAGTTGGATATGACATGGTAGACGGCAATTTCTGTATAGATTTGAATTAGTGAGATATTTTATTCCCTGTCCTAAGCTTGTCAACATTCCAATATCCTCAACACAAACAAATTATGTGTATTGTTTCCTACTCTGTGCCAAAAATCCTCTATTCTTGAGTAGAAATTGAAGAAGACAATGTGAGTAAAACTATACCTCTATGCTGACGATGCAGTATTGTGTTTACAAACCTTCAATTTCCTAATTAGGCCATTTGTAAATTTGTCTGCGAAGGTTATGTTCCTGCATAAAGTATATTTGACCCTTTTCAACCCTCCAAGAACTTAGCGCTCCCTTAATTTTTTTTATTAGAGCTAGCATCAAACCTTAAATACAGTATAACCAACTAACAAAAATCATATTAACAGTTTTAATCTGCATGTCATTACTTCTTGGAAAAATCTGATCATATGTGACCGGTAGAAAATGTCCCTCCTGGGCCACCAGAGTGGGGTAGCAGTGCGCTCCTCCTACCAATCAGCCAGAGATTGGTATAAGGTGTCACTATGCTTCCTTTCTGGCTAGGAGTTGCTGCCATAAGTTGTCTTCTGGTTTTTTTTGGTTCATGTGTTTTTAGATGTATTTTAGTCATATGTTAGGTTTTGTTCAGGGACTTCCCTCATGCCCACACAGGTGGATTCCTGGAGAGGATTGTTCCACGGGAGGTAAAGGGACAATTCCTTCAGTGTACAGATTGGTTTATTTGGCAGAGGTATTTAACCTGTCTCCTTTTTATTTTAGACAGACTGCCACTGCTGTTTTTTTTGGGTTTTTTTTATATAGTTTGGTTTCATTGTGGGTTTTGTTTTATTCAATTTTATTGGTTAGGCTTTTGTGCCCTTTTATACTCCTTGATTTTATTCTAGGCTTGTATTTTCCCCCAAGACAACAAACAGTACTGTTGCAGCAGTCCTGCTAGCTTTTAACATGTTTTTAATGGTTCTTTCTATTGTATGAGTGTTGCGGGGCCGGTGCCAGGGAGCTGCTTTGGACGGTGGGGCCATCGGTGGTCGGGGTCCCTCACTTCAGCTCCACACTCCCCTTAATTTGTGTGTGAAGTGGTTTTTTTTACACAGCCTTCACGTTTTACACTTTACCCCTTGTCTTTTTGGTTGTTTGCTGTGTGAGTGTGAGTGTCGGGCACGGAGCTGGGTGAGTGCTCCGGCCTTGATTGGCTCCCTAATTGCAGTCATCCCGGCCGTTCTGCAGTGCTCATGCAGACCTGATAGGTCTCTTGGTATTGTTCTTTTTACTCTCTTTTAATAAAGTTTTTAGTCTTGGGGGAAGAACTTTGTCTCTGCCCATTATTGGACCGTCACTTGTCCAATGGTTGTTTTTTTTATATCTGTGGCCTGTTCACCAACTTAAATCTTACAATTTGGTTATTTATAGGTTCCTGAACCATTTGAGTTCTCAGTGGCAGCCAGCGGCTACACATAGAATAACTCATTTAACCCAAAATAAAACACTGCTCAAAATGTACATGCAAAAATGTTTCTATTTCAAAGGATCTAATTTCTTGTGACATTGAGACAGAACTTGTACTTTGAAAAGCTTTATCAAGTTTAGGATTACACATCATATTGATCCTCTTTGTTTCAGGTGTTGACAGAGCCTCCTTTTCTCAGTGCACAGGCTCTGTGTTGTTTTTTGCTTTGTCTGAGCCATATTAATCTTTAGATTCTTTTCCACCAGTGGCCTTCTGAACTTACTACTGAAAAACAAACCGCTCCCAACATTATATTAGGATGTGCTCATTCTCTGCACTAATTGCAGGGAAACAAATGATTTCAAACCAGATCCATGCACATAATTTTTCCATTGACAGTCATGAGAGACTGCCAACATCTTGAAAAACTTAGTCCATCTGGGAGAGCGGAATGGATAAATATCTCTACCTGAAAGTCATTGATTTGTCATCCATCCTCACTGAGCCGAGCAATTTAACCTCCTCACTTTCCATATGTTATAGAACATGCTGCATTAACAATCTACGACATTATGTTGGACTTTTCATTTGTGTATGATGCTTTATTTGAAATAATTGACTGTGTATGTGACGTTTTTGTTACCTCTGAAAGATTAAAAAAATGTCTTAAATGTTTTCATTGTCCCCTAAAAATTACACGCACACACACACACACACACACACTAGTCAGTTTGGTCATCCCATACCTCTCTGAGGAAATGCCATTCTGGTATGAGGCGGTGTAGTGTTTCCGCTTCTCCACTGACATCACATCGATGTAACCTCCCACATCATCCCTGATGACTCCAGAGTGGACCGCTGCTCGGCATATACTCGACTTCTGCAGATGTACGCAAGGGGAAAGGTAACTTCATTGTGCCACAAATTTAGTGATGACCTTGGCGGTAAATACCTTTAACCTTTAACTGAGGGACTTACATCTGAGTATATTCCAGTACCGATAACTCTTGATATGTGAGGATTCTCTGCTAAACAGTTCCTCGGGCAGTACAACCTAAAAAGAGAACATGTGAACGCATTGCCTCAAACTATCATGGCACTGGAAAACTAAACATAAACCAGGTTCATACCTTGGACAATGTTTTACAGGCTTCTGGTACGGACACAGTTGTGCAACTGTGGTTTCACAAGTAATGGCTTTGACTGCAAGAAATAATTATAATTACCTTTTAAAGTGCAATTTGATATAAAAATGTAATTATTGCAAGTAGTGTTACACATAGTTGTTGATTGTTAGACAAACCTGCAACTCTGGAAACAGTGAAGGAATTAGCACTTTGATACTTTCTGTAAAGAGAATCCCAAAAAATTGAGATTAGACCATAATCACTTACCACGATTGTACCTTAGTATTGTTGCCATCAGATTTCATCTGTATACTTTCAGGGTGGCATTTCTAATGCTTTTGTCTCACCCTAAGGACTGGACTCCATTCTTGTTGGATTTAATGAAAAAGTCTTTTCTTCCTTGTCTTGTCACATCCATCCATCCTCCATCATTATCTATGACACCGGAATGGAGACCAGCTCTGCACACGCTGGATTGCTGAGAATAGAGCCGTTTATTTTCAGCATTATTTACTGTATACTAAAAAACTTTTGTCGATGCCATTGTAAGCAAGTAGTACTTTATTATCTTGATGAGGAAACTTTTACAATTCCTTGTTCATTTGTGTAATTAATTTGCAATACTCAACTTGTGTACTTACCATTTCATAGTATACTGTCCCAACTACTTTTCCTGTAGCATCTAGGCACCCGGCTGGGCATTCATATCTGTGAATTGGCAGAAAAATTAAGTTAAATGTACTGAACAAATCATTCAATATTGTTTTTACCACATTACATCCAAACTGTACCTATTACATGGTGTTCCTTTACACTGATCTCGAAGTTTAGTGTCACAGGTCACAATTTGAGCTGAAAAACATGTTAAAGACCTTTCAGTTTTTGAACAAGAACTGAAATGCATGACCTGGCTTCTCTGATGCGATCGTCCTGTTTCTGAAATCCCGAGTTGATTGAAAGGCAGTGAAGAATATTGTTGTGATGCTACTACTAGTACCAAAGAGAAGAATTCCTAAAACAAGGCTCATGGTGGTCAGCAATACTAGAGGAAGTGTCTCAGCTTACAAGGACAGGCCCCTTGGACTGCAGAGGGGAAGCCATTTAAAAACCACAGCAAGCCCCTCTCAACCCTCAACCCCTCACAGCCGGTCAAAGAAAAACACACATTCTTGGGCTCATGCTAAGAGACCTACCCACCCCACCCCACCCTCCTCCAAAGACTGACTTATGATATTAACTACACTTAAGAAACTGTCAAGGTTTATCAGGGAGATGACAGATAAAGTTTACAGGACAGAAAAGATGAATTGCAAGAAAAATATATCTGGTCAAGGTCTATTTCTTTCGATGTATACGTTATAGTTTGTCCAACATATTGCAGGCAGATACACACAAATTCACTAGCCCAATTTTTGAAACCGTTTCCTTCAGCTCATGTCACATACGTCTTGCCATATATACATCTCTTCTGTACCTCAACACTAAAACAGATCCTATGCCCCCCATTTGGAAATGAAATTAGATCCAGAATAAACACTTAAATGGCAGCCTACACATCTGCTGTGTGTTGACCACTTCATATTTCTGCACGTCCTCCGTGGGGGGCTTGGTGGGGGCTGGAGCAGGGAGACTGGGAGACTCAGGCTTGGAGGGCCTGGACCAGGGCTTCTGTGGAGTACGGGGGGCCTCTGGCTCGATGAAGTTGTTTTCTTCTGTTTCCTCTCGTGGAGGGTTGGAGCTGTCATCTTTGAGTACAATCACAAATGTGTGTTTTAATGAGCAGAATTTTCCTCTGGGTTTCTTACTCCAACTCAATCTATTTTTTCCTAAACATACCTTTGTAGCAGAGATTGTCCTTGCAGCGTCCACCATAGCTGGGAGGACAAGCAGAGCAGGGTGTCCCATGTTTGTAAGGAGAATATCCCAACCAGTTTCCTCTGTTCAGGTCATATAATAAGAAAGGCTTACTGAGCAGAATGTGTATAACTCTAGCAGTTTGTGTGTGACAAGACTTTCAAAATCAGGGACAAAGGACTCTGTCCCATCAAAATGATTGATGACAGATTATTGTTGTCATTAGTCATGCAGCAGCGAATGAAATGACAAGTAGTATGCTTACTTTGGTGAATAGTTACAGACTAGATAGACAGCTTTAGACCAAATCTGTCCCCACACATTCATGTTGTAACACAAGTTGATGGCACAGCCAATCCGACTGCTGGTGGCCCAAACCAGCTGCAAAAGAATGACACATTAAACCTTGACAAAATGATTACATATTCTAAAACAGTCATAAAAACTACATAATGCAAAATAAATAATACCTTCCAGGAGTAACTACCTGTGTGTAATGAGTACAAACTGGGCCGGAGCATCTGAAGGGGCAGTAGGGGTTACACTCCTGAGGATAAGGGAAGGAGTAGTCCTTCACTTCATCATACCAGGCCTGCACATGGAAGGTGGGTGGACGATACCTGACAGATGAGAAAGAATGTTTATGATGATAGCAACATTAAAGTTATTTTAGTTCTCCATAAGCGTAGGAGTTAGAAAGCTGCTCTGTTCATGGTAAAGAACCCACTGAATGAATACAGAAGATTTTTAAGAACTGTCATGTGAGGATGTACACAACCAAGACATCACATGTTTATTTGACAAAATATATGTATAAATGATAAAGTAACACCTGACAACAACAGACTACACGAGACTCGGCAGTACCACAACACGTGTAGTTAGCGCTCTTTGGTAACGAATAACAACAGCAACATAAACACATCTGTTTGGGAGTCCATTAAGATTCCTGCTGGCAACGAGTCTTTTGTCTCTGAGCAAACTGCAGTAACCGAGACTGACACCGATTTAGCACCATGTGTTCCTAGTTCCTCTGATTAGAGTCAAACGGACATCTTGACTGTGGAAGGATATGATTAACTGGAATGAGAGTCTGTTAAGTAAATCAGAGCTGTTTTCAGACATTTTGTGGAGGATTATGTGAACAAATGAACAAACAAACACACATAAGAGTTATGTACCGTGAATGAATCCAGTTGCATGTTTTGGCACATAAATACTGATGAAGAGAGGCGCAATGAGACTGGCAGCTACGGAACTACTTAACAAAAGATTTACCTGAGGTACATAATTTAGTGCACAGTACAATTTCAATTTAATATGTCTTCTGTATGAACATTTTGGTGCTTAGACATATTAAGGCCATTACAAAAGTGAATGAAAAGTTTTTTCATCAGCATTGGGTCTTCAAGCTTGTGTGTCGACTCTTTGCAGACGATGTCGAAACAACTGGTTGTGTTAGGATGAGTGTGAAGCGGCTAACATGACAGTCAGAACCTCCAAGGTACAGGATTATTTCCCTCAGTTTGTAGCGACTGCTTCAAGTAAAGTATCTCAGTCTTTCAAACAAGTGTTGAGGAATGTAGGATGAGACTGACGGAGTTTGATGAACAATCAGCAGAAATCAAGAATTGTACCCTATCCTCAAGGCGAAGACATAGCTTCTCCAGAAGCCAAAGCTCTTGATTTATCGTACAATCTAACTTCTAAACCCATCCAATGATGTCATGAACTCTGGCTAGGGAAAGACTGAGACTGCAGATATAAGCAATCAAAACAAGATTCCTCCATAAAGTGGCTAGACTCAGCTTCAGAGAGAGGAAGAGAAACTCAGACATCCACAGGAAACTTAGAATAAAGCCTCTGCTTCCTAGCATCAAAAAAGAATGAGTCGGATTAGTTTGGGAATCTGGTTACGATGCCTCTTAGGCACCTCTGTTTGGAGACTGAATATCAATGAATGAGGAATAACAAACCAACAACACACTTCATTTCTGGAATATTGAACAACTCTCAGTCTTTGTATTCAAAGACTGTATCAATATTTATCATAGTCATTTGCCTGTCAAGTTCTTTGAATACAGAATTGCCATAGGCTGTATTCTTCACCTTCCCCAGTGTGCTCCTAGGTTCTGTCCGATCTGCGGGAGTAAACCGGCGGGCCCGTGCTCCCACAGACAGGTCTCAGCCCACTCCTCTGCAGTACGCTCCAACTCCGTATCCCACACCTGTACAGGAGATGAGAGCAGTGTGAAGTACTTTTCTGGATTACATTTCAGAGGTAGAAGAAGTTGGTATAAACTGATCCACTGCAACACACAGGATTGCCACTAATCGACCATAAAATGGCAATATTGCGTCATACAGCAGCACTGCCTCAGAGTGACTTTGAGCTCTCATAGTTGTGACATGAGACGTGGTGGAGACAAATTAATCATCAAATCTCCACACTAACTATGCTGATGTGCTGTCGCTGATGAATAAAGAGCTCTTGGACTTTCTGATTGCTGCTCAGCTGACTTTCCCCAGATTTGTTTTCCCTTACAATAGGGTGCTAGTCGAAAAAGCTGTTTTTCCTTAAGTAATGCCTTCCATATGTCTCTGGTGATGTCTGGGTGCACGCTTTTGTTTCACCATACCGCTCTCTGAGATGCCCTCTCAGTTAAGTTTGGCTTTGGTTGGATACTAAGGGATCATATTCCCATTCTTGGTTTTTTGGGGAATGCAAAGAGCGTCCTTCCTCTCGGCTGACCTACTTCTACTATAAAAAATGTTAGGATAACACCAGTTGAACTTCCTCTGAAGGACACTGTATGTCCCTCCAATTGAACACCTTTACTTTCACCTTCAGTGTGAGACATCTAATGTAACAGGCCAATTAGTTTACATGTGTATGTAGAAATGATTAGCATACCAGTGGAGGTGTCATAAATTTTCACATTTCACACTCTGGGGCCTGGAAGGCATTGCTTACACTCACTGAAATCCCATCTAATAACAGACACTCAAATAACTCCCACTTCCACCACCTTCCCACTACATCACCTGTCACCCACTTTCAGGCCTACCAGAAACAACTGCTGTTCTCTGCATTATTCCCGAAACACACACCTCCCTAACAACAGGATGTCTGGCAGTGCCGCAAATTAAGTCTTAACTCTGAGCAGTTTCTGCAGCTCTTTCTGGGAATTCTTTGGCTGCTGAGGGGATGTATTTTTTTAAATCAGTGCCACCCAGGTAATACTGGCAGAACCTGCTGTGATTGCACAGTATGCTTTCAGGAAGATTATGACACAAAACCTTGTACAAATGTTACATATGGAACAAATAAACGGATGGTGATGTGGAGCTTGTATTCACTTATCTCTAGACCGGCTAAATGAGTGTAACAGTATTACAGCAACATCATCTGTTGCAGCCTGTGGACTATCTTACACTAAAGACAAATAATGACAGACAGAGTCAGGACTACAACAGGACTCAATTGAAAGCCTCTTATGGCTGCAAAATGTAAATAAAGCAAGTATTTTCATATCGGTTTTTTAATTCCTGGTTTTCCCTTTTGCCGGTGTGATAACTCACAAAGCTGCAACACAAACACTGAATATTTAAGCCTGGTCATCATCTGTAGTGAAAGAATGACGACGGAAGCCATTTACTTATAACCTTGATCTTTATCTAAGTCATTTCCGCTTTCAACTTCCTCAGAAAAAAATAATCAATGTCTGCTCTGATAAGCACTAAAGCATGCTGCATTGAGGTGACGTACTTGCAAAAAGATCAGTAAACCACAAAAAATAGGACATTCTGTACTTCAGCTGGGTGAGTTTGATATTTTTGGCCAATAATAGCTTGTTAAGAGTCACAAAACGATAAAGTTTGAAACTACAAATGGGTTCAAGACCAAAACTCACCAGAACTCTGGCTAAAATGCCTTGTAGGGAAATGTGGTTGCTTATGTTTTCTTTCATTGAGACATGATTTGTGATGATCTTGATGCAAGTCTTAAATGATAATAATAAGTAAATGCACCACCCTGAACCCACTGTCCTCAAATTTGCTGAGACAACAGAATTAGAATATGGTGACAACACAGATATGTTTCAGTTGCTGAACTGAGTGCAGAGTGCAGCCAGCCTGTCAAGCTGCGGTTGTTTGCAGTCAGCCCAGCAGGGAAGATCTTGTAACCAAGACCCCCATCACACTCCACCATCCATGCTGGCCAAACTCTTGCTGGGGCCCATAAAGGAAAACACCTCCCTTGCTAAAATCTTTCAGCACTGTGCATACAGCATTGTGTATTTCGTTTAACACTTCATTTGAGGCTGGGTTTTGTTTTTTTTCTCTCTCTTCCTTGGTCATCTGGTTACATTCCAGAGGGTTTGCAAGTTTGGATTTCCTGTGCATAATCAATAGCGCATGGAGAGAAATACTGCAAAAAGGTAAGGAAAAATATGGGAATGACAGAAAGTGAAGTTGAGGAAAAAGTAGATGAGGTAATTAAGAAACCTCACAGAGTGGACAGAGGAGGTGATGGAGCTCACATCAGAGGTCCTGGTGCTGATCATAGTTGTCAATCAATAAATGTCCTATCGTCTTGCAGCAGGCCAGACAGATAAATTCAGGTTAATCTTGATATTTTGATTTAGTCTGGCTTCCCTTTACGTTATAATGCTACAAAAATGTTAATAAAATTCACATGAACAATAAGCAGCCATAAAACAGCAGCGTATTAACTATAAAAACAATATAACTTCTTCCAGAGAACTGTTGTACAGTCTGGATAAGTCCTCCCATTTAAATTAGGTAGGAGAGTCAGCCACAGAAAGCAAGATTCTGAGGAATTCTTAAACAAAAGGCTTTCTAGAAAAGGCGCTGAACGATACATTTGGAAGTTGATCTACGGAAAACATGTCCATATTGAAGCACCTTTATTGTGTAACCAGTAAATGTTTCCAGGAATGACGATGAGACAACAAGTGAAGAAAATAAGAACTGCCTCGCCTCAGGGTGTGAGTCGCCATCCTTATTAACATAACATATAATTGTGAGATCTGAAATTATTAATTTGATCTACAACTTCTATGCAAAGTTGGTTACTCTGTCCCCTGAGGCATTTCAAGGAAGGTGCTTTTGTGAGCCATTCACTGTCAGTGCATTTGGAACAAGAAGTATATTTTTGGCACAACACCATGCAGGTTCAATGTGGGCACTGAATTCCCACAAGGGTACGCCCTGTTTGTCTTTCCTGCGTGTGACATTCTTAGAATGGATTGAGTCGGCACAGGTGAAGTTTGTGGACTCTCCAGCTTTGTAAAATTAGGATGGCATCTCTGCTAGTTTGAAATATTGTTTTGTTTTGTTTTTTTGTTTTATTTGAGTGTTTTGGGTTTTGTTTTGTTTCTTGCTTCACCGGATTGTAATTTTGATTTTGGAGCCAGAGTAGGTAATTTGAAAGGGCCAACATTTTTTCATATGCTATTCAGCTACTGCTCTTACATCTGGACAAACCAGAGAGCCTCCCCTCCCTTTGGAGGTTTTCTGGGTGTAGCCAGCTGGCCAAACCAGGGGAAAAGCCAAAGACACACTGGAAAGATTCAACCTCCCAGTTGGCCAGTTAGATCTGAGGTAATCTGCAGGTGAAACTGCTGGAATAAAGGATGTTTCAATACTAATATTTTGCCACTGGAGTCCAACAATCACTCTGCAAATGAAGTCATTCAATTTTATGAATGTGAGTCAATTTTTCCTCATAGGGAAGCTGTGTAAATACTGCTGCACATTCCTGCTCACATTCATATAATCAAAGCACATTTTCAAAGCAAAACAATGAATTAAAGTGACTGAAACTCCCAGCAAAATATCAATACAGCGTTAATATCATCGCCATCTCAGACACAAGTGCAGTCCGGCATGGCCCTGTTTAACATCAAGGCAGGTGGGCCTTCCCACCATGATGTCACCTGTGTGTTTTTTAGCTTTTCAAACACTAACACTTGTCTGTTTATACCTGTGGGTCAACATTTGAGTGAGAGGCAGAACCGCTGCCAGCCTACTGAATGTACATTGAAGCTTTCTGGATCGCTGAAGAGTGTGAATGCTTACCCAGGAATTTTTTGGGCCTCTGTGTCGGATAATGACAGAATGGGAACGGAGCCACAGGGATAAGGGAAAAGGAGCAGAGAAAGAGGGCAAGAAAAGGAAACAGATGAAGGGAAAAGAGAGAAGGGGATTTGAATTGATGCTATCTCTGTGTCTCTGTGATGACTGCCACAGAGGGTCAGGCAGGTTACAGCTTCAAACAATAGCAGACAGTAACAGAGTTGATGGGCGAATGGCTACGAATACACACATGGATATTTGAGCGTGTGCATGGATCTGCATGCATGAAAGTGTCGGTAGAGCATGGGAGCATGTCTTCCAGTACATTGAAGCTGTGAGGTTTCTGAAAGGTGACAGCAGTTCAACACAGACAGAAGAAAAAACCTGAGGAATAGGGATCCTCTTTCAAAATAAAGCACAAAAATAAATCACCAAAAATTCCACCTAAAATGTGACCTGAAGACTTTATGCCTCAAAAACACTGACAGATACAGATTTCAGTGTGGAGCTATTGTACTCCTTACACATGCATCCTTCTTTCTTTTCTAATTTCACCTTACCTCACCCGTATTCACATGCCTCATGTTCGTTTCAATTATTTTGACTTTGACACATTTGCTATTTTCTGTCCCCTCCAACCATTACTGCTTCTCCTTTCCAAGTGCAAATCTCTTTATCATCCACGCATCTCTATTTTTATTTACCTGTTATATTCTTTGCCTGCTTTCACCCTCTTTCCCTTTAACCTCACGTCCTTTAGTTGCATTTCTCTCCATATTTCACCCCTGGGTGACCCTGGAGCTAAAATAAAACAGCCAACTGTAACAGGAGACAGTAGAAAGGAGCTGAGCACTGCTGGCTCAGCATTTAGAGTACCTCAACCAGAACCTTACCGGGAAGACCAGGGCTTTTTTTTCTTTATTTTCTACATACATGTATGCACTCACTCAAGCGGTCCTCAGTTCTAACCTCTCAATTATACAATTACACAGTCCACCAACTGCCCCCAGCAGGAATTGTATATTTGCTTTTACCAGAGTACAATGCTGCCTGTTGTTCTGCAGCCTTTTAGGTGGATAAAAATGATGATAACACACCATTAGTTTCTGCAAACGATATCGATTGTTACATCATAAATGCTGTTTGTGGCAATGTTCTGTGGCAGTCAAGCAGTACCTGCCCATTTAGTTAATCTGGAAAAAGTTCTTGATTCGTAAAGTCCAGACTTTCATGTACGTGTGTGTTTAGTGGGGCTGGACAGCTGGTAAAACAAGCCCTGGTGCTGCGCTCTGGCTTCTAATTGCATGGTGAAAATTAATCTGGCACAGCATGCTCACTAAATTCCTAAAGAATAGTCAAACAAATCTTTAAGGACAAGAGAAAAAAAACACAATAGTAATATGATCATTGGCAAGTCAGTGGAATTCTTTTCTATTGGCAAAACAATCGTCACATGGGCGCATACTTGTGTGTTCGTGTGTATCAGGGAGCTCATGTGTGAAGGTATTTAGATGGTGCGTGCCGCCCATGCGTGAGCCAAGTGGGACAAGTGCCAGCCGGTCTGGTGACTGGGTCACTTTGCTAAGCCCTGTGGACCACAAGTGTGATCAACTCTTAGGGAGTTCAGCGTAGGGTAAAAGTCTTTTAACAAACAAAAATTGTGTGTTTTCACTTCTTTTTGGAAAGTTCCATCCACCTACCATGTACTCCATGTTGGAAGCAGGAGGATAAACCTGGCCTCTCAACTTGTTATGAAGGTCCAGGATGAGCTGAGCATCGCTGTCGGTTATAGCCCTCTTCCCCCTATGTTTGGCCTCCCACCAGTCCCCCTCCTCATCCAGATACTTGTCCAAAATCTGCTCCCATCCAGTGGAGTTTGGAAGCATCACCATGGAGGTGGCCTTCTGGATCAGCAGGAGCAGGGACACGCCCCTCAGCCAATGCAGAGATTGGTGTTTCATCCTGGTACTTGCAGGATATTGTGCTGGTGCTGATCCTTTCAAACTCAGGTAGGACCACTGGGGTGAGACTAGGAGTGCACCAGCACAGAAAGACACTCCGTTTCTGCAATGTAAGCAAAACAGGATTACCGGAAGGATCAAACTTGCCTGATAACTTAGATCAATGCAGAACTTTGTGAGGATAGTACACTGGCTTGCAGACACTGAAGTAGTGCTGTGGGTAACATTGTGAGATTCACCATGGGCTAGATGTTAGACTGATGGATTAACAAAATAGCACTGAACTGCTTTTATTTCCTAAATAACAAAATGTGGTGACAGATTACCAACTGTTTAAAATGCACACTACATTTTAAATCACATTAAGAAATACAGCAGGCGTACATGTACACTACTTCAATTGCACAGAATGATGTTTAATGCTGCCAATCCATCTACAACACTACATGCATGCATACACTTTCATTTTGTTTCCATAGTGCCATGCTGACAGCAGCTGATTAAACAAATCGAAAACGCACTGTTGTGAATACAGAAACATAAATGGGGTGTTGTGATTTAATACAGACTTTAGAAATAATTTACCTTTAGTGACTTGGAATGCAGCCCACTTCCTGACCTCCTGGTACAGATGTGACTGAGAGCAAACTCCAGCCACAGAAAAAAGAAAAGAAAAAAAAGAGGAAATAAAGCGCCTTGAACGTGAGTTGCAGAGCTCAGGTGGATCAGCTTTGACAAAAATCAGAAGCGCGACGCGTGGCGGCTGAACTCCGCTGTCATCATTCCCGGCTGAACGCCTCCTTCTTCTTATGGGATTCTTACACTACAGCCGGTTAAGTATCACCTATGCATGTTTTATCCTCAAGTTGAACGCGCTTCGAGTGTGCCGCCCCTGAACACGCCTCTCCAAGAAGGGTGGACCGACAGTCCACGCTGAGACCTCTCCGTGCGCGCGTAATGGAGCGTGCGTTCAGTATAATTAAAAAAAAAAAAAAGTCTTCATTGATATTCAGAGATTCTGAAGAAGACATTAATTTACAACACGTAAAAATAGGTTAAATGAATTACACTTAAAACAGTAAATAAGCATAAGTCCTGTAGTTAACCTCAGAACAGTGAAACGCACATAAAGGACTTTGACTGGCGTTACTGGTGTTCCCTGGCGTTGGAGGAAAAAACACATTGATTTAAGTCAAATCTATCTCCTCTGTGGTTCCTAGAAGCAAAAGTGGCCCCATTCTCTTTAGTCTAACTGTTCACAGATGACTCCTTAGGGGGATTTAAACACAAACCAACTCTCTGTTAATTCCAATTCCTGAACTTGTCACTGTTTCCCCTCCCGCTGCAACACAGTGCAAATTCCATGATGGAAACAAGCAGGTTTTGTCTTTTGTCATCTGGTCATTTTCACTGGTAACTGCGGCACATGTGGAAACAGTAGCTATTCATTGGGCATCTGTGTGTTTACCCCCTGTGCAGACTTAGTTTCCATTGAGGGAGAGAGAATCATTCCTATTTTACATGACAAACATAATAAACTGAACGATAGCCAAACCAACCTTATGCCACCAGTGATTTTTTTTTTCGTCTTTATTGGTTAATCATCTTGTTGCCATGACTCCCTGATGTTTTCATGTTTTTTTTTCCCCCCTTGCTCATCAGGTTTTTCATGAATTGACTGGATTGGTTCTGACTGCAGCAATACTTCAGCTTTGTAATATTAATCCAAGTCAGATTTCTGACTCATGTGTAACTAACAGAAGAAGACATGCAATGAAACTATACCTCTAGATGACAAACAGACAGACAGACACATAGATTTCTACTGTATAACCTCAATACATGTATAAAATATGACACCAGTCCTCTCACACCGAGGACCCACCACGTTCTGAGCATCCATAAACCCAGGGTTTACTGACTGCTCTCTGGGTCAGTAGCATAGGCCTTGGCTACACTTCCAGCAGCGGCCCTCTCTCTGTGGTCCAGCTCGACCCCCACCCCCTTTACACCACAGCTGAAATAGCAACACTCTCGTTTTGCCCACAGCTCCCAGAAGGGAAGCCCCACACTCATTCTTCTGCTGCAGAATTAATATTGCACCACATTTAGACGTGTGTGTGAAGGAGAGGAAAAGAATGTGCATGTGTCTCTGCTTGACACTTAGGAGAGTGAGAGGGTGAGGCAGCCAAGGAGTGACACAGTGCACGTGTGCATGTGCACATGTCTTCATAATAAAAACACAAATATGAAACATGTAATTATTTTAAACACACTTTAAACATAATTTTATAGGTTTAGACTACGACTGACTTCAGTTAAGGTTGAAGTATTCTCAGATTGGCTCTAAGTGGACATCTCTGACCTCAACTATAAAAATGAAATTGTTTGGATAAGGAAATATTTGCAAACAGCTCACGGATTTCTATGATTTACAGTGTGGTATTTGGGTCAAGCCATCTATAACAGACGAAATATTCTCTGATTAATGTTTATTACAGTTTGTGCCAGTAAATATATACTATTTCTGCCTGTGGTAAAGCAATATAAATTATTTCATGTTTGACTTTCTTGTGTTAGCAGTTGTATCATCTCCTTTTTGTGTTTTCTGCCGGCTCCCTTAATATTTTACATTTTTCCTTTCTCTCACATCAGACCTTGTCTCTGAGTTTCTGTCTGGCATGTGCACACAAAGTCTCCCTCTATCCTCTCACACATATTCGTCTTCTATTCCTGCGCTTGGTGTTTATCTTTCTCTCTCTCATCCTGCTGTTTTTCCCTCCTTTGCCTTTTTCTGTCTCATCCACACATCCACTGTTAGGCAACGGGTCCAGATGCTCCATTCCTCCTCCTCTATTCAGCATGTGAGAATCCCCCCAACCCAGCACCATGCATCAGCCCCAGCAGACCCCTCAACCTCTACACACAACTACAGCCTGTGGGCCCGACAGAAAACCACACAAACACTCTTAAAGAACACTTGTTATCTGGTGCATTGCTCCCTAATGGTTGTGGTTGAGCTGAATTGAGGTCAGAGCATTGGAACCGTGTCGGTGTGAAAATGGGAGTAAAAAGCATCAAGGTCATTTGGCAGACCTTCTACATCATTGCTTGTGTGGCATTATCAGCAGTGTTCTGCAGACAGCTGCCTCAGATATCTACCTCAAGCCAATTTAACTTGATCTGTCTGCCTCCACCCCCCTGTGGTGAAGGAATGCCACTGCATCTGTGATCACTCAATACAAAGTTTTAAGTTTGGATGGCGTTTGTTCACAGGCAGAGTGAGGCACATTCAAGGGGATGAATGCACCCAACAAATAATATAACACAAATTGCTGGTTGGAATCACACCTGTTATCCATTTCTAAAGAGTCAAAGGACCACTATAAAAATCAATATTAGGAACAAATTTAAAAAAAGCAAATACACACATGGAGATTGGATATATACAGTAAATAGAAATAAATAATAGAGTTATAATAAAAATGGAGAATACAATGACAAATTGAAAATAAGAGTGACGTGAGTTTACTGTGCATGGGGCAAAAAAAATTTCAGATCTATTAGTTACCTAAAATTTCACAATTTTAAACATTCCATTATTCCCATGTGAATGTCCTTTATTTAATCTGTTAATGTTCTTTGCATGTGTTCATACATTTTCTGAGGTTGTGTAACCATGACATCCGCCAAATGTCTCCTCATATGCTTAATGTGTACACAAACATTAGACATAATGAATTTACCTGAAGATTCAAAGTGTTGCGTAAGCTCAAAATGTATAGACAATATACGTTACTATTCAATTTGTGAATGTCAGTCATTTTCAATGCACAGGCGGAAAAAAATTCACGTTACATGAGTCAACTGACCACCAGGTGTCAGTGTTTAGCTTTTAGTTATTGTGCCTCTCTGGCGATCAGGCTGGAGACGATGACCAAAAAAAAGTAGTTAACAACAATGTCACCTCTTGGTGATATTTTGCAAGAGTTTTGGAAGACTCAAATATTTATTCTTAATTTTTTTTAAAGACACCAGGTGCTGGCATATTGGTCTTCTCTGTCTTTGATGTCTCCTATTTGTGTTTGTTGTGCAATCCAATTAAAGCCAAGAAATTTCAGATTCATGCCAAATGCAGTTTAATGTAATGTCAATTAACATTTTTTCCCAGAAAATCTTAAGCTCATACTTCTTTTTTTTATTTGATTTGTGGGATTTACTTTGGTTTTTTGTAAAAAAAAAAAAAAAAAAATTATATCTGAATAATTTCACAAGGCTACAATACATCAGAACTAGTAGGTCAGTGTGCTCTGTACTGGTATGAACACCATTGTCTCTGTTGACTTCCTGACTACAAGTATGAAGGGGAGTTTAGATAAAGGAGGACAGCCCATCTGATTACGCGGTGTTTTCCCTGCATTGTGCTTCTGAGAGGACATTGATTTTGGCCCACATCTCTCATAGCTGCAGAATGTCGCTCATCTGAAGTCCCTGCTAGGTCCTGCAAGGACATAAATGTGGCCACATCCAAAACAAGACTGCAGTAGGAGTCACCGAAATAGAACAATCTTCACCTCACTTTGTGTCCTCAGACTTCACCAGGAGGGTCACATCCAGTCTGTCTCAGGATTAGACACACTGAGCTTTACTTCTAGCAGCCGTTGTGGTGGAGGAAGACAGAGCTAGTGTCTGACGTGTTGGATCAAGAACATGTCATTACTTTTAAAGCCACATATGAAGCGACTGTAGACTATACACCTTTATGACTGAAAACCAGTCTCTGTCCTTTGTCATCAAATGGGATACCCAAGGAATGCCAGATATGGTTTATGTATTTTTTACTAGACCATGTGAGAAGCTTATTTCGCAAAGGAAAAGTCACTAGACGAGAAAAGTGACCATAACATAAACCAACGAATTAAAACTGAAGTGATGTGTCATTTCATGAAACATTAACAGAGTCTACTTGTATTGCTGTCATAGGGGGTATGTATTAATTTAACCATGAACCGCTGTGAGACATGGAACATCTCCCTGCGGGTTCAGGTGGCAATATCCCAAATAAATGTGCATAAATAGACAACTGGGGCACCACAAACGATTTGTGTACCTGAAATAATTTACTTTTTTCTCCTTGTTTGAAGTCTGAGCATCCATTGCCAACAGAATTGAGTAAAATCATGGCCTGCAGTTAACTCTGTTGCCCTGAGAGATTTATGGTAGCAACAAGGTCTTAACATGTACATGCCAACATTTGAAGTGATCCCAAAACGTGCTTCTAGCAGCTGACATTTGTCTCTGAGAAGCATATGTGTCAAAATGCTCCTGTCTGACCAACCCTCATGTGAGATACATGAATACAGTAACATGTGTCCAAGAAAAGTTATACGATGATTCCAATGCAGATGTACATCTGAGGCAATTTCTATCAAATGTAGTTCAAATGTATGGATTAGACATGACGTGGCAATGGTCATCGGTCATACAGGTAAAATGCCATTATCTGACAAAGAAATTCTCAACACATAGTCCACTTATTGACATGTTGTGGGGGTTTTAATCTTCACCCACATCATGTAAATGTCAGTCAGTCATCTTCAGATTACCACCGCTATATCCGCCGCAGCGGGTCACGGGGAGCCGGAGCCTATCTCGGAGGCATAGGGCGTGAGGCGGGGAACACTCCAGGCATGACGCCAGTGCACCGTGGAGCCACATACAAAGACATAAAACCATGCACACACACACTCATTCCTACAATTTGGAACGGCCAATCAACCTGAAGCGCATGATTTTGGAGGTGGGAGGAAGCCGGAGAACCCAGAGAGAACCCACGCAGACACGGGGAGAACATGCAAACTCCGCACAGAGCGGGACTCAAACCCGGGTCCGCCGCGTTGTGAGGCAGCAGCGCTAACCACTGCGCCACCGTGCCGCCCTTCATGTAAATGTAAAGTTTGGAATTTCCAAATATTTGCACATTTTTAACAAATGAAGTATGTTTTGGACTAATGGTCAGAAGCTCTGATAGAAAGCAGGTTCACCTTAAGACGGGATTGTGCCATCAATGGCCGTTTCCAAGGTCAAGATCAGTTTGACCACTGAGCAAAGTGTTTCTCCTGATGAAGGGTGTGTCCTATGGTCAAAGACTCAAGTAAACCAGTGGGTGGGGAGGTAGAATTAAGATTATTTTGCTAAGGCAATTTGTCATTTTTGTGCAGATACGGTAATGACAATGATCTTTAAGCCTTTAGCAGCTGAAAACACAAGCACTGGTGAAAGAGGGAATTTTGCTTGGCAAAGACTGAACTCTGTTGAGGGTCTCATTTAATCTTTCCTGCCAAGACAAGCACATGCATGTAGTAAAACACGACACATGCTGGAACTCTCCACCTCTGGAAACCCATCTATAGTCATTTTCAGCTAAGCTGTTTATGCTTGGATAATTAGGTGCATAATTATTCTATACGGAACAGGAACATTTTTCTGTACTGGGATTTAACAATCATGGTGTCCTCACTGCCCTGGCGGCGGTGGATTTTGGGGATCCTTGAGGACACAGTAGGGCTTGGAGTGAGCACATGCTGCATTTCCGATGGTGGAATTGAAAGCAGACCAAAACAAATACAGTTGCTATACTTCCAACAAGCAATGAGACAAAAAGGAAAATACAATAGATTAGAATGAATCCTTTCCTTCCAGGCACACAGAAGCTGTTTTCAACCATTTCAAGGTGGAAATAGGCAGTTCAGAGACAAAGAAAGAAGAATAGAGCTTTTCTACAGCTGCTCAACATTCATCAGTAAACCAATGAGCTCCCACACATTCAACATTTATCCCATTCTTTCAGAATTGTATTAACTCAATCTCTTTCTCATGCCTCACTCCACTACTGAACAGCTGCTTGCACATTTTGAAAAGTGACTCCCTGAATCTCATACTCACAATCTATCACCCTGCAGTGGTCCGTATGAAGTCTCCATCTTCTCTGTTAATAAACATTTGCCCACCCCTTCACACTTGAGAGGGATGAAATTGTTTTAGCAATAAGAGTTTGACAGGTCAGTAGTTTATGTGTGTTATTATGAAAAGTGGTGCACCGTCAGATGAGCTTACACATGCGTCACCGTGCCCTCAGTAAGAATTGGCACTGGTTGATAATATAAGTAGGATATGTTTGAACATTCCTGTTTTCTTGCTCCCGTTTTGCTGATTGTTCCTCAGTGGGGGAATATAATGTTATTAATTTAGATGAAAAGAATTGATTCAATAGAAGGATAATAGTATACTATAAAGGAAGGAAAGTTGAGACAAAAATTTCTGTAGTTTCTGTAGCACTTCCACTAATCAAAAATATTTTTGAACAAATTTGAAATGAGGAATTTCATCTCCAAGAACATGTACATTGCTGTGTGAGAATACAAATGATGGAAATATGGTCCAAATATGGAGTTGTTCCTTTCCAAAAATACTTTTTCCAAAATACAATCTACTTTTAAAAGCCACTGATGTGACTTTCAAATGTCTGCCAATCATCTGTTTGGCTCTAGGTCTGGCATTCACCCAGAGAGAATCATTTTCCCCATGTACACTGTTGAAAACTCTTCCTTTTGGTTCCAGGGAGTGTGGTGGTTTGTTAGGGCTCGCTGTGTTGATTAAGCATCTATGAAGTTCAGGAAATGGTTTGACAACGTACTGCTGTGCAGCGTTTAACATGAAAATGGGAGGCATTGGATTTCTACCTGGCAAAGTGCATTAGAGAAAAATACTGTTCACACATTCTATTCTTGCTTGTTCATTCATTTCTTTGATTATGAACTGTTAATAAACTCTTAATAAAGTGTTACATCCCATACATAAGGCTTTGATGCATGCTCACCCAGAACCATATTCTGCAATCTCAGCTGGTGAAAAATGTTTGTTTTTTTTAAATTGCCACACAACATGTTTGATTTTGTTTGTCTCAACTGCTTACCAAATCCGTTTTTCTTCATCAACATCTAAACAAAATATCTGAGTTGCACAGCCAGAAATTAATGACTTTTTCAGATTGTTGTTCCTTGCTCAGTTTTTACTTAATCTGTGTGCTTGGTGATGACAAATCTCTCTTTTTCTCTTTGTGGCATTCCGCTGAGTTCCTTGAGTCTCCCTCTGAGGTCAATGGTTTCATTGGATAAAATATAAACCAGGGTCCCCTGAAAGCAGCAGTTGTCTGCTCATTTGTGTAGACATGAACAGATGGGGCCAAAGTCAACCTTCCTTTTATTAGGAATCAGATGTGACCCCAGGATATTTTCTGTTCTCCCTCTCAGCCTTTGATATACAGGATGTGGAGTTTTGCAAAAGGCACTGTTTTACTGAAAGCAAAACCTGAGAATCAAACAAATGGATTGACACTTTGCGATCAATATCTGACATGAGGAGTTCAGACATCAGCACAGACACTGGACATTGGACAATCAGACTATTTTGGTCTGAAGGAACAGACGAGTTGAGCAGCAAATATAACAAAATCACAATTAAAATATATATCTTATTTGTTTACATATAAAAAACAAGAACTTCAGTGAATAAATATCTTGTTAATACTTTAAATACAATCATTGCAGAAAACCCATTGTTTTATTTTCTTTTGCTTTTGTTATGTCAATGTCACCAATATGTTGATGATGTGCCCTTCTCAATGTTAGAATTTTATTGACAATCTGCCCTGATTTAATAAGGAATTTTAATTCCAAGTGTTGAGGAATCCATTTTCCAATAGTGTGTTAGTGCTTTGTTCAATAATACTCATTTACATTCAGGTAAATCTCTTTTAACATTATATAAGTTGACATGCAAATGAAACATATTCAGTACCTTTTAATTGTGTACATATATTTACAAATCTTTTACAAAACAATAAAAAACTATCATCAATTAAATATTTTTCCCATATAAAAATGAATAACTTACAGTATACTTGTTTTAACATAGACGAGATATGATGATTATGTACATGTACAAAAAATATCTTGTTATTTTAGAAATTTACAGAAAAATTAAGGTGCACTTGAGTGCCTAATTCTATAAATCAAATTACATCAGTGATCACACAAAATATTAACAATAAATTTGTGTAACATGTAAATATACTGGTAAATAATTCCAACGCACTGTGTCCTAATCCGATTATAAATGTGATATGTGGGTCATATCATTGCATGTGCTCTCTTTAGCATATATTTGACGTGAAATATGAATGAAAACTGTGAGATGCTTTGAGGTATGAAACTCCTGTGGTGAAACACCACCTAATCAGTGCAGATTAACACTGAAAACGCCCCATGTAATGGCTGAAACAAAACTTTATGAGTATTGACAGTGATTGTACCAGCTGCAACAACTTTGATAGGTTGTTGCAGGACGCAAATGAAAATCATAACACTTGAGTGAGTGGAAGTTTGTTGTGAACCTACGGCAGCTACAAAGCTGATGCCACTGCTGTAGGTTTTACCCTGTGAAGTGAAAAGCCTTGATCTTTACATCGCAGCATTCCTGTGAAGGCAGAGCACACAACATGAAGGTGTGATGCCAAGAGCACCAAAGTGAGCAGGTCAGAGCAGCTATGATGATGATGATCCTTAATTACCACACTGTCAACAGTAAATTAATATAGTGAAGACAGAAGTGTGTGCAGCACCACGTACAGTGTAAACTGTGTTGAAGGACCCACTCTACACATAAATTATACTGCATCAGTTAAGATAGTAATAGCAATTTTGATACAAACATAATTCATTTACAGTTTATGTACAAGTCATCAATGCTAACTTGTCTGCTAAGTTCAAATGTACGTCTTTAAATAAGCCCATATATACAAAATAGTGTGATCCACGACTGCTGTGCAAATCCTTAGGAGATTAAAATAATGTCTCTGTGGTACTGCAGGTTGTCATCATGCATCGGGTGTAAACCTGTGTTTATTTGAACCAGTGCAGGTAGTTTGTCTTGAGAGCAGGGAAGCACATGTTGTTGCTGCAAGAGCCTCCGTAGCTGGGAGGGCATGCGGAACAGGGCACGCCTACTTTGTAAGGAGCCTCTCCAATCCAGTTACCCCTGGAAATCAGCATTAAAAGGATTTCAGTTATAAGTTTACCTGTTTCCTGTATGCATTCGTATCATAGTACTATGAAATTCAAGAAGTTCTTCCACATATCAGATGTCTGAGGAACTGAGTGCCCATTTCTAAAGCTAAAATTGGTCATCAATGTCTTGAGAATTGTTATGCTTTACATATTTCTTAAACGTGTGGGATTAAAGAACTGAGGTCACAAGTCGGTCACAAGTCAAAATAAACTTTGTTTCTTGACGATTGTGTTTCATTGCTGTCAGGAGCTTTGTAGCAGTATTGGTTCACAGTCTTGTATTGAGACTATCTGAATCTGCCAGCAGCATGGGTGGCATCTCATAATGCAGAATAGAAAGGGGTGGTCAATGTGGGGATTAATCCTGTTGTCACTCCATCATTAAAAGATTAAGGAGTTCATTAGAATTTACCAGCCACTTTGCAGCATTTAAATAAAACTATTTAAGAAGGGTCAAAGCAAACTGTACAGTGCCGTTAACTCTCAGCTGTCAAGTGTACTTACTTAGGTGAGTAGTTGCAAACTAAGTATGTTGCCCTCTTCCACACTGAACCCCAAACGTTCATGTTGTAGCATGTGTGAACAGCACAGCCTACTTTGTTGGTTGTTGCCCACACCATCTGCAAAAAATACAGAGCAAACAGCAATTGATATCACTGTTAGGACATTTCAATGTTAATATAATTGACTTTAGCTTGTGTACCTGTGTATAATGGGTACACATGGGTCCATAGCATCTTAGAGGACATCGAGGGTTGCAGTCACGGGGGTATGGAAAAGCATAATCTTTGACCTCATCATACCATGGCTTCACCAGTTGGAGAATGGATCGATAGCTGTGAATAGATGACAGACGTGTTCAGCAGACATACTAGTTTGACCCCAGGTGCATTCTGGGTGATGTAGAACATAGCACCATGTGTAGCATTTGCAAAATCTAGTGGTTTCCATGTTTGGATGCATAATGTGCTCAGTCTTTAAAATTGATTACTTGCGCCTGACTTTTTATATTGCTTGTGAATTTGATTAGTTGCTGACTTTTTCTAAGTTGTTTCTAGTGAGAAAGGGCTGTTCACTCAGACCAAATTATCAGAGAAATGATGTGATGCTCTGAAATAAAACTGTCTCTAAACCACATTTTACCGCTGGCAATCATCCTGGATGTAAACAAGGTCATTGTGAAGATGCGCCAGAGCTTCAGAGTCTGCAGCCAAATGGCATCTATTTTAATAATCACCAGTGACAGAATTCTCAGGATTGTGTTCACTTTGGCCATGTTTGTGCGCAAGATGTCCAAACAGGCTCTGCAAAGCAAAATGCTGACTTGCCATGGAAAAGGAACAAAGTGCAGGGGGACATTGGTGTAATAGAATCAAGGAGTTTTAGTCCCCATGACTTATGACATGAATTAGTGACAAAAAAAATATGAACATAATATTTCCAACACTGGTCTTATTCAGGATTTAAATGTGGTTTTGATTGTTAGGTTGCATCAGAGAAAAGGGTTGTTTGAAAAACTACAATCTTCTGTACACACGATTCATTTTTGGAATGTCTCAGTGTTAAACATGTCAACTATCTGAATTCTGGCAAAACAATTACAATTAAACAATTAAGTTTGACAAAACAGAAAAGTGGATAAACCTTTTACTAATTCTGAGTGTTAGAAAATAGCATATTTTAATGTGAATTGTCTCTGGGAGTCGCAGAGAGTATTTGGAATAATTCTGACTGACTCGAGTCTCGTGTTGCTCCTCAATAAAATCTAAAAGTGTAAAACTCATAAAGATGCTCTGTGTTTCCAAATGGAAAGTCAAGACCCGCTAAAGGGATGCGCCTTTGTCCTCATGGGTCATGACTGAAAACACAACTTTTGTTTATTTGAAGGTCGTAGGAGCATTCCTCAACCAGTCACTGGGTCACAGTGCAAAAACTTTTAGGAGAAAGAAGAAGGGGGCTGCAAGGCAACGACCATGACTGCATAGAGAGTCGTCCCTGAGAGGAGCAGCAGATGTTGGGGGAGGGTGAGGGAGTCAAAGGTCGCTCACCGTCCTGTCCTGACAGAGAGGTTTTGACCCAGGAACCTGAGGAGGCTAGGTGGGCCGTGCTCCCACAGGCAGGCATGAGCCCAATCCTCAGCCGTCTTGGCGAGAGTGTCATCCCACACCTTCACACCACAGAGACAGAGTGGAAACATGGAAACTCATTACATACCTGATGCAAGAGATCAAAGCCAAATCTTTAGTCGGCATCAAGATGCGAGATAAGATTCCGCGCTTTCTGGGCTCAAAGTGCTGCTCACCATGGCAAGACACAAAAGTTATCCAGCAAATCAGTTACATCATACTTCATTGTTTAGTGTCCCATTTCCCTGAAAACACAGGTGCTTGGATGGCCGTAAGATTTCTCTTTTCTTATGATTATGTCATTCAACTGTAGTTCTATAAAGGAGACCCCCCCCCCTCACTACATGTTAATACCAGTGGCAAAAAGGTGCTGATGGTTTTGAATGGGATTATCTCATTCAAAACTACATAATAATAATGATAATAATGATAATATAGACAGACAGACAGACAGACAGACAGACAGACAGACAGACAGACAGACAGACAGACAGACAGACAGACAGACAGACAGACAGACAGACAGACAGACAGACAGACAGACAGACAGACAGACAGACAGACAGACAGACAGATATAGATGTAGATATAGATGTAGATATCACAGTTGAAACTATAACCTAGAGCTAGAATGTCTGACTCAGACAAGCTTGGAGTACAGATCCTGACAATAATATGTCATCAGCTCTAACAGGTCAGGTGACCACTTTGCTCTGAGGTGTTACACTACCAGCAGGCTACTGGTACCATTCATGACCCCTCTTCCGTTAGAAGTGACTACTTTGGTGGTCTACTGTTGTGCAGTGTGCTCAACATCTGACGGTGCCATGAAACTTAAAGGTAGTTTTTACTGTAATTCCTTCTCAAACAAAATGTTCTCATCTATATCTATGAGCATTTATTTGAGGCATGATAATAAAAACTAAAACTACTGGGAAACAGATGAGGTTTATGCATAACGAATATCCACTCTATGAAAAAGTGGGAATAAAAATGAATTAAGTTTGAATGAAAGTTTGGCTTACCATGTATTCCATATTGGATGATGGGGGAAACACCTTCCCTCTCACTTTGTTATGGTAATCAAGGATGGCAAGCATGTCGTTCTGGCTAATATAACGCTTCCTCCTGATTTTTGAAGTTGTCGCGGTTTCCGTCCCATGGTAACGCGCTGCGCCAACGTTGGTGAAATTGGCCGTGGATACAGCGGGAATGCTCGTTGCCAATGCACTTGCTCCGCAAGATATGCACAGAAGCAATAAGTCTATAGCAAATAACTGAGGTTTCATTTTTGCTTGAGGAAACAGCAGACAGACGACCCCGTGTGTTGGACTGATCTGTAAAAAAAAAACCCCCCAAAAAACCCCATAAACTCTCTTACATTGTTGCCACGCGACGCACAAGCGGATAAATTTAAACCAAGCGTCAAACCTCCGAATTGAATCGGCACCGACAGTCCTTCAAGCGATCTTTGGTCCTACCTTTCCTTTTTTAGTGTAGTGGTCCCTGCTGCCAAGGCTTAATCACCTCTGAAGCCTCTGTGATGGATTTGAGAGACGGAGGGCTGCAATACTTTATGCGCTTTGCAAAACTTTGTGGGTGCTTAGGGAGAAGTCTGACTTTGCGCGTTTTATATATTGCAGTGGACGATGCAGGAAGTGCGCCTGCCTCCACGCCTCCATGTCACCTGAAACACAGTACAGTATAACTTGGAGACAGTTTGCTCTCTCTGAACCCTCATCCTATCCAGCCTTTCTCATCATGACATCTGCTTTAAGTTAGTGCAACAACATTTGATGAAAGCATAACAATAGAAGCATATTAAATTACTTTTTCTTAGGTCTTATCAAAAAAAAAAAAAACATAATTAAAAGCATTTATTATGAATGCTTGCAGTGTTATATATAATGTTACTATGGATAATGTTTACACTAATATTTGTCGTTTTATCTTTAAATTTGCAGGTTAAGTCTGATCCAACACAATTGAAAGAATTAAGTGTTTATTAGCTTGACAATCAAGCTGCCACATTAGCTTTATATCCAGTTAGTGATTGGTCAGTGGTCAGTTGAACATCCACATAAACTCATGAGTGGGAGGAATCCAGAAGTTTTATGAGTCAAATGATTGTGAGAAAGTCCATGTGTTCTATCAGTATTCATTACACTATAAAGATTACACTTGTTCGGTGTGTGGCTCCAGCTGTGAGGTTTGTTAGAGCGCACGCAGAGCCAAGACAAAAAACCCTCTACAGGTCATCATTTTCACTGGCAGCTGCTGAACAAATTCAAGAAACGTGACGCAGGAGCAATTTTCCTCCCTCCTTTCCCTCACTCTCCCCCTTTTTCTCCTCCTCTCTTGTTGCTGACAACTGGTGCTTTCCCCGAACTCTTCTTGGAAGTGATGGACTTTTCAGGGATTGGAATCGTTGGAAGAGATTGCTCTGGAGGAGTGCAGTGCAAAGATATTTTCCTCTGTTTCACTCTGTCCACAATTCAGCTCCTACTTTCCACTGAAGCTCTTCCTCAACATACAGAAATTTACTGATGGAATGCAGTCAGAGCCAGACAATAAATTACGAGGGATTATTCCTAGACTTTCTCCAGTGCTCTGTTAAATGCCAGGATGCTTAAGCACAGCTGACACAGCAGAGGAAAAGCTGAAACACAATGAGAAAGCATACGTCTCGAGCATCAGCCATCTCAGAGGAACCTTACATACATTTAAAAAGGCTTTTTACTTCCACACAGTAATTGCTCAAAACCTGTTTTAATTTAATCCATTAAATGTATTTCAAGATATGATGTGATTTTGTGATTTCTGCTGTTTTCTGTTATGAGTACACACAATCACATCTGCTCTGTATTTTCACTCATCCTCTCATCTGCTTTCAATAATGAAATTACTCTGCAGCCAACACAGGCCACCAGCCACAGTTTGTGATCATATCTGTGCTGAATCCTATCTGTAGGTTTAAAACCACATTAAAACCCATATTACAGCATTATCTTAACATACACCTGTTTCAGTTATTTCACACCCACTTGTGCTATTACTCATTGGTGTCAATGAATAAGAAAGACTGTAACAGTTAAACAATTGGTGCGATTGCAGACAAGCTGGACTGAATAAAATGTATGTATGCCTATTTCACTGTATTATTCTGTCCCCTTCCCTCCCCTAATCTCATGCACACACAGACACACTCCTTCTTGTGCAGCCTCCTCAAGGACCAGATGATATTTTCTCAGTCTGAGAGTACTGGGCCTTGTTTGTGTATTGAACCCAGTGACTTCGAAAGAGGTCGAGGCATTATTAGCATTTTATCACAGAAGTAATTAGGGCATTATTTGAGGCACATGTTGCTCTGAGAGCCCTTGGGTCTGTTTTGGAAAAGTGTTCTTTGTCAGACAGAGCTTTTATTTACCTACAATACATTGTTCCAAGTTTCCCCCATGCTTTGCCCCTCTGCAAGGCCCCTCAAAGCCCAGTGTTGATGCCAGTGTGGCAGGGAGAATGAGGTGCAGTGGTGAGTAAAAGGGAGTGCAAAAAGAGAAATGGCAAGTCATAGACAGACTCTACAAATGTTAAAATTGTCATAGTTCTAGGTGCTTCCAAATAAGGCAGAAAGATTTAAAAACTAGAACTCAAATGCAGAAAGAAATAAACTGGAGTTGGCATGATTTTGATAGGTAAAAGTACTGTGTAAATTTGTGTTATAAATGTTGAAAAATATTTTTAGTTTCATGTAAATTAAGACCAGTGTAGCGGGTAGCGCTGTTGCCTTACAGCAAGAAGAACCCGGGACATTTTTGTGCAGTTCTCCTCGTGTCTGTGTCATCTCTCTAGGTTCTCCGGCTTCCTCCCACCTCCAAAAACATGCAACTCAAGTATGAATGTGAGCGTGAATGTGTGTTTGTCTATGTACGTCCCTGTGATGAGCTGGCGACTCGTCCAGGATATACACTGCTGCCTGTAACCAATTTGAATAAGCTCCAAAAACAAACACAACATGTATTCTGGCTAAGTGGCGAAAGACAAAAACCATTACGCTCATCAGGTCTTCAAGAACATCAATGACTGAATGCAAATTTAAGTAAATAAGCGATAATTCGGTTTTAAGGACTTAGTCATGGCGACTTTATTTACATAACTGATAAATTGGAAGTTGGTAAGACACTTTTTTTACCCTCAGACATAGTCTTTATGCTAAGCTAAGCTGCCTGATTTCTGGCTAGAGTAACATGGCTACCCTACACCCTGGTGTGAGCTGGTATTTAGTTGTCCTGAGGCAGTCCTAGGGTGATGTCATGAGCTGGACTGCTATTTGCTGGGAGGTAAAAAGAAATGGTGACATTTTCAGGTCGGTTTACATTGGTGAGAAGCCGAGTCTCCAAATTCAAGCTGTCCAGGTGGCTTTCTTCCTCACATAGCTGTTGCACATTATATCAATGGAATATGATATTACATAGCAAATAGTGTCTTTCACACTGTCTGCTAACTTACAACAGAGTGAGGACTTGATGAAAGAAAAAGCAGGGTGAGAAAGCTTCGACCCTGTGTCCTCACCAGAGGTTCAACAGTGGATTATTACTCCCTCCTTCTCCAAAGAGTAACAAGCCAAGTAATTTAGTCAATAAATATCTGAGTGGTCTGATCAAACAAGGCCCTTGTCCTTTGATTTAAAATTAAATTCCTGCTGTGTTTACATTGTATATACACTGATAAATCAATGAGTTGTTTTTTTAGGATCTGGCCAGTAACATACAATGTTTTAATACCAGCTGGTACTGTAACTACGTTTGCTGTTGCTGAAAGATCACCCAATATAACCCAGAGCTGGCTGCATATTTATAGAATACTGACCTCCACAAACACAGCCATAGAGAATCTATTCCAAGTTGGATGTTTCCCCCTGTTGTTGTCTGGATACGAGTCTGGCGTTTGTTTGGCTGTTCCCTGAAAGCTAAGGTGACTTTGTCCCCTACCTCAGTCACAGGAAGGAAAAGACCATTCAGACACCATAAAGAGTACAAACCAAATGACAGCAAGAGTTATTCCAGGGCAGCTTCAGCAGACATGAATTTTACCTCTTACTGAAATGATCACTATGATAAAAGAATGATAAGAGAGAAGAGACATATGGGAAAGTAGAAGAAGTAATCATTTATTGCCCCATTAGGTTTATTTAAGAGATTTTTAAAAGTGTCTCAAAAAATATTACGTCAGCAGAACATACACAATCAAATTCCCATTTTCCTGAAACACTGTTTAAAGTGTGGGAAAGACCTGAGGGACTATAGAGGAGGGACCTTTTCTTCAGAAATAAGTTGCTCAGTTTGGGCATCTATTTTTGACATGTTACATTCCTTTACCCCCAGATATTCTCACCCATCTATAAGACATTTACAACCATCTTTGATGCTTCAACCTTGTAATACTGGACAGAGACTAGGCTGTGGTTACACACAGATATTTCTCAAGAGGTTCAGATGTCAGCTGAGAGAGAGACAGGCAAACATGAAAAATCCAGCAGGACCTAAAGTTAGAGCAGAGATGTTTTATGATGTATCTTCATGACAACCAGTGACAAAAATATCACCTGGGACTCAGGAGCAAGTTGCTAACATGAAAACAACCTATGTGAAGGTTTCTCAAAAGCTGTCTTATATTTTTAGACTATCTTGTGACAGTACATATTACCTACACACTGCAAGATTAAGTCTCTTCTTAATAAGTAATTTTGGGAAAAATTCACTGGTAATAATAATGACATGACACATATAACAACATGATAAAAATCCACTCAAAATAAAGTTGTGGAATAAATTTTCCTCTCTTGCAAAGTAGTCAAAGCTGTCTCCTGTTCAGATGGAACCAAGTGGTTTTTCTGATAAATATGGATTTCTTTTGACCTGTACAGTGGCTGGCTGAAAGAGGCTGTGGCTGAGTAGGTCTGGAGGCAGTCTAAACAGCAGATGAGCAATAAGCTAGGCTTTGGCAAACAGGCCCTGTGGCAGAGATTCTCTTGGGCAGGGCAGGTCCTCTGGGAGTCCTGTCATTCACAGAAATAATGTTTGCAATAGACTATTCAGAGGTTAAGAGATTTTAGCCTTTGCAATTGTAATCATAAATGTAGTTGGTGAATTGAAAATAGCTGTGTAACCGCGATCTGGAGCTAACAGCTGTTAGCATCAGACCCTACTACCTGGCGCGTGAATTTTCACACGTCATTGTCCTCGCTGTCTACATCCCTCCATGGGCGGACCCTGAGACTGCATGAGAGACCATCTGTTCGACCACCTCTGCTCTTCGGACCCGGCACCCGGAGGCGCTCGTCATTATCACCAGTGACTTTAATCACGTCACCCTGGACTCATCTCTCCCCACAATGGTCCAGTGTGTAGACTGCCCCACACGGAAGAACAGAACCATCGATCTGTTTTACACTAATGCTAAGGAGGCATACACCGTCACCCCCCTCCCTCCACTAGGTAAATCAGACCATAACCTAGTGTACCTACAGCCCACCTACATCCCGCTGGTGAAACGGCTGCCAGCAACAACACGACAGGTCAGGAGGTGGTCCCCGGAAGCAGAGGAGATGCTGAGGGACTGCTTCCAGACCACCTACTGGGATGTCATCATGGGCTCACATGGAGAGGACATTGAGGGGGCAGCTCAGTGTTTTACAGACTACATGAACTTCTGTGTGGACACCGTGGCCCCTGTCAGGACAATCAGGTGTTACCCCAACAACAAACCATGGGTAACCAAAGAAGTCAAGGCTGTCCTGAACAGGAAGAAGTGGGCGTTCAGGAGCAAGAACGAGGATGAGATGAGGAAGGCCCAGCAGGAAGTGAGACTCTGCCTGAGGAGAAGCCAAGGAGGCGTACAGGAGAAAGCTGGAGAAGCAGCTGGGGCGCAACCAGGTGCGGGAGGTCTGGAATGGGATGAGAACTATCAACGGACACGGGATATATATAGTGTTATAGTGTTTATATTTTAGTTATATTTTAGTATATAAGTCCTGTTAGTGCTGCATGTGTCTGTTATTGTAGTGTATGTCTTGCAGTATCTATGTATCTATCTATCGATCTATCTATGTATCTATCTATCTATCTATCTATCTATCTATCTATCTATCTATCTATCTATCTATCTATCTATCTATCTATCTATCTATCTATCTATCTATCTATCTATCTATCTATCTATCTATCTATCTATCTATCTATCTATCTATCTATCTATCTATCTATCTATCGATCTATCGATCTATATATCTATATATCTATATATCTATATATCTTTCTATCTAGATCATGAAGTGTTAGTTATCTTAGCTACTAAGGTGAACTCGTATGTCTTTACCTTCTGGTCACTGTTCAGAAACTATGAACTGCCATCAATATCTTGCTCAGGATTTATGATTAGACTGGACATTTTCAGAGTGTGTGGTCAGAGTTACAAAGTGAAAGCAATCTCCATCCCTTTGTGTTCACTGCAAGACTTGATCCTTGCTTACTTTTAAGAGCTTTTGTGCTGCTGGAAGGCACCGGCTAAGGCTGCAACTTGTAGACTTTGCGCCCAGAGTGCAGCGGTGACATCTGGTGAACTGTACCATTCATCGTTAAAGAATATGCAAATTGTTATGTTGGATTATTTTTTATGTCAGCTTTTCTCCTTGATCCTATTAGAGCTCTTTCGTGCAGCTACCTGAATACCAGAATACCACGAAACAAAGTACAATAACACAAATGACACCATTGTTGCATTCATGTTCGCTCCTTTCACAATGAAGTAGACACTGCTGGTACAGAAACCTTCAACTTATGTTTGATAGGTTTCATTTTGCATATCTGATTCAATAAGGTGTTACTTGCATTTATAATTTTATTTTTAAATATATTATTTATGTGTTTGCTCCGTTTCAGTAGGTCTCTGCGCTCTTGATTCTTTCCTTGAGGATGACATAAATATGGGCATCAAGCCTCAAACGAAAGTTCAAAAACCCTCATAATAAAATAACGGTGGTCAGTGATGCAATTTCAAGTCAACTCACTGATTTGTGAGTAACATTTTATCATAAAAGCAACTTACGCTGTTCAGAAAAACAGGCTTCTTTAGCATTTATCTCACTTGAGTTTTGCTCAATGACGTCAAATGAATAATCAGAGGCCTGTCAGTGGCAGGTTCCTGCCAGGGCCGTATTTATGATGACATCAGTGTTTTAGTTGGAAGTACTTTATCAGAAAAGCCAGAGGTTTAATGTGTCCCATGATCCATGTAAGTGATGGATTTAAAACTGAGATAAAGCAAAGTTTCCATGGGTTTCTGGGAATCCCCTTTGGGCCTCTTGTTTTTTGTAATCCTTGTTGTGGGCACCATGCCCTATCAAGGTTTCCCAAGTTTTCTGAACTGCAGTAGATGGGACTGTTCAAGAACTCATATGTTTTTGTGGAATACCCAAATATTTGCTGTTTTTGAAGAGGAGTCTATTTGATAGGTCAGATTTATTGACAATTAAAGTTCAGAGTTTTCGTGCTGGCTTAAGAATACATACTCCCATGAATCTTCCATGAGTCTCTCTGACTGTTTGGGTCTGAACAAGGTGACCTCAGAAGATTTGCTCTGCATCCCCCTTTGTGAGGCTGCAGCAGGTGGCATCCCTCATAAGAATTTACAGCTTGGTTCCTCTGGTTCAGGGCATACAAACCAAGTTTTATGGAGCAAATAGAGAGAGGTCATGGTCCCTCCGGTTTGATCGTACCATGACCAAAGCAACGTGGCTTCTGTTTTCCTGTGGTACCTGTGAGATGGTTGCCATGTACAGTATTCTAACACCATGAAATCATGAAAAACAATTACGTCAACTCAAATATTTGGCCTCATGTACTGAATTTTATGTAAAAACTCTGAAGACACTGGAGAAGTCAGTGTTCTCTACAAAGGTCGCTTAAGGTCATACTTCCATACTGAAATCCACCATGAGGATAAGCTGTGTTATGACTTCATTTTACGTATGTACAACCACTGGTTGTTGTCACAATCTGAATGGACACAGCTCAGATGTGTCTGACTCAGGGATAATTCTGTCACTGCAGAGAAATATAATCATATATAGTAATTAGTGGTGCTAGTTAAGCTATAATCTACTACTCAATGCTGCTAAATCATATTTACACAAACTGGTGCTTGTCTGACTATCATGTCAGTCATGGCATGATATAGCATTCATTATTGTCGTTGTGGCTGTACCAACTGGAGTAACACACCAACTGAATGAAATACTCCTTTTATGTGATTTCAAACATTATTTTGACAGAATTCTGAAGTTATTGCAAGAAGATACAACAATAGTATTGGGGAAAAGAAGCTCCAGAGGTTAGCGCCTTAAATAAAAGTTTGTTGGTTCCCTGAATTCTGTAAGTTTGACAGGTAAAAGTACTGTGTGTAAATATGTGTTGAGTGACAAAACATAAAGAAACAAACAAACCATTGTACATTTTATTTTTGTAGTGATTTTCTATTTTTCCCTTTTCAACTCAGAAATTGAAAATACATTTAAATTTTCAATTATTATTTCACATCACAATTTTGGAAAAAAATTGAAAGCCTCTATACCCTGTATTTTTTTATTTTCTGTTTTTGTGTATGTATGTATATATATATATATATATATATATATATATATATATAAACAAGAAAATCAAACAACTACTGATTTTTTTGTCATTTGATGTGCATTTCTGAAACAGAAAATTACCAAAAGACACCAGAAAATTTTCTAAAACTTTTCTTTTGAAATTTTCCATTAATAAATGCATTCTTATTGTTTCTACCTCTAATCTAGATGTTATTAATTTTCAGGTACGTGTCTGACAATTGTGCAATGTTTTGGTGCTTTTAACATGACTCTCATCACCAGGTAACTTAACTTATTTCTGTAGCTTAATGGTGTTCCTGTTTGTTTCTTTTTGCTGGTGTTGGCTCTAATAACGATCCCATCTGCCAAATAGCTTCACACACTACAGATAGAGATTTAATAAGATGAAATTGCTGGGTTGAGCTCAAATCATCCTATACATTAGCACGTCCACATGATCGACCCTTCCACTGACCCATCTGAGGTGTATGCTAATGAACTCTCAGTTTCTAGAAAACAGCACACTATTACCTCACTTCCTAATGAGTCACTCCAAGTCCTTGACCTATTTAATACATGGGCAGCAAATATCCATGTTTCTCTGTTGCTGTACCAAGCATCAAAATCAGATGAGGATGGAGAGGAAAACTATGCCAGATAATCATGAGGATGATCCAAAAGTCATTATTTTTCACATCATTGTTGTCTAACTGAAAACCGCTTTACAATTTAGCCCAACAACTGAGCTCAGCGCTTGTCCAGATAGGCTTAATATATCAATTTTGCTTTTTGGGTTCTTGGCTTTGTTTTATCGCCGTTAAAGGAAAGTCCCAGACTTTACTCAGTACTTAATGTTTGATATAATCCTACTTGTTGATGAAACTTAGTATTTATTTATCCACCTTCTTAATCTGCCTTTGTTTTAATACTTGGCGAAGTACTGTTAAAAAGATGCTTTGTTATTGTCCACATTTGGATCAGCATTTGTGTACTTTTCATTTGCAGATATGTTTTTGAACATGTACCGTATGTTGTCTGAATAGTTGACAAGAAAATCACCTTGAAGAACATCAACATTAACTCTCCATCCACAAATAGAGTTTTGTCTCTTGGTTATCGGATACCCGGCGCGCTCACTAACTAAAAAGCACTCAGACCTCTGCCAATACCACTGGCATGAAAACCTAAACATCAGGAAACACATGAGAGCCCTCTCAGCAATTTTTGTCAACATTGGTCCTCTGATAGAAGAAATTTGCGAACTCAGCATGCACGATAAGTTCACTCCATTTTGTCTCTTTGTGAGGAGATCATCAACTGTTACCATTCTATGCAGGGCGTAGCATGATGACGACATTGCTTCGTTCGGCTATGCCTCATGCCAAATTAGTAATCCCACCTAATTTCGTGATCCATGAAAGCCCCTCCTAACTTTTGGAATCATGTGTTTATCATCAACATTTCCTGAGTTATCAACAATAATATGATTTTCCATAAGAGTGGATCTGGATCAATACTTGATTGTCCTATTTTATCATCCTTTATCATCATGCTATTGGCCAATCGGCAAAAAAGAGACCCTACGTCATCTGATATAACCTCCTCCAACTCTTATTGGCAGAATAACAATGCTGATGAGAGAAGTAAGACTGAATCAAAACAGTTAAGCCATAATATTAAAACATTGAAAGAAGAAGCTAAATCATTCCATTGAGCTGATGGTCGTTTTCAGGGGGTTCATCACTAAAATCAACTCCTTTCATGTTCCATCAGTATTTGTTGAATTTTACTGTCAAGAAATACTGGTTAAGCTTTAAGGTAAATTCCACTTTAAACTTGACACATGTCACATCATAGCTTAATATGAACAGTCCCATCCATGTCTTTTCTGTGGTTGTTTGTAACATTGTGAGACTGTTGATGGGTGGACTTTTCTTCACCCTTCTGAAATGTTTAAATAGCATTCATAATCTACCGAAAGCTGCGCAGCTTGTTGTGACAGAAATTGCTTGTTATCAACCAGGAAATTTGTCTGGGTCTAGCAAGGCCTTGGATTGGTCAGCCCTGGGCCAAAACAAATCCAACCAGCTGCTGGATTTTTGCTCTGGTTTGTTCAGTAGTGAGTGCATGAGATGTATCCCAGCATCCCCAAGCCAATGCATATTTCCTGTCCCTGTTTCCTGCTGAATATCAAAGTGCTATAGAGACTCATCAAGAGACAGTGCTGCAACACAAATGGTTAGTGTTCCCACGAGCTGCATATGGATGCAATTAGTGCAAGGTCTTTCCTTGTCTCATTGTCTGTTTTTATTGCTTTTAACCTGATGTGCATCATCTGCGAATATAAGACCTAAATTGTGACCACAAGAGGAATAAAAATAGAGAAAACCTACACTGTAGATACTCTGCTTGTTGGCATTGCTGGCAAGGAAAACAAAATAATTTGTAGTCCTTGGAACAGTGGTGTGAATGCATTGAAAAACGTACAGCTGTCAGTTCCATGGGAGAAAATTCACAGAAGTATGATTCAATGAAATGTGAAAATTCAGAGAACTAAAAGCCGTGCTCGTTTTTCACTGCACTAAATCAAGCCATTTCTGTCATTTTACAAGCTGATATTTGTCCAGAAACGACTTAAAAGAAGAAAAAAAACATGGTGATTTCGCAGACAGATGTGAACCGGTGATTGTCTTTCCTTCCAGCCAAAATATCCACAACTGTCTACACAGATCACTGAGGAGACACAGCAGCAGCCCCATGCTGTGACTTTCATATTACAGGTCATTTACATTATGCAAAAATACCTTTATTTTATAAATCTGCCATTTGTCACAAAATGCAGATCAATTCAAGCAAAGTTGAGCTGTGGCCTACTGTTGATTCCCATGTGCTTTGTTGGACCTTGTGTTGCTCCTCTCTCTCTGAAAGAGCTGTGCTTCCACCATTTTTCCTTGCCCCAAGGTCTGACAGCACATCCTCTACATTTGTTGTGTTGGTAGCAAAAGAGACAGAGAGAACAGAGTTGGTTTGGAGAGAGCTAATTATTCCAGTGTTTTTTGTTGAGCTGATTGCTCCCTCTCAATCACATTGTGGCATGCTGGACCTGGAAAAGTCCCTAGAGGTGGTCTGGAAAGGAATCCACATGTAGCAATATTAACCTCTACCATACCTACCTGGTATCCTGGGATTAGAACCATGTGAAGAATATTAATATTGGAGATCTTCCTGGAGATTTTATTGCTTCACAGAACAGAAGAGAAATCAAAATAACAGAATATAGGAGAAAAGGTGTGATGAGTAAACAGAGTTGTTTAAATCAATCCACTCGACCTTAGAAAGTTCCTTCAAGGGACTTTCGTAAAGTCTAGTGGGTTGATCTGAACAACTTTAGATAACCATGACCTGGATGAATAACCTGCACAGACATCTATCTAACGAGACTATTGTTATGACTGGATGGACTGTGGGGCAGGAGAGTAGCAGTGACCCTCTGAGGTATTTCTCAGTACTGCTGTAATGACAAACCTTTCTCTGCCCTCTGACCCACAGAGTCCACTCCCCAGACACACAGTAGCAGAGTGATTCCAGATGGAGGGAGTCTGTGGTCGGAAAGACATCGCTGTCGGAGCGTCATCGCCACAATGTCAGGTTTCAGTCACGTTTTAGTGTTGGTCAAAATAAAACCTGTTAGATGATTGTGTAAAGCTAGTGAGATGTTGTATGAATGGCTTCACATTGTTTAAGAAATGGTTTCCATTTTTCAATGTGACGTGTTTGATTGATGCAAACCTGCAGAGAAATTAATTACCTAAAACAGTACCAGGTGTTATATGTAAGAGAGACTATTTTTCTTTTCCTCTCTCAAAGCTTTATAGCTTCTGTGAAAGTCATTTCAATCAATGTGTTGTGCAGTTTGGGCTTTAGGAAGGGTAGTGAGTCCATGCTATCGAATGGCTTCTTACCCAGTTACATGTCTCATGTGCCAATAAAACAGTCTGTGAACTCGCCTCAAAATTCTGTCCAGCAAGTGTGGATACACTAATGGAAACCAGCCCATCAATAAGAAAAACAGGTGCACTCCACTCAGGATATACTTCATCTGCCATGATTACAGCCATCAGGAAAAGTATGTGATCCAAACCCTGGTAACCAGTGGAAGCAACATATACGGTATATATAAAACACATTTAGTAACTGTACGACAACAAAATAACAGATTTGGGGAAGGACATACACATCCAGAATTGCTTTAGGTACTGTAAAAAACACGAAACAGTCTCGGCGGTCATCGTTCAGTCTGGCCGATAGGCTTCCTGTTTCCCATTCTGTAATGTTTGGCTGGAAATGCTGTACGGAAAAGGTGGTCTTTTTTGGACGCAGATGCAGGCGGTGTCAACTGCAGTGAGGATGCATATGCTCGACAAATTATGTAACATTACCTATTCTTAAAGTTCATCTGTGAGGTCAGTTGTCAAAATATCTTTTTTTTAAATTTTCAATGGCTTTACTTGATACACGGTGAGACTCTGAGTCACCAAAAGTAGCCCAGCTGGTGTCTGATTCATGGAAATCTGTAAATCAGACACCAGCTGGGTTACCTTTCACTTCAGAGCAGGATGAACCGGCAAGATTGAGACATATATTTGAGATGAAATTTGAATAGTGTTAGATGAGAAGATTAGTATGACTCACCGGTCTGTGCACAACACTACAGCCAGCAATCAGTTGATATACCTGACAGAGACTTTGGACATCTTTGGACTCAGTAAGCCCAGATATTTCATACCATTTTCATTCCATTTCCAGTTTTTATGCTAGATTAAGCTAATGTGCTAAACTGTATTACTGCATCATCTTTATCCTTTTCCCAATTATACCTGTGTCCTCTAAATATTGTAGATAAAAACAAGTCAATATTGGAACTAATTTTTAGAAATTAGACTCTGCCCCTTTTATAAACGCAAATATTTTTAAATTAAGAAGCAAATATCTGGTTGTCAGCTATACCCTATCAACTTATTTTTTTCTTTATATTCTCTGTCAGCTCTTCAGAACTCTTTAATTGAATTGGAAAGACTTGTGTTGTTATGCTGTGGTACACTAATCTGCCTGTTAGTTTTTGTTGTGCCACAGGGGATTGCAGCTTGATTGAATTTAAAATCAGTGTGAGGCGAGGTCAAGCAGTGTGACAGTGGATGAGAATGAAAGTGAAGCATATTCTATGAAATGGGACCTCATGTCCTGTGACTTTGCATATTTCATCAAGTTCAATCAAGTACATAGAAGAAGAGGTACAAGTACAAACCTTTGTGGTTTAATCCCAAAATTTCTACATTCATAATAATCTGTATGTTTGTTTGCGTGCTTGCTTGTTGGTTTGTTTAGCTTTACGTGTGTTCTTTCTTTGTTTTTGTTTTCTTTCTTTATTTCTTTGTTTGTTTGTTGGGGGATTGATGTATTTATATTATATTACTTCATAATAACCCAATATAATTTACATTTTTTACTAATATTGACACCATGCTAAAGGGCTAAATCCAATTTCATCTTTTGAGTAAGTCATCCAATGTCTTCAAGATATAGACAAATTACCAGTCTGCTGGTGTTGGAGGTCAGAAATTGTGCCAGTCCATTTAGACATTGAAATATGTCATAAAATGTGTGAAAAGTTTATCATAATTTGTCTTCAACCTGCCAGAATTTTCAAAAGTTTGTATTTGCTGTCTCTGTAAAATTATTTTTGAACATATATATTAGATAACTTTAATATGAGGGTTTAAGTGCAAAATCTGCAAGGTGCAGACACCAGAGTATGTAAACGTAGGCTGACTGTAGCTAAATGTCCTCATCTAGCATTCATCTGCATCCAAGTAGCATCTAAGTGGGAATCCACAGTCTGCCAGTCTGTTTTAACTGGAAGACTCTGCTCTAGATTTGTTTGAAATCCCCCGCAGCTGGTTCCAGATTCAGAGTTTACACTAAGCAATAAATTTACACCAATAAAATGGATTATTTATTTTATAAAGCTTACTTTACTTTATATATGCTCTTTAGTTTAGATCCCTCCAGGCTCAGAGATAATACTGCAGCAGGAGTTAGATGGTCTCTAATGACATGTTTGGATTTGTGCACTAAATCAGATATTTCCATGCTTCAGGAGTTTGTGAGTTTAATTGTGTTACTGCCTCTCATTGTGATACATTCATCATATGGGATAATAAGTGAGGTGTCCTGCCAACAAAAACCTCCATCACTCTCAATCAGGGAGCTGTCACTGAAAAACACTGTAAAGTAGAACCTGTTTCACGCTAGGAGCTACCATACTGCTACTGTTACACCACTGCCCTGAGATACCTAATTGTCTGTTGTTCATATCATCTTAGATATCCATTTCAAAATGACTGCTTTCTTACATAGATTTTGATAAACTGATGCTACTGTCAATTTAATCGGTAATTATGAATCTGGCACCAGCAGACAGTTAACAAAGCTTAGCACAGGCGCTGCAAAAACCCAGAAAAATATCTTTTAATGTTAATTTTTCAAGATACTTATCTCATTTGTTTAAGCTTGAACATAAGCAGTCTATGAATATGACTAGTGATATTTTCACACTATTCTGTCACACTTTCAGTCCTATGTAAAGCTATGTAAGTTGGGTCTCAGGTTCTTCTTCTTGTCCTGTTAGGGGTCACCACAGAGTGTCATCCTTTTCTATGTCAGCCTGTCTTCTGCATCCTCCTCTCTAACGCCAACTGCCCTCATGTCTTCCTCACTAGATCCCTCCACCTTCTCTTTGGTCTTCCTCTTGCCCTCTTGCCAGGTAGCTCCATCCTCAACACTCTTTTAGCAATGCATTCACCATCTCTCCTATGTATACGTCCAAACCATCTAAATCTGCACTCTATGAAGAAGTGATCTGTGTGATTAGGTCACTGAATATTTCATCATTAGCCGCATTAACTAAACTAAGTTAGAATTCATTAATGATTTACTCTTTTTCCTGATATCATAGTTGTGCGTACCTTGCTACAAGGTGTTATAGAAAAGTGATCATCAGAATACAAGGACACACTGGGAATGGCATCCATTCTTCCAGTGATCTGAGTGTCAGGTTGTTGGTCCATTTCTCCTCAGCACGTGCAGCACCGGTGAGGTGACCCATGTCATCAAGAACAGCCTGAGGAAACACATTCCTGGAACCCAACCATATGTGGAGGAAAGCAGTGGGTGGTAGTGACGTAAAACAAGCTCAATGAACATACTATTAAGACCTCTCAAACAACATTCCCTTCTTGTCTGGTTTCTCTCTCATCCCTGGTCGGACGTATCTAGGAGACATTTTGAGCAGAAACTATTCACAAATGACAAAAAAAGATGGTTTACGCATGTTTTAGCTGGCATATGAAGAATGTTAAGAAGAATGCTGAATACATATAAAGATGTGAATCCCTTCTGTTGGATTTGCTCAGTGATAGATGTTTTGGCTGCTTTTATGTTTCTGCGTCTGCTTCAGGGAGGCTAAACAGGATGGACGTCACATGTGGGAAATTGAGTTCCTCTCAGATTGCTGTCACATTTCTCTCAGGATTCTACTGGAGGGTTCACATAGTCAGCAAAACTACCTCTGACGACAATCTGGATGTGAATTATCATTCAGTTTCTGTCATTTCCCCTGAATAACAATATTTTGGAAACTGATACAGAAAGTGCTTCTTCATATTCACATCTGCTTCACAATTTCTGCTTGGTTGAGTTGAGTTATGTCAGTTGCAAACCTGTCAATGGCTGGTTCTTTTCCCGAATCTCTCTGTGGATAACTGACGTACCTCTGCCAGTGTTAATGTAAACAGCCATTAGAGGGATGACGCAGCCAGGCACAAAGGCTGGCATCATAAAATCAGCCGGTTCACAGAGGGCTACACTCCAACACACACTTAACAGTTAATGAAATATCAGAAGGATAGCTGCATGCATGCAGTCACATGCTTATTATGGGGTTGGATTTAATTTTAGCTCCCACACTAAAGAAATAAGAATGTCACAATTAGAACAGATACAATATTTTCTTGCATGATGCATGAATTAAATTTTTGGAAAATATGGTTTTCATTTTTTGTGTGCTTTTACAGAGTTTTTAATCACAATTTTTTGTTTTAACAGTAGTGTACAAATATTCAAATATGAAGCAAACCTCCTCCCTCTCCTGCCACAGAGTATGAATATTTGTTATGTCACTGTTGCGGTAAAGATTATTTTATACTTGGGTGGCTTGCTGGTGCTGTGTTCTTGGTCGATGCTGCAACCTGTAAAACTACACACGACTTATGTCATTCATTGTTAGCGAATAAAAACATTTGGATTTGGTCAATTATACAATCTTCACTGCAACAATTTAGTCATAGGTGGAGGAGAAGCTAGAGAGGTGGAGGTTTGTTCTGGAAAGGAGACGAATGGTTACCTGCAGTACGACAGAGTACATGTGTGTGAATAAGAGGGACCTAAGTGGAAGACTGAGGTTACAGGGAGAAGAGATCAAGAAGGCGGAGGATTTTAAGTACTTAGGGCCAACAGTCCAGAGCAATGGAGAGTGTAGAAAAGAGGTGAAGAAGCGTGTACAGGCAGGATGGAACTGGTGGAAGAAAGTGTCAGGTGTGATGTGTGATAAAAGAGTTTCAGCTAAAGTGAAGGGAAAGGTGTACAAAACTGTGGTGAGACCAGTGATGTTGTTTGGTCTAGAGACAGTGTCACTGAAGAAAAGACAGGAGACAGAGCTGGAGGTAGCAGAGATGAAGATGCTGAGGTTCTCTTTGGGAGTGACCAGGATGGATAGGATCAGGAATGAGTACATCAGAGGGACAGCACATGTTAGAGGTTTTGGAGATAAAGTCAGAGAGGCCAGACTGAGATGGTTTGGACATGTCCAGAGGAGAGATAGTGAATATATTGGTAGAAGGATTCTGAGTTTTGAACTACCAGGCAGGAGGCCTAGAGGAAGACCAAAGAGGAGGTTTATGGATGTAGTGAAAGAGGACATGAAGCTAGTTGGTGTGAGAGAAGAGGATGCAGAAGACAGGGGTAGATGGACACTGATTCGCTGTGGCGACCCCTGAAGGGAAAAGCCGAAAGGAAAAGAAGAAGACTGCAGCAATTTAGTTATTAGGTACAAACGTTTCATTGAAATAATAATACTTCAATAATGTTTTTGCACAATGTGACCTCTGTAAACTCAGGAAGAAGACTGTTGCTTAAAACATAGTTATATTTACACAGAAATACTGTAATCTGTTCAATAAGCCAGCATTCTTGAGACAAGTGGAAATAAAATTAGACAGCACAATCCAGCTTGAAATCCAAATAATGGCTAGCCACATATAACGCCAAATAAAACAAACTCAAACTTAATTGAGTAGTGAAATCCCTCTTTTACCTCATTTTACCCCTCTGATATCCTGTTTCACTTCCCTCAATAAGATGGGGATTCCCCTTCGAAAGACAAGGATGATGTCCAACTGTGTAGGTGTTTTCTTTTATGTTTGGAGCACGAGTTTCATCTCATTCGCTTAATGATGGTGTTTATTTTGCTTGTGCCCTGGCCCGGTGCTATGGGCACGACTCCTGCTGCTGCTTGTCCCCACAGTCGAGGTGAGCTGCAGCATAACACAGCTGGTAGGGAGATAGCAGCTGGAGGGCATGTTAGGCTAATTCTAGTCTGGACTGTCCTGGGATGGACCGAGCAAATCTGAATATGTCTTCACATCCCTCTCTCTTTGTTTCTCCTGTCTGCCTGCCTGTGGGCTCATTTTTATTCACTGAAATATTTATGTCTTTGTTTCAACACAATAGGAACTATTTACAAGCATTTCTAAGTATCAATTGCAATAGCGGTAGGAGAAGAAGAGGATGGGGGTTTATATTACTTGGATATATTTTTCACTCTAATGTCCATGACACCAATTCTTTGCTTTTTCTTCCTCTTTCCTATCCAAGAGTGAGGGTGAAGAGAGGACTGATAAATTAGAGGAAGAACAGAATGTTTATGTTTGGTCCCGTCTGACTATTAAATACTAAGAAATGCACAGAATAATACTACAGTGTAGATTCATGAATTAGTCGCAGTGAATAATTCTCTCCAAGTCTCCATGGGCAGAAATACTGCATTTACAGTTTATTGTTTGAGTGCGATTCCATATCAGTGCAAATGTTTTTTAGTACAGTGCTGCCATCCAGAAACGGAGCCCTCACACCAAACCTCGAAAAGCATTAATCCCCCGACGCATACTCTGAATCCTCACCTTGAACGACATGGCAGTATAGCAGTGGAACACATGGCAAATCAATTTAATGCAATGGTGACTCTGTTGAGACTTTTAACTGTCATTTCAACTTTTCTGTCATGTGATACAAGCCAATTTGTGCTTCTTGCACAGCCTTCCCTTCATCCAATCCATCAGGATTCACAGCTTGAGGTATCCGGTGCTTCCTTCTGGCAGATCAGAATGGAAAGGAGACACAAATCCCCTCATTTTCTCTGGAGGAATAAAAAGTGGTGCTATAAAAAGTGGAACATCAATAAAAAGTTGAATATTTTAAGTGTTCCACAATGTCTCATGTGATCTACTTTTAGACATGCTATATGTCACATGCCATTCTCTTTTCTTCCCTCCAACTACTTCCGTCATTCTCTTTTTTATTTGTTGCAGTAATTGCAGGAAATGGTTCTTTAAGGAGTCATTTAAAATGTTCTCTTTAAAGCCTGCATCGTTCACTGTCGCTGGGTTGAATATGGTTTTATCTGAGGAGAAGTGAGCTATGTAACCCCTGTAACTATGCCCAGTGGTGATGTCATAGTATACTGACATGCCCTGGATTACACTTCAACATCACTATGTCACAAATCTTCCTCAGGTATCCTCTTCTCCATCAGTCCTGCTCACCTGTGGCTGATATAAACGTATGTGAGGCTGCAGTGCAATGATTAGTGTATTGATCTGTGAATAGACCATCACTGAACTCAGACAACAGCTCACCTGTATTTAGGGCATTGGTCGCCAGACACCCATCATCAGCTGTGACACTTGGGCCAAAAGCTGTTGGACTGAGAGTAGATTACTTTTGAATTTAGAATTACTCACGCTTAATTTGATAAGTTCTATGTCACAATAATGGGAGTGTAGCTTCTCACCTTTAGACAGTTGTCAAAGAAAAATGGTTTGCTTTGTCATTGTGGTCTACTGAGGGTGTTAGGTGCAAAAAGTAGAGGTCATATGCTGAGGAAAAACTCCAATATCTGAGACTGAAATTACAAATGAACCTGGGAAATTAAAAAACACAACCTGTGTGTTTTCATACTCTGTCTTGATTGACCGGTCCCAAATTTGCCCGTAGGAGTAAGTGTGTGTGTGTGTGTGTGTTTGTATGTATTTGTATCTGGCTCCGCGGTGCACTGGCGTCGTGCACAGAGTGTCCCCCGCCTCACGCCCTATGCCAGCTGGGATAGGCTCCAGCTCCCCGTGACCCGCTACGGCTGATACAGCGGCGGTACATGAAAATGAATGAATGAGTCCAGTTTCCCCCCATCATCAGAAAAAAGAACCTTTAGGTCATGTTGGCCTGTAGTGGCAATGACTCAGGACCAGCTTTCCACACTAACCTTACAATTTCATTGTGCAGTTGTATAATGACAAATAAAAGCCTGTTTTTCTGTTCAGCAACATAATATACAGTTCAAGTGCCCAATTACATTCTTAGTTCTACTTAAACTTGAATAACTACAATAATATATTTTCTCTTGTCTTTGTATACTAATAAGAATCGCTAACATTTATTTTGTGGTAAATTTAGTTACAAAGTATGGCTGTAATTACAAAGTATGACTATAATTACAACGTAGGCTATAATATGAATGGCATCATCATCTGCTGCAGTCATAACTATAACCAAGGTAGTCACAGACTGTAGAAGTGGGGGTTAATGATTTTTAGCTTTACTCTTGATGAAAGAAAGCTGATTAGTTAACCAAAAATCTGAGGTGGTACTTGCTCTGCTTTATGTTGACCACTTAATTTACACTTAATCCAGAACCTTACAACAAAATAAACAAGAACCAACCAACTGCAACATCCCACGACACCCCTGAATTCAAAATTTTACCCTGACCTACTTGCATAGGTCAAAGATCAAAGCTAGTGCTCTGACCTACTTTGATAGATCAATGCAGTAGCTTTGATCTATGGTCGTACTCACATTGGCCTTCTGCCTCGTCTTTCTATCTTATCCAGTTCCTGAGTGTACAAACGTTAAAATTTAACCTTGACCTAGTTTTCCCAAGGTCAAGGTCATCATCTCCTTTTCATCCCTTTTGCCGCCCGAGTAATTTGCTTTTTCTTTCATTTTTCTATCTGCAACGGTTGCGGAGATATTTGGTGGACATTATAACAGTCGGACCGATGAACGAACTAACAGATGAACACACAAACACTGACAATTACAATACATGTTGATCAATGTGCAGCGTATAAATAAACAAAGAATTATTGATTTGAGCCAGAGGTGAATTAGAGGTGATTGGTTTGCACGTCATCAGTTTTCTCTGGTGTTTCTTTCTTTGCTTGTCGGTCAGCTTCATCATTAGTCAAGAGAAAAGAAATATTTGAAGTGTAGATCTGTGTAAATTCTATGCGATAAACTGTTTGGGGCTCTGCAGGATCCTCCTGCAGTTTTAAAAGGGAACGTGAGGCACTCTAAATCTCAGAGTTGCTCTAAGTACCTTTGCACCATGGTTGCTGCCAGATTCAGTTCAGATGAAACCACACTGTAGTTCAAAGCTAACTAATGCTTCCTGCACAGGCATCGTTTTCTTTCAAATTAATAGAAGATGCTTGTATTTAAAAAACTGTATTCATGTTTTGTCTGATATGCGAAAGCATCTTATAGGAAGAATTTCACTGCAAATTCATTGCTATCACTTTCCTTGCCCTCTTAAAATCACAGTTAGCGTTTTCCCTGGCTCTAGCCCCAGGAGTGAGAACTCCAAGCAGTGGAAAAATGGCTCTCTCCACTTGGCTGGTGTTAATGGGTTCAGGCTACTCAGAGAAAACAGACGTCTCTAATCCTCCATGGATACGGCAGCTTCTATAAAACCTTCTCCCATTTAATGCCTTCCTTTGTAAGAATAAAATACTGCTGGGATCCACTGCCAAATGAGAAACTTTAAAAGGCCATTCCATTTTCAGGTGAGGCAGCATTTCTGCCTTTTATTTACAAGTCAACAGAATTGAAATTGGTTTCATCCATAAACAAAGGCTGAAGGTATAGTAGCATGTAATTTTCCCCATTACTTTTCCCATAAAGACATAAACTTTGAAAGGCCAGTGTTGCGATAAGAGAAGTGTTTCAAAGATTCAATCCTCCATACTTTGTCTTTTTGACATTTTGTACCACAGAAGAAGAGTCCAGAAAAGGAGTTGACAACAGTAAAGGAGAATAGCAATTTTTGTCATGTGACCAGTTTTACAGTCTTTTGCTAACTTTGCTTTTCACCCTGAAAATGCTGCACTGCACGCTTCTTTTCTTCCCCTGATCTCTACCTTTCAAGCATCTATAAAGCAGACAGACCTTTTAATCATTATGGGAAATGTATGTGAATATTTGCATGGTTCTGAACCAACATCACCAAGTATAATCAGTGTTAATGATATACTGTACAGTCAAAGTTGGACTCTAGTTGCTTTTCAGTGCTGTGAGGCTTAGTGGATGGCTCATTTTGAAACAAGTGTTTCTCATTATGTCGAGTATTGAGCTTGGCAGGAAGCCCATGGAAATCCTGCCAATGCAAAATCTGCTTTCCAACGCCTGCTTAGAATACCATATATAGTTTCACCTGTTACGCTGCTCAATTCTCAGAGCTAATCCACACAGTCAACATGTTTTCAAGTGTTTTTCAAGTGTTCAAGTGTTTCAAGTTTTCGGAACTTTGTTATTTTTGAAACCCATGTTTCGTGCATGTGTAGTTAACTTAATTAGAACAGGTCTTTTTGTTATTTTTTTGAAGATCAGATCTTCGCAGTTTGTCCCCAGTGACCTCTAAAACGTGTGAGCAGTACTACTGTTTTATTTTTCTTTGCAGTTTGGAGCAAAGAGAACTAGATGTGGAACATCAAATATTTGTGTTGTGTTTCTGATATGTCTCTGATGATAACACTTAATACTAATTAAATTATGGTGCCATCAGGATTTGTCTAGTCGTTTAAAAGTGGTTTGACTACACTAGACTGCAACAGCAGATTGTGCGTTCCAAAACAAATATAGAGCTATGAGCCTGCAGCTTCACTATTATATGCTCTACTCCCAATGAATCTTCTTGTCTGGTTGCCATCTTGAAAATAGCATGTTGGTTTCTAGAGGACATGTGGAATTTGTGACACACTGATGAGACTATTCCAGCTTTGAAAGGTTGCAGACTGAAAAATTACCACAACTGTCGAAGGTATACTGGTCACACAGGTAAAAATATCAGCAAAAATCAGATGTTATCACACACACACACACACACACACACACACACACACACACACACACGCACACACACACACACACACGCACACACACACACACACATACACGCAATGCACTAAAACTTTCAAAAGGGGTTTTATTTTCAAATCTTGACGTTTTCACAGGAAAACATCTTCACGTCTTCCAGTCTTGAGCTGCTCTTCTCTCAGGCCGTCATCTTTGAGGAAAAGTAATCCAAAGTTCAGCCTAACTTCTTTATTTAACTCTCTTTCAGAATCCACAAGGTCTTCTACCATAAATGGTGCACTCGCGTCTGTTAGAGAGAAAGAAATCTCTATTTTCTGTTTGTTCATGAGAAGATTCAGAGATGCTGTGGGACCATGTCTGGAGCTTACCCCACCTAATGCCCGGAAGTCCGCTGTGATATGCTCCAAATACCCCCGTGACCTGCAAAAGCAGAAAAAGCAGTTCAGAAAATGAATGAATGTTCTTGAGAAGAGGTGCAGACATTAGCTGCCCTTTGGAAATGTGTTAGGACCAAGGGGAAGGTTCTTACCAATGCCAGAGGGAAGAGTTTCATGGATGGACTGAATGGGGATGCAATATGATAAAAAAGAATAACTTTTTCCTAAGAGTTGCAAATCACATTAATCTTCAGAATTTTCTTTGTCACCAATAAAATCGTCATTATGTACAGCTACCGTGTCCACATAACTTGAAATTCATTTTATATTTATCCACTTTAAAGAATACTTCATCCATATTCAGTAAAGGCACATTATCATTTTCTTCCTGGGCCATTCTACTGATGGTGTCTTCTTACGGACTGCAAAGCAGTTAAAAGTTGGCCACACCTCAATACTTGGCGCTAGTTTGTCATTTAAAGCTGCGTCCAGATGTTCACTGGGGTGATATTACTAGTAATCTCATGTTATGATTTTCTTCTAAAGTTAACAGATGAACCCAGGCACTGAGCTGAGACAGCATTTTGGTGACCAACAGAGTTCAGCAGCTCCTCATCTCACTACAGATTGTGACACGAGAGCCAGTATCGATTACAAACTGTACATCTGCATAATCTGCTCTTACAGTGACCTCAGGGCAGGTTCTGACTGGTTTGCTGTCCTAATGTGAAATAATCAGAAGTGGCATAGAGTGTGTGTTTCAATTCAAACAGCCAGGAAATGATGACTAGCTTTTCTGTTAGATTAGTGGAGATGTCACACTGCACAAATGCAGATTTTTCCAAGAAGTTTTTGTATATAAGTGTGAATTTAGAATATCTATTTTTATATTTGCTCTTTTGTTATTTTCCATAGAAAGATAATTATTAGTATGTGTGATCTGCATCTATTTTGCTGTACCCAGTGTGACATACATGGCTCTACAACCAAAACCATACACACAGAACTAGGACAACTGAGAACGGAGATTCAGCCATTGAAAAATGTGCTTAAAATCCAGAGACTAGTCAAAGTCAAAAGTCAAAGTCAGCTTTATTGTCAAGTGTACCATATATGCACGACATACAGCACAGATGAAATTGCAGTCCTCTCTGACCCATGGTAAACAGGCAGTACAACACAGGCAGGAACAGAGAGGCAGAGAGGATGACAAAGATAAAGATAGTCGCATGCTGAAGAGGAGGAGATGTAGGATGCAAGCAAGAGTTCAGAACAAGTGATACAGACAAGAAAAAACAGCTTCTACTGGGTGAAAGGGGAAAGGCAACACAGATCCCTTTAGGAATGACTGAAGGTGGCATACAGGCTAAATCAGGACATGGAGGAAAAACTCTGGTCCTCCCATTCATTTTGCACAGGACAATATGCTAAGGCTGCAGCAGGTGCCGTACACGAATGTTTTGGAAACGCATCCAAACACCCCCTGTGCTAACTGTCACAATGTCTGATTTGGTCTTTATTAAGTATGAAGGCTGTCAGCTGCACGTTTTGTTCTGTCCTCAAGTGTTCCAATTATTTGTCTCTGAATTTGACTGGGTGGCAGGAAGGAGATTGAGAGGTTGTGAAGTTAGATTACAATGCAGCAGCAAACAGAGAGTTAATAGACCATTTTTGCCCATTTTAAGCTGTGCAAAATCTACTAGCATATTTTCTACAGAACTTAGTGCTATGGTGGTCAGAATAAACCATTAAATTTGACCTAAAAATGTGAAAAATTCTGTGAATAATTTCAGGGGTGTTGTCTCCTCACCCAGTGTGGAGAGAATGTAAACACCTGCATCCTCCTTAAAATATGAAGTGCGAAATATTCATCAGTGTTAACACTCTAGAGGATATGGAAAGATTTTTCAGACCAGCCATGGTCAGCATGGTGTGATACTGAAGCTCAGTAATTACCAGTTACTGTTCCTATAAAATTTTGTTATTATTATCATGGAGATGGGAGGAGACAATTACCGTAACCTTCACCATGAGAAGCAGAAGGAGAAGCGCTGCTCTCAGAGGTTGAGATGGTTATGATGAAATGAAAAACTTGAAAGCAAATTTCCTTTCTCTTTCTTGTACAGCCAGGTAAAGACTTCTGACCAGCTGTTAAAAAGCATCAGAACACAGGAAACAACTGTCAAGATCCTTGTGAGAAATGACCCCCAGACTCCCCTCAGGTTGTCCCACACACATTTTCTGTGCTTCCTCTTCCAATGGTTGTTTTAGATCTGTGATGTCTCCACTTAGTTGACTGCTAACACCGTTTGTGTAGCTAAAATTAATAGCAACATTTTTGTGCTTTGGAACATGTTCAGATCCTGAAACTGCATCATTGTAGCATATGGATCATCACAGATACATTTATTTAGATTTATTTATCACCAACATGTAGGAGAAATTTTTAGATTTTTTTATTTTTTTAGATATTTTAAATTGTACATATATTGATATTTTCCTGGATAGATTTGGAGTAAATATCCAAAATTACACTTATTGCCTGCTAAAGCACATTCACTATTAAATATCAGACTTTTTTCCAGCTCCTGCTTTAGTTATTATATGATCAGCATTATATAACACGTCTGAAGCTCGGGCTCTGAGGGGATCACGAGAGAGGAAGTGTTTTCAAAGCAGGAGGTGAGCTCAGTATTTACATTAGGATGTCCGTTTGGCCTCTGTGTCCAGCTTCCTCACAGACTTTGTTAATTGTGACAGCAGGTGGAGCCTCATGCTGCAGGTTATACAGTCTACATCTCCTTTCTCTTATCCCAATCTTGACTGACTCCGTCTTAACCATGATCTACTTTTACTCTTAAAATCAAATGGTAAATATGAACGCCTGTCATATCTGTAGATTTTTTTGTGTGGACACAGAGGAGAAACACCTCCAGTCACCTCCGATCTCCCCTTGGCTGCAGTGGTGTATTTGCACGGCACTGGCAAAGCTACCATCACAGACAATTCATTAAGACAGTAAAGAGCTGGTGGTGTGTTTGACTGAGCCACATCTGGCCAATTGAACTTGGATTTATAAAGCAGGAGGTTCCTTCCAAAAGGCGTTGGGTATCATCTCTCTTCTCCAGTCGTGTTTTTATAGGCCCAGCTTAAATATTTGAGGAGCACATGTGGGGATGAAGGGTGGCACAGGATTTCATCATAAAGCTGTGAAGGGCGAGTCGGTGGGGGGTCATTTTAAGAGTAGTGTCAACATCGTGAGATCCCACCTCTGTCAACTCAGCAAACAGACTCTCTAAAAGGCGGGGACGGACGTTTTCTGGAAAGGCCTGGTGGTTTTCTCAGAATGCCTTTGATGGTACCAACAGACTTTGGACACGTTCCCTCTAAGATTATGGGTTGTGTATAAAAAGTCAAAATGAGATGGAAAACGACGATAGGAACAAAAAAAGGAATTGGACAATAGAGACGAACCGTCCTAACAGTAAACAAGGATTAAAACCATTTATGGAGTGGTTCATGTTGCCGTGACATTTCCATGTCTATTGTGTCATTATTACGTAATGTCACTGCTGCTGGCTTCGCAGATGTGCTGGAGAATATTAGATAATGTGTTTTTTTCTTTCCTCTTTCCCGGTTGTCACAGATTCCCTTTGTGACAACCCAGCTGCATCCCATCTTCCCCTGAAATCATCGTCTTCTTGCAGATCACAGCTTCTGATTCCAAGGAGCATCGATGTTTCAACTCTCCCACTCGCTCAGTCGGCAAAGTATTAGGCTTTGCTGTCAGGTCCTGCTGCGTAGGTTGTTGTTTACACAGCCTGCCCATGTGTGTGTGTGTGTGTGTGTGTGTGTGTGTGTGTGTGTGTGTGTGTGTGTGTGTGTGTGTGTGTGTGTGTGTGTGTGTGTGTGTGTGTGTGTGTGTGTGTGTGTGTGTGTGTGTGTGTGTGTGTGTGTGTGTGTGGACATTTATCGCGGTTCATCTCCTTAAAGCAAAGAATTTCAATCCAGCCAGAGATCCCTACCAGGAAAAAGTCAGATTGACTTTATTGATAATTTGAGATTTTAGTACCTATCTATGTGTTTAGGAAGCATTTTGTACTTTTCCAATTGTAAGCTTTGATTATGTTTTAATATGAGACGTCATTTAAAATTTCAGTTTGGCCCTTGACTCCTATCTTTTCCCTGCATCACTGTGCAGGGAAACATGAGCTTCCAACAAGAGCTTCTACATTTTTTTTGTCCTTCTTCCCTTTCTGTTTGTGTCTGTGTGTTTGCATGTCTACTGGGGGTTTCCATGCAACTCTCCCCTTCCCAGAACAGACACCTGCCATACCGCACCCAACCCCTATAGACAAACCCTGTCTCAGACTGAATGGGAAAAGTGGAGGGAGAGAGAGAGACAGAGAGAGAGAGAGAGAAACTCAGATGAGTTTCTTTATTTAAATACCTTTAAAGAAACTGCATATAATTCTGTCTGTGGTCTAACCTGACTTCAGTCATCATCATTAATGTACACTGATGGGGTTTAATAACACTAAAATGGAGTGCAAATAACCCATCGGTTTCCATATGTGTCACACTACAACAGAAACTTTTGTCTGGACTCAACTACACTCTCATGACACATCATCAAGGGAGCCTTGTGGTTTTTCATCATTCATCGCAGCAGCATTCAGCACAGGGCCTCTGGGAGTGCTTTGACCTAGCTGGCCAAGCAGTATGTAACTGTACGTACAGATGAGCAGCTTTCAGAAAGATACCAAAGACTGCTCCACTTGAAAACTTCAGATCATCCTTCACCTAACGCAACCCAAGTCATAAGTGATTTTGAGACTATCAAAAGAATCAGTAAGGTACCCATGGTACTGAAGGGGTTTTGTTGCCTTTAACATTCAGCCAGTTTCCAAACAGATTAAGTATTATCACCTAAAGTAAAAACAAATCTGTTTAATTCAACATTTTAATAACCTGGCTCCAAAAATACTTGACAGAGGAGTTTTCCAAATCTTGGATCAGAACATTGCAATGTGGGAATGTTACATTTTAAAGTTTTTAATTTTTGCATAAATTAAAATGACTGATGGTTCACAAAGAAGCTGGAATGTTTGTTCAAGATATCTTGCAGTTACAGATATAGTCAAACTTATAAGCTCTATAATTCACATATTTGTTGAAGCCAAGAAGTGAGCATTTGTACTTAAGATCGTAAAGATGTCCTTCTATTGTTTTTGCTAATTCATCAAACTTGTCAAGAACTTTTATAAGCAGCTTAGCCAGTTAAGAACAATTAAAATATTTTGGTGTATGCATTTTGGCCAAAGTGCTCAGGACTTCTAATGACCTGGTCGATACAAAGAAAAAAATCACCATTATGTTACAGTCTAAGTGATGGGAACTTCGTTCAATTACAATGAACCACCTGTTGGATTTTAAACAACAGAACAGTGAAATGTCAGAACTAATCATTTAAACAATATGCGACCATGTCCAGCCTCAGTAAATGGTTTACTTAGTCAGCTGGCTGCATCGCTCTTGGCTACAGCTGCATCTCTGATAGATACCAGTCCATGCAAAAATCAATTTATCCAACAATGTCCAGACATGTTTGAATGGCATGGGGTTCACCCTGCGTGTTGTAAAGAAAAGTAATTTTTAAATATTGTCAAACATAGAGAGGAGGCCTGCTCTGTGATTTATGGCTTAGTGGAATTCTCCCTTATTACTCGTCGTCGTTGGTTTGGTTTTTTTGACAAATACTGCCCCCTGGTGGGTAAAATTGAAAGTTTTGGGGGTTTTTTGCAGAGAAAAGGAATGGGGACTTGTTATGGTCATATTCCTTTGCTAATGGTATGGTCTTGGTCAAATAACATAGACAGTCTTCAGTGAATAGTATGTAAATAACAGGTAAAATATTGCCATTTTGATTAGTCATTTTTTAAAAATAATGTGGCAGTAAAGCATTTGCCAGTCTCTGCCACTTGAATCAAAGTACTGTAATAAAACCATATAAATAAATTCACATTTTAGCACATTGTTGCCATGATAATTTTCATAATTTTCATTTAATTTTAGCTATGCTAAAGTGCTTATGCAAAACAAAATCTATTTTGCATTTTATTGCTGCAAATTCTCGCCATTGCTATGCTGATTGTATCTAATTTAAAAACCATAGAATAGTTCAGTCTACAGCCAAAAATTGCATTCTATTAGATCATCATATGTATATGACTGCAGAATCACTGTTTCACCATCCTCTAGCTCTAAATCTCATTCATTCACTCTTTCATTCATTCATTCATAGTCTACCGCGAACCCGCAACCACCTTGCTGCGCGGCTACAACGCTACCCAACGCACCAACGTGCAGCCCAGCTCTAAATGATTTAAATCCATGGATTTAATTAAAGTTGCACTCTGGAGTTAGACAAGTACAGTGGAGTGAATAGCACAATATTTAACTGGAAGATGTGATGGAATAAAACCATGAAGGGTCATAAAATAAAAATATTCAGGACATCTTGGGCAAAAATACTCCGCATGCCACTAATGACTTCACCAAACAGACAAACATGACTTTGACTGTCATCCCTTGAAATGACACCTGTGTGATAAAAGCAGAAATTATGTCATTTTGGTTTTGCAGAGCTATGATTTTCCACCACTAACACACCAATATGAGCTCTGACTGCTTGGCTCACATGCCATGTGTTAACACATGTCATGCATTTCTCTGACAGCCTCGCTGCCCAACACCTCTGGATGCTGCAAACAAAGGCCAGACTTTGTTGAAAGGTCTAAAGTGTTTCTGTTATATTTGACGCTGAGCTCACACAAGGAGGAGTTTGAATCAAAGCAGAGCATGTGGCAGCACTGGCCCGGAGGTTCTGACTGGACAAATACATTACTGCAGATGTTGAGCTGAATACAGACCAGAAAAAGTGGTAATGACAAAAACATTTAAGACCTTTAAGACATATTACAATAGTCTAATAAATGATGCTGAGACATCGGTTTTTAATTCCACTGTCAATTATATATGATTGACAGGAAACAATGAAGATTGTTTGGGAGCCGTTCCATTTCAGACAGATGTTGCACTGGAAAGCATTCAATCAAGTAATGTCAGAGAACATTTGAAACATTTATCCAGCAGCCAAACAGTGAATTATCAACACAGATGTGATAATGGGGAGTTTTAAAGGCTGATTTTAACATACAGCATGTTGACAGATCAGCTCCTTAAATGCTGACAGACATGGTCACGGAAAATAAGCTGCAGGCCTCTGACATGCAACGATGGGCTACAAAGTAATAGTATTTGATTAGAAGCATATTAGACTCTTAAGAGAGATTACTATACAGAAAATATATCATCATACTGGTATTTTTGTACATTTCATCAGTATAGATCTATGTCCATACAGTAATCTTTATAGTTGTACCGACAATTTAAGAACATGTGTCTAATAGTATGTGATGTTAAAAATACCAGTACGGTCCTTTAAGTCAATCTTTGGATGTTTAATGCAACAATAACTTACACAGGATGAATAAAAGTGGAACTTGTGCAACCAGAACAAAATTAAATAAGACAAAGCTTTGTTTCTCTGAAATATTTCTGATGCCTGCTGTACGGTAGAACTTTTCCATGTACTCCAACTTAAAAAAATTAAAACAATAACATGACATTTCTCCATATTTATTTTTCACTGTTTCTACTCTCAGTTCTGAGTCAGTCTAAAAGCAGCTCATACAAGTCTTGTCTCCCTCAGCTGAAGAGAGTCAGCCTCTTCTTCATGTAGAGAAAAGCGAGGTATGTAGCTCCCCCTAAAATGCTGATCAGCAGAGTGGTGCCGACAACAACCGGTGCATTCTTTCTCGCCACGCGAAACGCAACAGGAAGCACAGCGGAGATCAGGATGTTATTGACGTGGCCCAGCACTCTCCTGAAGGCCGGGCGCTCCAACACACGCTCATAGTATGTTTCCAGATTAACGCGGTTACCGTTGCCCCAGTAGCGGCGGGAGAGGCCGAGGAACTTGAGGCGGTGTAAGGTGACCGCCAAGGAGACGTCAGCTATGCTGAAGAAGTCCCCGCATAACCAGGACTGACTTCCTTCTTCTACAAGAGGAAAACAATGGAAGGTAAACGTGGAAACTGAATAATGCATCATTGAAAATTTAAGTTTGATTTTGGTGTAGAAACAACAGAAAGTTAAACTGTTCCTTTTATTGAGTTTTGATTGTAAAGTTGTTTTTTTTAATAAATACCTGGGGTTTCCTCCACCCTCCTCTGCAGCTCTGTCTCCACCTGGTCCATCACACTCTCCAATTCATCCAGGAGCTTCTTCAGGTACTTCATGTCATCATGGTCAAACAACTTGGACTGCAGAATCATTTCCACACATAAACACATTAGTGGACATGACTGTAGAAACTAAAAAAGAACACACCTTAGACTGCTTTGAATTCATGGAAACTGTTGACAAAATTAATTTAATGAAAGCCAGTATTTATTCTATGTGTTCACTCCTCCAAATAGATTATTTTTTATTATGAATAACATGAATAATTCTCTGTCAACATCACTTACTTTCAAGCGCCTCTGTTTTGCTAAGTAAGCATCTTTGAGCTCTGGATTCTGCTCTGCCAGTTTCTTCAGCTCAGTTTGTGTGTTTCCAATCTGTGCTGTCACAAGAAAAGCACAGCATCGTGTTTGACTTTGTACATTGATTGGCATTATAAACAACTTTCCAAATTCCAAATGTATAATTTCTTTTAGAAAACATCTTTTAGTGTGTGGATCTCTGTGTGATCTATGTGTCTTACTTCGTATACATGTGGCAGCATATGCAGGTATGTGGGAGTCCACAGTGATCTCAGGATGGAGGATGCAGCCGTGGGTGTAGGCATCCATCTGCAGTGAGTCCAGCAGTTCTCTGTAGTGCTGCACTCTGTGATAGTATGTGCTGCCCTCCTCGGGGATCAGCCTGGGGGTTCCATCTGAAGGAAAGCAAGTAACAAAAAGGAAGACGCAGTGATGGAAGGTGCTGCTGAAGACAGACTATAAGCTCCTCCACATGAAACAAACCCTTCAAGGTTTCCTAGGGATGACACAAGAGAGCTAGAATGGGAAATTCTGAGTGGAGTCATCTAATGGTGGAAATTTAGACACACTATTATCTCTAACTTAACTTTTAGCATGCTTACCATATTTCCTCTTCTTTTAAAGGCAACTTCATGGGACCCTTAGAATAAAGCTACCATGGATGAACACAAACCAATAGAAAATGGAAAAATTAAACAAAATTATTAAATGAAAGATTCGATAATGTGCAATGAATTCAAACACACACACACACACACACACAAAAACACTTCAAGACAAAAACAAATTATGAAAATAAACATGAACGTCTGCAGCCAATTGGAATATTTTTTGTTTCTCGATCTCACCGTCAATAAAATTCTGCTCCAGGTAGTCAATGATCTGTGTGGGGTCACAGATGACATCATCGTCATGGACTAGGACAGGCACCTCACCAGTGGGGTTCAGATGCATGAACCAGGGCTCGTTGTGCTCACTGAGGGGGAGGCTCACGTCGTACTCCTCACAACGGAAGCCTTTCTCTGCTATGGCAAGACGCACCTGCAACACGGCGTGAAAGACATGCAGCATCGTAGTTGCACAATTATGACCATATGCAATGGAATTAGAAACGTATTTTTAAAAAAGACATGATAGAATTTTGTCTGTATAAGATCATAACCAGTTCCCAACACAATGCAATTTCTAGATATAATACCAATACTGTCCAATATAGAAAATAAATTACATATATTTTAGTTTTTCCACAAACGTTAGAATCTTAAATAATTTTAATTCACTGATTTGAATAATTTTCAAACACTAACAATGATAGTCACTCAAATACAATGAATGTCTTTTCCTGAGCTAATTAAAAACAGTGTGTTGGGACAGTCCCCCTCTCATAAATCCTAGTAATCACAGCCAGAACCCGGGGAAACAACAGCCTCCTTAAAACGATCTGAGAGTTTCCCTCCATTTGTGGCCACAACCGAATCCACAGCATATTTCTGCGTTGCAGGATTGCGCCAGTGACGTCAGACCGGGAGCCTCCGTCCGGAGCTGTCCACCCCCCGGCGGTGCTGAAACGTAACGACGCTCACCTTCTGTGAATTGAAGGACTGCGTCCAGTGATAAAGCGTTAGTTTCGGCTTGTTGTGTTTTACAACTGTTCCGCATTGTTGAGGCAGTCCGACATCTTGCTCAGAGTCCGTTTCGAAAAGAGCTTCTTTCCCATCTTCAACATCAGAGTTTTTTTCGGACGCCATTTTATCTGTTAGTATTTCGGGGGGAGGGGGGGGGCAAACGAGGACAGCCGGGCTATAGCAGTCAACGAGGTCGCCCCCTGTCGGCTCGGAGTACAACATCAAGACACTACTTTTGATTTTATATAAACAACTTATTAAATTATTTTCAGTGCTGTAAATTAAAACAACAATTTGCGTCATCCTTCTTCTGTTGTTAATATTATTATTCTCGTTCTCCTTCTTCCTGCAATAAATGTATTTGAACAGCAGAGGTCGCGCTTGCCTAGGCCCACTTTTTCAATGCGTGACGCGCAAAGGTCCTCACAAGTGGCTTTTGCACAGGAAAGGTTAATGAAGCAGTCGATAGCCATCAAAGAACAAAGATTTTTCTTGACAATAGGTTTTTCTATGTATATACGTTTAACGGTGTTAATATCAGGTAATCACACCGACTTAATCATATTACTGCAAAAATTACATTTCCAGTTTGTAATAAAATGGTTACAATTTGGATGGATAAAAAGCTTTTGAAATGTTGCCTGTATTAATATATATTATATTGGAAACATAGTATATACCTATTACACAATGTAATAGGACAGTGTGAATATTACACATTATATAACATAGTACATTATAATAAGCCTATCGGATATCATAGTGTATTGATATATACTTAATGGTTAATGTGGCGCAGTGCCACATAATATTACAGGAACATTTAAAAGAAAAAACAGGTCCATAGGCTAATACAGTGTGAAGACAATATTGTATAAGAAATAACCATCAACAAACTATAATATAGGCCCATAGTGTTTTTCTAGTTAGTTAATACAAGTTTAATGTGATACCTCATCATTGTATTAGAGGTACTGTACAAACACGATCGTTTCTATCGTCTCACAGAATAGTCCATGTGGAGATAATTATGTAACAATTGGCATGAGTTGTATTGCGTCATCAATAACTCCATATTCACTAGTAATAGAAGGTGAATTGCATAATTCCTTCACTAGAGCTCACACCTGTTACCTGGGACGCGTCTTTAAAATCGGGCTTTGGTACAAAGATGCGGGCCACTTTATTTGTGGGGCGTCTGAGAGGGGGGAGGACGGAGAGGGGGAGTGGGAGGTTCCTGTGTTGTGACGTTGCGATTGGCCCAGTGTCTTTCCTTAGCAGGGACTCGACGCCTCTCTCTCTCTCCCTCTGTGATCTGTGGGTGAGAGGGGGGAGACGAGCAACACACAACGGAGAACCCGGCGTGCGCCTCCGGTAAATGACGCCCACCATTCATACCTTTGCACTTACCGTTACGCATGCCTTTCCCATTGCATGTCAGTGCCTGGAGGTGCTATCCTCTCTCCTCACACTCCTATTTTTTGTCCCGCTAGTCATCATCTTGTTGGCTCATCCTTTCATCTCGCCACCGGTCCTGGATCCCACCACCTCGGTCCTGGAGACGCCTGAGACCACAGCAGCGCGCAATCGGCTTTATTTCCAGCCTTTATCTGAATGACGGGCGGAAGGTTTGACTTCGACGACGGTGGCACTTACTGCGGGGGTTGGGAGGATGGCAAAGCCCACGGACACGGCATCTGCACCGGACCCAAGGGCCAGGGCGAGTACGCCGGGTCCTGGTCGCACGGCTTTGAGATAGTAGGGGTGTACACCTGGCCCAGTGGGAATACCTACAAGGGCTACTGGTCCCAGGGGAAAAGGCACGGACTCGGCGTGGAAAATAAAGGGAAGTGGATCTACCGTGGAGAATGGAGTCACGGCTTTAAAGGTCGGTACGGCGTCCGGCAAAGCCACAACACACCTGCTCGGTACGATGGTACCTGGAGCAACGGGCTGCAGGATGGATATGGGATCGAAACCTATGGAGATGGCGGTAAGAAACCATGTCTGATAAATACCGTCCAATGTTTGTTTGTTTGATGTAACATGCATCCTGTGTGTGTGTGTGTGTGTGTGTGCGTGCGTGCGTGCGTGCGTGTGTGTGTGTGTGTGAGGATGCTCAGATTAACACCGAGGGAGGCAAATGGAAATACATCAGAGCACGAATCTTCATCTGATATGATCAGAGTTGAAGCTGAGATTGCGCACTGCGCACCCTGGTCAAGCACAGCATCATTTGCTTCACAAATATTATTACACTGGTAACATTACTTGCTCTAAGATAATAGAGAGTCTCTTATTTCATCTCCTTTGGTAACTACCAGATGCTTCTCATTTGACAGCTAGAAGCAACTCTGGCAACGTTCCCCCGGCTACAAGGAGTTTGAAAATCACAGCAAATCAATCTGTTACGAGCCAAAATATCAGTTACTTCTCCATCATTTTCACATTTGCACCTTCACTTCGACAGCACACTTCCTTGTGACTGTATTGTTTTTGCGTACCAGACAACATTTAGTGTGAAGTTATCAAAGGTCTTTAAAAAAAAAAAAAAAAAAAAGGCTTTCATTAAAAGTAAAGTCCTTCCTTTGACAAATGTCCTTACAAATCCACAAAACAGATGGACCCACAGTGAGCACTAGTGCTATTATATCGTATGCATTTTGAAATGAGCCACTGAGTACACACCATTGGATCTGTGTGCATTTCACAATGATACAATCCTAGGTGGTTATAAAACATCTCTGTGTGAGCATCATCTCCTCCAACAGAGGCCTTATGGTGCAGAATAAATATCTCATGTATGACGGCTACAGAGGGCTGGACTTGGGAAATCAGCTGATCCTAGAGGATCTACAGAACATCTGGCGGTCTGACCTCACAGCATCCTGATAACTTTATCTGCAGGGGCACCAATTTGAACTGCAGCACAGAGCCATCCTGTTAATCCTTCTGAACTCTTGCCCAGGCTAGTATATCATTTTCTGTGAGAATCTGGCCATAATGGCTTACTTCACTCTACTGGTCAATGGGATCTGAGCGCTGGATCAACAAGCCTTTCTTATTATTAGGATCAGGACTGCAATATGATGCTCTGAAGAAGCTACAGTAGGCCGGCACATGTTTGTTGGGCTCAGCAGCACCAAATGGGATTATTGAAGTATTCCTCTCATTATGTGACTCATAGCGATTCTCTGTCGTCAGAGACAAACGGGTGGTGGTGAATGTGCCTACTGTCAAGGGGGGAGTTAGAGACTGCCTGAAAATAGGCTCCTAGCTGAGTGATTCACATTCATCCCAAGTGATCCTGAGTATCTTAATCAAATCTCTGTGATTGAGTTTGTTATACCCATAGTCCCCGATCTGTGGGGAAGGGGAGAAAATATTTTACCCCTACAGCAGTTCTCCTCTGTAGTCCTGTACCAATTGTTGTTTCAAGGACCTGGGGCTGCTATGGAGAATGCATGGACAGAAAATGCAATTTGTACAAGAGGGTAGAAATGAGAAACTTGACGGATGTCACCACATATACAAAAATAATTGAAAACTGACAGTGTGTAGGTAAATGTTTCCCCGGGTTTCCCCAGGTTAACCCTCTCTTTACTATCTATTAGTAGCACTTTAGATTGCTTTTATTTGTTAGTATAATGCGTGGTAAAATTCTGCCAGGCAGATGGTTGCTATGTTTCTATATATTTTTCAACTCATTTAAATAAAAGGCAGACCATTTTTGGAAGCGAACCCTGTCAGCCAAGCGTGCTGCATAAAAAAAATGACAAAAAAAAGCTTTGTAAATCTTCAGGAGACCAATTCTGATTGTGCTTTATCTTACCAGACAATGCTTGTTGTCTCTCGTGGAGCTGAAGGATGAAAGCAAAAATATTCAGACAATGAGGCCAAATTTGTGTCCCCTAGTGGAGCTATTCAACATGGGGTTTCAGCCACTCTGAGATAGCAGAAATTGAACAAACTGCTTCTGCTTTACAATGTCACAGATCTTTGCAGGGTAAAAAAAATTAAAATAGTGGATGAACCTTCCCTTAGAGAATAGGAAAGAATGAAAAGCATGCCTCTCCTGCTTCACTGAAAGGAAACATTAATAAAAAAATGTTTGAACATAAAGTAGTTGTGATGATCAATCACTGACTCATGTCTAACTCTTCTGCAGGTACATATCAAGGCCAGTGGATGGGTGGGATGAGGCATGGCTATGGCGTGCGTCAGAGTGTTCCCTATGGCATGGCTACTGTTATCCGCTCTCCCCTACGCACGTCTCTGGCCTCCCTGCGCTCTGAGCAGAGCAACGGCACAGTGCTCCAGGACCTGTCCTCACCTGCAGACACGCCGACAGGCAGCCGTGGCGGCTTTGTCCTTAACTTCCATTCAGACAGCGAGGTCGTCACTGGCAAGAAGAAGGGCCTGTTTCGCAGGGGGTCACTTTTCGGCAGCCTCCGGCAGTTACGTAAGTCTGACTCTCGGACCTCAATCTCCAGCAAGCGCAGCTCTGCACGTAGTGATGCCACCATGAGCCGCATCAGCTCCAGTGACGCCAACTCCACCATATCTATCGGTGACGGCGAGCTGCCAGATGAGGACCCTCCTCTTGAGGATCACGTGGATGCCACCACGACTGAGACCTACATGGGCGAGTGGAAGAATGACAAGCGCAATGGATTTGGCGTTTCTGAGAGATCCAACGGGATGAAATATGAGGGAGAATGGCTTAACAACAAGCGCCATGGTTATGGGTGCACGGTTTTCCCAGATGGCACCAAAGAGGAAGGGAAGTACAAAAATAATGTGCTGGTGCGTGGAATTAGGAAGCAGTTGATTCCTCTTAAGAACCCCAAAACCAAGGAGAAGGTGGATCGGGCTGTGGAGGGGGCACAGAGGGCAGCAGCCATTGCCAGGAGTAAAGTAGAAATAGCAGCTTCCAGGTACTGTGTTTATGGGTTTTTTTCTGCTTCTGAATGTGCATGTGGGTAAAAAAATGTGCAAACTTACAACAAACACACACAAAAATTAAGAAATAATAACAGAAGCCTTCTTGACAGGCTTCTCCCAGTGTAAGTCATCTCCCATGACAACAGCTTAACCTTTAGACAGTTGAGGATTCTGCACAGCCAGTGTGATCAGCCCTGGAAAAGTTTCTGTTTCTATTCTCTGCTCATATCTTTCACTCCCAGGAAGAAGGGTCAGGATTCTTGTGCGTGTTGGTTTGTGAGTGTGTGAGACAGAGATTCATGTGCATGAGGAGCATCGCCATACCTGCCCCCGTGCCAAAGGCGTTTCGTGTGCCCAGTAACGATACTTGCTCGTCCTGCCAAGCCTCGCTCTGATGTGGCATCTGCTCTTTAACAGGTGGATGAGATGTGACCTTTTCGCTCAAAGCCTCCCTCCTACTGGGACACGGTTCAGAGTACGCAGCATCACTTTGACATCCTCTGGACTCACTGTGTTATGAAATTATTAGATTGAGGAGTGTGGGGATGTGAACAAGCTGTGAAAAGGTCTCAATCATTAGAGGCGCACATGGATTTGCATGCATGAAAAATAGACGATGAATTTGTAAGCAAAAGTAATTGTGCTTTTGTGACATAAGCACAAAAATGACAAATAATCCCATACATTGGTTTTTCTAAACCAGTCAAGCAAATGGAAATGTAATCAGTTCAATCTGTCCATTATCCTCCAGCGTGCAGCTAAAAATATCTCTAGAAAATCTTTTTGGTATGAGATATTTTTCAGTCTGACCTGATGGTCTTGCAGACACAACGCTCAGGGTGACACCAAAGTCTGAAAGAATCAATAAAAACACAATAAAAAGCAGGACCAGATTTTACAGCAATCCATCCACTGTTCTTTAGACATGTCTAAAATGTTTGTGGACACTTTATACTCACGATGGACGATGCGTACGACCAACAATCATGCAAGCTTTACAATTACAACAATAGAAATTTCAGATCAGATTAATTAAGCGATAACAGATCAGTACTTTGTGTTCTGGATAATTTTCATTGGGAGTCATTATTTCAACTTTGTTAGACTTGATGGTTACTTAACAATTAAGCTTAACTGGTAGTATAAAATAGCCACTATGGAGAGAATGAATCAGAGTGTTTTGACTCAGAGCTGAACCCCTCCACTTAGAGTAAGACAGTAATAGTAGACTTTATGAATAGCGAGCTTTATTATAATATCTAGGCATTCTTTTCAAATATATAAAATCCACAGTGCTGCCATAGAAAAGGCTTTACTCTGCAGATTTCAAGGATATAAGATGAAGATTACATAAGATGGATTTACCACGGTTGATATAAAACACTCCTGCATCCTCTTTGTTCTACTTAAGACCCACAATACTATGAATTTCTCCCTGTGTCAGTGAAGTTGAGATAAACCTAGTGCGATAAGAGTAAACTACATAATATGTTGTAAGAAATAGCCATCATGTCTCCTCTTTGGCTGTGCGGTTTACAGCAGAAGGAAAAGCATGACTTGATGCATAGCGCTAAAGCAACAACAGTGAAAGCATTCAAATGGATGCAAAGTGTTTATAGCTGCAAACAAGGTCTCCTGTACCGTAGGAAGTGATCAAATTACTGCCTGGTATGTGCCGCTCCATCATGCGCTGTTGGAAATCTCAAAACAAGCTCTTCCGTTCTCCCAGCTGAAATCAATCCATCCATTTTCAATAACCGCTTATCCTTTGCAGGGTCACAGGGGTGGGGGCACTGGAGCCTGTCCCAGCTGACATTGGGTGAGAGGAAGGGTACACCCTGGACAGGTCTCCAGTTCATTAGAGCGCTGACACCTTGAGGTGAACAACCATTCTTGATCATATTCACGTTCACACCTACGAGTAATTTAGAGGCACCAATTTATCTGGCATGTTTTTTGGACCGTGGGAGGAAGCCGAAGCACACGGCTTCCGACGCACGCGCAGGAGGAGAGTGTGAAAACTCCACAGATGAAGCCACCAGGACTGGGATTGAACCCAGATCCTTCTTGCAAGAGTCCTAACCTCAACACCACAGTGATGCTGAAATCAAGATTTATCAGATAATATCAAGTTTTATTTTACAAACGCCTAGAATGGCACATTGTGATTCTTGTGGGTAAGCAGGTTGCATAACTATCATAACACAGTGCAGGGCAAAAGATGCACTCATATCAATCCAGTTCTGGTCACATGATTCTCTGTCTTTGAATGTGGAGCGTACCCAGCAGATCCAAAGGGAACGCCAGGAGAGAGAGGAGGAAGTGGAGGTGGTGGGGGAGTAAAAAGCAGAAGTCTTAAAATGAATTGGATAAGATGGGGGTTTCATCAACTTTGCTGAGCAAGTTTATTAGCAGATAGCAAAGAAGAGGGAACAAGGAAAGAAAAAAAAAAAGGGCACAGAGCGGACACACCCACCGCACTGTTGGTAACTGCATAGAGAAGCCATCCCACCCTCTTCTGTAGTGGAGTGATGACCTCATGCTCGTGATCAGCCACTCGATAGACAGCTGGTGTGATGTGGTGGCGAGGAGCTCTGTGGCGATGATCCCCATTCACTGATATTTGTGACGGACTTATGCTCTTGTCCCCGTGTGTCCGTGTGTGTGCGTGTGTGTTTTAGTGGTGTCCAGGGCCTGTGAACTGAGATAAGTGACTGTGCCATTGAAATGTTTACTGTGTCATGATGCTTTGCCCAGAAAGCCTTTTTGTTACAGATGAGCAGTTTAGGTATCCCAGTGGCTCAGCAGTGTGTCGGCTTATACACTGTCATCTACTCTAATGGCTTTTGTTGCCCTTAAACTTTCCTGTCACTCACTATGTTATCTCATAAAAGCAGAAGTCTTAAAATGAATTGTGTGTGAAGTGTTAAAATGACCTCAACAAAGCTACCTTGTACTGTAGTTTTTGTTTGTTTGTTTTTAATCTAGCTCTCCTTCTTCGAGGTTAGGTGAATAAAGCACACCCCCACTAAAATTCTAAGAATGATTTAAATGCCAAAGCTAACATACTGTAAGCCAGTTGGTACATGGAGGCCAAGTGTATGTTTATATTTGATAGCACTGTTTGTTCTGCGGGCTCTAGTGAAAGGTTAACCAACACCTAATATGCAAGTCCTACGGACGCAGGGGAGATATTTATATGATGCTTATTTTTTCCTTCCCAGTGATCAGCAAAAAGTTGAGACTCATAATATTTAGGAAAGGTTGTATCATCATCACATTTCAGCATTTGCAGTGAATGCAATTTTATTTGATGTAGTGTTTTCTGCACAAATAGATTTTACTGAACAAATTAAAATAAAACTCCTGGCAGTAGGTAATTCTAAATTATATATTTGCACATCTGTAAGATGATGACGGCCAATAAACTGCAGATTTCACTCTATTATACTGTACCTCAGAGAATAAACAGAATAAAAATGCTGTGGTTGGTGGAGAGTTCAAATAAATTACAATCAAAACAGCATATGAGATAATCAGTAATTCATTTTCAGGTTTGGAGTAATTATAATGTAGCTCTGACAGTAATTATCAAAGCACTCCAGTAGATGTATTTACATGGTCAAAAATTCTTGAAGTTTATTTCATTAGCACGAATGTTAATGAGTATAAATTACAGTTGGAAGGCAGGTCAGGAGGTTTGTTATCTCCAAACATTTTGCCTAATAGTTTATTTATATAATTAGTTCTAGGAAAACAAATTATACTAATATCAAATTTTTGGTTTTATCCAATATCTTTTGTGAAGAAGGATTTTTTTTAAACTAATGTCATCAGCATAGGAAGCTAAAAATATATGTATTACTACATGCGTGCTGTTATATCTGTGTCACACTGAAGAAAACGTTGTCTATCTGTTTGAATGCACTTCATCAGAAGTGACCTGTCTAAGCACAGGGACGCCTCACACACATGGACTCACGCACGGAACAGATGTATACAGTCAGACTGAATGCACTGTGTGCTACTTTGCTAGTGTGTCAGCAGTGAGTACTGACTAAATAAGGCAAGGCATGGCTTATCAACACCAGCCAGGAATATATACCCGTCCTACCACTGATATAGCAGCCCACCATCTCACTCACACTATCATCTCTCCTGAACGTCTAGGTGTGTGTGTGTGTGTGTGTGTGTGTGTGTGTGTGTGTGTGTGTGTGTGCGTGTGCGTGTGCGTGTGCGTGTGCGTGTGTGTGTGTGGTTGTGTGTGTGTGGTTGTGTGTGTGTGTGCGTATTAGAGAATGGGAGAAACCTTTTTGAGAGATGGGATAAAGTTTGCTATCATTTGGCAAGAGAACACATAAAGTGTGTGTCGCGTTGAGAGTTTGTTTGTCACCTGCTGCGTGGCGACCTCAGCTACTCACCACCTTCCCTCTTAAAGACCGTCATGGATCAACCTGTGTTTCAACATATGAAAAAATTAATCCTAACCCACAGTATGTCATGTAAGATTCTATCTGTACATCTATAAATAGGGGCAGATGTGTAATTAGGCGCATTTCTTCTACATCTCTGAATGTGAATGTGTTTTGATTGTGGAGTTCTTATAAACTGGTGCCACACTTCTTTCAAAGGTATGTGAAGTTTGTCCCTTTATGATGTGACAAAATGCACAGTAGCTACAAGGCATGGAGTGTTCAGTAAGTGTAACTGTGGGAAGGACTGCCAGTCATCTGAATCACCACAGAGTAGAGTAAGCTATATCACACAGTCACATCATTCCCCTGACATGTCCCATGTTAAAAGGAATTTGATGATGTGAAGTAACACGAATGTTTCCAGCAATACACACCGACATGCGGGCGTGTGTGAAATAACCAGCCTCATGTGTGTCATGCCGTCTGTATAAGTAGAATTAATGCTCAGAGTAGTTGTTAGCTTCTACATACGCAAGAGCTATAAATAATACAGCTGATGCAATGGTGCAGGCATCATGAGTTAGTCAAGCAGTGTCCAAATTACCCACAGTGTAAGCAAATTGTAGTTTGTAATATAATCATATCCTGTGCTTAATCCAATTATTATAATATAAACTCAAATTAAACTGCCTTGAAAAATGTCAGGGGAAGTCATTTTAAGCAGTGATGTAAAGAAAGCTGATTAGTCGGGTCACTTACTTTTTTCCTCTTGCACCACACTGAGTCTGAAATCTCCTGCTAAATGGATTGCTTTAGATTTTTGGATTTATATTCATTAACTTTCGGGTTCTCTCCCAGCAGAGAAGATGTGAGTGTCCCAGCTTTTTCTGTTTTTACTCCTGTCCCTGGGAGAGTCTGGATCCACCACTGACCAATTACCTGTAAAACTAATGACATTTCCATCAGCCTCAGCTCAGCTGTACTTTGTGTTTGGTGCTAATTAGTCAGCAACTGAGATGTTGAAATGAACTAGTGTGAACTTGTAAACATCAAGACGTGAACACTTTTAATTTATAGTGTAAAATGTGAATAACACAAATTTGTTTTGATGAGCTTGTCAGAATAGGGATATTAGCATTTAGCTCATAGCTTGACTCCCTGATGTAGTCACTAGCATGTCTTTAAAATCTTATCTTATGGATGTACTGTAATAATACACTTAGAGTTACTTTAAAAGATCAGAAAGCAATTTGAAACATTTTGTTCTTTCCAGTCAAGTGAAAGTGAATTTCTCTTTGCAAGACCTCTTATAGACAAGACATTACATCACTTAGAATGAATGAGGGGAGTCTGTTGTATCCTCTGCTGTAAAGGCTCATTGGAGAAAGAGTAAATAGACTAAATGTTTTGACTTACACTTATACTGCATGAAAGATGTGTTCCTTGATGAGGAAAGGAGAGCTTTTACCCGTGGGTGAATGTGAGTGGAGCACTAGGCTTTGTCGACATGGTGACAGGATTGGGTTCTACCAGAATACCATTGCACTGTTTGGCTGTGGCTCATTATCTCCTTGAGAATGGCACATATTTCTGCAGCGTTTCAAAAAGGCAGGGAGGCAGGCATGTGAAGGGTAGGGGTGCATGTAGAATCCACAGTTGTTACTAAGATGCTGACTGCTGCAGCGATTCACCTGGAATCATTACATATTTAAAAGTACTCTTTGTGTAGCTGTGTTCTCAACTCCTCCGCGTCCCCCATTATATTACAATGGCGTCGCTTTTGAGGATTCTCCTACAAGACTCCACTCTGTACATTATTAAACATTTATTGTAATATATCCTGTTGTTTCCGTGTTGTATCCTGATGTCATTATCATAATGTCATATCCTTCACATTTGACTGTTATAAAAGAGCCAGTAAGGAATAAACGTCATAACTTCACAGCATGCAGAGTCTGTCTCTATTATTTAAATAGGCAGGGTTTAATTCTATACCTGAAATCAAATTGTATTTTTAATTATTTACTATTTCATAAACCATTCCCATTGTTGTTGCCCGAGGCAGGTCTTAAAATCTGTGTGTTGTTGTGTATCTGCTTCCACAGATGTGCATCTTTAACTTGTGGCTGCTGATGTGACCTACTAAATCTCTTCATCTACTGTGATTGGCCAGCTAGACCGCTCTCTTTCCAGATGTTCACGGATTGGATTATGGAATTACCACTTCTCTTGTTGAGTCACAGTATTGCTTTTTGTACACAGAAATCCTTGCAACCACACTTTTAATTACAGGCACAGATAATACTCCACAGTATATATTCCCACGTGACGCAGCTTCTTTAGGATTTGTTCAAACACAAATGTGGCAACACGAGGATATTTCATCTGCAACTGTCACCATTAAACCCTATAATCCACTACATTATATTATTTTAATGATACAAAATTGGACCTGCAAGTTAATATTTCTTAATAGTTGACAATGAATGCATGTTTTCCATGAACTAGCAGTAAACGATATACTGTATTATGTAAAGACTGCAATGTGATTTTTCAATTCCGGCATAATCTCACTGTAATGCTCCATTTGACTTTGGACTGTTGAGTACATTGACGTGTGTGTGTGTGTGTGTGTGTGTGTGTGTGTGTGTGTGTGTGTGTGTGTGTGTGTGTGTGTGTGTGTGTGTGTGTGCGTGCATGCGTGCGTGCGTGTGTGTGTGTGTGTGCGTGTTTGAGAGGGTGAGGAAGACCTTAATTAAAACTATTCTTTCAACCCAAGTGGTTGCCAAGGCAATGTGACCTTTACTCACACAGGTCCGGTTTCAGCCGTACCTGTCTCTTTGATTTTAAAACATTAAAAAATAAAATAATTTCTTCCTTTCTTTGTGCATCTGGTATAATTTTATGTATGTGGGCCTTAAGTGCATGATTATCTAGCCATACAGTGGGCTGTTGTGTTGCTTTGTTCTGTCGCAGATTCGTTAAAACCAGCCAGATGCCCTGTTTGACTAATATCTGAAGTGTCTCTAGTGGTTATCATGGTTACTGCCTCACTGCCTTCGTCAGCATTACAGCCATTGTTTTTCTTATAGAATAGTGCAGTGATGAGGCATTGTTAGTTTAATGTAATATCTTATTAAACATAATTGGTTGGTACCAGTTGGATATACAAAAGATTTATGGTCTGTTATCACAGAGACGACACTGGGAAGTCACCTCACTGTGTCCTTTATTCACAGTGAGTGTGTGATTCCCAGTCGGCCTCATTATGGCATGTCTCACTGATGGTCCTTTTCAACACTTAATGTTTGTGTGTGTGTGTGTGTGTGTGTGTGTGTGTGTGTGTGTGTGTGTGTGTGTGTGTGTGTGTGTGTGTGTGTGTGTGTGTGTGTGTGTGTGTGTGTGTGTGTGTGTGTGTGTGTGTGTGTTCTAAAAGTGTGCAATGTTTGTATAGTCTCCCAGCAGCTTGTCAGTGTAAAAGCAGATGACAGAGTGCGGAACATTCACCTAAGTGATTTTTATTTTTTTATGATTGTTTTCCCCTGCTTCAGTTTACAATTGGTCAGTATGTAGATTATTCAGCATGCAACCAATCTGATATAAATAAATGTTCCTTTTTAAAAAACATTATACATATTTCTCTCAGTGCGATATCGGTTTTGGTTTCAACATATGTTCGTGCGAAATGTTTTTCCCAACATCAAATCTGAACTCTTATACTGTCTGCTTCAGAAACTCTATGCTTTGATCAGATATTTTTTTAGACACAATGACTTTTTGCAATAGGTTTGACAAAAATCACGGAAAATGTAAATAACAGGAGTATCAGCAGAAAAAAAAAAGTTAATTCATGGTGGGTTTTATTCCAATGGCTTTAAGCTTACTAGACATTGAATATCTTACAGTGTGATAATACAGTAGGTACACAATGTGTGCTAAAATTTGAAGCACTTATATTAACTGCCATTTTAGACTTTGTGAGATTTTCATAATCACACAAAAAATAGTTAAAATGTTCCACAAAGTGCATCAGAGTCTTTACAGTGATTGTGTAAGACCTGAAAAGAACATAACCTTAATTTATCATTTCTAACACGAGTATTTACCTACTATTTCATGCCAAAAAGGCAGCTTGCTAACACAGATGCTCAAGATGAGAAGGTGCCTTAAGGTGCTTCAAGTTTTTTGCACTTGAAGTGAGAAGTCTATTTGTGATTTCATTCATGCCTTCTATGTGTTTCTATTTCTAAAGGCATGTAAAAGATTATATTTGGGCTTGTGTTAGCTTGATTGACAGGTGTCTCAGATTTAATAGTAGCTGCTTCCCTCCCCCAACCCACCTTCTAAATGGTAGCAATATCACATCCCTGTTTTTTTGCAGCGTATGATATGACCCCCTCCCCATTTGTGTCATTAGCTTTATCAGCTGTGGCCATGTTTCACCGGCAGTGTTGACACAAAGAGCACAGTGCTGAGATCTGAATCCCTGCCATTGCCCTTCACCAAAACCAGAGGTATCATTTCAGCAAGAGATTGTGTGTCAGTCGCTCAACAGACTCATATCATCACAAGCAAATCAGACATTCAAACATAGCAGAAATGTAATCATACACAGTGCATCAGTACACTCTTACTGAATTTATTATAATAGAAGAATCCATTATATGTATATTGAGAGTAGTTTGTGAGAAACCTCTAAACGCAATCACCCTCTAACGATTTCATGCACAATCACATACCTTAAACCCTTTTTGGACGAAGGCCATTTGAAGTCTCAGTGGAGGGTTCAGCACAGAGCTCCTGAGTGGAGAACACGATGGGGGATTAGATCTTTTTGAAAGTACAGATGGGAATCCTATTAAGTTAAGTGATCTCAAATTTGAATTAAAATACTGAACAATTTGGGAGTTATTTCTTGTTGAGAAATTTCCAGTCTGGTACCACTCCAACATACATGTATGCTTAAGGAGACATAGTTTAGCCAACATATTTTAACTCCACCTTCAATAGATTGGAAGCATGGGGAAACTGAACTAACCAGCTTCCTTACCAAAGGTAGCTGGTTAGTTCAACAAAATAATGTGCGGCTAAAATTCTGCTTCTACACTTTAGCTAAGTTATCTTGCTGGCTGTAGCTTCATATTTGGCATACTTATTATATAAGTAGACTTAATCTTCTCATGACAATATTTCCCATATTTACTTAAAGGAAAGTCATTAAGTGTCATAGAGTCATAATAAATATAGGCTAATGTTAATGTCTTTTCACTTGTCAGCCTAACCATCGCTTCAACAATCTGAAAGGTTTGTTCAGCACACAGCATGTTTTTTCCATGCTCATTGTCCCATCTCCATGCACTTTAGCTTTATTCATTCACCACTGCTCCCCACGCTTTTCAAATTGTCACATTATTTATTCAAGTACCTGCATCCATCATTGTGTTTTCTTCAGTGCTCTATTGTGCTTACACAGTGTTTATGACTACAAACCCAACTTAAGTGTAAATAAAAATATTCAGACTTATTTTTTTGCAAACATATTGTTGTGATCGGTCTTCCACGAGACAGAGAAATATTGAAGAACAGCACAAAAATGCCAAAGAAACTTGACCACAGACACAAGGTTTCAAACCACACATTCCTGACAACTAAAATGCTTAAAGCACCTTTCCCCAGACATTCTCATTATACAGCGCTATAGCTCTGTCCTCAGGATAAAGTTAGCTTATCTTATCATTACAGCTCGTCTATATCCCATTTAAAGCCCCATTTGCTGTAGCCAATGTCCTTCCACCATTGTAGCCGCTGGTAATGTGAGCCCAGACTCCAACCCAGGAGTAATTCCTGAATAATATCAGAGTCTGGTTTTAGCTAACTGCTAATGGTGTTAGTCATGCTTGAGTAATCCTGAATTAGCACCAGCAGGGAATTCAATAGCAGGTCTGCATGGATATGAAAGATATGTGCAGAGCAGGCTGAGTGCTAATTTGTGCAGATTTTCTGTGATGTTCTGTGCTGCTCTTTTGGACCTGGACAGTGTTTGGGCATGATACAGGACAGTAATTGCTGTTGATCTATAATTTCCTTTCATGGGCAGATTGCTCCATAGAGATTAGGAGCATCATGCTTCAAATGGAGAATGATCTTGACAAATGATATTTGGTGTAGAGCAGTAGTTTCATTTGGCCATAGTAGCAATGAAAGGCAGTTTAAAGAGAGACTGTAAAGTGTTGGCATTTTCCAATGACAAGGACAAGATTTCATCATCTATCTTATTGCTTACCAGTCAGCATTCCAGTTACCTAACTTGGACTAAAGGGGATGGAGAATAGGTCAGTGTGATGGAGAGGAGGAATATGAGGAAAAGAAAAGGGGAGGGTTACATGGGGGTGGGAGGGGTCAAGAGACGACGGAGGCAGATAACTGTGTCACCATATGTGAGGGACATTCATTAAATAGGGCATAGCCTTGGGGGGTAATAGACTAAAGCTTTACTTAACAGAATTGGCATATAAGACAGGCGCACATACAGTATTCTACAGGAGGTCAAAGTATAACCAAATTTCAAAAAAGATACATGATGCTGCAGGGTTTGAAATTTAACCCTCAGTAAAATTAGTGGGGTTGAGCTGCACAGCTCAGCAGTTCTAAATACCCAGAGTTCTACAGAAGGCTGGTGTGTCTCATTCTCGGTCTATGAATCTGCATTGCTCTTCCCTCCATCCATTAATTACATTTTCTTCTTCATCCAGACAGAACAAGTATCCACTGCCATTTGCCATACTTTTTCCACACAATTCATTTCACAAGAAACAGTCCAGGAATCCAAACGGCCATCCATCTCATAGAAGGATCTGCCTCACAGTCTTCTTTCTATATTTTCCTATTCCTAATTCTTGCGAATGTATACATTTGTTTGTGTGTCATTGTGTATGTATGTGCTTGCTTGTGTTGTTGGTATTTTTCCAGTTGGTGCAAATGCATTCAAATGCATTGATTTGTTTGGGCCCATCCCGGCACTCAGCCAAACAGGAGCACCCACTGAGCTCAAACTAGACCTTATCAGGTGTTGCTTTATATATTTATATATTCAGTGCCAGATGAGTATCAAAAAACTGAAACCTTTTTTTCCAAAATATGAACTTGCAAATTTTTATTTGCTAGAAAGGTACTAAGGACATGTTTAATGCTGTATGATGTGTGACACCACACATCATACAGCATTGAGCACATATTAGTGGGGTTGTGAGGATATTTAGTGGTTGCACTAAATATCCTCACATTTAGCGCAACCGCTAAATGTGAGGATATTGTTAATAATCTCAACATTTGGTTGAATGTGGAGTTAAATGACTCAATATACCTGTAAAATATCAGTTATGATCAACTTTTTGTGATTCTTTGTCTTTCTCTATTTTATCCTTGTGCATTTTTCTGATTTGTTTTTTTGTTTTTGTTTCAATTATTTTTCGTGGTGGTTGTTTGTTTTTTTTTTGCATTCCATAAATCAATTTGCTAGTGATGTGTTTACTTGAACAATAAGTCAAATGTTAAGTTGCTTCTAGTTATAAATAATGTGTAGTGTTCATGAATTATGTAAAGCATTCTGGTTTCACGTCTGTGTTCTGCTCTCACTCAGAAACACTTTTAACCACCTGAGTTAGCTCTGATCAACTTATTGGAGAAGTACTCACCCAACACCATGAAGTTAGCAACAAGATACTGAACTAGTGAAGCAGTTAACAAACAAGTAATGTCGGAATAAAACACATCAAGCCTTTTGTCTGCATGCCACACGCACTTTTTTTTCCTCGCCTTTCACGTCACTCTTGACCCACTGCTCTATCACATCATCATTCTCTCTCTGTCATCTCCTGCCATCAGATACTTTGCCTGTGAGCAGATTGTGTAGATTCCTATGTCTGCCTGTGACTTTGTGCTAACTCTACCTAAAGGGAACTGCTAAGATCTCTAGGTTATGTCATGGGCATGCAGCATACATAGGTGGGACATTCATGCCTCCTTTCACTTGGCTCCATATACATATCAGAAATAGAAGCATGCATTTTCTTGTGGTGACATGTGACAGTGGTTATATACTGTATACTTCAGTGGTGTGATGTTGCTAACTTGAATGCTTAAATGTCAATTTTTACAGTGGCATCCTCTAAATTAAGACATGAAACCACACATTTGTATCTTTTATGCACACTTTTAAATATATGCACGTTTGTTTTAAGTCATGGCAACAGACAAAGCATTGTGTGTGCGCCTGACAAAGATCTGTTGAATCAGATTTTTTATCTGCAGCTGGCCAGTGGTTTCTAGAGTCTGTGCTGCTTATAAATACAGAGTGTGTCCTCTGTCTGTTGGACTTATTTCTGGAGAGGAAATGGTACGTGTCTCTCTGCCAGCATATGGCTTCTCATGCATCTTAATATCTCACATCTCTACGCAGAACCCAAGGACAGAGAAGTAGTCTGGAATAGAGACATCTGTCTGTTGGGGTCACTCGTGTCAGAGGGACAGAAGCAAGGAGAGGAGGAGAGGAGGGGAGGATGCAAGGGGATAAGAGCATGCAGCAGATGAGATGTAAAAGAAAAAGAAGGAGCATTAACTGAAAGAAAAAAGGGATTGTGGAAGAAAAGATAACTATAGCATAGATACAAAGATTCACAGAAATAAAATCATGTGCCCAGTGAGGGTACCACTCATTCTACATTTACACAATCAATGACAAAAGGAATTTTATTTTGTTGTAAAATTAAGTCTTTTGAAAGGAGTCTGGTGGTATTAGTGCGATACATCCTTCCTGACTAGTTCATATATATGCATATACACATAAAGCTGTCAGTATTTGTTTAGTTGTGTACCCCACATGTGCAGCACCTTCTGGTGAAGTTTTCAAGGGATTTGCTAAGCGGGTCACTCCCTGGCCTCTGTCTGGCTAACCATGGTACACTCCCATAATGCCTTTCAGTGCTAATGCTAAGCTCACATTGATCCCAAAACGTATTACTCATCCGTCATTTGGTCTTTCAGAATCAGCACAGTTTGGTAGATGTGGTGTTCAGTTTTCTGACACTGATGTCCAGGCACTGCAGTTTAGTTTTTTATTGTTGATGTCAGAGTTGGATTAAATACAGTACATACAAAATTAGCATTATGGGGATATTTGAGTCATTTTAATTATTTGCCTTATTATTATTTTTACTATTATAATTTTTTTTTAAATTATTATTATTACAGTACTGTATTTGATTACATGTAATTGCTGCATCAGCATTGTATAGAGGTATTAATTACACCCCCTGGTCATAATGAATGATGTAATGCATGATCATAGTTATGTTTGTATGTGTGTGTGCGTGCATGTGTGCGTGTGTGTGTGTGCACCTGATGTGCACTGTTCCTCTGTCCAGCATCAGGGACAGCGCTCCAGTTGGGATTAAGGTTTTGCTTGGTTGTGGCTGCACTCCATTTGAAAAATCAGGATTTGGATTTGAGAGAGGAGCACAAGGGGAGGTGTTATGTCATCCCCAGTTTGAGTAATGCAGCTCATAAATGAGAGGGAAGAAGGAGGAATGGAGACTAAGAGAGTTATGAGCTAAAAGATTGGACACTGCTGCCCTAGTGTTGATGCTGAAAATGTTGCAGTCACATAATTTGCCAACATGAAAAACATGAAGAGGTTTATCATTTTCAAATTCTTTACCTCTGAGTTACTGTACGACTCCTCAGTTTTCTCTGTTTGCACTTCTCAGGACAGCCCATGCCAGGACAAAGAGTGAAGCTGCAGAGCAGGCTGCCCTCTCTGCTCTGCATGATTCTGAAATTGCCAGGGCAGTTGCCAGAGAGCTGTCCCCCAACTTCTACCAACCAGGTAACCTTTAACTACCAGCCTTCATTCACAGACATACAGCACAGTTTGCCTAGAGAGTTTGGATCCTCTCTTGCTTTCTGAGTAAGAAATATGAAGAGCTGCCAGGTGTGTGTGTGTGTGGGGGGGGGTATTTTGCATTGCCACATTAAATGTGATTTTGTATTGTTGTTGCATTTCCAGCAATTACTATACTTTAGCTATGTGAACTACTTCTTGGATAACTCTTGAACCTGCTCCATGTCAAGTTTTAAATATGATTTTCAGTCATTTTAGACCTGACTAACCAAGAGATAAAGTTGCAACGCTTGCTATGGGAGTCACAGGGGCACCCTATAATAAACGAGTGGTTCACCCCCAACGGGGCGACATTTACACAGACAGTTATTTTAAATCTGCCCTCATCTCCTCTATCATCTAGCTGTTTTTAGGAATAGGACAACTGGTTAGAGGTTGTGTATTTTGTATGAATAGTCATGTTTGCACCATTTTGATGGTTTTTTTTTTGTCTTGAACACCAAAATCTGCACAAAAGTGCAGATTTTGGTGTCCCACAGTTAAAATCAAACACAAGATGAATTGAGGGTGACTTCTACCAACACAATGGAGGACTCTGTTTGTGTGTAGACAAAGCAGAACCAGGTTGAAATGGAGTACTGTATTTTGGACGCAAGCCTTTTCGTTGCTCTGAAAGGGCTGTTGTAACTGCTTAGAAATACTTGTTAAAATTTGCAGCCGTAAATTCTGCCAAAAAGAAGTGAGAAAAGCAAAATGTTTCTGTTCTGTCAGTGGTGTTTTTTCTCAGTTCACACCAGTCTTGTGCTTTATTAGAGTGCAGAAGTGTTTCACAGGTGTATGAGGGGAGGACTCCTGCTGCTACTGAGCAGTGTTAATGTTTGTCCTGCTTTGAGTTTGACAGGCGCATTGCCATACTCCACAGCAGATCCCAGCATAGGGTGTTGACTTGACTGTTTAGTTCATTTACAAGGTCAGAGAGTTTTACAGAGCAATGGTGAATAAATAGTGAGGGATGCAAATCCTTTTTTGTCAAACTGTTTGACATGCATTCGTTCAGAGGTGAAATAAAAAGGCATTGAAAGGCTAACAGTCAAAATGCATTAGTAAAAAAAATAAATAAATAAAAACAACAACTGACCAGATGGACATGGTTATACTGTAGAAGTTTGAAATTCTTGTATTGAATTTACAAAAAAAATTTCCATACCCATAATTTCAATGGATTTTTCTATTAACATTTGTTCTGTTAATATTGCTTAAAAGTGACAACATATTTAGAAATGCTATGACATACATTTCTTGTTTATTTTTATTTATAGTGTAAGATCTATACCGGCCTCCTCTTCCAGTGCCATATATTTAGGTCTGTGAGCTTGTCGACCTTGGACCATTGCCAGAAGCCACGACAAAATAGTGGGTGACAAATAGATTGACAATGAGTCCCATTCAAGTATGTCCCTGCGCTAAGCCACAGAAATGGCTGACGGAGCCAGAGACATCCTGCGTCTTGTTTGTGTTGTGGAAAACAGTGGTCATGCTTGGCAGGTCGAGTGATCTCTGCGAAGACAGTTTCCTTTCCCTATAAGTCGGGTCATGAATGAGAAAGTCGACGATGTCGTGATTACGTACAGGGACGTCTGAACTGCAGCATTCAAATGTTCTGCTGCATAAGTGATCTGGTAATCAAATCCAAAAGCCAGACAGGCAAACCCTTTTTCCATAGACTCATTTTATGTCTACTTTATGAAAGCACTAATGAGGAATGACCTACTTTGTGGTTTGTTTGCAATGGGTTTTTTTTTTTTCCTTTTGAAGGTTGTATCATGTTTTACTGTAAACACTTGCCTCTATTTGCAGCGTCCTGGCAAAATAACCTCTGCTGCTAACTTAAAAAACAGTATTGCGTTCTTTCAAGAAATCGAACATGTAGATGAAGACTCCAGATCACCCTGTGTATCCCTAATGCTGCAGTGGGACAGAGCTGTTCAGTCTACTTACCTAGCAATAGAAGGAATTTGGGTGACTCTCCCATACTAATCTGCTTTGCTTCCTCTATGTCTACCTCCACAGTGGAAATATTCTCACTTACAACCGTCTCTTATCTTGTAATAAGTCCTCCAGGGAAATGACCAGGGGTCTAAACCTCTTGTTGTTTGTAATTGTCATTTCAAACTCATGTCAGATTATCACCCAGATTCAGAGTGTGTACTTCAAAAGGGAAAAGAGGGTCACAGGGAACAGGACTCTGACCTTTATGATTGGTTCACATACAGCACCCTGGAGTGGGAGCAGTGAGGGTTAGCTAGGTGTGGTCTATGTTGTGACGTTAATTGGGCTATATTTGGTGTGCACTGGGGTCTAATGGAGACATAGCTGAAATCCTTATGTACTGAGAAGAGCTCAGCCCTGCACTTGTCCCTCTCAAGGCCTGACGCAGAGCAGCTGTCCTTTCCTTCAACTGGTCACTGGGGGCATGGAGGGCAGGGGTGGGGTAAGAGGCTGGGGGGCCCAGCAGGGATCCCACACCACCCTGTTTGACCCAGTCAAGGTACACTTAGACCAGGTGGGACCATAAAAGCCTGGGCCTGTCAGAGAGCAGGTGCTGCTTTGCATTCACAGCAGCAGGTGAGGCAAAATAAATTTCAAAACAGTAGTTGAAGTTTAAAGTCATTCAGCAACTTATGAATTTCAGCAATGAAGCAAATAAAGCCTTTCTCTATTTGTGGAATTTGTGTAAATTATAGTAAGAGGAAGGATGGGACAACGAATTCATAATGCTGGTGAAAACTGTGATAATTTTGGGCTTGAAGTGGATCAGAGGTTTATTAAGCTTCCAAGAAACATGAAAGATATTGTTGTTGTTTTTCCAACTGAGCTTTTTTCTGACTATGCAATTGTAAATTTGTCAAATGGAAAGTTTATATTTTGAAGAGTATGTAATGTTTTCCTCCCTTCCCTTCTCTGGATTTGACTCTTTTCATGCAGTGTCTTCAATCATATGTCAGTTCATGTGAACATGAGGCACTCCATGTTCTTTGTGTGCTTCCAGTCAGAGACAAAGCATCAAAATACAATGACATTCACTCAACCAGTATTCAAATACAATGGGTGATCATTATTTGCATGTGAGAAGAGAGAGAGAGAGAGCGTGCGTGCATATGTGTGTGTGTGTGTGTGTGTGTGTGTGTGTGTGTGTGTGTGTGTGTGTGTGTGTGTGTGTGTGTGTGTGTGTGTGTAGAAAAAATGGTAAAAGAAGTCATCTGGACAAACAACAGCTTCTCTTGGCCCATCTACTGCTGTGAGTAGGATGAAGAAAGAGAAAATCAGGCTACAAATTGATTCGTGAATGTAAATGCAATTTTACAGTGTAAGGAGCATACTGAGAACTCACAGACTGTATATAAAGACATGATATCAGTCTTGATATGTGAATAAAATAACAGAAATAAATGCATTTTACATTTGCAATGCCCTGGGAAACAATGTATTTCACTATATGTTTTATGACATTATGATTATATACACATACAGATGAATGCTTATCTGCAGGTAAAGGCCATTCTGAAACCAGCTGTCATTGTTTATATGGCATCAGTTAGGTCAGGTTTTGATTGTCAGCATCATGAAAAAGATTTAAATGGTGGATGTAGAGTTTTCCTTTCACTTAATGATTACCCTTTCAATTCTGGGGCTGAAGCTTCCCTAATGCGGTTCAGCTCATATCAAGGGCAGGAGGGGTTAAGCTTTAACAGCCGATCTGCTGTACTTTGTGTGTGTGTGTGTGTGTGTGTGTGTGTGTGTGTGTGTGTGTGTGCGTGCGTGCGTGCGTGCGTGCGTGTGTGTCAGCCCATGTGAAAAAATGTACTGTGGATTAAAATGAATAGAACTGAAAAAAATGCATTTTAAACAAGACAGTCAGAGACTGCAACATCCTGCGACTTAAACGGACCTACTTCCAGGGTAGGTCAGGGTACCCTGAAAGTAGTACCTGACTAGTGCATAGCTTTGACCTTTCAGGGTGGGTCGAAGCCATGCACTAGCTTTGACCATAAATCAAAACTAGTAAATAGGTAGATCAAAGCACTAGCTTTGATCTACCAAATCAAAGCACTAGCTTTGATCTATAGTGTTACTCACATTGGGCATCTACCTCATCTTTATGTGGTTCCTGAGTGTACAAAAGTTGAAATTTGACTTTGACCTGGTTTTCTCAAAGTCAAGGTCATCATCTCATTTTCATCCCCTTTGCCGCCCGAGTAATGTGCTTTTTGTTTCATCTTTCTATCTGCAACGGTTGCGAAGATATTTGGTGGACTAACGAACGGACAGGCGGACAAACTTACAATTACAATACATCACCGCTTTGAAACGGGATGTAACAAAAGCTTATATTATATTCTCAGAGTTACAACGATGAGAATAAAACAAGTCACAAGAAATTATATATATATATATATATACAAAATACATATGTACACATATATATAGATATAATGTGTGTGCATAAATAATCATAACAATGATATACTTCACATATAAAATTGCCTGTAAATAGGGCCTTCTATAGATGTTTGGATGTAACTAATACCATGCCCGACTTTGATGACCCTCTTTGAGGGGCTGGAGCCTCAGCCCAGCTGACCAGTGTTCGGATGAAAGAAACACCACAGCCCTTTGGGTAACTGATTCCCAGTGCAGGTTCCAGCTGACTTGTTAGGATTCCTTGGTAGAGTCGATGTAATAAATCTTTGCTCACTCATCACAGCAAGGTCGAAATGTGCCAGAGTATCTACCAAACAACCACAACCAAGATTTGTCAAAGAAGATCCTTCTGCAGCTTGGCTTCCAATGTGCTCTGTGGTCAATGTGTGTGAGGCTGGGAGTTATTTAGTGCTGAAAACCATTCAGAAAATGCATGGGGCCTATGGCAGGAATGTGTCCCCAAACAGTGTGGAACTGCTTAAGCCTGCCCATGAAGCCTCAACTCTTACTGAGTTATGGTGTGAAATTAAGCTGGGCAGATATATTAAGGCCAGCAGATGTTCAAATGTCCCCCTCTCTCTTTGTAGTGGGTCTTACTGGTCGTAGCAGTTATGAAACAAATTAAGAATGCCATGCAGCAGAAAAATACTTTCGGCTTACGAGTACTGAGGCACAAAAGATTCTGCAATAAGGCTGTGTACCCTGATATGAGACGGGATTTACTTGTTCCCTCCTGGACTTGATTTCTGCACGGTTGTTACTAGAGGTGTTAATTGTCATATCTAAATTCATACAACAACCATTAAACTGCACTGTCAAATCTACATTCCAAATGTTTTATCAAATTGCAATGTGTAAACTTAATAAGCATGCATTCAAGCGCTGTCAGGTAAATCCTTTTGATTGATCTGTAGGATTAAAAAGCCCAATAGCTCAATCACATAATGCAGTTTAGCGCAGTAACCTTTCTCCAGACTCAGTCTTTCTGTTTCAAATTGACTATATGTTTGGCTGAGGATCCTGTGCCGGCCATCTGATGCACTTGAAAACAAAGAAGCATTGTCCTTGTGTTAGTCACACTGACAAGATGTAATTTAGTTGAAATAGGAAAAAAGCAAACAAAGACCCTGATGTCCCTAATAAATATTAATTCAGGACAGAACAAAAGGGACAGATAATGTGCAATTTTTCTCACATGTGAAGAGGCATTCAGATTCAGACTTGGGTGCTGTTATCCACACGTCAGATGACATATTGTCTGTGATGAAAATTAAACTAGTAAAAAGTACAGTAAAAGAAAAAACAAACAGGAGTGCAAATTTATTCTAGATGCAGTTATAACATCGTTGTCTGCATCAACTAATCCAAACCGACAGTCCATAAACTCCAGATGGAGAGTCTGGAATTAAGTGGATGCTGAGAATTGATCGGACAGGGTGCTTTTCCAAGAAAACAAAACTGATTAAAGAGAATGATTGATGATGGAGAGGAGCCCTCAGAAGAGGCTCTCTTTCAGAAATGGAGTTAGTGACCCTGCATTAATCAGTCCAGTTTTCATTGCCTTAGTCTTTGCAGAATAATTGCATATAAATATCCTAATGTTGATTCATGAATATTTCATTTTGAAAGTGCAAGTTTGCTTATAGCCTCTGTTATGAAGAGCAGGTTTTGAGGAGGAGCTGAAGGATCGGGAAATGGGAGGAGCTAGAGGCTGGACAACTTATAAATTGGATAGAGACTAGGTGTGTCCTTCCCATTTACCATGCAGATTGCCATACCTCACCTGACAGAAATGTTTGTCTGCATTATTATTATTGTTATTATTATTGTTATAATAATAATAATAATAATAATAATAATAATAATAATAATAATAATAATAATAATAATAATAATAATAATAATAATAATAATAATAATAATAATAATAATAATAATTCACACTTTATTGATCCCCAGAGGGGAAATTTTCTTCTCACTCTCAGTACATGCATATATGTATGTGTTAGTCTTATTACATCACACAGTATTGTGAACAAGGCCCCTGAAATACAGCACACTAGGGGCCTGTAATCATGCAATTAGTCCAGGGGAGGAAGAGTGACGGGTCGCGCACAGAGGTCGCGCCCCAAATAAGCAGCTTGTAGTGGGGACGGCGCCTTGCTCAAGGGTGCTTCGGTAGTGGCTGTGAGGTGAGCTGACACCTTCCACTGTCAGCTCACACTCCAAGGGATGTCACGGCGAGAGCGGGCATCGATCCACCGATGGCCATGCGATCCGTCTTCAAGACATCTGCTCTACCCCTGAGCCACTGCCGCCCCAGTTATCATATAAAGACCAGCCTTCATTCTGTCAGCCCCGTTGATTCATCTGCTGCCCTTAAAGTAATGATAAATTGCAACAAAAGGACTCTTGAGTGTTTCCATGTGCCTGACTGCACAGCCATAGTGTTCGTCAAAGTCCCTGCAATCAGCCCACCTGCATCATCTCCGTACACAAGTATTTTATATGGTCCTTCTAGCCGGATGTGGCCGTGCACTGCTTGTGCCATATAGTACTGTGGCAATGGGATAATTGGCTTTGATTTTTGGCTTCCTCTTCTTCCCATAGTGATGAGTTTCCATCCGTCGGTTGTAACTGACTTGTGGTGTTAATATCTGGCACTCTGCCTCAGTTTCCAGCCAGGTAGCAAAGTCGACAAGGTTGTATGAAGTTCCTGGATGGGTGGTACAGACACAACGAGCATAGTTGGTAACCAACTCTGGAGGCAACTTAGCCAGAAGGTTCTGCACATGGGAAGCACAAGCCAACTATGCTTGTCCTTCAACACTTCTTAAAGACTGTAGCATACTGACAAGTGCTCTCAAACTCCGCTGGCAAAATCACTGAAGCCTCTACAGTCACCAGTTCGAGGGGGGGGGGGGCTTGAATTGCATTTATTTCACTAAGTACCAACTGATGGGGCTGGCCATAACGTTGTTGCAGGGCAGCTAGTGCACGGGTGAAAGGATGTGGGCTTTTGGCGTAGGAGAGTGCAAGGCGGCGAGCAGAATCCAGCTTTAGATGATCAAGCAGTATATGATATTTAAACTGTTAAGGTTCATCTGGGGATAGAAGGTTATGGAGGGCCATCATAGAGAATTCCTGTGGGTCATCATGAACAAAATGAGGGAATGAAGGCCTTCATTGCGGGACCGGTAAGCAGTAAGCTGGCCATGTGATCACTGACTCTACAGGTTGCTGTAGCACATCAGGATGGAGGGGAGCAGCTGCCTGTGGGTGTGGAGGCTGCGGAAGGGCACCAACTGCAGCTGGTATTTGGTGACTTGAAGGAACAGCACTATAAGTATATAGTGGAGGGAAAGGATGGACACCAGTGACAGCTTGTAATTGTTGCAGATGGAGAGCCCCAGTGGCAGGTTGAGTCTGTTGTGGAGCTGCCACAGTAGATTGAGACTGAGGGAAAGAAGGAACATCAACAGTAGCTGATCTAATTTGAACTGGAGGATATGGGGGGCTTGGGTAAGGAAGCTGCCGGTCGGAGGGCTCCATCACCGTAGTCGGCTGTGCTGCAGGTTGTGTCGAACCAGGGGGTACTACACAGGAGGCTAAGGAGGCATCATGTGGGGGAAGGCTTGATGCTGGAACTGCATATGAAGTAGGAGCAGGGACGGAGAGCCTCTGTAGCTGTGGTACCTCACAACGGGAGGGAGGCACATGCAGCGATGCATTACCCACAGAGGAAATAGGAGGTTCAGCCTCAACTAATCCCAATGGTATCCGAGCTTGGGATTTAGGAATGGAGGTGCTTGGTACTGCAGGATGCATCAGGTTAAGTGAAGGTGCTACATTGGCGGCATCAAAATATTCTAGGTGGGGGGCAGAATGGTTTAAACTCTGATTATGTAAGGGAGGTTCAGAAGTCTGGATCAGAGAATGGGACCCGGATGGTTGTGGTGGAGGCTCTGGTGTAGGCAACAAGGATATAGTTGGTAGACGGAGAGATGAGCAGCTGTGAGCAGGAGGAAACTGGAACCTATGGTAAGGATGTGTGGCTTGCAAATCATGCTGCTCCAAACAATTGCAAATTTCCTCCAAGCAAAGACTGACCAACTTGACAAGAGCGATCATGCTCTTTAGTAGGGTGGTTGTTGGGGGCTGGAGAAGCATCTGTCGGGACCTCAGCTGAGGTAGTAGAACTTAAGGGAGAGTTGATGGCATTCTGCCGGTTAGTTAAAACTTGTACTGAGGCTGTAAGCTGAATCATCATTCTACGAAGTTCTTCAACATCATTTTGTATGTTCGCCAACTCCCTTTGAGGCGGTTGAGCGGTTGTTAAGTGGCTCTCCCTTGGTTGGCTCTCCTTAATCTGGTAACGAGCTGGAGCTGCCGCAGCTACTCCTTGGCCTTGTGGATCTGCAGGTGGTTGGCTAGGCAGGGATGTTGCATAACTAACCAGCATACTGTGTGCTATAGTCAGCCAAATGAGATGGGGGTTGAGGTTGTCCCCTTGATTTTCTTGGTGTTTCATCCAAAGTATTTGTCGGATCCGGCTCGAAGGACCACATAAAATACTTGTGTACAGAGATGATGCAGGTGGGCTGATTGCAGGGACTTTGACGAACACTATGGCAGTGCAGTCAGGCACATGGAAACACTCAAGGTTCCTTCTGTAGTAATTTATTATTGCTTTGGGGGTAGCAGATGAATCAATAGGCAGCAATGAAGTTCTTTTTTTTGTCTAAACAGAACAGAAACTAAGGATAAGCATACATGAAAGGTGTAACACAAATATCTCTATACAACCGAACAACAACACAAGGCATATGTCTATCAAACAACCTAAAGATATCAGCTAAAAAAACCATTAAAAAATTGATACAAAGGGAACTCATATGATAACGCAGACAAACATTTCTGTCAGGTGTGGTATGGCGATCTGCATGGTAAATGTAAAGGACACACACCTAGTCTCTAACCAATTTATAAATTGTCCAGCCTCTAGCTCCTCCTCCTTCCTGATCCTTCAGCTCCTCCTCCAAACCTGCTCTTCACAACAGCCTCTTCTGATTTAAATCAAGATCCCAGTGGATGGGCTGGATGGAAAATTAATTTTGGATGATGCGTGATAGAAGAGTTTCAGCTAAAGTGAAGGGAAAGGTGTACAAAACTGTGGAGAGACCAGCAATGTTGTTTGGTCTAGAGACAATGTCACTGAGGAAAAGACAGGAGACAGAGCTGGAGGTAGCAGAGATGAAGATGCTGAGGTTCTCTCTGGGAGTGACCAGGATGGACAGGATCATGAATGAGTACATCAGAGGGACAGCACATGTTAGAGGTTTTGGAGATAAAGTCAGAGAGGCCAGACTGAGATGGTTTGGACATGTCCAGAGGAGAGATAGTGAATATATTGGTAGAAGGTTGCTGAGTTTTGAACTGCCAGGCAGGAGGCCTAGAGGAAGACCAAAGAGGAGGTTTATAGATGTAGTGAAAGAGGACATGAAAGTAGTTGGTGTGAGATAAGAGGATGCAAAAGACAGGGTTAGATGGAGGCAACTGATTCACTGTGGCGACCCCTGGTAGATAAAAGCCGACAGGTGAAGAAGAAGTTCAAGCATCTTGGACATTGAATGGGTCAGAAATCAGAAAATGAGGGGTTTTAGGGTTTGGTTGAGTCTCTTGCATCATCACTGAGCAGCGTCTAACTAATTTCAAATAATGCTTTGTAGGCTTGCTTTACCTCTAAAGAGTAAATTCATGAAAACATCAGTGATCATCACATCCCGCAAAGGGGGATGTATTGTAACTGTCAGTGTTTATGTGTTCGTTCGTTTGTCCGTCCGACCGTCCAGTAGTCCACCAAATATCTTCGCAACTGTTGCAGACAGAAAGATGAAACAAAAAGCAAATTATTCAGGCAGCAGAGGGGATGAAAATGAGATGATGACCTTGACCCTGAGAAAACTAGGTTAAGATCAAATTTCAACTTTTGTACACTCAGGAACCGGATAAGATAGAACGACGAGGGAGAAAGCCAGAGTGAGTAAGACCATAGATCAAAGCTAGTGTTTTGATCTACCTACTGTATATCTACTTTAATTTATCCTGACCTATTAAAGTAGATCAGGGTAAAATTGTGAATTCAGAGACTACGACATTCTGCAACTTACCCTGACCCTGAAAGTAGGTCAGAATAATTTGTTACAGATTTAGGGGTTGCATAGATTTAGAGGTTTTTGTAATCTGTTTCTGTTACGAGCGCCATGTTCTGATTGGTTGGTTCCTTAATGCTAAATTAAATGAACCAGCTACAGCTGATAAATTAGCTTTAAGCCTGGATATAAACGTGCTTGTCATCTGCAATACACATCTAATGAGAATTTTTTTTTTACAATTCTTAACATGAGAAATATTTTTAAAGTGTTTCAGTGTTGCAACCAAAACAAACTAATAAAGATGAAGTCTGTTCTCTCTGACTTGAATGTAATGAGGTTACATGAGAGGAGAAGCTGAGGTGATGCAGGTGTACTTGTTATACATCTCAGTTATTTACTGTTATTATCTATTGCCTCTCTCATCTCTGCAGGACCTGACTATGTAAAGCAACAGTTCAAGGAGCCTGTGGAGATTAAAGAGGTCCCTGTAGAAAAGAAAGACAGGTCGCCAAGAGATTCACCCCATTTTTACCGCAAGGGCACCACGCCTCCCCACTCCCCTGCGACCAGCCCTGCAACCACACCTCCCCCCTCACCACACTCTAGCAAGAAAAAAGGTCAGCTCGCCAACAGCACCAGCCGCAAAACCAGCAAAGAGGAAAAACCTTTCCGCAAAACAAGTAAAGAAGAGAAGCCAAGTAAGAACAAAGATGAGCGGTCTCACAGGAAGCTGAGTAAAGAGGAGAGGCCCGCCATCACCGATGGCCCTAAATCTTCTCATGTGCTGGCAGACGCTCCCTCTAAACCTTCTAAAATTCAGCAGACCACATCAGCATCCTCTCCCCCACAACAGCCTCCAGCTATTCCAGTCAATGGCGAGCTCCATAGCGAGTACCACAGTTACTATGTCAAGACCCCAACAAAGGCACCCCCGCCACCAGAGCCTGAAGAAGATCCTGATGAAGAACCTAGTGCCCTGGCTCTTGCACGAATGCCCCCTCAACCTGTTAAATCCTTTAGCACCCCTACTCCAAAGCCAGCTTCCATACGGGATGGCAAGAGCGACCAGAAACTCAGGAAGCAGGATTCCCTTAAGCCAAAGAGCCTTGCAGACACAAAGAAAGCTAGTATGGAGATTGTAGAAAGTGTAGAAGAGACAGTAAGTAACAGAAAGTATTTTGAAAGGAAAAATACTTATTTTAAGCTATGCTAACTGGATGCTAACTATAGCTTCATATCTACAATTCAGGCTATGGAGTGGAGATAATTTTCTTCCCTGACTTTGGTCAGAAAGGGTGTAAACATTATCCAAGAAGTAGATCGAATTCAAGTCTGCCTACTTCTCTTTGTTCAAATGATTCTTTGAAAGTTATTTTTGTAACTATGTCTAATATATTCATCATAATGTCATCTTTTACAGGGTCCCAACTCTATTCTTGTTGCTATGGTAATGCTGTTGAATATCGGCCTTGCAATTATATTTGTCCATTTTCTGACATGATGAGGCTGTTTCTCAGGTAATGATTAATTAGACACATTTATTCTTTATCAGTAATTAATCATTAATGTATTTAAGTATTTTAAATTCCAGTATTGCCTTTATGTCCATGTTGTTTGTCTTGTGCAGTGCAATGTGTATCTAACGTATTACAAGCAAGCTATTAAATCCCTAAAATAACTATTTTATGTTGCAGTGAAACCATAGCAACCAGTGCAGTTGCGTCGCCGGCCTTGAAAAATGGAAAAGGCGCCAGTGAGAACTGGGGCGGTCATTGGTGTTTAGGAATCAACGTGACACCGAAGAGAAGCAGGAAGAAGGCATCCGTACCACAAACCTGTCATGGGCCCTCTTTACGGCCAGCCCTGTGAATTAGCGCACCTTTGGCTTCTCTGAAAGCTGAGGTGAAATGTTGTGTCTAGTGAGATAAAAAAAAAAGTTTAAAAATGCAATCAAACATACACTGTCTGAAAAAACAAGAAGTAATTGGAACCCACACGTGTGCTGATCCAAGCACTGGTCTCTGTAGCCCACTCCCTCTGCCTTGGCAGAGATAGTGGTGGACTGAAGGACTTTGCTGGATGAGTGTGGAGATGCACTTTTAGATGATGGGAGCAAACAGCTGCCTTTCTATTTTGCCATCTGACGTTTTGATGGGGAGATGTGAGCCCAGTGTCCGGGGCGGGAAGGTGGGGGTAGTCACAGTGGGAGCATGCTCGGGTGTTCGGAACTTTTTCTGGGGTTCACACCAATCTTGTAACAGCAAACTGGACACGGTGGTTGCCAGCAGTCAGTGCTAGCACCAACACTAGCTGGTCTTATTGTGTTTATCCCTATCATAACATCACATTTTTCAAGTTCTATCCATTGTAATACAGGTTACACTGCTTTGACAAACTCCTCATGCATGGTACAGAGTTAACTTTTTTTTTTTTTTAAATTTCTGTTATATCATACTTTTTTCATTGTTCTATCAATATTGGTTAATTTGCATTTGCAATTTGCAAATGAAAAGGAATATTTTTCTCTTCTCAAAAAGGGTATATCAAATTGTTTTCCCTTTCATTTTGAAATTGTACTCATTTCTAAAAATTGATTTGTAATTTGAAATTACACATTCATGTCACAGTGCAATATTTTTTAAAATATAAAGCTTATGGTATATTTTGCCAAAAAAAAGGGGGGTTGTACCATCAAAAAATCCTAACTTCCATTTGAAAGGACTGGTTCTCATTAAATAAAGAGGGTGCTAAGCAACGAGCGCTGTTGTGTTCGTTAATGAGGTTCACACTTTAAAGGCTACCTAGCTCATGTGAGAGTGAAATAAAAACGTCTTATGTTATTTTTTTAAGTCAGAGGGAAATTGGTTTTCATGTACATGGCTAAACCATTTTGCTTTTATTCCTTCATTCTGGTCCTTGCTTTAACTCTTTCAGCGTAAAAAGCACAGTCGCAACTCTCAGCTGCTTCTGTAGGCCCAGTAGTGTTTTGAAATTTTTGAGACTGGATCAAAGACAGTCTTGTAGAAAGTGGAAGCTGGATTTATTCAGGTCGAGGCCATGGGGAACGTGGCAAAAGGGAGAAGGAGAGACTCCTTTAAATGTCTTTAACAGTACTACTGTTTACCTCAGAAAAAGATGAGGAAGGAAGAAGAGAGGAAAAAGATGCCGTCCTTGTCTTAACTTTGTCCTGTGGGAGATACTTTGACTGTTGTCATCACCTGAATCATGCTTTTACCGTGCCTCATCATTGCATTTTGTTACCTTTTTTGGAGGCATAGCATGAGTGTATTTGATTTTTAAAAAAAGAAGAAGTTATTTATATGATTGACATTTACTGTCATCACTACCAAGATTGATTATGTATTCATTGTACATTGTACATGTGTTTGTGGGCATTGGGCATCATGAAAAGGGCTTCAATATGGCTTTTTATTTTTGTTGCTGTAGTTCAGTTTTGAAGTTCGACTTGAATATATCGTGACAATGAATGCTTTAGCCCATTAGATGTTTGCAAACTGATCACATAACTACTGGAAACTAAATAATACAATGTATTAAATATACTGTAAACACAGACCAAGAAACAAAGTAATTGAAAAACATTTTTATATTACAAATGTTATGCATAAAATAACAGTTTTCCCCCTTTCTTTGCCACACCCTCTTTTTCTTGCTTTAACTCTCTTCACACAAACATGAAGACTTGAGTTTCAGAGGGTTTAACAGAGCAGCCTGTTTATGGGATATTTTTGAAAGCAACGTTGCATGTTGGAGTCATTTATGTATAGATTATATGCTATTTGTAAGGATTTTTACAGAGCACAATCCAGAATCTGGTATGAGTTGGTATTTTTCTAACAATTTGCACACCTGTATTTTGACAATGATTATACCTTGTTTGTAATTGGTAATGTAATGCACATACGATGACTGACCGTGGAAAAAAACTACTTTATTTCTAATTGGATGTACTGTATCTACCATGTGGGGATATGAAGGGCAGATTTTCTTGTTTAAACATTTTCGGTTATACCGAGGAACTGAAAGAGATTTTTGATATCTCTAGGTTCATGCTGTCCCACTGATTTGTGCAAAGTCTTTGAGATGATTATGTGTAAAACAATAAAATGTTCTGCCTCATTAAATTACATTCTACTATAATTCATATTTTGTCCCAAATAAGCAGCAAACTAATTTTGCACATAGTTGTGAGTGTTGTGATTTGATGTGTTGGGAAGCACCTTGCGAACACGCACCAACACTACTGTCACTTAGACCTAAGCATTTGGAAAATAGTTAACAGGATATGTGGAAACAAACGCCTATAACAACAATCAATTGTAGCATTGCATGCAGGTCATAGCTCACTCCATGGTGACGTCACTATGGTGACATCATTTGGTAAGACTTGGATTTTCCTGGTGCCAAAAATTAGATTCCCAATTCCTTGGCCCTGGGAAACTTATTCCTACTAACTGGAATTAGCAATCATCAGTAGTTCATGTATATATTAACAAAGATATAATTCTATTATGGAAGATTGTCTCTGTTTTTATCCGACTGTCTTCTTTGACCTCTCACAGTTGTGCAAAATCTATATAATTTTGCTCTGAATCTGTATTAGTTATTTATTGGCAGTGTAATGTACAGTAAAATACAATACAAATAATACAGTACAGCATTTTCACCAAACATTAACCGGATTTAAGTAAATACACTGTCGTGGGATCTATTGATGGATCTGGATAGATGATACGATGACTACTTGTCCTTTAAGAATGTGTTAAATTCCTGGCTGATGTTCGCCTCTTTGTATCTCCAAGGTTTGTCATCTCATCTGTGGCTTCAGCAATGGTGACCTCGTGGTGACCTTCACATAATGAGATCCTGAGGGAAAAGACTAGGCATGAAATCAAAGTATTTTTGTCAGGATCCCACATTAGGGGCGCGAGCAGAGGCAAGCGCCTTAGTTTGTCTGGGGTCAGTTGTACTGTTTCCACTGCTGATCAACCTTGGATTAGTATAGTGTTACACCAACAGTGGCACCTGCCTGGTATTTGCGAATGCCATGTCATGCACTTGTGCCACTTGTGTCATGCCTGTGCCCTGATGCCATCAGACACTGTGATGCAAAGTGTAAATTGAGGTTTTCTGAGGTTAGCAGTAGATTTAATCTCTGAACTCACTAACTTTCTATTTGTTTATGATAAAGTGTGTAAAGTTCTCCGTTATTTGAGCTTGCTTTGCCATGCAGGAGAAAATATAATTTTATTGTATGACAATTAGTAACTGCGAAAGCTTTTTGAACGATTATCAAATTGGCACTCAAATCTCTTATGTGAAGCTTAACTTGTCAGTTATAATATACTGTAGAATAACTCTGTTACTATTCTGATGAGGTGCAACATGTTGGAAAATATTTGATTGCTCAAGCAGTTCTGGACAAATATAAACCAAACCCTTATAAGTATATCCTACCTAAATCAAGGCTCTTTAAAGAATTAAAATGACAGATATGATTCTGCACACGGTGAAGAATCTGCAATAATCAGGGACTGGACAATGTTCTCCACCAGTATTGTTACATTCTTGGACTAGATCTTCACAAGGTTCAAATATTAATTTTTTGAGATGATTCAAGATTCAGAGTGGGCACATTGCAAAAGATAAGATCAGAATACAAGTGGAGAAAATAGTCTAAAATTAAATTGAGACAATCCATGTTATCAAGATTTCAATAGCTGTTTCCTTTCTTTCAAGTTTTTAGTTCACTTGACGGTTTATTGTATATGCTGAAAAGACTGACTACAGTATTCTTAATATATGATGTCTCTTATTATTGGACTGTGAAGTCATTTCTGTCTGTCACTTGGCCATTTAAGTCCAGAGAATATCCATCCGGAATATCCATCTCATACCTATTCAGGCACTGAGTGGTGAGAATTACAGACGTGGCATTAAGGTGTGAAGATAATTTGGTCCAGACAGTTCTGACAATGGATACTCCTGTATTTCTCTTTTTCTCACCACCTTTTCCTATTTTCATCTTTCTCCTGTCAAATTGTGCTGCAGTTCTAATCTTTCTTGTATGAAGCAAACTAAGCAGGGAACAGATTTGCCATGAAGTCACTGCTACAGAACTAGTCAACGACGCAATGACACATGCCAACACGAGGCTGGCAAGCATTTGAAATGTATTTCAATTTGGTCACACAGCACTTTGCTGTTGTTGTTCAAAGCTTCCCACCGACCATCTGATGAATTTACCAACAGCTTACAATCTTTTCTCAATTCCAAGGTTACCAAAGATGACTGTGAGGAAGAATGGGTCAAATTTAAACATGGATTATAAAGTATAAGTGATAAGTGTCATGGAAATGATTAGACAGCATCATATCAGAAACATACTGCACAGTAAAATGTTATTACTTTAAATCATAGGGTTTTTTTTATTTGGGGATTTTAAAAAGTCTGGTTTATAACATTTAGTGGCATCTAGTGGAAGGTCTGCAGATTACAAGCAACTGAGGCCCGTTCTTCTTAGCATCTTTTTCCAAGCATGCAGGAGAACCCATGAGGATCTGTATGGTGAGTTATGATCCGAAACGGTAGTTTAGGTTAACATGTGAAAGAGTGTTTACTTACCACTATCACTTTAGGTACTCATCACAAGGTTAATAAGTATTCTGGCTAATTTTGCTTGCTAAATTTTTTGTTTGTTGGTTTTCACATATGTGCCATTCGTACTCTAGCTCACCATCTGAAAGACTTTTATTTGTGAAGTACTGTGTCAGTGATGCACCAACTATCACAAAGTAACATAATCTAATGCTCAAGAAAGTATGATGGAAGTGGGTCTTCGTATGATATTAACTTCTGAATGTCATGAATACAGTCCAAAGATTAAGAATAAAATCAAAACTTTGAAATTAAAGAAATTTCCAACTTTTTTGTAGGTTAGTGGTTTTATTTATTTATTTATTTATTTATTTATTTATTTATTTATTTATTTATTTGTTTGTTTATTTATTTATTTATTTATTTATTATTTAGTTATTCAGTCAGTCAGTCAGTACACTTATGGTCCTCTGTCTTGACACAGCATTCGTTACTAACGAATTAGTAACGAATGAGATTTTACAACCACAGAATTTAAGTACTGTATGATATTTTTAAGTTGTATTTCATGAAATATATAAAAAAGGATAAGATCCAAGTTAGAAGTTCCTGAAAAACGTCACAAGTTTACTGTGTTAATAAGCCGTCATTAACTGTTTATACACTAGATATGGATGCTTTACTGAGGGGTTGTAGTCATTTGTGAGCTCCTAAATCACCATAGTACACTAACCCACTAATAGTTACATTCTGTTTATGATGAACAGTATTATTTTTATATTGTTTATCACCACTGAATAGGCTGGGTCGTCACAGGATTCCTTCAGCTTGTTCTACATCTGTTTCATATTAGTTAATCATAATTACATGTTTATTTATTTGCTCTCTGTCTGGAAGGACTGACTTTAAAAAATGATACTTGCAATTATGAAAGTAACTTCTTCTCATACGTAGATTAAACTTCTTTCTCTGAGTGGGAGCCTCCACGTTCTGTCTAAAAAGCGACTTGGTTATGCTTCTAAAATTGGATTAAGGCTTGTAAGCAGTGAGAGGATATCAAAGGCCAGAGTTTTTAAAAACTGTTGCTAAGACATCAGTATTAAGCAGATCCCCTTTCCATGCCTTGCATAGCTAGCTTAGCTTAGCATCACTTCATCTGTTATATTTACACAAACAAACCTCAGTTACGAAATCATAAACCAATCACTCTGTCATCTAAAGTAAACTATTACTGCTGTCTTATTATTTAAATATGTATCACTTTCTTTTTTTGTAATACATTAATGTTCCCACATGCTGTTTTTAGAGGGGTAGGACTTGACGATTATAAAAGAAACACAATTCAATTGTATGACATTTAAGTGCAAGATTTTTGTGTCCTGTTTATTTGACATGTGAGTTATGATGAAGGCTTTATCATAGAAATGTGATGGGTGAGTCATTATAGGTCAAACAAGTAAGGCCTCAATAGAGTGCGTTTGCCTCAGGCTTTTCAAAGTAAATGACTGTCACATCCACTTATCTGTTATACCACTATACCACTGTTTCTCATGCGGGGTGGAGGTGGAAAAGAAATGTGTAAAACGGGAATAAAAATAAAATAATTTTATGATTTGAGGAGATGATATTTGTCCGGTGTATCATTATTTGCTTGTTACTATATTATTATATTGTGTAAAAACCAATGTAGGCTTTTAATCATAGATATAAAACTATAATTAAATATAAAAAAAAATTTCTAAAATATATAAAAAATCCTTTCTTCAAGAATTATATTTCTATTTAGTAAAGAGCTCCTCGGCCTGTATATGTTTTTATCAAAGAAAAAAGGATTAAGATAGTCCAACACCAATTTCGGGTACATAATGGAATCACTTAAGAATACCTTTATTTTATTATATTATATTAAATTGTATTATATTAAATTACATTATATCATATTATATTATATTATATTATATTATATTGTATTGTATTGTATTGTATTATATTATATTATATTATATTATATTATATTATATTATATTATATTATATTATATTATATTATATTATATTATATTATATTATATTATATTATGCTATATTATATTTTATTATACTATATTATATTATATGTACGTATATTACATTATATTAGTATTTAGCACAGATGGAGTCAATTTGAGTTCATTTCTGACAGCAAGTCAACCATGAGCATGAAATAAACCTCCTGAAAAATATAATGATTACCAATGATTATACTGATGTCTTTGTCCAAGACTCATATTCGGCTCAAGGTTTAAGTTGTAACGCAATGACAATTATATATAATAATATATAATTTCGAAATTATAATATAATATAGTCTTGAAAATGATAATATACTGTAATCTTAATCATAATTTTAATTACAAACTTAATATTGAAATAATGATATATACCTTGAAATCACTCAATAAACATAGAATTGTATGTTCTTGTATAACATAACATCTCAAAACCATCACAGATTTTATTTTTGGTGATGAGCAAATTGAAAAAGAAACAAAAACAAAACAAAATAAAAAACCAATCAAAGCTCTTTAACACAATATTATTGTTAGTATATTTTTAAGAATATTGAAAAAAAAAGTCTTTTATTGACCCAGTTCTATATAATCATTTGACCTTTCACCAATGAGACATTAAAGTTGTGACATGTCATGTGTTGATGATGGCTCTCTCCAGCAAACGTTTCTGAAATTAGGAGCGAAATGAGAATTGTAACTCGCTGCAAGCAATGGTGCAGTACCCTTAAATTCATTGTGACAACCCTTTCCCCCTTATCAGAGAAGAAAATTCTGACCTGATTTCAGTTAAGGCCTCTTCAACTGAGCTATTCTACAGTTAATAATTTATCCCATGTGTTGATATTTCACAATACATGGGATAATAGTGATATTTTCGACCAGCATATGAAATATGTAAGCACCACACATCTGCACTTTTGAAAGCCTGTGTAGCTTTAAGCATGCTGTACATGGCACTTTTCACTAGCAAAGATGTCACACACTTAGTCAGTGCACCGTCTCTAAAGTTAAGTACAGGTTAGAGTTACATTTCATTTCAACCATTTCCAGAATAACCTGACAGACATATATGGTTTAAATGTACTATAGTGTGTGTGTGTGTGTGTGTGTGTGTGTGTGTGTGTGTGTGTGTGTGTGTGTGTGTGTGTGTGTGTGTGTGTGTGTGTGTGTGTGTGTGTGTGTGTGTGTGTGTGTGTGTGTGTGTGTGTTAAGGAAGCTCTGTTCAGAGGGCCCACAGCAGCCTCCCCAAAATAGACCTGAGAGCAGCTGCAGAGGGGTGGGTTGTATCAGAGAGACATCAAAGCATCTGCCGCCACCCTCCTGCTCTGATCTTATAAGCACTAATAGCATAATGGGGGACTGGAAGGTCAGTGATTGTTTTTGGTTGTGTGTTGGAGTGCAGTTGTGTGTGTGTGTGTGTGTGTGTGTGTGTGTGCGTGCGTGCGTGCGTGCGTGCGTGCGTGCGTGCGTGAGTGCGTGCGTCTGTCTGTCTGTCTGTCTGTCTGTCAAACAGCAACATGTAGTAAATAGGCAGAAGGCTACTAGAACTTTCTGGAACATGAGATGAGAGGCGAGCTATGCCTTGCATTACTGCATGACAAACACCAGGTTCAGATGTTATCTCTGCAGGTAGCACAGCTAATTAAATGAACAAAACAAATGAGTCTAGGAAAGAGCTTTTCATACATCACTAACATCTGCAATTAAACAAACAGAAAAATCAGGAATAAGCATGTTAAAATTCCTTACTGTCTTACCTAATGTCTGGGTCAAATGGCAAAATTTACAGGCATGCTCAGTAATCTGCCGCTCTATAATGTCACATATCAGATAACTGTATCCATTTGCAAGCCTCAGATTTCAACGGTCATCACTTTCCCAGCATGCGAGAAGTGTAGTCAGGATCAGGACTAAGTCGTATTCCAAACCTGACCGTGACTGCATTAGCTTATGTGCCACTTATAAACTGTCTTTGATCTATGGTAGACTCCACTTTATCCCTTAGAACAGACACTGCGAGTTTGAACTGTGGGTTGTTGATTCATTAAATGAAAAATATTCAAATGTAGGAGTTTTAGATAGCCCTGTCTGGTTAAAACACTATTCAGAATTCCAATATGCATATTTTATTAGCCTGCAACAGAAAATGAAATGAAATATACAACAAGTTTTGTGCACTGTATGATAATGCAATGTGCATGCCCTCTCTCTCATTCTTTCTAGAATACATGCTCACGGTTCCACAAAATGTCTCATGTCAAATCAGCACCTGCTCTGGCTGATCACTGCCAGTGAAGACAGTTCGGGACGATATCCGAAACACAGGCGCCTCCTACAGTATTTATAGTGAAATTTCATCTCATTTTGTCAGGTAAACCACGCTTTAATCCAGTGCAAATTTTACTCGCCATCACAGCTCTTAAGAATTTTAAAAATACATATACTAATTCCCCACTGTTGTTTAAACAAATTATCCAGAAACCCTGACATACATTAAATCATACTGAATCACTGAGGCGGAAATGTCCCTTGTCCAGAATTAAATCCTTGCTAAATGTTTTTTGTGAACGTGTTGTGATTGTAAATGAACTTAAAATAAACAACAACGACAGCAACAACGGGTTATAACGTTACCACAACAAACAACTGAGTTGAGCAAGAGACGTCTGATATACTACTGTATTCCAAGACCGTACCCATTGGTGCAACTGACAGAAAGGGAACCTTTTTTTCGCGAATGGATTCTGCGGAAGACATTCATCGCGTACCGGTGTGCTTGTAAATCAGTTCCGAGTATCAGAAGCCACATAGCTAATACTAACCGGAGTCTCCAATACACATTCCGCAATAGCGTGGTAAGAGAGAGTGTTTTCTATTTATTATTGGTATCAGTGACTCTTGAACTCTTCAATCTAAATTCACCGTAGTAAATTAAATTACTAAGTACTCTATCAAACGGAATATTGTTCACTTGGCAGTGAGTTAGCTTTGTATCCAGCACCGGCTAACTGATGTTGCGAACGCAAAACATTTTGGATATGGGGAAAATGGGTGACCAATTATCCGACTGTAAACTTAGTTATTGCGTACTACGGTTGTAGTATAATATATTTGTACAAACATCGGGTACGTTGCCCTTTCGCACATTAGCTTAGCCCTTTTCAGGATTTGGCTAACGTGACACGCCGAGTTGCTTGGAAGTAGCTGAAACGATAAGGCCCGGTTTAGCCAAACCTCAATGCCGACTTATATTTGCTGCTTAAAGCTGCACAGCTATAATAAATGTGACTTCGTGTATAAATTCGTGGGATTTTATTTTTAAACTATGTTCCCTTATAGGATTAACAGAGATACCGGAGCAAAATGGGTGAGTAACTGATCTACATGATCTATTTTGTACTTCACCAGAAATCTATAATTCTGTTTCATTTCATAACATATCTCTTCACATAGCAAATCATTTATGTGCCGTGGCACAGGTGTCATTTCTTGGTTCCTTTATCGGCAAATCCTGTTTTGTAATCACTGACGCCATTGCAATTTGTGTAATGTGTGTTATTCACACATTTGTTGTAAACGTGCTTGTCTTGCATACCAGATGGAGAAGAGAGAACCTATGGTGGCTGTGAAGGGCCTGATGCCATGTACGTGAAGTTGATCTCATCAGATGGGCATGAATTTATTGTGAAAAGAGAACACGCCTTGACGTCTGGCACTATTAAAGCTATGTTAAGTGGACCAGGTAAGGTGCCAGGCAAATAAGCCAAAGTGTGTGTGTGTGTGTGTGTGTATGACATACTCTATATATAGAGGATGAGTTAAGTAAATATTTTTATGCAGGAAAATGTCTACATATATACTGCTTAATTGTCATGAGATTTAGCTGGCTATTGTTTGAAATGATAACTAAGATTTTATTTATTTAATTCAGTCAATTAATTTCTCTCTGTCCAGCTGGCGCTATGTTTCCTATGTGCAGCCAATTAGCTAGAGCTCAGTAATGTTTGTCTAAAATGATTATCTCTTTTCCTGACTCACACTGTAACATTTCAACTACAGGTCAGTTTGCTGAGAATGAAACCAATGAAGTGAACTTCAGGGAGATTCCATCCCATGTTCTGTCCAAGGTTTGCATGTACTTCACCTACAAGGTCCGCTACACCAACAGCTCTACAGAAATCCCTGAATTCCCTATTGCTCCGGAGATTGCACTGGAACTGCTCATGGCGGCAAACTTTCTGGATTGTTAAAATTATGGAGATCATGTAACAGCTTAAAACACTTTTAAGTTTTGTTTTTGAATATTTAAACTCTTTCCATTTGCATCATATGAAAAACGTATGCACCTGCCTCTGTCATAATTTTATTAATATTAAAGGATTTCATTTTAATGTAATAAATTGATACCATAGTTGTATCACTTGCCCCAGATAAGACAAATGTTCCTTTCACTCCATAGACCTTTACTCACCTCTCCAGCTCAATAAAGACTTGTTTGGTGAGAGTTTTGTTTGCCAGTTGCCACTTACTTATGACTAACTTTTTATATCACATTTAATAAACTTGTAACTATGTACTTTTATCCACTCAAGTAAAACATTGAAAGTCCCTAAATAGCATTTGGAATTTGAGAGTTTCCACTAAAATATTTAATTCAGAGTAGGACATGATTGGTTTAGCACAGAGGAAAGTTGGCCTTACTGTAGTTATTCTTTATACATCAAAAATATGGATGTTTGGAAAATGGGGTGATTACCATTATAGATGTGTTATACTGAGTCTTTGGACTATAATGTCTGAAACAAGAGTACCATTCAAAAGTATATCTTACAAATATGTTTGTGTTCTACATTCTTTCTGAAATAGAACTGCAGTGTGAGAATGTCAATATGTTTTTCAAAAATTAGGGGGTATGTGTTGGATGTTGCTGAGGAAAGCACCTACCTATGGTACTATAGGAGTGTTTTTTGTATTGTCTATAGTGATAATAGAAATGGCACGACCAAATTGATATTAAATCTGAATATTTTTAAAATGCAGTATATGTCGTGAATCACAAATGATACATTGTCAATATAGTTACATGTTACTCTATTGTGTTGGTTAATCTTTATAGTCAGGGTGAAGAGATTGTTTTAATCCACTAAACTTTTTTAAATTGTTCTGTGTCTCAGTCATCAGAAAGCCTGTCATTTTTCACTTGACTCGGAGGGAAAGCATTTTTCTCGACCAAATGTTTGGAGGCATAATCAGATAATGCAAGTTAAATGAAGTGAGTTAGGCAAGATATATATATATATGTATTTTTATATTTTATATATATATATATATATATATATATATATATATATATATATATATATATATATAATCTTGCCTATGTAGTACACACACACAGGGGTCTGCAGGGTATGTGTTCAGTGTTGTACAGCTCCCTTGTGGGGCGCCCCAATGAGCAACTTATAAAAGGGATGGTGCCTTGCTCAAGGGCAGTGCTGGAGAGGTGAAATAGCACCTTCCACTGCCAGTGCACACTCCAAAATTTTTTGTGGGCTGAGCTACTGCCACCCCTACATAATTGTACAGTATTTATATAAAATTATTAGCTGTTGTGGGTTACGGGGAGCTGGAGCCTATCCCAGATGATTGAGGGCCTGAGGCGTAGGGAACTCCGGGCACGACGCTTACACGCAACCATGCACGCTTACACGCCACTGGCAATTTGGAACGGCCAATTAACCTGAAGCGCATGTTTTTGGAGGTGGGAGAACGTGGACAGAACCCACGCACACGCAGGGAGAACATGCAAACTCCGCACAGAGCGGGACAGGAACCCGGAACCGCCTTGTGCGGCGACAGCGCTACCCACTGCGCCACCGTGCCAACCTTGATGATTTGTGTCATGTGAAAATAACCTGCAGTTTGTTCCCGTTTAACTTCAAACAAATCATTGTTCAACATCAAAGGACAAGACACCAACAACACCAAATACAAAAACACCATAAATTTGACATGATACTGTTCACTGCTGGTGCATTCTCATCTAACCAGGCTTTCAATAGGCTCCAGGAACCTCAAAACATCTTCATCATGTCTGTTGTGATTTTGACTGAGGTAAGTTGGATAATTGTCAGACTCTAAAAATCAGAGAAGCCTGTCCAAACCTTGTTTTGCCACCAATACCTTCATCCATATAGATGTCAAATTCTTTTTTAAATTTGGCCGAACAACGGGTGCTTTCAAAATTCCTTAGGCCTATTAGAAGATGTCATTTAAAGGCATAATCTATTTGTAAACATGAATTAAATTAAAAATTAATCAGGTGTTAGGTATTTTTAATACTGTAATACAATTAGAATTCATTAATTTTCCACGTTTGAATAGCAAAACGATTATCGTCATAATTAACAATAATTGACATACCTCATGAATAATGTCAATCTGCTCATCACTTCCTGATCGTATCCTGGTTGGCCTCGGTGATTTATCCGTATGATATTAATTCTTTAAACATTTAAATTATTTTGTGAAGTTGAAAAAAAAACCCCCCACCAAACACACTGTAGGAAATATAGAACAATCGATGGACAACTGAGTTGTCAGAGTTCAGGATTGGACGTCAGGATTGTTTTGCCCTGTCAAAACAAGTTCTGTCACGTGACCCCTGACGTACAGTCCTGCACTCTGCGCTGATGCAGGGGGGTTTCCATCATGGCGTCGATGCAGGTAAGTCTACAATTGACAGCAACCGTATATGTGTAAATGTACTCCACCACAGCTCTGATTTTTTCATGTAGATTGTAAACTACGTTCTTTAGGTACACACAGTTGTTTGAAGTAGTGATGACAATCAAGTAAATGTGAGTAGATTTAACCCTAACTGTTCAGTTTTAGCGCTTGGTTAGCAATACAACTAGCATCATTATCAGCTGCTTCAAGGCTAGCGTAAAAGACAGCTTCCTGTATCTGCAAAATGATGAGAGCTCAGGAATATTTTAACAATACATGAATGATGGTTTGAAGATTCCGATATTCTGAGTTCACAGTTATTCTTAAATCCTGGACGAGTGCTAGCTGTTATTTGGCTGACGTTGACATTTGCTAGCTAACGAGGCGGCGCAGGACGCGTTCATAGTTTCCTTCTTCACCGAACAGGTGTATCGCTTTCTCAAGATAGCTACCCCGTTCTGTTGTATCAATTATTCCACAAACTTTGCTGAAATAGTCGGTTTGATTAACTGGGGTTGATTTTATGAGAAATATTGGTAAAATAAGGGATGGGGCTTTATCTAAAACTAAAAATGTATATTTCTACACTTAGTTTCAGGATGTAGGCCATGGCTACTCCTTTATGAAGTGACACAGTATGTACGAGCATGGTTGATATTGTCCCGTTGCTATTGTTTGTGAATAGCGTAATCAAACATGAACGGAACTTAAAGGAAGTATTTTTTATTGTTCAGTGTCATTGTTTGGGTTGTCCTCTACTGTGCTTTCCTGTATGGTTTTTGTGTGTGGAAGAACCTCAAACACATTCTCTCCAACAGAAAAGGCTACAAAAAGAATTATTAGCTCTGCAGAATGATCCACCCCCAGGAATGACTCTAAATGAAAAAAGCGTTCAGAACACCATTACACAGTAAGTATTTTTTGCTGTTATTTCATGTGATTGTTGTATACACAGTAACCTTTAAGAAACTGTCACATTATATACACTACTTAGATAGGAGGGTTTACATCACTAAATAAACCCAGATCCAATGTGGTTTTGTTGTCATGCCAATTTTCATGTTTTATCACTACAAAACTGCTGTGCGGTGAGCCAGTCTGGTGCCACACATGCATTACTGGCTATTGTTGCAATTGTAGTAGGACTCAAAGATGTCAGAGTCTTGGCAGCAACTGGGAGAGTTGGGGTCATTTTAGTGACTGGCTGCTCTCCCCCCTCAGAGTATCTCTAATGCACAGTGTCACTACTCATAAAATATTTATTGGTTTGCATGCAAGAGCAGGTCTAGGTTAGCAAGCAACAGAGGCTGCTCGGCTGACCTTTCTGTGTGGCTATGTCTCGGTTCGATTTAATTGCTGTGGGTGACTCAAATTGATCTGTAGTAAAGACTAATAGAGTCATGGGCTTGTAAAAAATAAATATCTTTAAAAAAAGATAAATATCTTTGAGCTACTAGATTGCAACAGGGAGTCTGAAAGCTTGTTAGCTTGTTACATGGTTATGATCATCCCGGCTGTCCAGCTTCTTTGCTGAGCATTTTTCCATCTTAACGCAGAGTACACATGAATTATCTATGTATTAAAAATTATAATCTATGGCCAGGCTATGTGAATGATTGTGTTTTGCTTGGCTGTCAAATCTCTGAACCAGTTCAGCTGGCTTGTGCTTTTGTACATGTCAGGATCACAAAGGTATTTATGGGTGGTGCCATTTTGTTTTTAACACTGATGTTGATAAGCTGTGTGGTCTGAGTTGTTTTTTTTATTTAAAGTGACTAACAGCGTGGAAATATCACATTTTGCTGTGAAAGAAGCCTACACTGTTTTACATTAAAGCTGAACTTATCATTTAAGAAAAATTGTGGGAAGAAGGTTAGTTGTGTTTTTGTGAGGGTGATAAGGTTAGCATGTATTATTAGTTCAGTAGCTTTTGTTACATCCTGCTTCAAAGCGGTGATGTATTGTAATTTTCAGTGTTTGTGTGTTTGTTCGTCCGTCCGTCTGTTAGTCCACCAAATATCTCTGCGACCGTTGCAGATAGAAAGATTAAACAAAAAGCACATTACTCAGGCAGCAAAGTGGATGAAAATGAGATGATGACCTTGACCTTGAGAAAACTAGGTCAAGGTCAAATTTCAACTTTTGTACACTCAGGAACCGGATAAGATAGAAAGACGAGGGAGAAGGCCAGTGTGAGTAAGATCGTAGATCAAAGCTAGTGCTTTGATCAATGAAAGTTGGTCAGAGCACTAGCTTTGATCTTTGGCCTGTGCAAGTAGGTTAGGGTAAAATTTTTAATTCAGGGTTGTCGTGGGATGTTGCAGTGTGTGACTCCCTTGGTTCTACTTTATATTACAGAGTTTGTCTTTCATTATTGGCTGCTAGATTATGCATTTTTTCAGCTGACTGTGTTATTGTGCAGATGGCTTCACTTGATTCTGTTATCCACTACAAATAAGGAAACAGCTCCTTTATATATTTCAGCTCAGTCCCCCAGCTACTCAGTTTTCTTCCTTTCTACTAAATCGTTCTTTATCATTTTTGTTGACTGGATCGTATAATCATAAAGCTATGGATGGATTTTAGCAAGTTGAGGATCGTGTCCAGAAAGTTCTTGTTTCACTTCTGTTCATGGGTTTCATGTGGTAAATCTGTACACCAGATACAATGATGCTGACTCCTCTATGTCAAGACTTTTAGATCTTATAAGGATGAAATTTTTAAATAGGATTGGCCTTGTCTGTAGACCTAAATGATCACCAGCCTGAGGCTACTTTTGAAAAAGGCATGATGCTATGAACCGGAAGCGACAACAGCATGTCTTATTGGTGTCCTATCTGCACAGCTTGCATGAAAGAAATTAGGCCAGAAATTGTGATGCTACCTTCAGTGTTCTTTTTTCTCCTCTGAGGTTTCTACTACAACCAGGAAATCTCCATAAGTGTTCTGCACTGCATTAAAATAATTTATTTTTAGCGAGTGAAACAATATTTAACTGAATTATATTGAGAAGGTAGACTCTTTTACATTCCAAATACCTCCTTTGTTTATAATTACTGTATCTCCCATTTTGAGCAAGACACTGTATCCCTGAGAGCTCTGTCAGAGAAGTTCTGTTGCCAGGCCACAGAAGCGAAAATGGATTTTGTCCACAAGATCAATAGAGTGTCACATTATTACAAAACCACTCTTATAGCTCAGCTGAATATTGAATGTCACTGCAATCAGTCGAACACAAAGCTTTTGATTACATACAGTACTTACTAGAGCATTTAATGACAATGAAAGCTGATCCCTGCAAGTCACTCACAGAACTTACAGCATATTATTACTGTTAACAAAATAAGAGTTAACAGCCCATCTTGCAGCTTTGTGAAAGACAGACAGACAAAATAATTTTAAAACTTACACTGCCTGTCTTTGGCAATCAATATAATAGTAGCTGTTTTGCCATTTTGTCTTTCCTTTAGGTGGATTGTGGACATGGAGGGAGCACCTGGCACACTGTATGAAGGAGAAAAATTTCAGCTGCTTTTCAAATTTAGTGGTCGATATCCCTTTGATTCACCTCAGGTAAGCAACCAACAGTGTTTGTAAAGGAGCCTTTTTTTTTTGCATAAACTAATTTAAAACTGCTTTGATAGTGCAGTCCATTTATCTTGTTGCTCTGATATGTCAGCATGTTTCAACCTTGATGCTCAAGGTGCTTTGCTGTGTGAGGATAACAATCAGCCAGGAGACCTGGGTCCTCATTTTGAAATTATGTACACACAAAAGAAGGCATGCCACTTAACCTTAACTATTAAGTGACATGCCTTAGGAAAAATTGGGAAAATTGTCATATTTGGACAATGATCAATGTATACACATATAAACTAGAAAATGTGAACGTGCATTTTCAGTGACAGAAGGATGAAACAAGAGATGGATAAAATTGTTAAGAGAGATGACTGATTCCTCTCATGTTCTCTCACACTAATGTACCCTGACAGTTGGATATATTGGAACCAGGAATCACCAACATCGACAAGACTTCATTAGGAGCATGACTGCCTAAAAATAAATACCGAGTCAGTTTAAACAAAAATAGATTAACACATCTACTTGGTTCCTTTCAAAGGAGGAAGGATAGGCTTTCAAAGTGCCTCTGTTCTGCTTCTCTTAAGGAAATTCATTGTTGTCTAGTGGAGGACATTATTGGTTGTGTGGGTAGTTTCAGTGGTAGATCTAGCGTATATTGCCCACATGCAGTTGTGCTGTGTAATGTCTTTAAAGAGCTGTGTTTTATAGTGAGTGTATCCTTGGTTATTGGCTATGTCTTTAAATGTAATCAGTTTTGAAAAATGAGACAAGATTTACAGAGAGAAAATGGGTGATTGTTAGAAAAATGAAACTATTTAACACTCCTGATAGACAAGTATGAAAACAACACAATACACTAAATTTAACTGTACAAGGCTAATTGTAACTTAAAGATATGTACACACACACACACACACACACACACACACACACACACACACACACACACACACACACACACACACACACACACACACACACAAACTTATCCCAAACCGGGAAATTTAAAGCTCATTCTTGAGTTGGACCTCTGACCTTATTTTTGCATTAGACATTCATTCAATATTTGAAACAGTGAGTTGTCTTATTGCTTCTCTGCCCCTACCTGTAACACTCATCTTGTCACCCCCCCCTGCCCCTGTGATGTGAATTCTATTCTCTCCTGTGAAGCCCTATTGGTGCCACACTGTCTCATCCCATTGTTACCCATCATTACATTCTTCACCTATTCTCTCCTCCCTTTTCTCTCTACTTTGGGCACCATAATCTTGATTTCTCAGATCAGCACATTCTGTATATTACTTTGCAGCTGGCCATTGTCAGCTCATATTCCTTGTTCGTTTTGATAGACATTTTTGACCCTTTTCATGTATCTATTTATATTAGAAACAGGTCTCCTCTGGTCACCTGCTCTCATTTGCCTCCTAGAGCCTTATGTTGCTGTTCAGGACTAAGCCTGAGTTTATACAGCCAGTCTTGTTATTTTCAGTCTACAATGGAAAAAGATCTAAACATTTTGTACAAGTATATAGCACACCTTCAATAAAACAATGTATTATAATAGCGTATAAAGTTATCTTAATCACTACTTCTGTCTTTTTACTCCAGGTAATGTTCACAGGAGAGAATATACCTATCCATCCTCACGTGTATAGTAATGGTCACATCTGCCTGTCTATACTAACGGAGGATTGGTCGCCAGCCCTCTCAGTGCAATCAGTTTGTCTTAGCATTATCAGCATGTTGTCGAGCTGCAAAGAAAAGGTAGGTTGCCCGTGATTGGTGACCATAAGTTGCGAAAGCACTTTTTCTTGCAATGGATGTGCCTCTTAAATGTTAAAAAAAATTTAAATGTTCTTTTGCAGAGACGACCGCCTGATAACTCCTTTTATGTAAGAACATGTAACAAAAATCCAAAGAAGACAAAATGGTGGTATCATGGTAAGCAAGTTCTACTTTTTTTCTTGAATGGCATTAATTGTTTGGAAACTGTTAAGATGATTTTTTAAAATTATTTCTGTTTTTCCTTACAGATGATACATGTTAATGTACAAACTTTGTAAGAATCGCAGGAGAAAAAAGTCCTACTGACCTACGTAAAGCACTTTTTAATCATTCAGTCTTTGAACTCTGACCTTTGACTGGAATTAAGGACACCATGTGCTGGAGACTCTTGTCTGCATTTCCCCCATGGACAGTTGGATGCATGTTTTTGCCGGTTATGATATAGGAAATGGAAATTACAGAATGTTTAGATGCACCCAAGACGGGCTGTTTTTAGCAAAAGGTTGTCATGCAGAGAGCGAGCACAGTAATATGGGTTTGTAGTGAGATGATTAAAGTTCCGGTTTAAACATTATTATTGTTACATTATTGTTTGTTTGTGGGTGCTTTTTAAGGTCCTTGTGTTGTGCAATAACTGACGGATGCATGCTTGGGCCTGCAAGGAGTAATCCAAATGTAATTTTCTGGATGGGATTTGAACATCAAAACCCCAAGAAAATTCTTCATCCGTCTCTTTTGTTTTATTAAATGCACTGTGAGAGTATCATATTAAAACAGCACTGTTGGTATATTAGTCCCAAATTGCATCTGGACTTTAAGCAGTCCCCCCTTTTTTCCCTTCATGTCAAATGGTTTTCACTTACAATGCTTCATCTTCATCTGTCAACTTAAACACTGGCTGCAGTACTTCCTGTTTGACATCATGTCAGTAAAGATAGAAATAAATAGAATGATAGATCTGCTAGTCAGCTGATGACCTCTCTATTGGCTTGCTTGTAAGGCCGGGCTGAAATCACGTAGTGTTCACTCGTCCATCCTTCAAGGTGTGCAGCAGCCGCTCTTCCATTTAAAGAATGTCTGTTTTAAAAACATTGAATTTTTCCCTTTTATTCGTGTGACACTTTTTAATGACATGCTTTAATCTTCTGAAATGTTTGATTTTAGAATTTCTTGAATTTTTTTTGTGTACTGTTTTTCCAACTAGCTGATTCTTAACATAAACCGAGGGTTGTTTTGATCGGTCAGTATGTTTTTGGATATTTTTTGTACGTGTTATTTAATTTAAATCTTTATTCTCTAGGATGATAATGAATGAAGAAAGAAGAGTCCTTATAGAAGTCATTTAGAGAAAAAGTTTTAGTGATTTCCCCTTGGTCAGAGTTTTGGCTCAGGTACTTTTTTCAATAAAGAGATCTCCTCTAAAAAGATACCTATCAGATATTTTGAATTTATATTTTCACCAAAAGAGACTGTTATGTTGTAAAAATTATAACATGTCTGAAACTATTGTACATAAGTCTTTAAACTGTTGGATGATATGAAAGAAATTAGCAGAGGATGCATTTGCTTTATAGCAGAATGATACTAGGAGTGCTTTATTTCATTGGATGTTAGCCTGCATCTTTTGCTAATCGGGATGTATAAAGATGGCAACAAACACTACTGTTGGTTAAAAAGAAAAAAAAAGCATTTAGTAGTCTTACAGTGGGGGTGCATGTAATTTCAAACCCTACTTTTTCTTATTGGCATCAGACATTTTAACATCTTTTGGTCTTTCCATAACATAGGTAATAATTTATGGGATGGATATTACAAACCTCACCTTCAAATGCTGTGTGGCTCTTTGTCATTTCACACAGTAATCACTCCATTCCTAAAGAAATGTTTATGGCCATCCAGTCAGATATACTTGAATTTTCCATCTTCTGTTGTTTATATTGCTTTTTGCATTATTTCCAGGGTCTATATGAGTTTCTTGAATGAACTCGAGTGAATGTGATGATAGTCTGTATACTGCATTGGAGATTTCCATAGCACACTGCTGTCTCAAAGATTTTATTGATAACTTTAAAACATTTATATAACCAATGATTACTTTATTAGTTTCAGTGTAACGGTCTTGTCCGCTGCTGTCAGGCTAACAAACAATTGGATTGAGATGATTGTGTAAATGCAGACATAACAGTTTGTGTGAAGATGAGAAACCTTCACCCTTAGTGTATCAAAAGAGAAGAGAAAAGCATACAAGTGAATATGTTGCAATGGTTTGGTTGTGACTTTATCTTCCAAGTTTTTTTCTTCTTCAATGTGGTTTGAACGCTTAGCTCACTGGGTGATTAGTGATCAACACTAATGAGGGTGTGTTATTTATATTTGAAATTTTGTTCTGGGATGTTCAAGCTCCATGTAATAGGTGCCTGTTCATTTTCATAATCAATAATAAAAGCAAAGATTCACTTTTATTTAAACTGAATGTGTGTCTGAATATGTATACTGTAATCGTACTGCTATTTCATGTATCGTCTTGTAAATGCCTTTTTATGTTGACAAATTTCAGTTAAGCAGTTCGATTCTAATGGGCGTAGATAGCCCACCATGGTCACCACAATATCACAACAACAGGTCATTTAGTGGCATCCTCTACGGCAGGGGTGTCAAACTCATTTTCACCGAGGCCACATCAGCATAACGGCTGTCCTCAAAAGCCAGATGTAACTAATAAATGTAAGTCAATATAGTATAAAATAACTACTCCTTAATGTTAAATAACTGAATTTATTACTTATTCAAGTTACAAACATTACAGTTGCACAGAAATATTAAGTTTGCTTGTTGCTCTGTTATGACATAAATCCTTTTAATTTGTCAGGTTAGAAAACCCACATAACCCCATCAATCAGGGATGAAACTATTCAAGTCAAAAAAGAAAACCAACACAAGTTAGGACATTAATTTTGTTCACATTTTTATCAATGTTAAAATGAGATTGATTACTGCATTTCGTCAAAGCACACTTGACCTATTTATTTTCAGACATAGACCTTTTATGCTTTCGTGTGCCACATAAACTCTTTTGGCGGGCCACATTTGGCCCCCGGGCCTTGAGTTTGACACATGTGCTCTAGGGGTTGTGATAATAGTATACTTCATACCAAACATCTGTGGATACAAAAATGGATACATTACAATATTACTTTTACTATACTCTATACTGTATACAAATATTCCTGTGGAAATTATGTGGGCCCTTTTCAGCTATGATACCCAAGATTCATCATCACCTATCTCTTGAAGACCACTAACTTGTGGGGTTTCTCGCTCAGAAGTCTGTGTGTGACACACAATACACACCTGGAGGTGTTATGATAGGTGAGTCGCTCCTTTCTTCATTCAGCTCCAAGGTAAACTCCTGTCCCCTGCCAAGTCATTGAGCAAGGCAGTAAATATAACAGGAATGGCAGGCAATGCCCTGTGATGGATACATGCTCTCTTGCAGAACAGTTCTGCTCCAAGAATTATATATATTTTTTAATTCAATGCATAATACAATTTCCTCCGGGATTAATAAAGTATCTATCTAAAATGAAGATTTTTTAACAGTGGTTAATTAGTGATTAATTATATAGTTATAGTCACAGATCCTCAGCTGATAGTGGACTTAAGGATACTTAATGAAAATAGTATCTGATCTTGCAGAAACAAACTAATTCGTATGAATTCCATGCACACAAAGCAAGCTTGAAAAGCTTCGTTTCTGCTCTGAGTCAAAGTTGCACTGTTCGGTGCTCTGAGGAAGCGAACCAGGACTGAACCATTCACGTCACCGCGGGTGATTAATTCATTCAACATTCTCCTTGAACTGTCACAACGATGCTGTAGCATGTGTAATCCGCAACGCTATTTACAAAGAAAACACAAACTTTATACTTAATATATCAAAATATCAAGGTTCTTGCCTCTAAACTGTCATATTTTAATGTTTTACGCAGACAAAAAATGTGGTCTGTTCCCTCTTCCATCCAGTTCTCTTTAGTGTTTGCCAATGTCGGAGGTGTAACTGGGGTCTGGCCCTGGACAAAGGTAAAAATACTCTGGAATATTTGTCCCTTTATTTTGGGATGGCCTCTTGAGTATTTGTCAAGCTGTCGCCAGTCCGTATATGATGTTGAGGTGGTCTGAAATCGCACAGACTGTCGTGTAAGAATTGACGAAATGGAGATGCTAGCAAGAGGGGTGCTCGGCCGATCAGCCATGATGAGCATTAACCGGCTAAACTGGCGTTGCTGGAGGTGGCTAAATGCTCTATAATCATCAGGAGAGACCACACGGGCACACTGACGACAGCTTAAACACTTGTCGGTTCTCTTTGTCCAAATTTAGGAGCTGACACTTGCAGGAAATACAGTTTTCCCGTCTGTAACGTTAGCTTCCTGCTACACTGTATTTCAGGTTGAGGGGTTGCAGACAGCCCTGTGGCTCGTCTCTTCAACCCAAACCATAACGCACCTCTACATCCATGCACTCTGGATAGTGTGTGCATAATAAATGCATGTTATTGCAAGATTGCAAGAGAAAAGCGGGAAAGATGTCATAGCCGGTGTCAGATTGGGTGCAACGAAGATAAAAGCAGGGAAACACCAGTCATGTTAAATTAATTCAGTGCAATTCAGCCTCCAATCAAGTAGTCGATGACAGTTTTCTTTGATGCTCCAAAGTGAGGTTTGTAGATGACCATCTGATGACATGGTCATCTACTATGCTGCTATGTGATGACATGGTGATGACCTCTGGTTAGGATTTGAATATTCATAACCAGGAATTCACCTCAGTTCCATTTAAAACTTTGTTTCACCAGTCAGAACTGAGGGATATTTGGGATGGGTGTGAAACATCTTCAATGAATACAAGTCCAGTTGTTTTACATTCAACCCTGAAGGAATCCTCCAAGTGTCCTGCCTACATCCGCCATGGGTTCAGAGTCCTGAGTCCGGCCCATTCCTTCGACCCCTTCGGGGACACGACAATAATTTCTCTCATATCTCTTCAGAGGCTACTGTATATTAAATTTAAAACAGTATGCAGTGGCCTGTCAAAATGTTGTGGTACGGAATTATAATAGTGGCATAGATTGTTTATACTGTAATAGTAATACCTTAGAACATTTTTATTTCCCTCTTTCTTCATCTGTGCTTAAGAAAAAATACATACTCATGAACATTTTTTAAACTTATAGTGCATAGTCACAAGATGTGACCTGTGTATAACTGCATTATGCCTAATACTGCGTACATGTACCAAAAGATTATGAAGTCAATGTGTGTTTTGTTAACTTTTACCATATTGCTTGACCTTCTCTGTTGTTCATCTTAACATATCTCTGTTAGACAAAGGTTAACATAGTCATGAATAAAATATGATTTGATATGAGTTCATTGTCTTGTTGAAGCTGCTACCACTGGATTTTTTCCTTTTTCCGGGGAGCTTAGCAGCAGTAACATGAGCAAAGCTCCTTCAAATAAGGCCTCATTGTCTGGCTGTATTAGCTGCTGGTGGATCAGAATGTGAGATAGAATGAGGACTGCTCATTTTGAACTGTTTTCAAACCCCACAGAAATTTGTGAAAATGACAATGCACATGTAAATTGTGCAAAAGCCTTGTATTATTATTATTATTATTATTATTATTATTATTATTATTATTATTATTATTATTATTAATATTATTATTATTACTATTATTATTATTGTTATTATTATTGTTATTATTATTATTATTATTAATAATAATATTGTGCTTCATGGCTAGTCTGCTTAAAATAAAGTGATTATATTATGCAATGACTGAAGCCTTTGAAATACTTTAAATACTTCATTTAGTTGTTGCTTGTTGTCTCTTGCCAGGAATAGAGCATGGCTCAAGTGAAAGTACAGACTTCAGCACCCCTGGCTGGTCCTGGCCTCTCCCCAGGAGTTGCCCCGGCGGCCATGGCCAGCCCAGGATCAGTGGGTCTGCAGCCCTCTCTCAATGGCACATGTCCTAACCCCACACCCGCTTGCCCTGCTCCTGCAGTCGGATATGGGGATGCTCCTGCGTCTGCTACGTCAACAGGTAAAATGCCAATACAGTTCATCGTCCAGGGAAAATGAAGTGATTGTTTTTGCAATGGCTTGTAATCTTAAATATTATTTTTGATAGTTTATATAACTTTTTATGCAAATTACAAACTATTTACATATAATCAATGCCTTTTAGCTTAAAGCACCATAGGCAATGTAACAGTAAATATTTTACTTCCGCAAATTTGCTTGTATTGTACAGTTATTCATCATAAACCCATTTTGTGCTTAATTTGTGAATTGTCAGTGGTGATGGCTTCACATACCAAAAACACATGTTGACCACCTACCTCAGGATCCTATGTTATTGCATGCAGCAACTGCACTCTTAACACTGTAAAATAATCCTCCTTTTTTCAGATATTATTTCAAAGTTTACACATTTTAGTCTCCTAAATTGCATGTTTGAAGCTGTTTCTGATTTAGTACTTGGGCCACCGATTAAAGAAAATAAAAGTAATGACTGAAACTGCCAATTTCACATACAGTATTTCTATAATTACAAATCATCCACCAGTCATTTACCCCGAAGGAATTATTTTAACTATGTTATGTTCAATCTCTGAGTCAGACTCTTCAATCTTTACCATAAGCCATTAAGATCCTGTTGTGTCCAGACAAACCCAAAGACATCCGAGTCTGTCTGTTGACAAATATGTAATTTCAGGGTTATTAAGACAAGCTAATTACAGGAGTAAAAAATGGTCTTGTTCATCATTTCTGATATGATGATGCTTGCTACAGTATATTATTATTAATATGTAGTATATTAATAATCAATTTCAGTCATGTGATCTGACACTAAATGATTAACCTTTATTATAACAATACATGACTGTCTTTCATGTACATATTACTTTCTCAGGGGCTGGAACCATGTCGTTTAATGCACCATGTCTTCTGTTGTGTTCTACTTTAGGCTCACCCCAGGAGAACATGGCAAACCCTAAAGAGAAAACTCCAATGTGTTTGGTGAATGAGTTAGCCCGTTATAATAGGATCCAACCACAATACAAGCTCCTCAATGAGAGAGGGCCTGCACATGCTAAGGTAAAGGAATAGCTTTAACACTTCACCTTTTTTTTAAAAGTGTTTTTGAACTGTTCTAAGTACTGACTGACTGAAGGATCAACAGAATGCCTTGAAACAATTGAATTCTAAATAAATAATTTTTTTAAATTAAAAAATAAACCAAAAAAACCCCCATTATTGTAGTTGAGCTGAGCTTTGTTGCCTACATCATATGGTATAGTGCACTGCTGGTCAAATTCTATGATTATTCTAAGGTGTTTCTTTATCTCATCTCTTACACCTGTTTAACTTTAAACCACCACTTCAAAGAGATTATACTGTATTCATTTGTGTGTTGAATTTCTACGTATTTGAAGTGGTTTGAGAGTTTTCATAAATTTGAGTCAGGTGTATTAGATGTCTGTATGTGTCCAGAAACATCCATAAAATGTCATGGAAAGGCCAATAAGTACAGAGTACAAGATGAATGTCAGTGGAAGCCACACTGCAGCGTAATGAAGTTGGCATTTTTTCTCTAATATCAGGCAATACATTTCCTCCAGTGACTGTTGAATTTTTTCCATACTCTTTTTTTAGTGATATTTCTTTCTTTGGGTGTCACATTTCCAGATCTTTACAGTCCAGCTGACACTTGGGGAGCAGGTGTGGGAGGCAGAGGGAACCAGCATTAAAAAGGCCCAGCACTCCACCGCCGCCAAAGCTCTGGATGAGAGTGTCCTTCCCAGGCCAGCGCCCCGCTCTCCCAAAGTGGACATCAACAGCAACCCAGGTATTACAATGGCAACACATTAAGGATTACATATTAAAAAAGTTTTTCACTAGTGTCTAAGGCCCAGAATAGCTGGTATTTATTTTGGTACAAAATTCATTAACTGAAGCTGATTCCATCTGTAAAACCTAAAATGGAAGATAATATCTAACTAAACATCATTTAGGATCCTAATTAAGAATATTATTGTACTCATGAGTCTGATTTTTAAGAGTAGGAATACTGAATGCTTGTTTTATTCATGGGCGGCACGGTGGCGCAGTGGTTAGCGCTGTTGCCTCACAACACGGCGGGTCCGTGTTCGAGTCCTGCTCTGTGCGGAGTTCGCATGCTATCCCCGTGTCTGCGTGGGTTCTCTCCGGGTTCTCCGGCTTCCTCCCACCTCCAAAATCATGCGCGTCAGGTTGACTGACCGGTCCCAAATTGCCCGTGGGAGTGATTGTGTGTGTGCGTGTTTGTATGTCTTTGTATGTGGCTCCGCGGTGCACTGGCGTCACACCGCCTCACACCCTATGCCAGCTGGGATAGGCTCCCCGTGACCCGCTAAGGCAGATACAGCGGCGGTACATGAAAATGTATGTATGTTTTATTCATACTGTGTTTTAACGATTCAAAACATGTAGTCACACAAACGACAGAATCCACTACTAAAATATTACTCAATACAATTAGCTGCATGAATGGGGAGTTAAATATTAATGTGATTAACATTTCGATTGTAATGTATATCATTCTTTGAAAACTACTTGACATTATGGAATTAGCTGACAGGGATCTTAATTAAAAGTAATAATAGCAATAATAATAATGGGCAGCATGGTGGGTAGCACTGTTGCTGCACCGCAAGGTAGTTCCTGGTTCGAGTCCCACTCTGTGCGCAGTTTGCATGTTCTCCCTGTCTCCGCGTAGATTCGCTCGAGGTTGTCTGGCTTCTCCCACCTCCAAAAATATGCGCTTCAGGCAAATTGGTCAATCCCAAATTGCCTGTAGGTGTGAGTGCATGCGTGAGTGGTTGTCTGTATGCATGTGGCTCCACAGTGCACTGGTGTCACGTCCGGAGTGTATCCTACCTCACTTCCCCAGTCGGCTGGGATAGGCTGCAGCACCCCGCGACTTGCAATGGCAGAAGATGCGGGTCTAGAAAATGAATGAATGACTAATAATTATAATTATTATTACAATAATAACAACCAGCAGTAATAATGCAACAACCAGCATTATTACAATAATACAAGCAGCAGTCCTCCCAGCAGACCACTCAAAGAACTCAAAGATCACAACAGTCAAAATCTGGATGATCAATGTAATCTGCAGTTCTTTAGTTTGTAGTGTATAGTTTTGCGGTGTAAATATAAACTGTAAATATTTGATAGTATGATATACTGTATGTTAATATGTTTACCATATGTGGTCAGGTCATGGTCAGGTAGAGATATATCCAAGGCTGTTTCTGATGGGCCCATTATATCAAAAATGTTTATCACACAGATAAAACATCCTCAGTGAAAGCCTAGGTGAGACATGTCATCTTCATACCAGACCAGTTGGTTTCGTCACTGATGTGGCAAAACATTTGTGTCATGGGACCCACATGTAATTCCGCTGTTGCTAATGAAATGTGTTGTTATTTTGGATTTTCAAAAATGCCAGGCGATCCATGTTGAGAGCAAAGCAGTTACAGATGCTTTCAATTAAACTAGCGTGCAGGCTAATCTTTTTCCTCTTTCGGAAAGTAATAACAACTACAGCCTTTCTTACTTCCCTGTCTTCTGTGGTGTTAGTTGTAGTGAACGTCATAGCTGACCTCTTATTGGGATTGGGAAAGCCCTGCTATGAATTGTGCATCAACGGGGAGCTGTGGGATATTCCGCAGCTGCATCATGCTTAGTGAACCAGGAAGAGACAGACGGTACAGACATCTTCAAGTCGTGAAGTCAGTTAGTGATTCACTGTAATTTTTGGTTGTTCCTAAAGTTGAATTTGCTGTTGCCAGAAAGTTTTAGTAATTCAGGCTGCTTGATGTTTTTTTGACAAAACATTGTCCACAGTACAGTTTATTAATTACAGACAACCTTTACCCTACCATTAAACCCTTCATGTTTGTCCTTGTTGTAGGCAGTATAACACCCACAGTGGAGCTGAATGGTCTAGCCATGAAGAGAGGGGAACCAGCAATATACAGGCCTTTGGATCCCAAGCCTATGCCCAACTACAGAGCCAATTATAACTTCAGAGGGATGTTCAACCAAAGGTGAGCACCGAAAAAAGTTTTGTGTTAACAAACACTTTTGGCATAACTTTGAACAAAATATATCTGTTTAGAACACTTGCCATGTCTTCCAGGCTATGGCGACTGACCACAAAACTTCTCAAAACACTCAAAATCTCCTGCCACAATATAAATGCTCTTTGGTTGTTTGTTCTGCTGTCCGCAAATGACATAAAGCACATTCCCCTCTTATTTAATCAGAGTCAGATGTGCAGTGTACATGGTACAGGGTGCGACCTGCTGCCACCACAGCTCCTTTTTCACACAGTCTCTATTTTCACCATAGTTCACTCTTTCATTGTGTCATATTTGATGTGATGAGGGAGCTGGCATTGGTGAGAAAAATCTTAGCCCAATCCAGATGCTAGCATCACAGCTTGTCTCCTCTGTGATAGATAGTTGATCTTCATGTTTCATGCTGAGTGAGTGATGTCCACTGAGATAAAGTTAAAGACTTTTAAATGAAGTTTAAATGCTATTTGTTTGATCAATAATTTGACTAATGCACATGTTTACATATTGTTTCACTGAAATGTTGTGACTTCCTATTTGAGTTCTATTCTAAAACTGTAAATTAAGTTATGCAGGGGCTAGCAAAAGATCATTTTTGAATGCGTCTCAATTTTTTGGCAGTATCAGTTTTTAAAATAACAGAGGCAAGCTTTCACATTAAAATTCATAGAATATTGATGTGAATACGATGAGGCATTTGAATGGCTTCAGAGTGTATTATGATAATAATAATAATGGATTAGATTTATATAGCGCTTTTCTGGACACTCAAAGTCGCTTTTACATTGGGTCTATTAATCATTCACTCTTCATTCATACTTGATGATGGTAGACTACGTATGTAGCCACAGCTGCCTGGGGGCAGACTGACGGAGGCGTGGTTGTCAATCTGGCCTATGGCCCCTCCGACCACCACCGGAAAAATCACACACATTCACACACCAGCGTGTGCCTCACTGGAGGCAAGGAGGGTAAAGTTCTTGCCCAAGGACACAACAACAAATGGCTCGGCGGAAGCGGGAATTGAACCTCCGATCTTGAATCATTGGACGACCTGCTCTACCACTAAGCCACTGCCACCCCGTGTTGTCTTTGATTCCTCTGGTTCTGATGTGTATTGGATGTGGCCCCCTTCCCCATATGTTTTCCAGACTGATGAGTATGGTGTCTTGATTGGGCCGCTTTGAACTCAGTCTGTCAGGTTTTTTCTTCTTCTCCATTTTATTTTTTGATTTTTTAATTTCTTTTTTTAATTAGCCATCCAGCCCTTTCCAAATGTCATTAAAATGCCACAGAGATGTAATTAATGATCCCTCCTCCCTCAGTGAAGGAATGCTATTTAGGAGTTTACGTTATGTATTGAGTTTCTAAGCACAAATTTCAGGTGTGCTGATGCATTTTATTGCGTCTAGAATATTATTTAGTATGTATGATGTGATGATATCATTTTAAACGCAAACACATAGAGTGACATAAAGTTGTACATACAGTTTACAGAAGCTGAGTTATGTGGCTGCAGAGCACAAACTTTCCCAGAGTACATGGCTAAAATCTAGGCCAGTGTTTATTCATCTAGCTTGGATTCATGAGCATGGAGTTATTTTAGGAAGTCGTTATTCCCTCCAGATGGCAGTGTTTCCTCACTGTCAGAATTCAAAAGCACTACTTTTCTAGGGAGACTGAGCACCCATTTTGTAACTGGCAAAGATGTGAAATATTTTCCCTTGTATGGGTCTGTGTGGTATAATCTGTTATGTTTCAATGTAAAGATATGATAATGAAGCATGGAACACAAAAAGTCATGATTGAAAATCATACATTTCGGATTTCTCACATAAACTTGGACTCATTTACAATTATGTGGTAATGTATTCTGATGCCAGTTTTATGAAAAAAAAAATGTTTTTTTAAAGTGGACATGTTGCCAGAAAGGCAGTGAATCAGTTGCGCTGTTGGGTAACGGAGTCTAGTCAGCAGACAGTCTAGCATCTGGCTCACATCTTCCACTATTTGATCCATGCAAACATGGGGTGAAAGACAAATGTCTGTGGGTTAGAGGAAAAAAATCTGTTTTCCAGCATCTGCCTGTCAATGTCATATGTCACAGTGATGAGTTTTTAAGAGACAGGCTGTATCTGTTTATCATGGTCTGTTTTGTTTTCTTACGGCACTTTGTAAGCACAAGAGAGGGGATGTGGGTGTCAGCAACAGAACAGACACAGGAGTATCTATTTTCCCAAGGTCACTTATGTTTTCATTAGGTCTCTGTCTTTCAGTGTGGTCGAGTCCCAGATTAATGAAAGGGAGACCCTTTGAATATGAATTCTCTTCATCTGATGACTGACTCTGTGGCAGAGTGACAGACCAAATATCCAATCACTCTCCTTAATGATTCTACATGGAAACGAAGGTTTCCATATGCCCATGTCCTTACCTATTATGATGAATAAGAGTGATCCGGAGTCATGTTGATGGAAATTCTCACCATTAAAAGGGCAGCCTGGCTCTGATCCATCAGCGCTCTAATCACCACCAAGACCAGTATTGATTCATTCAGAAAGTGCTCTGATGAGAAAATATGGCAATAATATGAAATGTACATTTATCAGCGTCTTAATGAATCTTATTTATGGTGAAAGGCCTGTGCATAATTTCTGACCATCCAAGTCTGTGTTTAAATCACTGATTCATCTATTATCATGAAGTCATAACCACCCTATTGTTCATTGTCGAATGCTTAACGTAGTGGGATTCGTATTTTAGGACTTATTCAATAAGTTACCAGGCAGCCCAGAAACGTCATTTGAAAATTCAGTACAAATGATTCACATAAATAATCATTGAATCTGGAAAATATTTTTGCTATTAAGAAATGCTTCACTGACTCCCCTGTTATCATTGGAACACCTGATTCTATTGCCTCATACTGGGCTCCTCTAGTCCATCGGTGGCACTCCCATCTTTTTTTCCTGCTGCTCTGATCCCGGAGGGGTGGGGGTGCCTGTATCTTGTGGCCTGACAAGAGCTAGAATTTGGATTGGACTTTCCCTTTTGGAGCAGAGTAGACAGTCAGAAGCCGCCCACCTCCTCTGGATTCTCTTGGTTATGACAGTGAATAATGGCAGCTGGAAGAATTGTGAATTGATAAGTGAGGCTGCTTTTTTTGCCATGATATTTCCTTCAGTTATGATGCTCTGATCTTAACTTAGTTGTTCCTGCTTGCTCAAGAGGACAGCAAGTTAATGAGTAGGTTGTTAATGTGGTGCTGTAGAGTCAGTATCTACAATAAATGAATCATGGGTAAGTTCTTTAATGGCGATGTCTTCCCACGTGCTCTCTCCCGCATTTCCGGTTGCCTTCTTCAGCTGTTCCGTTAATGAAGTCTAAAAATAATAATTTTCATCAAATACTTTCCCTAATAAGTTACCATGGGCATTTTATGTCCTAGGCATTACATCGGTATGTGCACTTCTAGCTACAAACTAAGTGCTTTCTGAATGCACAACAATTAAATCAATCATCATGCTCATTCTAATAAAAAGAATAAAGATGTAGCAGTGGTCAGTAAATTTTAAATACATTTAACACTTGCATCAAATTCTTCAGTGTTTCTGTGGCTCTTTTATATGGCATGTTAAAGAATCAAAACACATGAAGGCTTTGTTCAAGATTTGCTTTATAATTGCAAGGGCATGTCTGTATCCTTGTAAAATCAATGACAGCTTACCTTGGTAACACGGTGTGTGTGTGTGTGCATGTGAATGCTCATATAAGAAATACAAAGAAACAGTTGCCATGGACAGATACTTATCCTTGAAAAAAATGACATCCCTGGTCAGGTCTGCAGGACATCAAAATAACACCAGAGAGAAAAACCATGGAGAGCACACAAAGATATCACACACATGTACAAGTTTACTTTGTCATCTACATCTAATTAACAACAAACCTTCCCACAAAGAATTTTTTTTAATTCAAAATTTGCTCTCATTTCTTTCTTTTTGAGCCATCAGATGTCTCTGATTTCTCCTTCACACACAATTATCTTTTATTTGTAGTTTTTTTTTTTACATTTATGGGTTGTTTTTTTTTAGCTTAGACATATATTACATGCAGTCTTCTTGGGTCATATATTCTCATACAACCTTATTGGAAATCACTGTAAGCTCTTTCATTGAGACATGCAACATGTATGTTTTCTTTTATCTATACCATCATTACTGCTGACGAGAAAAGAAATGAAGCAGCCAAATCCTACAAACTTAACACTTTAGAGGCAAATCCTTTTCATTGCATTGCTTGTTTTTTTAGGGTTTTTTTTTTTTGGTTCTTGTTTCTACATACATCAGTAAATCAGATGCATTTGCTCAGTTAATAAATTAGAGTGTGTGACATGCCAGAACAAAGGATTATCTGTCCAAATTATACAAATGGGTGTAAACTCATAAAGCTCTGTTTTATTGAGGAGACTTGGACTGGAGAAGTGGAATTCAGGTCCAATGTAAACAAATTCTAAGAATGATTTGTGCTCAACAGACTCAGTGACACAGAAGTCTCATCTCTTCTTTCATCTCCTTTCCTTTGAGTGGAGTTTTGTGTTTGTGTATCACTATGCGTCCTCCTTTTTTTTTTGCATTGATGTATTGAATATAAAATCTGACCTAAGAAGAAGAAGGCTGTATCAGAGCCTCTTTTAATATGCCTTGCATGTTGAGTCAGACAACTAAGTGGACTTCTTTTCACATCTTTCTGTAAATGTAAACTGCACTTTAGTATGTTTTACCATAAAATTTGAGCCTTCCTTTGTTATTGCAGTACTGAGAGCTTTTTTTTCGCTACCTGAATATCTTTGCAGTATTGGTCCAGCACTGTCTAGAGAACACATTTCAAGTTGATGGAGCAAAACTTGCTCCTACTTGCCATTAATGTTGTGCATAAACTTTCCACAGATAATAACAAATAATATACCCATTTGAAAACCCTTATATCTACACCTATAAATGAGCTTCAGCAGATTACACATATCTCCTGTAAAGTTTTGTGAATATAATTTTTAGGATTACTCTTTTCCCTGCTGACCTTTTCTGTACATCTGTATTAAATTTCCTCTGTCTAGGCATTAGTAGGAGTGTTCTTTCTCCACCTCAGTGCCTGATATTCTGAGAGGAAAGCCAAGGTACTTGCTTTTAACTTGGTTTACATGAAACTCAAAAATCACTGACGTATTACTCCAAGCAGAAATAATGCTGTAACATCAAAAATCTATTACAAATTCATACTTAGTTTACTGTGTTGGACACCCTTATAGAGGTTTGTGAACTCATTATAATACATTTTCAGGTTGAAGAAAGTCAAACAGACTGCTCCAATAAGTAATGTTCCACTTCTTCTTTGGTGGTCCTACGAATTCTGAGATCAAGGAAAGGAAATCGGAGAATTTGAAGAACTTTTTAAAACATATTTTTCTATCGTACTGTGCTCTTGTAGAAAGCCCTTTAGCTCATGAATCCTCTAGTTGAAAGTTTGTTGCACATTTTATTTTCAACATTATTTTTTAAAATCAAATAAAAAATAAATAAATTGAAGTTATTTGGGAATTGAACTGAAATGAGCTTTCTGCCATTTCTTCATTAATTAAATAATTAAAGTATAACTGATTTTTCAATCATTCATTCATTAATTCATGTTCTGTATTGCTTCCTCTACTTCCGCGGGTCACAGGGTGGTTATTTTATATTATTTTTGTGGTTATTTTTATTTTGATGTGTATGCTGGCATGTTGGGATTTTACATAAGTACAAAAGTCTAAAACTTAAACACTTTTACATTCACAAAATTCAGTTGGGACCTCTCACAGATGTTGGCTGCATCCATTTCCAGGTGGATTGATTGCAGACGAGTGAACTGAGGACAACATCCAATTAAGAAGAACCATTTATCATCCTGTAAAATATTCTGTTTGTGACTCGTAAAGAATCATTTGCAGGCAGAACAATTTGGCAATAGCATATACATATTATCTCTTATTAGAAAATAGAATAGGGGAATTTTTCCTGACTAAAGCAATGGTTTTCCCTTCTTAATGACAATGAACATAAAACAGCAGGTCAAAATGTAATATTGCTAATGAGGACGGCACAGTCTGATTTTAGACTGATTCTCAGCCAGCCATTCCTCTCATCCAGCCAAGTCTTAACAGTTGGCACCAAAAGGGCACAGAGGTTAAGAAACGTTGGGGTTTTTTTGCAGTGTGACATAAATGCATACATGGTTTAATTGTGTTGCACATTCTGGCAAGTCTTCTATTCCACAGATATTTTTCTGTACTTTAGGAGTTATAATTATTCTCTCAAGGCCTGTTTTTAGATGGATGATTTGACAATAATGCGATACACTAGTCATTACTTTTATTTCCTCATAATGAAATCAACCCTTTTTTACCAAGTATTACCTTACCTTTTTATTCCTATCACTTACAGCTCTGCAAATCTATCGTGTTTGGAAACAATACTTGATGTACGGCCGTGACTGAGCAATAATATGTGACAGCAGAGCTGGGTTTGGATTTCATAGCCCCGTGACTTAAGGGGATAGATTGAAGGAGGGCATAGAGATAGCACTCTGATTCCAGAGCTCAAAGAGCGCTTTCATCTCTTCTTTTCTGACTGGAAACCACAACAAACAATAAAATCAATGCACAATATCATATTGGACAATTTAATCAAAAACGAAGTTATGAAAACTTGAGTTTTTGTGCCATGCATCTGTTAGTAATTCTTGACGAATAGCTGTTGTTAATAAAGAATGTAATGTGAGTAGAGAGCTATCTGCTGCACAGACATACACCACAAGGATATGAGATAAGGTAATACTTCACACATTTAGACTGAAATGAATACCTACAGAATGGGAGACTGTTCATATTAACATATAAAATGAGAGATATTAATGGCTGGTTGAAAGCCTTGGATTGTGACTGATTCGATAACATGACCATATTAACAGTATGGTTATTTTACACATTTTACACCTTATTAGTAAGATGCATGCTTGGTAATATTGTCAGTTTAAACAATCTAACAGTTTTAATTCCATTGCATTACAGTTTGATGACACATAACATTTTAGTTCTTCATTTCTGCAGTGAGTTAGTCAGAAGTATCTAAGGGAGACATCTGACTGAATGAGGCCCAGGACAAACCTACATTGAGAAAATATTCAATTACAAGCTTTATTTTTATTTTGCATTTATACTTTAAGTCACTTGGGTGGCAGTCATGGACTTTTCAGAAGGAATTTAAACATACTAACTGGTAAAATAATATTTATTGCAATTTTTGATGCTCAACCACCAAGCAAGATGCACAATATATAAAAAGTATTGCTATTGACAGAACTGACAAAAAAGCTTTTAACTTGAAACTCTAGTTCTACCATTACAATGAAGGAATTTTTGCCATGTTATTTAGTTTCTACCCTCGGATATGGTTCCAAAAACATGACCCATGTCATACTTTTGAGAGGTGGGAATTTTTAGCATTAATGTTTCGTTTGTTTTGTTATTTATTTTGTTTTCTGTGCTTGCTTCTCTATTGTCTCAGACCATTATGTATTTCCTAGAAAAGGCGGAATGGGGGGAAATCAATTATGTGGAATTTAGTGTGGGGGTGGCACAGTGGATAGTGCTGTCGCCGAAGGCGGTTCCCGGTTCGAGTCTCGTTCTGTATGGAGTTTGCATGTTCTCTGGCTTCCTCCCACCTCCAAAAACATGCACTTCAGTGGATTGAGGTTTCCCTAATAACCTGTAGGTCTGAGAGTGTGCGTGCGTGTTGGTCTGTGTGCCTTTCTGTCGCTGTGCGGTGCACTGGTGCCACGCCCGGAGTGTACACTGCCTTATGCCCCCAGTCGGCTGTGTTAGGCTCTAGCACCTTGCGACTCGCGACGGCGGAAGAAGCGGGTTTGATGATGATGAATGAATGAATTTAGTATGGAAGATGGATGAACAAGTCATTGTCTGATAAATGGTAGAGGACTATCTGTGTGTGTGTGTGTGTGTGTGTGTGTGTGTGTGTGTGTGTGTGTGTGTGTGTGTGTGTGTGTGTGTGTGTGTGTGTGTGTGTGTGTGTGTGTGTGTGTGTGTGTGTGTGTGTGTGTGTGTGTGTGTGTGTGTGTGTGTGTGTGTGTGTGTGTGTGTGTGTGTGTGTGTGTGTTTAATACATACAATTATTCCTCTATGCATGTGTGGTCATTAGATGTCCTGGTGGTCCAGCTCTGACATTGAAAAGTGGGGCAGTGTGCCCTTCATTCCTGCCTATATTTTTTTCTTCGGATGGCCCACTTTCTCTGGTCTTCTGTTTTTTGCTTTAGTTCAAGTAGTAGTAGTAGTAGTAGTAGTAGTAGTAGTAGTAGTAGTAGTAGTAGTAGTAGCAGTAGTAGTAGAAATAGTAGTAGGAGAAGTAGTAGTAGGAGAATTAGTAGTAGTACAGTAGTAGTTAACATAGTTAAAACTGCTACTGTTGTCCCACTGAATTCACCTGCATGTGGAAAGCTCTGCCAAGAAATAAGTTCCTATAATAACTTCATCTAATGTCAGTTATGAAGCTTTTTCACCGTTATGCAGATGGTGGAAAATTGCTAAAACCAAGTATTCACTAACTTACAGAAAATTTGCATTAGGGGTTATTGCCATTCGTGAGAGAAGAGTTTTGAAAACTGTGGTAACGGTTAGATCTCCACTATAAAACACATCTGATGACTGATTGACATACTAGCACAATCTCCCAGTTAAAACACATTTACACATTCTCACACGCAATGTTCCTGTCTTGTTTTTTTTAGTTTTTAGTTTTTACTTAAATTATTAGTCAGTTGAATGACATTGTTCGTTTTTATTCATTTCAGGAGACATATACACACACATACAGTGATCCCTCGTTACTCGCGGTTATGCATTCCAGTACCACCCTTAAATAACAAAATTCAGTGATAGAGCAGCAAACTATTTATCTTAGTATTATGGTGATTTAAACATTTACGAACCCTCCCCATACTTATATTAAACACTCTTATAGATTGTTTAACGTGTTTTAAGTGTCTCTTTAATACACAGAAGTTCGCTGCTTTCCGTGAGCCTCGGAATGCAGGGCACCCATATGCTGTCAGCCAATAGAATGTGCATATGGTATCATGTGCCTACCTACTAAAAATGCGCAATGAGGTGAAGCTGGACATCTTGAAGCGCAAATATGCGAGGGATCACTGTAAAGACTAAGGATGTTGCATAAATAATGCAAACAATCCGTTATCTACCATAAATACCATATCTCACCTATACAAATTTATAATAAATTATTGGCTGACATTAATATTAAATCTGAGTCTTGTCTGTGTACAAGTAATATAAATGTTTTACATAGCTTAATTAGTATCCATTTAAATGTCTATTAGCATACTGTAGAGGACCACCATTTGCATCACCTCGATCAAGAGCCACAGACAACTAGACTGGATAAATTATGGCCACTGACAGTTGTTGTGAATTGCTTTATATTGCATATATTACCCTGTCACTTGTTGAGGGTGGAAATGTAATTTGAGCAGATTTCACAAGGCTAGGTTTGTGGTGGCTAGGTGACTGTCAGCGCATCCCCAACAAGACAGCTCTTGTTCTCGGTCTGCAGTGATCAGTATCTATAAAGTGGTCCAAGGGGAAAAAAAGCGAGGAATCGGCAATAGGGACATAACTAATTGATGGCTGGTCCATGTAGTCCGATCCAACAGATAAATTACTGTAATTCACATTACTAAAGAAGCTATTGCTAGTTCTGGTTTGAAGGTGTCACAGAGCATTGCTTTTTCTTGCGTATGGGGGTGCATAACTGTAAACCAGTCAGGGTGTCCATGCTGACTGCTGCTGAAAGTATGAGGCCTGGACCACAGAGCAATGAAAGAAGGTGGGCTGGTCTGGAATCAAGATTTCTTTTACATTATTAAGATGGCATGGTACATGTGCAGTGCTTACTGAGGAAAAACATACCACAAGCATGTACTAATGAATGAGGACAAACAAGCAGAGGCAATGTGATTCTTTGGGCACATTGGTTTACGGAGTCATTGTTATAGATCATGTACATCTTTTCATAGAAACAGTATTCCCTGATGGCAATGGTCTCTTTCATCAGGATAATGTGTCCTGCCAGAAATGGCTCAGGACTGATTTGAGGAACACATGAAGTTAGAGGCGTTGACTTGCCCTCCAAATCCCCCAGATCTCAAACCAATTGAGTATCTGTGGGATGTACCTGACTAACAAGTCTAATTCATTTAGATCCCACCTCACACCTTAAAGGACTTGGTGCTGGTTGCAACTGCGCACCTTAGGAGGTCTAGTGAACAGGTCAGAGCTGTTTTGCAAGTACAGTGCACCCTCGTACTTTGTGGTTAATGCATTCCAGGTACCACACGAGATTAATGAATTCCACGATAACTTCTCTAACACTCTTATCGACTGTTAAAGTACTTTTGTGTCTCACGTAAGTTCGAGACTCACCGAACAAAGCGCACTTCCGGATGCCGTCAGCCAATAGATTGCGCGTACGGTATCACGTGACTGCCTACCAAAACACCGCGATAAGGTGAAGTTGCGGGCTTTGATGCGCGAATGCGTGAGGGCGCACTGTAAAGATGATTTTGTGGCCATTGTCATTATATACGTTTATACTCATAAATTTAGCACATTCCTACGGGAAAAATATTTGTAGTTATGAGACAAGTTTGGCACAAGTTTGCCACCCAAAGCAATTGACAACATTACCAATTTCTATCCATGACCATCTGCACCACCAAAATCTGTGAATGTATCTGCTGACATGGATGTTAGCATGCTGGAAAATAATACAAATGTCAAGGTAGTAGTCTCCTGTTCTTTTTTGGAAGAAGTTTTATTCATGCAGTGAAGGAAAGAATGTGGGTTTTTTTGCTACATAGGCATTTATAGAGTAGAGTAGAAAATGCCATGGGAGAAGCTTCCTGTTGAAATGTCATCCTGTCATTTATAGTTATAATTACAATATCATATCTCCCATATCCCAGTGGGACTCTATGTTGACTGACCTTTGAATAGGTCTTTGAATGATTAAGATGAAATAGTGACTGACACAGCCCATATCAAAGAAAGCTGCAGGGATTCTGACCTTAAAATCCCATGTATTATTCTTAACATGGATAAGTTATCATTTGATTGCATTGCTGTATCTGTTTTTTCTTATCTTACTCTCACAGCAGATGCACATACAAATACTTGCATCATCACACAAAAAAAAGTTTTATCTTTCCCTTCCAGCAGTCTCCACACCCTCCCTACAGGTGTCCCAGCCCAATTCCCTCTCTATAGTAATAATAACACAATAATAGCCGATAACGCAACACAAGCAGATGCAGCCAGCATGTGCACATTTTTCTACTGGCCACAGAACACTGACATGATTTTTCCCTGCTCCTTTTGTCTGCGTGATTTTGATGTGTGTGCTCGCCTGTGTTCTCGGACAACTTTTTTGTGTGTAAGCCACTACTTTCCCACGTTGTGGAGTAGGATCTCCCACAGGCCTCGCTCCATGTCCCTCTCTCTCTCTCTCCTCTCTTTCTTAATTTTCCTCGCTCTCTCACTTGCTCTCCCAACAGTCTTGATACTTTCTTTCTTATCCCTTGCTTTTTTCCTCCCTGCACCTGTACTCGGTTCTCCAGTCCCAGCTGCTCCCATCTCAGTTCAGTGCTGTTGGCCAGGGCCCATGTTACACTTGGCATGTCCTCTGAGACCCTGGGGCCACACTTGACGTGCGAAGACCAGGCGGGCCCCCACCCAGTCAAGGCTCCTGTGGCCAGGAGTAGCTGAAAGACTGAATGAGAGGAAGACTGTGGGCTGGAGGAAGACCTGCTGGAATTCTGGGAGTAAAATGCTGACTCACTGCTAGGTCTGCTGAGCTGGACATTGAGGAGAGATTCAAGGATAGAAGAAAGAGGGGAAGAGATGTTTAGAGGAAAGACAGGTGTTGTGAAAAGTCAATATTTCTGGTACATTAGTTGTGAGAAAAAAGTATGCCTGAAATGTTTGCATGTCTGTTTCTTGAGAACTCTATGTCGTTGATGACTAATTCCACTTAATTATAATTTGGGTGAGAGGTGTATCCATAATTGTGCACCAATGTAACTGGGAACATGATATGGCTGCAACCATATACAATCTAGCCAGTATAAACAAGCCAGTAATTGACATATCGCAGTCCCAGTCAGCAAATGCAAATAGCCAGTCACAATGTAGCTTTGCCTGCTCCGACCATTGTCTGATAATTATATTAGCTCCATAGACTTAATGTCAAGGCTTATTCACTTTCCAGCTTTTGCTCTTGCCGTGATTTAAAGTGGGACCTTTAGTATGTGTGTTAAAAAGTCTTGTTCACAAATACATTAACAAATACAGTAACCACTACTTTTATTATGGTTCTCACTTATACAAGGAATTGTTTTTAGTTTTGCAATATATCCAAAAGCACTTTTTAGAGCTACAATTTGTGACGTTTTTGTTTTTAATGATTTGCGTGTGTGGTTGAGGAAGGAGCTGCAAGGTTTTCCAGCACACAGCAGTTTTTCTGTCACACATATTTGTGCCTTTTTTTCCCCCAAGTACTGGTACTCTGTTTTTACCAGATTTTTTTTTTTTTTTGAAGGATCAAATGTAATAGCCACTGCAGGCCCGAGTAGGATGCTTGATATAATGACAAAAAAAAAAGATGGATTCACAGAAAAAATGCAAAGGTGTTCCTATTTAAATTATTCTTCGATTGTCTTCAGGATGTAATGAAATACACTCCACTACATTATGTCTGCCGATGCAGCTTAGTTTCCCCACTATATAATTTCACCTAAAAGCATTACCATGATGGTTTGACCCTCATAACATGACACTTTGACCATGAAAACTGACCCCTAGAATTGAAATGACATGGGTAGCATCATCAGTTGGATAGTTTGTTTGTTTTTTTTTGGAGAAAAGGTGAATTTGTCTTTCGTCAGACCTTGTGCAAAAGACTCAAATTCTTGCATGCCTCAGCCATCGAAATGTCATGGTAATTTGTCATTTAGCTTATGTGCATCTTACAAAAACAGTCCAAAAACTTTATCTACAGTGTTTAAAATGAGCAGAAAAATTTTTTGGACTACTTGTTTGTCCACTCCTTTTCTTCCATACTACATAAACAACTTCTCCACTATTTTCATTAGAGTCCACTGAGTCATTCACATGTAAGAGAAGAAAAAAAGAGAGTTCAGTTCACAACATTAAAGAAAATTTAAAAATAACATATGTTTGATATACTTTGTCCTTGTGAATATACATTTAGACTTCCAGGGAAGAAAGAACAGAGAGACGGATATTAAAAAGTTCATATTACACTCTTCTCTTGTTAGCTTTCCCACTATTTCTCTTGCTTGTCCTCGATCCAGCAGACATTCTCAGCCCTTCTCCCCCTTACCCAGGAGGGGGTATTACACACGCGGACACGCAGACCTCTAAATCTGCTCAGTGACAGTTCAGTCCCGCTCTGTCAGGACCGAAAGAAAGGGAGGAAAATCTATGTTCGGAGCCAGAAGAAAGGGGAGAGGATATATATGTCCCTATGCTTTGTGTGCTATCCCTAAGCTGAGATTCAATAGCAAGACATCAGTCAAGTAGTTAGCCAACAGGCTATTGTGTAGTAATTGACCCTGAGGAAGTGGTGGGCCTTTTAATTTGGGAACGGTGTAAAGAGTGTGAATTGAAAAAGTTGGCTCATAATGTCTAAACTTCTCTCTTCCCTTCCTTTCATAGATATTTTATATTTGTAAATAAGTAACAATAACCAATCAAGGTTTTAATAGTAATAAATATTCCCCTTCCATCTGTTGTTTTGTAAATTTCAGGTACCATTATCCTGTTCCCAAGATCTTCTATGTGCAGCTCTCAGTGGGGAGCCATGAGTTTATTGGAGATGGCCGAACCCGCCAAGCAGCCAGACACAGCGCTGCTATGAAGGCCCTGCAAGCCCTGCGCAATGAACCCATTCCTGAACGGCCACCCCAGGTAAATGCGGTTACGGTTATCCTACATAGAAAAGCTATTTACTTTACTTTACTCTTATATGATGGCCTCACAAAGAAGCCATCCTCCATCCAATGTTTGGTTTGTCTGAGCTTGACTACTGTAGAATCATTGTGATGCAACTTGTTCGGATGTGCAAGTCCCTCTTTAAGCCTTTTCTATTATAAACTGTATACAGTATAAGGTGAGTAAATATATGAATGCAATATCGGCTTGTCTAGGGGACAGGTGCAAGGTCTGTTGGGAAGAGGATGAGCTGCATGACGGGACAAAAGTAGGAACCAAAGACGATACATGGATGTGGTAAAGAACAACATGTAGGTACCCATATAGGCAGCTGTAAGAAGCTGATACTATTGAAACTTTTAAAGCGTCTATGGCCCCACCCATCAAACACTGGTTTCCAACCGGATGTCCTGTTATTTATTTATAGAAGGTCGTTCCTCTTTCCAATCCAATAATTACTAGCCTTTACCATTTGTGTCACCTTGTGACTGTTTTCACATAAAATGATTGTCTCTCCACACAATCCCCTCCTGCTTAAAATCTCTTCCCGAAATGAAAAGCCAAAGGACTGGCAATGCTGATCTGTTGTTGCTCTCCCTGGTGAGTTTTGGACTGTTGCGCAGATTTTATAGACACTTTTATAGATGAATGCATAACCAGCTTTTCATCAGATTGAATCCAGATCCACTTCAGCTCTAATTACTCTAATGCATAATTGAAGTTCCACAGTCCCCATGGTATAGTTTGCACCTGGCAGGATTGCATTTTCTTTTTCTTTCTGCCCACCCCGTAGTATCACAGTTCCTTTCCATTTTTTCCTCCCAGACATAGCCGCTAACTTTTGTTATCATCTCCCACCGGAAATCAAATTACCCCATATCCTCACCACCTGGCATCACTAATGGTTATTCAAAACGTTTTGGCTACTCTCACTTGCCCGACTCACTGTCGTATGGCATCGGCCTCCGTAAATGTGCTCTTTGTTTGCTGCTGCTTCTGAGTCTTGCTTTACAAATCGAGGCAGATTGAGTTCGCAGTTCATCTGTCATTCCGTGTCCACATTAGTGTTTGCTCTTACATGTATTATTCTGTGGATGGCCTCAGGCTTAAAGTGTTCCTTCCTAACATGGTCTGACTTTACTTCTAGACCACTGGGAAAAATCATTGATGCCCTAATTGTGTTGTCTTTATCCTTGTTGAGCAAAAAAATATTCATAATGTTAAACATGCAATCAGCAGGGAGATTTGTCTCAAGTTCTGTCTGAATGCTGGTGAAACTAATGACATTAAAATGAGAACAATTCAAGTAAATAATGACTGTATTTAATAAAGTTCTTACAGTGTTCTTTCCACTGGAGGCATCTTCTTACCAACCTTTAATTTAGAATTCTTTTCTGCCATTATGAAACCTACTGCCTAAGAGCAGTGATGTGAATGTGAAGCCTTTTTTTGGCACATAATCAGTGTTCATTTACAGTGGTGCCCTCAAGAAAATAGGCTTGTTTGAGCAGTACAAGAGTTCTTATATTTCTTACACTCTTCCCAGGATTTTCTGTCTTGTAGATCTAAAAGAAGAAGTTGCACCGAAGTCGCATTTAGCTCTCGATTTGTCTTTGTCATTACAAGGTTGACTGATTGGCCTTGGCCTTGGCCTTGGCCTGTTCTCCTCGTTAACACACTCCCACAGACATATGCAGACGCATGCACATTGGCTTGTTAATTCAGCCTTGAATGTGTATCCACCGTATTAATCATATGCTTCACCATCAGGAATCAGTAGGCATCAGAAAATATAACCATGAATATAAACTACAACTTAAATGGATCAAGATCACTAAAGAATGGATGAGGTCATTTGTACTGTCTCACTTCTCGCATGTCCATTTATTATACACGAGGCAGATAATGTAAATTTGAGCACACTCAGAACAAAGCAAAGCTTGTGCTCGCACTCTTGTAAATGTGTGATAGGTGTGCACAGTACCAGGTGAATGTGTTTCATGTGAAATCCAAGCGATGGCACAGTATGAATCATGGATCGTATCAGGTCCCACAATGAGGCAGGAGAAGGGAGAAGCCCAAAGGGAAAGACTAGACTTAATCAAACAAAGAGATGGACATGAGAAGATGAAGATCAAGACAGCGCTTATCTTTCCTATAGACAATTGGCACCAAAAAGCCTTTAGTTGTATATTTGACAATATGATCTCTATGGTGTTAACCCAGCAAAATCCACACATGCTTTCTCACCAACATTTAGTCTGACCTCCACTTGTTACTGTAATCCCTCGTGCATTTGTGTATCAAAACGTGCGACTTCACCTCATTGTGGATTTTTAATAGGTAGTTATGTGATACTGTATGCGCATTTTATTGGCTGACGGTATCCGGAAGTGCGCTACGTTCCGTGAGTCTTGAAACGCAGCGCACTTCCGTGAGACACAAAAGTGCGTTAAACAGTCGATGAGCGTGTCGGAAAAAATAATACAGATAGAAGGTGATTTAATATCAGTATGGGGAGGGTTCATAAAAGTTTAAATTACTGTAAATAATAAGATAAATAGTTAAATACACTGCCTGGCCCAAAAAGAAGTCACACACTCTAATATTTTGTGGGACTGCCTGTGGCTTTGATTGCAGTACGCATTTGCCGCGGCATTGTTTCGACAACCTCGTACAACATCACAGCATTTATTTCTGTCCAGAATTGCATTAATTTTTGGCCGAGCTATTGTATTGATGATAGGAGTCAAACTACTCTGCAAAGTCTTCTCCAGCACATCCCATAGACTTTAAGCTCAGGACTCTGGGGGCCAATTGATGTGTCAAAATGATTCCTCACACTCCCTGGACCACTCTTTCACAATTAGAGTCTGATAAATTTTGGCATTGTTGTCCTGGAATATGATTGTGCCATCCGGGAGAAAAAAATCCATCTATGGGATTGCCTGGTCATTCAGTACATTCAGATACTCAGCTGACTTAATTTTTTTGCTGAATAATATTGCTGAGCCTGGACTTGACCAACCGAAGCAACCCCTGATCATAACACTGCAAATTGCCCTATTGAAACCCAAATGGTGACTTTTTTTGGCCAGGCAGTGTATGCATTCTTGTTTCCTCAGACAGGTGGAGTCTATTCTTACTGTTCACAAACTATAGTTTCACTATCTTAAATCATGAAGTTGATACACAATGATTCTCAAATTTAATGAAACATCCGTTTTAAAGACTTTCCTTCGCAGACAGAAGACCAGTCATTTTATTGGAATATGGAGTTCACATCCCCATATCAGATAAGGATCATGACCAGAACACAAGCTTTGGAATAAGACTCCTTAACACAAGGGTATCACGCGATTAACTGGGAAGAGGCAAGGCACATTCAGTCTGACGTTTGCACCATGTAAACAATGGACACAGTGTCAAACGTAAGATCGTTTGAACGTCTCGTACTACAGAGAGCGCGCTAAACTCAAAAATTCACTCACAAAATTTTTTTTTACAAAAAATCGAAAAAACATAAAATGAATGAACGTAGGTAGAGGAGCGTTTGTACTCTGAATATCTTGCACCTAAATGCTATTTTATCCAAGAATTTTCAAATGTTAAAGCGTCTTGAATATAGTTGTTTCTTCAGACATAATATGAACCAACATTTAAATGCTTTTACAATACCCATATTAGTTGCCACTCCAGATTGGGAGGTCACTAAATTCCCAAACAGTATATACAGTGTGACCTCGTTCTTTGTGGTTAATGCGTTTCAGGAACCACATTAGATTGAGTAAATCCGCGATCGAGATCGCAATCTATTTATCTTATTATTTACGCTAATTTAAACGTTTATGAACCCTCCCCTTACTGATACTAAACCACCTTCTATCAGCATTACCTTTTCCCACACTCTTATCGACTGTTTAAAGCAATTTTGTGTCTCACGAAAGGCAGAGACTGAGGGAACGTAGCGCACTTCCGGAGGCCGTCAGCCAATAGAATGCGTGAGGATATCACGTGACTGCCTACTAGAAATCCACAATGACTGCCTACTAGAAATCCGCGATGAGGTGGAGTGGCAATCGTTGATGCGCGAATGAGCGACAGAGCGAAGAACTATTTATCTTATTGTTTACAGTAAACATTAATAACCCTTATGAACCACACACGATTTAAATGTTAATCGTGTGTGGTTCCTGGAACGCATTAACTGCGAGGAACGAGGGTGCACTGTATTAAGATACTACTCTTTATATCGATATAGCTTGAGTTAGAGAATAGTAGACCATTCTTAACTTTGCCTTACATAATCCAAGCATGAGCATTGACTTTGCCACCATTTTGTTTGTTTTTCCTTTCTATTACAGAATCCAGAGGAAAAAGGGGAGACTGAGGAAGGCACTGATGCCAGCAAATCAGAGATCAGCCTGGTCTACGAAATTGCCCTGAAGAGGAATTTGTCTGTCAACTTTGAGGTGATGAAATAATTTTTGACACCTATGTGGCACCCATCATAATTTGTTCTGCACTAAAATAGAAGTGATGTTCTTTCACTAAGTGATCATGTATTGAAAAGGCCACATGAATTTGTATCTATGATTCGTGTGTTCATGAAACGTCATCAGTGAAATGTCAACAACTAAAAGACTCAAAAACTGAAATAACACTTACCATTACGTAATAAAAAAAATGAAAATGCAACGCCACAGTTTTGGAGTTTTGGAAAACTTGCCCAGTTTTCCTAAATTTTCCCATCAATTAGTTTTTTTTTACTGGAAACAACGTCAAAAGATTCTGTGCTCATAATCCTTTTAAGGGATGTTGAAATTCTAGCATTAAGTTCAAAGTGTTTATTGATATTGTTATGGATTCCAGTGATGACTCTATAGTAACATGTGTTATGAATCCTGACTGGAAATCCTTAACCTATTATTAAATTAAAATTACTTCATTTCTGCTGTCTCAGGCATTTTAGAGAGAAAGACCTTTAAATATCTGCACATAACAGAAGACCTCTGGATCAAGAGGAGATTTTATTTAGAACAGTTTGACTGCAGTTTATTTGAATGACTGTGGGATGGTTGTTAAACTTTAGACTGGCTGGCCTACAGACTATGACCATTGTAAGAATGCTTTGAGGAATTACATTTATGAAAGCTAACATTTTCTTTACTAGACTGCACATTCTGTAGTATTTAAGTACTGCAGACAATGCAGGCTAGTAATAATAAGACAATTAATAAAAAAATTAATTATAAAGTCTGACTGCTCGCTATCACCCATTGAATTATGTTTTAATGCATGGAAAGTGTTACTAGATGGAAATTTTGAGACAATTTTGTTGTCTCAACACATGGGCCCATAAATATGATGTCACTGAGATTTTCGTCGCAGGCAAGACGTTAGCGTTTTTAAAAAGTGGTGGATACACCGTTCACATGACAACGCAGACCCAGCGTTTTTAGAAAAATCCACCACGGCCAGCGTTTTCAAAAAGTTGCGTTTTTGTTCCGGATATCTGCGTTGTCGTGTGGACGGAAGGCGTAAACGCAACAAAAAAGTTGCGTTTTCAAAAAGTTCCGGCATTGTGTGGACAGGACCTAAGACACTGGCTTGTGTCCTATTGCGGCTACATTTGAATCAGTGATACCTTTATTTGAACAGTGATTTGAATGATAGCTGGTTTACTTTCTTTCCTGTTGAGAATCTTACCTCCTTTTTTTTTTTTTTTACAAATAGAGCCACTGTCCCTAAACTTTTCGAAAACTAAAAAGATGTATCGTGTGTGTCCTTACATGACCTACTGGGTCCATTTACTTTGGCATTCACCATATCTCAGCTGACTCATCCAATATTCACTCCCTGATCGGCCTTTCTTCTACTGCGCTCTGCAGGGTGCCAAAAACAAGGGAGGCTCAGTTTACTCTGCGTTGCTCCTCCCGTCTTCCACAGAATGCCTGCCTTGCACCTCTCCTACCATGCCTCCAAAAATCACACAGAGGGCGTATGCATGTTGAAGGCTCGGGGATGAGAGGAAATGGAGAAAAGGATGCAAGAAAGGAAGGAAGGGAGGGAGACTGTCTTTTCTGAATCTGTTGACTTAACAAGTTTACACAACATTTGAAAGATCTATGAAAAGTCGTTCAATCTTTCTTTTCTTTGTTTTAAGAATGTGTTTGTACATTTCAGAATGGCATGGATATCCATCTTGAAATTGCTATTAATGATTCTAGCTGGCTTAATTGTGAAAGATGTGTTTCATTATGTGTCATGTCTTTGTCACTGTCAGGAATTTTCTGGCTTTCATTTTCAATCTGTTCAAATTGAAAGCTGATGGTGGCGGTTGTTAGAAGCAGTCCAAAGTCACATTCCTCTACATCTTTCTCTCTTCTGCTCACTGTCATTCTGTAACTATTCATGACTGCCATCTGTTGAACAGTGACTCATTAACATCTCTGCACTTTGTCTTAATTTCACTAACTATTAACAGCTAATGCTTTCCTGATTGCACAAATTGCGATTGGTTTGTTCAGTTTGGTTTATTTAGTTTTTTGGGGGGTGGGGTCAAAATTAAAGTACAGAGAGACGAATCAGACAGTAATCATCCCTGTAGGGAAATTTTAGGGAAATTATTTTTCCACTCTTTTTCTTTTGTAATATTCACACGTAGATGTATGGGTCATAGAGCGCGCGCGCACACACACACACACACACACACACACACACACACACACACACACACACACACACACACACACACACACACAAGGGGCCTGTAGGCATGCAAAGGAGAGGCCGGTTGGAGGGTGGTGGGCAGCTCCTCTCTGGTGCGCGGAATTAGCAACTTGTTTTGGGGACAGCGCAAAGGCATCTCAGCAGTTCTCAGGAGGTGAACTTTCACCTCTCTAACTACCAACTATCACTCTAAATTTTTTGGTCTACGGGCAGTTCGTGAACTGCCACCCTGTGGTCTCCAGCACAAGACCTGGTGGACTGAGCTACTGCCGCGCTATACCGTCACACTCGATCTGCATTGAGGCAGTTGGTCTCTCCTGGCATAACATACCTTTCTCTCACCTCATATTACTGATGGCTCTTTATCAAATTAATTTTCATCCTCCATCACTTCTTTTCAGCAAAATGCTCTATAACTGCCACTGCTGTGGCTTCAGACAAAGTGTGAAATACACATATCACCATGGATCTCTTCCTGCCTGTTTAATCCATTGTATTATGACTGAGAGAAGGTTTTGCCTCTCCTCTTACCCTGCCATGTCATATCCTTTTCCTGTTTTCTTTAATTCACTAAAAAGGAATGGCTCCCTCCCGCATCCCCAGTAACAATCACACTCTTAGTTTACACACATGTTACAGAAATATCCATGTAGCCAATTCAAAACTGTAGCAGTCGTTTCTGATGTGAATGGCCTTCACAGCAGCCATGTTTTCAAAGCATGTCATCTGTGCCTTCACTGGGGCATGAAATTATGCATGAGTCACTTATTGCAAGTGTCTGCTTTCTTATCCCTCTGCAACGATGAGGGTCGCCGCCACCCTGAAAGCCAGTTGGCTTATTTAATCCCCCCGTCAGGCAATATCAAACAGATGTCAGCATCAAAGCGGAGCCAATCTATAAATCACAGCTTGTGTGTTGGATCAGAGGCTCCTCTTCCAAGCGGGACAGAAGAGAAGACGGTCTGGGCCAAGAACCACCCATCTTACAAGAAACAGTTCCCCTTGGGGCTTGTCCATCCATTGCTCATTACAAAAGAGCCTTTCTTTCCTCAACCACTCTCCACCGTTGTCCTACCCTGCTACCAATAGTCTCCTCCTCCAGAGTACCTTAGGTCTTACATGCAGGGATCCTAAGACTTCTCAGGTTATTAACGTTGCCATTAGAAGCCGAAGAGAAGCCTTCCTATTTTACAGAAAAAGAGATGAAGAGACTAGAGGAGACCAGGATTGATAGAACAAACCCAACATTGAATTACCAAGTGTTTCCTGTACACAACTTGATCCTTGCCTTGTTTGGTGGTAGATGGATGTCTTTGTTTTTATGTATGTGTGTGTGTATTAATGTGGGCACAAATGAGTGGAAGTACTGAATTACCATTCTTGTGGAGTTTTTGCATTGCCTGCCAGGAAACTCATGTAGCATGTCTGCAGGTGTACAGATACCTATTTTTTCTCCACTCTTTTTTCGAGTGTGGTATGTACTTATACCATGACCATGTTTCATTTTAACCAGGACATATGAGTCCTATCAGCCCTGCACATAACATATAGTCAGTCATTTATTCAATTATGCCATCCAAGTTTCTATTGTTTGCTATGAATACTAAACAAAGCAAACCAGAAAACAAAGAGCATTGACTCTCTAGCAATCATGTTTAATACTGCAAAGAAAAAAAAAATCTAAACGGAAAAGCAAATTTAATTAAAATATACTTCTGAGTATGATGGTGTCATTTGTTTATTTGGTTATTAAAAGTAATGCCATTTCCACTCTGCTATATGAGAGTTTTTAGGCTGTAATACAAAAATCACAAACATCATGATTGCCACTTTTTAACAGCTAACCTACTCTATGTAATTTAAAATGTTGTTGCGCTTGTATTGACAAGGTGCAGTGATTCAATGACAATGACAGGTTTGTATTGTGTCGAGAATAATATCACAGCAGGTTTACTGCAGTGTTACATGAGGCAGAGATGCCATCTAATGGAACCACCTTTAGTAAAGTGCATGTTACCGAGGCAAAGTTGAGTGAAGTAAAGCCAGTACTACATAGTGGAATCACTACTTGTTTACCTTCAATTAGGGAAATGGCAAATGCTGTCCTGTCTTAAGGTATCTAAATTTCTTTCAACAGCTTTAAAGGGCTCTTAATAATTCTTTATGTGCCTTAATACATACAAAAGCCTAGGCGTAAAATCTCCAATTTCAAAATTGTTCTTGACTTGAATGAGGAAATTGCTGGAGGGCATGCTCATTGCCTGATTAATAAAATAATGACATGTAACAAGTTCTTTGTCTCAACCTTGGGATTTTGTGAACACCCACCAGGATGCAACTACATTTATTTCTTGGTCTGCTTACCATCTTGCTCAACCACACGAGCTGAATAGTTACATATGTTTTGAAGAGCCAGTAATTGACACAGAAGGCTTTAATGACTGATTAGGTGCAGCTATGCAGCTGAAGGCTGTTGAACCCTCCTGTCCTGTCCCATCACATATTATGGAGACACCCCCTTTATCTCTACATTCTATTAATAGCATTTATGTTCTACAAGTGATATAATCTTGGGTTACCTGTGTGGTTACGTTTCATCATCGGCTCCATTGACACAGTGGAAAATGTTCAGAAAGAGGATACATGTAGTCCCATTGCATGTTGTAGTGTATTGTACATGAAACTGCCATGTTCCATTAATTTTATCTGGTGGTGAGGAAGACCAGAACAAATCCCTGGGTGGAAGTAAGTTTGGCTGTTATTTCAGACAGTCAGTGCTCAAAGGCTTCCTGACAACACATATCCTTACATACACTTGAAGTTATTGTTTAGAAATTCTGACAGGCAGGAACAAGGATGGATGTGCAATGATGAGCAAACCTAAGCATAGTATCATTTTTTAAGCCTAAAAAACGATATTACCCATCCATTTTCTTGAAGATGAGACAATTACGGCTGTCTCGTCTTCAGTCGCTTTTTCTCCTTAGCAGGTAACAGTTCAGCTGGAGCCTATTCCAGCTGACTATGGGCTAGAGGGGAGATAGAAGTGCATTGTGGGGCCACATGAAAAACAACCAACCTCTCACTCTCTCACCTGAGTTGCATGTTTTTGGAGGTTGGAGGAAGCTCGAGAATCCAGAGAAAATCCATGAAAACTCTGCACAGAAAGGACTCAAACCAGGAACCTTCTTACTGTGAACCTTCTTTGCCCTTCATATTTTTAATCTCTGCAGTGAATATCTCAACAAAAAAAAAAAAAAATTACCATATGCAGACAGTGCTACCCACTTCGCCACCATGCCGCCCTTACACCAAAATATACCTTTTAAAAATAAAGGACAATGGGAATGGGTGGTGATGGTGGACAGTATTCCACGGAAACATTTGTGGCCAGCAAATAGGACTTTAAATATTTGGGGTCCACAGGACAGAGCAATGGTAAGTGGGGTAAGGAGGTGAAGAAATGGATCCAAGCTGACTGGAAAGGGTGTCAAGTGATCTTATGTGACAGAAGAGTTTTTGCTTGAATGAAGGACAAATTTTATAAGACAGTTTTGAGGCCAGCCATGATATACAGATTGGAGACAATACTGCTGAAAAGAAGACAGGAAGCCAAGCTGGAGTTGGTGGAAATGAAGATGTTGAGGTTCTCTCTAGGAGTGGTCTTGTTGGGTATGCTCAGAATGAGTTTATCAGAGGAACATTCAAAGTGAGAATTTTTTAGACAAGTTTAAAGAGCAAACTGATGGTTTGGACATGTCCAGAGAAAAGATGATGAGTATATTGGTAAAAGGGTGTTGAGGATGGAGCTAAAAGGAAAGAGGGCAAGAGGAAGACCAAAGAGAAGGTGGGTGGATGTCATGAGGGAAGACATGAGAGCAGTTGGTGTTAGAGAGGAGGATGCAAAAGATAAGATGACATAGCTGACGCGCTGTGGCAACCCTCTAACAGGACAAGTCGAATGGAGAGGAAGAAGATTTGTGGACAGAAGCTACACTTAAATGAGCAATAATAAAAGAAATCCTTTGAATGAGAATTAAAAGCTTTGGCATTAGCAGACCAGTAAGTGTGGGAAAGCTAATTCTTCCTTCAGTCTGTTTTCTTTAATAAGGTTGGGGAAAGCCCCACCTGCTACACATACTCAAACTGTGCTGCACTTCACAGGAAGTAGATGTGATTGCAGAAGCATGACCTAACACTAGCCGGTGTTTGTTTTAGGTCTCCCAGGTGACCAGAGAGGAAGGAAACTGAGCCCTCAACACTAGAGACTGTCATCTAGGAACATGTTCTTCTTCATATGCGTGTTTTTTGGTTCATGCATAACACACGAGTGGGTAGCGCAGTAACAATCAAGAACAGATGTTTTGAAACACCTGGTGCACTGCACTCTCACATACATTATGCATTACTAAAAACACTTGCAGTCACTTTTCCCTATCTGCAGAAATTTGCAAGTTAAATGGGACACACCCTGTTTGATCTACTTAGGTCCCTCATGTACTCAATTGTTCCTTTACATTTATGTCCTGTATCTTACCCTATAGGTGCTGAAGGAGAGTGGTCCACCACACATGAAAAGCTTCCTTACCCGTGTCACTGTAGGGGATTTCACTGCTGAGGGTGAGGGCAACAGTAAGAAGCTGTCCAAGAAGCGTGCTGCTTTGTCAATCCTGCAGGAGCTGAAGAAGCTGCCCTTCATTCCTGCTGTAGAGAAACCCAAAACACACTACAAGAAACGTACCAAAACCATCCTCAAGGTACTGCATCTTGGCTAGGAGTGCCTGGGCTCTGTTTGTAGAGACATACTGTAATTTGAGACTATATATTCAAATACTGACAATAGTAATATTATGAATTCCCTGACACTTTCAAGACATCTCAAATTCAACTCAGGGCGCAATGGGAGAAAAATGATGCAGAATTTCAATCCATTAGCATTAGTTCTACTGAGATAAAACACATGAATTTTTAAAAAAAATTCTTTTCTTTGCCCTTCATATTTTTAATCTCTGCAGTGAATACCCCCCCCCCCAAAAATTTTTTTTTAATTTACCATATGCAGAACTTATTTTTAATGACAAACCTTGACACCTACTGCACTGAAACTTTGTATCTGTTGATGATAATATGATAAATATTGTCATCAACAGACGGGACCAGACTATGGACAGGGAATGAACCCAATCAGTCGTCTGGCCCAGATCCAGCAGGCCAAGAAAGAGAAGGAGCCAGAGTATGTACTGCTCTCTGAAAGGGGGATGCCTCGACGCCGGGAGTTCATCATGCAGGTAAATTATGGTTTGGTTTGACAATCTATGTCCAATGACACAGATGTTTTGTTTTGTTTTTTTTGCTTGAATTGAATTGTTTGTGTTTTCTTAATCCCCATAGTTACAGTTTAAATCTGGATTACTTTTTCTGAGCGGGATTTATTGGGTTCTGGGGAGGAGCTACAGTTTACAGAGATCACTTAGTGATTCCTCATCACCAAGTATAAAGTGATTAATATATAACATTCTAGCAGCCCTGTTTTTCCACAATGCAGCAAGCAGTATTTTGCTGCTATTGTTGTAATGTGTTCTTAACTGCAGTTGTGACTAAATAAAGCAAGCACACTGTCTTTGATAATGCAGAATTGTTCCAACAACAATATTGGCTGAGTCATTATTAGCTGATTATTTCAATGTTATTTAATAGAGCAGGAGCCTCTCATGGTGGTGGAATATATTTAGACACAGATAAAACGACCCAATATTTCTAATCAGCAGAATAATAAGACCTCCATATTTACCTCCATATTATTACATTGCAGACTAGAGAACTACGGAGATGACAAAACATGGGAAGATCGACATTTAACTAATTGGCATTTTAATTTCAGGTGGCATTGTAAAGTTTGGTCATCGTCTTTTCTGTACTTGAGACAAATAACACAACTTGCATAGTCAATTTTAACTTATGTTCTGTGTGCACTTCTTATGTAATACTTATGTGTTAACCGTGGTTCCTTTTGTCATATTTTCCCTGCTCATCTTTCTTTCTGTTTCTGTTCCTCCCAGTGAAACTGTTACCTTGTCATTCTTTCCATACAATAATTTTTTTTCACAAGAAGAATTGGCCATCTATTAGCAACATGCAGCTTCATTCCTTTTCTCCATGCCGTTTTGATACATACACACATTAGGTCCTATGAGTGTGTGTGAATTCCTTTTGTGCAGTTCACTCACTCTTCTAAAACTTCCCCATTGTTTCCTTTGGTAAGCAACAAGATAAGAGTTTTGCTATCTCTTTTTTTAAATTGATCATATGACTTACATACTCAAAATTACACACAGAAAAGGTATGGTAGAGTGTGTTTTTGTTTGGTAATTTATTGAAGCTTTCTTTCTCATTTTACATGTCACCTTCCTGATGTATTCAGACAAGCACTTAGTGAGTGTGTCAGAGCCCTTTGAGTAACTGCGCTTAGCACTCGCTGTTCACAGACTTTGGCTCTAAGAATGTTATTTGTGGAGTCTAATTCTCTGTTTGTATAACATAATAATGTCTTATATTCTCTTGGAAATATCTGCTTACATTCTGTGTTGACAGATTTAATGTTTTGGGGTCACTGAAAAACAAACTCCTCACTCTGTGGCGCTTTTTTTGCCATGTAAATTGCATGCTTGACTCAGCCCTAAGTGTGTTTGCTGAAAGTGAACAAAAGTATGACATCAAGTGGATAGTCATTAGAAAAATTACTTTAATCTGGACTTTAACATATTTTTTACTTGTTACTTCACTGATTACAAGATGTTTCTGTAGAGCCATGATGCTCACTTGTCATTTGTGCATAATGCAGGTTAAGGTGAATAGCGAGGTTGCCACAGGAACTGGACCCAACAAGAAGGTGGCCAAGCGGAATGCAGCTGAGGCGATGCTCCTGCATTTGGGATACAAGGCCTCCACAGTTCCTCAGAGCCCCACAGAGGTACAAACTCTGCTGAACATCTCTTGCTTCAGCGTATTCTAGACTACTCAAAGCTCTCTGGACAATGGAATGTTCCAGTGGAAATCCCCAAAGGCCAACCTCCTCAACAGGGTACTCTACGCAAAGGAGTAGCGTAAATTTCCCAGCACCCTTAATAACTAGTACTTCTTTGTGTTGTTCAATCAGTAATCCAGACATTTGCATTATTCTGCTAGAAGCTTATTCGGCCCACACATTCTTCTGCAAAAGTTGTCTAAAAATATCCTAGACTTACACCTTGACCTGAAAATAAAATACACAAATGCAAATGAAAATATAATGCAATAAATATATGGACAGGATAAGACATGACAACGAAACAAAATATGACAATTATGATGCCATAGATGGAAAAAGCTATCCATACCAATATATCACATTTGAATGCAAATACATGCTGAGGTCAGTATCTTATTACCCCTTCTTCATGCCATGGGCAAGCTTTCCACATAATTTCATTTGGAAAAAACCCAACATAACTTCTGTAGAGGAGGCAGAATGTCCTGACATCCAAACAAGATTAAATAATTCGAATTTTCTAGGCCACTAACAGCCGTGTCTGGTGTAATTTGTTCTGTCTATGATACGTTTGGGGGGATAAAATTCAGCTAATTGATTTATCATTGACATTTCTTTTGGCATTATTAAAAACAAAGCATTTACTTCCAAATTTGAATCTGAACTTGTTGTCTCTTCTTTTTTGGTTTTAATTAGAGTATGCATTAATAATTCCAACAACAAACAGTTTGAGGACATAAGCCCAGTTTCTGGTAAACTGATTAATTAAATAGATATATTGGCAGGTAAATGGACAAGAAAAACAAATTTACAGCTGTTTGCTGAAGGTTTAACTTGTTGTATTGCTCCTATTTTGTGTGTATGCTGTCTCATCTTTACACCACTATAGAAAATGATTTTCACAAATTACAGTCCAATTCCTGTTATGTAATCTATTTAGCATCTCAGAACTAAGCATGTTTTGTACCAGCCATTGATTTCCATCATCTTTATTCACTTCATAGGTTTTAATCTCAGGGCAGATTTAGATAGAGATGTTATATAACCAGGCTTTTTGTAGGATGTACATTGTTCCCAAGGCAGCTCATTATTTCGATATGTGCAGCAGTATATATTTTATTCATACAGCAATGCCCTATAGCTACATGATAATACACTGTTCTCTGTTCACTGCAGAATGACAGTGTAGTTGGCATTTCTCCAAAAAACGTACTATTTCTCTTAGTTTTCATCCTCATACTCAACAGTCAAAATTCTGCCTTCCCTTATTATACTAGCACTGACAATTTATTCCAAAGCTTCTTGATGTTAGTCTTCCAAAGTGTTGAACCCAGTCTGTGCTGGAAATGTTCCAGATACATGTTGACAAGAAAATGGTGCATATTTATTTCTACATCATTGCATGCTGTATTTGTTAGTCCAATAAACTGATATGCTGTAATAACCAACGTTTCAGACTAATGACAGTCTTCTTAGCAAGATATAAGTGGCCTCACTGTTCAAGCTACCGGTAGTTCCTGGCAAGAGATGGGCTGGTTACCGTTGAGTCAGAGTCTGTCAATGGAATAGAAGTTAATGATACATGGTTGTTCACTGGCCTGTCAACTATAAGAATTAGTTGGTACGCCTACTTCTCATTAGGACCTCAGACAACCCCAAGCATTTTGTAGTGATTAAACTGTGTTTTCTTAGCGCCTCTATTGTAGGACAGGTTGTTTTCTTTATATCTCTCTTCCTTCTTTGCCTGCCCTTCTGTTGGGAGCTTGGATGCTTGACTGTTTCACCGTGGGATTGTGGTTGATATGTGTAAAAACAAAACTACAAAAAAAAGCTGCATTTGTTTACAGCCATGCCACATGCATGTTTATAGCTAGGCATGCTAGTTTTAGAGACAGACACACATACAACTGGAGAGGTAAAACACTGAATTAGAGTCTACTTTAGTTATCAAACACTGACACCCACTTCCCCCACCCCCCAATTTAAGAAGCTGGCCTAGACAGACAGTAGGCTCCTTAAGCGTCCCCTCCTGTGAGCGTTTGTCTCTTTGTGGCCCAAACAGTAGGAAGGAACTCGTCTGACATGCGTGAAGAAGCTGTCTGTTCAAGACTCTACATCTCTCTTATCTCCCCCTTCTTTCCTTCTCTCCACATCACTACAGATGGAAAGCAAAGGCTGGAACGGACAAAAGGCATCATTTACCGAAGCGACAAGTAACAGTGAGTATCAGCACATCTCCATTTCCTTCTTCTCCTCTTCTTTGGCTCTCTATTGCTCCCTCCATCCTGCAGGTGGATTTAGCTGCTGAGATGGCCCGGCGTTTAATCTCTGTGACTGGTCAATGGGCCTCAGACTGTCAGCTTAATCGACCGTGTGTCCTCGTGGGGAGCCTGTGAATTCAGGCTCATTCACACAGGCTTACAGGGCCGCACACTGAGGCCCTCTGGGGAGTCCCCCCACTGCCTTCCTGTGCAAAAAAAACAAAAAAAACATAGCCTTTCACTCAGGATTAACACACAAGCAGACTGGATTGCAGATGTGCACACACACAAACACACATACACACACACACACACACACACACACCCATATTCCTGTGCACACTTGGACAAAACGCTGAGCCAGCAACAGACACGCACACACACACACACACACACACACACACACACACACACACACACACACACAAACACACACACATAGTCCTCGCATTCCTCAACCTAAGAACACAATTGATCTTGAGAGGTTGTTTGCATTGTTATTTGTATCATTGAATTTCAATGTGTACTTGTCATTTCAGGTCATTTTAAAAAAAATTGCCATTCGTACTCTAAATGCAAAAGTACTATTCACTGAGACTGAAATAATAACAGGACATAAAAACAACATATAATAAAATAAAATACAGGTATACCTCGGCTTTAACGTTTCAAGTTGTCGTTCTCGATTATCCATCTATCCATCTTCAACCACTTATCCGTGGCCAGGTCGCGAGGGCAACAGTCTCATATGGGATGTACATACTTCCTTCTCCCCAGACAACTCCTCCGGGAGGATCCCAAGGAGTTCCCAGGCCAGCTGAGAGACATAGTCCCTCCAGCACGTCCTAGGTTTTCCCCAAGGTCTTTTCCCGGTAGGCCATGCCTGGAACACCTCCAGGTGTCCAGAGGCATCCGGAACAAATGCCATAGCCACCTCACATGGCTTCGCTTGAGGAGCGGCTCTACTCTGAGCTCCTCCCAGGTGACTGAGCTCATCACTCTATCTCCAAGGGTACGCCCAGCCACTCTACGGAAGAAACTCATTTCAGCTGCTTGTCCTCTTTTCAGCTGGGATCTTGTCCTTTTGATCATGACCCAGAGCTCATGACCATAGGTGAGAGTAGGAAAGTATATTGACCTGTAAATCGAGAGCTGCGTCTTGAGTCTCAACACCGTCTTCACAGCCTATACAGCGACTGCATCACTGTGGAAGCTGCACTGATCCGTCTGTCAGTCTCACGTTCCATCCTTCCCTCACTCGTGGACAAGACCCCAAGATACTTAAACTCCTTCACTTGGGGCAAAGACTCTCCACCGATCTAAAGAAGGCACACCACCCTTTTCCGGTTGAGAACCATGGCCTCGGATTTAGAGGTGCTGATCCTCATCCCACTCGCATTGCTCTCAGCTGCAAACCTTCACAGCAAATCGCTGAAGGTCCAGGTTTGATGAGGCAAACAGGACAACATTGTCTGCAAAAAGCAGAGATGAAATCCTTTGGTCCCCAAACCGGACTCCCTTTCGGTGATAGAGCACAGCCCTGCCATTGTCCAACATGCACCTGGAAGAGGTCTGACTTACTGCTGGAAATGCGAACCAAGCTCTGGCTTCAGTCATACAGAGACTGGACAGCCCTCAGCAAAGGGCCCCGAACCCCATACTCCCGAAGCACTCCCCACAAAATACCACGAAGGACATGATCAAATGCCTTCTCCAGATCCACAAAACACATATGGACTGGTCGGGCGAACTCCCATGAACACTCTACGGAAAGTGTAGAGCTGGTCCAGTGTTCTGCGACCGGGTCGAAAAGCATATTGTTCCTCCTGAATCCGTGGTTCGATTATAAGTCTAATCCTCCTCTCCGGTACCCTGGAATAGACTTTCCCCAGGAGGCTGAGGAGTGTGATCCCTTTATAGTTGGAAAACACCTTCCGGTCCCCCTTTTTGAAAAGGGGGACAACCACCCCGGTTTGCCAATCCAAAGGTACTGTCCCCGACTGCCATGTGATGTTACAGAGATATGTCAACCATGACAGTATCCGCACATCCACAGACTTAAGGTACTCAGGGCGAATCTCATCCACCCCCGGTGCTTTGCCCCAAGAAGTTTGGCAACCACCTCGGTGACTTCAGCTTGGGTGATGAACAAGTCCACCTCTGAGACCTCAGCCTCTGTTTCCTCTGTGTAAGACATGGTAGCGGGATTGCGGAGATCCTGGAAGTATTCTTTCCACCGCCTGACAATATCCTCAGTCGACATCAGCAGCTCTCCGGCTCTACTGTAAACAGTGTTGGCTGTGCACCGCTTTCCCCTCCTGAGGTGCCGAATGGTTTGCCAAAATTTCTTTGAGATAAACCATGGCCTTCCCCAACTCCTACCAGACCCGAGTTTTTGCCTCTGCGACTATCCGAGCTGCAGTACACCCGGCCTGCTTGCACTCGTCGACCTGGCGACCACAGCTCCGAGTAGCAGCTTTGACAGTGGAGGTTGAGAACATGGTGCCCTCTGATTCAATGTCCCCAGCCTCCTGCGGTATCTGAGAGAAGCTCTCCAGGAGGTGGGAGTTGAAGACCTCTGGGAGAGCTTTTCTCAGGGGGTTCTGCCAGACGTTCCCAACAGACTCTCAAAACGCATTTGGGCCTGGTAAGTCTGTCCGGCCCCCTGCTCTGCCAGCAGATCCAGTTCACCACCAGGTGGTGAACAGTTGACAGCTCTGCCCCTCTCTTCACCCGAGTGTCCAATACACACGGCCGGGGGTCTAATTACCCCTTTCCAGGTTTCACTGTCATTGCCCACTTGAACGTTGAAGTCCCCAAGAAGAACAATGGACTTCTCAGTCATAGCACTATTCAGTACCCCTCCCAGAAGGTCAGGTATTCTGCACTGCCATTTGGCCCGTAGGCTGAAACAACAGTGAGACACCTGTCCCCATCCCGAAGGCGCAGGGAGGTGACCCTCTCGTTCACTGGGGTGAACTCCAGCATATGATGGCTGAGCTGTGTTTCTATAAGCAAACCCACACCAGCCCGCCGCTTCTCACCTTGAACAACACCAAAAAAGTGGAGAGTCCAGCCCCCCTCAAGGGTTTGGATTTCAGAGCCCAAGCTGTGGGTGGAGGTGAGCCCGACTATATCTAGTCGGTACCTCTCAACCACCCTCAGAAACTCTGGCTCCTTTCCCCCCAGTGAGGTGACATTCCATGTCCGTAGAGCTAGACTCTATGTCTGGGGATTGGGTTGTCGAGCGCCATGCTGGTGACTACCACCCAATCCACACTGCACCCGTCTCCTACGGTTTCCTCGGTGGGTAGTAAGTCCACCAAAGGTTGGGCCCACGTCATCCTTTCGGGCTGAGACTGGCCGGGCCCCGGGGACAGAGGCCCGGCCACCAGGCTCTCACATACGAGCCCCAACCCCGGGCCTGGTTCAGAGCTCTGGTTGCGCCATACTTGGCGAAGTCACGGTCCTGGATGTTTTACTTGCCATAGGGGTTTTGTTACAGCTCTTAGTCTAGCCAGTCATCCAGGACCTGTTTGCCAAGGGAGACCCTAGCAGGAAGCCCCTGACAAAATAGCTCCTGGGATCATTCGGGCACTCAAACTCCCCCACCACGATAGGGTGTCACCTGTCGGGGGAGGTTCTCGATTATACTGTACGTTGGTTAAAAAAAACAAAAAAACAAAAAGCTATGTTCTCAATTATACAGTGGTTAAAAAAGAGAAACTAATTATAAATTACTTTACATCATTTCACTCAAATTTATATCTGTCCGCCATAAATATTTGACTCGTGAAATCACTCGAAAACTGTTAGTAGCACATAATATTGTAATACTCTTGGGTATTAACTGTAACTGCAATAGAGATGGAATTGGAAGACACAGGCTTTAACAGGCTTTATCCATCTGTTTACACAGAGACTGCCAACAGAGACAAAACTCCCGCTTATAACTAAATCACTAACTCTCGTTCCTTCTTCCGAGTTTCACGAACTTCCCACTACCCAACACATTAGTAACCTAAAGCTCAGGGCAATATCACAATAACACTCTGCATTAACACAGGTTATCACAATATCATGTTACTGTACAATAAAGAAGGATTGAACAGTAACACGACTATGATTTTAATAGAAATTCATATTAAAATACACAAGTATAATTCCAGTATCTACCATTAAGCGTCACTTGTGATTCAAGCGATTGTTTTGAATTCAGCTTAGTTTACAGTAAGATTTTGCCCCATATCATTTAATCCTTTAATCCACTACCACTATTTTCACTACCCTTGCTTTATCAGCCATGATAAAATGTAAAGTATCCGAGGGGGTAAGAAGCCTGATGCTCTGAGATGCTCAGAGCCAAGGCAAGAACAAGAGGGGAAGAAAAGTGCTGGAGATGTACATCCACAGCGGTGCTGCTCAGCAGGGTGTGTGGCAGAAAGTGGAAGTAGCATGAGAATAAAAAAGAAGAAGAAACGTACTTTATTAATCTTGCAATGAAGAAATTATCTTTATTCATATGGTGACACACGGTTGTTCTATAAATGTTCGTAAGTCGAATGTTTGTATCTTTAGGACTACCTGTATGTGCATGCGTGTGTTATAAAAGAGAGAAAAATATACCTAAATGTGTGTTTACATGTGAATTGATATGGGAATGTTATAGGTGTAAGACACATTTGATAACGCACGTTCACGGTCAGCTCTATTTTTTGTCAAGTTATTTTTCTTGTCAAATTGATAAAAAAAAGAATTCCACAGATTAAATTAAATCAAATTAAAGACGTCTGGCATTTTCCATTTAGAAGAATCCACAAATAAAACATTGTTCACGCAGATTCCTGAAATTGTGCTGTGATGTACCAGTCTAATCAGTGGACATTGCAAACTACGTCACTATGGATGCCAGCAAAGTTAAATGGCAGCAGTCTGAGAAGGAGCAGAGATCTAGGCCAGCAGATTGGAAAACAAACAGGCAGTTTTCTTAGGTTGTGTTTTCATCACTCAATCCTAATTGGGGCTTTTGGCAAGGCTGTAGTGCTCTGATATTCTTTATTCAGCTTAGTCTGGAGTAAAGAATGATTGTGATGCTCCAGTTGTCTAATGTATTCTCATATACACAGCAGACTGGTAGAACTAATCACTTGAACTTTATGTTTTTCCAGTAGTGGTTCAGACTTATTTACAAAATCAAAATTATAACTGGTCATCTGTCACAATTTATATCTTATGTGTGATTTATTCAAATGCTCTGCAGGACACATCATCTGAATAGTCTATTTTAGTGGTTTGCAGTTTCTCTTGTAGCTCCAGGAATTGCTCAATGCCATCAGAGCAGTGCCTCCAGGGGAACAATGCCTCTTCCTATCGTTACTTGAAGAGTTCCTTGGTTCCTATGTCATTCCCACTCACTTTATCTCACACTCAGCATGAGGCTGAACAATCCACTTATTACCACTTTAAAGTTGCTCAAACCACACAGCTCTCACTCAGCACAGTCAAAATAATGTTTATTGCATTACAACATTTACAACTGACTCAAATAGATCCAGCTGGTTTTAGTCTTCGCTGTTTGTTTATGATTGCTGAATGGAAGATATTTTTGGTTTGTCTGTTGTTTTTGATTGACTACACCACTCATTGAATAGGAGTAGCAATAATGACTTTCTTTTGCAGATTGCAAAAATAACTTCGCTGACAACAGCGTTATTGTAATATCATCGAAGTGACAAACAAAAATTATTGTTGTTGTTTTGTTTATGGAAACATTTCTGTCCAATCAATGTTTAAATCTTAATTTGTAAAACCTGTTTCAGCAAGAGAGAATTCTTCACACCACAAAAACAACAGCCCCCTAGCCACAACCACATAAAAGTCAATAAAAACAGGAACTATGAAAATCTGAAATAATATACAAGAATAAATGGATTCTTAAATCAACACAGTTCAATTCAGTAGCCAAATTGTTCTGCTTTAAGGTTATAATTACCGTCAGATCAAGACCAGAAGATCTAACATTCTAGAGGATTCATAGACTAAAATCAAATGGCCAAGACATCTAGACATCAAGTAATGTAAATGCTAATGAAAGGATCTTAAAAAATGTTTGTAAGCCAAATAATGAGCTGGTACAGAGACTAAAATATGCATTATATGCTCACTCTCTCACATGCAATTATAATTTAGAGTGACTTGCAGATCAGAAAGAAGAGCAGTATAATACTGCAGGAAATGAAAGTGTACATTTGTATCTCTGGTGGTTAGAGAGGTAAATATTGTCTGTTTGGTAATTACATTAAAAAATGTATTCTTGTATAACTTACTCATGTCTTTGTTAAGTCTTTTACTTAATGAGGGTTTAATGCCAGTTCTTGTGGTTGCAGAGTTATTCCCCTTCGCTTCACTACTACTGAGTCCCAGATTTTGTCCTGGCTGATCTATAGAAAAAAACAACAACTCCCATCCAAAATAAATATGTAAATAACTTGATTAAAATACGTGGCAGCACAAAAGCATATGCTCTTGACTGACTTGTAAATGTCTCAATTTCAATGTTTGTTTGACTCCTCAGTTCCATACACCTCTTAATTAAAGGTGAAACAACTGGTGTGGGAACAGATGCAGGAATTCACACTTCTGCATCCACTGACATCCTTTATTTTTTTGTAATTCCCTTGCGATTATAATTCAAATCTTTTGTATGAGAAGCTACCTCCACCAATCATAGTAAAACATTGAAATGTAGAAACACTTGCTAAAGTTTTTGTACTTTGTTGGTGGTATAAATGGCTGTATCATAGTTGTAACCGTGCTAGCATAAAAACCATTCTCTGCTAAACCGTCATTGGCAAGAGGAAGACAATGAGTAAATGTGTCCTGACCTTTCTATTCTTGCTTTTCCATGTAAAACCACACACATCGTTTAAACACTCTTTGTGTTTGTGTACATGTGTGTGTTGCAGTGTGTGGTTTCGTCCTTTGCCCTGTGTGAGCTGTGGGGTACAGTGCTACAACAGACAGGGTGGATTAGACAGAGAGGGGAGTCTTAAGAGAAAGACGAAAAAGCAGAAAGAAGAGTCATTTTTCTTCCTTCTTTTCCCATGGGTATTGCAGCAGGGCTTTTCACTCAAGTTGCCACATTTCATTTCCTGCTGTGCATATTTGTGTGTTTGTGAATGTGTGTCCGTGCACTGTGTGCATGTGTGAACTATGTGAGGGTCTTGCTCCACAGTGGTGATTTATAGCGTTGGGCTCTGGCCCTATCTGTTTTCGATCAGTCTCATGCTTCGCTCTGGCTTCCCTCCAACGCTCCCCTGGCCCACCGGACGCTGAGTCTGGGTGGGACCCCTCAAAACTGCCTGGAGCCAGCACCATAAGCACACACTCTCCCTTACGCCTTCATTCCCCCATCATACAGCCTCAATCTGGTTCTTCGTTGTTCTCTTCCCGCTCTAACTTGCTCCCACTTCATGTCCAAGGTTTCACAATCTCTACCCAACATCCTCACACACAAACACACTTTGTCACTCATACTTAATCACTCTCACTGTCTGTCCTTCTGCCTTTTGCTGGTCTTTCTCTTTCTTATTGTCACGATCTTGCTCACCATCAACCAACACCAGCTCCAAGCAGTCAATCACATACAAATATGCAAACATCTTCACAGTCACGCTCGCATTCTTCGGCAGACGATCACACACACTCACATGGATTGCATCCCCTACCCTATCCCAGCCCCCGCTGCCACGGTATTCTTTGTCCACAGCTGATGTCATGTTGGCTAACACCTTTCATTTTTTTGTGATAGATTCAGAATGCACAAGCCTGCGAGTTTTACTTGCGTAAATTCAAATTAAAGTTGTCATCATGATTGGGAGGGGGGAGAAAAATCCCAGCAGTTGTGTCATTGCTGGCACAAATCGGTTTGTTGTAGTATGAGTAATAAGTCCTGGATTTCATTGCTGTTTCCTTCATTTTCTCTGCTCCGCTGGAAATAAACTTCATTGTTCTGTAGGTTCCCAGAAACCTTAGACCAAATACATGAAATATCAATCCATCTATTGATGTTAATAGAAACGCAGACAGGAAGTGGGCTGTCAGTCATGCACTTTCTCCCAGCTGTTCGTCTGTATACATATGCAAACTACCACACACACATGTATGCAGTAAGACACACAGCTGGTCTTCCTTTCTCTGGTAACCTTGGATGGGCTTCATAGTCTCCACATGGTTCTCACGTCTATTCATCCCCACCTCGTCTTTTATAAGAACTAGTTGTACACCTTTCTTTATCTTCATCTCTCCTCTTCTTCTTTTACATCCCTTATCCTTTCCTCTCACTTCCGATGCAGGGACAAAAGCATTAAGCCTCAACCTGTCAGAGTATTTTCCTTCCACCTGTCACACCCATTTCATGTAGGTTACAAGTGCAGGAAGCCAGCATTAATATTACAGATTTATCCCAGCTGTATGAATCAGAACTCGGAGCTCTTTAAGCCACTCTCGGCTCAGTTAGCTGAAACCAACGCAAATCAAAACTTTTGTCAGCCACTCGCCTCCAAATCACTGCAGACGTTTCTCACAACTGAAACACTGACAGAAAAACTTTGATCTAAGATGGAAACCTACTTCTGAGATTCTGTTGGAGCCTTGTTTGAATAGACCTTACAAGTGAGACAGGATGCTGGCAAGCAGACATTGCCATTTCCCATCAATGAAGTCATACCAGCACTGTTGATATAGGTAGGTGCTTTGTTTGTGTCTGTGTGTTTCTGTTTGAAAATGAGGAAGAAATAGGAAGTGTCTTTTCTCAGAGAACACTTTGCTAATGCTTAGAGGTGCCACATCACATGAAACTGTCGTCCATGTTTGGTAATGGAATGATAGTTTAGGAGCCACCATGTTCTATTGTGAACACAAAAATGCAAACATAACCTGGCCTTGGCTAGTAGTGAGTGACATACAGTTGTCTCGAGTTTTTTCTGTTTGGTTCACCATTTTTGACTTTCACTTTTACAAACAACATCACCTTATCCAACCTCTATTTCTCTTCATCTGCCCTTTTTTAATTCATCAAACCCTTATTTTGTCTCTGCTTTTCTCTTTTCCTGTCGTCATAATCTTTACTCTCATCTGCCTTGACCCCTCCAGCCCCGAAGGGTCTGCTCCACCTCAGTCCTGATGTCTACCAGGAGATGGAGGCCAGCAGGAAGCAGGGTGGAAGCGCGTCAGGCCCCGCTAGCAGCAACTACTTGACGTCCAAAGACATGGGGGCCTGCCCTGCCCAGTTACCCCAAGGACACCCTCCATACTACAGTGGCTCACCATCCTCAAACAGTCCAACAGCTACCATGGCCAGGGAGCTCCTTCTCAATGGTCAGTCGCCTACAGCCGATGCTTCCCTGCCCATGAAGGGAAAGAGCCCGACCTTGGCCTGTGGTGTATCAGTGCAACCTGCGCAGCAGCTGGACTATCTGGCTCGCATCCAGGGCTTCCAGGTACGATGCAAGGAGTTGATGACACTAATTAATGTGTGGATGTATATCTTAAAGGATCTAGATTGTTTTCATGAAATGCCAATGCCAGTATCACACATAGCTGTACTCTTTGGCAGTCTTTCTTATATCTCTTATAGACTTTTCCCTCCAAGAACCAAAGATTACAAGCTACTGTGAAGCAAATGTATGATCTGATCATTCTGAGCTAAATTAATTAGTGTCTCTAATTAATTAATATTCATTAAAATGAATACTAATATTATCATAGCTGAAAAAGAAATTACTTTAAATTAAGAAGCCAAGACCTCAGGCAAAAGTTGAGAGAGACCTCATTTAAGAGATATATAAAGATTTTTCAGTGAGTCAGTACTTTTTTTTGTTCCTTAGGATTAAAAGCCCCATTAGAAATCCCTCCCTGCAGTTACTGTCAGCATGCAACTGATTAAAAACATTTATTTAGATTGTGGAAAATAGACTTTTATTTAATTTGCTCTCCCATCAGTTAAGCCTTTAAAGTCATCATTTAAACGTAGTGGTATCAGGCAGTACAGTCATACAGTGTGCACACGTGCTTTAACTACAGCACAGATGTTGGCGTGACCATGCATAAATGCAACATCCTCTACACACAAGCCCACCACACCACCAATTTCAGAGGCATGATTTTGTAGGAAAACATGTATATCTTGACATTGCCTTTAAAAGAGATTCTAAAAAGGAGGAAGTAATAAGATGTGATCTTATTATGGAACGACTGGACTCGTGAAGAAGGGAGTGAGTAGTCCTTGTTGATAAAACACTATCTGTCTTCAGTTTCTCACTGTGGATGTTATTGGCAGGCTATGAAATTAGAGCTGGAACTAAACCTCACAAGTGCTTCTGTCATTACCTGTCTGGACACACATGGAACAGAAACACACAGTTGCTGTTGGTAGGCTTTATAAGTGTGTGTGTGTTTGTGCGCGCATGCGTGCGTGCGTGTGTGCATGTCTAAAACAGGACTAACCCATATCTAAGTTGTGGCCAATCTATGGTGCATACCATGCCACTGATACTAGCGCTTGTTCATTTAAGCTGCAGATGCTTTTTATCATTTTAAGAGAAAACATTTTATCTTAACCTGCTGAGGGTTCCTTTGAAAGGCCTTTGTTATTGCTGTTAGTCTTCCTGTGTGTGTAACATGAGAGAGCTCTTTTGCCCGGCCAAGCCCAAACACACATATGCACACACAGCAGGTTCCGTTTAGGGGAAAAGGAAAAGTTGGGCCTAGGTGGAAAAATGCCTCATCCTCCAAAAACAATATTGCATATAATATACATGTATCTATATAATATAAAATAAGTAGATGTTGAGAGCTAGGTACATTTGTCTTTACATGCATTGATCTGATGAATGCCCACTCAAGCATCAATCAGATATTTCAGTGCATCAATTTTTCTAAAGCAAGGGAATTAGGCTTTTATTGATACTTTTAGACAGTAGGGGTTCTGAGCAACTGTGTAATGTGTGCTTGTGATGAGAACTCTAGGTTGTCCACAGAGTTGTGTTATGCAGACCTTCTATAAAATGTGTGTTCTTTTGTGTATTTGTGGGATAAACCAAGACAGATTAAACTTTGATTTTACAAGAACAACATGCACTCGACTGCTTTTCCGCTGTCTATGTAATACATTCCTTTGTGTCAAACTGTTTTTTCTTTATCCATACTCCACGACATGTAAGATTCTCTGTTTGTAATTTTTAAAAGTAATTTGATAATAATCTCCTTGTCTGATTAGTAACTTTGTTTTTGTAATCTAATTTTGTGATCCAAGTGAGTGGATTACAGTGACGATCCAACACTGGATTAAAGCAACTAAGAAAGCACTGAGGACATTCTCATAGTGTCTGTTTCATCCACCCAGCTCCACAGACAAAGGCCTGGGCCTACCTGCTAAGCCCTTCTTTTGATTTGATTGGAAAATAGCCTCTGGTGGAAGCTCTAACTGGATAAGCAACAGTGTGTTGTACTCACGCCAGCTTGGAGCAAGGATGCTGGTACTTACTCTTCTGTGTGTGTCTGTGTGTGTGTGTGTGTGTGTGTGTGTGTGTGTGTGTGTGTGTGTGCGTGTGCGTGTGCGTGTGCGTGTTCCTATTAATTTGGCTGGTGTGTTGTTGGCACAGTGGGTATGAGCACTGGAAGTAGGGCAGAAACAAAGAAGCAGGGGGTAATAGACAACACATGGACCAGGGATAAACTACTGAGTAAGAGCCATGTATTAGATTCTCCCTCTTTTACTTTGTTGCCATCTCTCTCTTTTGTCTCCCCCCCCCCTCTCTCTCCCCTATCTCTTTCTCTCCCTCTCACTCTCTCTCTCCCCACTATCTATCACATCTTTCGCATCAGACTCATTTCCTCTGTTCTCGTTTTTTCCGTTTTTCTTACAAATTTATAAATTTCTGTCCCTGCTTGTGCATTTTAAAGCAGTTGAAGGGTTTGATCCCAGCACTCACCAGTTGCCCATTTCCTGTGCCTTCCCATAATCTAAGAGTCATCAGGGCTGCACATTATTAACTGTTACCTCCCTCCAGAGTGTGCAGGAGATTTTTACATGAAATATTAGTGATTGATGTAAATGTTACTTCCTTTTCCTTTTTTTAAACATTACATACCTGTACTGAGACAAATCTTCTATATCAGAGTGTATTTACTTATACTTTCACACCAGTCTATAACATTTCCAAGACACTGCGAGGTTTTTTAAACAACTGAGTGTTCATCAGAGCTGATTTGTTTTTTCATGTCTGAATATGGAGGCAGTGGTGGAGTGATTTAGTGGGTGAGTGAGTTAATGAGACAGGAAGAGAGAAAGGAAGTGTGAATGAATGACTGAAGTGCGTGTGTCTTTGTGTGAATCTGTGCTGGTACTATTTGATGACCACTCCTGGGTTATGGTGACGTGACCAACGATGAGAGTGGAACATGTGCATTGTCTCCCCAGCCAGTGGTGGTCATGTGTACAGCCTGGCCTCGAGGAGCTGGTCTTACATATTCATGTTTCCGGTACAGCTTTTCTTTGTGAGAAGGAGAATGTGTAATTTCGTTGTCTCTTTAAATTAGGTCCATTTGTTGTAATGCATTTATATTAGGTGATACATCCTGTTCAAACAAAGCCAAGTAAAACACTGGATTTCAGAGATTAACAAGCCTGTAGGGCATCCATAGCCTGCATAAAACTGAATCAGATTATGCATATGACTTGACAATGTATGGAATAACACTTTTCAAAACACAGAAACTGGATGAACTGTGTGACATTAAAGTTGCACCAAAAAAATGAGGGGTCAGATGTCCTGTGTGACACGGGATATTGCAGCTTTTCGAAATTATTAATATCCTTTTTTAAATGCTGATTGAAGATCCCCATACATTCATCACATCCCAGATTATGTCTGGTGGAGTCAAACGATATCTACTCTGTCCATCAGCTCTGTCCACCTGCTAAATCCAGATGCAATAACACAGCAGAGATAAAGATCAGCTGAGTTATGTTATCTATCTATGACGGGCTTAACTTGGGAGATGGATTGACAGGAAAGGGAGGGCCCGTGATCTTTGCTGTGCGGGAATCAGAACTTCCATGTTGGAAATCCCATGTCAATGAAAACACTATCCTTGGCGGGTGTCTGGTGTTGAAATCTATTTAGTACAGTTCCCAGGATTTCTCACACTTTCACATTGTTTGTTCTTCTCTTTTTGCTTCCTTCTTGGTGTGTGTCGAAAAATCCTGTCAGATGATGAAGACTACACCTTGTATCACCTTGTACACCTCATGTATTTGCTCAGAAACTCTTTAACAGTTTGTTTCCACCTCCTTTGTCATCTTATCATTCCTCTACTCTCTGTTTATGCTGTGATTTGCATTAGAAAATACATTTTTCAATGGCTAATCCCACTGCGTTTGATTTCTGCGGCGGAGTGATGGCTTCCAGCTGGGCTGTGTGGCATATTTGTGTGAAGCACAATCTCAAAAACAAGTTCTATCAGTGGGATAAATCAGACCATAAATGCTTGCTGGCTTGGTTCTTAGTCCTTCTGCATACATGGTGGCCCGTGGTGTGCGTGTCGGACCATATGCCTGTGTCTTTGTGTGTTTGGCTAAATGAGTGATGATGTTTTTATAACACAATCAAGCGCATTTGAAAACACTTAAATCAAATGCCCTTGAATGCTTAAACAGTGTCTTGCAAATTTAAATTAGAAGCATAGCTTTTTCTTCTTAACTTGTTTTTGTTCTTATTTTGTCATAATATTGTTCATTTCGTCTGTTTCTCAACCGTACGCAGTGATAGTGTGGCAGCATAGACTTTTGGAGTGACGTTCTGTTTGTAATCCAAACGGTTCTTTTCATTATCTGAACATCATCTGTTGTTGTAGAAATGTCTTACCCAGTTTTCTCCAAAGATAAATAAATCTACCTAGTCTGGAAACCGCTCAGGAAAAACAAGATAGAGACAACATTGATCCTCCTCTTTATGTGAAACTGTGGTTAGTTGACGTTCTAGTCTCATTTTTGTTGTGTAGACATTAGAATGATACTGATGTTCTCATCTTATTCTTGACAAGAAAACAAATGAACTTTTTCATCATTGTTGAGGACTTTCATTAAACTGCATTAACACTCAAAATATGATTTTGTAAGTTTGTTTTTTTTTTACATGGAAAAAAGACAGAAGAGATGGTGAATCAGGAAATGACTTATGAATGACAAGAGTCATAAATCCTTCTGTTGCCGACAGTATAAACATTTACTCATCTTTTACCGTATTTGGAGTAAGAAGTGGTTCATAGTAATACAGTATGTAGTAGTAGTACAGTAATACTTGAAGATCTACTTCAGATTGTTACAAAATGCCTAGATTTTTCAACCATTTCATAATCGTGTGAAATATTTTTAAGATAAATTATTGAACATACTAAAGTAAAATTAAAACTCTGTATTTTACTTTTCTCCACTGTGAAATTCTTGGTTTAATTTTGTGTTTTTTTATTTAATTTCCTCACTACATTCCCTCAACTACACTAGAATCCATCTCGTTGAATGTATGGCTATCAGACTGTGAAGGAATATTAAGGTTAAGTACAATACATTACTGGTTTATTAGATTTCTTTACAATAAAGATATTAGCACTTTATTTTCTAATAGTTTTCTTAAAAATATATAAATTCTGTTTTTTTTTAAAAGTTATTCATTTTGTATTTATGTATTAGAATTTGTACCTTTCTTTTTTTGCTTTTCTTAAGGAAAGTTCCCTAAACTTCTTGCCATTAGAAGTGAAATGTAAATTATTGTGTGCTTTAAGCAGCGCAACCTCTGATATTTCAACTGAAGTGGTTCAATGTGGATATTTAATTGCTTTCTAACAATGACGGTGTTGCTCAAATGGGAAGGCCTGTTTTTTTTCGTCAAATGGAAGTTATTTCTGTACTTGGTGACTGACCACAGCCTGTTCTAAACTTAGTCTAGAATGCTATCTGCTTCTGTTTTTGTTCTTGTCTGAATTTTTGTTATGCATATGCATATATTTGCATCTTTGTGTGAACACGTCTGCATGATTGCAGAAATTGCAATTGTGTTTTCAGTTTGTGCAGGTTTGTGGTTGTACAATTGAGGAGGAGCATTTGAAGAGGAGCTATCCAGCTTTAGATGTCAGAGGTCGTTCCACATTAGTGCTGCCGATCAATCGCAGGCTTTGCATAACTCTCCTGCTTCTTTGTCTCTGAAGGAAGTGGATTAGAGGCTTTTTTCTGAGTTGGGACTTGGGATGATTAGTTAGGCCTGTTTAGAATGCATACACTCCCAGATGCATACAAACATGGACTCAAAATGGACAGCCTGAATGGGTGAATGGACATTTTGTTTTGTTTTTTGATGCTCGTTATCTCAGTTTCTACCGAATTATTGCGAAAGACAGTCTTCTTTGATGCTGTTGTATCGTGCAACTTTTTGTCTGCCAGAGGTTTTTGAAATTCCCCACTGTTGTCAGGAACATTTACCATTTTAAAAGTGTTTCGAAACATTTATTTGCGAGAGCTTGGTCATAAATTGACTTACAATATATTGAATAACTGTATTTAAATATATTCCTACATTGTTACACCTTTTAGTGTGATGGATGTCTTTGTTGTCAAAAATGCCATGCCAGTGATGTGTTTCAGCAACCGAACCTAGATGCTTGTGTGGGCACACCCTCAGTCAGTCAGGAAGACTTCTGAAAATATGATGTGTCCAAATATCTCCTCAAAAGACAGCACCATCGAAGGGCCTCATCCTCCACTGTAGTCCTGACCACTAGCAGTAGATGAACCAAGCAAAATGCCTGCCAAACAGACCACATGATTACAGCACACAGCACAGCCTCCCAACCACATACCTCTACGCTGCCCAAACAAACCAGCATACCCAACAGTCACACATAAAAACAGATGTAAGGATTCCTATTTTCATGTTCGCACTCAAAAGCACCCAGTTCTGTTTTCTTTCTCTCCCAGGTTGGTTATGAGAGCAGCTATATTTTTTATCTTATAGTGCACATTTATGAACATAATGTTACCAAATCATTTTATTCTTCTTCCTGAAATACCCCGTTCTGTTTTATTTCTCACTCTTCTCTCTTTCTGTCTCGTTAATGTTGATGTCTGGAGAATTTATTAGAGATTAACTTGTCAGAGAAGGCTTTTTCCACGTCTCACTTTACTACATCAATCATTCATACACATAACAGATAGCATTCCGCAATTTATTGCTGTGGGTCCATGTCATCATCAGGTGTGTGCGTGTGCATACGTGCATGTGCGCAGCGATAAGTCTGTGTCTACTCATGTACTCTGCATGACAGCCCATATATGTGCATGCATATGTTCATATCTGTGTGTGTAAGATATGTTGTTATGAGTCTGCATCTTAATGAGCAAACACCCACACATGTGGTGCACAAAAGTTACCACATGTGAATTATTCAGAGAGACAAACACACAGACCAATTCTGGAAGCTTTCAGTCGCAGCTCATTGTTACCTGTATTGCTGTGCATGCATGTGCGTATACACTACAACATGCATAGTTAAAAAGAAATCATATCATCACTAATCATCACTATATCGGATTAAACTTTGACCCAATTAGGAAAACTCACACACACAGACACGCTGTGTCGTCCACATGTTTTCTGTTGATTAGAAGAATGTAATTTCACTTTTCTCAGCCAACATAAATATACAGAGACAAACCAACACCCACACTGTAAATAAATTCTGCAGATACTGACGTCAAACTGTTTTTAACTTATCATCCTGGTCTTAGCTATTTTGTCAAATCGATTTGTGTATCTCAGTTACAGTAGTCATTGTTTTTCATTTCACTCATCATAGCTCAGAAACTGAGGAAACAGACCTTTTATGTAAAACTGGGGATTTTGAAATACAATCCATCTGTTTTTATTTGCAGAAAGTTATTTCTGTTGTTACTTTTTCTGCTGCCCATTGACATGTAAATGCCTGCCACTGTTCTGGGCATAATTGGGCCAGGCAAGCACATGCACATACTGTATTGTGTAAGTGAGAGACAGTGAGAAGTAGGGCAGACAAGCAGGCAGTATTTCTGAAACCCTCGGACCAGACTCTCCCAGAGGAGCATCATGTTATAACAGTCCTGATTGCAGGGCATTTAAGAATGCCTGCAGAGTTAACCTTTCAATGATGAGGGGTCACAAGTGATGTCATCATCACCTCCTCAAATGCCCCCTCTTCAATTACTCATACATGTTTTTACATTTGTTCCCCTTAATTGTCATCTCGTTATGGTATAGGGAAATTCTGTTGCATTGACTATTAGACTTGTAAGATTTCCTCTGAGGTCAACTTTTTGCCATGGACAAATTAAGGGGCTTCTGCTGACTTGGTAATCTTTTGGTGATTGGTGAAACATCTGGGATAACTCAGCTTGCCTTACTTTGCTCTCTCTTTCAGGTGCAGTACAGTGATGCACAAAGCGGTAAAGATTTTGTGACCTATCTGACACTCTCCCCTGTGCAAATGACTTTCCACGGCACCGGAAGCACCCTCCAAGCCAGCCATGACCAGGTGTGTGAGATTGGTGTGTGTCTCTGTGTGTCTCTGTGTCACATATAAATGTGAGGGAGAGTGACTAATATTAGAGATTAAGCGCGGGAAGTGGATTTATGAGGGATTGATGTCAGTACACTGGTTTAAGCAGTGACATTCTGAATGTCAGCAGATATCAGCATGTACAACCAACCCTAATGTTCAGTTGGCTTCCCGTTTCGCAATGGGAGTAGCCATTGTCACCTACAGTTTTTGTTTTGTTTGTTGTATTTAGTTAAATTCAGTGCCAGTTAAATTTCTCTGTGAATTTTACTCTCGATCTATTCTAACTCCTTCTTTTCATTTATAAGTGATTATTTTGAATTGCAAAAGGAGAGGTACATACAAAAATATAAAGCTGAATTTAGAAAATTATATGTCAAATATACATTCTATGGCTTGCAATAATTTAGTCATTGCTGCTCTGTAATCGTTATACAGTGAACAACAAAATTTCGACCAACCTAATAATTGTGGACACTGTCTAGAAGACACTCCACTTTTTACTCTACTTATACCGGTTCAGTAAAGTGTAGCATACAATGTCGTTCTCTGTATATAGGGCAAATTGGGCAACGACTTTGTCAAGGGTCTCATCCTTTAATTAATCCTCGGTCCATGGTTTTCATATTAATCACTAGGAGCTCAGAACCTCCTGTGATAATAATATCTAATCGTTACTCCTCAACAAGTATCTGATGCACCTGCTCCACCTGGCACACAACTGCCAATTCTGTATGATTCTCAACTCTATCGTAATATCTGACAGAGAGGCTCCACAGCATGTGGTGTTGCCCGCCTTTCTCCCTCCCTCTCAAGTTTTCTGACTCCCTCGCTCTCTCACATGCTCCCTGTTTTCAGAAGGAAGGTCTTTGTCTCGTGTTGCCCAAGCAGAAAACCAGTTGCTTACATTCTATAATCTAAACATAGGACGCCCCTTTATTCAGCATTCTTCAAAGCTTTAATAAAGGGCCGACCCGAACCCTGAATGGGACAGCTGACAGGGGGCTAGTGCCGCCGCTGTTAGCTGAGAGCCAAGCCAATATAGGCCAGGCAGGTCTTGTCCTCGAGACCTGTTGTTGCCAGGAGCACTGGGGCATGACCGACTGTTAGAGAAGGCCTCTCTTCATCTCCTCTCAGTACAGTGAGGAGTTTGACCACAAAGGGAGCACCTAACAATAAGGGGTCACCATCAGCAGCCCTCAAAGCCCAACACTGGTTAAACAAAGACCGAAGGCATCGCGCTTTTGGTTGTTGGTTGTGCATGGACCCTGGCAGCTGTGAAATGGGCCTGTTGTTGGCATGTCGGACCTATTGAGTTACCTGAAGGCAAAAAAATTGGTCTAACAGAATTTCAGGCATCCTGTTGCACGTACATTCAAATTGATCCACCATGTCATTCATACGGAAACAATTTGCAGATAATTCATGTGTTTCCTCTATTACATGTTGGGCTTGGCACCCATGCACAGTAACACCATCTCACAATTTACTTTGTGTGGTAAGACTTTGTATGTATTGAGATGGGATGAGAGGATCATTGGAGGTGGTGAAAGTCATCTGGAGCATGTCTGTTGTTAAAAACACCTAACTATCATTTCAACAAAGTTTTAGCCAAGCACTCATTTTAGTTGCTGATCAAATGTCAGGAATATGTTTCAAACATGTTGGGCAATAAATTATAAATAAAAATGTCAGCTATCATTGATGACATAACGCACAATTAATCTTGTCATTTTTTTCAATCACTGGCCATATCAGAGGACAATGCAGTGCAGAAGTTGACTTTTAAAATGTGTCAGATTTTCTGGTTTACAGGGTGTTTTTTGTGGAAAGTGCTGCTTGAAATGGTCATTGCTGGTTCTTACAAGATTAAAATTTGTAATACTGAACCAAAATGGTTATTTCATACGACCAGGGTCTGAAAAAATATTTGTCCCATAACAAACTGAATCCAAATACATCCAAACTGCCTTCATAATTTGTTGCATTTAGACTAGACACACCCAGTCCTGATTACTAGCAGCCCTGTTCAATAAAATCATCACTTAAATAGTCCAAGCATGAAGTTGGCTAGTAGATCGCTCCATTTGCACACCATATCAAAATCAAAAGAAATTCCAGAGGAGATGAGGAAGAAGGTGATTTAAATTCATCAGTCTGGGAAGCATTACAAAGCTATTACTAAAGCTTTGGGATTCACAGATCCAGGGTGAAACCATTACCTACAAATAAAGAAGACTTGTAACATTTTTGACCGTCCCACAAGTGTCTGACCTTCCAAAAATCTTCCAACAGCACTGCAAACTTTAATTCAGGAAGTCATAAATGATCCAAAGCAAACAATTAACTGCAGTCCTCTCTCACCTCAGTAAATTTTCAAGGCACTTTTTCCAAGACTGGGCAAAAATGACATTCGTGAGAGAGTTATGAGGCCACTGTTAAACCAGAAGAGCGCCAATTCTTATCTAAATTTGAGCCAAACATGAAGCAAAGCATAAATCCAACACAGCATTTCACGTAAAATCTGCTGTACCTACTGTCAACATGGTGCTGGCTGTGAAATGTTGTAAAAATGCATTAGTCCTTCAGTACCACAATTGAGGGAACATTATTCACCTCCCCACCAGAACACTCTGAAGGAGAACGTCAGTTCATCCATCAGGGTGACAGTTTTCAAGTGGGTCTTTCATTGAAACAGTGTTCCTAAGCATAAGATAAATCTACCTCCAAAATATTAAAAGTGAATACGTTTAAAGTTGTGTAGTAGTTTTGTCAAAGTCTGGACCCGAAAAAAGAAATGTAAAACCTGTATTTTGGCTTCATCAAAGTTGTCACCTTGACTCCAGAATAGATTTTTTTTCATAGCGCTGTATGTTTTATTAGTATTTCTAACAGTATTTCTAATAAAGTGAGAAACCATTTGTGAACTCCCATATCAAACATCCAGTGTTATAACTGCTGCTGGTGCATTTCATCTCGAAGGGAAACGTATGGCTTTCAGAGTTTACTTGCATGTGTTTATGCTAACCTAGCAACTAGCGCTATTTGTTAGACATCATGTATTTGTTTGTCTTTGACTGACTGAATCCAGTGTGATAATTGGAAGGGAATTGATTAGCCCTTTAAAGTAAAGCGTTGATGATCTGACATTAAAATCTTGGTATAGCCTTCTGTTGCACAGTAAACACTAATGATTGAGAGCAGATGTGTTGTCAGTGTAATTTTTTACAATGGTCTGCTCTTTATCAACAAGTGCAAACACACACACAGAAGCAACATAATCCTTGGCCTTGTGTAGACATTCCTGGAGGGCCTGTATGTGTGAGAGATATACAGCTGAGTGCTCTCTTTGACCTTATGTGCCATCTACTTTGTGCCATCTGCCAAACACATGTTAGCCCACAGACGGCTATGCTAACTTAAACTTGCTCGCAGCCATACATGTTTGTCAACATCCTCTCCATATTGCACTCCAAGGCTGTCTGTATGCTCTGTGGTTCAAACGACCTAATTCTTACGTTTTTTCCCTCTGATGTGAAAGGAAAGAATCACTTGGAATCAGATATTCTCAGATGGAATCTGGATTCTTTCATATGTTCAAGTAAATGACATCAGAATCAGATATGTGAATTTGCATCCATCAACCAAGCAGACAGATCAGGTATTCTCTTTCTTTGCAAACCACATGCCATTATCATCACATCAGAGTCATAAGCCCAGGCTGCAATCAGGACTCTCCTCTTTGACACCATAACTTTTTTGTTGTGTTTTCTAGACATCTGAAAATGAAATGTCTTAGCCTGATTATCCCAGCATTCTGCATCAGTTTTAAATAGTGCTGTTTGTTCTTCAGCTTCAGGCTGAGCATCTTTGGGCCAAGCCTATGTATTCTATTTTCAGGACGTTGTACTGAAGCGTTTACCAAGACAGATGTAGATGTGCTGATATGACTCATTTTAAAAGTTGATGTAAAGAGGTGAAACATCAGATATAGGTAATAAATCAGGATGGGCATTAAAATCTGTGGCATGAAAGTGTATATAGTAGTATGTTTAATGTGTAATTTATAATTAATTAGTAACTCAGACAGGTGAGCAGGAAGCAAATGACATCAACAGTCTTTTGACCATTCAGATGTATTGTGTGTGTTACCTCTGCAGTTTGTATGTATGTAAAACCTTAGTCTCATCGTCTCAGTTTCCATATTCAGCTGCAGGTTTATTTTTGACCTGTTGTTTGATGCATCTCGTGACATATGGATACAGGATAGTCCATAACCACAGTTTTTCAGCCTTGCAGCCTGTTCACACGCTCAAGGTCATATCAGTTTTACATAATAAAATCTACATTTAATTGATCTGTGAATTACAATAGCAACTTGAAGGCCATTTCACTGGGGTTTAGTTAGGTTACGTACTTTTTAGACAGGCTGATTTCTGTGTTTGTTCTGCAGACCTGAAGTAACTCTGTGGCAGTCCCTCTTTGGCGGCAGTGGGACACCAGGGGGGCCGAGCCCTACCAAGCTGTGTGTGAGGTGTCGCTGGTCCAACATGAGCGGCCTACAATCGAAGATGACAGGGTGACTGTTGTCTGCCACTAGACTCAGTGCGTGTGTGTGTGTGTGTTAGTTGGAAGCAGGGGGGTTGCTTTGCGTGCACTAATGTCCTCAGCTGAGCCACCCCACTGCCCGGGAGCCCTGTCTCCCAGATTGTCAGCTGTGGCTGCTTGGCTTTCCTACAGCAAGAGCACATTTTGGTTGATTTGATTTGACATGTTGACCATAGTGCATCAGGATTAAAATGTGTCTTAGACATACTTTCAGGTAATGAGTGCTACTTCTTTGGTTTGATTCTTTCTGGGTATATTTCTCGTCCATTGTGAAGGTCTGCAAAAGTCTCTGAATATTTTATTGTTTTATAATATATTTGACAAATAGTTTGGTCCCTTGTGAATGTTCATGTTAAATAACCTTTTATCACATGCTTTATCGAGTAGACTGTTTCATTTCTTTGTTGTTACTCCATAAACACTTTGGACGTTTAACATTTGGATAAGTCCTAAAAAGCATATTTCATTCGTTTTCTCCTAGCCAGTAGCTGAATCTTTCTTTGATTACTTTTACTTTTTTTAGTATGCCACAATGTCATAAATGATCTTGGTGCTGAATTGCTGCTTGAACAGAAAGGAATAGAAAAGAATTTAGCATCTTTAATTTCAATGCAAAAGGAATTTGTCAAGTAATTCTATGCATGAAGGGGGGGGGGGAATTATACGCCAAGGTTCACTTTGGTCTCATGTTTCCATCTCAGCCAATCAGAGCTGAAACTTCTATATACAGTATATGTACAGTGCCTAAGATCAAATGCCGATATTACCGTTTCCCATGATGACAAAACCCATAGCTGTTTGCAAATTTGTTGATGATATGTGAAAAAGAAAATCATCCCTCAGCTTCTTACCACGTGGTTGACCCCTCCTTTCTTTCCTCCCGATCTCGTTTAACACAGGAGACAAGTTCTCTGTTTTCCAACTGAGTTAATGCTCACAGCTTGACTGGAACAACATTTTTTTTGTTTGTTTTTCAATTTTTTTTTATTTTCTGTTGCAGCCCCTAGTAGTTTTGCTGAGTCCCAGCAGCAGCAAAAGTCATAACTCTCAACCGACTTTACAGTGTTTAGTATATGTATATAACTCACTATTTTTTGTAAAACTAATTTTTTTCTTCGGCCATTACTTCTCACTTGATCTTGTGTCATTATGATAATGTATACTGTATACTCTATAGAAAAGAGGTGCTCTTGAATGCAAACAATGACACAGCCATAACATGGGAATTTTAAAACAAATGTCTGTGCTATTTATGTTTACATATTGATATTTTCACTTTGAGTTAATGATATTGGATTGTTGATCATTGAAATCACTCAAATGCCACTTTGGATAAAGGATTTCTTAAGTATGAATAAGAGAGCAAAGAGTGACAGCAGGGGTGTGTGGTAGCATCAAGAGCATAGACACGACTGATTCATAGTGTGGTAGTCCAAGTGCTGCTGGCCTTTTTAACAGTGGTGACTGCTGGGATGGTCTTCAGAGATCCCCCATGGAGCCCAGGAGAACAGCAGGAAACAGAGCTGCAAGAGGGGTGGAGGGAGTACAAGTCTTGTGTTTGAAGTCGTTTCTTCCCAACTGGGGCACAGACGTTACCCAACGCTGGGATCCACTCGGGGGGTCCTGCAGGAGTATTACCCAACCAGGCAGGCAGCTGTCCGACAGCCTCTTCTCTCTTCTTATCTGTCTCGCCTGCCGTCTCTTTATATGCCTGTGTTGTGTAACCAAACACAGCACCTGGATGTATCCTAAATCACGGTATGTGAAGACAAAATGTGAAAATTGGTCCTAATCTGCATTGACATGGTTTCATTCACTGTTGAGCACACATTTTTTAGTCTGCAGAGCACATTAAAGACCTGATTATTTTGGTCAAGGCTGGAATTGCTAAAAGCTGGAAAAGACACAACTCTTTAGCTTACATAAAGACACAGCTGAGTGTAATGATCCAGAACTTTGGCTTGCAGAAGTGTTCATCTGTTCCTATGAGCTGAGCCTATTAATGAGCTCCTCAGGTGCATGCAAAAAGCTATAAGTTCAAATTAACGTAAGTACTCTTAAAGCCCAGATACCAAAAAGATAGCAGGGGGCATTTAAAAGAGATAAGACGACAAAAAGTGAACAAATCAGACCTCACTGTATACTGCAGGTGGACCTCTTAGAGAGTCTGTACATTCAGGAACATATTGTAAAAGAAAACTCATTTTGTTACTATGATTATGTCAGCATCTTTGAATTTCTGAAAGATGATGCTTTGTATATAGGTTTAGTGGTTTGTGGGTGAAACCCTATTTGAAGTGAAACATCTGACTTGCTGTTCCTGCTTCAATGAAAACTAAATTATGTGGCCCCATTTCTGTGTCCAGACTGACACGGATTTTGGTTTTATTTAAATAAGGGCACAAAAAAGAATTTTCTTCTCTTCTTTAATTGATTTTCCTAAATGCCTCAATTTTAGATACACTGTAGTTTAAATAACTGAATATATTTTATGACATTTATAATCAGACATTGTATAATTCTTATCCTTTTATTAGATGAGCGGGTGGGGCTAACAAACAGTTCCCCCACTCCCTCCTCAACACCTCTCTGAGGAGCTTGTACCTTGCTTCCCTCCCCAAAACTCCCTCACCCCCACAGTCCAACTGTCAGACCTACCCGACCCCTGCTGCTCCCCTTACCCAACCCCACCTTGTTCCCTTCCCGAAGAGAGGACAAAATGAAGCGGCCACAGAGAGATCCATCACTCCTGCCTGTCTTCTCACATGCCCTCCTCAGGAAACACCTTTCAGACCAGGAGATTAGAATGTGACAGAAGAGGAGAAGACAGTGAAAGAATGATGGAGGAGAAAGAGGGGGTTTGATTCAGCGAGCTAGAGAGGGTGGAAGGAGGAGAGGTGCACTGGAGAGAAATTGAGTGAGTGGGGATACATGAGATTGATGAGGACAGTGAATGAGATGGGAGATAGAAGCCACAGTCTTTTTTGAGTCTGAGTGCCAGAAGAAGCCCAGACCAGGGAGAGAATAAACATGAACTTGCCCATTAGAGCATGTGTTGATAGCTCAAAGTGGCCCCTTGGAACATTAGCATGTCTTTTAAGGGCTAACATGGTGTAGAAGGGACACACACACACACACACACACACACACACACACACACACACACACACACACACACACAATCGAGACATACACAGACATGCTAATAGTTAGTTGATGCCAGTCCCGTTACAAAGGGTAGTGCATGCTAACACTGAGGCTAAGTTAAGTTTAATAGAACACAAAAGATGAGTAATAAATTTGATAATGTTGACCCAGTGATGAGATGCTTTTACAGGCTTTGCATTGTTTTGTTAGGCGTTGTGATGTAATATTTGTTTTTAGGTATGCACTCTTTAACAACATCTCAGTGTACAGTGTACTTATCGGACTATCTCAATGGATGGATGGATGGGTAGATATGTTTTTTTATACTGTACTTCAATCCGGGAGGAAATTGTGTATATATCAGTATATAGTTATTATTCCACCATATTGAGGAACATTCCTCTTCCTCAGAAGAAGATTGAGGAACATAAATGTTAAGAATGAGCTATGGATTCCAGTGTATCACATGTTTCATGTCATAGTAAAATCTGGTTAGCAGTAAAAAATAATGGTTTTATATGCATATTTTCTTTTCAAACTTCTGCCTTCTAAATTCTTCACCTCATACAGCTGTCACACACCACAAATAGCAAACCTATAAGCTCCGTATCGCTTTGAGCCTACATAAGACAAATAATTTTATTGATTCCAAGGGAAATTTTAGATATGATGATAGTGATGATGGTCCTGATGATGTCTTCTTAGCAATGACTGAATGTTTTGTTTGGTTCCTTGGGCAACTGCTCCAAAACAAGCGCGAGAAAAAGTTTACTTTGAATACAGGTGTAACACTGAGGCGATAACCACTTTCTTGTCTGTCATTGGGACATCATTGTAAGCTTTTTTTGTAAGTTTTAAATTTGTTAATTTTTGTTGAAAGTGTAGGGGGGGGGGGGGTTTACGAGAAGAGAAAGTCCCTTTTTATAATGCGCATGATTGTGTAACGGGCCAACATGTGTTCTGGGAAGTAAGACAATATACTTCAGACTTTTCAATGTTAAAGTATATCAAAACCACAAGATCTTTTCATTTCAATCGAGACACCTTTTTGTTATGTGGAGATCAGTTTTGCTGCGGAAGAATGTATAAGGAGTATTTATATCTTCATGTATAAAAATGCCACCACTAATTTTTTTCTCAGCTTGTGAGGCCAGGATGATGGCTTCAAGGCAAATAGGGGTGTTACATTCATTATCACCTCCACGTTAAGAGCAACACGTTGTTTTGGCAGTGGCCTTGCAACCTTCAGTGCTGTCGGGCTCTTTGTGTGATTTCCCACACAGAAAAATTTGGTGTGGATGAATGTCTCTAAACCCATCACACCTTTCCTCACTCGTCACCCCCCATGGGAGGCAGGAGCTAGTCAGGCCACTACCCATTGTTCTTTGTTGCATCTCTGGCTCATTAACTTAATGCCATTTGATACTGAGTGATAGTTTGCCTCGATGAAAAGGTCTCTGAGATAAGGGGCAGGCATTTAATCTTTTCCTCTGCTTTGCCATCACCCACTGACAATGTGTGAGATATGTCACCTGTGGAGAAAACGTGTTTTGTAACACCAACACAGCTAGTTTCTCACTTCGCAAAGGTTAACATGTCTCCTTTGTTTCATAATCGACATTATGCAAACTGATGTGGTGCTTCCTACCATTTTATATTGTTCTAATATACAAACTTTACTGCAATTAAGCAGGTATATAGCGAGATTCACACCTTGCTTTATAGATGTGAAAGTGAGAAGTAGGATGTGTCTGCAGCTCACTGGGATACCACACAGATAAAGCAGAGGATAACACTGATGATCTCTTGTCCCACCGTGTGAGAGCAGCATGATGTATTCAGTGTCTGTTTATGTAGTGCATTTCCTGACTTATTGATCAGATCTTCCAGATGTAGTAAATTTTGATTTCCATCATACAAATAAGATAAGGATATATGTCAAGGAAATATCACCAAGTTTCTTGTTTGATACACAATTGCCACAAATAACAAAAAAATCGGTATTTAACCCTAATATCAATAGATATGCAAAAATGAAAGCCTTTTTTTAATGACAGCCATGAATTTTGTCCTAATTGACTCTTGCTGTTCACTGACAGGAACCTATGCCTTCAGTTGGCTGACTGGGGTCAAAGTCCCGTGTTAGGATCATTGCTCCACGGCTGGTTCCTGACTTATGGAGATGAGCACAGAGACCTGGGAATGTTTTTCTGTCTGTCTGTGCCCCCACCACCACCACACACACACAGACACACACACACACACACACACACACACACACACACACACACACACACACACACACACACACACACACACACACACACACACACACACACACCTCTCTCCACTTCAGCCACCTTCTTCTCATCTCGATGTTAACACATTCTCAGGCCTCAAACAGCAGACATTTTGAAAACTCAAAACAGCCACGTCGGGGTTAACACCAGTTACGACTGAGGTGTCACACACTCCTGCGGTTTAAGTAAATATCATGTGTGTGTGTGCCAGTCTCTGCTTGCCTGCATGCCAAGTAATAATATTTTCACGATCTTTCATTTCTCCTTTGAGAAAAAAATAAGTTAAAACTTATCTTACAACTTATCTTTTATGTTTTGCATTAAAAAGAAACAAAGTCTAATCAAATGTAATTTACCTTTGTCAAAGTTTAACCACATTTCATAGTTTTCATTATTTAATTATTTAATTTACCCACATTACACATTGCACAAAATTTATTGAAATTTCACACCTACATTCTATGCATTCTGTGGATGTGCATCACACAGCTAGTCCATCCATCCATAGTTATTAAAATTATTTTTTTTATATTTTTAACCATATTTTAAAGTAGATGATTTGCATGTCAGTTCGCCTGTGATGGATCGAGGTTTGGTCTGAGAGGCATAAATATAGTTTTACCAGTAATGGGAGCATAAATGTTCTTGAACGTAAATTTTCTTCTTAAATCTTTTGAATGGCTGAGCTGACAAAGCAAAAGCCACTTCTGAACTCTCCTGTTGTGCACGACAGCTGTCAAAAGTTTAGAGGCCGACACTGTCTGTTTGGAATGAGATGGCTGCTTAGCCTCCTGTATTCCTTCATGTTTTATTTGAAAATTCAAATTAGCTGACACATCTCTTAAAACTTTTTTCATTGTTCTAAAGATCATTTAAATTACTTTGTAAAAGAGTTATTTTATCCTAGATAAATAAAAAAAACAGTTTATTAGTTTAGGTCAAGAAAAATAATTGAAATGAATGTTAACACTTCTCTCATACTGAGTTGTTGGCTGCCTGCAACTATTTGCTGCACACATAAGATAGTGTCATTACTTTTCTCATCTGCTTCTCAGCAAGAAAAGTAATGAGAATGTATCCCACATTGAAATTAACATTTGGTCAAACACAATAGTAATTAATAAAAGTGTCCCTCGAGGTTTAGTCTGAGAACCCCTTTTTCCCTACTCTTTTTATGTTGTCCAGATTATATTAATTGCAGGGATGGTTGTTTTCCTTTTTCTCTACATGTCTCAGGAGTAAACGTTATTGATTACATGCTCTAAGCATCACACAGATGATGGGGAAGTAATGCTTCACGTGTAACAACAAAACCTTGTCAGGAAATCGTTAGTTTTAAATCCATATATAACTCATCTGGTTTTGGATGCTTTGACTGAAGAAAACCACAGAATGTCATGATCTCAGCAATCATTATTCTTTTTATAAAATGCACAACTCAATTGAACATAATGGGAGGGAAATTATGTTTTGATTGCACTTCTATGCTTGCACGTGCACAAATGAGGAAGGTATTTTATCTTTACTATTTTCACATGTGCCCGCGGGCACACACATTGTGTTAGTGATGCTGTAATGACTTTCCCAAAATGGTGTGATTTATTGAACATTCTTTCAAGTGAAAGGTCTAATGCAGCACAGTTACTAAATAAACAATAATTTTAGAGGCCCCATGTTCCTCTGGGACATCTCTCTTCCGAATAACCCTCCATGTCTCCCTTAAGTTAAAATCATTCACTTTATTTCTTTCTGTTTATGTCTTTTCCTGAGTCTCACACATCACCCCCACATCCACATCTCCCCTGTGCCCAGTGAGTAAACGTGGAACCGTGTGAGCCTTCAGGATGACTTTGAAATGAGACATGGCTGGGACATCAGAGGACTCTGCCACTCTCAATGAAGCCTGCTTGATTTATAAGAGAGCACGGAGTGGGGGCGGTTGTTTCCAGAGGCACAAGGCCATGAGGTCCCCCATTAGTACCCTGACCCCTGTTTCATGGGACCAACCACTGCATAGGAGGAGAGAGAGAAGAATGGAAGGATGGATGGATGGTGGACATGGGGGGCTTGTGTGTGAAGGGGTCTTTTCTTTTTTACCATAGAAAGTCTGCTATTTACATTTTCACTGCTGAGAAGGCAGCAGAAATGAGAAACCCTAGCTCTGTCATTTGTCAGTGGCCTGTGGTGTCCTGACTTACACGTCTGCTGGTTGTACCTGATCCCCGGCTCAGACCCGTCTCTGTTCCCTCTTTTACGATTCCCCTCACAGTTTTACTGTCTGCAATCTAATTAGTTGTCTTAATCACGTGTTAAAGCACAGCGCCTTCCTGGTGTTTACTGTCTGTTTGCTATGCTGTAAAAATGTGTGAGGCAGCTCGTAAAAACTCACCCACAGAGGATTAAGTACTCATTCCTCTTTAATGGATAAAATCACAGAATCTGTAACATTAAAAGAGTTTTAGCGTCTGTGCTATGCTACAGCAGGAAAACTGTTCAACTGGTATTAGTAAGGATAAGAGAGTGAAAGAAATCGCCGTTATTGCACAATTCAATTACAGCTGTAAAAGTGAGGGAAAACTGGAACTTGATTAGTTGGTTGGAATCATTTGAAGTTATTTTCTATGACTTTCTTCAAGAAATATACTAAGAAAAGGTATCTTGGTTACATTTGGACATTCATGACTTTTTTATTTTCCTACACAAATGTTGAGATCACGTCATGCTGTTTCTTTTTTTCACTGAATGCATATGTCAATCCATGTTGGCTAATCACATCAGCCCTTTCTGTGTTTGCAGATAGAATCCATAACATAGCTTTATTCTTGTCAAGATCAGTTCCTGTTGTTTATGAACACATTGTGATAGGCCTGTCAGCTTCAGCTAACTTGGTAATGGCATTGTAGGAATATTTTTAAAAGACACATGTTTTAGTGTACATTATTATTGAGTTTCCCCAAATCAAATACCATCTTTGGTTAGTTACTGCAGCCGCTGAACCTATTCATCAGAAAACCGGCCTGGATGGATGAGTCTTATCCTGCTGCTTGATATAAGCATACTGGAATTTATTGTTTTCAGTAAACACGCCTTAAACATAATCTCTACTGCAATATACACTGTCAGTTGCTATAGGAACGTAGTAAGGGTTTCATAATACTCCAGGGGCTCCCATGAGATGGTTCTCAATAGATCTCACTTCACTTGAGTTCCACGTCCCTTCATTATTTCTTGAGATTTAGGTATAAGACAAAATCTGTCTAAGGGCCGAAGAAGCACAGGTAATGAGAAACAGTCACAGGCCTTGTAGGGATCCATAGAAAATTATAAGATCCTTCAACAGGTTTTACAGACATGTCCTTCATGTGTACAAGGTGATTAAATATCAGTACAGAAATGCGCTGAGGGAGCTACAGTCACGATGAGACAAGAGGAAGAAGATGTAAAACGCCGTCTGACTGTTTGTCCTCTCTTGTTACCGGATGTCCTTGTCCACCAGGCATCAGCTCTCTTATACATACTGCTGTTTCAGTAAGAAAATATAAAGGGCTTGTGATGGAGAGTTGTGGATTATTGCATGCAGCTGGCGGCTGTCATAGTGAGACACCCCTCTCACTTCAGCATTTATCTTAACCCTTTCATGTACTGCATACCTAATAATAATAATAATAATAATAAAACCTTTATTGTCCCACAGTGGGGAAATTTGTGCGATCGTGGCAGCAGGGGGGGGGGGTCAAACATAAATACTTAAATAATATACATACATATTAACATCTGCAACATATGAACCTATTTCCTAGTTCTGGGTTTCACTCAGCAAAAGGTCTGCTGTAAATCTTATTCTTTGTTTGCCTAAGTAAGTCATTGCACTTACAGCGTAGTACTTTGGATTGCCTTGCAATACCTTTGTGATGTAAACTCTTGAGGATTTGCATGTGATAATTCTTAGCAAATTGGAAGTTTGGTATTCATTCCTACCTCTACCAAAAACCAGTGTGGAAAAGCATTTGCTTTTTCTTTACGCAATTATTTCTGTACTTTCTAAAAAATCTATAATAATATGTAAATGATCATGAATGTCTTTGAGAAGAATTGTGGATTATTCTAAACAACCACAGTCACATATTGCCCCTTTCTTTGACAATTGGTGTCTTACTGCAGCTTCAAGCATAGCAGTTCAAAATAGGTATAAGCTATTTTGCTTTAAGGCCCCGTCCACACGATGACAGATTTTTTTTGATAACACAACTTTTTAAAAACTCATCAAAAACGATTCGCTTCCACACGACAGCGTTTTCAAAAAAATCTCTGTCCACACATAAATGCATCACCGCATTGTCGAAGATTGCTATAAGCATGCCAAACCATGTGATGGCAGTATTGAGTCAAATTTTATCCAATAGGAATCCTCCGTGTTTTGTTGTCACAACACACGGGCCCATAAAAATGATGTCACAGCGGTTTTCGTCGCAGGCAAGACGTCAGCGTTTTTAAAAAGTTGTGGATACACCGTCCACACGACAACACAGACCCAGTGTTTTAAAAAAAAATCCACCTCGGCCAGCGTTTTCAAAAAGTTGCGTTTTCGTTCCGGATATCTGCGTTGTCGTGTGGACGGAACGCGTAAACGCAACAAAAAAGTTGTGTTTTCAAAATGTTCCGGCATTGTGTGGACAGAGCCTAAGTCATGTTCGATAGACATCTTATACTTGGCCTCAAAACCCCCCCGAGCCTTAACTCATACTGAGCTTATGAGCTGAATGCAACAAACAGCTGTTTCCATAATGAGAGAGTAGGAGGATTTGATAACTACATTTTAAAGTTTCTTCTCTGATGACTCACCAAATGACTCTTCATTTGTTGGTATATTTTAATACAGTCCTTTAATACAATTTTTATGACCACCACTTATGAAAAGATGCTGAAAAGAAATATTAAATTTTCAGTGGAAGAACTGATAACAACTTCCAGTGTCCTTTGATTTTCAGGCTGATATCCACAGTAGTGATTAATGAGGCCCATTGCAGTTTCTTAAATTAGGTTTTTATCTTAGCAGATGTTACACAAGGAGTAAAGATCCTTCCTGCAGTATGGACTGTAGTCTTGACTTCTGGTTATACTGGTGCCAGGCAACAATCATAGTTAACCCATTTGCATCCACACCTGAAGCTCTGTTAATTTTAACCAAGCTGTGCAATTAATGAAATTATAACACGTGTTGAATTTAATAGAAAAAAAGAAACATTACAGAGGCTGACTCATAAGGTCCATCATTAACACGGAAAAGTAAAATAAATTATAACTCAGAAAAGAAGACATTGGGATGCCTTGTGAGACCAATGACATCTTTGTGGCTGATAAGTGTGAGTGCCTGAAGCTGCCTTTTTTTTCTATTGGCTTTTTGTACATCTCCAGGGCACTGTGAGTCAAACTAGTGAGGATCGTAGAAGCTTCTTCCTGCAGTATACAGATGTGGATCTTTCTATTAGAGATTGAGTGATGTAACCCTTCTTTGGAGTCATTGGGGAAACCTAATGGAAACAGGACAGTCAGAATGGTATTTTCTAAATCTCCCACAATTAATCTTTTATCCCAGAAGAAATTTGAACAGGATGACATTTGATGATCTTTTCTGTAGTTTTGAGAAATCATCAGTGAAGCATAAATTGTGAATGAAATAATTGTTGTTTGTGAGATAGAACATAAAAAACACTTCATTCAAACTTTTTTTCTGGTCAGCCAATGGGAGATATATACTAATGAGAATTCTGTTATTCAGGAAGAGTTTCTTATTCAGGGAGAGTTGTGGTTTAGTCACCGGGCTTGTTGGTGAGTCACTGGCCTTCAGAGAGTTTTCTCCTCTTGTCCAGTAATTTCACTGACTGTGGTTTCATCAGTAATACACTCCTTATGCATCATATCTATATCTCAGGCTGTATTTAGCCATTCATCGATTCTTCAGAAATTTGGATTACGTTAAAAACAACACAATCCTCTGTGTCGTTTCATGTGGGTGGCATGTTAATGTCATACATTTTCTCAATTTAGCCTATGACTGTGACACTCAGTCCCATCACTCTTGACCAATATTGCTTTGTGTGGAAGATTTATTGAGACACTTTAATGTAAAATATGCTATTTAATAGTTGTGTATACAGATTTACAGCTTATTGACAAGGGATTTAAATGTGCCCGTATCCTTTTATAAGCAGTTGAGTCATATTATCTATAATTGATACTCCTATAATGTAATAATTAATCAATTTCTAAGATGTATGTGTAGGTTCTAAGTTATCCAGGTCATGGTTATCGAAAGCTGTTTAAATCAATCCACTGGACTTTGAGAAAGTTTCTTGAAAATGTTTTGCCTCTCATGCAAGAGGCTTCTTCAGTTCTGAAGGTAGCTGGTCTTGTCCCAGTTTATTAACCCCTGTGGGGCGTGGTCAGTACTATTCACATTTCAACAACCGTAGTTGAAACCCGTCTGGCTTCTCAATGATGGTTGATGGGGGTGCCAGGGGGTGTCAAAGGGCCTTAGTATGCTAATGAGGGTCATTAGAATGAGACACATCACCTGTGTTAATCGGCTGAGGCATTGTTCGAAAGTCCAGTGGATTGATTTAAACAGTTTTGGAAAATCCATCTGTAAGGACTGATCATTTGATGAGTTACGTTGATGACGAGTACACTCGGATAAACCTCTGGCAACAGCTACAGTACACAGTGAACCCTCGTTCTTTGTGGTTAATATGTTCCTGGAACCACAGGCAATTGAGGAATTATCTTGTTATTTACGGTAATTTAAACATTTATGACCCTCCCCATACTGATATTAAACCACCTTCTATCTGTATTACCTTTTCCCACACTCTTATCGACTATTTAAAATACTTTTGTGTCTCACGTAAGTCTGAAACTGACAGAACAGAGCGCACTTCCGGATGCCGTCAGCCAATAGAATGCACGTACTGTATCACGTGACTGCCTACTAAAAATCCGCGATGAGGTGGAGTTTCAAGTTTCAAGTTTATTTATTTTTATATAGCCCAGATTCACAAGCAATGTCTCAAAGGGCTTTACAATCTGCACATGGACGATATCCCTCTGACCTTTGTGCACTGCAAGCAGTGCGACCCTCGCATCGGATAAGGAACAACTCCCCCCAGAAACCCTTTTAACAGGGGAAAAAATGGATGGGAGAAACCTCAGGAAGACTGCAGAGGAGGGACCCCTCTTCCAGGAGTGGACAGACGAAGCAATAGATACCGCATGTACAGATTAACAACACAATAATAATAACAGTAACAATAACAGTAACAATAAATGTATAACAAAGGCATGCCGATCCATCCAGTAGAGCGAGTCACCACCAGCCGATGAAGCACACAGAGGTCACCGATTGCTGAGGATCCACCACTCTGAGGACAGACCAAACAGTCGCAATCGTGATATGCGAATGCATGAGGGCACACTGTATTATATCCTACATTATGTAGTAGAGAGTGGAACAAATGGGAAGGGAACATATAATTAAGCTTTGAGGTGTACCTAGACAATGGTATAGATTCAAGATTTTCATTTTTGTTTAATATTATTTTGTTATTTATCCACATTTGAAACATGACCTGTCGTACTGTGACTTTGATTGACATGGTGTCACATTTCCCAAAAATTCAAAGTTCATTCAGTGAGTGACTTTATCAATAAAGTTATCGTGATGCCCTGCCAATCAATGGCAAAGAAGGGAAGGTCATGACAACACCATCGTAGGATTTTGTGTGCTTGCCAATTGCCCTCTGAGTATGACATGTTGTTATAACATCAAAATGAACTCTGTTAAATGATTATGTTAGTGTGTCTTGACTTCATTTATTATGAGTACAATGTCATCTTAAGGACTGGCTTCGGCTGTGTCTGCTTTTCCTCCCAACAGCTATGCTGACAAGGCAGGAGTACGGTATGCTAAGGTGCTTCTGCCCTCACCCTCTGCCCATATGTTTTGTATTACGACCTAGGAGGTGCCATCCTCAGCAGCTCGGTGATGGGAGGGGATAAAGCAGGCCTCTCCGACCCAAATGACGCATGACATGGCGCTACGCCCTGGGCCTTAATTTATGGCTTCCCATGTCAGCAAAGGCTTGCTCCCCCGGGGAGCCCCACAACCATTACCTACCATGCAAGCCTTCAGTGCTCATCTGGGGTCTGAGATACACAAAAGAATACACATACTATCCACTGTAGGAATTCTGATAAGCACACATGCACACATGCCTGAGAAGTATGCAGAAATCCAATAGCTTTCCTCATAGAGGAGATGTTTGTTTAGCTGTAAAACATTCACAGTTGCTGCACTGTTTCACAAGATGTGAAGTGGTGCATATGAAGTGCTACTTCAGAGGAATTAACGTCATACCAGGCTACATCGCGTCCACTGCCAGACACACACTGCTTCTTTTATTAATCCCTCTGATGTGGGAAAGGATGTGAAATCTGGAGACAGAGTGAGGATGAGATTTTGTGGGAGGATCTGAATGCGTTTTCAGTTTAGCTGCTCAAAAATCCATGTACACATCACACAGCATTAGCAAATGGATGTATATACACTGCCAGCATTTATGCACACACAGGTGTTCTCCGCTTGCTATCCGGGAATCTTCCCGTGATCTCTTTCCAGTGTTTTGATGTGGGCAGAGGGCAAAGAAAGAATTTAGTAGAAATGAAGGCCAAGGGATGAGAGGAAGCTTGAGAGTAGATGACAGATGAAAAAAGAGAGAAACTGGAACAGATGACATTAAAAAGATCAGAGAAAGATGTGATGTGGAACGGCAGTGAAAAAAGGGTTAACAGAGGACAAGGGGACCAGGACAATGGCAGAGTTTTTCACTTCCTTGGTATCAGATATTTCTTTGTGCTTTGGGGAGGGAGCACTGTCAAGGTTTTATGTGGCCTTTTGAAAACAGAACAAGCCCTCTGCAGAACAATATATCCCGCTTCAGAACTTCTCGTACAACAGGGCACTCATTTTTCTAACTTCCCAGATCCTGTCTGTAAAACACCCAGTTTGAAATCCACTCTGGTCATTGTTTAGTCTTGTTGAAGTCCCTTAGATCATCCCCATCAACAGCCGTTCCATATCCCCTTCATGTTCTGAATCCTCCCACCTTTCAGCATCCCAGAACAGCCGTCTGACATTAATCTAACTCATTATTAAAACCTGACAATGAGGGTGTTTTTGCAGAATAAGAGGGTGAATCGTCATTGCACATTTAATCTAACAAAAGCAAGTAGTTTGGCTTATGGTCCATCCAACCCTTCTGCCAAGTGTTGTCTCAAGTACAAGAAAACATGAGAGAAGTGATTGTGAAACAGTTTTGTGGCTTGTGTATATCAATGATGGCATGATACTTCGTGGAAGTTGGCGATATTGTTTCTGTTAATGATGCAATGTTGCACCAGCATGGAAGAAATGTTGTTATTGACTGCTTGCAGCAGCCCATAAAAGATTCCAATTCTTAACTACATTATTGTCCAACCAACAACAGATCCTTTTGCCTCTGACACCACATATCGCTACACACTACTTTTCTTGGTTCATTTTTGTGTGTACTTGACCACATACATATTTTTAGTTGAGTTAAAGTTTTTGAGGATTGGTTTCTGCTGCTGTCAAAGGCAGTACGATGAATGTGTATGTAAGATAATCCAACAATGTCCTCTCACCCACCACCCGCTCCATTGTATAACACGGAGGGCCGAATGGATCCCTTAGTGACACAGAATCAAAGAAAAAAAAGGAGGCCACCACTGATGCCTTTGGCTTGGACTTCAGATTAGATGATGCTTTGAGTAGTTCAGCTGGATTGTACAAAACCACAGAACCAAACCTCTATGAGTCAGAATCTGCCAAATTCTATGACTTCACCATAAGGTTAAAGCTGATACTGCTGTCTTTTGTTTTGTTTTGTTTTGTTTTTTTCTGGCCTCCAGCAGAGCAGAAGCATAATCTGAATTGATAAAACCAGAACATTCAAACAAGGCTAACATTTCTCTTTCATCTCCTACTCTGAGGATTCAGAGATGGAGGAGAGAAAGGGAGGCAAGTATCTGAGAATGAACGATGTTCTGTTGCACTTCTCCTAATTAAAACATCCCTGAGGTCTTTGAAGCCTCCTAAAGGCCAGTGGCTGGCGTGATGGAGATCGAAGTATTGAAGCCTCCTTTCCTCTCTTGTATTCGTTTTTTCCCCCACTAAATATCTGTTTTGCTTCTCTGCTCTTTTCCCATTCGTATATTGTGTTGTCCTCTCTCCGTTATTTGAGACTTCCTGCAATTCTTTTTAGCTTCCATAGACCTTAGTAACTACTCTAGCCCAACAGCAAGAGCAGCTATTGGGGGTCTGATTTTTCATGATCACTGTGATCCACTGATCCATCAGATCTGTTGGACTGATTCCAAAGATTCCTGAGGGACTGAGTGTTCAGTTCAGTCAGCCTGCTGACAGAAGTGAAAGCCCTGTCAGACAAACCATTAAGAACCTTGCGGGCCCAGAAAAATGAGCTGCCCTTGTCACTCCACATCAGGAGCTCAGCCACGGTTGCAGATCCCCCTCAGATGCTGTCACATTCAACCACTGTTTGTCCAAGCCTTTGAACTAGAAACAGTGAGGTAGATAGATAAATGAGCCCATGTGTGAAGCTGCTGCCTGTCTTGGATTAATGGCAATTGCAGGTTTGACATCTAAAGTTTGGGTGAAGACAGGATAGATGGGGTGGGAGTGATTAGGTTGACTTTAGTAGTTGTTCTCTAGAAAATCCAAGAAGCTGAGGTACTGTAGTTTGCTCTTAAAGATATGAATGAGAAGATGAAAGATGTTGCCAGTAATCCCTTTTGATTTTTGAGTGTTATTGGATGACAATAAAATTCATTCATTCATTCACTTTCAATACCTGCCTCTGCCGCTGTGTCGGGTCTCAGGTGGCTGGAGCCTAGCCCTGCGGACTCGGGGTGTGAGGCAGGGTACACTGGGGAGACAATAAAATTCACTAATGGCTTATTATTCATTAGAATATAATTACTGTAAATTCCGGCATAGCTGCTGCTTTTTTCCACGTTTTGAAACCTGCGGCTTAAACAATGATACCGTAAATCTATAGATTTTTACGGACTAACTGCCTCCAGGGGGCGCTCTAGCAGGAAGGGCGAGAGCGAGACAGGTGCAGCAAGGAATACACTACCATAGTTTGACTCCTGTATTGATGGAAAACACACAAAGAAAACTATATGAGGCAGCTTTTAATTCAAAGGCAATCGATCTGACTGTGAAAGTAGGAAATAGAGCTGCTGCAAGTAAGCTTGGCATCAATGAATTGTTTGCGAGACGTTGGAGACACATCATCGTGTTGCAGGCACTGTTCAGAAAAAAGTGGTAATGAAAATTTAAAAAAATCTTCCTGTGCTCCATTTTTCTGTGTAAATCCTTTATTTAACGACACCTCAACACCTGTTGCCTATAGACAGGTGTCACCTGTTTTGTTTTTTTTAAATATTTTTGGTGCGGCTTATATTCAGATGTGCTCAATAGTCCTGCATTAACGGTAGGTTTTTTACAAGCTTTTTTTTTTATCTTAGTCTTACTTGCCTCCTTACACTTACCATGATTCTACATAGTTTAAAAACGGTTGCATCAACCTTAATTGTTGATTTCTTGCACCATCACAGGAGTTTGCATGTAATGTGACTTGTGGTTGATGTTGGGTTGATTATGACCTGGGCAATAGTTACAGACCGACCTTGAAAAGGCTACGGTCATCTTGAACTTTATCAATCACTGACATTTACACACACCTCACACATCAGTTGTGTCCAACTCAAGCCTGCAGTGATAGTAAAGCCTCCAGTTCCTTGTTAATCATTCTTTAAGCATCCATCTCAAATCCTCTGCTTTTCCTCTCTCATTTGTTAATGACACAGTATCCTTTCCACACATTGTCTCTCAAGCCACCTCTAACTCTCTCTTTGTTCCGTGACAGAGATGGAACACCTCCACCTTGCGTGTCACTGCCTTAGACTAAACATTCTCTGCTGGTGTTGATGCCTCAGCGTAGCAGCTACCTCTAACGATGGTGGACTTATCTCATTAGAAAAATAATGATTTCACTGGCCGCCATTCCCACAGATATGCCCAGTATTTGTCTTGGGCTCTGTTTCCTTCGCTGGGCTGCTGGGCTACCACAGCGTTCATGCCTGCCTGTCGTATATCAGCAGCGCTGTCACTGTCAATCCCCTGATTTATAGCTGTTTATCTGTAGTCACCCCCACCCTCCAACAGATGGGCTCTGACTATTTGCCCAGGAGAGGAATGGTCCCAAACCAATGAAATACAACAAACAAGAAGTAATCAGAAGAAACCCTCTTGTGATTACAATTTATTGGTCAGCAGGATAATGGAGATTGATTTTTCTATTATGTTTATCAGGTGTTACCTGATCAGATGTCCCAGATTAATGCGGCAGCCTCTTATCTTGATTAGTTTTTTCCACTTCAGTAAGTTTTGGCAATTCTGGTTATTTTGAGTTGATGTGATAGCTCCACACATATTAAAACTATTATATATATTAATACTAACTTATTATATAAAAAGAGGTCTTCATGACTTACTTTTATGAACATCGTAATTATGAAAACATTCCCTGCGCTGTTACATTCTATAGGGTTGTCACCTTAAATCTCTGCAAATATATTCAGGCTCTAAATCTCCCTGGCTGTCAGATCTTCACAGAGAAAAAAAAACACATTACCCCATAAATTGTCGGTTACAGACTGAGAGAGGCTCCATTTGATTTCTGAGTCTCTGGAGAAAGGGCTCAAGTAATAACCCAAGCGTATCAATTTTTCAAACCAGTCGCACTTTATTGTTGCAGATTTTTCAGTACCTGTATTAGTTGTTTTTTTCCTCAATGTGATGGATACAAACCAGATTTTGACCCTTTGCACCTGTTGGTCGTAAATTATGATTCCTGGTTTATGTTACTCATATTCTCAAGTTAAATACTTTGAAAATTATTTTGGGTGCAAGAGGACAGATAACGATGTATAACATCTTCCTATACGTATTGCATTCCATAGAGACACAATAATATGTGACGCAGTGTGATTTACATTTTCTCAAGATTAGACGATGATTCATGTTTTCCCTGTGTTTCCACATGAGCCTAAATACAGAAAGTATCACATGGAGACATCGCTCAGAAAAATGTCTCTGAGTCAGATATTACTGTGAGGTGAAGCTCATTCGTCAGTGCCCCGTTGATGTTACAACCAATAAGAATAAAGCACATATTGATGTTGGTGGGCTCTATAATGAGGTAAACTCAGCCAGTCATCACTTCTCACTCATCTGTTGAGCAAAGCTGTGGATTCCTTATCTCTATTCTGATTAACCGGTGATGGAGTGTAAAGAATCTGGGCAAGTTCTGACCATTTAGAACCAGATGTGTGTAAAATGATAAACTGAAGCCCACATTAGATACAATTTTTCTGTCTTTTAATGCCTTTTTTTTGGTTGTATGCATTAGATACCATCTGTAATGTTTATTTCATATTAAGTCAGTTTTTCAGTAATTTATTTATTATATTACTTGTCTATTATTTTCAATGTGTGCAGCCCACACAGCATATTTAAGAAAAGTTGTTGTCAGCATCAGAAAGTTCACTATTTTTTTCAGAGCTGCACCAAACTAGGATTTCTTCTACACGTGACACTACTACAATGATAATAGACGGTCCTTATGAAATGTGCAAACAACACAATTCATAATTAAGCTAGAGTAATTAGTTTTGGTCTATATATAATCATACATGCATCCAAATAAATTTCTTTTCATGGATCAAAAACTGAAATTTTGCCAGTTGAAAGCATGTAGTCCAAACAGTTGATTGTGTTTTTAAATGACAGTTCCTGTTCGATTGTGTGATAGGACAGTAACAGACAATAATCCTGTCAAAGGTGGAATGACTGCTATTACCTATAGTAGTTAAATATTGGTCAGTGTATGATGGAAGTGAGGCGGTGCTGTCAGTTTGGGAGATGTTCTCCACAGCCGTGTCTCTGCACCAACTAACACCACAGAGAGGGAGAGAGAGAGAGAGAGGCAACACGTCTGCAGCTAGTCTTCAGGATGGTAGAAGGATGTCTTTGAGGGTTGGACCTCCAGCCTGGTTGAAATGGGGTCTTTCCCACTTTGAGTCCATTCTTGAAAGTTTCAGGAACATTTCCTGCATGCAGTCATGTGAACGGGAGCAGGGATTGGTACTGACAGATATCTTTATTGACAGTTTGCCCACCTCAAGAGCAGCATGCCAGTTGACGTTCGTTTGATGTCCGTTTCAGGATTGCCTCTGAATGTGTAGTCTATGTTAATGTAGCTGCATGTGGATCATACTAGCAATACTTGAAAGAATTACCCAGGATTAAACCTGGATGGAGGAGGCTCTGAACACCTCTCCTCCAGAAGATGCCATTAGTGACTTCTGTTTGTGACATCAATTGTTTGGCAACCAAGGGTTTAACTTCATGGCTGCTTTGGTGTCTCACTGAAGCATTGAAAAGTCTTCGTCAAAGCCACCTCTGCCTCTAAGGTTTCATTTGTTATTTTGTTTGTGCTCCACTCTCACCTCACAGAGCATGGGTGTCAGTTTACACTACATGTCTCAACTCCCTCATATGTGGTGTATATTATGATAACAGGCTGGACCCTTCTCACCTCACCAGCAACCCATCTAGCTGGCAGAGAAAGGTGGACGATGAATGGGAAGGAAATGACATCATTACATTTTTGATTGCGATTTGACAGAAAGCACCAGAGAATTACTGAAACTGCAAAGGGTGGAGACTTGGAAATAAAAAATAGGATGTAGCTTTTCAATGGCAGTAGATTGATGGTTTGGGTTGTGAATACAGTGTATTCAAAGAAATTTCCAGTAAGTCATTACACCACTAATAATACAATTATTACATTAACACTCCTTAAGTGTCAATTAGAGTGGGATTTGAGCTTCACGGATACGATAATCCTGCTTCTTGTGTTGGGTTTATGATGATGTATTGACACTTTGGAGCCGCTATTTGTTTAGCTGGGGTCTCTGAAAATACAGATGTCACTCCAACTGACTTGGGAAAATGCAGAGCAGCCAAAACATAAAGTGGAAATGTTAACCCAATAACGCTAGATAAACAGTCAGCGGAGAGGAGCCAAAGACAACAGAGAGTGAAGGGAAAGTGTCCTGCTGGCATCAGGTTTCCCAGAGTAAGTGTTATTTGAAAAGCAGCTGAAGGGTGACACTCACTCTCCTCCCACCCAATCTTCCTCTGTCCCTCCTTCCTCCCTCACTTATTCGACCATCTGTTGTTCTCTCTCTTCTCAGGCTGCTCTAAGTGCCTTGAAACAGCTGTCTGAGCAGGGACTGGACCCAGTGGACGGCCCCATCAAGGTACGTACAACACAGATCCCTGCAAACGCTCCGTCAGATGCTCCACGGTCCTTGCTTCCTAGCTGGATGTCTAACCAGTCGGCAAGTCAGGGTGGACAGATGCTTTTCCTGTGAGGAGCCAGATGTGCGCGTGCCAATCTGGCTTTTTGTAAATCATCATCGCTGCAGGCTGGCCCATCATCAGCTTCCTCCCCACCCACAGACACATGTTCAAAATTTCTATTTTGCATTTTTCCCCTCATAGGAAACAGTTGGCATATATATTTATGTGCATTACACTTCTGACAAAGATCCGTACTCCCATACTCATGTGATGGCTATCACTGCCCGGGCTGAATTTATGACCGATAAGAAGGCTTTCGCCCTCTGTTTTGTTCCCACCACAACAAGAAAGGACAACAGCAGATAATATAGATGTGTGTGTGTGTGTGTGTGTGTGTGTGTGTGTGTGTGTGTGTGTGTGTGTGTGTGTGTGTGTGTGTGTGTGTGTGTGTGTGTGTGTGTGTGTGTGTGTGTGTGTGTGTGTGTGTGTGTGTGTGTGTGTGGTTTCATTGTAGGTGCGCCGTGGGGGGGCTTCAGGCAGGGCTGTTTTCTTGCTTCTTGCCTCCTTTAGAGCAAAAGAGGAAAGGAACAAAGAGAGGAAAGACGGCCACAACATGTAATAGCTTTGTTTACGTCAGCACAGGAGGAGGGGGTGTGGGGGGAGCACGAATGTGGTAGCAATTGCTCTTTCACCTGAGCATTTAATCATTCATTCCTTGCTCCATTTTTTCAGTCTCTGAAGCTCATTGACTCACACATGCTTTGCTCTTAACACATTTATGGTCATTTAGCCTTGGATGACTGTGGATTCGCTTTTGTTCCCCATCACACACACACAAATACAGTTTTAACTGCCCGTCTTGGTAAAGAGCACAGAACAGGAGCTGCAGCAAATTGGTAAGTGTGAAACAGATTAAGGTCAAGGACTTCTGAAGTGACTCACGCCAGTAATAATTTTAGGTTTGTCTGGAATTTTTTGTTTTACAAGAATCACTTGTTGTATATTTAAAGATGAACATATCTTGATATCTTTCCTTGGAAGATGTCGAACAAATTACCTAGAATATGACTAACAGACATCATTGGGTCCTTGGACACAATCTGCCCTTACACAGTTTTATTTGTCTTTTCAGTCCAGTGAACCATGTGGGAGGGAGGACGGACATTAAACAGACTAACTCAGGCACCACCACTCAGGTCTGCAAGGATTCATAGGCTGTCGTCTCGGAGCTGACAACCCCAAACCTCTCCTTAATCATACAAGACCCTACTACCCCTACCCTCACACCCCCTACACCACACTTACCCCCTACACCCCTACCCCCTTCCTAATCTCTCTTAACCCACAACCCAGTATCCCCACTACCCTCAGTTCCCTTACCCACCCACCCCACGATTGCCACTGTATCCTGCATAGCCTGTCAACATGCAATAGGGTGGATGTGCACCGAGAAACAACTGATTAAAACACCATTACCTGAGTCTATGTGAAGACAACGCTCTCTTTACACGTTTATTGATGATTTCAGTCAAAATTTAGAGGATATATAAATACACAAAAGACAAACTAATGAGATAAATGCATGGTACTGTATAAAAACTAAGGAAATCCAAAGTGCACTGCATAGACAACTTTCCCTTTGAATCAATGTCTGTTGGTATGGTTAAAACAAATATGTAAATCATGCCATTAAAATACAAGAGAATCATTCTTTGGGAGAAACCAACTTACATACAGTAGCTTATTTTGTTCTTGGGATTATGTTTCAGATTTTTTTTTAAATGTTTTTTATTTTGTTTTGTTTTTTGTTAATCTAACAATGCTTGAGTACTGTATTTAGAATTAACCAATGCCAGTGCTGTGAAAGTTGTAGTTGTTGTCTTCATATATAGTCACCCAGCTTACCTTGTATGCTGACATACGGGGAAAAAAAAACGTTCATCTATCTATATGGATGTGTATGACTTACAAGAGTATCATATTCCGAAAAATAAAGTTTTTCATGTGGACAAAAATGACAAAACTGGTGTTAGCAGTAATCAATGTAAGTGCTGACCACCCATGAGGGAAGGTTGGACTAACCTTTACTTACTGAAGGGTCTAACTTTCCCATTTAACATAACCCCAAAACTGACATAGCATCACTGGAGCATTACTTGACAAACGGCAGAGGCGAAGGGGCCACCAGATGTCGTACTTTTTATCTAATATAAGAAACTAGTTGCATCGCAGCAATGTTGTGCACATTGTCTAATGCCAGTAAACTTTTAACCAAACTTTTAGAATGGCTTGAACGGGTGCGACTGCACACCCAGTAAATGAATTGTCCTCTCCAGTCCAGTGATTTTGTGTCAGTGAATCTCACCCCTCTTTCCCAACACAGTTTTGTCGATCACATCTACACCCATTGTGTGTGTTGTATTGACCCACCAAGGCATCAACTGGGTGCTTTTAATGCCTGCATTTTCAAGTATATCTTTTGTGCAGAGAGAATCTGCATCTGGTTCGCAGACTGGTTTCCTTTCCCTGAAGGCCTATTAAGGAAACAATCACAGAATCACTTTGTTCACTGACACTTGAGGATGTTTCTTCTTCGCCGTGAGTGCAATTGTTAATAAGGCTATTTCTGTTACTGAAATGCAGTAAAAACACCTCAGTTCATGTGGAAAAAAAAAAGTCTTCTTGTCTTTATTTTCTCCCAACAGGTGTAAAAACAACATTTTACCCTAACATAAATTAGAATAGTTCCTATTGAATTTTGAATTACAATTACTATTACTTTTAATACTATTTCAAAGTTTTAATACTGTTTAAAAGTATTTTAATACTATTTACTATAATAATTACTGTTTGAATAAGCATAGTTTGGCTGGTATAGCTCTTCTAGTTGTCTAGTTTATCTGATTCTTGTCCATCACTCATTTTTTGTTTTTTGGGGGGTTTTTTTGGGGGTTTTTTTACAGATGACAACCACGTATAGATTGTGGTGTTGGTTTGGTTTTAGATAGATAGATAGGGAGATAGAAAAAGATAGAGAGACAGATAGATACACTTTAATGATCCCGAACTGGGAAATTCACAAAATTTAAAATTAAAATGTTAAAACTCAATGGAAACAAATTTATTACATAGTAGCACTGAGTGAAGGCAAAGTTTCCCGAATAACTTGATGACTCAGCTGGACTGATGAAGGACAGATAATGTGAAACTCATCTCATTTCTGTTGCATCATATGATCATTCTGCTTGGTTTCTACATGAAGCTCAACAGCCTCTGCAGCACTGAATCCTATCTGCAGTCTCCCATTAACAAGATGAATGAGTGAACAGGACAGCGGTGGTCTAATTCAACTTCACTGACTAATGGACTCAGCTGGCAGCTACATCTGCTAGCCATTGAACAGCGCCAAGTCTGTTCACACACATTAGCAGTAGATTTCTATTCCAGAAGCTTGTTCAAGTAGTGGCAGACCAGCTTGAGGCCGAGTTAGACCCAAGATGAATTGCCTTGTTCTGACCAGCCAATATGGGAAGTGAACCTTGCTGCCCAAAATAGAACAAAATCAATGGGGCTGTGGAGCCTGTTGGTGCCATGCGAAAGCCTGTCATTGATTTTTTTTCCCCTTTGAATTATGTCCCAATGACCCCCTTGAAGTCCTCTTAATTAGAGCTGTATTAACAGGAGGAGGCAGTAGTGACAGGAATCTTATAGATGTTCACAAATGCCCAAGCAATGATTCAAGCCAAAAATCTAATTGTTTTCTATCTTGGATCAGTCCAAGCAGTTACTGAACTGAATGCCTGTTTCATACTTCAGGCAGTTTTCACCATCAGTCTTGGAGTTGTTGGTGCTGACTGCTTCTGTATACAGAGGGATGGTACCTGTCAGTACAGTTCTCCCTCATAATAGAGCAAATCTGCTGCTGAGCAACTTTATCCAGTCCTAATTAGTCACAGCAGGACTGTTGTGCTCTGGACTGAGCCTCTGATATCTCATCGCTTCCGTGTAATGCACTGAGAATGTTGGAACAAGTGATCGGTCTGGACAATAGCTGCATTCTGATCAATTCAGCAGTGGACAGATGGGCTCTGCTATCACACTGATGGATGTGTGGAAAAGAAATGGTTATTTATGTGATTTTAAAAGTGTAACTGTCAGATAAATGAATGCCATTTTGTAATGTAAAAAACATTCCAAATAACAGGTTTGTATTATGTAATATTGCTTCAAGATATGATTCAATGGCTCAAAAGCTTAATTTTTACATGTTACAATATACAATTGAAACCTTTAAGCTCTGTATTATCAATATTCGGGCTTAAGGGTTAATTTAATGACTCATCTAAAACTGATCTGCTGGGAAGTGTCTCTGAAGAATCTGCAGCGATGAGGGAAAGTCTGAGAATGAATTAAAAGAGCTTTGAAGACAGACGGAGACATATTGAGTTTGGGCCTTCAGGCCCCGGACTCGTGACCTTGGTATTCCAAATATTTTCTCCAGGGGTAAGAACAGTGCTTTTTCATGTTTACTGGATCTAAAAGCTTGATTGTTTTGATGCGCTTTATTATTCAAGTAAAGGCAGCCGTTCCATCTGGAGATTGGCAACAGTCTACATATGCAGGCAGATATTCATGGAGAAAAAATATAAAAACAACTTTTTATATTTCTTTTATTGGCCAAAAAACTGAAGTATTTGTCAGGCTTTGAAACTGAAATATACGAAAGAAAATTAAGATGCACAACAGCTATGTATAATTTATGATGTCAGAAAATGAAGAGGTCACTGAAAACTCCAAATACTCAAAGAGTTAGATCTACGGCCAGCTCAAACAGCTCAGCAGCTCGAACATGTGATTTCAAATCTGGCTCATGTGTGACACCAATTACGAGGTTCTAGATTTCTTCAAATAAAAGTTCTGGGTATGCTACGTAGCAGCTGTGGTAGAAATGATAGAAGTTTCTTTGTTGTTGCTCCCTGCGTGCCTCTCATTTGGAATTTTGGGGTAAAAACCTTGTATGTGATCCACAGCTACCCTTCTGTTAAGTGACAAATGTTTTTATCCCTTTTTAACAACTGACTACTGTCTCATAAAAATGCATCACAAGTCATACGGAGTTTACTCACAAAGGCTTACACTGCATCTCCTGGCCTCTATTAAAACTTCCTCACTTCACAATGTGAAGGGCAGTGATACCGATACTAGTGGAAAGAAAATTAGTCATAAAGAGGAGAAAGGGGCAGGTGGGAGTCATCTTCTGATTGGAAACCGTTTCAGTTTTGCATCAGATCCCCTTTACTGTCACTGATGATTCACAGAATGAATACAACCCACTGCTGGAGTGACACCAGCATTACAGGCCAGAGTGGGTGTAAAAGCCAGAGGGTCAGGGTCAGTGTCCCACCAGGTAATAAAGACACATGATTTAATAATCTAAATCACTTTTATTAATTTAAGTTAGGTAGAGACACTAAACATTGGAACAACATTTGCTTGGCTATGGAGTGGTCTTCAAAAAAGTACAAAACAAAAAAAGAGGCTTAAAAACAAAATGGCAAAAATTAAGAGGTAGAGTATTTAGGCTCATCACTGTGACTGACGGAATGATGCCTATTGGAATGTAGTTGAAACTCTAAAACTCTTGTCATCCCAAAAGGTCTAAAAAAATGTATTGTCACATCAAATACGGTCAAAACATTTTTGGGATACTGGGGTAGTCAAGACACTAAGACATTAACATTTCACTTGAACTGGAGATGGTGGTCACAGGCAAGAGAGTTAAAGTGTTACTTTGGACAAAATAATGGAAATCTAATGTCTTTAATGCATTTTCCTTCAATCACAATCAGTGTTGGGACACCTGGAGTCACAGCCTCCTTTGGGGGGTTTTAAACACACAATATTTGTAACAGATTTACAATATAAACATAATAGATTTGGAAAAAAATACAGACAAGTGAGATAATTAAAAATGGATTTTCTTCTCATTTTCTCCCAAAGCAGTACATTCTGAACCTGCCACACATGCTAGTTCAACCCAGGGCACTGACTCCCTCGTCCGCTTTCCATCGGAGAGGTTAGTCGATGTGGACCTGAAATAACAGGACCATTAAAGGGACAATGTTACACCTGAAAATCCTTGGAGGACTTAAATCAGCCACAACATGACATTTAAACGTCCCATTTGGAATGACTTCACGCTTAACATACATGCTACATGTCTGTAACTTTAGTTTTTACCACGACAGTATGGGGTTTCGTTTAATTGGGAAATATTTATCGTGCTTTGCTCATGTGGGACAAATCAGAGAGCTGGTGAGCCGACTGACTGAAAGAGCCTCTGCATGGGGAGACATTGAGTCATTTGAGTCTTCCAATCAAGAAGAAAAAAGCTGGCAGTGTAGAGAAAAATCTGAAATTACAGTGCATGTCTACAAAAATAAAAATAAAGGTGAAAACTTTCTTTTTACTGTTTGTACAGTAACATACTGTATATTTCCACAATGACACTAGATAAGGCTGGTGACTACATTATGTAAATACTGTAGTTAATTAATGGATACCTTTTCCGTATGATTTCAAACTAGTGACAGAATATAGATGCTGGTTTCTTTAAACAAATTTAGAAAAAGACAAAAACAAAGTCAAATATACCCTTTGTGTAGTACACAGCTTTCTTTGTTCCAGAGGAACAATATGGTAAACCTTTGCATCTGCTCAATGCAAGTGCACCAGTCTAGATTCAGTCCTTCGTTCCTTCCTTCCTTCCTTCCCGTCTTCCCAATCGTTCTCAGTGGTTGTTTCCTCATGCGTGAAGGTTTATGTGCCTCTATTCACATTATGAACAGCGCCCCCTAGATACCGTTCTTTGCCTCGTTGTTGTTCATGGCCTCCTTCCTCTGAGCTAGGAAGGGGTACATGCACTTGTCAGCCCCTAAGAACCGGTACATGCAAACGATGGCCTCGAACGGCAGGATGCTGCGGAAACAGGACAGATAAGATCAGTGACACAAGATACTACCAGGTAGTATTACAAAAGCTGGAAAAACTGAAATTGGGGGCGGGGGCTAGAGTGAGCCCACCTTTTCATGAAGTTGACCATATAGACAATGCGGGGTGTACAGATCATGGGCTGGTCAGTAAGGATGGCCCTCATGGCCTGTTTAACACAGAACTCTGGCTTCAGTGGAGGCAGAAAAGGCTCAATCTCCTTCCTGAATAGAAAAAAAATATCACTGATTATTAACAGGCTCAAAATCCACGGTACGTTCTGAATGAGATTGAATTGAATAATTGTATTTTTTTTAAACCAAAGAGTAAATCGAGTTTCAAGGATCTCAGTTGGTTATTATTAAAATGTATAAAAAGTTCACTATATTAAAAGATGTTGAAGTATTTTTAAAAGAGCTCAAATCACAACAAAAATTTTAATCAACCTTATTTAGTGACATCACTTCAAATGATTGTGCACAGCTTCTAGTCAACACTCCAAAGTGGTGTTACAGTAAAGCCAATGAACATGTCACCTGCTAACAGTAACCATCAAACAAAGTGAGTGCAATTACAGCAGAGCAAGAGGGGAGGGGGGGTGCTTAGCCCAGGAGCACCTGTTGTTGAGGTTTTCCCCTGGGAAAGTCACCCTCTTTGTTTAAGAGAGCGCTGACCAATGCCATACGGCTGACTTTATATCATCTCCTACACAACAGAACCATCAGCTGCTGCTTTGAAGTTCAAAAAGGTGTTTATGAGCCTATTTTATATGGTGAAAATTAGAGATGTCAAATTCATCCCAGATGCTCGAGAGCTTTTGACAAAAGAGAATTGCACACAGAAAAACATTCAAACGGGTCAGTGTGTGTGGAAGCTAACCTTATCCTGCAGCCTTTGAACATTCCTGTGTCTACCAGGTAAGGGCACACCAGAGTCATGTTGATGCCGTCCTTCTCAGAGGCCTTCAGCTCGTGGCTCAGTGATTCGTGGAACCCAATGGCCCCAAACTTAGAGGCACAGTAATCCTGGAGGAATAAAGAAAAGAACAGGTTGGCCTTGTACAACTGCCCCTGCCTGCACCCCAGGACCGCGGAGAACATTATTAAACATGTGCGACAAGCACAGAGGTCTCTCCTTGCTGTTAATGATACAGCCAGAAAAAAACAGGAGTGAGCCTGTCCGCCGGTCTACAGTTTCATTAGGATTCTGCTGCAGGGCGTCAGGAGACTGCTCTGCTTGGCGGGAGGGTTTTGATGTGGTTTGCTGTGGAAATGCTCTTTTAAAAAAAATGACATGTGCAAACACAGATGCAAGTCAATAAACATGGGGAGGATAAAGACATTTGGCTTTATCCACATGACAGGGGAGGGCGTCACTTCCCTGAAATAAATGTGAATGTCTGAAATCACATTCAAGGTATTTCGAGCATAATAGGTAGTTACACAAAAAACTACCTTGGCTCCCCTTTGAAGCAGGACTCAATCATTATGGATCAGCACTTGCGTAACAAAAGCAAACATGCAGCTATGAAAACTAAGACAAATGGCGTAGTGGTCCCCGTAGACACCCTGAAAACGACACCATTCTCAGGCGAGGCGATAAATGAGAACCCTGTTCTCTGAAATATGAAGCAAAAACCTCCTATGAGGGCTACCCACTTACTCCCGCTGTGGTTATAGAGATAAATGAGGATGCTTAATGATTTAATATGCATAAAAATAACAAAGAATCTGGGCTGTGTGAGAAAAAACTATAGGAAGGAAAACCTTTAGCTATTGATAGCTGCTGTGAACTGAATATTTAGTGAGGACCAAGTTGTTCACAAAGCCGTGATGAAGATGTCTCCGTCCCTTGGGGAGCTGTCAGCTCATTCTGGCCCGACGGCCAGAGCCCAGTGAGGACCCGACACCCCCACCGCTGCAGATAGAGGAATCTATAAGAGGCTCCCCAATGCTCATCTGTGTCCTTTAATTTAACGGGTGGAGGGACAACTAGAGAAAGGGGGCCTAACCTCCCCAGGCCCAATGCGCTCACTGGCACGCAGAGGGCTTTGGAGAAAGCACTGGTTCTGGATGGTGGGAACGATGGGATGTGTGTGTGCCTGTTGTCGTGTATGATACTAACCTCCACTCCAGCTGTGCTGAATAAACCCAGGGAGCTGGCAACAGTCACAATATGGCCATGATTCAGCTCCAGCATCTTGGGGAGAAACGCCTTGGTGGTCTAGGGGAAGGACAGAAGACACAGAAGGGCAAAAGAAAAAAAAGAATAAGGTTAGTTCACTTGTGCAGTTTGTCTGTGCCAAAGCCCTTTGATCCCATCTGCCTCCCTCTTGTCCCCCCTTTCCATGTGTTTCTCCTTCTTCTCCATGGTGATGCACAGAGAGGCGTCTGAATGAGAATTCATAACAGGCAAAATAATGCGCTGGAGGCATTTCTATGTATTCAGATCAAAGTTGTTTTTTTTTGGTGGGTGTAAATTAGATGTTGAGGGAAGAGAAGAATGAGAGTCTTCCCTTTTCCAGGTATTCATTGAAGAAACAGGTATGTGGTGTGCGCTGCTGTACAATCTGTTCTTTTTCCCACACAGATCTGATGCCCACCGTTGGGCTCAGCTCTAAAGACTTGGTGACAACACCAATCACAGGCCTCTGTTCAGTCAACTACAATACAATCCGGCCTCTCGTCTCCCCACACAGACCCGCGGCCTGCCTGAGCAGCAGTCAGTGGAACAATCGGCAGCGAGGTGAGCGCCGAGATGAAAGACTTTCACCTGAGAGCCACGTGAGAGCTTGAGTGGTTCCGATGAGGGGCTTGTGAGCTGGCGAGAGCAGCAAACCCGTGAAGGGAATTCTGACAGAGTAAGCGGTTTAAAGTGATTAAGTTATTGATCCATTCCTCATTCCGTCCACCCGTCTGCTGACTGGACATTAAAATGAACCAATCAGCAGGTGTGACATGTGATGGCAATGACAGAAACTGACCGATCGTTCTCCCATTAGGAGATCTGCAAACACGAATCAGGGCTTCTGATTTGCGCTGCTATTGTGAAGAAAAATGCAGGCAGCAGAATTGCAGACATTTTTAAATATGGCTCAGGTTGTAAGTGGAAACTGAGGACATCTTAATACCACAATTTTATGAATACTAATGGTGCTGCATAAAAATCTGTATAAAAACTGAAAGTATGAAGGCAGAGAATGAATCACTACCAATTTAAAGTCAAAAATAACTTCTGCTGGCTACAGCATACACGTAATACACAATGTGATACCTTACTTTTTTGGAACTGCGTTTATTCCAAAAAAAAACAAAACTGGGGTGAGCATTTCATTATTACTTTTGACATTTCATTCCTCGCTCCCAATAATTCTGTGGTCGTATTAATGAGAGGTAACAGTTTCAGGGGGTTGGTACAGTACGCGATCCTGGCCAGAGAAATAATTCAGCCTCCTTTGTAAACATTAGCTACGGAGGCGCACACAGCCAGAGAGTGCATGGTACTAGGTTGTACAGCCATGAAACAACTGGCAAGGGAGGAAAAGCCTCATTAAAGCAGCACCCAGAGATTTAACAGCATTGGACCTACTGACATCCACTGTAATCTCAGTTATGCTTTACATCAATATTTAAACACGTTTGGGAAGTAAGTAAAATTGGAAGCAATAATCCAGACCTATGTAGAAAGAGGGCTGGTGAAAGAAAGATGACTTCACTGCTCCAGTTTATTCTATAGCCAGGTACATCAGAACTCATCTGACTCAGCTCCACACAGCTGCACTTTTGTAGGACATAAATTTCAACTTGCTGCAATATTCAAGTGATCGGATGGTGGGGCCCAAAGAGAGGGGGGTAGGAGAACATGAGGTCTGGATACAAACTGAAGAAAAGCCTCTGGAAGCAGTGGATGAGGATTGCGTGCAAACGAAGCATTTAGCTAAAGATATGCCCATACCTGACCTGAGCCAATGTTTCCCACTCCCACAGAAACTTCCAGAGAGCAGGGAATGACTTGATCTGGCACGACGCTCTCTGAACAAAGCCAACGCTCAAATACTGGATAAGTTTGCCGAGTGGGCTGAAAATAACTTAAATTGATGGAGAGGCTGGCTCCATCAGCTGGAGGACGGGGCTGAACATGAACTAGCATCCCGTCTCTCTCCCACCCTCGCGTGATATCCTGCTTCTCATGGCAGCTCTGGCATGTGGGTATGACCCCCGCTGACCTCTCAGACACAAAATGTGTGAAGGCAACCGAGGGCTCGTGTCTTACATCAGAGCTGCTGTAATTGGGTCTCAACGCTCCCTTGTTCCGCTAAATTACCCGCTGACACAGTCGGGCCTCCTTGGCCTATGTGGGGGTGCCTTACCCATTGCACCCCTAATTGGTGTGTGCCCCCAGGAGCATTTACGCCACACAAAGCTTCTTGCAGCTGGGGTGTCAGGCTGCATTAGTGCAAGCGCCTGACCAACAGGAATATGAACAAAATATTGGCCTGTGCGTAGGACCAGATGGCCATTTAATTGGGCGGACTTCTCCCTAGATGAGAGAATGAGGCAGAAAAACGGCCAAGGGCCCGTCTGATCCGACAACAGACCGTGGAATTTGAGTGGGTTGTGTTTACTGGTCAACAGAGATGATGGATACAGATTGGTCATGTTGTGGTGGCCGTCTCGGCCACAGCTGAATAAACCTCAGCCGCCACGCTGGTTGTGTTACCGGACTGCAATTTACCTGGAGAGCAACAACAATAAATACTGTAACTCAGGGGAACACCAAGGACCCCAGCATCTAATATTATGTGTCAGCACAACTATGTTTGATGCAAAACAATCCAATTAGCTTCACAATTATTTTAGCTTCTATGCATTTAGTCACTAATCATTTTTACAGATTGTTTTTAGTCTTTTAAACCCATTTAAGAAGTGTTTTATAAGTTATAACTCCATAAATACATAAAATCTGGGAAAAAATATTTTTATATAAAACAAAATTAATTATTGGCATTAACATTTTACAAGCTTTTACTGTCAAAGTGGATTGGGTACATTTTCAGTGTTCTTAGTCCCAGCCCCCCACCCCCACCCCAAATAAATCATCTAATAATAATTTCATCTGGACCTGAAATAAAATGCATTTATTTAGGCCAAAAGGTTTGTTGAATTGTGAGGATTGGATGCTTTTCTTCATTACATGGTGGTAAAAAGTCGTTCGTTTGTTAGATACAATAACATATTCAAAGAAACTCGGATGAGAAATTCTAATGGATCGTTGTTACCAAAAATCATAACTGGATTTAGTAGATCATCAAATACTAAGCTACAGGCCTGCTTCCCTCCCACAAGAACAACTGAGGGAAGGACCAAACACGGACACAATCATGTCAGGGGTACAGGTGCACCAGGCCTAAGGAGGGACCCATATAAAACCAGTCAAGTAGGACCCTTCTGCCTGACTGCCCCTTTTCTCTGGATACAGCAGGAATGCAGCTTGCAGAACTTGGCTCCTGTCGTCTGGCATCTTGTCAAACTGATCCACAGACAAGAAAGCAATTGTCAGATAAAGTGGGTCAGCAGCAGCTCACCGTTACCCTCTTGCCACGCCTGTGGATGCGATGGCACTACCTTCCTTCCTCTTTTCTTTCCCCTTCCCTTTTCCCTCCGCGTCCCGGTCGAGCACTCTGCGCTGTCGTGTAATCGCCCCATAAGAATGGGGATATTACAGCTTGTTCTTCATAAGCCACCTGTTGGACAACCAGCTCAAGACGCTGAGGATTTTGTTTCATGTCGTTCTGCTTGACATGCTCCTCAGATATAGACTGGTGACACCTGATGGAATGACTTCACATTTCCCATCATGGATGACAGACGGCTACGGCTCCAGGATCGCAAGTCACAGCTGGACTATTGAAAGCATCACCAAACAGTCTTAATTTAGTAAGCAACGGAATGATAATTGTTTGTGTGTGTATGTGTGTGCGCTGCAGAACAGTGCTGGCATCCATGACTGCCATGCAGCTGCACCCGCTGCCTCCAGATCAGTTTGAGAGGAGTTGGAGGGGCCTGTTGAAGGAGGAGAGAAAAAGTGTGAGGTCTGAGCTGGCCCGGTCGGGCGGGCGGGCAGGCAGACACACACACACACACACACACACACACATGCACGCACACACACACGCACAATCCAGATCTTGTTTTTCTCCATCGCTGCCTTATTCCAGCTCCATAAAAAAATTGAATAAAAATCCCCCTTTTCTTCATCTGAACTTGATTTGCTAAATTTACACGTTGGTGAATTGAAGATGAAACCTGCCATCAAACTGCTTCTGAGAGAGCGGCTGGCTGGGATGAATTCTGGAACGCAGAGCTGTCTGAAGAGTGACACTGATGCCTCTACTTTATGATCCAACAGTGAGACTTCAAAAGCATTTCCTGTGTAAATTTAAATTTATCTCATCTTAAACTGTCAACGGTCAAACTCTCTTTTCATGAAGTCCTTTAGATGTGGGATAAATAATAACTTTCATAAACAAGGTTCAAATTTCACTTTGTGTGTCTAGACTCCAAACTGAGTATTAGATGAGTCATGAGGCACTAGTAAGCCATTTTATAAACCTGTTGTTCACAAAGGAAAACAAAATCAAAGGTGTGTGTAATGTACCATCTTCAGTGAGTAACTGTATCGTGTTTGTGTAAGACAGGAAAGTGGACAGGTCCCTGTTAGTCTAAGCTCTATTCATCTAGCTTGTGTCTTTAATGAACCACATCCTCCATTCTGGCTGTCACCATTCATTAAGTCGTTCTTTCATCTGGCCCGTCTCCCCTAAAGAAACCAAACTCTCTACAGAATATGGGAGAACATAAACACGAGTCCCACTTAAAAATCTGCCACCCAACTACTGGATCCTGACTCCAAATTTAGATGCATAGGAACGTGGAGAGAGCCAGCAGAGGCGCACATGAATAGTTCAATGAACATCCACTAAAGAGGAGGGAACACACAACCTTCCTGACTGACATCACATTTTCACACCCAATTAGGAAGCTTCACAAACACTGTGGTTTCACGGCATCATTGAAAACATAGCTGTCCGCAGGCCAAAGACTCAAAATGAGCCTCGTCTGCTTCCCTAGATTAGTTAAGCAGTAGAGGGATGTAAAAGCTCAACACTCTGCACTCAATCCCATCAGTAATCATGATCTTGAGGTTTTCTAATTGCCAGGCTACAAACAGAATTTTCACGCCCTCAAAATACACGAAAGCATATAGCATGTTCAACACTGCAGCTCAGGCTTATCTGAAATGCAGCATGACTGCACCACAGTCCACGCAGCTTTTGACATAATTCACATCAAAAAAGAGAGGTAGATGGTCAAAGTAAAATCTGACACACAACAGATGAGTGCCTGCAAAATGTGGTTAGATGGTCTGATAAGACACCCCCCCCCATTCCATCGTACAAGGCATATTTGTACAGATCCGCACTGCAAAGAAGAGAAGAAGGAAGGGCAGACATACCACGTGGATCATCAATGGTCAGTAGTCAGAAAGCAGTGAAGGCTGGATTTACAGAGGCAGACCGATGACTTTCATTTGACAGAATTAAACTAAGTGGAGATGAAATGTGAACATGCAAGGTAACTATTTACGGTTGTAGTTTTTAAATACTGGACACATAAACTTTTTATTCTTGAGACTGATACGCAGAACGACAGTTCATGAATAGACATGAAAGTCAGCTTGAAAGATTCCTAAGAAACACGCATCACACTGAATACACGTGATAACTAAAGCAGATATATCAGGTTATAATATTATGGTTGTCCTGATATCCACAGTTAAAATGTGTCCATTTTATTCTTTTAGCTTGATTAATTCTCTGTGCATCAAACTCACCCAGAAGTGCGCATGACAGTTGACCACCATGGTGCGCTCTATGAGCTCATCGGGACACTCCAAAAGATGATGGCCAGAGACCACACCGGCATTGTTGATCAATATGTCCACCTCTCCCACCTCTCGCCGCACCTTCTCGGCTGTGGAATACACACTCTCCCTCTTTCCCACATCACACACATAGGTGTAGACCTGAGGCTGGAAAGGAGGGACCTCCTCTACTCCTCCAACAGGTCCTATAGGGAGATTGAGAGCAAATATTAACATGATCAATTACAAAGTTTGTTTAGTGGGCTGCGTGTAAAAGTTATTAATAGAAATGGGTGCACATTTGAAAATTGCTGGTGATTTTGCGTGTGCATTAATTAATTTATCAGGGATAATAATGTAGGTTAACACTACTTTGGAAAACAGTATGAGACCATCTGAAGACGTATCGAGAAGCCATGCTGGGTGCCGGGCGTATTTGTTATGTTAAAACATTTGCTTGTGTTCATTTTAACACTCCCGTCTATGACAATGCTGAATCTGATATCATTTTTAAAAAAATAATTTACCGTCGCAGAAAACAAAACGGAGAGAAAAGCGATTTCGCGAAGCGTGCGTAAAAAGCTGAGAACATCATCAGTGCTGCAAAGAAATGAGACTTACCGTCTTTGGTGATGGGAGTGTCCAGCTCATGGTATATCTGCCGCACCATCTCCGCCGTTTCCTCGTTGCTCTGACTGTTTATGTCCCATAACACCAGTATCGCTCGCCGCCGGGCGAACTCCTTGGCGAAGAGCCGCCCGAGGCCGCTTCCAGCCCCGGTGATCACGCACACCTGTCCCGCCACGCTCTTCTCCTTGGGCCGCACTACCCATTTAGCACCGGCAGTTATAAAGGCCCAGAACACCTTCAAAATGACCACGAAGAACTCTGCAATAATTATCATCATCTTGGATAATCAATTTAAAAAAAAAAAAAAAAAAAAAAAAACACGCGTAAGGAGAAGCGCACGGTTTCTTTGCGCTCTTGGAAACTGCTTGCGGCAAAAAAAAAAGGTAACGTTAGGGTCACACCGGGAAACTTAGAACACAGTGCAAGCAGGAAATGCCAAGAAAACTCTGACACATAAAAGTGAAATAAAAAGGCGCAAGCGGGACCGCAACTTAATGACTGAATGTGGAGTTCTGATGAAGCTCAGTCAAAGTCCTGTTGCCACCACAGTTGCAGTGAGTTACGAGCAGCTTGAACGACCTGTGCCTCCTACTTCCTCCGCTGCTCTTCCACTCATCTCATCCTCACTCGCGTCTCACTCGCTATTTATTAAGTCCACCCATCAACACTGGACCCAATAGGACTGAGACTTGAGCGCCTGTCAGAATGAAGCGCCAGGTCCATAAATTACACTTAGAGGTGACATAACGACAAAGATTTTACCTAACCCTGCTCTGGTGGGATTTTATAGTCTGTTTAGTATCGCAAGGGAAGATCAGAAAGTAATGTTTTCACATCTAAAATAGAACGAAGCTCCTTTAATTGACTCAAAACAAACGTTATCGTCTATTTTATGCCGCCAGTTAATCAAACAGCAATGCCAAATAAGCAAGTCCGGTTTTTTATTTATTACAAGAAGAACCTTGATTTTATTTGTACTGTTAAATTAAAGATGAAGATTGTAGAAATGAATGTGTTCTGAGTTTGAGAACACATCCTTCCAGAACAGGTCGATGTCGTTTAAAAAGAAAAACTAATGTTTTATTCCTGCTCTGCGTCATTTGTGCTTATTGAAGTTAATTGAAAATGGGAATCTATTCGATGTAATGATAATGATCCTTTGCAATGTGCTCATAAGGGAAAGTTAAATTGATTTGAAATGTTTGTAACGCACTCACATAGGTAAAAAAGGCTATAAAACACTAATTCACGTGTTTTAATACACGGCATAAATCGTTTGAGCCGCAGACATCCTTCCTTACGCAAGAGCATCCAGCGCATCTGTGGCGCGCACAGGAGAGGAGATTTTACACCGAGATATTTTCACCGCCTTAACCTCTGCTTACGACGTTGTGTAACATCTTGTCTTTGTGATGTGTTTGGCCCTGTCCAGTTGGTGTGTCAGCGGGCAAAACCGCAATCCAAGATTTTATTCAATCTGAAGACCAATAAATTTTTGATGTATTACTGTAGTGAGACGTATTTATGTATAATCTCTGTCCTATTTGAACTGAGTCAGTGAATTTTTTTTGAGATTTTCAATTAAAATATTTATAATGTCTTGAGGAGAGTTAAGTAAGCTTTAATGTAATGAAAAATAAAACAATATTTCCAAACACTTTTAAACATAGTCTTTAAAATCAGCCCACCGTATATAGTTTCTTATTCATTGAACCCGCCTGTGTGTTAAAATTCCCGTGCTTTACAACCTTAAGTGGGCGAAGTGATTTAAGATCCACGACGGAGCCGAGAGTTCCAGAAGAGGAAAGTCCTGTGGAGACGCTGTGGTCCGCGGAGTGAGGTGTTAGCGCCCTCTGTCGGAGTAAAGGGTGCTTAACGTGACGTGGAAAATGATAAATACATGCATCTTTACGAGTACAAAACATAGGACTTTATTTTCAAAATTGCTTGACAATTGATAATAGATTGTAAATCAGCAAATTCCAAGGGCTGTTAAACTTCCGATTAACTTGTCAAACACATTGATAATAATATCTAGATTTAAATGAATGAAAATAACATTATAACATTTTAACGAAATTTCCCATCGTTTCAGAGTCCATTCAACTAGCGGTATAACAACATTCAACTTGTGGTATAACAAGAGATTATTTCAACAATATCATGCTATATTTATAAAAAATAATTACTGTTTATTTTTTTCGATTACTTTGATAGGTTAATGAAACATATTTTAAAGCAGGCATTTACCAGGGCAGTCTGTGAAGGGTCCTACATCGTTTAACCCGCACATGCGCATGAAGAAATTTCTCTTTCTCGGTGGACGCAATGGCGGACGCACAGTGAGTGTTCGACACCGAATAAAAATCTAAGGACATCCGTTGTTTAAAGAATCATCTTTTTTTACTTGAGCTCACGGATAGATTGCTTAGTGTCCATACAGTTTGTTTATTTCATTAGTGAGGGATTTTTATCATTGATATCATTATGAACGCTAATAAGAAGACCTACGTGCATCTGAAAACTAGCAGAACATGGCTGTCTCCCGGTCTTCCATGCATTCAAGTGATGGTTAACTTTCTGCAGTCTGGTGGGGACGAAGTTAGGAATTGAATTATTCCGTAGTCTGTTTTTTTTGGGGGGGGGTAAATGTCTAATTGACGCGGAACGCAAGAGGTAGCCGTCTTGTATGGAAGTAGAAAAGCTAGCATGTAGCTTACAGGCGGCACTGAGACACCGGTTGCTGCCGGTTAACAAATTGTTATTAAAATCTAAGTTGTCATTGCATTTCTTGTTGGTTCTGAAAATACGTATGTTGTTAACAGAAAAAAACTCCCGACGGTCCCTGAGAGCCTTGTAAAAAGGCGAAAGGCCTTCACCGCCATGAAGACCATGCGTCTCAAGAAGATGCTGGCAGAAAAAAAGGTACAATGCATGCTGAGTAAAGGCTTTTTGAAGTATTCAGTGTACTACGCCGTTTGGGTGAGTGTCCGTAGCTTCCAGATTGAATACGTTTGTCCACCTTGATTTTAGGCCCGCAAGGTGACCAGGAAGCTGATCTACAAGAGGGCTGAGAAGTACCACAAGGAGTACAGGCAGATGTACAGGCGTGAAATCCGCCTCAGCCGTACAGCTCGCAAAGTGGGAAACTACTATGTGCCAGCTGAGCCTAAACTGGCCTTTGTCATCAGGATCAGAGGGTGAGTAGTGAACACCTTTTTGGGAAAGACTAGACTTGGTTATCAGATTCATCAATGGCATTTACATGGATTGCTAGACTTCTATGAGGAGATTATGCTCAAACAATTGTATATTGTGAATCAATCATTTTAATCAAATTGTGCGTTTTCCTGCTTCCGTAACTGTCATCCAGCTCATGGTAGATCTGTGATAAATATCAGCAGGATCTCTCTGTTGAATAAAGTCAAATGGACTTGTGGGTAAAATGTAAAGATGTTCCTCTCATCCTAGAACTGAAAGAGCCTCCTAGATGAGGTGTAACATCCAAATCAATATAAACAAGGATATCATGGCAATCCAAGTAAATGTACTTGATGTGGATGCTTAGTCTCTAAAAGCTTTGTTAGCTGTGTGGTTCATGATGCTTGCTCTTTCCCCGACATATCGACTATGGTGATCCAGATATACTAAAATAAGCCTATTACTTCTGAAACCACGGTCCAAATCGAGGCAAAAACTGACTTAAATTGCAAACTGTGTGTTAATCACATCATTGTTTGTTCCCCAGTATCAACGGTGTCAGTCCCAAGGTCCGCAAAGTTCTACAGCTGCTCCGTCTGCGCCAGATCTTCAATGGTGTGTTCGTCAGGCTGAACAAAGCTTCAATCAACATGCTCAGGATTGCGGAGCCTTACATCGCTTGGGGGTAAGGCTATTTCCCTTAAAACTTAACCACATGATGGAGTAACTAAAGCTGAAGTGTATTCATGTTGTGGACAGGGCTGGACATCTTTAAACAGAACTGTTTTGCAAATTGGACATAAACGGTGTCTCTCTGGAATGTGGTTAATGATGCTGAACTTTTTTCCCCATCATATCGACCATGGTGAAAACGAACTGAAACTAAGCCAGTTTTGTCTGAAACCACATTCTTTGAGAAGTGTTATTGTCTGTAGTTTGTATTAATCTGTAATTTAAACAAACGTGATTGGTTAACGGCTGCCTCCTTCAAAAAAAGTCATCTTAACTGTTCATCATTCTACAAATCTGCTATTTAATGTGCCTGATGCTGCTGTTCCTGAGCCTATTCTGGAATCAAATATAAGGGACTGAATAATTCAAGGTTTGTGTCAAAATTGCTGGTTGTTTTGCCAGTCCGAAGTGCTTAAAATGGCTTGTAAGGAATAAAAGATGTTGGTGCTGCTGGTCGTAAAACAAAGCTTAACAGTACTTGAAAGTGGAGTTGGGCAACATCAAGATGTTCTTGTTTGCAGAAATGTGGAAAGTCATACTGATTTGTTGGCAATTAAATGGAGGATGAATTAGGGTGGGGTCATGTATGTAGTTATGACTACAAACCTTTCCATGCTATTACACTACAATATGCCTCGCAAGGTGAATTGTGCATTGGATACCTGGAGTAACATATCTGCTTCGACTGTTGTCCGAGCTTTCGTAAAAGCTGGCATCACTGGGCAGCCACCCGGAAACAATCGCAATCCGACAGCAATGGTGAAATTGCCAGGCTGTTCAACGCAGAGATCGAAGATGAGGACTTTGAGGGATTTACCACAGATTGATCAAAAAACATAATAAATATTTAAAAATAATGTCAGTATGTTTTTTTATTTTAAATGCGTAGTACAGTGCAGTTCAACCACAGTAACTGTTTTGCCTTCGTTAGCTTGTTCTGGCATGTGCCGTGTGTATGGTTTAAGTACAGTAATAAACTCCGTAATTTAGACTGCGGCTCTTATACGATGCGCCAAATAGTACACAAAATACGGTAGCTGATTTGTTGTAAACTGTATAGTCCTGTGGAGTGTAACAGCCAGTCAGCCAATCTGTAAAGTTTGGCAGCAATTATATTTCAAAAATAAGATAAATATACACATCTTTCTGCATCTGTTTATCTCACTGAGTGTAAGTTGTTCATCAAGAATGAAGAAATGTGTTCCTTTCCAGTCCATCTGCAACCATTAAAATCTAAATAGACTTATTACAGTGCTTGAAGGTCAGATTATTGTCAAACATGATGCAGTGATTTACCAGAAGCTCAAGTCATGGCGATTAATTTTTAGATGCTAATAAAAATGAGCAATGTCAAAGAAAAACTTCCTGTAGTTATGCATATGACATTGTACAGGGATTGTTTATCCACCTGTCTAGTACACCAAATGTGCAGTGTTTTGTGTAATCCCTTGGATGTCATCTTTTGGGACTGCATGGTGAAATGTGTTACATAGGAAACTAGGGGCTCTGTTACTTACAGCTGCTCATTAGTTCACTTTGTGTTCACAGTAAGCATGATGCTTAGTCTCTAGGAAGCCTGACATAAGCTGTTCTATTTTCATGAGAATACAGCAATAAAATAATATGAAAGTTTTCCTGTGTTCCACTTCAATTGTATAACAGCTGACTGTTCTTGTAGGTACCCCAACCTGAAGTCTGTGCGTGAGCTCATCTACAAACGTGGCCATGGTAGGATGAGGAAACAGCGCATTGCACTCACAGACAACGCGCTGGTGGAGAAGGCTCTCGGTATGTAAATGTTTTCCTTTTACATAGTGTTCCATAAATGACATTAAGATGAGGTCTTTAAAACAGGTATTTGTGTATATTGTTTTATTGCTGGAGAGACCGGTAAGGGCCTAGTGCTGCATGTGGTTAATGATGCACACTTTTTTCCCCGTCTTATCGACTATGGTGAGAAATACTGAAAACTAAGCCAGTTTTATCTGAAACCACATGCTTGTAATGTTTTTTGACTACATTGAGTTTAAAACGTGAGTCTCTTTAGTTTCTTAATATTGTGGGATGTACTGTTGTGTTTGCTGCTTTCTGATATTGTGTGTGGGTGTTTGTGCACTTTACCGATGACTACTTTTTGATCCATAGGAAAGTATGGCATCATCTGTGTTGAGGACCTCATCCATGAGATTTACACAGTTGGAAAGAACTTCAAGCCCGCCAACAACTTCCTGTGGCCCTTCAAGCTGTCATCACCCCGTGGTGGCATGAATAAGAAGACCACACACTTTGTGGAGGGTGGAGATGCCGGCAACAGGGAGGATCAGATCAATAGAATGATCAGGAGGATGAACTGAGTTATGGTGAGTTGTATTGATGCAGCATGTCTCAAGTAGACAAAGGAGCATAAGGTGTGGTTAATGATGCAGATCCTTTTTTCCCCATCTTATCGACTATGCTGAAAAAAGACTAACAGTAAGCCAACTACCTGAAACCACATCCTAGCTGCGTTTTTATATCTGTGTAAGATGCAATGAGGAAATGACCCGTCTTTGAATGTGCTCTTAATACCACTGCGAAAGTTAACACATAACCAAGAGACGTGGAATATATCAGTACATTATGTGGATATTATGTACATGGTAACTGATGTTCAGTTTCATAGTCTGAAAAGCCTTTTTTTGTCTTTCAGGTTTTCAAAGGACTCTGATGTACAATAAAAATATTTGAGGAAAAAAATCACTGTCTTGTCATTAATTTGTGATTTGGTCATTTTTACATCCCTCTTCAGATCGGTGACATATTGTAATTGTCAGTGTTCGTGTGTTTATCCGTTAGTATTTCCATCAAATATCTTTGCAACCGTTGTAGATAGAATACACTCAGGAACTGGACAAGATAGGAAGACGAGGGAGAAGGCCAACGTGAGTAAGACATTAGATCAAAGCTAGTCTCCATATGCACTAGTGAGTCTGAGCACTGGTCAGGTACTATCAGGGTACCCTGACCTAAGTCACAGGATGTTGCAGTCTGACAGGTTTGGTTGTTTACAGTGTCTTGAGTTGAGGTATCAGTTTTCACTCAGTTTTTATTTGGGTTAATTGCGCCCATAATACAAATGTACAGATTAAAAAAATTGTGTTCCTCTCAGAACATCAGACTAAATGCTATTGATCTGAAAAACGGACAAGGCAGGTAATTTCTCTACTTTTAATTTAACAAATGAGGAAACCAAAAGGTCTCCTTCCTATCCTAATAAAGCTCTCTTGGTAACTATAGAAGTCTGTTTCCATGACAACGCTAAACCTGTTAGCATTTATGACCGAGAGCCGCATCCCAGCATAGATGACAAGCTGGTGCGGGGATGCGGTTATGACCGGAGGTATCGGTGAACTAATGAACCGTGTGGCGGCTCCAACATGATGACTTTCCATTTGAACTCATCGCGACCTACCGCAAAGGCGTTGGCGGCGGACGGAAGCTCCCGCAGCGGGCAGCGCGGCCCTGATGCGGGTGGGTATCAGGCATCCAGGACGCTCAGGATCGGGGCTGATGGAGGACGAACATCCCTCAGACAGAATAGTCATAGGAGAAAAGGCAACCCTGTCCTCCTATCTCTGGGAAGTAAGTAGGCCCGCACTGCGTGTGTTACCGTCAATGTCCATGAAGCAGCGAGTTGAAATGACCGCTGATCAACGTTCATCTCTTGTAGCGGCCCGGCAGTGGAAAACCTTTGTTAGCGGCATCACAGCTGAAGGGTGAGATGAGCTGAGACTTACGTTTAGACTGTATGACATTATTCCGTGTGGTGTTCCCCATTTTTAAAGGTGATTCTTATTTGCGTCAATTTATTTAGTTCACCTAATTTAGCCAAAGATGACAAATTGAAGTTGGAGAACAATCCTCCGGAGAAGATGACACGTGGGAGACTCCGTTTTGACAAGAAATGTAAGACATGCTGGACAGTTTCATTATGTTCTAGAGTATGATATTCCATTTGTATTTCTTTCTCACCTTGAATACGATGATCAAATAACCAAACGTTTGAATTGTTATTAATATGGATGCGTGTCGTCTCCCTGCATTACATCCTGATAGCCACTAGATGGCGCTGTCGTCGCACATGATGTACACAGGTCTGCTTGCGTAGCACCGTTAATGCAACAATTTACAGATATTAAATGTACAGATGTACATTTCTCGTCAAATATTTACATTATTTTAAATTTGATTTTAGTTCTGAAGAATAACTATCTTCAAATTTGTTAGATCTGTACAGTTAATAAATACGGTTTAGAATTAACAAAAAGTTATACATTTTTGTTAGATACAAGGTTGGGAAGAACCAGAACAGTAATTCCTCCACTAGTAAGACCTGGCAGCCTGCATCCCATCAGCCTGTCTGAGGAGCTTTCCCACAGCCATCCTGAGCGGCCCTTCACCCTGGGGTAACTATTGGATTAATGTCACTCAGTGTTGTAGTTGTAGTTCTGTCCATCCTTCTAGAGACAGCTGCACAGATTGCAGTAATTAGACTGAGTCACTGTGTAAAACATGAATTACATGATGGGAGGAAAAAAGCAGCCAGATAAAATTGATAATTCGGTATGAATACCTTATCTGTCACAAACAGAAGATTTTAAGCTGCTGGATAGTAATGTTGAGTGTTCTGGCAACATGTTTCCATTTTCTGTTTCCAGATTTTAGTCATTTATTACTTCTTCCATGGGAAAGTTTGTTTGATGGTAGTTAGCTTTCATGTAGTAGTCCAGCCGTTGTCTCAATAGCCTTGTGTTTTATGTCTTTATAACATCCCAAGTTCTGTCTTCCAGCTACCGAGAGAGATGTGAACTGAATGCAAGCCCAACCATTATCTTCCCCTCCACTTTTGTCCTCAATGGCAGAAGCACCTTTACATTTGAGAAATGCAAGCTCAACAGGTATTTTGGTCTTTATAAACTAAATCTGACCACAACAATGGATATTTTTCTTAGTTATTTTTGAGACCAATTCTTGTTTCATTCTGTTCTGCAGACCTAAGGTGAAATATCCAACCTACAACCTACTGCCCGTCAAAGACAATCTAAAGAGTGAGTTAACGTGATGAGACTGGGCAGGTAGTGGTACTGGTCTTGACACAGCAGGTCAGGAATGCCACGACTGTGTAGAAAGTGTTCAACAAAGTCCAACCTTCAACCTGTGCAGCTGTTTATATGTTGATTTATTGGCAGCAAACATGTAATTGTATGGTTTTAACGTCTTTAAACAAAAAATATGGACCACTAAAATGTGGACCAAGGGGTCACATGGAGAAAGGGTGAGCAGAGAGTAGGTTCTTACTTAAGCCCCCTCATTTCAACCCTCTCCAGTTTGTTAGAATGTAAGTGCTACACTTTTTATTGTAAATTTCTATTCAGATTTACCCCAGAATGCCAAAAATGCCACTCACACTCACTGATTAGGCAAAAAAACTTATCCAAAATTGCTTTTACTGATACACCTGAAGTCAATAGTCATTATCTTATCATTGTAATCACAAAGCTGCAGAGAAAGATTGGCGATGTTTAAAAAGATAATATCAACCAAGCGTCATGAGAATAGTTATATACTGTATGTACTGTATTATTTATTCTCTTCAGTGTATCCAGTCCAAACATTTTTTATCTTCTTCCTCAAGTATATCTCCCTGTCTCTGCCTTCTGTTGTACAGACCAGTCATACCCAGACCCGATGGTCGGAGCCTCTGGCTATTTTATCCACAGGATATCTGAGCTGTCCTCTTTGGAGGGTGAGACGGTGAGACAGGAAAAACTCAAGAAAATGAGGAAACCTAGAAAACCATCATCCTGACAATCACCCTCCTCCCAGTCACCCTGCCTGAGGATCAAAACCTCCAAGACTGTGCCAACCATGACTGAGCAAATGAAGACATTTAGGGCTCCGTGTTCATTCCAGTGTCTAGCTCTGAGTGCTTGCTTGTCCTCAGTGATACTAGTGTTCTGCTTAACATGGCTGATATTCACATTTTGGGATTCTTGACCAGAGGTCCAATCATATAATCCCTACATCTACTATTTACTGTGTGGCATTTGCTGCTACAAACATAAATGAAGCATAAATGGACCCTGTCTCATAGCTGCTGGTAGTGTTTCTTTCATCTACACAAAAAAATTAAATTGACCTCTCTGATAGCTTGAAATGGCTGTTACGTAATACTGCCACATGTATGATCAATAATGATATTAAAGATCAGTGTTATTGGGGTTTGTTAAGTAAGTGAAATATGTCAACCAGCATGTGTTTACTAAATAGTTTGGAGAAACCATCATTGTGCCTTGCTAAATGTCTTCCTGGGATTAAATATTTTTATTTTTGTTTTTGTAAGAACTTCTGTGTGTCATGATTTTTTGTCTGCTGCTTCTATGGGAGTGAATAAACACTCCCTCTCCTTCCTTTTTTGGTAAATATGCACTGCATATCGACAGTAGAGTCATCAGAATGCCTAAAAGATTACAGTGAAACATTATCTACATTCCATATCTACAGACCAGATACAAAAATGTGTGCCGGATCCCACAATGTGGTACTTCCCCACATAATGCATTGTTTCGCAGCCGTATGAAGAACAGCTCGTGTCTGTGAATGGGTTTGTTCATTGTGTTTGACAAAGACAGCAGTCATTGCAGTTGTCTTTTTGTTTAGAGAGAAATGAGGGCTTCATGTTTATTTGATGCCCTAGTAGCTTAACTTTCTGATAAACTGTGTGATAACTGAATTTGTCCATTGATTGGACATTTGTCTAACTTTCACTAAAAGTCACTTTTTGACAAAACCTTTTAAAAATATTTTCTCACAAAATGCACAACTTTATTTCTGGTGTCAGAGTGAAATTCTATAATATTTTATTATGTCATACACAAAGATTAACCTGTAGCAATGTGAGTATTACAGATGACAACTAGAATAAGGATGAAGCCCATTGCTGCAGACACAGTGTCGTCTGAGACAATGATTCTAAAGATAGAAATTAATTTCCGAAGAAGAAAAATTTGTGGAGATTATTCAGAAATTATTTGTCAGATAAACCATGTCACTGATTTCTGATAGGAAGCACAGCATAGATGGTTTTTGTGCCATCATTTCAAGGATGACAGAGTCATACTGTCTTTAGTGAGTTCACTTCAGATTGAAGCAAGCTGAGGATGATAGATCAAGGCTTCCTGATGATCTGAAAGACTCCCCAGGGGAGGATCAACAGTTTTTTGTAGCATTTCCTTTGATTGATCAAAAGTGGAGAAAGAAGACTGCAGAGGGAGGATATCCAGCAAAGGACAGTCATCACAATGACCACAAGATAAAGCGTTTGGGCCACTTTGAAACTGTTCCATTTCAAGGTATGTATCCTTGAGGCTCCTTTTAAGAATGAACGTCATGTTGTCAAATGTTCTGTTTGTGTTCCTCCCTCCCTTTCAATGATGGGGTGTTGATTTCAGGGGCACACAGTGACCCAGAAACACAGAGCAATCCCCTCATTCATGCAAAGTGAAGGGGCTGTATTCATTCTCTAAAGCAGCCCCGGTCTCCCTCTTCTTGCAGGGTTTTTACTGTCCTTTTCAGGTGTAGCGAAACAAAATGTCCCAGAACAAACAGTCAACAATGAGGTCTTTAATAAGAGCTGTACTGGAACTTGGCCACAAGTGGTTTATCGTTTCACTGTAGCTCCACAGAGCACTTAATCAGCGTAGAGTACAGTTCTCATTTAAACTGGCTAGGGTCAATTTTGATCAGTATATTGAGCTACTTTAGCGACAATTCTAAAAAAAATTTCCTGATCTCGAAGATTTAAGTGTAAAATTTCTTTCTCTCTGAGTTACTAAACTTTTTTTTCTACAGAAATTGGTATCTCTCATTGCATTAATGTAAAAGTCTTTACAATAAGGTACATAAAAATTTGACACTAACTGTAAACCAAACCTACCAAGACATAGATGACAACTCCCTGACAGATACAGTATTAACTATCTCTGCAGGGTCTTTCAGCTCAGTGTTTAGTTTCAGATTTGAAGGTTCTAGAATCTCATATTTGAAGATTTACTTATTTCAACTCAGATGAATGCAAATGGGAAAAATTATAGCTTCATAAGACGAACTTTGGTGACATTGCTTTGGGCTGTATAATAATATGATGGTCATTTTTCACGATAACCTACATTATTAATTCCTAATTTCAGTAAAGTGTAGCTGCAGCCCTAGTGCGAGCAGTACGTGACACATGTCCTCCTACAGAGTGCAGTGAAGTCGTAATCACATCCAACAGCAACATACTGTATGTTCAGGTAGCAAGAAATTAAAATGAAAGCCCTGCAGCCAACCTATAACTAATTCTACAGCTCATACATTCAGCCTCTTTTATTATGAAACCATTTTGGGTTCTAAAGGAGCTTTTAAAGCATTGTAAAAGACAGTTACCCAGTGATCAGAAACAAATGATAGAGTAAACAACAGACATGTGTCAACAGGAGTCCTGGTCCCATGGTAACCTGTAGGTCTGTGTATTCAAGACGGGCACTCAGAGGTCAAATGTTTGTTTTTACCATCATACAAACACAACAGAGCCCAGAGCTGTGACATAGCTATGACAACAGAGCTTCTTATTCCACAAATATTCACTACAGTCTCCTAATAATATATATCATTATCAACACTGATAAAATATGCAAGTCAGAGCATGATCAATAAGTTCCCTAGAATGATTTTCAGCTTTAGTGCCTGATGTACTGTATACCAGTAGTGATCTTTATAGACTTTACCCTTGGCAAAGCAATACACATATTCACACACACTGGTCCAGAGATGCAACCTTTCAGCCGCTGTCTGACATTTCGCAATATGATTAATGAAATCCACGGAGACACAAGCACCCTTCTCTCAGTCATTACCTGAAGTTTCATCTCTCTCGGACACAGGGGTCAGTCCCACTCCCCTCCCACAAATGCCTCATCTGACTTCTAAAGTCTGGGCTGATTTACGCCCATAAGGAAGTTTCATCATTACGTAGCCAGCCTGCAGGGCTGTTGTCAGTGTGTCATCATCCCTCTTTGCTGCCGCAGTCCAGGAGAAGCATGTTATCCTCTATTACCTGTCAGGCGGTAATGACCTGGAATGAATGGAGCATCATTAGTGGGATGTACTACTCATTTAAGTGTGATGCAAGGGCTCACTCAGGGCGACGATGTAAGGTGTAATCCTCAAGTTCAAAGTATTTTCTGCCTCATGCATTATGTACAAATACATCCCTGTTTCAATGCACTTCTCCAGGAAAATCACAGCATTTGTTTTTTTTGCTTGGTTTCACCTGTTCTTCATTACTTTATCTGTTACAAAGATCAACCTCCGCCTGAATACTGTGTTCTGATGACACAAGCCAAGTCAAACATCCAGCTCCTCAACTCTTTCAATAATGACTCATAGCCAGGTTCATCATTCACAAGAAATGAGATAAAAGACTCAGAGACATTCCCACATGCCATCACATGGTCTCCACATTTAAAAGGTTACTCACACACACACACGCACACGCACACACACACACACACACACACACACACACACACACACACACACACACACACACACACACACACACACACACACACACACACACACCAAATCTGCAGGTACACGTGAGGAAGTAGAGGACAGTAAAATTAGGGGATATTAGACAAAGGCTTCCATTCATGAGGCAGAACCAGGCTGTACTCAACAGAAAGAAGCAAATCCTTATATGAATGAAACATTTAATTCAGTTGAAATATTTTTAGATGAAGCCATCTTGTATTTTCTATGTTAGATTTTGAACATCAGCAAGCAAGCAAAAAAAATGTTGAGTCAAAAATGCTGAATAGCATCATTTATTTCCACCTTCATCAGTTAACACATATCCTGTCAGACACTATCATGTATAATTCACCACAAAGCAAACACAACCTTGTGTGTATGTCTGACACAGGGGAGGGCGTTATCCTATATGGAGATGACATCATCAGTGTACCTGTATGACAAATGGCAAGATGAAACCATGACTTCCAAGCATTTGTAATCGAAAGGTTTTGAAACCATGGCAACACCAGGTCACTGGTTGCCACTGGGACAGCCGTGGTTTGCATTCCCCACATAGGCGAGATGGAGCTAAGATTCACTGTGCTGTCTCCTGGGTGCCCAGCGGGAGAAGTGGCGGCATGTCTGCTAACTAGATCCAATCAAGCTCTCTTTATACATCTCTCACCTTCTTTTGTGTTTTTCAAGTGCGATAATTTGTGTTTACAACTTATTAATTCAGCCTGTGACGTGACAAAGGCAAACAGACACAGTTACAGGTCTCTGAACCAACATGCACTGAATCAGGATTATTCTCCTTTCCTCACTACCCACATTAACGAGGACCAATCCAAGCGGGGTGTGTTACTGTTGAAAATTTGATAGTCTTTGACAAGTGCACAGTAAGGGCAGGGGGTCCAGGGTTGGGGGCCTGTCAGATGTAAAACACACATGCTTTGATGTGCACTTACATCGTGCTG